>NC_056035.1:33050711-34423140 GCF_004379255.2 Salvia splendens
CATTTTGTGGCCTTTTGTCAGATAAACCTGAAAATGAGTCAACCAACTGTTCTGCCAAACTACTCGGATCATCAATTAAAGTATGTATAACACTCTGCGTTCCTGCTCACTGGATCTTAGACTGAACCACGTCAGCAACTTCTGTCCGAAATCCTTCGTAATATGGCCCTCGCATTCCAGCCAACGGATGATCTTTATACTGTTAGAAATTCTTGTATTCATCTAATGAGCGCATCGGAAATTGCAGACAAGAATAACAGATCTAGACTCATAATTATATTGTAAGTTGAGCACGTAATACATAACGGAACTAAATCTTACTTGTTGTGTTGTTTTCTTCTACGATTATATCTGCAAGTTGAATCCACTACTATCGTGGTCCACGTGTATTCTGATCCGATGCAGGAACAATTCCTCGGTACAATCGTTCTATAGAGAAAGCTAGGAAATCTCTTAGTGAACGTAGCGCCGCTTTTCTCTCTTAGAAAATTAGGTTTTCTGTCTCTTATGTTCTCTACAATAGAGCATATATAATGTTAGAAGATATTGAAAGATATCGGAGAATATCACGGGAAATCAAGAGAAGATACGGGAGTATATTTAGCCTAAAATAGAGGAAACAATCAATGTAAATTAGGTTTTCCTTTTTTGTAAATATTGTGTAGTCTATATAATATGTAATCCCTATCATCTAATTACATTGAATAAGAATGATATCGATTACCCAACCTTTCGTCTAATATGGCCTCAGAGCAGATCTATCCTTGGCTCAGAAACGATTCATCATAGCCAAAATATACCTTTCCCGACCTATTTCCAGCCAAAAACCAACCGAGAAACCATAATCCTGCATCAAAATGTCAGAGGCAGAAGACACAAAACCGACCGAACAGATTACAAGCCTAAGGAATAGCAAAGGCATTACTGTTGCATTCAAATTGAATGGAAGAAATTACCCCCTTTGGTCATGATTGATCAAGGTGAAAATTGGAGGCCGAGGAGCCTACTCATACATCCGGAACGAGCCGCCGAACCCAGGGAGTAAAGGGTTCGACGAATGGGAGGAGAACGACTTGGTAGTGTTCTCGTGGATCATTGACAATATCGAAGACGATATCATCCCCGATTTCGCACACCACCAAACATCCAAAGCGCTGTGGGACAGCCTTGCGGTGACATTCGAGAACAAAGCAGATCGATATCTCATCTACAACCTGGAAGAACAAGCAATATACATCAAACAAGGCAACATGGACCTGGAGACATACTACCGGAAAATCCACGGACTATGGATTAACATCGATCGATGCCAGAAACAGCCGATCAGTTGCTGCGATAAAGGAATCGACCAATTCCGAGTGCATTCAACCGAGAAACGGTTAATCAAGTTCCTAACGGGACTGAATCAGGAGTACGACTCCATTAGGCGAGAGATCCTGAAGGAAGACCCTACTCCATCAGTCGAGGCTGCCTACGGCATGGTGAAGAAGGAGGCGGCTCGATTAAACATCATGCCACCGACGTCCTCTCCACCAACCGGAGGAGCACCTGGATTGGCCGATTCATCATTTAGGGGGGGGATCGGACAAGGGCTCGCCGCCCAAAGTCAGCGTCCCACGAACCGGAACGGGCCTCCACCGCCGCGCACCGTCGCTCCCAACCGCTCCAACCGACCGGACACCTCGAAATTATGGTGTTCACACTGTGGAAAGCAGAAACACACATGGGAGACATGCTTCAAGCGATTGGGATATCCAGAGTGGTGGGAGGAACGGCAAAATGCGAGAGCGACGACGGCCCAGGCGAAAATGGCCGTCGGAATAGGCGGTGAAGGAATCCCACAAAAAAGAGAAGGGGAAAACACTGGACAGGGTGCCGGAGTCCGATTGGAGGGTCAATCAGCCGGCGGCAACGTTCGAGGTGCCGGGAATTTCGCGGAACGGACGGAATCGAGGAGCGGCGCCGAGGGTGGAGGTAAAGGGTTTGGATTAAAACCAAACCCTAACTCATGTTTTGCTAAATATCAGTTTGTCCCCCCTGAAAAACAAAAATATCAGAAAAGACCCCGCCTTATTTCATGTTGGCCCCCAGACTATGATAAATTTGAAATTAAGTCCAGAACTTCCCTAATTTCCGAAAACACCCCAAATTTTGTGTCTAAAAATCAGTTTGCCCCCTTAATTTCCGCTGCATTCCATGTTCACCATGTATCTGATAGAAAATCGAAGGGTTGGATTTTTGACTGTGGAGCAACTGATACCATGACACCCGAAAAAGATGATTTTGTTAGCTTTAGTGAAGTGACAAAAACCTACATAAGAACAACTAATGTTAGAAGATATTGAAAGATATCGGAGAATATCACGGGAAATCAAGAGAAGATACGAGAGTATATTTAGCCTAAAATAGAGGAAGCAATCAATGTAAATTAGGTTTTCCTTATTTATAAATATTGTGTAGTCTATATAATATGTAATCCCTATCATCTAATTACATTGAATAAGAATGATATCGATTACCCAACCTTTCGTCTAATATATACATAATAGAATAATTGTAACATTGGACCAAGCCCAATAGAATTATTTCCTATTAATCTAATCTAGCCCATTAATCTTTCAATCTCCTACTTGGACTAGCATTAGATATAATACACAGCTCTAACATTGTGCCCTTGAGCGGATCAAAATACACATATAGTGTGACCCTTTAGGCCCTTATTATCGACGACGATCTAATCGAAGTCTGCACAAAACTCCTAGAATGTGTTGGCAACGTAGCTCGATATACGAAGGACGTTTACGTGAATTCGATAAACAAACCTTTACACAAAGTTTATAGTAATATCCTTTCATTCACGAACCACCCGATTGAGCCTAAGATTTGTCATGCGTCATCCAAATAGCTCAATCAATTTATCTCATCTTTATTAAATGACTCATTCGATCATATTTAATTACTTTAATTGAATATATCTTTGCATTGGCCAATGACTTAATGGTAAAGTAATATAGAGAATTTGAGTGTTCTCTCGAAATTCTAATCAAGGAATGAATCTCATTCTTGTCTCAACTACCATTTCCATTTATCTTATGATATACCCAATACAAGTCCGTGTCTCAATCCTCCTTTGGGAGGCAAAGCGTTGGACAAGATCAAAGCACATCACTCAACAAACAAAATGTGTAATGACCTCAGATCCAAGGACTATTACATACTTCATGTACTAATAAACTGTAGGCACTTAACAAAACAGTTTAATAGTAGGGTATACTAATACTCTCCTAAGTATACCATGTGTCCATCACGAGTATCTAATATCTCATAGTTGTGAGAACAACTACATTCTCGAAGAATGTGATGCAAACCACATGCTAAGCTATAACATATCATCAATATCCCATTCTTGATGATCATTGGTTATGACTATTTTAGAATTATACTATATCATTAATGTCTCACACCATTAACGACAATCATAATTCAAGGGAACAAATATTTAGAATAAATACAAACATTTCAAATAATTATTTCAATAAGTGCACAAAACCCATAGGAAATAAAATTTTCATATAATGTGATCAAGTAATATTGTCTCAACCCAAAATGTTTCTAAGACATATAACACTGTAACTCCCACTGATTCAAAGCCATCTACCAACATGCTTAACACCTAAGCTCTCAAAGTGCTTGTTGTGTTTTGCTATACATAACAGTTTGGTGAAAGGATCAGCCAAATTATCATCAGTGGGTACTCTTTCTAATTTTATGTCGCATCTTTCAGTTATTTCTCTGATCAGATGATATCTTCTGGGAACATGTTTGTTCCTGTTCGTAGCTCTGGGTTCTTTTGCTTGCGCAACAGCACCAGTGTTGTCACAATACAAAGGTATTGCACTATTGACACTTGGGATGACACACACTTCTTTAACGAACTCTAACAAAGCAACAACTTCTTTGGCAGCTTCAGAAGCAGCAATATACTCGGCTTCGGTGGTGGAATGGGAAGTTGTACCTTGTTTGGAACTATTCCAACTCACTGCTCCACCATTGAGGACAAAAACATATCCAGACTGAGACTTATAGTCGTCATGGTCTGTTTGGAAACTAGCATCAGTGTACCTAGTAACTGATAACTCTGGTTGTCCACCATAGACTAAGAAATATTCTTTAGTCCTTCTAAGGTACTTAAGAATAGTCTTAACAGTTTTTCAATGTTCCTCACCGGGATTTTGCTGAAATCTGCCTGTCATGCTAAGCGCATAGGCCACATCTGACCTAGTAGAAATCATGGCGTACATAATAGATCCTATAGCCGAAGCATACGGGATCCTTTTCATGTTGTCTCTTTCTTTATCATTAGAAGGACAATCCTTCTTTGACAACACAATGCCATGTCCCATAGGAAGAAAACCTTTCTTAGAATTCTCCATTGAGAAGTGTCTTAGCAACTTGTCTATGTAAGTGGATTGTGATAATCCTAACATCCTATTTGGTCTATCTCGATAGATCATAATTCCAAGGATATAGGAAGCATCACCTAGATCCTTCATCATAAAAGAACTAGACAACCACTCTTTCACGGATTGCATCATGGAACGATCACTTCCCATAATCAGGATGTCATCAACATATATGATAAGGAAGACAACGTTACCATTCTCTCGTTTACTATAAACACATGGGTCCTCTTTACTTCTGACAAAACCAATCGATTTGATTGTTCTGTCAAAACAAATATTCCAACTCCTCGAAGCTTGCTTAAGTCCATAGATGGACTTCTTTAGCTTGCACACTGCATTCGGCCTTTCTTTCGATACAAAACCTTCAGGCTGTGTCATATAGACATCACCTCCTAATTCTCCATTGAGAAATGTGGTTTTGACATCCATTTGCCAAATGTCAAAATTGTAGTATGCAGCAATTGCAAGTAATATCCTAATTGACTTGATCTTAGCAACTGGCGAAAAGATTTCATCATAGTCAATGCCTTCGCGCTGACTATAACCCTTTGCCACTAACCTAGCCTTGTAGATTTATTTTTCATAAGATACACATATTCATACCTTGATAAATCATCAGTAAAAGATATGAAGTACGAATAACCACCTCTTGCTTGAGTTGGAAACGGTCCACACACATCTGTGTGAATCAACTCTAGCAAATCTTTGGCACGTACCCCTTTCCCAGAAAATGGTTTACTTGTCATTTTCCTTTGAGACAGAATTCACAACCTCTATAGGATTCTAAATCAAGTGAAGTGAGATAGTCTAACTTTCTCAATCTTGCTATTCTTTTCTCATTAATATGACCAAGTCTGCAATGCCAAAGATAAGTTGCATTATTTTTATTACTTAGCTTAGGTCTTTTATTTTGCACATTGAGAATATTTCGTTTGTATTCAAGCATATATAATCCAATTTCAAGAGTGACATTTCCATAAAACAATCCATTAAAAGAAAACGAGCATCTGTTGTTTGCAAAATGGAAGGAAAAACCTTCAATGTCTAACATCGGAATGGAAATAATATTCTTTGAAATAACTGGAACAAAATAACAATTATGTAAATCTAGTCTATGTCCTGAGGGAAGATCTAATCCATAAGTTCCCACGCTTTCGGCAGCAACTCTTGTTCCATTTCCAACACGCAAATCAACTTCCTCAGGTCTCACTTTCTTGCAGTCACTTAGCCCCTGCACATTACTACAAATGTGTGAGCCACAAGTTGTATCTAATACCCAAGATTGTGAATTATTCATAGACATATTTATCTCAATGACAAACATACGTGAGCTCCCACTTTCTACATCTTGTGCCTTGAATTTTGGGTAGTCTCTCTTCCAGTGTCCCTTTTCATGACAGAAAAGACACTCATCCTTTGATAATTTCGACTTCTTATTGGCCCCTCCACTCTTAGGATTTAAAACAGCATCCTTAGATGCTTTCTTCTTCTGTTGCTGCTTATTCTTCCATTTCGAAGACTTCGTAGAAGAGCTCACCATGAGCACAGATTTTACCTTAGCAGTGGAAGACTCATAAGTCTTAAGCCTATTGTGCAGCTCTGGCAGCCCAACCTTCGTGTTGTTCATGCTGAAATTCACAATGAAATTCTCAAAACTACTAGGAAGAGACTGCAAAATTAGATTTGTTGAGACATTTGCGGGGAACACCGTTCCAATCGATGCTAACCTCTTAATCAAACCAATCATTTTCAGCACATGCTCAGAAACCTTGCTTCCATCATGAATCTTGCACTTGAAGAGATCGCGAAGTATCTCATACTCCATAATTTGAGCTTGTGAAGCATACAAACTCTCCAAGTGCTTAAGCATTTCATATAGTAACATGTGTTCATGTTGTCTTTGCAGTTCCAAACTCATAGATGACAACATGACACACTGAGCATCATAAGCATTATCAATGTGTTTCTAATGAGCTTCAACGTCAAACGTAGTGATGGGGTACGAACTAAACCCTAATGGCAAGCCCAATAACAGTGACGGCCCATCAGCCCAGGGCCCAAGAAAGAGTATCTGTTCGGCACCAAAGAGTTCGGCATGACCAAAGAGTTCGGACTCAGCCTACAGCTCGGTAAAAGCCGACCAGTCAAGCTCTCCTCTCAGATCGGCAAGAGCTGATCGGTAAAGTCCAGCAGTTCGGTCTCAGCATTCGACCGAACTAGGAGTTAGTGGACTCATGAAAGGCCTCCACGACCTCCACTATACCCACGATCTATTTAGTGGTACGAAGCAGTTATTGAGCAGTTATTGCTCACCCACGATCTTGTTAGTGGGGCTGCAAACCACGATCCTAGTTCAATGTATAAATAGGACTTAGATCAGATAGACAGGGTTAAGCTCTCTAGAGATAAAATACCATATAGCAAGTCTGTGTTGTAAGCTGTAATCCCAGATCAAGCAATACAATCTTGCCCTCCCTTCTTCCCGTGGATGTAGATTTACTTCAGTAAATCGAACCACGTAAATTCTTTGTGTCGTAATCTTCATTCTCTACCAGCATTTACTAACATCAGAAACTCGCGGATCCATCACTGGCGCCGTCTGTGGGAAACAGAGAACAAAATTTGTGATAAAGCGAATTTTTGATCCATTTTTTCCACCCAAAAAATGCATACCAGATCGCAGAGTACCCGTATTCCTGCCCGTGAGAACCAGGAGGAAGCCAATCCATCCCATAGGTCTGGAAAACAGCCTAGGGATAAATCCACCACCAGTTCTCATGGCGAAGGAACAAGCCGCTCCAAAAATCGTCCCACTGAGTCTTCCCAGCAGCCCGATTTGAATGAGGCTGTCAAGCAGTTTTTGGCGGCGAAGCAGGAGGAATTCTTAACCTTCCTGCGAAAAAGCCAAAAGCAGCCGGAGACGAAAACGACGGATTCTCCTTCTCCCTCCGCAAAAGAAAGTCACTACCGCAGTAGTGTCGCATCTCCCAGGAGAAAGAATCCCTGTCCCCAACATGTTCCAGTTCCTCCTCGGTACCGGAATCACAGGAGAACTCAATCTCCTCCATACCGACGAGATATCGGATTCGCCGTGTACGGAGCACTGAAGACTCCGTTCTCGGACGACATCACCCGAACTCCCCTACCACAGAACTACCGAACTCCGTCGATGACTTACGACGGGCTCGTGGACCCTCACGATTTCTTGGGGCGCTATCAATATAACATGGCGAACCAGGGTCTCAACGAGGTCCACATGTGCAAGCTGTTTCCCGAGCTGCTCATCGGGAACGCGAGAAGGTGGTTCGATAGCCTCCCCCAGGGCAGCATCAGATCTTACCGAGATCTAATGGATGCCTTCCACAGGAGGTTCTTTCAGAAAGCGGAAGCCCGAATCACTTCGGCTCAGCTGCTTTCCATTCGTCAAGGTCGCGACGAAAAAATCAGCGACTTTATGACAAGATTCCACAAGGAATGTCTGCAAGTAGACGATCTCAACGATCTGCTTGTCATCTCGGCATTCCAAAATGGAATCCTGCCCGGAGCTCTCTACAGGAAGCTCGTTGAGTGCGGTCCGCAGACAGCTCAGGAAATGTGGGACATTGCGGACCAGTACTCCCGGGCCGATGAGGCAGACCGTCGCAAACGGTCGTTAGACAGCTCATCGACCCGAGGAGACAGAAGGAAGCCCGATCATAGCGATCAGGGGCATCCTCGCCGGACTCCATTTGAAAGAATTCAAAGGGCTCCGGTGCAAGACAGATTGGGACCTCGTCTCAATCCCGAGAAGCCGCCCGCTCAGTTCGTACCGCTGAACAAGCCGAGAGCGGAAATTTTCAAACTGCACGCTGACCTATTCGAAAAGCCAAAGCGGATGACGAAATCAGCCGCGCGCCGACCACAGGATAGCTACTGCTCCTACCATCAAGACCACGGTCACGATACTGAGGAGTGCAGAAACTTGGCTGCAGGTATCGATGTTCTTGTGAAGGCAGGGACATTGAAAAAATACCGAAGCAAGCAGCCAAAGAAGAATAAAAAGCAGAGTGGTGCGAACTGCGCTCCTCAGGATCCGAAAAGGCAGCCGGATCCCGAAGACGATGACGAGCCGCAATATGATGGAGTAATCCAGACTATTGACGCTCTCCCTGCCGGGAAGACCAAGTCGTCCCTAAAGTCAGAGCGCAGAGGCTCCAATCGAGAGGAGCCAACGCATAAAAGGCTGAAGCAGGACGAAGTGATTACGTTCTCGGCTGCTGATCCCGTCCCGGCCATCTCTCCTCACCAAGACGCCATTGTCATCCAAGCCGGAGTGGCAAACAAACTGATCCACAGGGTGTTTGTGGATACAGGAGCGTCGGTTAGCATTCTTTTTAAAGAGTGCTTCGACAAACTAGAAGTGGACCCAGCTCGGCTCAGTCCGGCTCCGCTTCCCCTGAAGAGCTTCACCCAGGAGGACACCTGCCCTGAAGGTATTATCAGCCTTCCGATCACGGTGGGGAAAGCGCCTACTAGCTCCAGTACGATGATTGAGTTTTTCGTGGTGAAAGCTCGGTCCCCGTACAACGTCATCCTGGGAAGAGACTGGCTCAACACAGTTCGGGCCGTTTGCTCCACCTATCACCTCACCATCAAGATCCCTACTAAAGGAGGGATAGCGGTCATCCGAGGTGACCAAAAGAGAGCAAAGGAATGTCTGCAAATTGCGCTTAGAAGTGCCGAGCAGTCAGATCGGCACCACCAAGCATAGCAATCACAGCAGCCGGAGTCAGAGGCGATGACCGAAGTCATACCGGAGCCGA
This sequence comes from Salvia splendens, assembly GCF_004379255.2. Classification (NCBI taxonomy): domain Eukaryota; kingdom Viridiplantae; phylum Streptophyta; class Magnoliopsida; order Lamiales; family Lamiaceae; genus Salvia; species Salvia splendens. Next base: position 33,059,977 of record NC_056035.1, read on the forward strand.
ACTCGATGACAGTTCAGCTGTACGAAGACGATCCATCCAGAACGGTTAAGATCGGCTTCGCGGGAACGCCCCTACTTCGGGAAAAAACCATCCAGCTCCTCAAGGAGTATAAAGACGTCTTTGCATGGTCTCCGTTGGACATGACCGGAGTGCCCCCCGAGGTAATCACTCATCGGTTAAATATTGATCCTTCAGTCCGGCCGATAAAACAGAAGCAAAGACTCTTTGCGGCAGAACGAAGTCAAGTCATCCATGACGAAGTCCGTCAATTATTGAAGGCGGATGTGTTATTCGAAGTGAAGTATCCTTCGTGGGTGGCCAATCCTGTCATGATCAAGAAAAAGGAAGGAGGATGGCGGATGTGCATAGATTTCACCGATCTAAATAAGCACTGTCCCAAAGATTGCTATCCCCTTCCGAACATAGATAAAAAAGTAGAAGCTTTGATAGGCTTTGAAATTTTTTGTTTTCTTGATCTGTACAAAGGATACCATCAAGTTTTAATGGATGAGATTGACGCTTCAAAAACGGCCTTCATTACTGATTTCGGCATTTTCGCTTATAAAAAGATGCCATTCGGTTTAAAGAATGCCGGAGCCACTTATCAAAGGATGGTAGACAAGCTTTTTCGGCACCTGATTGGAAAGGAGGTCGAAGTGTATGTTGACGATATAGTCGTCAAAAGCAAAAGCACTTCGGAGTACGAGCACAACCTCAAGTCCACTCTCAACGTGCTCAAGAAAGCCAACCTCAAACTTAATCCCCAAAAGTGTACCTTTTTGGTAGATTCGGGAAAGTTTCTGGGTTGTTGGGTTTCAAAGGACGGACTCAAGGCAAACCCCTCAAAAGTTCAAATCGTTCAGAACATGGCAATGCCGAAGTCCATACATGACGTGCAAAGGCTAACCGGATGTCTAGCCGCACTGAATCGATTCCTTTCCCAAGCAGCCGAAAAGCAACTGCCGTTCTTCAAGGTGTTGAAAAAGGCACCAAAGTTCGAGTGGGGAGCCGAGCAGAAAAAGGCCTTTGACGAGCTCAAAAGTTATCTAGCCGAGCTTCCTATTCTCTCTGCTCCAACCGAAGCCGAAGTAATATTCTTATACTTAGCGGCATCGGATCAAACCATCAGCGCGGTGCTTGTACGAGAAGAAGGCCTAAAGCAGCTTCCCATCTATTTTACAAGCCGAGCATTAAGAGGTCCAGAAACCAGGTATCAACCACTGGAAAAGATTGCTCTGGCATTAGTAAATGCAGCAAGGAGACTGCGGCCATACTTCTATGCTCACAAGGTATGCGTCTTAACTGATCTGCCACTTCGGCAAGTGTTGACCAAACCAGAAGCATCAGGCAGAATCGCCAAGTGGGCTATAGAGTTGGGAGAGCACACAATTGAATATCTACCTCGGAAAGCCATCAAGGGACAAGCCTTGGCAGATTTTCTTGCGGAAGCAAAGTTCGATCAAGCAATTCCTGTTATTGCCGAACAGAAGAATTCTGCCAATGCCGAACTAGCACAGCCCTTGGAATCCGAAGTAGAGCCGCCGGACTGCTGGAGCGGATTCGTAGATGGAGCTTCAAACAAGATGGGAAGTGGAGCTGGTATTCTACTTGTCGCTCCCGACGGACACGAGGTAACCTACTCACTTCGGTTCCTATTCCCCACTACTAATAATGAAGCCGAGTACGAAGCCCTCCTGGCCGGACTCCAGTTAGCGCAAAGTCTGCTCGTCAAATCTCTCAAAGTCCATTGTGATTCACAAGTCATAGTAAATCACATGTTGGGTACAAGTGAAGCTCGTGACGAGAGAATGAAGAAGTATTTGGACAAAGCGCGAAGCATCAGCCGAAGTTTCTCCTATTTTCGGATAATCCGCATTCCTAGAGCGGAAAATAGCCGAGCAGATACCTTAAGTAAGTTGGCCTCAGATCCGAGCTCAAAGGCGGAAGAATTAATGCATCGAAGCATTGATGAAGCCGAGGTACATTCAGTATCCAGCTCGCCGAACTGGATGACGCCGATCTTGCAGTATCTGGATCAAGGACAATTGCCCGAGGATAAGAGAGAAGCTCGGAAGATCACGTGCCGAGCACTTCGGTACGAACTTCATGAAGGAGTCCTCTTTAGAAAGTCTTACCTCCAGCCGTTATTGCGGTGCGTAGGACCAGAAGAGACGGACTACATCCTCAGAGAAGTTCATGAAGGATCGTGCGGTAGCCACATCGGAGCCAGAGCTTTAGCTAAAAAAGTTCTGAGATGGGGATATTATTGGCCAACCATGGTACAAGAGGCAGTGCAGCTCGTCAAGAAGTGTACGAAGTGCCAAATTCATGCAAATGTCCCAAGGATGCCGCAGACCGATCTATACACTATGCAAAGCCCTTGGCCTTTCATGCAATGGGGCATAGACATAGTGGGACCACTTCCTCAAGCTCCTCGGCAAATGAAATTCCTTATCGTTGCCGTGGACTACTTCACGAAGTGGGTGGAGGCTGAACCATTAGCTACGATAACGAGCTCAAAGGCATTGGACTTCGTCTGGAAGAACATAGTGTGCCGATTTGGCATACCCCACATCCTCATCTCGGATAATGGGACTCAGTTCACCGACAAGACGTTCAAGAATTGGTGCCAAGAGCTGAACATTCAACAGCGGTTCACTTCGGTCTCCCATCCCCAAGCAAACGGACAAACGGAAGTAACGAACCGGATTCTGGTGAAAGGGTTAAAAGCTCGGTTAGAACAAGCCAAAGGACAATGGGTAGAAAATCTCCCTCAAGTCCTATGGTCCTACCGAACTACACCCAAAACCTCCAACGGTGAAACTCCGTATAGTCTGGTGTACGGCACTGAAGCCGTAATTCCGGTGGAGATCGGCGTACCCAGTCCCCGAACTCTAAATTTCTCCTCAGAAATGAATGACGATGGACTGAGAGCAGAACTAGATCTCGCCGAAGAAAGAAGAGAATTGGCGTGCATAAAAGCAGCCAAGTATAAGGAGCAAGTAGCCCGGTATTATAACCAAAGGGTGAAAAAGCTTCAATTTCAAGTGGGAGATCTCGTCTTGAGAAACAACGAAGTAAGCCGAGCAGAAAAGCTGGGCAAACTCGAGCCCACATGGGAGGGTCCGTATCGGGTGTCAGAAGTCCTCGGCAAAGGGTCTTATAAATTGACTCACATGTCAGGAGAACAAGTACCCCGAACATGGCACGTCTCCAACCTCAAGAAGTTCCACTTGTAAGAGACAAGGTCCGGTCAGTCTGTCTTGTGTCTAGTTCGGTCATAGGGGTACATGTTTTTATTTGTTTGTTTTTTACTTGTACCTTTTACTTGTCGTTTTATAAAAAGTTTAAAGTTTTTTTCTTTCATCTTTTTCATTTTTTCTCTATGTGTTTTGTCTCTATGTGCTTGTCGTCTCTTACAAATGGTACCAAGGTATATCGTTCTTTAAAGACTGATCCCCTTTTTAGATCGATTATTAAAGACTATTGTGAGTCCAAGCTTCTAAGGAGGATGTAAGACCACAATTCAGCTTAACAAGCAGTCCGTCTGAAACGAACTGCAATAAGCCAACGATTGTGAGTCCAAGCTTCCAAGGAGGATACAAGACCGCAATTCAGCTTAACAAGCACTTCGTCTGAAACGAACTGCAATAAGCCAACGATTGTGAGTCCAAGCTTCTCAGGAAGATACAAGACCACAATTCGGCTTAAGAAATAAGCACTTCGTCTGAAACGAACTGCAATAAGGGAAAGTCCGATCCACGCGATAAACCTCGCCGAATTAGGACGACCAAGTTCGGTCAAAGAAGTTTACCTCATAAGACCGGGGACGACCATGTCTAGTCAAAGAGGTTTACTGCATAAGACCACTTCGGTTAACTGGGAAAGTCCGATCCACGCGATAAAACTCGCCGAATTAGGACAAGGGAAAGTTCGATCCCGGCGACAAAAATCGCCAAATTAGAACACAAACCAAGTCCGGTCAAAGATGTTTATTTCATCAGACCAAAGACGAGTCCGGTCAAAGATGTTTATTTCATCAGACCAAAGACGAGTCCGGTCAAAGATGTTTATTTCATCAGACCAAAGACGAGTCCGGTCAAAGATGTTTATTTCATCAGACCAAAGACGAGTCCGGTCAAAGATGTTTATTTCATCAGACCAAAGACGAGTCCGGTCAAAGATGTTTATTTCATCAGACCAAAGACGAGTCCGGTCAAAGATGTTTATTTCATCAGACCAAAGACGAGTCCGGTCAAAGATGTTTATTTCATCAGACCAAAGACGAGTCCGGTCAAAGATGTTTATTTCATCAGACCAAAGACGAGTCCGGTCAAAGAAGTTTACTTCATAAGACCAAGGACCAAGTCCGGTCAAAGAAGTTTACTTCATAAGACCGAGGACAAGTACGATGAAATTTTTTCGCTAAGCTGTAAATACAGTGTTAGAAGCGAAAACAAAATTTCATTTTTCAAATCTTGTTCGGCATACAACTCCGCTACCCTACAAAATGGCGTTACGCTATTACAAAGGACTATTCTACTGTCCAGGGTTGCTGAAGTTAAGCCACCTATCTGCAAAATCCTCTGGAAGCCGAGTTCGGTTGTTCCGAGCAGATGAAGAATAAGCAGGTCGACGAGATGCTATCCTCGACCCAACGCCTCTTCCCCGAGCCCGAGAAGTTCTAACACCTCGGCGATGAAGAGTCTCTGCAATAAGCATCTGCTGATCTTGCTCGCTCATAGTCACAGCTCCTCGGCGAATTTCAGTCCGTCCCTGTCTTGACGATTCCGGGTGCTCCTGAGCCCGTTCTCGTCTTGACGTTTCCGGCTGTTCCGGAGTTCGTTGTTGACTGGGAGTAGGATTTTGAACAAGGGAACCAGAGGTTTGATCTGGAGTGCGAGCATCTGTTGCCACGATATGCCGAAGGAATCTTTCTATGGAGGGGCGCCGAGAAAGAACAATGTTGTACCGAGAAGCCCAGCGCCGCAATGATTTCACAACTTGTTGGCAAGCCGAGCTCTCCAGCGCATTGTTCCTCCGGAGTACATGATATTCCTCCCACAGTTCGTCAACTCGACTCTGAACATCTGATATGGTCACTCCCCCGCGCACACGGATGTAATCCTCGTACGCAGTCCTCTCAGCAATGGTCGTATTCAGCTCGGCCTCCAGATCCTTCTTATCGGACTCTAAGTCCTTATTATCGGCCTCCAGCTTCACTAAACGAGCCAGAAGCTCGTCATTCTTCGTCTGATCGGCTATAGCTCTTTTCTCAGCTTCGTCTAAAGCCGAAGAGTACAGCCGTTTCCAGTGAAGTATCTCCATCTCCTTGAGTACAAAGCAGCTATATTAGTTCGGCAGCTGTACCGAGCAGATAGTAAAATACAACAGGAATAAAGGCGAGTACGAAAAGCTATACGAAGACAAGTGTGGAGAATTTTTCATTCACAAGGAAAATTTTTACACTAGGAGGGCTTCAAGGCCATTTTACAAGGAAGAAACTAGACTAAGAGAAGGGAGACGAAATCATACTCCGCCAGCTTCGTCTCCGGCTCCTTGGTCTGGTTCAGCTTCTTTCTCCTGAGCTACCTCAGCCTCGGCCTCGCATCCTGCCGGCCTCGCCTCCGCCTCCTGATCGGCTTCCTTCTCCGGATGCCCGGCCCGCTCGACTTCGGCCTCCAGCTCCAGCGACTCGGCCTCACCCTCCCCGTTGTAAGTCGAAGCGGGTGAAACGGGTCCCACGGAGGCAAAGATAGCCTCCAGGTTCTCGTCCCGATCAGCTCGACAACTCCGGACTCGGTCTGCAGAAAGCAGGACCGAGGATGAAGCGAGCTCCTCAAGGAGCGGCAGATTCTGAAGCCGAGCTGCTATCTCACGGCTGTACAGAGGCAACACGACGTCGGCCCCCTGCTCGCCCTTATCGGTAATTAGCCTTACCAGACTACCGACAAAGGCCGAGAACTGGCTGCTCAAAAAGAGTTTCTCCGTGTAAACACGGAGAGCCTCCCCCTGGGCAGCCACGGCGGCAGCCTCCTTCTGAGCCTCCCGGTGCTTCGTCTGCTCTTGCAGGATGATGAGCTGGTTTTTGGCTGACCGGGCTTCATCCTGAGCCGAGATCCTAGCAGCTCGGGCCCTCTCAAATTTGGCCTCAGCCTGTTCGGCCAGACTACGAGCAAGATGCAACTCCTTCTGCATCTCCTCGTAGTCGTGGGATGCTTTGGAGAGCTCCACGGAGACGAGCTTGGCTCTCTGAAGATGAACAAGGAAAAAACTCAACACAATGGCCATCAAAAAATGTGGAAAAGAAGCCAAGTCAGAAAGCTTACCTCCACAAAATTCGTCGGCCATTGAAAAGGCTCAGGGACGTGTTCCGGGATGTCTGCAACCACCTCGGAGATGACCAGGTCTTTCCCCGGCACTCTTGGGGACTCATGAAATTTCCCCTTCCCTTTAGCCGAACACTGCTCCGGCTCTTTCGGATCCGAAGAAGAGGTTTTTTGCCTCTTCGGATTCTTCTCGGCTTCAGACGCCGAGCGAGGGGCTCTCTGCCTCTCCGGCTCCACAAGCTCGGAGGACTTTCGGATAGCCTTATTCAACATGTACACTGCCAAAAAGCAAGAAAGCCAGGTTAGTTTTCTTCGTTAAAGCAGTAGAGCATAAAGATAAAGAGAAATCCTCACCCTCGGCCTCTTCGTCCGAAGACGAGATGTCGAACACGACGTCGCCCTTGACGAGCTCAGACTCCGGGTATTGTTTCCTAACTATGGGAATCTTGTTGAGCTCGCCATCGAGCTCGTCCAACGGTTCAGGCCGAGGATGACGGATAACGGACTTCGGCCCTCTCCAGGGAAAACTAGGAGCCGCGGTCCTATCATAGTAGAAGAAGCGGTTTTGCCACTTCGGCCACTTCGTTTTACAAAAGGCCCTAAAGGGCTGTACAGGGATCAAGTAAAACCAAGACCCCTTCCTCTTAAATTGAAAGAATTTAAGGATCGCCTTCAAAGACAAATCCCTTCCTAACCTACGGAGTTCGGCAGCGAAGGCCGACAAGTGCCTCCAAGAGTTCGGAGTCACCTGGCCTAAAGGAAGCTGAAAAAAATCTAGTAAATCTATAAAGGCAGAAGGGAGGGGGAAACGAAGCCCGCATTCTAAGCAGGCCTCGTACACGGTGGCGTAACCCTCCGGCGGGGAGTCAGCCCTATGAGCACCGTCAGGTACCACCGCCTTCCCCCCAGGAAAAAAGTATTTTTCGGGTAGGGATATCACAGTATCCTTACTCAAAATACTATGGAAATACTCTACGGTCTTCTCCCCGGACTCTTTCCGGCCAGAAGACCCCTTACCGCCTCTCCTACTGCTACCCGACTCCGAAGAAGAAATAGAAGCCATTTTCCTTACTTTTTGAAGGTGAAGAAAGTCTGAAGAAGCTCTTGAAAGCGGAAGAAAATTTCTCGAGAAAGAGAGAGTATAGAAGACGCAACAGCAAAAGTGTTCAAATGAGGAAGAAAGAGCATATTTATCAGATTCGGGAAAGATTTCGAGATCGTTGCGCTGCTTCGAATTCCACCTTTTCAGGATTCAACGGCCGGATTTTACTGTCGCATTTAATGCAGGCACGCGCAAGGCACGTCCCCTGACGTCAGCCTCCCCCTTACCGTTATCCAGAATGCCGAAGTGACTCACCTCGCCGAAGTGATTCACTTCGCTTTTCGGGGGGGGGTAGTGATGGGGTACGAACTAAACCCTAATGGCAAGCCCAATAACAGTGACGGCCCATCAGCCCAGGGCCCAAGAAAGAGTATCTGTTCGGCACCAAAGAGTTCGGCATGACCAAAGAGTTCGGACTCAGCCTACAGCTCGGTAAAAGCCGACCAGTCAAGCTCTCCTCTCAGATCGGCAAGAGCTGATCGGTAAAGTCCAGCAGTTCGGTCTCAGCATTCGACCGAACTAGGAGTTAGTGGACTCATGAAAGGCCTCCACGACCTCCACTATACCCACGATCTATTTAGTGGTACGAAGCAGTTATTGAGCAGTTATTGCTCACCCACGATCTTGTTAGTGGGGCTGCAAACCACGATCCTAGTTCAATGTATAAATAGGACTTAGATCAGATAGACAGGGTTAAGCTCTCTAGAGATAAAATACCATATAGCAAGTCTGTGTTGTAAGCTGTAATCCCAGATCAAGCAATACAATCTTGCCCTCCCTTCTTCCCGTGGATGTAGATTTACTTCAGTAAATCGAACCACGTAAATTCTTTGTGTCGTAATCTTCATTCTCTACCAGCATTTACTAACATCAGAAACTCGCGGATCCATCACGTAGCAAACTCAAGAGATTCCTTATCGGGGATGACACCGATTGGTTTGTCCAGGACATACCCAACCTTGTCATGCCTTAGCACCAAGCGCAAACAACGGAGCCAATCCGTGAAATTTGACCCAGTCAACTTGTTTGTTTCCATCAAACATTTGTAAGCCAAGTTTGACATTTTATCTGAACAGAAAATAAAATGAAAGCAAATCAGAAAAGCATATAAAAATCACATTTGTACCACTAATCAAACAAAAGGTTTATTGTATTGATTAGCTCCCACTAATTTAACATATATTATGTCCCCCAAACATAAAATACGAATTTATATCTAATATAAATTTTAGTGGTACAAGATCCAAGTCTATATTATTGCAGCCTCTGCGAGGGCTGATGACTACAATAATATCACGAGGTAGGTCTCCAAGCCAATTGTAACAATAATTTTACAATTCTTGGTTTATTAATCTAATTAATATGCGTCCATAAATCATTTGGTTGCGAGGGCTACTCAAAATAATTTAAGCAAGTCAACCACATCACACGATGCCAACTATGCATCTATGAATGAGCCTTAACCTTGTGGATTTAGAGTAAACACGAGGGCGCAAAACTCGTGGTCAAAAAGGCTAGGAGCATCAAACAATTGTGATGGACGACGCGTTTGTTTCAAAACAAGACTTATATTTGTGATACTAATTGTCAATTTAATATCTAATATTAAAATCTTAAACAATTACTGGGCGCCGCCTACCCAGACATAGCATAACACGGACTACACATACTGGGCGCCGCCTACCCAGACATAATATAACACGGTCTCTAACTACTATAGTTAAATAAACAAGCATAAATCAAATAACATGCTTATCACATAAGATATCAAATAATGCTCAACAAATAAAGTTAAATTTTATTCTCCAATTAAATGTGGATTTAAAATTATATTAATTTAAAATTATTCTAATAAAATTTATTAATCCAATTAATAAACTAATTAGGGATACTTTATACTTAAATTGATTCTGAATCAATGTATACAATCAAAATTACTGCAACAATCCCTCTATTCACAACGATCTGATTAAGGCGATATTCTCAAAATATTAGATTTGTTTGGGTTGATTGTTAATTAAATTAATCAATTCATCCTCAATGGCGTCGATCAAAGATATGGATTTCAACGCCACCGCTTCTTCACACGATTATACAAATAATACTTAGTTTTGGTGTCAACAAACACAGAATCATTAATCCACTGCACAGTCGTAATAAATCCATCAAAAACCCCCTTGAATCTCCTTCAATAAAATTTATCGCAATTCGGCTTTCTTTAATTTCAAAATTGTGGAAATCTGATTCCCATGTTTCAAACAATTCTCGAAACATTGAAGTTTGAAATCTAATTTCTAATCTTTGAAATCTAATTTCAGTTTATGTCGAGACTGTTAAACCAAGTATAAAGGTTTGATTTCTGAAATCGCCACATATAATCAAATTACAAAACAAATTATGAATCGAGCCCCGGGCTCTGATACCACTGTTAGGAATTCTTGTACTCATCTAATGAGCACAGCGGAAATTGCAGACAAGAATAACAGATCTAAATTCATAATTATATTGTAAGTTGAGCACGTAATACACAACAGAACTAAATCTTACTTGTTGTGTTGTTTTCTTCTACGATTGTATCCTGCAAGTTGAATCCACTACTATCGTAGTCCACGTGTATTCTGATCCGATGCAAGAACAATTCCTCGGTACAATCGTTCTATAGAGAAAGCTAGGAAATCTCTTGGTGAACGTAGCGCCGCTTTTCTCTCTAGAAAATTAGGTTTTCTGTCACTTATGTTCTCTACAATAGAGCATATATATATAATAGAATAATTGTAACATTGGACCAAGCACAATAGAATTATTTCCTATTAATCTAATCTAGCCCATTAATCTTTCATATACAATATTCAAAGTTCTCATCCAAGCATAGATCGTTCTGAACTTGGAACGGGGATCCGTTTGTCAGAGTGCTATCCGAATCATGTCTCTCCCAATTGCCGCTATGTTGTCTTTTATCGCAACCAACCAGCTTCAAATCAGCAGGTACTTCTCCACATTTTCTGTGTATGCCTTGAGAAATAGCATCATCTGCCTTAACTGCTTGCCCTAGAGTGCACCCGTTTTCTTCTTCTCTATATGACTCAACAGCAGGCGTGAACTCCTCATTCTGATCAGGTACGGAAGCAACATTCAAGTCAAGTTGACGAGCAACAGAAGGCTGCCTGGCTTGCTTAGCATCAAGCTTGACTACTGCATGATCATTAACACATCTATTCACATGTAAACCATAAAATGACTCATGCTGCAGCCAAGCGAGCTTCAATATTCTTCCTAGATCTTGAACCTTGAATCCTGAGTCTAGTTCTATTTCTTCAGTCCTGTGGTTTTTCGTGGAACTAGAGCTCCCTCCATGCGATGCATCCACTCCTGGTCTTTCAGCACTAGAATAATGGTTCTCGTGAATAAGCTGTACACTCTTTGTAAAGAACTTCATTTCGGAGTGTCCAGAATCACCATCTTCTGTATAAGATATGATCCGAAACGAGTATTCCATGCAAGGCTGCAGATTCGATATCCATATCCTCCTTTGATCTCTTGGAAAGACAAAAACAGGCTCTTTAGAGTAAACCTCTACTCTTTTCTTGCAATACCAGAGTTTGTATCCCTTAATGGCGTTCATTGATGCAGTTGATAATTCAATCAACAGAAGTGCCTGTTGAAAGATATGAGTATTATTCATTCAACTTGTTCAGAGAATTACAATAGGTACGCCTCCTTTAAATAGGCCAAAGGTTACATAAAATTGGCAAGATTTGCCATAATACTCATTCCCTAATTAATTTTTTTTCCTTGCTTACCTATTTTCCTTACTTACATATTTTCCTTTCTAACACTCCCCCTCAAGTTAAGTAATGGGATTACCGATACTTAACTTGCCCAATACCTCATGGAAGCTTCTTGCATCGGCAGCTTTCGTGAGTATATCCGCCAACTGATCTTCAGATCTCACAAAAGGAAGTTCTACCGTCTTGGCCTCTATATTGTCCTTGATGAAATGTCGATCCACCTCGACATGTTTTGTCCGATCATGCTGAACTGAATTTTCAGATATACTGATTGCCGCCTTATTATCACAGAACAACTTACATGACTTCTGTGAGTTTAAGTTCAACTCAGTCATCAATTTCCTCAGCCACAGAATCTCAGTCAAACCACTCTTAATCCCTCGAAATTCAGCTTCTGCACTTGACAAGGCTACCACTTTCTGTTTTTTGCTTCTCCACGTGACAAGATTTCCTCCCACAAAGGTAAAATATCCAGCAGCTGATTTTCTGTCATTTGGGTTCCCTGCCCAATCAGCATCCGTGAATCCATGAATCTCTAAATGTCCATGATTCTCGAATAGAATCACATGGTTCGCTGTCCCTTTCAGATATCGAACAATCCTTAGTGTTGCTTCCCAGTACCCAGTCCCACCTCGTTTGCTTAAACTCATTCAAAATATGTTCACGTTTTCACATAAAATCACATTTTGAAAGAAAATCCCACCTCGTTTGCTTAAACTCTCAAACGAGCGTTCCTCGACTTGGTTTCACTTGACGTGCGACGACGTCCCCTTAAACAATAAATATTTTTTAAAATTAGACTTGAGCAACTATTTATTTTTCATGCATGCATTCCTAAGTGTGCGATTATTTTTACTTTCTTCTTCCTAAATCCATAAAAACCTTGAGTATAAATTAAATCAAAAGATTTAATTTATTTGGGACTTTGCCGAATTATTCGAGCATTAGTTAAATTTCAAATATTTTAACTTTATCGTCGTGGAATTAATTAACGGCTATCCATCATTTAATTTGGCAAAACATTAGGAGAGTCTATAAATTAAATTCAATGTTCTTGTCATAGTAGTGTTTTAATTAGCAGCCCATTCTATGATTCCATCGATCATTAGTCCATTCTCAATTAAATTTTCTTGGATTAAGTATAAAATGTAATTGGATAGGTGAGGTCCAATTGAATTAAATTCTATGGTCTAAATTTTATTGAGGGCAGAGGCCCAAAAACGTGTGCCCAAATAATTTAAATAAAAGAGCCCAATTCTTTTCTCTCTTTTTTTTATGAACTCCTTGGCCCAAATGAAGGAATCCTAAGCCCAATAACAAAAAAAAATGAAAAATGCCCAAATCTATCCTCCCTATCCGTTGGCTCTCCCTTTTTTTCCCTCTTCTCTTTTCCTCAATTTAATTTCTAAAATCCCTAATCCCTCTCTTCTCCAAAATCGATAGCCTCCGCTCTTCGGTGAACTTTGCCGATTCGCCACCCCCGTTTGCCGCCATGCACCGCCTTCGATTCTCCGTCGCGAGTGTCGCGACGGCTCTCCTCTCTTCCCCTCTCTCTTTCTCGAGTTTTCTCCCACTTGTTGCGCTCTACGCCGAGCTCCAGCGCGTTTCCTCTCAGGCGGAAACGGTGTTGCCGCCGGCGTCAATTTCTCGCGGTGTTGTCACTGTGTTACGTGGTAACTCAACTCACACACTCTGATCACGTAACTCACACAATATTTGGGTTTTAAGCACCGGATCTTATTGATAAACACAGCAACGGAATTACAATGCAAAAGGAAAGGAATGATAACGAAAAGACTCTGCACCGTAGTGACAGAAATCCTAACCAACCAAGCACACACACAATGACAATGAACAATCAGCTACAATCTAGTATTTATACTCTGTTAGCTCCTTCTCTCTCTCCTAGTCATCGAGCCAATTCTTCCTTCTTAGAGTGGTCCACGTGGCATTTATTCTTGTTACTTAACTACTTGATCCTACGCGCTCCCGGTGCATGAGTCACGCTACATGTTGCATGCGACTGAGCTCATCGAGCATGCAACATAACCTCCCCCCTAAGGTTCCTTGTCCACAAGGAACGAAGGAAACCATGTAGTAATTTCATCAGCAAACTCCCATGACGCATCAGCTGGGGACCTTCCTGTCCAGTGAATCAACCATTGTGCGACAGCCCGATTCTGACGCTTCACCATCCTTCTCTCCAAGATAGCCAAGGGAAAGGCATCGCCTATATGAGAAATCGAAGGGAGGTCAGGGACTGGACCAGTAGGCGGTGTAGAAGCCCGCAGCTGCGAGACGTGGAACACATTGTGTATCTGAGACGACGCAGGCAAGTTCAGCTTATAGGCAACCTGACCAATCCTGTCTAGAACTTGATAGGGACCAAAAAATTTTGGCTCAAACTTGTGATGTCGACCCTTCACTGAACGTTGCTGGTAGGTTTGCAGCTTGACTAACACCCAATCACCCACAGCAAAGAGCCTATCCGAACGGTGCTGATCCACCTGCTTCTTCATACGATCAGTTGCTCTTTGAAGATTAGCCTTAAGGTGTTGAACCTGTTCTTTCCTATCTCGTAAAAACAGATCAACCGCCTCCACATTTGAATCACCCGGAAAGTACGGCATATGGAGTAGAGGAGGGAAACCATAGAGAGCCTCAAACGGCGTCATTTTTATACTGTTATGGAAGTTGGTATTGTACCAATACTCTGTGATAGACAACCATTGTGCCCAAGAGTGAGGTTGCTCCCCAACAGTGCATCTCAAATAACATTGAAGACATCGGTTAACCACCTCGGATTGCCCATCCGTCTGGGGGTGGTATGCAGTCGAGTACAAGAGCTCCACACCCAACATATTGAAGAAATAGTAGCAGGTACTCCATGTAACTTGAAAACATAATCCAAAAAAGCAGTAGCAACCTCTTTCGCCGAAAACGGGTGTGATAAAGCCATAAAATGAGCATATTTGCTCAAGAGATCGACAACCACTAGAATAGCATTCTTCCCTTTTGAAGTGGGAAGAGCCTCAATAAAGTCCATCGTCAAATCAGTGAAGAAAAATTGTGGTATAGGAAGAGGTTGTAATAGACCGGCTGAAGGGGAATTGTCTGCCTTGAAACGTTGACACACAACACAGACACGAACAAATTCCCGAACCTCCTTCATCATCTTAGGCCAATACACCACTGCTGCTAGCCTTTTGTAAGTAGCCAAGGCGCCCGAGTGCCCTGCCATTGCCGACTCGTGGAAGGTAGCCATGAGTTGGGCCTTGAGCGCGAGATCCTGCCCAACCACCAATCTGCCCCGCCGCCGTAGCTCACCATTCTTCCAGGAGTATTTCGGGTGAGAAGCAAAATCTCTCTCCTTGTCTGCAATCAGCTGTTGTACCGTTTCATCTGCTGACCAGGAGCTCTTCACCTTAGCCATAAGCTCCAACGGAAACATGTAAGATGGGAGTGTAAAAACCGACAGAATTCTCCACTCCCTTCTTGTATCGAATCTCGTAATCAAAGTGCATAAATTTCGCCATCCATGCTTGCTGCGTTGGTGTAGTCAGCCTCTGCTCCAAGAGATAACGTAGACTCTGATGATCGGTAAGAATAACAAACTTCCGACATTGCAGATAGTGGTACCATTTCTTTACTGCCATAAGTATAGCAAAAAGTTCATTTTCATATACCGACAGTGTCTGATGTCTCGGAGCCAAAACCTTGCTTATAAACGCAATGGGGTGACCGTCCTGCATCATCACAGCCCCTATGCCGACTCCAGAAGCATCAGTTTCCAAAACGAATTCCTTGGAGAAGTCGGGAAGAGCAAGAACAGGGGCGGTTGTCATAGCAAGCTTCAATTGATCGAAAGCTGCCTGAGCCTGATCCGTCCATTTGAATTTGTCATCCTTGAGTAACTCCACCATAGGCCGAGCAACCAACCCATAATTTTGCACAAACCTTCTATAATAACCGGTGAGGCCTAAGAAGTTGCGAACTTTCTTTGCGGATCTAGGAGTAGGCCACTCTCGGACTGCCTGAATCTTAGTTGTATCTGTTGCTACACCTTGCTGAGATATGACGTACCCCAAGTAAGCAACATTCTGACCAAAGTCACATTTTGAACGCTTGGCCAACAAGCTGTGCTCCCTCATCAGCTCAAAAACGATAGCTAAATGTTCAACATGCTCGTCCCGGGTCTTGCTATAGATTAGGATGTCATCAAAAAACACCAATATAAACCGACGAAGATGAGACTTGAACACCGTATTCATCAAGCTTTGAAATGTCGCGGGGGCGTTTGTCAAGCCAAAAGGCATGACTAAAAATTCGTAGTGTCCCTCGTGGGATTTAAAAGCAATTTTGTAGACATCCGAGGGATCCATTCGGACCTGCCAATAGCCCGATCAAAGATCGATCTTCGAAAACCACCCTGCACCAACAAGCTCGTCCAGAAGTTCCTCTATCACCGGAATCGGATACTTATCCTTAACCGTGTTGGCATTTAGGGACCGATAATCCACACACATCCGCCATGATCCGTCCTTCTTCTTCACCAATACGATCGGACTAGCATAAGAACTCCGACTATGCTGAATCACACCAGCTTCCAGTATTTCCTTAATCATACTCTCAATCGCATCTTTTTGTTGCACCGCTTACTTATAAGGGCGAATGTTAATAGGCTCGGAACCTGCCTTCAGCACGATACGATGATCGTGGCTACGCCTAGGAGGTGAAGCAATTCTGGTCAAGGCTCCTCAAATATATCCGCAAAAGACGATAAGAGGTGAAGCAATTCTGGCCAAGGCTCAGCTTGCTGGAGCGACGCACAACGCATAAGTTGGCCTTCCACGGCCGTCATAACCTCACCAATCCGAATGCTATCAGTGAAATGAGTATCACCCTCATCCTCAATATATTGGGACAGTAATTTCAAGCAAGTGAGAGATGATACTTTAGGCCCCCACCCTTCACCTTGTAACACATACACCAAACCATCGAGTAAAAAACTCATACGCAATGTACCAAAATTCCATGTGATATCTCCCAAGGTTGACAACCACTGCCCTCCTAGTATTAAATCATAGGTATCCAAGGGAATCAGATGAACTATGGTGCTAAAGCGTGACCCCTGCATCTCCCATTCAAAATCCTTGCAAACTTGATGACACTGTAACATCTGACAATTAGCCACCTCGACCGTTGTTGTAGGAACATTTACGAGAGAGAACTTGAGTTTCTGCGCTACTTGCGAATTCACAAAATTATGTATGCTTCCGGTATCAATCAGCACTCTCAAGTTACGCCCCTGACACCGCCCTCTAATACGCAAGATTCGCGCACCCTGAGTTCCCCACATTGCATTCAATGACAATTGAAGATCAACACCAGACTCAATTTCCCCCCTCCAACCCTTCCTCTGCCTCACAGCCATCCTCCCCACAGCTCTCATCAACCAACTGCATCACAAAGGTACGTCTCCTATTACAAGAATGGCCAGGCACGAACTTCTCCGGACACAAAAAACAGAGCCCCTTAGCCTTCCTCTCCTCTAACTCCTTTGGTGTTATTCGTAACACTTGTTAAATTAGAGATTTGCGTATCTTTTTCATATCTTTGTTTTCTTGTTAAGTAAGTTAGTTATTAGCATTATAAATAGGAGTTATTGTAATCATTTGAAAAATCAATCAAGAATATCAATATTATCGTTCATTCTCTTCTCCAAGTGAGAAAACCGTCGTGCTCGACGGGCACTCACCCGCGACAAACATTTATCGATCGCCGATCTACGGACGCCGATCAACCCGATAGGGGTTTCTCCTATCAAATTTGGTGCTTTCATCGTGATCTCACCTTCCAACACGCCGATCGAATCACAGCTATGTCGCTGCCCGACGGGAATCCACCGCGCACAGCAACTAGCCACACCGATCAAATCATAGCTACGTCGCTGCCCGACGGGAATCCACCCGCGCACAGCAACTAGTTATGCCTTCCCACCATCTCAAACCGAAGTTGCGCCGCTGCCCGACGGAAGATGTTCCGCGCATAGCACCAGATTTGGTTTCTGATGTTTTCGACTCTCTTCATTGTGTCGTAGTTCACACATTGAGGACAAGGTGGATTTGAACCGTGGGGGAGTTGATACGAGCATTATTTAGTTAGTTAAATTAGAGATTTGCGTATCTTTTCCACATCTTTGTTTATTTGTGTATCTTTTCTATATCTTTGTTTTCTTGTTAAGTAAGTTAGTTATTAGCATTATAAATAGGAGTTATTGTAATCATTTGAAAAATCAATCAAGAATATCAATATTATCGTTCATTCTCTTCTCCAAGTGAGAAAACTGTCGCGCTTGACGGGCACTCGCCCTCGACAAACATTTATCGATCGCCGATCTACGGACGCCGATCAGCCCGATAGCACCAGTTGTTAAGGACTTAATTCCTTAACGGAGATCGGCGGCAGTCTGCTCGGCGATTAAGGGATTTTTCCAGCGTCTCGAGAGGAGATCGGCGGTGGTTCTAGTGTCTTGCTGTGGTGGAACTCCTCCGTCGGGCAGCGAGTAAACTAGGGTTACGAGAATATTTCACAATCTTGACGGCAAAATAATATTTCATTCATTGATTGCATAAAATGATAACAAGCTCTCCTATTTATAATATTAGAATACTACTAACCTAACTTATTGAATAAGACAATAAAGATATGGAAAAGATTTGGGGGAATAAAAGATAACTAAATAATTGTGATTTCCTAAGATATAGAGGATCATATCAACTCCCCCATGGTTAAAATCCGCCTTGTCCTCAAGGTGGAAACCACGAAGCAACGACGAGAGTTGACAACAAAAGTGTTGGCGAGGCGTCGCCTCCTGGATCAAACACACACCGAGCAGCTGAGCATGTCCCTTCATCACCTCTATAAAAAATCAACGAAGTTAGACTGATGTGGTCATCCAAATTCAATACTAAAATGGAAAGCTCTGCCACACGTCCCTGAATGATCAAACAGGGCTTGTTATTTCGTGGAGGAATCAACCTTGCATCGGCGTTGAGCGATGGTAATCGAGGATTCATGCTTGTAATATCAGCGACATTCAAATCCCCATTAAATTCCGGAGCAGTATTGAAGACAACATGGTTTGCAGGCATGGGTAGCTCTATGCGAAAGGTCCCCGTGGCAAACAAGCACTTGATTACTTCTTCATGCGGAAGCTCCTTCTTGCTATCACGTAGATCCGGTTTTGCTTTCTGCAGAGCAATAACTTCTCCTTTTTTATTGCAGAGACTGACACATATACCAGGATCGAATGCGCGCATGGTGATCATTTCGATCATCTTAAGTATGTCACTATCTTCATCATTTTTACTCTCAACTAAACCCTTCGGTCCCATCCCATTCTCTTTCCATTTATCTTCAACAATGTTCTTTTCTCCCACAACATCATGAGAACAAGGCACAACTTTATTTATCAAACCATACTCACCAGCCTTTTGCATATTCATTTGCCACTCCTGTGGCCTCGAGCTCGGGACAGCAGCTTGCGGAAGACGATTAGAGGGCAACAATGGAGCTGTCTCCGGAAGCGGTTGCAAGGGCTGGAGAGGGCCTGGAGTGGAGTAGGGCGGCAGCTCCAAGGGCTGTGCTGGACTCGACTGCGGCGGGTGATTTGATCGCGGCAGGGGTAGTGGCGGCTGGTAGGGTTGGTGGATTTGGTCTACAGCAGGGGATGGCCATTAGAGGGGGTTCCCAACACGAAGGCTGACGCGCTGGGGTTTGATCGGATTTGGTGCAGTGGCATGGTGGAGCCATTGATTCATTGGGGACTAAACGCGAAGGCCTAAAAGAAGCCTCATTATTTCTTGATGGAGGATATGCCATCTTTCGGAGTGGTGCAGAAACATGGGGCTGATCAAGATCGGGCTCGGGCTGCGATAACGTTCGGAATTTGCTAAACCGGCGATTTGTGGCATCGAACCAAGTTTCTATCTTGTGAAATGCTTCCAATAAGCGGTTTAACTTTGCGTTAATCGGGTCCTCCGCTTTGGTGGCTGGACGAGGGTGATATTGAGGCTGCCATGGGCGATATCGGGCGTAGGAGTTTTGCGGCTCGACGTATGAATCTGGGACCATACCTGGATCACGATACGGTGGTGGATAACAGTTATCGGTTCGTTGTCGGGGCGGATCCCAACAAGTGGGGCGGCGCGTCTGGACAGACCCCATTCGGTGAGGTTGCAGCGAACCGTAAGGTTCACGCCTGTACCTGGGTGGTGGCTGATCATAGGACAAGCGTTGATAACGGTGATAGCCGGCATAGTCATATGACATGTTGACGGACTGAAGATAGGATGTTTTCTACGAAGAAAGGGGGAAGCTTCTGTTTGGTGGTTTTCTTCCTTTTTTTGGATGAATTGGACGAAGAGGGTCACTCTTTTCTTTTGGGTGGTGAGGTATGGGTTATGGATAATGGTCTGACTTCAACGCGGCACGCAGGAATCCTTCCTGTCGGGCTTTGCAGAAGTAGGATTGTCCGGCGGCTAGAGCTCGGCGGACAGGCTGGACTCGGCAACCAAAGCAGGTGATGTGCGCGGAATGTTTTCCGTTGGGCAGCAGTGGAGCTTTGATTCGAGATGGTGGGAGGGTCAGCTCTCAATGAAAGCACCAAATTTGATAGGATAAACCTCCTATCGGGCTGATCGGCGTCCGTAGATCGGCGATCGATAAATGTTTGTCGCGGGCGAGTGCCCGTCGAGCACGACGGTTTTCTCACTTGGAGAAGAGAATGAACGATAATATTGATATTCTTGATTGATTTTTCAAATGATTACAATAACTCCTATTTATAATGCTAATAACTTACTTACTTAATAAGAAAACAAAGATATGGAAAAGATACGCAAATAAACAAAGATGTGGAAAAGATACGCAAATCTATAATTTAACTAACTAAATAATGCTCGGGAAAATATACGCAAATCTATAATTTAACTAACTAAATAATACTCGGGATCTCGCCTAAAAATTCCAAAATCCTTCGTTCGATTCGTGGAATTGGAGGGAGACGCATTTATCTAAGATAGCCCCATCATTTTACCATAATCAAAAATTACGATAACAATTTATATTTTGGACGTTTCCATGTCAAATTAAATTCAAATTTACATAACGTTTGTTTGAATTTAATTACTTTTCTTATAATTTTTCTTTTTTATGGATTTCAAATTACATCAACCTATGCGTCTTACAAAATTATTTTAATATTTATTAATAAAATAATATATTTAATTTATATTCAAATACTTTTACATACTCTCTTCCTCCAATTCTGAAAGGAAACTTTGATTTCAATTAATTTATTATTTTCATTCTTCCTCACAAAATTCAAAAGCAAAAGCTAATATTATATCCTATTAATCTATCAATAGTTTGTTATCTATAGTTTTAAATATTAATTACCTATTTGAAATCTAAAAGATGAGGATGGTAGATTCGACTTCAATACATCCAAGTTAATTTTGTATAGATGGATTTTGTAAGGGAAGTTTGTTTCCATCGTAGAATATGAAGATGAAAATGGGGTGGAGAATAAGAGTATTTATATAGAAAAAATATAATAATTAAAATTAAATATGGTCGTGGGTTTGAAAAATATAATATTATATCATTATAGAGAAAAATTTACCAAAAAACGAAAGTGACTTAATATCATACGTTACAAATTTGAAAAATCGGACTATTGATTCTAGACAAAGAGAATATATCAATACTCACTCTGTCCCATTGAAGATCATGAATCACTTTTCTTTTTGGTTTGTTCCAATCAAAATGACTCACTACTAAAAATAGAAACATCTTTTATCTCTATTTTATTCCCTCTATCTTATTTACTCTTCCCACTTAACACACAAAATAAAATTGCATAAAATCTCGTGCCGCCAAGGAAGGGGTCATCTTCCTTGGGACGGAGGGAGTACATGAATACGCATGCTAAATGATTCATGCAGATGCTTATTTTTTTGACGTGACATAACTACTCGTATACAAAATCAACAAGTTAATGGCCAATTTCGTCATGTTCGTATCATTTACTACTAAAATCTCTTAAATTTTTGTCTCATATCGACTTTGTGAAGATCTCATGTTATTTATATAAAAGTGTATAACTCAGTCCTTATGAGACCTTTTAAGGGGGTAATTGGTCAATTTCTAATAAGGTATCAGAGTGGGTCAAGTCAATGATAGATCTCTTTATCTCTTTACTTCCCAAGTGGAAGTCCGATGTTAATTTCGGCCCACGTCGATGATGGTTCTCTTTTTATCTCTCAGAATTTAAGAGATTTTAACACGCTCTCGCACGTGGGCGAAATCTCCCTTAAAAGGCATCATAAAGGGAAGTGTTACTGTTATCTATACTTATATAGTTATATACTCCTTCGTCTCAAAATAACGAAGCACTTCTTTCAGACATGGGATTTAAGAAATTGATATTTAAAGAGCTAAGTAAAGATAGAAAAGTATGAGAGAGAGAAAAATAGAGAAATAGATGGAGAATAAAGTAAGAGAGATGATTTGTTACTAAAAAGAAAATAATTCACTTATAATGGAATATCCAAAAAAATAATATGACTCGCTTATCCTGTGACAGAGTGAGTAGACTAGATGAGATCTTCACCAAATCGACATGAGACAGAATTAAATTTTTTTAACAATTACCATATCTATACTAATAATTTAACATAATACCCATTATTATCGTGTCGCTTTATATAACACAATAAATTTGTGAAAATTGGTTGAGCTTAACGAATCGTGTTCTGGGCCTCTGGCTCATGATAATGACACTACATCCATGAGTTATAATTTAAGTATGAATTCTTTTTAATCGTCTGTTCATGAATTCTTATTGTCATACTTTATCTCTTTGAAGTTTAAATAAAATTAAAGAGTTTGTATATTTATTCTAAGATCGCGGTTTGACGTGCCAGCGTGTGGACAAGGCCTGCATTGACCAGCCATGATGGGTCTTATGTTAGCAACCCAATTCCATTTGTTTGAATACACCTAGCTATCCTGGTTGAATATTAACAATAACAATAGCAATCAGTTTTACATAATTATGCATAATTATTTGGATGAGAATAATATTCTCTTTTATAATATTAGTGATATTTTTCTGAAATTTGAGAAGTGATAGTATTCATGTTTTAGGCTAAGAGAATTTGTACTGTTAAGGGCCCATGCCCTAGACTCTCTTGTTATTAGGTACAAGGCCCAGGTTGTAATTTCGCATACATTATTTGTTACTAAAAATATTTAAATGTTGTTAACCAAATGGTCAAATAATCGATCTCAACTTTTGATATGAAGCAGGCTTAAATTCTTAGGTCAGTTGTCTCATCTTTCAAATTGTCTATAAATCAACATGGAGAATAATCATTGGATTCGTCGGAAGATACCATGGTGTAATAATAATAAAAAAACATTTAAATATTGTATACATCTATGTACATTTTAATGAAAAAGATACATAAAATAATCGTCCTTATTCCAAAAGAGTACTAAGATACTAAACTTCAGGTATCTAAGTATCTTCATGACAATTTTCCATGAGAAAAAAGTCAATGGGAAAGGTAAAACTATTGTGATATGTTAAATAGATAGTACTATCATATAGAGAGACAATAATTGTTTGTATAATAAGATGAGCAAACAATATCAAAATTAAGCAATCCATAAAAAGCAAATGAGAGTTTAATTTATACTAGTATTATTTTATCTAGATTTTATATTGCTCGGAGTAGATGATTTGAAAATAATTGCACTAACTCCCTGAGTCGGACATGATTTAGACGAACTTGAATAATATAATTCCAGACAATTATTATCCCGGATCAAATGCATGTAATATAAAGAACAAACTGAATCAACAAATAATAAAACAAGAAATGGAACCGCCCATTGATTTTAATGTATAGATAACACATTGCATGTGAAAATTTTAATGCCTATATTGGTAGAATATATTATATCGGAAATTAATCTAGCTATAAGTTCATTGCCACAATTTGTTCCTTAAATTTTGCTATCTAATAATTCGTAGTAACTATACTATTAATTGATTCTATGATCTTAAATGGATGCGGCGGTCACCCAGTTTGCAAGATTTGTTTTGTTTTGTCTATATCTAGTTGTCCACTAATTCAACTCTATTCATTTAGATATAGTACTATAAGTTTACTACTAATATATATTGACCTTCAGACTTTAAATTTATTGGTAGTCCATAAATATGTGCATGCATGTATGAATTGTGTTAAGGTGTATTACTTATAATTTTATAATCAAAGACTGAAGTGGTGGTGGTCTTGTAATAAAACAACCTTTTAGCTGGAAATATTTTGTCTCCTAATCATAGCTAAGAAAAATGGAGTTTACAAATTGACATCATATCATATCTATTAGATCATAATATATGTGTTGTGTGTCAATGATTTAGACTATTGGACATGAAGATGGCTACCAAGTTCAAGAAGATGGCTTCCTTGGTGTTTGATTGATATGTAGGTTCCTTGAGAAGAGAGTAAGAACATGAAATCACCCTTATAAATCCATTAGATAAAATCATAAAAGTGAGTATTAGAGAAGTGTGTGTGTGTGTGTGTGTGTGTGTGAGAGAGAGAGAGAGAGAGAGAGTTGGCTGCACTTTCCACTTCATTGAAGGAAGAAGGTTGTAAGTCCTCACATGGGGGATGTAATAAATTAAGGTTTTTGATGGGATACGTACTAAACAAGCCCAATAGCAGTGACGGCCCATCAGCCCAAAGCCCAAGGAAGAGTATCAGTTCGGCATTACCAAAGAGTTCGGCCTCAGCCTACAGCTCGGTAAAAGCCGACCAATCAAGCTCTACTCTCAGATTGGCAAAAGCTGCTCGGCAATAGTTCAGCAGTTCGGTCTCAGTATTCGACCGAACTGGGAGATAGTCAACTCATGCAGGATAGTGGACCAAACAGAGAGATAGTGGACTCATGCAGGATCTCATGCAGGATAGTGGACCAAACAAAGAGATAGTGGACCCATGCAGGATCTCCATGACCTCCACGACATCCACAACCATCATTAGTGGTGATGCAAGCCACGATCTTAGTTCAATGTATAAATAGAACTTAGATCAGATAGACAGGGGTCAAGTTCTCTAGACATCAAATATCATATAGCAAGTCTGTATTTGTAAGCTGGAAAACCAGATCAAGCAATACAATCTTGCCCTCCTTTCTTCCCGTGGACGTAGATTTACCTCAGTAAATCGAACCACGTAATTCCTTGTGTCGTGATCTATATTCATTACCTGCATTTACTACTATCAAAAATTCGCCCAACCATCACTGGCGCCGTCTGTGGGAAACAGAGAACCAAAACTGTGATAAAAGCGAGTTTTTGATCCTCTTCCACCAAAAAAATGCATACCAGATCGCGTAATACCCATACTTCCGTCCGTGAGGAATGTGAGGAAGCTAGTCCAGCAGCCCGTAGGCCTGGAAAGCAGCCTCGTGAGAAATCTGTCTCCAGTCCTCACGGTGAAGGAACAAGCCACTCCAGAAGTCGTCGCACCGAGTCTTCCCAGCAGCCCGATTTGAACGAGGCTGTCAAGTTGTTTTTGGCCGAGAAGCAGGATGAATTCTTAACATTCCTGCAAACAGGCCAAAAGCCGGAGACGAAAACAGTGGATTCTCCCTCCTCATCCAGACATGAAAGTCACTACCGCAGTAGTGCCGTGTCTTCCAGGAAGAAGAATCCTCAACCCCGACATGTTCCTGTTCCTCCTCGGCACCGGAATCACAGGAGAACTCCATCTCCTCCATACCGAAGAGATGTCGGGTTCGCCATGTACGGAGCATTGAAGACTCCGTTCTCGGACGATATCACCCGTTCTCGGACGATATCACCCGAACTCCCTTGCCACAGAACTACCGAACTCCGTCGATGACTTATGACGGGTTAGTGAATCCTCATGACTTCCTGGGACGCTATCAGTATAACATGGCGAACCAGGGTCTCAATGAGGTCCATATGTGCAAGCTGTTCCCCGAGCTGCTTATCGGGAACGCAAGAAGGTGGTTCGATAGCCTCCCCCAAGACAGCATTAGATCTTACCGAGATCTAATGGATGCTTTCCACAGGAGGTTCTTTCAGAAAGCGGAAGCCCGAATCACTTCGGCTCAGCTGCTTTCTATACGTCAAGGTCGCGACGAAAAGATCAGCGACTTTATGACGAGATTCCACAAGGAATGCCTACAAGTAGATGATCTCAATGATCTACTTGTCATTTCGGCATTCCAAAATGGAATCCTGCCCGGAGCTCTCTACAGAAAGCTCGTGGAATGCAGTCCGCAAACAGCTCAAGAGATGTGGGACATTGCGGACCAGTTCTCCCGTGCCGATGAGGCAGACCGTCGCAAACGGTCTTTAGACAGCTCATCCCGAGGAGACAGGAGGAAGCCCGATCATAGCGATCAGGGACATCCTCGCCGAACTCCTTTTGGCGATCAGGGACATCCTCGCCGAACTCCTTTTGAAAGGATTCAAAGGACTCCGGTGCAAGACCGATTGGGGCCACGTCTCAATCCTGAGAAGCCGCCCGCTCAGTTCGTACCATTGAACAAGTCGAGAGCGGAAATTTTCGAACTGCATTCCGATATGTTCGAAAAACCAAAGCGGATGACGAAATCGGCCGCGCGTCGACCTCAGGATCAATATTGCTCCTTCCATCAAGACCACGGTCACGATACCGAGGAGTGCCGACATTTGGCTGCAGGTATTGATGTTCTTGTGAAAGCAGGGACGTTAAAAAAATACCAAAGCAAGCAGCCGAAAAAGAACAAGAAACAGAGAGGTGCGAACTGCGCTCCTCAGGATCCGAAAAGGCAACAGGATCCCGAAGACGATGACGAGCCGCAATATGATGGAGTAATCCTGACTATTGACGCTCTCCCAGCCGGGAAGACTAAATCGTCCCTGAAGTCAGAGCGCAGAGGCTTTAATCGAGAGGAGCCAACGCATAAAAGACTGAAGCAGGACGAAGTGATTACATTTTCAGATGCAGATCCCGTCCCGGCCATCTCTCCTCATCAAGACGCTATTGTCATCCAAGCCGGAGTGGCAAACAAACTGATCCACAGAGTGTTTGTGGATACAGGAGCGTCAGTCAGCATTCTTTTTAAAGAATGTTTCGATAAACTAGAAGTGGATCCAGCTCGGCTCAGTCCGGCTCCACTTCCTCTGAAAAGTTTCGCCCAGGAGGATACCCGCCCTGAAGGTATTATCAGCCTTCCGATCACGGTGGGAAAAGCGCCTACAAGCTCCAGTACGATGATCGAATTCTTTGTGGTAAAAGCTCGGTCCCCGTACAACATCATCCTGGGAAGAGACTGGCTCAACGCAGTTCGGGCCATTTGCTCTACTTATCACCTCACCATCAAGATCCCCACTAAAGGGGGGATAGCGGTCATCCGAGGTGATCAAAAGAGAGCAAAAGAGTGTCTGCAGATTGCGCTTAAAAGTGCCGAGCAATCAGATCGGCATCATCAAGCATAGCAATCACAGCAGCCGGAGTCAGAGGCAAGCGAAATGACCGAAGTCACACCAGAGCCGAACTCAATGACCGTTCAGTTATACGAAGATGATCCATCCAGAACGGTCAAGATCGGTTTCGCGGGAACGCCTCTACTCCGGGAAAAGACCATCCAGCTCCTCAAGGAGTACAAAGATGTCTTTGCATGGTCTCCGTTGGATATGACCGGAGTGCCCCCTGAGGTAATCACTCATCGGTTAAATATTGATCCTTCAGTCCGGCCTATAAAACAGAAACAAAGACTCTTTGCGGCAGAAAGAAATCAAGTCATCCATGACGAAGTCCGCCAATTACTGAAAGCGGATGTATTATTCGAGGTGAAATATCCCTCTTGGGTGGCCAATCCTGTGATGATCAAGAAAAAAGAAGGAGGATGGCGGATGTGCATAGATTTTACCGATCTAAACAAGCACTGTCCTAAAGATTGCTATCCCCTTCCGAACATAGATAAAAAAGTAGAAGCTTTGATCGGCTTCGAAATTTTCTGTTTTCTTGATTTATACAAAGGCTACCACCAAGTCTTAATGGATGAGAATGATGCTCCAAAAACGGCTTTCATTACTGACTTCGGCATCTTTGCTTATAAAAAGATGACGTTCGGTTTAAAGAATGCCGGAGCCACATATCAAAGGATGGTAGATAAGCTTTTTCGGCATTTGATCGGAAAAGAGGTTGAAGTGTATGTTGACGACATAGTCGTTAAAAGCAGAAGCACTTCGGAGTACGAAGACAATCTCAAGTCCACTCTCGACGTGCTCCGAAAAGCCAACCTCAAACTCAACCCCCAAAAATGTACCTTTTTGGTAGATTCGGGAAAGTTTATAGGTTGTTGGGTTTCAAAGGAAGGACTCAGGGCAAATCCGCTAAAAGTTCAAGTTGTTCAGAACATGGCAATGCCGAAGTCCATACATGATGTGCAAAGGCTAACTGGATGTCTAGCCGCACTGAATAGATTCCTTTCCCAAGCAGCCGAAAAGCAAATGCCGTTCTTCAATGTGTTGAAAAATGCACCAAAGTTTGAGTGGGGAGTCGAGCAGAAAAAGGCTTTTGACGAGCTCAAAAGTTATTTAGCCGAGCTTCCTATTCTCTCTGCTCCAACAGATGCCGAAGTGATATTCTTATACTTAGCGGCTTCGGATCAGACCATTAGCGCGGTGCTTGTACGAGAAGAAGGCCTAAAGCAGCTTCCCATCTACTTTACAAGCCGAGCATTAAGAGGTCCAGAAACAAGGTATCAACCTCTGGAAAAAATTGCTCTGGCATTAGTAAATGCAGCAAGGAGACTGCGGCCATATTTCTATGCTCACAAGGTATGCGTCTTAACCGATCTTCCACTTCGGCAAGTTTTGACCAAGCCAGAAGCATCAGGCAAAATCGCCAAATGGGCCATAGAGTTGGGAGAACACTCAATCGAATACCTACCTCGGAAAGCCATCAAGGGACAAGCCTTGGCAGATTTTCTTGCAGAGGCAAAGTTCGATCAAGCAATCCCTGTCATTGCCGAACAGAAAAATTCTGCCAATGCCGAACTAGCACAGCCCCTGGAATCCGAAGTAGAGCCACCGGATTGCTGGAGCGGATTCGTAGATGGAGCTTCGAATAAAACGGGAAGTGGAGCTGGTATTCTACTTATCGCTCCCGACGGACACGAGGTAACTTATTCACTTCGGTTCTTATTCCCAACCACTAATAACGAAGCCGAATACGAAGCTCTCCTTGCCGGACTCCAGCTAGCGCAAAGTCTATTTATCAAGTCTCTCAAAATCCATTGTGATTCACAAGTCATAGTGAATCACATGTTGGGTACAAGTGAAGCCCGTGATGAAAGGATGAGGAAATACTTGGACAAAGCGCAAAGCATTAGCCGAAGTTTTTCTTATTTTCGGATAATCCGCATTCCCAGAGCGGAAAACAGCCGAGCAGATACTTTAAGTAAGTTAGCCTCATATCCAAGTTCAAAGGTGGAGGAATTGATGCACCGAAGCATTGATGAAGCTGAGGTACATTCAGTAGCCAGCTCGCCGAACTGGATGACGCCGATCTTACAGTATCTAGATCAAGGACAACTGCCCGAGGATAAGAGAGAAGCTCGGAAAATCACATGCCGAGCACTTCGGTACGAACTTCATGGAGGAGTCCTATACAGAAAGTCCTACCTTCAGCCGTTATTGCGATGTGTAGGGCCAGAAGAGACGGACTACATCCTTAGAGAAGTTCATGAAGGATCTTGCGGTAGCCACATCGGAGCTAGAGCTTTAGCTACAAAAGTTCTGAGATGGGGGTATTATTGGCCAACTTTGGTACAAGAAGCAGTGCAGCTCGTCAAAACATGTACGAAGTGCCAAATTCATGCAAATA
Source organism: Salvia splendens (assembly GCF_004379255.2). NCBI lineage: Eukaryota > Viridiplantae > Streptophyta > Magnoliopsida > Lamiales > Lamiaceae > Salvia > Salvia splendens. The sequence continues at coordinate 33,089,189 of NC_056035.1, forward strand.
TCCCAAGGATGCCGCAGACCGATCTATACGCTATGCAAAGCCCTTGGCCTTTTATGCAATGGGGCATAGACATAGTAGGGCCACTACCACAAGCTCCTCGGCAAATGAAATTCCTTATCGTTGCCGTGGATTACTTTACAAAGTGGGTAGAGGCTGAACCATTAGCTACGATAACGAGCTCGAAGGCATTGGATTTCGTCTGGAAGAACATAGTGTGCCGATTTGGCATACCCCACATCCTCATTTCGGATAATGGGACTCAGTTCACCGACAAGACATTCAAGAATTGGTGCCAAGAGCTGAATATTCAACAGCGGTTCACTTCGGTCTCCCACCCACAAGCAAACGGACAAACGGAGGTAACAAACCGTATCTTAGTGAAAGGGTTAAAAGCTCGGTTAGAACAAGCCAAAGGACAATGGGTAGAAAATCTCCCTCAAGTCCTATGGTCCTACCGAACTACACCCAAAGCCTCCAACGGTGAAACTCCGTACAGTCTGGTGTACGGCACTGAAGCCGTGATTCCGGTTGAGATCGGCGTACCCAGTCCCCGAACTCTAAATTTCTCCTCAGAAATGAATGATGACGGACTGAGAGCCGAACTAGATCTGGCCGAAGAAAGAAGAGAATTGGCCTGCATAAAAGCAGCCAAGTACAAGGAGCAAGTAGCCCGGTATTATAACCAAAGGGTGAAAAAGCTGCAATTTCAAGTGGGAGATCTCGTCTTGAGAAACAACGAAGTAAGCCGAGCAGAAAAGCTGGGCAAACTCGAACCCACATGGGAAGGTCCATATCGGGTGTCAGAAGTCCTCGGCAAAGGGTCTTACAAATTGACTCACATGTCAGGAGAACAAGTACCCCGAACATGGCACATTTCCAACCTCAAGAAGTTCCATTTGTAAGAGACAGTCCGGTCAGTCAGTCTTGTGTCTAGTTCGGTCCTAGAGGTATGTGCTTTCTTTGTGCTTGTTCGTCCTTTTTTGTCTATGTGCGTTTGGTTTGTCTATGTGCGTTTTGTCTGTCTATGTGCGTGTCGTCTCTTACAAATGTTACTGAGGTATCTTGTTCTTTAAAGGCTGATCCCCTTCTTAGAACATATATAAGCCAACGATTGTGAGTCCAAGCTTCTAAGGAGGATACAAGACCACAATTCAGCTTAAGAAACAAGCAGTTCGTCTGAAACGAACTGCAACAAAGGGAAAGTCCGATCCACGCGATAAAACTCGCCGAATTAGGACAAGGGAAAGTCCGATCCACGCGATAAAACTCGCCGAATTAGGACAAGGGAAAGTCCGATCCACGCGATAAAACTCGCCGAATTAGGACAAGGGAAAGTCCGATCCACGCGATAAAACTCGCCGAATTAGGACAAGGGAAAGTCCGATCCACGCGATAAAACTCGCCGAATTAGGACACAAGCTTAGTCCGGTCAAAGAAGTTTACTTCATAAGACCAAGGACGAGTCCGGTCAAAGAAGTTTACTTCAGAAGACCGAGGACGAGCACGATGAAATTTTTTCGCCGAGCTGTAAATACGCAGTGTTAGAAGCGAAATAAAAATTTCATTTATCAGAATGCCGAAGTGACTCGCTTCGCCGAAGTGATTCACTTCGCTTTTCGGGGGGGGTAGTGATGGGATACGTACTAAACAAGCCCAATAGCAGTGACGGCCCATCAGCCCAAAGCCCAAGGAAGAGTATCAGTTCGGCATTACCAAAGAGTTCGGCCTCAGCCTACAGCTCGGTAAAAGCCGACCAATCAAGCTCTACTCTCAGATTGGCAAAAGCTGCTCGGCAATAGTTCAGCAGTTCGGTCTCAGTATTCGACCGAACTGGGAGATAGTCAACTCATGCAGGATAGTGGACCAAACAGAGAGATAGTGGACTCATGCAGGATCTCATGCAGGATAGTGGACCAAACAAAGAGATAGTGGACCCATGCAGGATCTCCATGACCTCCACGACATCCACAACCATCATTAGTGGTGATGCAAGCCACGATCTTAGTTCAATGTATAAATAGAACTTAGATCAGATAGACAGGGGTCAAGTTCTCTAGACATCAAATATCATATAGCAAGTCTGTATTTGTAAGCTGGAAAACCAGATCAAGCAATACAATCTTGCCCTCCTTTCTTCCCGTGGACGTAGATTTACCTCAGTAAATCGAACCACGTAATTCCTTGTGTCGTGATCTATATTCATTACATGCATTTACTACTATCAAAAATTCGCCCAACCATCAGTTTTTGTTGCACCAAAATCCAAATCATGGCTGTGCTAATTCAACATTATTAATGTTTTGAAACCAAAGCATGTCCTCTCTTCCTTCACACATTTTGTCTGGACAACTGAACAAACCGCTTTATGCTCTATACTTCTGTCCCATTTCATTTTCTTCCACTATTTTGATATCTTCAATTTCATTTAATGAAATTTGTCACACTACTGTAAAACACTAGTTCAATTTTATTTAAGCATGCCCCCCCCCCCCCCCCCTAACTCAACTAGAAATGAACTCTCCTAAACTTTTTTAACGTGGATAAGAACATATGTTATGTGAACCATGCTTCTTCTCACATGAGAAATATCTTGAAAGCGTGCTTTTCAAAGTCTATCCTAAAATCCCAACAATTATCGCATTTGGTGGTCTCAAGGAAAACACCAAATTTCCCTCCTTCTAGGAGTGACAATTTTTTATACGACATGATAGTTTGATATTAATCCACACGAAATTAATGGGTTTTGGTCAAGCCTTATTGGATTTGAGCCCTTATCTAGTCGACCCAATAAGAACCCAAAGATTACGGGTTGGATCGGATTGGGTTTGGGTTATCTGATAAGAAATAAAATTATTATTTTTATTAAAAGAATATACATATTTTAATTTTATTCTTTATATTTAAATCATAATAAAGTTTTAATCATGATATAACATGTTTTAAATGTGTAAATTCATATTCTATTATGTAATATCATTTATTTGATTGCTATCATGTTGTGTCAAGCTAATTTGTATATTAACTTAATACCATTAACGGTAAGTGGATGATAATTTTTGAATGACACGATAATCCGCATGAGCACGCACGAAGTTACCCATTAAGAACATGACGTGCGATTATAGTCTACTTTTGAGTCGATATTGGGTTGACCTGATAACAACTCAATCTGTATAATTTGCCAACCCTACCTCATCCTTGCTCTCCACGAGTGCATGTTCCACGAACTATTTTCTAATTGCAAAAGACTAAAAATTGTTACTAATATTTGCATATAGTACTAGTATGATTCATGGCTACTAACGTATTGAATTAATGAGTAGTAATATGTACAGCAAGAAGTAAATAGTCTAGTTCTGGCTAAAGTTCTATGATTGATAGTACGAACCTAGAACATCTAATCCATTAAGACAAATTAGTGCATTTATTGTTAGTCTATACTGCTTAAATTATTGAGGGAGGATTGAAAAATTAACCAAAAGTATCGATTATGATGATATAATTTATACCCCTTATGCTTAAAGTAAGCTAATATATGGTACATATCAAGTACGTACGTTTGAAGAATAAACTGCATTAATGCACCATTGGTCACCTTGTCTAAGCTACTTTGTTTTATGTGTATTTTTCTAAATTTTATGAGCTGCATATCCAAAACACAAATGCTCAATTTTTAGTACTCCAATTAAGGAAAATGACCCTTTTTTGACTTTTTTTTAAAGATACGAGATTTTATGCAGTTTTATTTTGTGTGTTGGATAGAAAATGTAAAGTAAGACAATAGAAATAAAATACTGATAAAATGATTTCTATTTTTAATAATGAGTCATCTGGGTGGGATAAATTAAAATGAAAAATGTGTCATTTTTTATGGAAAAAGGGAGTATAAGACTAAATTTTACTATGAGATTGCAGCATAAATATAGGAAAACACAAAAATTATAGCATATCGTTGTTTAATAGAGAGAAAGAAAATGGAAGAAATAAGGAAGGGAGAGGGGTAAAAAATGTGGTGAAAAAGTGGGTACACCGTACATATAGTAGAGGGAAGAGTAAAAAATAATAATAATAAATAAATAAATATATAAATAAATAAATAAAAACTAAAAAAACGCTGAGATCGGCGGTCACGCCTGCAATGGTCACCGATTGCCCGCCGATCGTACCACCGATCTCATTCGGCGTGGATGGGATGTAAGGTGTCGATTATCTTTCGTGGATCGGCGCTCCCTCTGCAATGGGGACGGCCAAATCGTCAATCGATCGACGGTTCAGACGTCCCCTGTTTGTGAATGCTCTAAGTTGTAAATAAACAAAAATATAAGGGTTTTAATTTAAGAGAAAGTTTTTAGTTTTGGATTAATTTATTTTTTGCAGATGGAGAGAGTACTTTATTCTCTTTCCATTTAACCTTTAAACATTACTCTCTCTGTCCTATAAAATATGTCTTATTTTTCTTTTTAGTTTGTCCTACTAAATATGTTATACTCTATTTAGAGCATCCACAACGGCGGCCGTCCCGGGGGACGTCCGACCGGCGTGTCGGACGTCCGCGCGGGACGTCCGCCATTAGGTAGGAGGGAGGCGGACGCGGAAGTGCGATGCGGACACCGGAGTTCCGCGGCATTCTGGGGACGTCCGTCTTGACGTCCGCCATTGCGGTGACACGACGCCCGACGGATGTCCCGATTTTTCATTAAAAAAAACTCTATATATACGACTCATTGAACTTCATTTCATTCACACCACTTGTTTTAACGAGTTTCTCTCTTTCTAATTTCATTTGTTTTGAAGATAAATGGAGCACTTCGATAGTAATTCCCCCGCCACGAGCGAGTCACAAACGTCGACTTTTCCAGTTAGATTTGGGGAAAATACTGGCGGAAGTGCAACGATGTCCGGGGTGATGCCCGGAATGGCGTCGATGATGCCCCAACCCCAAATGGCGGGGATGATGCCCGGGTACTACAATATGTACCCCCTTGGTGTGGGATGATGCCCCAAATGCCCGAGATGAGTGCCGCGATGACGGGGATGATGCCCGTCATGCCCCAAATGCCTGGGATGAGTGCCGCGATGCCCGGGATGATGCAGGGCCTGCCTGCCGCTGCAGGGGGGTGCAGGCAGGGGGTCCCCCAATCACCTGGGGACAATGTCTATTGCCCCTACATGCATGGATCAATTGTCTGGTGATTCCCCCAAAGTACTCCTCTGGAGACTCAGTTCACCGACATCGAGACTTTCTCTTTTGAGGAGTTGGGGCTATCTCCGGTCAGGGATTCTCCCACTAAGATGCCATCGGCGGCAGGGAGGACGCGGAGGCAAGGGAGAGGGAATGGCAAGGCCACTACCTCGTCTGCGCGTGCAGGGAACGAGGGTGGGGGAGGGGCCGAGGGGGAGGGGGAGGAAGCCGGCAGGAGAAAGAGAACCATCTGGAGCATAGAGGAGTGCGTCGCCCTGGCGAAGGCCTGGATCAGTGTAGTCGAGGATCCCTACGTCGGGGCTAACCAGCATATCAACAGAATGTGGTGGCGCATTAGCCGAAGCTACCTCCAATTCAAACCGCCATGTGGGAAGCCTCACGATGGAGAGCAATGCCGGAAACAGTGGGAGCGGCTAAGGAGGCAGCTCAGCCGATTTGTCGGCATCTACCAAAACAACCTCTGCACGGCAACCAGCGGCATGTCCGCCGATGATGTGAAGCTTCTGTCTCACCAGCAGTACCCTGTCAGTGAATTGGGTTTCGGGGATTTCAAATATTGGGAGGTCTATCTTGTGGTGCAGACTTCCACCAAGTATAGTTCGTGTGTTGAAGCTGGTTGGCCGAAGCGGACGAAGATCAACCCCTCCGGGGAGTACAGCAGTAGTGCCGGTTCCCACGAACTCCCTGAAGCCGAGGCAGAGTTCCTGACCCTTCAATCCGTCGCCCGGTTGGGCAAAAGTCCGCGATGCGGATGGCTAGGGGAAGTGCCAACGGGTCCGGACCTGAGGTCCAATCGGCAGCTCCTTCCGCAGCTCCTTCCAGATCGATCCCGAACTCCCCGCACTCGCCCGCATACAACAACATGATTTACTTTTAATCACCATGGAGAAGTGGCTTTCAGCGACTGATCCCTTATACAAGATTATGCTGAAGGATGTCATCGACAGTATGCGGCGCGATTTGGGGATGCCACCCCTGCCCGAGAATTACGACGGGACTGGCGGCGGGGACGACGGGGAGTGAGACGGGGGCCGCATTTGTCGAAGCTGTAGGTTGCTTTTTTTTAACTATGTATTTTTTAAATAATTATGTATGTTTTTTGTTTTAAATAAAGTGGTTGCATTTTCTCCGTATTTGTGTCGAAATTTTAATTCCGTAAATTGTTTAATTCCGTAAATTGTTTAATTTGGTGAATTTGTGAATTTTTATTATTGTGAGAAGTCCGTCGGGATGTCCTTGGGGATGTCCGCCATTGTGCAGTGGGAAGTCCTTATGACGTGGCAGTGCAGTGGGATGTCCTTATGACGTGGCAGGAGGTATTTTTGGGAAGTCCGTCGGAATGTTCGCTGGGACATCCGTCCCACTGTGGATGCTATTATGGAGAAAATTCTCTTATACCTTAGTATAAAATTACTTCATCTGTCCCATAAAAATATGTGTATTTGAAATGACATAAGAATTAATATACAATTTGCAAAGTAAAAATCATAAGGAGAATGATAGTTAAAGTAGTAGTAGTGGTGGTGGTGGTTGTGGTCTAGTAGATAGTATGACTTATATTATTATTAGTGTTTAATGAGTTGTAATGATGAGCCACAATAGTATAGTTGTAAGTAAATAAATTGATGAATATGAGCAATGAGTTGAGGACAACTTTCTATAAATGAAAATGTCCATATTTTTATGGGATGGACAGAAATGGAAAGTGCATATATTTTTATGGGACATAGGGAATATATTTTCTCTCTTTAGTTAACACACAAAATAAAACTTCATAAAATTTTATGTCATTCCACACGTGTAATATTCCCTCCATCTTCCATTAATTGACACGATTTTAAAATATGTATTGTAAAGTTAGAAAAAATTTAGTGAAACATAGAGATTTATTACCAAAAATATAAAAAAGTAAAGGGGTTAATTAATTGGGACCAGCAGAAAAAGAAATTGGTGATAAATATTGGGAATGGAGGGTGGAATTTGTTAAAACACTTTCATGAAAGAAATGTACTAGTGTAAATAAGAAGTGATGCATTGCGCAAGTGTAGAAGACTCAAGGTTTGCGCGCGTGGGTTAGTGGGGAGGGAGAGAAACCGAAGCAATAAAGAGTAGACAAGCCACATAAATTAAATAAAAAATGGGTGAAGAAAATAAAAAAGAAAGAGAGAGATGAATGAAGGGGAAGCACTTTTCTACTTTTTTATGTTGCACGCATCCATGGCAGAAAACACAAGGCAGACAGAGTACTACTCCTTGGTCGACTTCACGATACAAAATTAACCAATTCCTCCCACACACCAATCCACCATTTCCCCTTCTTCACCTTTTCTCATTCTTCATTCACACACATGCATGTATATGTTAATATTATCTAACTCCCTGCATTTTTCTGTTTACTCTTTGAATTTTTGTTCCTTTTCCATTTCTCGGAATCTGGGGATTTAGATGAAGGGGATGCCCTTACCCTTTGATTTTGAGGGGAAGGGGGCGTTAGACTTCGATTTTGCAGTGAAGAACAAAGATTTCCTCTCAGATTTCTGCGAGCCTACATCCGTCCTCGACTCCGCAAGAATTCCGAGCAGGCCTACTTCCTCTTCAACCCTGTCTTCCTCTCTCGGCGACACGGCCGGTGTGGCGGCTGTTTCCGACACTAACTGGCACCAAGACTCCACCACTGCCACCAGCTCCAATGCCGGACCACCTCACTCCGACCTCCTCCCCGTTCCGCCGCTGAATCTGGAGATCGGAACAGCAGCAGCCACCGCCAACCCGGAGAAATTCGCCATGGAGGACTGGGAGAGCGTGCTGTCCGATTCCGCCGCCGTCTCCCCCAGCCAGGAGCAGGCCTTCCTCCGTTGGGTGATGGGTGATGTGGAGGATCCTCATCTCAGTAAGTCCGTCCAAATCGGAGGAGGCGCGGCGGAGTTCGATTTCGGCAGCAGCGGCTTCGGAGTTGTAGATCAGGGGTTCGGCGGGGACCAATTTGGGGCAATTTCAAACTACAGATCCAGCTCTGGTTTGGTTCCCAATCCTAATTTCAAACTTTCCCCAAATTTGATGAATCCATCTCCAATTCCTAACAATCTCGGCGCAGAAATGAAGCCGCCTCCAATTTTCAACCCGCAGCTGGTCATGAATCAGCAGCCACCCTTCTTCTTTCCGCAGCAGCAAGAGCAGAACCTCTTCGGGCCTCCTCAGGCGAAGCGGCACAACGCCGGCGAGGAGCAGATCACTGCTCATTACCTGCATCAGCAGAAGCCCAAAATGGAGGAATTAGGTCACCAGCAGCAGCAGGCCATAGTCGACCAGCTATTCAAGGCTGCAGAGCTGGTCCAGACGGGAAATCCAGTTCTCGCGCAAGGGATATTGGCGCGGCTCAATCACCAGCTCTCCCCCATTGGTAAGGCTTTCAACAGGGCTGCTTTTTATTGCAAGGAGGCTCTGCAACTTCTCCTCCACACTAATGCTAATGCTAATGAGCTCAGCAACTCCAACTCCTCACCTTTTAGCCTCGTTTTCAAGATTGGTGCTTACAAATCTTTCTCTGAGATCTCCCCGCTTGTCCAATTTGCCAATTTCACCTGCAACCAAGCCATTCTTGAGGTTCTCCAGGGCTATGACAAGATTCATATTGTCGATTTCGATATTGGCTATGGCGGCCAGTGGGCCTCTCTTATGCAGGAGCTTGCACTGCGCGGCGGGGGCGCCCCCTCCTTCAAGATCACTGCCCTCGCCTCTACTTCCGCCCATGATCAGCTCGAGCTCGGCCTCACACGAGAGAATCTCATCCAGTTTGCCGCTGAGATTAACATTGCATTCGAGTTTGAGGCTATAAGTATTGATTCCTTGAATTCTGCTTCGTGGTCTCTCCCTTTCCACGTGCAAGAGAACGAGGCAGTTGCAGTGAATCTCCCTGTTGGCTCTCTTGCCAATCACCAGTTCTCCGTGCCATTGATAATGCGCTTTGTCAAGCAGCTCTCACCGAGGATTGTCGTCTCTGTCGACAGAGGGTGTGATAGGACTGATCTTCCCTTTGCCAACCACATAGTTCACGCCCTCCAGTCTTACTCAAACCTGCTCGAGTCTCTTGATGCTGTCAATGTGAATATGGATGCTCTGCAGAAGATTGAGAGGTTCTTGCTCCAGCCGGGGATTGAGAAGATTGTGATGGGCCGTCTTCGCTCACCTGAAAAGACGCAGCATTGGAGGGCTCTCTTTTTGTCTTCAGGGTTCTCCCCTGTAACGTTTAGCAACTTCACAGAATCACAAGCGGAGTGTGTGATAAAGAGGACTCCTGTTCGAGGTTTTCAAGTGGAGAAGAGGCAGTCTTCTCTCGTCTTATGTTGGCAAAGGAAGGAACTCATCTCTGCCACGGCGTGGAGATGCTGAAGCTCGTGGAATTCTTCTCGAAGGTGCCATGAAATTTCGCAAACTCAACTACTGCCTTAAAATTTTTATGAATATTCATCTTGCCTGAGTTTCCAACTTTCGAATGAACCAGGCACATTTTAGTACTGGATGTTCTAATATACTAGTTAAATCTTATTCGATGCCGTATGTTAATTGTGGATCTTGGTGCTGCTTTGCTTTTCCGCTCCAAGATTGATTTATTGTGTTTGTAACCATACACTGGCAGTATTGCAAAACCAGGAATGGGAAGGAAAAAAATCAAAAGAATTTAACCTTTTTGACTCAATTCTTCGATTGTGGTTATGAGCTTTAATCATAATTGTGAATATTTGAGGAATTCTTGCTGGATGATATTTGAGGTCTGGCCATATAGATGTTCATGTTGATCTGTAGTGTAGAATTTGATGTGTTTTATTCCCCTTTTATTGTGCATGAAGAATACGGTTGAGTCGATCGTACTAAATTGCTGGAAAATGCGAATTTCTCGGTTACATTTGGATGGAAGAAGCATCTTCATGCTACATGGTTTTTCTGATTTTGTAGGTGATTTAGATGGATAATCTAAAGCTGCATTTTACTGATATGAAACTGATCACAACTACTTGAAAACTAGCAAGAAACCAGACATATTTTCCTGTGCTAGATGTTGTTAATTAAGCTTGATGTTGTAAGAAACTTATGCAAATCTTTGAAAGAATCTCTCTAGAGAGAGAGAAAGAGAGGAGGCGGACATTTGGGGTGTTGAAAAAAATAGGATGTTGGCCTGAAAATTCTATGTAGTACATGCATCTCTATGATTGGTATGTCCCTTTCAATTATAATGAGGTTATTATAGTATTGATTTTGGTGTTAATTAATTGTTTCAGTTGTGGTTTTTTGCCCTCTTTGTCGTCCATCACGTTACTTTGCATGCTAACATTTCATATTTTAATCCCCATCGAACTTGCTGCTGTTAAGGCTAATCCCTCTTTTTTTAATCCCTGTCCTAATCAACTCACATGGGACTTGTACTATTGGACCCTCTCTACTTTACTTTAATCCTTCTTTCTTTAATCTCCCCATTTCTTTTATTAAACCTAACCCTCATTTTTATACTACCTCCATCCCCAAAAATTTGTCCCACTTTGACCCAGCACGGGTTTTAAAAAAGGTAATGGAAAGTAAGTAGAGAAAGTTAGTGGATTGTGGATCCTACTTTTGGTAGTGGAATATGAGGTCTACTACCAAAAATGGTAAAAAGTGAAATGAGCAAATTTTGGGGGATGATGAAAATGGAAAAATGGGATAAATTTTCAGTTACGGAGGTAGTAAGATTTAAGGCCATGTTGCCTCCCCTCCCTCTCTTGTGCGTGTGTGTGTGTGTGTGAGAGAGAGATTTTCATTTAAAGAATGGTTTTGAGCTCTTTTATTTTTCATGGTTTCAAATAAAATGTCACGGTTTTAGTTTCATTTTAATATCGTGGTTCTAGTTCGAAACCGTAACCGACGATTCTGGTCTCATGGTTAACTGTTGGTTCGCATCTCTACTTTGAAGTGGTTAATGTTGAGTTTTGATGGTGTGATTCTGAGTAATCTAATTATTTGTGGGAGATCATTAGGAGTTAATGCGTCTTTTGTTTTAATTGTTTTGTTTTCACTATTATCTTGCTTAAGGCGATATTAAATAATTTTGCTGATAACTGCTATCTGTCCTACTCCTTAATGTTCTTTAATCTGAATTTATCTCCTTTACAAAATTGTTTGTTTATTTGCGCGCTGTCTGTTCTAAAAATGATTTGCATAACTTGTCCAATCGTAATGGCTACAATTTTGGTCATTATCAATGATTAGTGAGTACTATTTATAACATGCCAATTCCTAGTCAAAATCTTGCCAAATCTTAATTTCCTAGATTACTTAATCAAGGTTAATAAATCCAAGTAGACTTTCCTAAAAAAAGGTCTGTTCACTTCCAGTACTTTGACCAAATACCAATTCACAAATATGCCACGATAACACTACTAACCGGTGGATTTTGTGTTCTTAAAATTTGACATTGTGGAAAATTAGGCAATCTTTTCGTATTGATTTTACAAAGCTATATTGAATATTCAAGAAAGGTCTTGGTATGCAAACAATTTTGCTTATCCCCATTAATGGTGAAAGTCCAAAACAGCTTTGTTAAAGAAATATAATGATTAAGAAGGAGCACAGCTTTGTTAAAGAAATATAGGCATATGATTAAACAACTCTTTGCTGACACACAATACACTGTCATCTTTAGTCTTTGTCTCTCATCTCACTCAACTGTTTTCCACTCATTGATATTTTCTTCATTATTATAATAAGACAAAATAGAGTACTATTAATAATAGTCCTTCCGTCCCAACACAAAATAGAGTACTATTAATAATATCTCTCCGTCCCAAGATAATTGAGTCATGTTCTTTTTTATTTGTTCCAAGATAGTTGAGTCATTTTATTTTATAATAAAAACTTTATTCACTTTTTTATTTTACTCTCTCTTCATCTCTCTTACTTTATTCTCTTTTTTACTTTCATCTCTCTACTTTAACCTTTAACAAATCAATTTCTTAAATCTCGTACACAAAAGAAATGCCCCAACTATTTTGGGACGGAGAAAGTATGTTTTACTCATCGAAAAAGTTTTCTTAGAGCACTCGCAATAGAATTAGCTCTCAAACAACATTCCTTAACATTCCTCGTGCCACATCTCAGCCAACCTTACACTCCTCCTCCAGCCCTCCCAACATGGCGTACTCGCCGCCGACGTTTCCCCATAACTGCCACTGGAGAACTGTGTCCCGCCCGGGGATATTGTGGTTCGCCGGTGTTCGAGGAATCTCTATCGTGATTTATTAGATCTAGAGGTGTGAATAAAATTTAGAGTGAACTACGCAAATGGTCATAAACTATGCGTTTTGCACGTAAATGGTACCTAAACTTTAAAAATATCGTGGGTAGTCCCTGAACTAAGGTATAATCACATTTATGGTACCTTTTCACTATTCATCACAATTTTACACCCAAAATGTCCCCAAAGCATGAAGGACATTTTTGGACTTTCATATCTAAGTACTGAATATGATATTTTCTTTATCTCTCTCCAGTACTGAATATGAGATTTTTTTATAGTTTTAGTACCTAAAATGATATTATTAACTTCATTTTTTCAATCACTCTATATCAAATCTTCTTTCTCTCTCTTTCTCTAAAACTTTTAGGAAGTAAAAAATTAAAATAAAAAATAGTATGAAAATCTTAAATATATTAATTATAAAAATTAAAATTATAAATTTAATTATTAAATAATTTGTAGCAAAATTTAATTTTGATTGTGATTTGATTATTTTTTTAATATTAAAATTTATTTATTTTAATTAAAACTAAATTTTTAATTTTTAATTAATCCTAATTTTTAATATTTAATATTAAAAAATAATTGAATCAGAATCCAAATTAAATTTAGCTACAAGTTATTTTGATAATTAAATTTATAATTTTAAATTTTATTCCATATTTAAGAATTTCATAGTAGTATTTTTTATATTAATTTTTCACTTTCTAAAAGTGTTAGAAAGAGAGAGAAAGAAGATCCCACATAAAGTGATTGAAAAAGTGAAGGGAATAATATCATTTTAGGTCCACAAACTATAAGAAAATATCATAAGTAATAAAGAGAGAGATAAAGAAAATATCAAATCCATTACCTAAATATGAAAGTCCATAAATGTCCTTCATGCATTGGGGGCATTTTTGGTGCAAAATAGTGATGAATAGTGAAAAAGTATAAAAAATGTGATTACAACTTAGTTCAGGGACTACCGATGATATTTTTGAAGTTTAGGTACCATTTGCGTGCAAAACGTATAGTTCAAGGACCATTTGCGTAGTTCACTCTAAAATTTATACTCGGGAGAACGAGAAATATGAATAAAATGAAGTGTAATGAGTTGTATATATAAAGTTGAAAAAAAGGAAAATAGCACTCGGTGCTGGCTCGGAGGTCGGTCGGTAGAGCAATAGGCGTCGTGCCTGTGCCGAGCGGTCATCCCGTCCTCGACGCCCGTCAACCGCCGTCCCACGGCATTACACCGTTCGGGGCGCCGCTCACACGGCGGCGGGACAGTGCCCCTATAGTGAGTGCCCTTACATAATTATTTGACTGGGGTTAATCTATCTAGATATAAAGGTGAGTATCATATTTAATGATTGCAGCAGTCATTTATGTCAATTTATTCATTTAACACATAACCCACTTATGGTAATTGACATTTCATTCAATCATTAAAGACATGTAACGCATTCATTAGAGAAGCCCTGTTTTATTTTAGTGGTTATTTTTAAGATTTGAAACCTGACTTATTTTGCACCACAACACTATAGCGTTATAAGCATATTCACAACTGTTGAATGGATCCAACTAAGACTTCAACAATCAAAACTAGCAGTCTGTGTAAATACACTTACAATAGTGAAACACTGAACAATTACAGTTCATTTTTTAATTTTTTAATTCATTCATATTTGATCTAAATTGTATTTAAATTGATAAACGACTTAATTAAAAATAATACTAGTATTTATTAAAATAAAAATTATATAATTAAAATCTTAATTAAAACAAAAAATAACATAATACAACTCCTAAACGTACTTAACTATTAAAATTAAACTACATTAAATGACATAATGAATTAAAATAAAATTATATTATTGAAAAACCCTAATGAGGTTGCTGATTAGGACTCTTGGACAAGTGAATAATGTCCAGAACTATAATAGCCGGAAAAATACTGCGAGAATCAGCAAGTCATTGTTATAGATTCTCAACATAATTCATTATCCCACGAGTCTTAGTAAAAAGGAATATGATTTAAATTGAATTTAAAGAAAAATAAATAAAAATTAAATAAGAGTTACGGTCAATGTACTTATCTCGACAACAATAAAAATAAAGATGATATCGACATTTAGAATGATACATTATGGCGATTGTAAACCTTTTCAAACTTGGCCCCTCATGGAGTAATAATTAAATTAATTGAGCTAATTATTTGTACACCGAAAACTATGCGGACAAATGCCCGAAAATTAAATACTACTCATATTTTGCATTTGCCTATAACTTAATACTCCCTATCAGAATAGCTTTATAGAAACGAAATCTAAATAATATTTATTGCATGAGATAAAGAAAACTTTGCATCCACAAAATTCAATATATATTGCCCACCTGATTTTGAATGTTGCATTCTTGAAGTAGATGTGGTATGCCATAATTTTCAGTATATTTTCGCATATTATAAATTGCTGAAATTTATAACACACATTTGCTTGTGTATATACTTGGTCTAGGCATTTATTAGGACCGTGACAGTTAGTTTGATATTGTCTATTTTGGATCAAGCTCGTACGAATTTATTTTTTTATTATTACCAAAAAACATCAAATTAATTAGGGTTAGACACCACTTATATATTACTTCCATCTTCCCTCATTCCCCGATGAGGGATGAGTTTGCAATTCAACAAACCTCTCCACAAACCGAGACCTTTACGGGAATGCAGTCGACACATCGAGTTATTTCGGGCCCTGCTCTAAGTTGATTCTTCCTGGCCTTGACTCGAACATGGGTCATCCAGGGCCCGACCTACCCGGGCTCTGATACCACTTGTTAGGATCTTCGACTGCATTTTATTTTGATATTGTTCCCTCTGAGCCAAGTCCATCTGAGTTTTTTTGTCACTCCCAAAAGGTCTTAAACTAATTGAGATTGTACAAATATTGCTTCCAACTTCCCTCATTCTATGACGTTGATGAGTTTGCAACCCAACATGCATTTTATAATTACATCGATGTTTTTTATCATCTTGTCTTACTATAAACTTATATTAGATCCCTAGACTAATTATGTTTTAGACCCCATAATTTGCGAAGTAAAAATTAAAACTGATGTTTTAATTTGTGCATAACCACCAATACAAATTGCAATCGCAGGCATGAACCATTAGTCTCTTAATTGGCAAGATACTATAACAACTTGTTCTTCTTAGTGATGTACTCCCCCACCATTTTGTCTTCGAAACAGCCGAGTTGGGCGGTAAAAAGGACTTTGGTACATACACAAAACAACATCAGGATGCCTTTTGTTGCCATAGGAAAGCAATGATTCTAAAGGAACACGATAAAAACTGAGAAAGCTCACCAACCATAACTTAATTACATGTATAAAATCGCTCACACTTTCTCTTGATGCAGCTTCTACAGGGAAAAAAAAGTGGAAGATATAATAATAATAATAATAATAATAATAATAATAATAATAATAATAATAGAAAAAGAGAAGAGAAAAACACACTTTAATGAAAAGTATAATGATTTGCAACTTTTCATTTAGGAGTTTGAAGTGGCCACTTTTGTCACTCACAAGCCTCTCCTAGGAGTGAGGGATTTGGGCTTTTTGATTTTTATGAAAGAACATTCAGACATCATCACATATTACATTACATTTTCTTTGCCAGCTTTTAATGTCCTTCATGCATAAAATAGATCCTATATATGTATATAATTTATCAATTATTACACTATGCTTTCACAGGGCCATATTTGATGGGGTCACTAATCAAAACCCTAATATCCAAAATTCAGCTTTTCTATTAGTTAAAACTTAAAAGCCAAAATCTTGTGTTCGCAAAAGTATACGAGATAACAAAAGAAAGCCCTTTGATTTCATATAGCACTACTATAGTAGTATTTTATATAATTATAGTTCGTTTGTGACGTCTTGCTTATGAGATCATTTGATTTCTTGGTCATTTCAAATTTTCAATAATTGGTAGTAGTATAATGTTAATCTTCTTTGGTGATTCTTTTATAGTGTCATACTATATTTTGTGCCGATAATATTCGTGATCTATTTAATCCAGAATATAAAAAAAATGACTAGTCAATTCATGCGCCACTTGATATATTTTAATTTGATTTGCACACGTTTATGCGAACAATTCTTTTTAAAATTCCAAACAAGATAAAACAAACTAGTGCTCCATATAATTATTTACATGGTTTAATGTTTTAATTTGATGAGTGATGATAAATCCGGATAATAGTTTTTCAATTCAAGTTTTGATGGGATGTCATTGATGAGTCAACATCGATTTTTATTTTGGCTACAAAATGCGTCCCATCTTAATGTTTTATCTAATTTATTACTACTTCATATAATAGTGAAATAAGAGTAGTATATTCTTGAAAGACAAGATCAAATTGAGACAAAAACTTAACCAAACCATGCATTTAATATTGAGTTCATATCTTCTTGTGGTACAGTATATAATTTACTTAAGAAAAAGACTTAACAAAATAATAACGGTATAAACAAGATTGTTGAAACCCTATAAAGGGTAAAATGCAACCATAGTTATAAAGTGTTGGTGAATTTCAAATTTGGACATACAAAAAAAATATAACAACAAACCCGATTAATAAAAGTAAAAAAAAAAAACAAGATCAAGCAGAAGAGAATCCGAGGCAAAGGGGGAAAAGAGAGAAAAGTAAGAAAAGGGTAAAGTGAAAATGAAAGGAGGATGTATGTATGTGTGTGTAATAATATGTGTGCGTGTGCCAAGAAAAAGATAGTGTTTTTTTTTTCAAGAAAAAGTTAGGGTTGTCATCAAGCAAACCTCATCTCTCTCATCAATCTAAAATTAAAGGCAATTTCATGATATGCTTTGGGCACCACATCTCCTCTTTAACTCTTCTCCATCATTTTTACTCTCTCTCTCTCTCATCAATCTTTTCCACCATAGTCTGCTTTAAAACAACGCATTCCTTCCTTCCCACACATATATTTTGTTTGGTTATATACCAAAACCAAAAGTAAGCACTCATGTTTGTACAAAAGCAAGTTGAACTTGTGGTGGGCCCCTTGATAACTATCCTACATTTCTATCATCTGTCTTTTTCTCCTTTTGCATTTCTACCTTTATTTTTCTACACCTTCTTTGCATGGACAACATCTTATTTCTCCTTCCATTTGCATGCTGTTTAATTTTGTTTTCCTATATATATATACCCCAATAACTTTTTTTTTTCTCTCTCCCTCATTTTCAGTATGTGTATCATCAAGGTCAAATCCAAAAACATGCATTATATTAGTATATGTGACAAACATATTATAGTGGCCTGTTTTTGCTTTACCAGTTTCTATCTCCCAACTGAGTAATGTTGGGTCTTGATTTATCTGTAGGCCCAGAAAATTGGCAAATGTTGCAGCCCAATAATATAATTTAATTGTCTATTGTGATGATGGCATTTTTCATCCAACTTGTCTAATTATATAATACTAGTTGAGGTAACTACGTCAAAGGAAATATAATTAGCCCTAACATCATCACTTATTTCCAATGGTTCTTACATTTTTAAATACTCCATTCGTACACAAAAAATAGTCTCATCGATGACATGAGTTTTAATGAGAAATTGGTAAAGTAATAGAGATGAGAGAAAATATAGATAAAGTAAGAAAGGGGCAAAATGAGATTATTTTTTGTGGAAGAAGGGAGTATGAAATATGTGGTTTGAAAGTCTAAACGACAATCTTGAACTTAATCACTTGATTTTAAAATGAGCTGCTCAACAGATTAAAACAAAGAGCAAGCAATTTGTGGGTAAAATTTAAAGGTTTTAGAGTAGTTGAAGAGACAAATTCACATCAAAGCAAGAGGCAATTTTGGCTAAGTTTTTAGTTTGGAAGCTGCCATGTCTGCTGCTCTTTTTTGAGACATATTTGTTCACTAGATATAGATAACAAGTTGATGAATGTCGCATTTTATTTACTCAAATAATTGAGAAAAGTTTTCAGACATCAAATTTGGCCACTCTCACTCTAGATAGGCATAAGTTGACAAGTTTTTGGCTATACATTAATAACAACTGTAGCAAATAGCAACTACTAGTAATAATAATTCAAGAACTGAAAATGATTTTCACAAAACTCAAATTCAGCTTAATCTATTAAATACAGCTCAAGATTTTCAGTATACAATGACTAGTTTATTTAAAACTCCAAATGGAATATAGTACACTTGACTATCTAACTACTGACCAAATGCCTTACCTTAACAAGCAAAAGAAACTCTAGATTTGGGGGATCTAATAATTACAATTTATGATGAAATTAAATATAATTTGGAAGGAAGTTAAACTTGCATACTGGTCAATTTGTCCCATTTCCTGCTTTGATAGCTCCAGAGCTACCGTTACTATGATGTTGCGCACATTTGACATCTGAAGCTAACCAGGCTTCCCATTGTTCAGTCGATCAAATTCCATAAAGTGGTAGGAATGTTTTCACGAAAGAGTGAGCAAGTGCTCCTGTGAAAATGTAGCTGTCGACTCTATCTAGTATCCCTCCTGCTTACACGAAACAGACTGTTAGATGAGCAACATGTACGCACACAGCTGTTGACGGGATAGAGATTTCAACAGGAATGGTGTGCTCTGCTGAAAAAATGAAATGGTGTTCAATGATGCCGATATTAATTTAAGACCAAATGCATGAAGAGGATGCTGAACTGCTGAAGACTTATTTCCTTCATAACTTTACTAAACCAAACCAGAGCATCTAATTCTCTAAACTAATGGCTTCAATCAGATTGTAGATTTGTAATGAAGATGACTGACTAGAACATGTTGAACAGCTTCTACTTGCAATCAAACCATCTCATACAACCATAATATTAATCATACCAGCTCAGGCATAACTGGTCGTCATGTATACAGAACAACCTAAAGTCATCCAGAGTACAAGAAAATCATGAAAGCAAAACATAAAATCCATAGGAGTTAATGGCATTTATTGCAGCCTAAACTAGAGTACATGTAGTAAATTTTATTTTTTGGTGATCATGCGATTTTCTTGCAACTTTTAAGGCCCTTCTTGGTATGATGAAATGGAATGTGATTCCTACTTCCATTCTTTTCATTGGCTTGGTATAATAGAATGAAGGAGATAATGGAATGAAAATGCAAAAAAAAAAATTTGTCATTTCATTCCTATCTTCATTCCATTCCACCCTCATCATTCCATTCCATCATACCGAGAAGCGCCTAAGTGGTCAAAAGATGGTCCTCTATGAGCAATATCACAGATTTTTTTAAAGTTGGGCAGGACAGACAGACACTCGCAACAATGAAAAACAAAAATAAAAGTCTGGGCCTTACCATGTCCGGGTATGAGAGATCCTGAATCCTTTACACCTGCATCTCGCTTGATCATGGACTCAGTAAGATCACCAAAGAGGGATCCAAAGAAGTTCAGAAACCCAAAAGCTACAGCACTGAAAATAAAGAAAAGAACCAGTTTATTCCAAGGAAATTTCCATTGATGATATTCTTTTAAGTTTAGACTCATAAATTTGCTGGATCATAGAATGGAGCGGGACTCAAGGGTACGAATGCATGGAGGAACAAATATGAAAATCTTGACTTTTAGTATAAAAATATACTCCGTATAAAACAAACCAAGCACCTCAGGGTAGAAGTAGGCCAACAGAAGACCTTGGCCAATAAAACAGAAGTCGTTATACAACCACCTAATCCAACTAGAGCTCCCTCCCACGTCTTTTTTGGACTGACTGCAGTAAGTGGTGTCCGGCCAAAGACCTATACAAAATATTCTCAAGACCTTAAGACCATATTCTTGCCAAGAAAAACTTTTATGAGAAGATTAGCTGAGAAAACTAGTTTAGAGAAAAAGAGGGTACCTTGCCACCAATAAAAGCAAATGTATCTGCTGCAATAATACTGCTAATTGAGATCAAGGTTGCCATTAGACCTACTGTCCACATAGTGTTTCCACCAAGAAGAAGAGGCCAAGATGCTGCAAATCCTGCCAAACTCATACGTAGTTCAAAATATTTGTTCTAGCCACTATGTTGACCCAGTACAATCTTTTAGAGTTCTAATAGCATCAGTCATCACCATCATATTTTTCCATAACATCAGAAATTGTAGAAACAAAAATGACAGTGTAAGACTAGAGATCCAAAAAAAGGAGTAATGCATTATATATGGTAGTACACTGTAGGGAATGTGCCAATATATTTTAGTAAATCAAATTCTGTCGTCAGCTTGATATTCACTTAAGTTTTATAGCCCAAAAACACTACATTAAAGTCTGTAATCAATCCCACTTGACCTCACAACATCCAGAATGAAAAAAATATGAACCTAAATGCATAAATTGAACAATCTAAGCAGGTTTAGAAAACAGACTTTCACATTGTCCGATTTGAGACGGAGACCAAATAGTGCAACTGAATTTTGGTATGTTACTATGGGCAGAAGACAATATAAGTTACACAATACCAACCAAGCCATTATGTTTAATCTCATTGAGCATTCCCTATCACTACCTTACCAAGTCGAAATTCCACTCCCTCCACTGACTCTAGGTGTCTACTATGATAAGACTTAATAAAAAAATACCGAAGTATCGATAAATGATAAAGTGCAGAACATAATGATAGAGAAAATAACATACATGGCCAATTTCATGCATAGATGCACCAAAATTCTAGCAGAGTACATGGCAACACTAAATTATTAATCATGCTCAATTTGTACATGATCCAGTGCTCTTATGCTTGTCCAATCAAAAGACAAATAGAAAACTGTCTTACTTGTATTCAGTGTAGGAGCTGCTAAACCACACCGCAGCTTAACCCAGAAACTAGGAAGGTAGCCGCAGTAGAAAAGTCCAAACATGGTACTACTAAGTTGAGAAAAACGAGGGTTTCCCCTCTGCAGAAGGAGTGCCGTAGCAACAAAGAAGGCCGCAGATGTCACAGATACGTCAATTTGCCCAAAGTATCTATAAGAACAAATATTAATAATGTTCAACTAGTAAATCTATCCAAAAATATTGCACCCAATATTCTTCATACACTAGTAAATTTGAGAGGCAAACATTTTTGACATGCAATTACCAGTAGTACCAAATAATTTTCATAAGTATTTTAAACTAAATTCTTCTGATTAAATCATTAATTTCCTTGCCCTCAAGAAGGCAAAATCATTTCAAGACACTTCTCTGTCATGCTAAAGTTGCAATTTTCTGTTGGACGCTTTATAGCTGCAATACTTAACAAGTATCAATTAACAGAAACAGTAGTGACTTATCTACGAATAAAGCTGTCTTTGCAGAAAAAACGTGTTTTTCCGCAACGAGTAAAACAATTACTAACAGGCTAACAGCACGTAATGAAAACAAAGTGATTTATTTTCATTTACAAGAAATTGAAAGCATAGATGCATGTGCATAGCCCAAAAAACATAGCAATGAAGTTAGCCAAAAACTCTTACAGTGTCAGTAGAGGCATAACACAACAGATAACAGAACAAGCTCGTGAAACAAATCGAGGAGGAGGAGTCATTCCAGAAGCAATGCCGCGACTTCTTACCAGCTCAAAGTACTCCCTGGAACCAGCAAACACAGCTGTGGAAAGGGCAACTGTGAAAATCCACTCTCCAGCCAATACTACTCCACCAACTAAGACACCTATGCCCATTCCAAATATAATCCTTTTCCTTAACTGACTTGTTTTTCTATTGTGTTCCTCATCTATATCTCCCTCCCCCAGTGACTGATTGCCTCTTTGAACTTCCTACAACATAGCAGAGGACCAGTTGAAATGATACAAGCTAGTACCAAAGAGATCATGGCTAAAAAAATTAAATACAAATGTATACTCCTCATTAGGGTTTAGGGTTTTGTATGATCATGCCAAATACAACGTTTTCTTATGTTTCCCTCCGGTTTAAGAATGATATAACCAGTTTAGAAAGCAGGCGAAGCCCAGTTATCCGTAATTTCTAAACTGGTATTTCAGCATGTATATACATGTAAATTATTTAAAAGAACCTTCCATTTCAACCAAAGGCAGAGTTTGGAATCCATCTTGTCATTTTTTCCAAAACAAGGTCTTTTTGTTTAATATCCCCAATTGCATCCATCTATAATTCACCATAATTGTACGTTAAGCTAATAACAGCTTTACCTCATTAGCTAATTCACCGCTGCTAATTTGGTCCGGCTGCTCTGCGCTAGCCACTCCCAGAATCACCCGCCGGCGTTGATTGACTAAAAGGCCCCTATGAATTCTGGAAAGCCCTTGCACGCCATTACCGTTTACATCTAAGTTGAACCTAATCTTCTGGAAATTCGATTGGGCGGGCGGAGTTGGGCGATAACGAAAGTCGGAGTGAGAGCGGGCGGTGCAGAGGGAGCTGACGGAGAGCGGAATTAATGCAATTCTATCCAATTCTACAATTTGCGAAGCCATTGAGACGCGGCAACTGCTTCAGACGGAGAGAGGATACATAGGCGCAGGTTGAGAAGGACTGCGACGGAGATTTCGGTGGAGCTGAATTTTAATGAGTAGTTGTAGTTGTAGTTGGGTAGTAGTCAGTGTACTCGATCTCGATCTCGATCTCGATCTCAATTCAACCCATTCCACCCAAATCCCAAAACCTGATAATAATTTCAATAAATTTTCGTCCAACTAAGATTAAAAAAAAAAATTGGGAATATCCTAACTAAATTAAGTCAGTTTTTAGTTAAAAATAAAAGCTAATGCGTGGATTTTACGAGAAAATCACGTTTATAGGGTACTTTACGTTAAAAATAACGTAAATGTACTCATTTTGTTATATCTTCCATATATGGGTAAAACGTCACCCACATTGGCGTGTTTATAAGTTAAGACGTCACCCGCATTGGCGTCTTACAATGAAGAACCGCATGTCCTCGTATTTTAGCAAAATACAGTATTTGTTAAAACACGCCAACTAGATTGGCGTGTTTGTGATAGTTAAACACGCCTTCGGTAATGGCGTTTTGCATTAAACACGCCTATGGAACTGGCGTGTTTCAATATTGAGAGCACCGACGTTTAACGCGTGGTTCAAGTTAAACACGCCTTCCGTAATGGCGTGTTTCAATAGACACGCCAATGGAATTGGCGTGTTCCAATAGACATGCCAATGGAATTGGCGTGTTTTAATAGTCACGCCAACGGTAATGGCGTGTTTAGTCAGAAACCGTATATCAGCATTCCTCCCCAAACGCGAAAAACACAGCAACATCAAATTGTCGTCGCCGTTTTCATCTTCTCCTCCTCAAATCGCGATTCTCCCAACCTCTCCTCCCCGAAATCGGTGATTTGTCTCTCCCTCCATCAATCGGTGCTATTCTTCCCCGTATTTGAAAAATTTACCGGTTAGTATGCTTATTTTTTACAATATTAGAGTAATTGAATACCGTTGTTATTTAGGTTTATTTAGGTTGTAAATTGATGTTGCATTGTTTGGGTTTAAGTGAATTTGTGTATTGTTGAGATAGTTGAGATATTGGTGTTTAGTTAGAGTATAAATTTGATTATATACCTAAACCCTAGTGTTGTTATAGCTTAAAAATTGGGCAAATTGATTTGGTTTATGTGGGTTTTGCTTTATTTGGGTTTTATTTGGCTTATAAACCTAAACTCTAGTGACAAATTATTGAAATTGTGTTAGGTCGATGTAAATTGTTTAGTTTGAATTGTTAATGTTGTGTAGGTGAATTGTGTTATGATTTTGTGCAATGTTGTGTAGGTGAATTTGGCTCTTTGTGCATTATTTGATATTGGCGTTCCATTTTGTGATAGTGGATTAAATTGTATATAATTATTGAAAGTGTTTAGGTTTGTTTATTGTTTAATTTGAATTGTGAATGTGTAGGTAAATTATGGCATCATCTTCAACTTCTCGCCGTCGGCTCTTATGTGGTCCTGCGGATCCTTCTGTATTGTATCTTCAGAGACAACACGTCTCTAATAATATATGGGCAGGAGTTCCATCAGAAGATGTCTGATGCCGAAGATTTGAAGGAATCATTTGGGATGTTCCCATACATCCCTGTGTTTTGGCGGTAGTGGACCAGATGGGGTTCGGCGGTATTTTGAGGTGTGGTCAACCAAAGGACATTGACCACCATCTTATCACCGCATTGATTGAACGTTGGAGGCCAGAGACTCACACGTTTCATTTTCCAGTCGGTGAAGCGACTGTGACATTGGAAGACATGGAGGTCTTATGGGGCCTCAAAGTTGACGGAGAGGTTGTGACGGGTTACATCCCCTCGAAGGATGTGGGATATTGGAAGGACGTGTGTTTGGATTTTCTAGGATTTATACCAGACGCAATGGAGTTGAAAGAAATGAACTGGAAGCAGACAAGCTTATCAAAACAATTGAGGATTGAGCTGAATGATGAGCACGATGAGTACATATATGTTCAGCGGGCTCGTATCTATTGCCTGCTATTGCTTGGTGGTCTGATGATCCCGAACGCCACCGGAAATAAAATTCAGTTCTTCTACGTGCAATTTTTCATGGATGTAGAACGATGTTCTACCTATAGCTGGGGTGTGCGACGCTTGCTTGCTTGTACCAAAATTTATGTGAAGCTGCCGTTGGTAGGAGGACTGATGTCGGGGGAGCTTTAACTTTATTACAGTTGTGGGTTTGGAGAGAATCACAAATATTAGACCGAGGATGCTAAATCCCGAGCACATAGACTACGTACCATGTGCAATCGCGTAAGTTGTTCACTAATTCATTGTTTAAGCTTAATTTTCATCAATTTCCGTGTTATTCGCTCATAATTTAAATTTTTTAGATGGAATGGTCCGGCGTCATATGTAAAAGCACCCGGACATTGTATTGAAAATATCCGAAATCAGTTCTCCGTAATGCACGCCAACCAGGTAAATTATATAACTTAAAATTATTTTTTATTTGTTGTTGATGATTGAATTTATTTTGAATAAATTTGTTTCACACGTAGTTTATTTGGAGGTCTTATGTCCAGCGAACCTTGTCGGATTGTTGTGTTGCCGGTCGTCACTCTATCAGCCACACTGGTGGTACAGGAGAAGATATTGGCCTTAGTGATGTCCACGCTTCTCCATCGCGGTCGTCTGTGCGAGATGATTTTTTGGAGTGGATCTAGAGAACGTTGTTGTTGAAGATACTCCACCCTCTAGGATCCCTAGATCGACATCCAGAATCGGGAAGGGGATACGGGGTCTGTTTATGCGAAAACGGCGAGACGATTAAACTAAACCCCAACTATTTGTATTTGCTGATGCAATTGATATTCGAGTTTGTTCTTTGAGTTGCACTCTTTATATTATAATTTTATACATCCTCTTTTTATGCTTATTTATATTTTTGATTTGGAAATGATTGCAAGAATAAGCGGGGTAATTAGTAAGATAATTGCAAAATAAGCGGGGTAATTTGATAAAGGCTGTCCTTTTTTTCTCTAAAACACGCCAATCTAATTGGTGTTTTCCATAAATACGCCAAGTCAATTGGCGTTATTTACAAACACGCCAACCAGGTCGGAGTTTTACATCGTCTTTTCACTCGACCGGGTCGATTTATTAAACATATAATTCACCCGGGTGGGTGAAAGTCTCTGGCCAGACCATGAACAAAAATGTCAACCCGACCGGGTGGAATTATTCAACATAAAATTCGCCCGGTCGGGTGAAAGTTTCTGGACTGACCATGAACAAAACTGTCGACCCGACCGGATGGATTTATTCAACATAAAATCCACCCGGTTGGGTGAAAGTCTCTGGCCTAAAACACGCCAACCTTATTGGCGTGTTTATGTAAAACAAGCCAACCTCATTGGCGTGGTTATAAAATGCGGCAAGTCACGCCAACTATGTTGGCGTTTTATACTTTAGTGGGTTACAAGACGAAATGAACAAGTTGGAGTCCAGTGAGTTCACCCGACCGAGTGTGTAATAATCCAAAAACACCCGGTCGGGTGCACACAGTCTTTATAATTTTAGTCATCCAATTTTCAACATCACAATAAAATACATGCAAATAATACTTAATACATAAGTCCAAATATTACTCAATACATAAGTCCAAATATTACACAATGCATAACTACAAATATTACATAATGCATGAGTCCAAACATTCAAGAAGTGGGGCAGTTGCGCCTGTCATGACCTGGTTGACGGCAATGTTTACAACGGCGTCGGGCTCGTGGCTGGTCAGCTTCACGGACATCCATCTGATTAGGAATCCTAGTTGTACGGTATCGACCGCGACTTCGGGGCAGTAGCTGAGTTCGTGAACACTGCAAAGTCCACTCAGGCACGTCCCAATAATCTTGGTGTCTGATTGGATTGAACACCGTAGAATATTGGTGTACCCAAACACTTGTGTGGTATACGGGGTCAACAAGCGACAACATGTTGTCGTTTCTAAACCGCGCAACTACCGCTGCATGTAAACATGGAAGTCTCCACATTTGCAGTTCGCCTCCAAGTACTTTACCTTCCACTTATTACCCCCCTTTCCACCAATTCGACGTTTTGTTCGAACCACATAAAGCCCTGCAATAGTGTTTGATGCTCTCACATTATGTAATTGACCTTTTACATCATTTTTGCACACCTTTTCATGCGCCCACGGGGTAAGTGGTGTGGCACACTGTGTTGATGCAATTGATCGTTCGTTGAACCATTCTATTGTCCTCCAAAATATCATATCAATGCATGATTTGATTGGGACTTGTCTTGCGCCTCTCAACACACTGTTGTAAGATTCCACCATATTAGTGGTCACCTCACCCCATCTTTTATGTTTGTCATACGCCAAATTCCATTTTTCTAACTCCACGGCATCAAGGTACTGCAAAGTCTCGTTGTTGACGTTTCGAAATAAACGACGTCTGATCTTAAACTTGCGCTTCTTGGTAGCAATACCAATTTTCCAAACAAGTCTTTTGACCTTGATACCTTTGTGATTCTGCAAAACATTCTTTCTAACATGTACCAAGCAAAATCTGTGATGACCCACATTGGGTTCTTCTTTCCATATGGGAGAATTCATTGCATCTATGATTCCCACATGTCTATCAGATATTACACATATTTCATGCTTGGCTACATGAAGTCTAATAAGTTCCATAAACCAATTCCAACTTTCTATGGTTTCCTCATCAACAATGGCATATGCAATAGGCAAACATTTCTTATTAGTATCAAATCCAACGGCAATAAGAATTTTACCTCGACATCGTCCACGTAGATGAGTTCCATCAACCGTTAAAACTGGTTTGCATAGTTGAAAAGCCTCCACAGCTGGACCAAAAGCCCAAAATATGTACTTGAAAACCTTGTTCATACCGTTGCTTAATCTATCATCATGCAACCATTCGACAATTGTGCCAGGATTTTGTCTTTGCAACTCATTCAAATAAGCTGGTAAAACTTTGAAATTCCACTCCCACGAACCATACACAAGCTCAATAGCTATCCTCCGAGCATACCATGCTTTCTTGTAACTAACTTTCACATGATATCTATTTTCAATATCCGCCACAATTGCTTTTACCTTGTAGCAAGGATCGTTTTCTATCTGATGTCGAACACTCAACGCTATCATACCCGACGAAAGATTAGCGTGCCCATTATAATTACGATCCCCCATGCAAGTATGAGCAGTGCTAAACACTCTAATTTGCCAGTGTTCATCATGCTTCCTCAATGTTGCTCGGCACTCCCACAAACATGGCGGTAAGGACTTATCTTCCGGATTTCCTTGTGGCCACTTACAAACTGCATGCCATCTCTTTCCTTTACTTTCAGCAACTGTGTATTGTCGGATTTTTTTCAAATGCCAAAAAGTTACAGCTGATTTCAATTCCAATTTCGTTTTAAATTTAGTATGCAAACCGACATTACTCGGATCTTTTTCACTCCAATAATGCACATTGGGATCATCAGACTCAAAGTTTTTTGGATCAAAACTATCATATGGACCTGGTAAGGTGCGAAAATAGTTCATACCAGGCTGTGGGAACTGTGGAACTACTCTTCCTCGTACTGCTCTTCCTCCAACTGCTGTTTCTCCAACCACTGTTTCTTCAACTGCTGTTTCTCCAACCGGAATGGGTCTTGAAGCAACAAATTGGTCATCATCCGACGAAGCACCATCTGAGTCTGTACTATCCGAGTCAACATCTTCAGAATCATAAGGTGATTGTGGATCAAGAAAGTCGGCTTTATCAGGACCAATTATGTCCTCAACCACATCACAATTGTCACTGTCCCCTAAATGTACGCCTCCAACATCAAAATCTTGTGTTGTATCGAAACATGGTTCTTGGCCTCTCGTAGACGTACCGACATCAAAATCTTGTGTTGCAGCGAAACATGGTTCTTGGCCTCTCGTAGACGTACCAACATCATAACTTATGAGATGATGACTATGTTGTTGAGTAATTGCTGAATACTCAACATACAATTCAATTTGACCTCATGTAGCCATACTATCACTAAACACTAGTGGCATGCATACTTCTTCTAGTAGAATACCTATAAACGTGACTGAAGATCCATAGAATATATGACGTTTCCATACTATTTGAACTTTGTTGTCAAATATGCTTATCCTCATCCTTTCACAAATTGTTTCCACAAGCTTATCATAGGAAATACTTTCATCCAACATAATGAATCCTTTTGCAAAAGGAGGATCATATGAAATAACTGGTTCGGGAATTATCTTTCCACCCCAATATAAATTGACACACCACGTCATACTGTCTGCATTAATGTAAAACACAAACATTGGTAAAAAAATATTTCTATTAAGTACACTACAATATATACTATCATAACAACCTATCAAATATAGGTAAAAAATTAGATATACTACATCATATAATACCATAACAATTGGTCAGAATATTTCTATTAATTACACTATAATATATAATAACATAACAATCCATCAAATAATTATATAAATTACACTACAATATATACTATCATAACAATACATCAAATATAGGTAGACTAATGTTTGGAAGAATGAGTAAAAAATTATATATACTAACCGATTGTGAGGACTAATGTTTGGAAGAATGAGCCAAAATCGAAATCTACACGCTTAAATCCACCACCGGGTCGACCCGAGCAAGGGAAGTGTTTTCGCGTTTTTCCTCCTTGGGGAGGGTTTTCGCGTTTTGGGGAGGGAAAGTGTTTAGGGTTCGCGATTTTGGGGGAGATCTGGGGGAAATATGGTTCAACAGAAACACGCCAATTCAATAGGCGTTTTTGAACTTAATCACGCCAATTCCATAGGCGTCTCTAACTATTAAAAACGCCAACTTGGTTGGCGTGTTATCACTTAATACGCTAACCTAATTGGCGTGTTTTAAGTTAGTTGTATTTGGAGAAAATACGACGTCATTGAAAAACGCCAACTCCATTGGCGTCTTTACGTATAGAAACGCCAACTCCGTTGGCGTATTTACTTATAGACACGCCATTTTCATTGCTGTTTTTCCCATATATGGAATAGATATCAAATTGGGTACATTTTCGTTATTTTAATGGCAAAGTCTCCTAGAAACCCGATTTTCCCGGATTTTACAAACTCTTACTTTAATCAACAAATATGCAATTTTTTTTACATATTTTATTATTGACTAAAGTCCAATTTTAATCCTTTACATTTGCTTTAAAATTCTTTTTGTTATATTTGTCCTAAAATTCTTGTTGGTCCCATATATTAATTTTGTGACCTTTTAGTTCCTAAAATATTGTTTTTGGTACCTTTTGATCCAAAATATATTGTTTGATCCAAAATAACTATATTCTGTTAAAATTAACAGTCAAAATGTTTGATCAATTAATAACTTAATTATAATGTGGGACTAAAGTCTAATTTTTGTCTCATACAATTTTCATACAATTCTTTTCAGGTCCATACATTAAGTTTGTGACCTTGTTTGGGAATAAAATATACCAAAACAATATTTTAGGGACTAAAAGATCACAAACTTAATGTATGGAATCAAAATTTTTAAATTTTGAAGGAAAATGTAAAAGACTAAAATTGGAGTTTAGTCTTTATTATTTACTGATAACCAAAAAAATAGAGGGGAACTCACCTTCGTTTCAGACTGGAGGGCCGAAGAAATGGGTAGAATTTGATAGTAACAGCAGAAAATGGATTAGTTCTTAATTCAGATTGCATTCAATTAGAGCTACTGGAGGGCAATCTTAGAAAGATGAGAAAGGTTAAAAGGTAAAAAATTGTAGTATCAAATTACAAGAAATTTGGGAGAGGCGGTGACAGAAATCCTGCTGAATAGAAACTTATATAAAGAAAATATGTGCTTAAGTTACATGATTCAATTGAGAAGGTTAAGCAACTACCCAGACAAAGAATGCAATTTTTTTTAGCAAATTACGAAAAACCACCAAACCAATTTAGGCATCTTTTCTACAGTCAAACAGACAGCTAATTTGAGCACAGTGCAACGCATCACTTCAAATCCTAAATATTTGAACAAGCAAGCAAGTGCTTTGGCACAACGACCAGATAATCTTCCTTTAATCATGTTCTCTTCAAGAGGTACCCCAATAGGATGCCTATCAAGCAAACAACGACAACGTACGTGATCGGGACGCCCCCACTGCTTTTCCGCCTCAACGCCTCCTGTCACACATAACCAAGTGTATTACATACCCAGCAGTTTGGCACAATCGAACCATCAAATTCAGCTAAGGCCATCTCAAAAGAAACACAAACGTCAATTATATAAAGCCCAGCCGAAATTGCTGTGACAAATAGGGTAAGACCAAAGTATTGAGTGCAAAACAAAAACAAACTATAATTGGATAGAAAGCGGCTGGTAGGGAGTATAAGATATGTTTAAAGAGTCACACTCCAGTACATCCAAAGCGTCTGCACCCTGATTGTGATTAGTAGGTCTTAATTTGGAATTGATGAACATTTAGGGAGCACAAGGATAAAATGGGCAAACAAGTGCAAAATTAATCAATCCAACAAAGTAAACAATGGATTACTTTTATCAATCCCTCTTATTCGTCAAAGTAAATGACCCCTAATTGGATTTAAAATCCAACCAACAACAATAAAAAACTCTCTTGAGGACATGAAAAAAAATGCCACAACTGCACCTTGCTGGTTCGATTTGACAAATATAGGAGTGCCAAGTATATTTCGAATAAAGAGAAAAAAAGGAGATCTTACAAAACAGATGATATCATGGCATATGGCATGATACTGCTCAACTAATGGTGCTTTGTGGTATACAGTGTGAATACTGAGTTCTGGCAGTTACCCTAAATGTTTATGTACTAGCCAAATTGACAAAACAAGTTTAGACACTGAAATGCAAAATTAGGTAGACTATATATTAGACCCGGTTGTGTAAAAAAAAAACAGGTTGAAATACAAATAAGCAGACGTCAAGACAAACATATCTTTAGATGTCTTTGAATCCGATTTGTTCAAAAACCTTGTTTATGCATGGTAGGAACACAAAAGATACATGTTTGCTTGGTTTTGCGATGCAATTACCCTCTAGAAGAAAAAGCTCCACAGGAACCGACGATAAAAGACTGAAACAATAAATTACCAGTTCTTGCTGAAGCTTGTTGTTTTGTTGAATAGCAGAACGTTTCTCCTCAGTCAGCCTTGAAATCAGCGACTTAGTCTAGAATAACAAACTAGCATTAAGCAAAGTTGGAGAAAAAAGGTTTAATATTTTGCTAAAGAGCAAAGCAATTTAACACAAGATGGACATAATTAATCCAAGTTTAAGATCCATCATTAACAGAGTTAAATTGGTAGTGTAATTGCTGATTTGTTTAGACATAACACAAAACAATAGTACGCCAGGAAACAAATTCACACTATCTGCACACTTTACTATTTCCATGCTTAGTTTTGAAAGTAGGATTCCGATAAATATGAATTTATACTATATACCTAGTCTGTACTCATCAGAATTGCCAACTTCCTATGATTAACTTCATACCCAAGGTTGTAAAGAAAGAATCCACATCCCTACATCGGAACTATATCTTCTACGACTCAACGGACATACAGTAAAAACTTGGCTACACCAGTATCATTCAACATAGAATCAAGATATGTACAAAAGAGACAAAAATAACATATTGTTGTAAATTTGGGTATAACCTCTAATGAGCTCTCATGTTGCTCAAACAACCCTTTAGACATCTGCAAGTAATAAAGAAGAATAATGTTCAGGGACTCCCCTAATAATATGGAAAACGTTGCTATTTGCTACTAAGTGAGCATCCCTTGCTTACAGTGTTGAGCTCAAAAGTTTGATTGACGGTCCCATTGTCTGACACTGAGGCCCTTGGCGACGAGCCTTCCTCTGACCCCTCTCGCACAGGTGAAGGTGGTTGCTGGGGTGGAACATAAGTAACCCTCAACTTACATTCATCAACCTGATTCCCTGAATCTTTGCTGAACTGGAAAACGGAGTAGAAGTAAGAAATAGAGCAGAAGTAAAAATATAGTACCAATTTCTGGATAAACACTCAACCCTTAACTAAAACTAGAGTAAATTATGATGACTCGTATACCATTTCAGCAGTAATATCCTTCGCAGAAGATCCAGGGCTCACAACTACACTTTGGAGGAGAAATTTATCCCTGCATTGCATGTCCGGAGGAGCTTCCTTTTGGGCTTGCATCGTAACTTTATGATGAAACAATTTATGAATTCAGTAACTTATAATCGTACCTATTAAGTGTTATTTCTGAATAATAGTTTCCAATCATTAAAAACTACAATATACTAAGTATGACTCAATCAAGCGAGATATGAGACACAGATGCAATGGTATACGTATACAAATACAAATAGACAGAAAGGGACCTATAACATCACAAGTAGAGTGCGGAGCAACAACTCCAGTGTTCGGCCTCACACAATACTTCTTTGGATTTGTAGTCTTCACCTGAAAAATCATGTTTGAATGTAAGTACTCAATATTTCCACGTGCAGTCCAAACTAACAAAAAAGTACAAAATTTGACCTTGAAAGCCACGAAGTTATCGGTTTTATTGAACAATCGCATGGAACATGAGATCTGTTTCTTTAACTCGACTGCCAAAACCAAAGCACAAGAAAAAGAAATAGAATGAACAAAAAATACAGATCTAAAATCAACAACAGTAAATCAACATCTTTCCAATTTCCCCACAGTAATAGAATATTCTAGAAGAATAATCGAGGATAGAAGTAGAGCTCCCAATTCACAAACAAAACAGAGCGAGAGCTACTAATTACATGGGAACTGAAGTTCGAGCGGTTCGATTTGGAGAAGTTCGCCGTTACTCATTTCTGAGAGGATTGCGATCTGCCCACCGGATAATTGAGGATGCGCGGCGGTGGTGATTGGGAGAGCAAAGGGGAAGAAGGGGGGAGATCTGGGGTTTTCGAATTTCAGGAAAATGGCTGTATATGGTTTTCAGTGTAGACGGGGAAATAATTAAATAATGGGAAGGGGGTAAATCCAATTCTTGTACAAAATGTTTTACAATTGTTTCAATTTAATACAAAAAGTTTCAAGTTTACGTACAAAAAGTTATCTCAACATTTAATTTTAATACAAACCGTTACTACAACACTAACTCCGTTAATTAAGTGTTTATGTGGCATGTGACTCATCAAAATACATCAAAATGAATATAAAAAGAAGGAACAAAAGCATAACAGAGAGGCTGTTGTTTCCCAACTCAGCATTGCCTTTGAAGTTCCCATTCATTCATCTTACATTTTGCTAGAGAGGAACTCAAAGCTCCATAAGGGAGAATTGTGAGAGTAGAATAGCAAACGTAATATACTTAATAATTGACAAATGCATTTTACCATAGAAATATCATAGTAGAGCTAATAGAGTCCAACCAGACATTTTATAAAGCCAGATTTAAGTTAACATCTCAGCACAACATTATGGGCAAAGATATCATCTTTTTATACAACTATAAGTCCAATTCCTACCAATAATTTGAAGCTTTTCCATAACATTTAAATTAATCAAAAGCAACCATATTCCAAATCTCCTACATTAAAAATCCATAAAAAAATAGCAGTAACACATGACTAAAATCACAATCAAATTCATAATAATTAAAAAAAATTGGACTTGATATCCAACAAAAATTAGTACTTAGGACTTGATATCCAACAAAAATTGACAGCAAATATGAAACCTTCCAACATTGCAACAAAAGTTAACAACAATATAAAATGTCTAATATTGCAACAAAAAGTAACAACAATATCAAAAGCGGACTTGATATCCGAAAAAGTCATTCAAAAAAAGGATAATAGCCATGAAATCAACATTCAAAACATGAAGAGCAAGATCATCTCAATTTTCAACATTAGAAGGCTGACTTGATGTATCTCGATGCTCTTGTGAAGTGTTAGCACTCTTCCTTCTCACCGGCAGCTTGTTTCTTCTCATTACCATGCTTACACATACTTCACTTTAATCTTCTCTAATATTTCCCTAAGAAGCTTGAGAAGCTTGCCTACCACAGGTCCTTTTATTGTGGCCTTGACCTTCACACTTAGAACAATTTCCTTTTACTTGTCCTGCATTGCCTAAAATTTTCGTTCCATCTTTTGCTACCTTACAAACCTGCTCATCTATTGTTTTCCTCCTACGCTTTTGTTTTCTTCCTCTCATCACTTTCACAGGAGGTGGTTGCACCGGGAGATAACCTGTTGGTTCATAGTCGTCTATATCTCTAAGAGGATTTATGACATGTCCATATGCAGCCTTAAATCTATCTAAGCTGTAATATTCATGCACAAATTCCTCTAGATTCTTTCTTTCTTGTAAGATGCAAGGAATGGTGTGTTGGCAAGGAATTCCAGAAAGCTGCCATTGGCGACAACTACAAGTCCGAGCATCTAGATCAACCACATATAGTTTCTCCCATGCAGCAACGCTGTATTTTCTAGCACCTGCTTCAATTGTCCAACAATTAGACGACAATTCCTTATATTTCTCAAGCTTCTTGATGATCTTGGGACAAATAGCCCCAGTGTACTTATGAGCCACCTTCCCCTTCAAACACATTCTTTTCATCAACTTCATTCTAATTACTTCTAACATTGTAAGAATTGGTTGATCTCTAGCTTCCAAAATATAGTTGTTGAAACTTTCATTGTGGTTATTTAAGAGAATGTCACACTTTGAAAAATCCTTAAAGTGTAATTTGGACCAATTCTCAGGGGGATTATTTTCTAGCCACTCCCATGCCTTGATATATTCTTTCTTCATGAGAGCCATTCCCCTAGAGTATTCTGCAGGATAGGTTTCCTTTGCTGCATTCCATAGCAAATCCTTTAGTTCTGGGCCACCTTTTATAGTTGTTGCCCAACACAAATTCTTCCAGAGATGTCTTACACAAAATCTTTTCTCTGCATGTGGCATAAGTTCATCAAGAGCAGCAATCAGTCCCTGAATCACAATACATTAAGTTAGTATAGAGAGACAATCAATCCATAAAACAAAGCAACTAGAAAGTACCTTTTCTTTATCACTCATAAATGTCCATGATAAGGCTCATTTCATGCATCGGTTTAAGGGTAAAATGTATGCTACTTGATCGGTTTATCGCGCAAAACAAGTGTTAAATGTGCAGAAATGCCACTTGACCAAGGCAGCGAGGCCGAACTGATCAAGCAAGTACAAAAGGCGATAAAAGGCCAAGAATTGGGGGAGTTGATCAAGGGGGAGTGGTCAAGCAGTTAGGCGGGGATCGCTGGCTTCTAGAAGAAGAACACGTGAGGAAATGAGCTGGATATGGCGCACCATTCTGTTATCAAGGACGACATTCTAGAATGGGACACGTGCTAGCTTATGAGACGCAAGGACGGAGCTGAGTCATGAATCTGTTACTCAAAAGCATCGTCATTCTAGAAGAAAGGCACGTAGCAATCAGTGAGTCGCTCATTCTCAGCATGAGCGAATATTCCCTGACAAGATTGTTATCCAGCTGGAGGCCGAATCGAGCTTATAAATAGAGGGTGTGCCATCACAAGAGGAATGAAATCTTTTACTTTCAGTCTAGTTTAGCTTAGTTTAGTTCTCTAGCTTAGTCCGGTTCTCTAGAAAAGCTTAGCTTAGATAAAGTAGTGCGTAGTTAAAAAGGGCAATCAAAGAAGCGCTGCAGAATAGTTGTTTTTTGTTAGCGTTATCTTAAGTTCCGCTGAGATTCTTCTCAGTTTTTACCGCTTTCTTAGTTTCCGAAGTGTTAGCTTAGTTTAAATTTCACGCTGTACTCAGTTTAGTTTATTCAAAGTTATTTTCGTTTTCATCCTCGCATTTACTTTTCCGCTGTTACCTGCAATTCACTTGACCCAGTAGTTAAAGTTTCGTTGATCAAGCTAGCTAGTTTAATTTTGCCTAGAGTAAAAACAGTAGTTAAAAACTCCCAAGTTAAAGTGTGGCAGCAGCCAACCCCCCTATTCACTACTCACACACTCGACACACCAACTTCTCTGTGGAACCGACCCCGAACTTGCCGCTTTACTGTTAAAGTAGTGCAAAATTGGGAGTTTATAAATTACTTTGGTAAGGAAGAAAGAGCGAGAGCAAGACTGCAGTGATTAAGTGGCAACGACATTTGCTAACTGATCCGACCAGTTCGGTTATCATTCCATATAACTTGATCCGCATTCTAATCGCGTTTCCGTCTCTTTCCAAGCCCCTTCCAGTCCAAGAGCCTGAATTCTCAATATTTAAGTCGATGGACAAGTTCCTCACAAACCAGGTCCATGATTCTCTGCTTTCCACATCTACAACTCCATATGCAATGGGAAATATGCAATCATTTGGATCAATTCCCACAGCTACAAGGAGTTGTGCTTTGTATCCACCTTTCAGGAAACAACCATCTAATCCTACTAAAGGCCTACAGCCAGCTAAGA
Organism: Salvia splendens; assembly: GCF_004379255.2. NCBI lineage: Eukaryota > Viridiplantae > Streptophyta > Magnoliopsida > Lamiales > Lamiaceae > Salvia > Salvia splendens. The sequence continues at coordinate 33,126,690 of NC_056035.1, forward strand.
AGCCTCTCTTACATGCATCAATACATACATACATACATGTTCTGAAAAATCAAATGATCAGTCCCTATAAAGACACTGCTGTTGGGGTTAAATTTTTTCAACTCCTCTGCATAATCCATGAGTTTACCATACTGCTCAACCTCAGATTTCATAACCTTTTCTAAAGCATGCCTTCTTGCTCTCCAAAGCTTTGACCTACTAGTCTTTGCTTTAAAGTCTACCTCAAGTTGATGAGCCAATGACTTATTAGAGAATTTGGGGTCTGCTCGTAGGTGTTCTTTGTAAGTTTCGCTCAACCATTTGTAAGTGATATGTCTCTGTGGAATCTCTAAAGCACATTTGTGATTGTCCTTAAACTTCTTTATCTGAATTGTCTTCTCTTTCTTATTTGTAGATGCTCTGATCATCCATCCTTCACAGTTTAAACAATTAGCATTAACCCTATCCTTTTCATCCCTCACAACCTTTACATTGTACTTGTTAACAATGACATATTGTCTAATAGCCTGCTTCAGCACCTCCTTGTTTGTAAATAACATTCCATGCTTGAACTTTAGGTCTTTCATATCCCTCTTAGCATTGAATACATGCCATCTTGATATTCTTGCTTCCTCATTTCTAGAATGAATACTTATCATCCCATCAGACTCACTCCTTTCACCTTCACCTTCTGCCCAAATCTCATCTTCTTTATCCATATTCTCATCAAACTCAGATTCATTAATCATCTCATCTCTGCCATCTCCATTCCTTTCATTCTCCCAAACATTAACATAAAGAAGAATGACATCCACACCATCATTCAATTCATCAATATTAATATCATCTACTAAGTCGAAATCACTATCTTGAAATGTTAAAATATCATCTAACTCATCAAGATTGATATCAATATCAGAATCTGAACCCAAATCTCCATCCATCTTATTCCTATAAAAAAATAAAAAAAAACATAAAAACTTAAGCATACTGATTAGCATATATATATATATATGCTCATATTTGAACTCTTACATTTTTCAAGCAAATAATAACTATACTTAAATCTGACTATTTTTTAAAGAATATTGAACTCAATGTAACTCAAAGTAGAAGGCTCTATCATGTCGTCCATATGCAGTGCATGCAATAATAAGTATATTTGAGAAAGGCTATGCAATTAAGTAAAGCATATTTTAATTTTTTTTTATAATCCTTTAGGTTCCTTTGCACAAGTTTCTGCTTATATACTTTTACAACCAATACTTCATTTTTAACATAAAAATGTAGTGGTTCAAATACACAAAACACAATTTTTTACAAGAAATAACAACAAAGAACAAAAAAATTAACAAAAAAATGAAATAAAGAGAGATAGAAGTTTTACCGTGAGAAGTGGATGCAATGCTGCTCTTGGTTCACTGGTGTGGTCTGGAAGAATGTCAAGAGTTGCTTATGGGAGTTGAGGAGTTTTTATCTGGAATTTTTATTTTTCTTTTATTTTAGTTGATGAGTCACATGCCACATAAGCACTTAATTAACGGAGTTAGTGTTGTAGTAACGGTTTGTATTAAAGTTGCATCGTAATACTCAAACTGGCTTTTAGTCTTCGAGGATCGATAATTTTAGTTTGTCATATGCTACTTAGCCCGTACACTCGTGGGTGACGCTTTTTAATGCAAAATTAGCATGAGTCAAATTTTTGGCGCCGTTGTTGGGGACTAAATTTGCTTTTGTGTTTGATATTGTGATAAGATAGAGAATACTAGTTTAGACAATTTACTTGTTTTATTTAGTTTAGTTTTCTTGTTTAGTTCTAAGTTCGCTTTGTTTTTCTCTTGTGTTGTGTAGGTGTGTATGCTCACGCGCTCAAGGCGTCTCCCTCTTAAGCCAATTGACTTGGAAATAGAAGCCGTCAATAGAAGAAGAAGAGGACAAAGGAGGAGAGAACGAGCTCAACATCTAGTTGAGCCAATGGAAAATCCAAATGGAAACAATGAGGGAGTTCCCTCTCCACCTCTACCTCTATTGAATCAAGACCAAATCATTCTCCAACTACAACAACAAATGGTGGAGATGAGAAGGGAAAGAGAGGAGGAAAGGAGGTGAGAGGCACCGATTAGGGATGCATTTGGGAACGTCATATCCCAATTCCACCCTATGATACAAGGGTGAATGCCAACAATTTTGAGTTGAAGACGGCATTGATTTAATTTGTGGAGCAACGTGTTTTCTCGAGAAGGCCCACGGAGGATCCTAATAGGCACTTAGCTAAATTCTTGGAGATTGCCAATACAACTAAGCTTAATGGGGTTCCCGACTATACAATCAAGCTTAGGCTATTCTCATTCTCATTGTCGGGATATACTAGAGATTGGTTTGATAACCTTGAGTCGGGCTCGGTTACAAGTTGGGACGACTTAGCCCAAAAGTTTTTGGATCAGTTCTTCCCTCTAAGCTCCACTTTCAACCTTCAAGCGGAGATCTCCCACTTTAAAATGAATGGCCAAGAGTCTATGTTCGAGGCTTTGGAGAGATTCAACGCCTTGTTAAAGAAATGTCCCAACCATGGGCTATCTTCGGGCCATCAAGTGAGCATCTTCTACAATGGATGCTCAGAGTTTATCAAGAGTCAATTAGACTTTGGCTCGGGGGGATCATTCTTGGACAAGGGGGTCGATGAGTGCAAGAAGATGCTTCAAAGGCTTGCCTATACTAGCTAGGGTTGGAGCTCGGGCCGAGATAGTTAAATGCTGGTAGCTTCGGTCGTGGATTCAGATGCATTCAATCTTCTCAACCAACAAATAATGTTATTGAATCAAAAGGTGGATGGCCTTAGTTTGGGGGTGGCACCCATGAGAGAACCTCAACCGAACATTGAAGATGTCAATTACATACATCAAGGAGGAAACCAATGGGGAAATCAAAGGAATTTCAACAATTATCGCTCTAACATTGGGGGTGATAATTATCAAGGCTACCGCTCACCCTTCAATGGGGGCAGCCAATGTACCTGGCACTTCAAATCTTCAAGTGATGTCACTAATGAGCTTTTGAAAGCTCTTATGGAGAAGACCGATGAGATCATGACACACTCCACCATGAGGATTGATAAAGTGGAAACCGCGGTAGTGGAGGTCACCACAACATTGGGAGCCTTAGAGCACCAAGTGAGTCAAATTGCCCAAGCCGTGGGACAAATACATCAACAGGGGCAATTCCCAAGCACTACAATTCTAAATCTGAAAGATTGCAAGGCAATCTACTTAAGGAGTGGGACAAGCTATGAGAGTCCTCCTATGCCCGAGGTGGAAGCTAAGGAAGTGCCCGAAGAGAAAGAAGAGGAGATAGAGGTGGAATCACCTATTATGCAATCCGAGGTTCAACCCGAGGTTCAACCCGAGGCAATTGCTCCTCCCAAGCCAAAAGAGGTTAAAATTCATTTTCCTCAAGTGGTGCAAAAGAAGAAGTTGGATGAGAAGTTTGCTAAGTTCCTTGAGATCTTCAAGAGGGTGCACCTCAACATACCTCTTATTGAGGCCCTCCAACAAATGCCCGGTTACCTCAAGTTCTTGAAGGAGATAATGTAATAGAAGAAGAGGTTGGTTGATTATGAAACCGTGAATTTGACCAAGAATTGTAGTGCAATCATCCAACAAAAGATGCCAGGAAAAATGAAAGATCCGGGGAGCTTCAACATTTCTTGTGTGATCGGGAATGATAGGCAAACTAAGGCCTTGTGTGACTTAGGGGCAAGTATAAATCTCATGCCCTTAAACTTCTTCCGGAAGTTGAAGTTTGGTGTCTTGAAGCCAACCACCATTACCCTCCAAATGGCGGATAAGTCCGTCAAATTCCCGAATGGACCCATTGAGAATGTATTGGTAAGGGTGAATGATTTTATCTTCCCCGTGGACTTTATTGTTTTGGACATGAAGGAGGATCCAAATATCTCTCTCATCCTTGGAAGACCATTCCTTGCAACCGGGAAAGCTCTAATTGACGTCACTAAGGGAGAACTCACCCTTAGGCATGGAAACAAGACGTCCATTCTCTCTATATTGGACAAGATGAAACACCATGAAGTGGAAGAGTCTAAGAGAGTGGAAGAGGTGCCCTTGAAAGTTGAAGATTGCAAGATGATACAAGTGGCACAAGTGAAGGCTAAGGATGATGAGGTTGAGAAACCTTTGGAGGAGATAGTTATCCCCAAATGGTTGTTTAAGCTTGAAGATGAACATAGTTTGGGGGATAAAAAGAAGAAGGTGGCCAAATTGGAAAATGGAGGATCTAAAGGAAGTGTTGTTGGGGAAGATGTGAAGCTCACTTGGTGGAAGAAGCGGCTATACAAGCTCTATTTGGCCGCTAAAGCAAAGACGGGCCCCGATGACATTATTCAAGTGAGGTTGGACCATTGAGTGAAAGCTTGAAGACCGTCGGGCAAACGACGTTAAACAATTGCGCTATGGGGGAGGCAACCCCTAATAGGTACAATTTTATTTGAGTCAATCTGTTTTTCTCTCATTTTTAGGAGTTTATTAGTGTTTAATTTGGGTGTGTCGTTTTATGTGTGTTTGACGCACCCAATTACTTTTGAGTTGGGTATGTTTTTGTTTTATAGTTGTTGGAACAGAAAATAGGAATGAAAGGGTCGAAAAACCGAAAACGGGCGATATTGGGACTCAAGGCAGAGAGTTCACCCGGTCGGGCGTTATGCTCATGCAAAAACGCCCGATCGTGCTTTTTTGTGAAACAGTCGAGAGTCAGTGAAATCGCCCGAGTCGGGCGTTTTGCAATTCAAAAATTGCCCGATCGGGCGTTTGTTCACAGTACATAAATTGCGCGAGGCAGCCATTCCACGGCGCCCGACCTCGACGAACCCTAGCCCCAATCTCCGATTTCCGACCAATTTCACTCCAAATTCCACCACCTATCTCACTTTTACACTCATAACTCTTGTCTAATCTCTCTTTTAACCATTTTCAAACCGATTAATTGGTTGTTTTGTGCAAAATCAAGGGAAGAGGTAATTTTCGATTTCTACCAAATTAAGCCCAAAAGATATGAATTTTTCCCTCTATTCTTCATTACCCATGGATTATGGTTGTTTATTGATGGTTGAGTGGTTGAATTTGAGGAATTATGTGGTTGATTTGGGTTTATTGTGATGAATTGTTGGGTCTGCTATGAATTGTTGAATTCGACCGTTGATATGAGCATGGATGGTTGGAATTGGTGTTAAGAAAGTGTTGTTTTGCTTGATTGTGGTTTACATTGTGCTAAATTGTGGTGGATTGGAATATTTGGGAGATGTTTTGGTAATTAGCATATAGATTAGTGTTGAATTGGTATGTTTTGGAGTGAAAGATATGATCTTTACATGTTAGAGCAAGTTGTAGCTTGATTTGATGCATTACATGTGTTTCATGGTATAAGATTCTTCTTGAATGTTGGTATTTTGCTTGATTGTTGATGTATAAGCACACTTTGGGGTTGATGCCTACACTTGTTGTCTATCTGTTGTTGGTGATGTGGAATTGGATAGTGAAGGATACTCTTTTGTGCATAGATTAAGTTTTATAACAAGTTTGGGGGAGTACCTTCACTTTGGTAATATGCATTAAGTGTAGATGTTTTGGTTACAAATAAAACCTAATTTTGTCACTTTTCTTTGTAGGTGAAAATGGTGCTAAGAGTCGAAGATGATGAGGCCGGCACAAGCAATCCGAGGAGAAGAGATCGACAAGAGCGGAAGGATGAGTATATGAGTTCTCTCACCGAGAGAGTGGCCCGGATGGAGGTTAGACAGGAGGAGTATTGGGCGCCCGTTGAGAGCAGCACGAGATAAATTGGAATCAATTCACTGATTTCAACAACGCGCAATGGGCCAACCTAAACGCCCGGCTTGATGAGTGGCAACATCCGCCTCCTCCGCCACATTGAAGGTCCATGGGAGATCCACTCTCTTACAAACTTATCATAGCTTTGCTTGGAATAAGTTTGGGTGTGTCTAGTGGATTCTCTCTTACCCCTCTCTCTCTCGTGCTTGATTTGTGCATTTGATCGATGATCCTCCGGACTGTACCCCTATTCTTTTGCATATACTTGATGATGACATTTGGGCATGTAACCTTGACTTATGATTTTCTGTGATTTTAGATTTTGGGAAATGTTTTCCTTGTTTCACCTGTGTTTTTGTGTTTATGTTTCTTTTTAGGAATGTTTTTCTTGTTTCTTTGTGTGTGGAATAATCTCCCTTGGGTAGGATGATAGTAGGGTGAGAAAATTGAAGTTTGAACGAGCGTGAGACATGTTGGAGGAGTTGCCAATGATGATTATGTGCAAATTTTTTCGAAAACCTTGTTGATATGGCTAAGTAACATGTAATTTTTTCATTTCAAATTGCCTAAAGTGAATTGCATGGTGCCTTGTATTTTGCCATAATGACCTTGTGAGAATTTAGCCTATATTGTTCCTAAATGTGTGTTTTCTCTCAAGCATGTCATATGTTTCTAGAACTTGCTCGCGATCTTCTTGAGTCTACATAGTGGTTATAGAGATAAGGGAGAACGTTAGGCCATCCTTGTTAGCCAAATCTTACTTTTAATCGTTATCATGTTAATAATCCTTGTTAGCCCACTTTGAGCTGATAAACCTTTCCTTTGACAAACCAAGGGGTTGGATTTCTTGTGTGTTATTTATGAAAAATCAAAAGGAAATGGAAGTTTGAAGGGGGAATTAGCAAATGAAATAGAAGCTTATTGAGGTAGAAAAGTAAAAGAAAAAGAAAGAAAGAATAGTGATGATACCATGCAAAGCATAGAAAAAATGAAAAAAAAATGAGGAGAAAAGAAAAAAAAATGAAAGTGAAAAATAGTGAATAATTGGCATTTGGTGAAAATAATGCTTTGAAGGTTGGAAATGACAAAAGTGGACTGTTGATTGATGGAAAGAGTCTAGGCAAAGCCTAGAACTAGCTAAGATTGGGGGAAAAATTGGTAAAGTTGAACAAGTTAGATCTTGGGGATTAAAGTCACTTTAGCCAAAAATTACCTCACTTATCCAAAGAGTGTACATTACAACCTATAGAGAAGACCTTTCGAACCTTTGATCTTTAATCACACCATAGTAGAGGAGAGTGTAGATTTCGAGCAAGCCTATGGTAAACTATGTATGCCTTGATGATTTGAGAGTGATGTCATGAGTTTATATACACTTTGAGAGTGAGTGAAATTTTCAAATGCACATTGCATTTTCTCTTTGTGAGGGAAATTTGGCAAGGTTGACTACATGATAGTAACTTGAAGCAACACTTTATATAGTGTTTTACTTGTCTGCGAGGCCATTGATACTTGTTGATTACTTTATTTCTATTGAGGCAATGATAACACTCCAACATCCTTACAGGAGTTTGTTTTCTTATTTCTTTCTTTTTGTTTGAGGACAACCAAGTGTTTAAGTTTGTGGGAGTTGACAAACTCATAGTTTACGACGGGTTTAGAGGTGATTAATTCATGTTTTTGTTGAATTAAGGTGTTTATTATAGGTTTTCACCCATTTATTCATCAATTAGATGAAGTAATGAGTTTGTTGGAGTTTTGAAGTTAAAACAGGTTAAAACGGGCAAAACGGAGCGAACGGGGTGATTCCAGGCATTTTGCAGAGATTGCGGGTTCCAGGGAGAACGCCCGGTCGGGCGTTTTGTTATTTGTGGATCGCCCGATCGGGCGTTTTAAACAAACTCTTTATTTTGCTGATTTTCGCTCCGGATATAAAAGGGGACTTCACACATTTGAGCCATAACTCCCACACGACGATTTTGAGCAAGACAACGAGGTTTTGAAGAGGATTTGAAGGCCTAGGAGCTTCCCCTCTCAAGAGATTGAAGGAGAATACTCCCCACTATCATTTCTACCATAGGGAGTTCTAGATTCTATTTTCTATCCATGTCTTTTTCCATTTGCTTTGTTTTCCTTTTTGTTTCATTTTTAACATGAGTAGCTAGATTTTCCTTAGGGATGTAGTGATGTTTGTATGGAATCCATGGGTTGATCCTTGATTTATGCTATCTATCTCTTGTGTTGGTTTTTGTTGGTTATTGAGCTCTTATTATCCAATTGCCTAACTAACAATTTGATATATCTTGTTCTAATTAATGACATTGAGAGATGCATGATTAGAATGGTTAGGTAATCAACAACTACGTGCGATGCATGTAATCGAGAGATGCATGAGCTAGAGAGAGGACTTAGGTCCATTGTTCTAGGGAGTTAATCTTGAATTGTATGGATTAATCTACGAGTTAGGTGCACCTGAGAGGGGGTCTAACCAATTAACCCAGCCTTCCTAGCCATACATGAGAACTAATAGATGAGCATGACCCCTAGGTGAAACCCGTGATCCATACTAACGAATCCATATCCCTACCTTTCCAAATTTAGGTGAAAAACCATCCTTCGTTTGTCTTGTTTAGTTATTTGTCTTTACTTGTTCAATTGTTCTTTGATCTTAGTTATAGAAAATCAAAAACCCCTTTTAGTAGTCTAAATAATGTTCAAAGTTGTATTGTAATACTCAAACCGGCTTTTAGTCTTCGATGATCGATAATTTTAGCTTGACATATGCTACTTAGCTCGTACACTTGTGGATGACGCTCCCATCTTGTGTTGGTTGCTGTTGGTGATGAAACTGACGGTCGGACCAACGCCCATGCACTGGTCGTTGAAAATGGGTGACAACTGGAGGACGTTGATGTCGTTGTTCGACCCGGCTACTCCAAAATACGCATGCCAAATCCACAGCCGGTAGTAAGCTACCGCTTCAAGGATCACCGTGAGATTCTTTCCCTTGAAACCGGTAGTGAACACCCATTTCCAGGCGGCTGGGCAGTTCTTCCACTCTCAATGCATACAATCTATGCTGCCCATCATTCTCGGAAACCCATACTGACTCACGTGCATATCCATCAGAGCCTGGCAATCTTCAGGGGTAGGCTTTCGAAGATACCTATCCCCAAATATCTCCCTAACGCCCTCACAAAAATACTTCAGACATTCGCGGGCAGTCGTCTCGCCGATGTGGAGGTATTCATCGAACATGTCAGCCGCACCTCCGTATGCCAGCTGCCTAATTGCGGCAGTGCACTTCTGTATGGGCGTGTGGCCGGGTTTACCAACCGCATCTTCCCTCATCCTGAAATACTCGTATCGACGCTCTAAAGCGTCCACGATACACAGAAATAGCGGACGATGCATCCTAAAACGTCGTCGGAATATGTTCTCCCCAAACCGCGGCTCCGGAGCGAAGTAGTACTCATACAACTGACGGTGTGCAGCGATGTGGTCCCGGGGTACTATAGTTCGACGATGGATGGGTCGAGGTACCGCCGACTACTGCTGCTGCTGCTGCAAGGCCGCTTGTATCGCGCGATTTATCTCCCTGGACGTAACGACCCGCAACTGTTATTTAATTCGCCGGCGTACGTCATCAGCACCCCACCACTACCACTACCACTAGCCATTTTGGATATATAAAAGAAACGTAGAGAGAGAGAAACTCGTTAAAACAAGTGGGGCGAATGAAATGAAGTTCAACGAGCCGTATATATAGAGTTTTTTTTTAAATTTAAAAATCGGGACGTCCGTCGGGAACCCACAATGGCTGACGTCACGACGGACGTCGTCGGAAAGCCGCGGATCTGTGGTGTCCGCATCCGTCCCTCCCACGCCTAATGGCGGACGTCCCGCGCGGACATTCGACACGTCCGCCGCAGTTGATGCTCTTACTGTTTACTGATATAGTCAAACTCCAACAAAATGTAAATCAAGAAATTTGAGCACTTTAACAATAGATGTTTTAATTTAAAATTTTAAATTAAAATATTTTTTATATTTAAATTTATATAATCTTCAGTTTCAACTAATATAGTTTTCCAAATTTGAAATCATTTATTCTAGTACTTATCATTTATTTACTTTTCAGATATATTTAGTGTAGACAAGGAAAAATAATTAATGAAAAAGAAAACTAGGATTACTAATAGTTTTGGTATAAAAGATTTCAAGTTCACATTTCTTGAATATTTCAAGAAATCAAGTTGGATAAAAGATCAAACAACAAGCTGTTATTACATACGGAGTACATATATTTCCACAAACCAATATGAATATGATGATCAAACAACAAGCCCCATCAACTAAAAGAACAAAAAAAAAAGATCACACCAATTATTTCTGTTGCCTCTCGAGAAATAATACACACATATAACCTAACCACATACACAATCTAAATCCTCACTGCTTTCTTGATGGTTTTGATGGAAGAGTTCATGAAGCTTTTTCTGGCTCCAAAGCTCTCATCTCCATCATTATCATCAAGTACCAAGGGTTTTCTTCTTATGCAGTCCACTCTCTTTTTCATGCCTTCCAATAAAAGAGAGGGAGAGGAGGGTATATGACGAAACGCCCGGGCACTCTCTGACCTCACTAGTCCCCTTTCTTTCCCCATTTTCTCTCTTCTAACTTTCTCATCGGGGCTGCTTACTCCTTTACCAGGCGAAGCTGATTCCTTCATTGTTATCTTCTGTGGCACAGCTCTGTAAGGAGGGTTCTTGAAAGGGGTGCCGATATTTGACATGCTTTTGTCATTCTCTTTATCCCCTTCTGAGTTCTGCTCACTTATATCTGAGGCAACTGGCTGACCATCCATCTTTTTTCCAACCAGTTTCACAGTCTCTGTGCACTGTGTTTTCTGAGCCCTTGAATCTTTAATATCTGTGTGGGGAAATATCATGTTCATCTTCTCGATTAGTTCGTCTGTCCTGGATGTTTCTTTTCCACCAGAGGTCTGCATGTTTACCTCTGTGTCTTCTTGCGTGTTTTCAAGCAGAAACTGCATCCATTTCTCTATATTCCCTTTCCCACGTTGTCTTCTGCTTTCTTCGTCCTCCTCTTCCTCTGTTTCGTGGGGAAATGGGAACTGAATATTGTACACTTTCCCTCCATCTTCGAGCTCCAGCTTTTCAAGCCTTTCTTCAACTATGTACTCATTATCTACAGCAACATCGTCCCCAGTTTTATTTAGATCAGGCTTCAAGACTCTAATTTTAGTAGTGGACTCATTCTTCTCACCTTCAACGTCTTCCTCTTCTCGTTCCTCATTTGGAAGTGGACTAGCTGTCGAAGATCTCTGCTCCTCCTCCAAGAACTTCCGTAGTTCCTTGTGTGAATGTGCAGCGGATTTTATGTCAGGCAAACAAAGAAGAGTGTTCACTGCAGTCTCTGCGCATACAATTTCATTCTTTTCCATTTCTTGCTGAATGTTTAGCTCATTTTCTAGCAAACATAGAGTGATCTTGGGGTCGTCATCCTCTTCAATGAGTGTATCATTCATTCTTGATCTCTTCCTCGCCTGTTCCCATTCGGGCCTTATCTGTTTCTCCAGCTCATCTCTCTGTTTATGCTTCAAATGAAGTTCTCTCTCAGCAGAATCACATATTGCTTTCTGAGCTTCGAGTCTAGCCATGAGAGCACTAGCTGCCGCTTGATTCAACCTCACTTGTTCCTTGTAGACGACACTTCTGCAAAATATGTGAACAAATCCAGTTAATGATTGTTCTTTTAGTGCTTTCTCATGGTCACAAATTTTGGTTTTGAACAATCTTACTGGTGCATGGCGTCTCTGATCATCTTCTCCAGCATTACCCTGTAGGAAGATTGCGACTCTGCTAGCCTTCGACACTTTTCTGCCCGCCTCCTTTTCTTGACCAGCACCAGCTCCAGTTCTTGAATAGATAGTTTATCCTCCTCAGACTTGTGCTGCAACTCGCATGCTTCGTTATCTAATCTTTGTATTTCTGCCTGCATCTTTGACGCCTCCTCTCGCTGTTTTAGAGAATCTCTCGCCATGACAATGGCTTGATACGGGTTGGTCTCCATCAACACGCTATCATTCTCCTTCGAAAGCAGTTTGCCTTTTTTCACAGATGCTGCAATCAAACAGCAACACTAAGACAACACACAAATTTACACTAAGAGAGAAGAGGTCGAGTTTATTGCTAATTTGCTACTAACCTATTATGGGAGTGTTGGATTTAGGCCTTCTGTAGTGATCCAATGATTTCAATGGGGCATCAAGAGACTCTCGTCGTGTCTGAACAACTGCAGCCGGAGCCAGACCTAATCTACCTTCTGATTCCAAGAAATGCTGGGGGAACATGTGGGAATCAACTGTCTGTGAAGCATTGAGTTCTTCACTTTCCCCTTCATTAAACAACCATGAAAACGCCCTCCTCCTGAAACGCAGAAACAGCAACCAGAGCCTAGCATGTATCATCACCGGATTTTGACAACACTACTAGTACAAATGCAATATTACCAACCTGAAATCTGAGTTACATGAGGCGAAGATGGACAAGAACTGGTTAATAGATATGCCTACTTGCAAATCCCACCATGGAATCAGAAACTCTAGCTTGTTATGCTTCCTTCTACACACTTGCCATTGTAAGATTCTGAGGTTGCTTGGAACAGTCAATCCTCCTCCTACATTTCAACAGCATCACAATTTTAAAATCCTTACTTGCACTGAACCTAATTCTACAATCAAAGATTTATAGAAATTACTTGAGCAAGGAAACCAGTGATCGATATCCCATGCAAGAGGGGAAGCAGCATCAGCATGAAAATACAGAACATTGCCATACGGATCCACACGAATAATTTCAGGGTCAAAACCAGCATTCCTGAAGATTTTAGGATAGTGATAAATAACAAGAAAAATAACCAAGTTTGTGGTTTGAGAGAATTTGAAATTGAAGGCATGATATGGGATAAGTGTATTGCATCATTACCCAAGATGGTTGAGCTGTTTCCATAGGAGATTCAAGAAGATCTTGGGCTTTGTTGTAGGTTTCGCATTGGGATCAGTCAGTGGGAACAGTTCATCCAATTCCTTTGCTCTTGCTTCCTGCACCCCCAAATCAAATTATAGATTGTTTCAAAATATGCCCTTGTGAAAGTGATGCATTTGGCTGGTGATAGATTTCAAACAAACAGCACAAATTTCCGCTTAAAACCAGAATTTTAGGGGTTAGATTAAATTCCATTTACAGAGCTCAAAGCTCCAACACTTTCTATTTTTCCTTAAATGTCAATGATAGTTATCAATCAAAAAGCCCTAACCAATTTTCAACTCCAAATCCACCACGCACAATCTTTCCATTCAGGAAGATTCGATTCCTATAACGAAACCATTTTATTATTCCAAAACACTTTAAAAACACAAATTGATACAAAAACATGATCGAATATGGACAATTTATCGCCAAGAATAATAAAATTTGTTTCCCCTTCAATCTTACACAATCTCCTTCAACAAATTCACAATTCCACCGAATTCCGAGTTGAATTAATTGACAGATCTACTTGAAATGGTTACCTCTTGCTGAACCAAAGCATAAGGGGTGAAGGTATAGGGCGGGCCATGGCTGAATGGGCCGAAACTCCGATCTCGACAGAGCTTGGCGAAGGCTGTGGGGTAGCCTAGGCCTCCGTCAACCGCCATTTCTTCCTCGGTGAACACGAAATCGTTCGCCATTAAAAAAAATCAGAGCAAAAACAGAGTGTTTTATGACGAGGAGGAGAATTGATGATGAAGAAGATAAGAAAACATAACGGTCGTTTCGGAATTTTTTAAAAATAAGATCACTTCTTCAACTTTTTTCAAATAGCTGGTAGCTAAACGGCTATATGCGATGGCCCACAGCTCATAAAAATAGTATACTACCGCTTACTATCCGGAAAGACGAGTTTACCCTTGGGAAATATGAATTGTACTCGTAGTTATTGTGAATGATTTCGGAGAATAATACAATGGCATTAAATGTATTTTTTGTTAAACACTTTCAAATTAGGAAATAGAATAATGAAGTGTGGCATAATTGTGTGATTTAAACATGGAATAAAAGAGTTGTTAAAGAGGCCTTTTAATTTTTACTGGATGGGCATTTTTGTTTCTTATTTTGTGTTTGAAGTCATGCATGCAATGGTGTATTTATTTCAGCCTTGGATTTATATTCCAATAAATTTAAAACACACATTTGATTTATTTTTTCTTTTCACAACCCTTCAAACACAGGAAATACTATTTCGAAATTTGTGTAAGAAAAGAATACTCCACTATAGATCATTAAAATTAACAAAAGTAAGTGTAAGCTTTAAATATTACTATAAAATTGAGTGAGAAACAGTGGGAATTTCCGTCAAATGAGGCAACTTTAATTTCAATGCATCAATTTCACGGAGAGAAGTGGGTGAATCTCATAAATATGGAATAACTATAAAACCTATTCAAGTCTAGGCCAATTACTCACTCAAAAGAACAAATAAATACTCCCTCCGTCCCATTAAATATGCAACATTTACTTTTCGGCACGGGATTTTATGTAGTGTTGTTTTGTGAGTTAATGAAGAGAGAGTAAAGTAAGAGAGAAGAAAAAGTAGAGAGAGTAGTGTTTCTATTTTTAGAAACGTTTCATTTTTAATGAGACAGACCAAAAAGGAAAACGTTTCATTTCTAATGGGACAGAGGAAGTATGTACTAACTCCCTAGAAATCATGATCCTTGCTTTTATACGATTTTAAAATATGTACAATTATATTTAGGGGTAGCTGTCTCTGCATTAGTGCATTATAACCCTTTTTCTTTTCGCCGAGGGATAATGGGATATAGGTGCTAGAACCCTTTAATTAAAAATCACAAGCACGTAGTATTTATTATTTTTCCATATGAAATTTTTGGGAATCGTCAAATTCATCTCAAAAACTTCCTTTGGGCCGGTTATACAAACCCAGCTTGGGCTTGGAACCATCCAACTAGTTAAGTCTTTAAATCTTCTTAAAGTGGGCCAGGCCCAACTTGTAGACTTATTTTCGAAAAAAAGAAAAAAAAAATTATCCTTTCATTTGGGTTTGGGAGTAAAGAAGATTTTTTTTTGTTAGGAGAGAGAGCAGAGCCCTTAAGAAAATACTACAGCCTATCCAGCTTGAACATATGCGGTTCTCAAATGATCGCTCAATAACAAGTTTTGTACCCCAATTGATGGCTCATCGTGTAAAGAAGAATTTAATTCTAGAAAAATGATACCGCAACAATACTATAAATGGAATCAAATCAAACAGCAATACCCATCTCATGGGGTTGTAAAACTAGGATTGACATAAAGCATAACGTTAGGAGTGACACTAGCAGTGGCGAAGCCACGTTGGGGCCCGAGGGCCCCCGGTCCCCCATCAATTTTGGTATTATGTCGTATATATTATATATCCAAGCAATGTCTTTCTAGTAATACATGTAGCTCAGTTGGTTAGAGATGGTGTCTACTAACCCAAAAGGTAGAAGTTTGAGCCCTTGTTGCCACATATTTCTCTTCCCCTTATTTTTGCTAGACGTTTTTTTCTCCTTTCTTTCTACTTAGTATATAATATAATGTGTATATTCCAATTCTATTAGCTTTTCTTTGTTCATCTTTTCTTTTTATTTATACAATATAATGTGTATATTTTAATTTTATTAGCTTTTCTATTTATTCTCTTTTACAACAATAATTAGCTTAATTTAAAATTTTTGTCACTTCATAATTGAAAATTGTTTCCATCTATGTTAAACTTAAATAAAAATTAAAAATATTAAATATTAATTATTTCGAGCCTTCTGATGTCGCCAACATCAAATGAATCCTACAATTATTAACAGTGACTTGGGCCCCCCATCGTAAAAAATCTAGCTTCGCCACTGTACACTGGCGTGTATAAAACTAAATAGAACCATAGTGAATTAAGTCCTTCTTACTGATTAGTGAAGAACGAGATCAATGGTGATATGTTTTAATCATGTATATAATGTTAATAATATTAAGTGGTAATGGTAAATAACGTCTAGACCGGTAGAGTACATTTGACATAGAGATATCGCGAGCCATTATTGATTCTTTGGAGAATCATCAATAATACTGTAATATACACTGGCGCACGCATTTACATTCTAAAAAATCGACGACCAGTGCAGTTTAAGGTTATGGTTTAGGTTTAGGTTCACATGTTTTCTACTTGTTGCAATATACTCTAATTATGATTATTTTATTCTTTGTGTACTTTTATTGAAAATTAAAAATAAAAATTATAAACTGGTTATATACTTAGTACTACTTTGTTATTTGTCAATATTAGCTCATGTAATAAACTTTCTTGTACTGAAAAGGGTGGAATTAGCTTTCACGAGTGAAAATCACTCGACCAAGAAGGAAATAATCCAATTCCATAATGTTTGGATTGTCAAAAGTAGTTAGATATTGTCCGCTTTGGGTCAAGCCCACACGGTTTGTTTTTGAATCACTCCCAAAAGGCTTCAAACTGATTAAGGTTAGACAGAAAATATATATACATCTTTCAACTTCCCTCAGAGATCCGATGTGGGACTCGTGATTACACTACAAAATAAGTGAATCCATGGTCATTGTTCATCAGAAACAAAACATAATAGCTATAAGGTCGATTATTTTCCATGTTTGATAAGATATGACTGGTAAGATAGATAACTGAACTATCTCCAATCCCATCATTTCAATATAACAAAAATAGCTTTATTAATGGCCTTGGAATATCTCACAATTTCAATCCATAAGTTAACAGTAATTCAATATAACAAAAATAGCTCAAGTGGAGTGGTATTTATTTTTTTTAATTATAAATTCGTAAAAATAAAGGCCCAATAGAACTGTCCTATCATTCTCCGCTTACGTTCAGCAACAAGCCCATAGTCACTCGTCCTATGTTACTTAAGTCATTTCTTTTCAGCACGAGATTTAAGAAAGTTGTGTTTAGTGAGTTAAATAAAGTAGAAGAGAGAATAAAGTAAGAGAGATGAGAGATGAGAGATGATAAAGTAAAAGAAAAAATAAAGTGTAATTAGATGTTTTGTTTTTAGCCAAAAAGATAAATGACTCAAGTAACTTGTAACAACCCAAAATAGAATACGACTTAAGTAATTTGGAACGGAGGAAATATAATATAGACGAGTTGGGACTTGGGACAACCCACAATTCACCAAATTAATACAGTAAGTTTTAATTTAGGAGTAATCTAACTTATTTTTCTTACTCTATTTAACCAGAAAGGAGGCGCAAAGATAAAATTTGAGATGGGTGGTGGGGAGCAGAAACTGGAAAAAGTTGACGTAAAAATTTATTTTAAAGAACTAAGAAAAATTTGGAATTGCATTAAATTTGATGGATACGACTTGACCGACCTCTTCAATAAATAGACTTGGAAACCACAGCACGCGATAATGAATAATAATTGCTCATCAATTTTACTGATGAATTACACTTAATTGTTTTTCTCTACCAAAAGAATAAAAAAAACAAGGAAACCACAGATGGTCCAAAAGAAACATGAAAAAGTCATACACAATTCTATCTTACACTGTTACAAGAAAAGGCCCTTGAAAATCTCCATAGTGATGGTGAGGCCACTATCATTGGACTTAAAATAGAATGCCCAATTACTAAGATTGGTTGGTTATTTTCACATCTAAACATAAATGCACTTGCACCAAATGCAAATAGGGCTAACAGTTCTTAATATAGAGAATGTGAAAATATAGATTTTAGAAGGTAGACTGTAGAAAATGTGCAAGTTTTAGTGACTAAGTTTGGAAGAAGAATTTTGCAATTGACCAAAAATAACATATACGTATTGAAAATTTTCGACACATT
The DNA here is from genome assembly GCF_004379255.2 of Salvia splendens. Taxonomy (NCBI): domain Eukaryota; kingdom Viridiplantae; phylum Streptophyta; class Magnoliopsida; order Lamiales; family Lamiaceae; genus Salvia; species Salvia splendens. Next base: position 33,144,442 of record NC_056035.1, read on the forward strand.
ATTTAATTATTATTAACATCGAGAAGGAGTTGCATAAAAAATTATTAATAGGCTAATTGTTGTGACTCATTCTTTGAACTTGTCATGCTTCATAACTAATGTCTTCTCTAATTGTCTTTTCCACTTTGAAAATTTCAACTTGAAACACCTTAAATTTCTCCTTGACGGACTCACGTCACGGTTTGGAAAATTTTATGGCAATTTCATATGCAAACAAGTTAGATGAATAATAATAGGTGCTGTCACATAATTATTCATTTATTCCAACCCTTTATGTACTCGTTGACTAGGGATGGCCAAACTTATCTCTTACGCCCAAAATGAAATAAATTGCTCGTTAAATTGGTTTCAACGTTTTAAGACGTCCTATCAAGTAAAACTATGTAAAAGACCACAATTGTCCTTCAATTTAAAGTATGAAAAGACCAACAATGTAATAACAATAAATCATCAATTTGTGATATTTGAACCTATTTTCTGATTTAATAGTATAAATAAAAAATATCTACGTAGTTGACCCACTTGGCAGGAAGCAAAAGAGAAGTGGTATATTCTCCAATTTACACTTATTGGCTACTTTGCGTACACTTTCTTTTGCCATCTCTTTTAGCAGAAAAGCGACCATTCTAAAAGGGAGACGATCATTTTTCATAAAACATTATAAGTAGTACTACTATAACATTTTTATTTTGAATTCAAACTTATTTTTGGATGCATAATTTATGATTTGAATCCAAAATTTGCCCAATTTTGATTACTCTTGACTTATCTCACGCCAGTGTTAGTAATAATTTTTCATCTTAATTTAGCGCATTTCACTTGTCATCTTTGTCGATTATAATTCGTACTTTACTATATTTTCAAAGTAGACCATGCCAGAGTTACTTGTTGACTCATTCTTTTTCTTCCAAGTAAAGTTACTTGGGAAGTGGTCAAACTTGTCTCTGTAAAACTAGTACTACTACTTTTTTCTAGCAAAATGATGTCAACATGAGATGTGGAAAATAATTCATGAAGACTCAGTTATCCAGAGAAAAGAAAAAATTAACAATAGTTATACAACTACATTAAAAGTTGTAAAAATTTAAAATTAAAGCACAAGTAATAGTTTAGAGCACCCACAACTGTGCTCTTGCCAGCGAGCACGGTTGTGGGCCCGACCCCACTTTTTCTGTCTGCTCTCTGGCAAGAGCACAACACCCATAGCTGTGCTCTTCCGCAAGGACGAGCACAATTCAATTTAAAATTCAATTAAACAAAAACATTTCCATAAAATTAAAATTCATTAAAAAAACCACAATAAATATTACAAATTACAAATAAAATAAAAAAGACATAATTAAAATCCTAAAAATTAAAAATTACATAATTAAAATACTAAAAATACCTAAAAATAATAAATTACATAATTAAACTCCTAAAAATTAAAAATTACATAATTAAAAGCTAAAAATACCCCCGTGGACGACTACTCATCCGGCGGCATTACCCCCAATTGTTTTTGGGGGCCCAATATCATGGCCTTGTGCGATCGAAGTTGCGAGGGGGCCATAGTGGACCTATCGGCCATATTGAGTTGGGCCAAAAGTTGCCACAACGAGTTGGTGGGGGGTGGAGGTGGCGCATATGGAACGGGAACGGGAGCGGGAACTGGAGCATCGACGGTTGCAGCTGCGGCTCGACCGCGGTTGGCCGCCGCCTTCTTCCTTCCTTGCGGTCGGCGTTGGGAACCGCTCAAGCCGGCGTCGGGGCTACCCAAGTTAGCTCCGGCGAGTTGGCTAGCCACTTCTTCGGAGCCGGCGTCGGATAGGGATACCAACCTTGACCGTTTGGAGGAGCCGCTAGAGGAGGATGTTACGCCTCCCATATACTTCGGGTGCGTCCGCGTCTCCTGCCAAACGTTGAGGTACTTGAACGACTTTTAGTTCATGGATTGGTAGGTGCTCAACGCGGCAGTGATGATGTCGACCTCGCTCCGGCTGCTCCCCACATTCCGCTCTTCCTGGATGAAATAGCCATTGAACTTGCCAATTTCATCGTTGGCTCGGTAGATGGCGTTGCGCACCATACTCTCGTTGCGCTAGATTGTTCCCGACGGTCGGTTTTCATTGTACCGGCTAGCGATGCTCCACCAAAAGTGATCGCCGGATTGGTTCGTGCCAACCGCCGGATCATCAGAGATTTCCAAGTACGCCGTGAACAATTTATCTATCTCCGCCGGAGTGTACGGTGTGCGGACACCGCGAGTAGGAGGAGTCGGAGTTTAGGAGGGGGAGGTCGGCCTAGGCTCCGGTGTCCACCCGTATCGCCCTTCGGGGGCACCTTGGTCGTCGATTGGGTATGGCCGGTAGCCACCCGGAACGCCCGAACTTTGGGTTTGAGGAGGGGCCGAATATTCCGTTTTCGGACTAGGAAACAGTTGTGAACCGAACCATTCGGGGTTCCAACCGTGGGAGGGCGGGGGGTCATCGCCTTGGCCGGACATTGTTATGTTGTAAGAGTGGAAGAAAGATTGAGAATGGATATGAGAGAATGAAGGTGAGAATGAGAATGAGAATGAAAATTAGAGAGTGTAAATGAGAATTGTGTAGTGTGGGGTGAATTTTTGGGTGAGAAAGTGGGGTATTTATAGATGAAAATGTGTATTTTTGCGGGAAAAAAATAAAAATAAAATAAAAAAATGATGGAAAACGGTAAATAATGAATATTTTTTTTTGGGAAGTGGAAATTTTTTTATATTTTTAATCGGTTTTTTAAATTAAAAACTGATTTTTAATTAAAAAAATTCAAAGGCAACGGCTAGGTCGTTGCCCAATCGCGTGCCGCCACATCAGCTGCTCGCTGGCACGGACGTGCTCGATGCATCGAGCAGCACCGTGCCAGCGGCGCAAGCGCAGCGGTGGTGGAGCTCGTCCTTGCTAGCGGCACGGACGGACGGACGCCGTCCGTCCACCGTTGCAGATGCTCTTAGACTCTATGACATGAACAGTGCTAGTGGTAGTCTAAATGGCCTCTACGATATTCGAATAGTATTACAAAATTCCTTTCTTTTATGAAAAATAAAACTCAAGATTTCCCCATTTATTTTCACATGTTTAGCAAAGAGACTGCCCAAAAATCCAAATTTCAATTATCATTTTATGCAAAACAAAATCACCAGCATTGATTGCTGCAACCAACAGTTTTTCAGAGACTGTTGAAGGAAATGGATCGTGTGCATGCATGACTGTGAGGAAGCAATGAGGTGGAGTCTAGTCATCTACACGTCGGCTCTTAGTCAGCATAAGTGTGAAAGGGAAATGAGATAGTTGGAAACTTAGTTAGGAAGATATTTTTCATCTTAGCTTGAGTTATCTCATATAAATAGCTCTCGTTCCTATATGTTGTTTCATATCTTGTAATTCTCTATTTTGAGTAAATAAAAGTTCCTCCTTTCAATGGAGTTTCCATTATGAATTTCTACATTGTATCAGTGAATATCTTTTCTTCCACTTCATTTTCTTCGTCAATTGATCGACGATGAACGGCAGGCGGCGGTGGTAATGCCAACGGCGGTGGCGGCGGTAATGCCATTCCATATCAATTTGAGGACATTTCCAGTCCGTACTACTTGCATCCGAGCGATAATCCAACTCTGCAACTTGTTCCTCAACATCTAATCGGCTCAAACTACACCAACTGGAGTTGATCTGTGATTGCAGCCTTGATCGCTAAAAACAAGCTACAATTTGTCAATGGAGCTCTAACTCGACCAGATGATGGAGATCTCCTTCTTTCAGCTTGGATCTGTTGCAACAACATGGTTATCTCTTGGATTATAAATTCAATTTCACCACAAATCTGCTCGAGCATTATGTATCTGGAAGATGCTTGGGAAATCTGGTTAGATCTGCGTGATCGATTCTCTGTGTGTGATTCAGCTAGTGTTTATCAACTTCGCCAGAAAATTATGGCGCTATCTCAAGGAAATGATGATGTCTATGAGACTTCACTAATCTGCGCATAGTTTAGGATGAGTACAAGGACACCCAACTGGTCTCATGGTGCGTATGCACCACTTGCAGATGCCACACCTCAACTAAATGGCGTAATCACCAGGAAGAAGAGTGTGTTATGCAATTTTTAATCGATTTGAATGCCTCCTATTCTCAGATCCGATCTCATATCTGGTCTATGGTTCCTTTGCCGAATTTGTCCAAGGTGTATTCTCTAGTATTACAAGAGGAAAGGCAGAGGTCAATTGAAGGCAACAACACATCTTTTGCACGATTACCTCAGAGTGAACAACCGTATATGGCTAATGCTGCTTCATCTTCGTTTAATAAGAACATATTGTGTTCTCATTGCGGAAAAACAAATCACACGGTTGATAAGTGTTTTGTTCTTCACGAATTTCCACCAGGATTTGGGAAAGGCAAATTCAAACTGAGTCCTAAAGAGTTTGGAACATCTATGTCTGTTAATTTTGTTGATGATTGTTCCACAGATTTAAGTGAGAAATCTGCAGGTTCTCAATCTGCTGCAGCACAAGCTATGCCTACCTATGATCAGTGTCAACAGCTGATTGCTCTCTTACAAAGTCAGCGGGCCACCACCTCCTCATCTCCTTCAGCCGCACCACAAAATCCACCACCACCAACAATGTCTCCTCCATTCTCAGGTACAACCTTGTATCTTCCTTTTACTGCCAATATTTCCATACCACCGGCTGTTTGGCTTCTGGATACAGGAGCTACTCATCATGTATGTTGCAACCTATCTCTTTTTAGCTCTACATCATCTATCCAGAATGCTTCTGTCAGATTACCTAATGGTGCAACAGCTTCTATCTCTCACATAGGAACAGTGTGTTTGAGCCCCTCTATAACTCTTCACTCTGTTCTCTATGTTCCTTCATTCACTTTTAATCTCATATCTGTGAGTTCCTTGACAAATTTCTTGTCTTGTAATGTCATTTTCACACCTGATTCTCTTGAAATTCAGGAAGCTTCTCAGGCAACTGTGATTGGGAGGGGTAGTCGATTGGGAAACTTGTACACTCTCAATCTGTACACTCTCCGGTAGCTGTCTCTTCGAGCTTTGAGGCGGAGCTTTTGGCTCTGATTCGGGATTTGGAGATGGCTTGGAGCTTTCTACACATATTTGGATAGAGCTGGAGTCAGCGGCTCTGGTTACCTTGTTGTCATCTGGACAACTTGGCTCTGTGGATCTTAGACATCATATGACTTTGATCCGGAGTATGACTTCTCAGCGGAAGGTTCGATTCTCACAGAGAAGGAAACCGTGATGCAGACTTTCTGGCAGGTAGGGGGTCCAGACCCCTGCCCTGACATACTATGATTCAGTCTCTATGCCTCGGTATCTGAAGGCGCTTGTTAGGATGGACCAGCTGGGATATCCTAACTTCCGTTTCCGACGTAGAGATGTGGATTGATCTTGTTCACATGGTAGTTTGCATTACTTTATATTTGTTTCTCCCTTTTGTTTATTTAGTTCATAGTTTATTTTTGATAGCATGGAGGATCCCGGCTTGTGGGACCTCTGGTTTGCATTTTCATGTTCTTGTTTTGGATTCTAGTCACTTTTGGGCTAGAATCATGTTTTGGAATATTACATTTTGATCTTATTCACGGGTTAGGGGTCTGCCTAAACCCCCTCGCCCACAACGGGTGTTTTTTGGAAAAAACAAATCTGGATTCTGAGGCTAACCTTCACAAAGGTGCTTCCACTTCTGCTAGTAACCCCATATCGGATTCTCTTAGTATCAATTCAGTTGTTAGTATAGATACCTGGCATATGAGGCTTGGTCATTTATCTTTCAACAAGTTGAAATCTATGTCTGATATTCTTTCTTTCAGCAACAAAAATCATTCCTTATGTGAAATCTGTCTTTTATCTAAACAGCAACACCTTTCATTCAATAAATCAGACTCTATTGCCTCTGAGATATTTGATCTCATACATTGTGATGTTTGGGGACCTTTCAATCCCAACACTAACCAGGGATACAAGTATTTCCATACTATTGTTGATTATTGTTCACGTTTTGTGTGGACTTTTCTGATGCAAAATAAATCAGATGTGCATTCCATCCTCAATTTTTCAGAAAAATCAAAGCCATAAGAACTGACAATGCACCAGAGTTCAACCTCCCTTCTTTATATACTTCCTTTGGAACCATTATACAACATTCTTGTGTTGAAACTCCACAACAAAATGCCCAGGTTGAAAGAAAATATAAACATCTCCTAAATGTTTCTAGAAGCCTCTTGTTTCAATCTCATTTGCCTATACAGTATTGGGGAGATTGCATTCTAAATGTCTCCTATCTCATAAACAGAACCCCCTCTTCTGAACTACCGAAAAATATCACACCTTTTCAAGCCCTCTTCCAAAAAGTTCCCTCATACACACACCTAAGAGTGATTGGATGCATGTGCTATGCTTCAACTTTGCACAGAGGCAGAGATAAGTTCTCACATAGAGCCACTAAATGTGTTCTTCTAGGCTATCCTTCTAATTACAGAGGATATAAATTGCTTGAAGTGGATTGCAAGCAAGAAATCATAACAAGGCATGTTGTCTTTCATGAAGATGTCTTCCCTTTCTCTCATCTCATACCATCTGATTTTCTAGAAATTTCTCAGATAAATTTCCCATCCTCTGACACTACAAATAACACCAATCCCTCTTCTTCTCCTCCACTGAATTCACCATCATCAAATAATCAGCCTAGCTCAACAATCACATGAGCAGGCAGATCCACAAAACAACCAGCACACTTAACAGATTTTGTGTGCAATAATGTCTCTCATTCATCTCTCTATCCAATCTCAACTAATTTTTCCCTCTCAAAACTCACTCCTGAATACCTAAAGTATGTTGTCCTCATGTCTGCCATCTATGAACCCACTATTTACAAACAAGCCGCACCTATAAAAGAGTGGCAGTTGGCAATGCAAGAAGAGTTTTCTGCTTTTGTGAGGACTGATACTTGGTTCATAACTGTGTTGCCCCCAGGAAAAGTACCAATTGATTGCAAATGGGTTTATAAGGTGAAGTATAATGTTGATGCTTCAGTGGAGAGTTAAAAGGCCAGATTAGTAGCCAAAGGCTTCACAAAACTTGAAGGGATTGATTTTCTAGATACTTTCTCTCCAGTTGCTAAGCTTACAACAGTAAAGATGATGCTTGCTTTGGCTGCAATCAAGGGCTGGTCTTTAACTCATTTAGATGTCAATAATGCTTTTCTTTATGGAGATTTAGAAGAAGATATCTACATGACTCTACCACCGGGTCTTGAAGTAGATAGGCTGACTGTTGAAGGGGCTACTCCTGAGTCAACATTGGTTTGTAAGTTGAATAAATCACTCTATGGTCTGAAGCAAGCTTCAAGATAGTGGTATCTGAAATTATTAGAAGTTCTCAAAGGCTTTGGATTACACCAGTCAACACCTGATCATTCATTTTTCTATAAATCTGATGGTGCTACTGGATTCTTTGGAATAGTGGTCTATGTAGATGATATCTTGGTTGCTACTACAGATCCATAGATGACTAATGACTTCAAGATGTTTCTGACACAGCACTTCAAGTTCAAAGACCTTGGTGATCTGAAATATGTTCTTGGACTTGAAATAGCTAGAAATAAGAAAGGGATCCAGATTTCACAGAGAAAATACACCATGGATTTGCTAAAGGATACAGGCTTTATGGGTAGTAAACCATCAGCAATTCTCATGGATCCTCTGAAGAAGTTGCAACCGGATTCAGGAACACCATTGGAAGATGCTTCCAAGTATAGAAGATTAATTGGAAGACTTCTCTATCTCTGCATCATAAGACCAGATATTACCTTTGCAGTTAACAAATTGAGTCAGTACGTTTCAAAACCGTGCATTGAACAGTGGCAAGCAGATGAGAAGGTTCTGAAATACCTGAAAGCAAGCCCAGGTCATGGTCTATTTTACTCCAGCAGCAGCAAGCAAGCCAAATCTGAGTATATTTTCAGATGCAGATTGGGCTGCCTGCCTTGATACAAGAAAATCTATGAGATGATATTGCCTCTTCCTTGAAAATTCCATGATCTCTTGGAAAGCTAAGAAGCATAACACAATCTCTAGATCACCTGCAGAGGCAGAATATAGTGCTATGGCTCAAGCTACTTGTGAAATAGTATGGGTTGTGGCCATACTTGGTGATTTTTGAGTAAAAGTAGAAAAGGTTGTTCCTTTGTATTGTGATAATCAATCAGCCATCTATATATGCTCCAACCCAGTTTTCCATGAGAGAACAAAGCATATAGAAATTGATTGTCACACAATTAGAGAGAAATATTTGAATGGAGTGATTAAGCCCTTGCACATACGGAATAACCTACAGTTGGCTGATATCTTCACCAAGCCACAAGGAGAAAGTGCTTTCAAGAATATCTTAGACAAGATGAACTTCAATAGCATATACAGTCCATTTTGACGGGGCATGTTGAAGGAAATGAATTGTGTGCATTCATGAGAGTGAGGAAGCAATGAGGTGGAGTCTAGTCATCTACACGTCAGCTCTTAGTCAGCATAAGTGTTAAAGGGAAATGAGTTAGTTGTAGAGGTCCCCAATTCGAACCGAACAGGACGAACCGGCCCGGAACCGTCACCGGCGGTTCCGAACCGGAACCGGAACCGTCGGCGGCGGTTCGAACCGGCACCGAAACCGCCGGTTCGGCCGGGCCGGTTCCGATTCCAATTTTTCGCTAACCGTAACCGGCGGTTCGGAACCGGCGGTTTTGCCGGAACCGCCGGTTCGGCGGTTCCCGGTACAATTTCAAGCCTACTCCTAGCCTTTTCAGAAACCGGGCCCGCGGCCGCCGGATTTGACCGAAACCATGGGCGGAAACCGCCGGTTTCCACCGGCAAAACCGCCAGTTCCGCCGAAAACCGGCGGTTCCGACGGCAAATCGGCGGTTCCCGCCGTTTTTTCCAAATTTTGAAAATTCAAACGGACGCCTAAACCGCTGGTTTCCGCCGAAAACCGGCGGTTCCGGCGATAAACCGGCGGTTTCCGCCGTGTTTTTCAAAATTTTTTTTTTAAAATCACAATTTTCCCCTATAAATACCCCCCAATCCTCTTCATTTCTACTCACCCCATTCTTGTGTAACTGTGTTAATAAGAATTTCTCTCTCAATCTCAATTTCTCTATTCTCCATTTGATAAGTATCTTATTGGTGAAAAAGGTGGGTATCTTTGGGGCAGATGGTACTGGAACACAAATTTATATATGGAATCTGGATGAATGGGGATCAGATTATAGTTTAAAATGGGAAGCTGGGTTCACTGGCGGGAGTTCATTTCATCAGGCCATCAGGGTGGTATATTCATCTGAGTTCGACGATGAAACGAACTCCCGCCAGTGAACCCAGCTTCCCATTTTAAACTATAATTTGATCCTCATTCATCCAGATTCCATATATAAATTTGTGTTCCAGTACCATCTGCCCCAAAGATACCCACTTTTTCACCAATAAGATACCTATCAAATGAGGAATATCTTTTAATGATCTTCTAAGTCTTTTTTGTCAACACTTGTAAGTTGTAAATTTGTAATTGTTGTAACTTGTAATTGTTGTAACTTGTATTTAAATTTTTCGATTTGTAATTGTTGTAACTTGTATTTAAATTTTTCGATTTGTAATTGTTGTAACTTGTATTTAAATTTTTCGATTTGTAATTGTTGTAACTTGTAATTGTTGTAAGTAACTTGTATTTAAATTTTTCGATTTGTAATTGTTGTAATTTGTAATTTTAAAGTTGTAATTTGTAATGTTAAGTAATAAGTTGTAATTTGTAATTTTAAGTTGTAATTTGTAAATTTTAAGTTGTAATTTGTAATTTTAAAGTTGTTTGTAGTTTGCAATTTTAAAGTTGTAATTTGTAATTTTAAAGTTGTAATTTGTAATTTTAAAGTTGTAATTTGTAAATTTTAAGTTGTAATTTGTAATTTTAAAGCTGTAATTTGTAATTTTAAAGTTGTAATTTGTATCAATAAAATTTCATTTGAACATCGCTTTATTCTAATTTTATTTATGCAAATATATCTACATATTTTACTTGAATTACAAATTTAAAATGCAAAAAAAAAAAAAACCGCCGAACCTGATGAACCGGCCCGGAACCGGGCAAACCTAGGCGGTTCCGCGGTTCACGTGAACCGGCGGTTCACGGTTCCGGAACCGGAACCGCCGATCCTTGGCCGGTTCGGTTCCGGTTCTATTTTTTTTCGAACCGGAACCGGCGGTTCCGAACCGTGGTGACGTCTAGTTAGTTGGAAAGTTAGTTAGGAAGATATTTTTCATCTTAGCTTGAGCTATCTCATATAAATAGCTCTCATTCCTATATGTTGTTTCATATCTTGTAATTCTCTATTTTGAGTAAATAAAAGTTCCTCCTTTCAATGGAGTTTCCATTATGAATTTCTACAGAGACTGCAGTAGACATTATCATGCAGTGTAACTGATAAAAGAGTAAAAAAGAGTTTTGGAATCGATGAACTCTTCCTCAATTGTACACTGACAGTTGGAATAACCATGCTTTTTCTGTGATCGAATTTCCAATTTCTTTATCAAACACGGATAAATAAAAGTGCTGTGCAAAATTATGTGAACCTTCAACAGTGTAAGAGCAACATCCAAATAAATGTGTTTTTTCTGTATTAATGCAAAATTCAGCTAGTAGTTACACTTACAGTAACATACATCCATTTAAGTTTTTACCTCAAAATTGAAATCGCAATTTGGGTCCCTTCATCATCGTCAACCGGCGCCGGCAAATTCAGATCTATGCTCAAAACCTGAGAAATTCTTGACGAATTCTGGAGGAAATGCGATCTCTTGTGGCCGCCAAGCGCTTGCCCCGACGGAAAAATCCTGCGGCAGAAGGGGCACTGGTGATTCTTAACGCCGCCGACTTTGATCTTTTTGTGACTGGCTCTGTGACCGCCCAATGCTTGATACGACCGGAACAGCTTCTTGCATTCCTCGCACCTATATTTATTCTTCACAATTACTTTCTGTTCGCCTTCTTCCTCATATCTCCGGTGCCACGTGTCCCTTGACATCATCATCAGGCAGCGCGCCACGTGTTCCTCCGGCGTCGTGTCCGAGATCGATCTCACCGGCGACGACGGCAGCGAATCCTCTGCGTAAAACTTCATCATGTGAGATCTCATGTGCCCGCCTAGAGCTCTCCCGTTCGCGAATTTTCTGAAACAGAGCTTGCATCTGTGTTTCTTCTCCATCCCAAAATTAACAAATCAAAATAACAACTTACTAACTTCCTTCTATCACACACTCACCGTGTCTCTCTGTGTGTTTTTTTTTTTAACAAGTACTGTACAATACATACAGTGTGGAGAAGCTAAAAAGGAGTAGGTGACAAGCATTCCTCCACCCTGGGAATATATACACATGAAACGAAATTAAAAAGAAAATTAAAATTACACAAATTAGATTATGGATTGTTTTTGAGGTTATATTTTTGTGTAAAACGGCAAAACACAATTAATACCCCAAAAATCTAATATAAGTTCACGAAAACATGTAACATGCGACCACTGCATTCAATTCCTCTCTTTTTTCTTTATTTTTTTTCTTTAAAAGCCCTTGATTTTCCGAGTGCCTTGTAATATTACGAGGGTATTCTCGAGAACTAAGAGAGGTTACAGAAATATACAAATTATTATAATTTGCTTTTATGCAAGTCAAGCAAACTGATAAATTTTTGTAACCACTGGTGGCAACCCATGGAGCAGACTCACAGAATAAATTAGAAGTTTTTCCTTGACTCAATTCACGAATTCTAATACTACAACCCAATATTTTTTAAGTGAAAACTTGACATTGTTAAATGTAAATGTGATTAGCCGTGTGACAATAAGAGGAGATCTGTGGGATGAGCAAAAATCAAATGCATTTAGTTTTAGGCATGCCCACTTGACCAAAGTGGGATTCCGCATTTAATCGAATAATTAGTAGTAGTAAATTATTTGGGAATTTTGTGGCAATGAATAGTTGGTTTTATTAAGAGGCGATTTGGCATTATTTTTGGATAGTTGGAGTTGAAATTAGTGGTGGGGAAAATAATTCTTAGGAGAGTAAGTGCCGTTTCGTTAGGGAAAATGGTGGACCAGACCTCATAATTTGCCCTAAACACGTTTTAACCGAAGTTTATGTTTTCAGTAATTGAACTTTACTTATAAAGGGATATCACATAATTACAGATTTAAGATTTCATCTATCGGAATTTTCACTCTTTGCTTTCTATGCATGTATCGTGTAGGGATTTCAAGCGTGCCATATGGCTCGATTTGTCAGCTATTTGACTGCATACTATTCAAGTTGAGAATTTTCCGGTTTTATATTTTCAACTCTAGCCTCTCAGATTTCGGGATAACCCCTCAAACTGATACGTCTCACTAATTTTTATACTACTCTCAAAATTCTAAAAAATTTATCACATTTCACTTTTATTATCATTTTTTGTAATTAACCTCATATTCCACTAATTCATTCTCACTCACATTTTGTTATAAGCTAATAAGGAGTAGTATACAAAAGTAGAACTCACATGTCACTAACCTTTTCAACTCAATTTCTATTACATTTCTTAAAATCAATGCCGGATCAAATTGTGACAAATTATTAGGGATAGAAATAGTAATATTTTTAATTAATATATTTCTATTTATGATTTTTATATCTATAAGATATGAATATAAATACAAATTATGATTATTTTAAGTTGAACAAATATGTAACTCATATAGTGACACAGAATACAATTTTTATTCCTACATGAGTAGTAATTATTTTTAACTTTTACGTATATTGTTTTATAATAAGTGTAAAAGTAAAGTAAATAAAATACAATAATGAGTACTATAAGTTTCAATATAATGAATCAATATACATATTTTTACGTACGTTTTTAAAAAATACTACTCCTAATATTTTATTGACCTTTAAAAGTTTGAAAAAAATAATAAAAATTGAAAATAAAATATTGAGAATTAACTTATTTCGGGCTAATCCTATGGGGCTCAGATAAATTTCAGACCAGCCTATCGAGTTGAGGACTATTCATTTTAGGGTTATTCAGGTTGTGATTTTTAACCCATAGATTTCTGGTTGAATTGACCTTCATATAACATCGTGAATACACCACTTTCGTCATAGTATTGGATTACATTATAAATACACTATATAATTTCATAAAATATACACAACGATCATGATATTGTCTTTTTTTCAATAGTAAAATTAGTACATTTTTATTTTTGGGTTGGGGGTTTGTATTTACTAGTGTAAAATCGTTCAGTCACACCATAACCATGTGCTTAATTAGGTTCTTAATTACGCTTCCATAGTTTTTATCGGTATAGTAAGGAACTCTACTGTGTAGCTTCAACCAAAAACAAGGAGCATATATATTGATGTAGTTAAATCTTTGTAGGGTTATCATTCATTTTAATTTATTCTAAAAATAATAAATTGCAATTTAATGCATTTAAATTGTGGATGTTCCTCCTGAGAAAATATTACTAAAGATTTTGATTTACCCGTTGCTTTACAAATTAGCTTTGGCTCTTTTATATTGGAATAAGTTATTACTAGTACAAAATAATCTGTAGCATGTTTTATTTAAATACTAGCTATTAATTTATGTCAATCAAAATTGATAAGCTTATTAGGTCATCCGCAATGGCGCCTAGCGCACCGCCTAGCTGAGCGCCGGCGCTAGGCGGTCCATTGCAACCGCCTAGCCAATTTCGGAATAAAAAACCGTCTAGCGCTAGGCGATTTCGGGGCGCTGGGCTATCCGCTCGGCGCTATTGCAGCGTCCGGATCGCCTATCGCATCGCCTAGCCGATTTTTTAATTTTTTTTATTTTCGAAACACTATATGTACGCGCTTTGCACGTCATTTTCATTCGCACCACTTGTTTTAACGAGTACTCTCTCTATCTTAATTTCTGTACAAGATCAACACCGAGAAATGAGTAACGCCGGTGGTAGTAGTGGTGGTAGTGGTGGGGATGCTGAGGAGTACGATCGTATAATGAACGAAGCGCTAGAGGCCTATACGAACCGTGAGATTGATCGATGGATGCAAAGGGCCTTGCAGCCGGCGGTACCTCGACCTCGCCCAGTGGTCCACCGCCGAGAAGTGATTGATCGTGATCATGTAGCTGCACATCAGCGCCTATACTAAGACTACTTCGCACAGGAGCCGTGGTTCAACGCCAACCATTTCAGGCTCCGTTTTAGGATGAGAAGGGCCCTGTTTATGCGTATTGTTAACACTTCGGAGCATCGATATCTGTATTTCCGCTTCAGGCACGATGCGGCTGGCAGACCCGGCCACACACCTATTCAAAAGTGCACTGCGGCAATCCGGCAGTTGGCCTACGGAGGCGCGGCAGACATGTGGGACGAGTACCTCCACATCGGTGAGACGACTGGCCTTGAATGTATGAAGTATTTTTATCTGGGCGTGATTGAAATATTCAGTGATCAGTACCTTCGAAGCCCTACCCCTGAAGACTGCCAGGATCTTTTGCGGATGCACGGGGAACATCATGGGTTCCCGGGGATGTTAGGCAGCATAGATCGTATGCATTGGGAGTGGAAGAACTGTCCCGCTTCCTGGAAGGGGTTCTACACGACCGGCTACAAGGGAAAGAATCCCACGATGATCCTCGAGGCCGTAGCTGATTACCGGCTGTGGATTTGGCATGCGTATTTTGGGATAGCCGGTTCGAACAACGACCTCAACGTCCTCAACTCGTCGCCACTTTTCAATGAGCATTGCTAGGGTGTCGGTTCGGCCATCAGTTTTGTCGCCAACGGCAACCGGCATGATATGGGCTACTACTTGGCGGATGGGATATACCCTAGGTGGCCCGTCTTTGTGAAGACGATCCGATGCGCATCAGATGAGATGAAGGCCTACTTTGCGGCACGGCAGGAGTCGGCGCGCAAGGATGTGGAGCGCGCATTTGGTGTGGCATGTCGACTGCATTGCTGATATAATGTACGCCTGTATTATCATGCACAACATGATTGTCGAAGATGAAGGTGTACAACTGACTAGTTGGACCAACGACGATAATGAAGCCGGTCCAAGCCACGGCGTAGCCGCCCCCAACGTACGGAGTGGGGTACCTCACGATGAAGCCGGTCGTCTCCAAGCACATGCCGACATGCGCCAAACGGAGGCTCATATTCGACTCCAAAAGGATTTAATTGAAGAGTTATGGGCGCGGAGGACTGCACGGCCTTAGTTTTTTTTAATTATGTATTTTTTTTAATTAATGTACTTTTAAAATTTTAATAATATTATTGAATTTTCTCGTATTTGTGTCGTAAATTTAATTCCGTATTTTGTGTGATTGTTAATTATTTGTTTTATATAATTTTGAGTGATGTGGCTAGGCTATGACTGAGCTATTTGCTTGTTTTGATGATGTGGCAAGAGGATTTTTAGTGTTGATGATGTGGCAGGAGGAGTTTGTAGCTAGACTATGGCTGGGCTATTGTTGGGCTATTCTTATGGTGGATGGCCTTAATTATTGCTCCTCAGAAATCATGTGAATACTCCGAATCATTGTAGTGGTTGGCTTTTAAGTTATCTTTTTCTTTATTTAAATTGATAAATCCCATTTTTGAGCTTCAAGAATCACGTTGAGACGACATCTTATTCTTGCTGCATTGGTAGTTTCCAATTTTAGTTTACAAATGATCAGATAACTAACTTCCTTTTTATATTTTTCTTAAAATTAGACCAAAATTTTTGGGCACATAAAACTAATTATGATTGATATACTCGAAATGTATATTCTTTAGATTGGCACACTTTAATAGTACATAATAACCGAAGCATTCAAATTGAGGATTCAATGGAATAGAAACATAGTTACATACATGAAGAAGCGGCCGAAGTTCTTCAGATTCTCAAGAATGAACATAATAAATAGGTTAGATTTGAACCTCGCCCAACAATAAAATGTACAGAGTGAATGCAAAAATATACAAAAATTCAAGTTAGGTTAATTTATAACTAAGCATCTGGAGCAGGAGGAGTCGGAGGAGGAAGTTGCGTCGCAGTAGAGCCAATCCCTACCTGCAACCATTGAGACGAAGCCACATGATTTTTATCCTTTAAATCGCACAATTTCGCCAACTTTAACTTGCTATCCGCTTCATCGTCAACGTAACTGACGTCCTTCTGACTTCCAATCCATGGCTGGAGTCGCATGTCCGTCGACACGTCAAAGCTGAGCTGCTCCCGCCTCACCTGGGCCCACGCTGGCACGTTTAGGTCCAGCTTATCAGCACGGATGCCAACACCGGCCTGATCTTGGAACTGGAACTTTGGTAATGAGGATGTCTCTGCTGACGTGTTTGAGATGATCCAGTGGCATCGCTTGTGTCCTCCTAGTGCCTGTCCAGAGTTGAACACGCGGTGGCAGATGGAGCATTCGTGAACCTTGGACTTCCTCCTGGCCGCCCCCACCAGTGGCTGCTGCTGCTGCTGCTCCATTTGGAACGACGGTTTTGAAGACGGGAAGAAATCCTGGTCGTTGTTTGCCACCTCATCTGGTTCGTCTTGTTTTGCAGCGAAACATCCTTTCACTTTTTTGTGGCTGGCTCTGTGCCCTCCCAATGCTTGGTGGGAATTGAATACTTTTTTGCATGCCTTGCATTCAAACACGCCCCTGGGACTCGATACCCCTTTCGCCAGTGCCGCTGCCCGGCTGTTCCGCCGCTCCTCCTCTTTGCTGGCGGAGGCACACGACTCCTCTGGCTCGAGATCCACCACTGTGTTCGCTAGCTGCATGAGGCAGGTGGCGAGGAGAATGTCGTCTTCCTCGCTGGTCGTCGTGTGGGACCTCAGCGATCGCTTCCGCTTGGACCACGCGCCGCGCCTGCTCGCGCCGTCCTCGTCTCCGTCCTCGGACGAGACGAGGGACTCGGAGGCGTCATCGGAGGTGCATTTGCCGTTGCCGTGCTCGAGGAAGGATTTCCATGATAGGAACTCTTTGCCACAATTCTCGCAGGTCTTGCAGCTCTTGAGGCGGTTGGGGTTGGTGCGCAATTGGTACATTCGCTTGGTAGTGTTGGTCCCAAATTTGTCCTCCCAATCGCTGGCGGTGTCGTCGTCGTCGAGGTTGCCGCTCTCGTCGCCGATGCCGTGGGCGCGCATGTGGCCGCCGAGGGCACGGCCGCACATGAAGCCCTTCTTGCAGACCTTGCAGTAGTGCTTGAAATTGGGGTGGTCGTTGAGGCAGGCCATGAACGCGCAGAATAGGACAGTGAACAAACAAAGGGAAAACATGGAGGAATCTTAAATCAATGGGCGTTACTTACTTCTCTTGTAGATGGTAATTGTTGTGGGATTAAATGGTGGTGGTGATAAAAAAGTAAGGGAACTCCCTAGTTTTCAGTTGGACTAACTGTTTTCTTTTTTAAGGAGGTGTGGAGAAAAATAGGATAGTGTAAGTGGAAGGGGTGTGACAAGTGGAAGGTGAGAGACTTTTTCTAGCGCCGCCAATGGATAGACATAAACCAAGGGCGGAGAGTGATTCACTTGTGGTGTTGACTGGAGGAGTTTTTTTCTCTCATCCTTCCGGTTTAAGTATATGCTCCAACTTCATTTTTCTTTGACGAAGCTTTTCGTTTCTCCTTCATTGTTTTTTAGTGGATAATATGGAGTAGTATATATTTTGGTAAGGAGCCATGCAGAATTATAAAACTATAAATTTTCTATTGAAAAACACATGGCATGATACATGGTTCAATATTTTTGGATCATATGCTTTGACATAATATGTTATTACTCATATGCTATGACATAATATGTTATTACTCATTTATAATTATAAATGAAGAGTGATCCATTGCTAATTCACCCCTTAGGCCATCCACAACGTTGTCATTATACCGTCCTTTAACCGTCCTTTAAAACACTATTTGCAGACCCCACTGTACTTTTTTACTCCATACCTTAACTAAGGGACGGGACCTGTAACACTCCGTCCCTTAAACCGTCCATTAAATTACTATTCATTTAATTTCATTTTTTCCCCACCAAATTCAATTAATAAAAAACACACTTCATTAAAAATAAAATAACATTACAACATAAAATAAAAATACAACTTAAAATTCAAAAAAATAAAAAAAAAATACATAATTAAAATCCTAAAAAATTAAAAATGACATAATTTAATATACAATTTTATAGAAAATAAAAAAAAACTACTCCGCCGGCGAATCATCCCCCGAAGGCGGTGGAGGTGCCCTGTGGCCACGTAGAGACGGGATACCAAGTTGTACCGCCATAAACAGGACTCCGTTTAGCCAGGCTTCGTATTGGGTGGGCGTAAAGCGGGAAGTGTCCGCCATTGTGGCGTTCATGTACATGGACGTAAGGGAGTTCGAGGGTCCCCCCGAGCCCGAGCCCGCCTGGCTTGATTCGGCTCGGCCCCTCCTCCCTCTAGCCGCCTTCGCCGCATTTCTCCCTTGCGGCCAACGGCGCCCACGGGAGGACCCCCCGCCATCGTCTGTCGGGGTCTCCTCCTCCTGCGAGGCAAACTTTTGTGGCCCGATGCCCGACCGCCCTCACCAGACGAGTATTGGCCACTGGTCGTGTGCTTCGTGCTCTTCGAGGTTGAGCCCGAGCTGGACCCCACACCGATGGCCCATATTTCCTCGTCCCTGACGACCTCCCAAACATCGACATATTTGAATTGTTTGTCGGTGTCTTCGTAGTAGACCCGCAAAGCCGACCTCAGAATGTCGGCTCCCGTGGCTCCGCTTTGGTACTGAGCCGCTTCATTCTTGTAGATGCCGCAGAATCGTTTGACCTCTCTGTCGACTCGGTCAAAGTGAGCGCGGAACATCTTATATGTGCGGCGGCGGGTCTTTTTTGGCTTAATCTCGTGGTAGGCCTCGGTGACCTTTTCCCAGAAGCACTTACGGGGTTGTTGATTCCCGATGATGGGATCGTACGAGACGCTGATCCAGGCGTTGTACACCACCAGCATTTCTTTGGAGTCGTACGGATGCCGGCCTAGATCCTCCTCCGCCCCCGCCTCCGCCTCCGCCCTGGAGCCTCCCCCGCCTCGGCCTTCTTCCGGAGTGGGTTAAACGGATAATCCTCCCGAATCTGGGATAATCCCTACGAATACCGGGGGTAGAGGGACGGGCGTATGCATCAACATCAAAATTGGGTGATTGTTACCCCTCCGGCGTGCCCGAACCCTGGGTGCCCGGCGTCGAGCCCGGCGTCGACGAACCGGAACCACCCAATGTGTTGTACATGCTCCCCCAGTCGTCGAACGCGTTGAGATCCCACGCGTCGGAGCCGCCACCGCCGGAGTTTCCGTCTCCGGACATTTTGTGATTATCTGTTAGATGAAAATTGGAGAGGAAATGGAGATGAATTTGGAAGAATAGATGTGTAGTTATGTGTGAAATGAGGATGAATTAGGAGTATTTATAGAATAAAAAATTGAAAACGGCTCTTTTAAACGGTAACATTACCGCTTCACTTTTTTAAGTTTTATTTATTTAATTCGATTTTTTTTAAAAAAATAATTATTGCATCAGCGTGACGACGCCCACTCGCGGGCCGGCAATTGGGCGTCACGCATGGCCTGGGAGCACGCCACGTCGCCGCGGCGCGTGGCGAGCTGTCCCGCGTTACGTCCCGGTCGGGTTTCGTCGCAGCGCCCCGTCTCGTCCCTGCGTGACGAGTTGCGGGTGGCCTTAGTTGATAACTACAACTAATTTAAGATCATAAGAATTAAGATATCAACTACCACATTAAGGGTTTTGAATCGTAATGTAAATATAGTGTATTAAAGATATCAACACAATGCATTGAATATGTCAACACAGTTTAATATTGACATTATACACATATTATGTTGACATATTATATTTTTTTTTTCCTCCGGACATACATATTTTTTAGGAGTTCGAGATACATTCGGCACGCTAACCAGCCCTTCCCCAACCCCTTGTGGTTCGTAGACAGGCCGCCAACCAGCCCCTTGTGGTTCGTATACAGGCCGCCAACCAGCGGGCACCTCCGGCGGGTCTACACCCGTGAACAGCTGCCATCTGAGACGGGTCTACGCCCGTGAACAGCCGCCACCCGAGACGGGTTCCAGGCCCATCAGCTTGCCAAGCCTCAAGACAACCAGCCTTGTAAAGGCCCACAGGGGAAATTAATCTCAAGTTGCGCCATCCAGGATTCGAACTCAAGACCTCCTGGATGGTGAGGTATCCTTGCCACCCTCCTCAACCACTTGAGCTAGGGGGCTTGGATATATTATGTTATCTATATTAATATTAGGCTGTTTGTTGAAAAATTGAAAATTTATAATAAAAAATTTAGATTTTGACATCGGAACATATGCATGTACGATCTCGTTGGAATCCTTATAAAATTATCTTTAATTTGATATATGTTGTATGAAAAAATAATTTAAATTAAGAAAGTTATGATCATTTAAAGTTTTGAGATATTTTTAAAAAGTTAGTTATAACTAACTTTTTGTTAATTGACATTTTTTGTACTATTGATACTCGTGGTTGTATCATCTTGTGTCTTGATTTAATGATCCAAAGACTATCATTTAGTTGTAGTTAGCAATTTAAGACAGAATTAACAATATAACACACCCTTTTATCATATTAACATACTTAGTTTATATTAGGTATGTCAATGTAGCTTGAAATTCATATGCTGATCCGAATAGCTCGCTAAATTTAATGAGTTATAGTTAAAAATTTATATCCCGATAAAATCCAATCTGATTAGTACGCATCTGATAAGCCTACGATCAAAGTAGGGCTAGTCTGATGGATTGGTCTTAGATGCAACTATTGCTTATTATTTTGTCTTATTTGACAATTGATTAACACTTTAATGATGATTTTGATGATATAAATAACTACAGAAAATAAAATTAATTAATTCTTCAATTTATATTTATATATACACTTACTTAGAGTAGTGATATAGGGTAACAACTACTTAAATCCATAACCAGAGAACACGAACTTAGTTAGAGCGATTTAGTTCACTATAAAGGCGTTTTAGTTCACAACACGAATTTGAAAACACGGGTGAGCCAAAACGCCATTATAGTGAGTCAGTGACCTAAATATTTCACGAAGTATACTTCATTATAAATTATGGTAAACTAAATCACTCTTATAGTAAACTAAACTCGTTTTATAGTAAACTAAATTCGTGTCATCTAGTTATGCATTTAAAATTAATTAAGAAATCAAAATTATACAATTTTTTTTATTTCAAATGAAAATATGAATTTTATTCATTTTTTAATCAGTTTTTATTAATACTATAATAGTTAAACAAAATCAGACAATTTACGATAAAAATATTATGAATTCTAACACATGCTTTAAAATATATCGAAATGTATTTGTTTTTTATTTAATTCTCAAATCTTAAATAGATTTTTTATTTAATCCCAGTAAATATCATAATCTATTCTCACATATTAAAACTTTCATTAACTCAAATTTTATCAAATGCAATTCTCATCAAATGTTATTTAAAAAAAATAAATTACTCATTCTGTATCATTCTAAGTGAATAATTTTTTTATTTGAAACATGCATGATTTTATGAAGTGTTGTTTTGTGAATTGAATGGAGAGAGAATAAAGTATAATAGAGAATGAAGTAAAGAAAATAATGTTTGTAATTTAAGAATATTATTATCATTTAGATGAGACATCTCAAAAAAAATATGTCACTTAAAATAAGATACATAATACTAGTAATAATGTCTCTGCATGCCTAATATTTAGTTTGTAGCCCTTTGGACTATCTCGTTGCGAATGTGTATCGTAATACTTGAACTTTAAGAGCTCTATTTGCTATGTTAATCAAATTATTGTGTTTTTTTTTACTTGGGCAAGGGATGTGGTATGCTATTATAGTTTCTCAATAGGATAAGATGTCAACTTGTCCCAAAGTCGGACAACTAAATTATTGTTAAGACTATTTAGTTTGTTTTCAAACAAACATGTTTATGAATTCCAAAAATTTCGGTTTTACTAGCTATATGATAATATACTACTCCTAGTAAAAAAAAATTTGGAAGTCCATCATTTTGACTAATAGAAATGGGCCGGGTATATAGGCCCACTTTAGATTATGTGATATTGTTATGGATAAATGGATAAGATATTTTGACCCAATGGATTCCTCCAACTATGAGTAGAAGGCAACTTATATGTAAATCTCATATAAACTGATTTTTCCAATAGCCTTAATTTTTATTATTATAGCTCCCAATTTAATAAAATACTATAAAAATATGGATCAGTAATTGATAAAATATTGTTAAACATGCACTCATAGAAAAACACAGAACAGTATCATGGAGTAGTATATTAAAGCAAACCATATATATTTATCTTTATTGAAATATAACAACTAAAATTGAAAACGCTAGACAAGATCAGATAAAAGATCCGTCTGCTCGACAAAGTGCATGTCATGCACTTTCTACGACAATTTTTTTCTTCTTAATTTGTCATTTAATTACTCTAATTAATGGAGTCTACTATATATAGTACTATTAACTGTTCTTAGTTAAAAATTGACAACTGATCTGTAAGTTTTCCCGGGCGAGTAATTGGCAGGAATAACATTGTTGGCCACAATCTTCTTCCCCGAATTTCCGGTAAGCCGAACCGAGAAGGGCGCCGGGTAGTTGTTTGGCAAATCGGCCTTCCAAACAGCCCCCCACGACGGCTGCATTTTGATCCACGTGCCCCCTGACCCCGCCCGTTTCAGCTCAACTCCGGCGATCCCATCTCCGTCTTCGTGCTCGATTGCGGCCGCGAAGTAGTTCGGGTTGGAACCCGGGTCGACCCGGAATGACACGGTTGCTCCGGGAAAGTTGCAGTTCACTCTAGAGAAACAATTAATATCATATAATTATAGTACATTATAGTAATAACGTAATTAAACCAAAATTGGACTCCGTGATTAAATATTAGTTTCCTGACTTTAATTACTTGACACACGTGTTAATATGAAAATCTAATCACGAGATTCTTCGCTACAATAAAATATTCTATTTCTTAAAATATTAGTCAAATTTATTCTAATGTACTGTTATGTAGTGGACAATCGAAATGCAACTATCAAATTTTTTTCCTCCGTTTCAAATTCTTATAATGGTCATTTTGAATATATGAAAGAGTACAATTTTTTTTTTATCGAAAATCAAAAGAAAATGAGTAGGAGGTCCAAATTAGGGTTGTATACCAAAAGTGAGAAAACATTAAATTTGTACTAGAAATTAAGAGTTACTCCTACTTACCTTTTATACTGAATTTGTTCGATTCCAACATTTCTAAGTTGACCTTCTCCACCAGGTCTAGCCATAGTTCCAAACGAGGTCCCACTTAAATCAAACAGGATTGACTGTGAGTCACAGCCAGGGCACTCGTCGGTTATAACCACCGTCACCGGCTTACCGGAACAAACCGCGGCGTGTGTACATTTCACCTAAATCACAACATAAAATTTATTAATTTAGAGAGAGAGGGAATTAAGGAATTGAAAGAGAGTTTAATTTGTGCTACACAAATATTTAACCTGATAACATGTTCCACAACCGCTGCCTGATTTGTAGAGAGAAGAAGCAGCCGCTGTTATTAGTGAAGAATATGGTGCTTCTTCAACAGAATTTTGATATCCACATGCACCCCCTAATTAATTAAAATCATACACAAATTAATATATGTCACTTTCTATACCATTTCATTGTACGATAACGATGTTTAATTTGATAGTCTCACCGTCACTTCCTGCACCGGAAGGATTTCCGTACCAACTGGCTCGGGCCGTAGACCATCCCCCCGATCCAGCTTGTTGGGATTAGATGAATGAGGCGTTGAGGATTAAGAACTTGGAGATTTCGAATCTTGAAGAGAATTTTCTTCTTGGAATATTG
This sequence comes from Salvia splendens, assembly GCF_004379255.2. NCBI lineage: Eukaryota > Viridiplantae > Streptophyta > Magnoliopsida > Lamiales > Lamiaceae > Salvia > Salvia splendens. The sequence goes on from NC_056035.1 coordinate 33,168,504, forward strand.
GAATGGAATTGTGTAAAAGCTACTGTACAAAGCTAACTAAAAGATTAGCTATTTAACAAACTAACGGCTATTTTTAATCCTACGGCTAGGATTAAATCTTGACTACCAACCAGATCTAATGGCTGTTAAAACGAGTTGTCATAGCAGCCGAGCTCTTCTTCATGTTTTGATCTTTCTCTCCAGATCACGGAGCTGCCGAGCTTGTTGCCGAACTGCCGAACTAGCGAACTGCCGAACTAGCGAACTGCCGAACTTGCGAACTGGCGAACTTGCCGAACTTGCCGAACTCGGTGCGCGAACTGCCGAGCTATCACAATCTACCAACAAATTGCAACTGAGCAATTAATGTCTTCACAAATCTCCACCTTCATTGACCAGTTGGAATTGTGGCTCTCTGCAAGCCAACCAACTCCAAACAAAACTCAAATTTCTCTCTTGTCAACGGCTTTGTCAGCATATCCGCAGGGTTCTCCTTTGTATCCACCTTGAACAATCTGACCCTACCTTTCTCCACCTCTTCTCTCACAAAATGTAGCCGCACATCTATGTGCTTGCTACGTTCGTGGAATACCTGGTGCCTCGCTAAACACAATGCACCGTTGTTATCACACCCTATGGGAATGACTTGCTGCTTTACCCCAAAATCTGCAGCTATCCCTCTCAACCAAAAACTTTCTTTAACCGCAGACGTAAGGGCAATATACTCGGCCTCGGTTGTGGACAATGCCACCACATCTTGCAACATTGACTTCCAACTCACAGCCGAACCATACAAGGTGAAAATGTATCCGGACTGAGACCTCCTTGTATCAACATTGCCTGCGAAATCACTATCACAGAACCCCATCAACACCTCAGTCTCTTTTCCAGCATCAGCTTTGAACAAGATCCCAATATCTCCAGCTCCCTTGAGATATCTGAGTATCCATCTTAAAGCCAGCCAATGCTCCTTTCCATGGTTGCTCATGAATCTGCTTGTGCAGCTTATTGCTTGAGCCACATCTGGCCTGGTTCCAATCATTGCATACATAACACTCCCTACAATGTTTGCATACGGGATAGCTTCCATTTCCTGCCTTTCTTCCTCTGTCTTCGGTGATTGCTCCATTGATAGCCTGAAATGCTGTGCTAATGGAGTCTTTGTCAGTTTAGTATCCTCCATCCTAAACCTCTTGACGACTCTGGAAATATAGTCAGTTTGATTCAACCACAACTCTCCTTTCTGCCTGTTTCTGACTATATTCATACCCAGAATTCGTTTGGCTCCACCTAGGTCCTTCATATCAAATGCAGACCCCAGATCATCCTTCACCTTCTGTACTTCTTGCTGCGAGGCTCCTGCCACCAACATATCATCCACGTACAGAAGTAAATAAGCAACAGTAACACCTTTCCTCTTCTTTATGTACACACACTCATCATACTTGGACCTCACAAACCCATTCTTGAGTACATGGTCATCAAATTTTTTATGCCATTGCCTACTAGCTTGCTTGAGACCATATATGCTCTTCTTGAGCAGACACACCTTGTCTTCCATCCCTGGCTTAATGAACCCCTCAGGCTGAGACATGTAGATAGTTTCCTCCAAGTCTCCATGCAAGAATGCTGTTCTTACATCCAATTGCTCGAGTTCCCAGTTCATTCTTGTCACCACAGCCAAGAGAATCCTAATTGATGTGTGCTTGACTACGGGTGAGAACACCTCATTGTAGTCCACCCCATATTCCTGAGTGAATCCTCTGGCCACCAAGCAGATTTGCAGATGCAGAGATGTTGTACTTTGCTCTCTGTGTGGCGCCACTTGTTGGGATTAGATGAATGAGGCGTTGAGGATTAAGAACTTGGAGATTTCGAATCTTGAAGAGAATTTTCTTCTTGGAATATTGGAATGGAATTGTGTAAAAGCTACTGTACAAAGCTAACTAAAAGATTAGCTATTTAACAAACTAACGGCTATTTTTAATCCTACGGCTAGGATTAAATCTTGACTACCAACCAGATCTAATGGCTGTTAAAACGAGTTGTCATAGCAGCCGAGCTCTTCTTCATGTTTTGATCTTTCTCTCCAGATCACGGAGCTGCCGAGCTTGTTGCCGAACTGCCGAACTAGCGAACTGCCGAACTAGCGAACTGGCGAACTTGCGAACTGGCGAACTTGCCGAACTTGCCGAACTCGGTGCGCGAACTGCCGAGCTATCACAATCTACCAACAAATTGCAACTGAGCAATTAATGTCTTCACACAGCTGTTAGAAGTCTAGGATTGAAGCCATAGCACAAGTTAGCCAAGAGGGTGAAGAAAGCTAAATGAGCGAAAAGAGAAGCCATGAGCATGCAAAGAGATATTTGAATGAGAGAGAGAGAGAGTATGTTTTTGTGATTTTTATGAATGTGAAATGCCATATTTATAGTAGTGATCATAAACCGCTTTGTGTCTACGAGCGGCAAACACCAAATAATACACCTTAAATTAAAGAGAGCTGTGGATTTTAGTGATTCGACTTGTTCCAGTAATAATTTACACTTTTCCTCTTAAATCATGCATATATATCATTTTAGGAAATAAAAACTTATTTATTTTGCTTTTTTGGGGGATTTGAACCTATCTCTACTAGCCAAAATGGGATCCTTAAATTGATTACATGGTAAGTGGTTGTTAAATTCAATAAACTTAATTAGCTATTTATATATGTCAGTTGATTTTCTTAAGTATAATGTACATAAAATACTGGACTGTGTGGCCATATATGCTCATATCTAGCTGCTTATATCGAACCAAAATACCATCCTTTTTTTTAAGGACAAAATAAGTTTCTTGTATATTCACAATTGCACAAATCAAGCAATAATTTCATATAAAATCTATTAGGGTCTACGTTTTCTTGCAGTAGTTGTTGCTAATTATAGATATGTATCTTTTTCTTAGTAATATCCAGAAAAGTCATTAACGAAATTAGAGGTTGACAAAGTATATTAATTTGAAAGTCAACTAATGTGAGATAGAGAGGTATATAATCAGAAAGAGAGATAGAGAAGAGCCAATTACATTTTTTTTCATTCATTGGTGATTACACTGCATTAATTCCTTTACAGGAGCACTAGTATTAAATTAATTAACCAGCCCATCGTTTTGATTGTTAACAAATATTTTGATTACCCGATTAATATAAAAAAACTATAAAAAAACTTGAAATATAATCGGATAATCGAAATAATACTATATATAATGTGCATTCATAATAAAACTTAATAAACACTTCAGACAAATTTGCTATATAAATCTTCTGAACCATTTAAACAAATAGTAATAGTAGAAATATTACTCCCTATGTCTATCAATACATGGATACGAGTTTTAAAAAATAGTGAAAGTAGTATAAGATTAGTCTTACTTTTATATATTAATTTTATATTAAAACGTAAGTGGGATAATGAAAAGTAGTGTAATGGGTTAGTCTTATTTTTATATATTATTTTTATATTAAAATGTGTGAGATAAAGTTAGTGGAATGATGGGTCCATTGCATAAGTAATAAAAAGCAAATACTAGGATATTTGTTGGTGGATGGACAAAAATGGTAAAATGAGAAGATTATTAGTGGATGGAAGGAGTATAAAATAGTACAAGAAAATTAATTCTCCCACCGTCCACGAAAAATAGTCTCATTTTGTCATTTTGAGATGTCCATAAAATATAGTCTAATTCCTTAAAATAGAAAGTTTCTCTTTAATATATATAATCCAGTTTGGGAGTATTTACTATACTATATATATAATCCAATTTGGGCCCTCTAATACATAGAGATAAGAAATAATATTAGTACAATATTTTTGAATTTTCGCTTAATTAAATTTTGGGTTCTGTCCTGATAAGGAGTATACCAATTTTAGACTGTCTAATAGTATTACTAAAACATATAATCTTTAATTACCTTAGGCGTTAGTGCCAGAAAAATTACTTTATTTAGTATTTTTATAAGGAAAATGATTTAGAGACTTAATGGCAATGCCATTAGGAGGGTTAAATGGTAATTTACTTTTATAAGGAAAATGATTTAGAGACCTAATGGCAATGCCATGATGAGGGTTAAATGGTAATTTTATATTATATTTCATTTCTTATTAAATTTATGGTTTGTATATATACATTCTTGTCCCTATAACCGTTAGATCTTCTAATCCCTATATTTATGACATACTTCTAATATTCCCTCAATTAGTTACAATAAATCTAAATTTATTTAAAAGTTAATAGTGATTCACATAGGATTCGCAAATGATGATAACTTAAATTAACTGATTTTTGGTTTAATATTATTAATAAAACCTATACTAATATTAAAAATATAAATACAAAATAGTCAAACATTTAATAATAAATTAATTGAAGATATACAAGAAAAATGAGATAAATTAAAAATTACATGCTGCTCATGATTTTTTTTCATAAAAATAATTGAACATCGATATTACATGTCTTAAATCATTAATTAAGTTTATGATTTTAGTTTTATGAATTTCATAATTTTGATTTGAATTTTGTTTACAAATTTAATTTTACTAATTTATTTTTTTTTCAATTCTTTAATTCTTTAATATTATAATCGGTTATCGATAAATAAAATAGACTTCTTGGCTCCACTCACTATGCAATAAATTAAAATTTTGATATATAATATTACTAATTAAGTTTAGTGATTTTATTTTATAACTTTAATTCTTTACTTTTAAAAATTTTAAATTCTTTTAAAATCTTCTCTTTTGAAACATTGCATCCAATCTCAATAAAAAATGATCGCATGTTCTTAACTCATTTATTTAATATTATGAAGATGTATACTTAAAGTTTTCTCTTTTTTTTTACAAAATATTAGAGTTATTGGCTCATTCACTATATTATGAAACAAATTAAAATTTGATAATCATACAGATTGAGTTTGCGGATTTGATTCTAATACTTTGTGTTCTAAAATTTTAATTTATTTAAATTCTTAATTTTTAGAATGCTACAATCGGACATCGATAAAAAAAATAATCACATGTTCTTAAAGGTCTATTTAATAATTTTAAGTTATATAGTTAATACTTTCTCTTTTTCTAGTATAAATATGTATTATAATTCTTAGCTCAGTTCGCTATATCATGCAACAAATTAAAATTGGTCGTATATGATATGGAGTATTAATACTAGTTGAGTTTGCGGTTTTGATTTTAAAATTTTTATAATTTTAATTTTTCACGTTTCAAAAATTTTAATTTCTTTAAATTTTTAATTTTTTTATATTACAACTCAGATCATATAATCATATGTTGTTAAAATTTTAAACTATTTTAGTATTTTCTTCCTGACTCTTTAAATATAGATAATATTAATAAATGAGTTTATGATTATTTATATTCTTAATTTTAAATCTCAATTAGTTGATATATGATACAATAAAATATTTTAAAATGTGAGTAGTAGTCTCATCCAATTATTTTCATAGTATTAAACAATTCCTAAAATTATGGAATATAATCTTATTTTTTGGAAACAAAATAATACGTATATATCTTGATATATTGATGATGGGAACAAAATAGTGCAAATTTCATGGTATTATTAATGGTAGGGTAAAATAGTCTCAATTTGAAAAATAGTTATGGCAAGAAAACATAGGGGTATTATGGCATGGAGACATTAGGTCTCTAAAGCACTATCCTTTTTATAATTGTTTTCACTCTTATTGATTTCAGTAATGAACTTCCAATTATTGCGATTTCTTCTAAACTACAACAACAAATTAATTTAATATCGATTACTCCTATTAGATATTATCCCATATTGAATAGCTCAAAATTTGATAATTTGAAGGCATAATTTTGGGTGCGTATGTTTCAACATGATTCGGACGTTTCAACCAATTAATTGGCACTAAAAATAAAGTAATGCATGAAGAAATAACAACGATAGATTTGTTTTCCGTTAACTTAGCCGTTAATACCGGTTATTGACCGTTGGCCGTTGATTGTCGCATAACTAACAAATCTAGCACACTGCCCACGTGGCGATCGCTCAGTCGCTCTTGGAGTCGGACAGATTCTCATAATTTGAGGCGACGATTTTGGGAGTGCAATTTCAACTCATTCCGTAATTTTAGAGGAAATTATTTTATTGTGTTTTTGTTTTAGACGGCCATTTCAAATTCAAAGTGACAATTCGGTTTTAAAGGAAATATATATTTTTAGCGTATAACTATTAAACGTAATGTAATTGATCATTATATCATGTAGGAGTATATAAATAACGTCACATTTCTTATTGAATTAAATTTAAACCTTTTATTTGATATATATTCACTCTGTCTCACTTTAGGAGTCTCAGTCACTTTTCTGCAGTCGTATTATAAAAATGATAATAAGTAGCTAAATTAGAGAAATGGTAAAGTAAGAGAGGGAATAATAGTAAAGTCTTCTCAACATTATTCTCTCTCTTCCTTACCATTTCTATACTACAACTATTTATTATCATTTTTATAAAACGAATGTAGAAAAGTATTGGAACTCCTAAAGTGAAACGGTGGAGTGGAACGGTGGTAGTATAACTATAGCAAAAGGCCTACGAACGATAAAATGTTTAGACGAGTTTGTTTGATAAAATTGCGTTACTATTTCTTTATCATGAAAAATGTGTTACGAGGGTAGGTTGAAAAATGAACCGGTAGGTGCATAGAAAGATGCACTTATATTAATAAATTTTGTAGCACGTAAATTAGATTAAATCTTGCCATGACAAAAGCGACAAAAATACAATGGTTACATTCGCTAATTTTCTAAAAGTGAAATATATTGTATATTAAAGGTATTGTGTGAAAGCAAAATCTGACCTAAATTATAATCTCGTCGTATATAGTTACACAATGTATAGACTTTGCATAGACAAACGGTAATTTAGGTCAAATAAGGAACATGTTTAGCCTCTAATCACATGGGTGTCACTATCTAATTCAGATTTGCTTAGATATGATTCGAATTCCGTGGACATTAATTCTTAATTAATCTGCATTAAATGCATATTTGATGAGCTAATGACCGTATTTGCTTTTTTAATGATACGTGAATTATGTGATAGATATTATATATGGTTATGATTTTGAGAAATAACTTATTTGGCAGAAGCACAATAGGGTTTATTTTGTAATTTTGCATTATTTTCTATTTTTGATTGTTTTTGAGAATTATGGTAATTGAATAAAATATGATTTCATTTTTAAATTCAAAAAACAAATCTGAAAATTAAAATATTTCGTTGATGTAACAAATCATGCATATTTTTTTTACAAACATAAAATCAATCTCCATATATACGCCATTTCCGTTTGTTCTTTCTTGGATTAGGGCAATAAGAATTTTAAAACAGAAATATGGAGTGTAAAATGTTTAATTTGAATCAGGTAAATTCTCTCGCATGTACACCATTGCTTCCTTTTTTTTTCCTTTTCGTATGTTTTTCTTTGCCATTTCACGAAGATAATTCTAACACGGTAACAATTCAGTTAATAATATTATTCTATATATTATTAATTCAAAAGGATATTTATATTTGTTACTATGTAAAACACTTCATCCGTCCTAAAAAAATAGTTTTTACTTTTGAATGATAAATTTAATTATTATTAGTGAAATCATCACCGCTGCAAGACGCTGCCCAGAATTTGGGGAAGAAGGTTAATTCAAATTGGTGAATTTGGGGAAGAAGGTTAATTCAAATTGGTTGTGGGCTTAACTTATTAAGTGATATTCTTAGGCCTTTAGTTATATTTTGATTGGGCCATTTTATTTGACTTTATAAATGAGCAGTTTGAATCCCAAATTTCGACCTCAGCCATTCAATTCAACTTTTACAACCGAAAGGAGTCGAACTTGTGAATTCTGATCAGCCTCAGCCCATACCTTGGACTTATGATTGTCCCTCCCGGCTGTCTGGAGAGTCTAAAAAATCCCATAGAGTCGAGTCGGAAAAACCATATCCGCCCCTTCTGTCTGGAGAGTCGGAAAATTCCCATATCTCATAAAATTCTGTAGCCCAATGGTTTTTTTTTAAACATTTAACTAACAGGTTTATGGTTCAACCCCGAGAACATATTTTTATTTTTCTTTGTCCATTCTTCATTTGATCAATTCATATTTCTTATTATTATTGGTATAAACACAAGTATATACTACTTTACCAATATACTTTTGTATTTTTAATTAAAATCAATTTTGTTGATATTATAATGAGCAGCGATAATTGAGTATGTATTTAGACATTTTTTAACTCAATAATTATGGTAGGAGAATCAATTAATTCATATATATGAAATTAAGATGAATAAAACTCCGTATGACCTTATATATGTGCAAGCTAATGCATCTTATTAAAAAATTAAGCATAATTTTATTTTGTTAGGTATATTTTATTTCGAGATGAAATAAATGATAAAATATTATTTTGTAAGAATGTATTACTATTAAATACGAATAATAAGTTAATTCGATAAAAAAAATTGATATTTATATATAGATGTATTTAAAGTTCATTGTGTGTATATTTTATTTCGAGATGAAATAAATGATAAAATATTATTTTGTAAGAATGTATTACTATTAAATACGAATAATTAGTTAATTCGATAAAAATTGATATTTATATATAGATGTATTTAAAGTTCATTGTGTGTTAAGTAAGACCTTGGGGTGTAGTAGCAAATATCTTTATCACTTCATTGGGATCGAACCCTCTCAGACACAGTTTTTTCAAATATTTTGTAATTATTAGAAAAATCGGTCCAATTGGTAGCTGGTTTCTGGCCGAACCATCCGAGTTTCCTTGTCCTAAACGGTTCCAAACTTCACTGGTTTAAAGGCATGAATCGGACCGGATCAAGCACCGGTTCATGGCCGACCCAGTCGGTCTGATCCTATTTTTAAAACACTACTCCTCCGTCCCCAAAGAGTATGCACTATTTCCTTTTTCATCCGTCCCCAAAGAGTATGCACTTTCAATTTTGAAAACTCTTTTCTCTCTATTTATCTCTCTCTTACTTTACCAATAATGCATTAAAACTCGTGCCGAACACAAAGTGCATACTCTTTGGGGACGGAGGGAGTATTTGAAACTAATTCATAAAAACCAGCAAAAACCAATCAAACTTGCAAGTTATTTGAATATATTAAGATCTATTATGATACAAAGATAAATAAGCCATTTTTCAAGATAGAAGCTATCTGATTTTTTGGGAGACGATCATAAGAACAAAGTTAAGTGACCTTGGATCAATGAGAGCAAAAGTTTCAGTAAATGGGATTGTGTACGTGAACGAGGGAGAAATGAATATTTTATTAAAAATTTGATTGAAATTGGCTCGAGTGAAACGTATGGATGTGAATAGTTTTAACACAATTTTCTTAATTTGATGTTAAAAAAATTACCACCACTATGGAATAAGGAACGGTATTTGTATATACCCCCCCAAAAAAAGGAAAGGCCGAAAGGGTGATATATCAATGTTGATGGTACAAGTTGCAAGAACTCAGCCAACTAAATGGTTGGGAAATAAAAGAAACGCTTGGTTTGTTAGATACCACACATTTCTCTTGGAAAGATAAGTTCTATATTGTTCATTTTCATTGTTTTTCACCGAAAATATTCTTTTTCTTCTGTTGGATTTTTCCTTTAGAATCTTTATTCTTGTAATATTTTACTTTATATTATATCAAATCAATTCATTTTCCCATAGAATAAATAGGCCTTGGTCCTTAAGGAATCTACTAGCAATCTTGTAGTGTATTTCTTAGGGTTTTCAAGCTACTTTTTTTCTTTTTTATTATTTCAATAAAGCTTATATTTTCAGTATTCTGAAAACTCAAGCCCAAAATTTAATGGATTTTTCTTGGAATGAAGCTAAATTTGTAAATGTCTAATTTAAAAGGAAGAGAACAAAATAAAAATTGAAAGACGAGAAAATGCATGTGCATGAAGATTGAGAGTACCTGGTCCAATCCCTCTGTAATCTGTTGATATTTGTTAAATACATTAAATAGCTTTTCTTTCTCTACCCACCTCCAAACATATTAATTTACTAATTTTGACAATAAAAATAGATCCAACGAGCTCCACTTCATTGTGAGTTTTAACTAAAATTTATTCTCCTAACTTGTTCATAATATTACTCCCTTTTTGCTAAAAAGATATTCTTCTTATAACTGACTTTAATTCAAAGTGAATGTGTTAAAAGTGACTACTATCATGACATGAGTGTCGCCCAACATAATATCCCCCGCTAAGCCCATTGATATATAGTTTTATAGTATTGATTTTATATCAATTGAAATTTATATTCATTTTAATCTCGATATATAAAAAGGACATCAATTTAATCATTTTTGTCCTAATTTCACCCGAACCTTAATTTTAGGGCACGTAGATTGGTATGCAAAAATTAATGAAATGAGAATGAAGAATAAACCACAAAATATTACTTGTAGAATAATCATGTCACATTCACTGAATTTCAGGACATGAAAAAGAATAAAAGAACTAATTGAATAGTAATTCGGCACTTTTACAATTGAAAAAATATATTACAATGTAATAAGTAATAACACGAAACCTCTTGCATACATGTACTCTGCACAAAGCTCCGATTAATAGGAGAAATTAAATTCATGCAGAATCAGAGTTTAAACCCCTCAAGTGGTTATAGATATAATTTTTCATTTCGAAACTATATATATATATATATATATATAATTCTCTAGCATTAAACACCCAAGTTCACCAAATTTAATTTTTTGAACCAGGTAACTGCTGTTGCATTTGTTGGTACATAGCAGCCAGCCTGCTATAAGCATCCATCGTCATCGGCTGCATCGAGTAAAATATAAACATTGGCAATACGCTAATAATAACGGTCATTTGATAAAATAAAATATGATAAGAACACACATTTTCTACCCTCGCAAACTATCTAGTATTAAATGTGATAGCCAAGTTAAATTTAATAAAAATGAGTGACACTTTCTTTAGTTAAAATGTACTCACTTGAGATTGACATGCTAGAAGTGCTGATAAAGGGTCCGGCATGGGAGGAGGAGGCGGCAGCAAACAATCGCCTCCTCCATTGTTCCACGTGGTGGGTGGCACGGGCATGAAGCCAGCAGTTGGTTGGGGGCGGGGGATGGTGTTCATGTCCATGACTCCCATCCCCATCCCCATACCCATGCCCATGCATCCCATCATAGACATCTGAAGCTGCTGTTGTTGCATTGCTAATGGAAACATCATGGATGGCATGTTCATCCTACTCATCATGTGCACTTGAGCCTGCAATTGCTTCAAGTACTCTATCACCTCGTCCAACATTGATGCTTTGTCATTCTGAAACAAATAATAGTAATAAACAAAGCTCAATTGAGACCCATCTATCAAAATTAATTTTTCATGAAAGGTAAAAAATTTCTATTATTGATGTAGGGATAGGCATGCACATGAATGATTGACAGAAGCAGACAAGCATATGTATGTAAGTAGACATGTAATTTTCCAAGTCCCTACATAAAAGGACTAATGTGGGTGATTATTGTCTTGACAAGAAGCAACTCTGTGTCTATATGTCTGAGAATGAAGATTTGTATGTGGACTATATTCTTTCTATAGCTATGCTAAATTGACATTCACATCAAATTATTGAATAATGCATAGCCAATCATACAAATAAAATTTGTAAAAGACAAACAAATAGTATTGAAGTGCAAGAACATATGATTATAATTTTAACAATAATTTTATAATAAAAATGTATGTGTGCATCAAATAAGTGGTGCAAGCTGATGGGGTCAATAGCTTTTAATGTGGTTTGGTGTCCGCATTGAATAAATATTTACCTTCCTATAATGAAGGGGACATTTTGATTTATTGCGGCATATTCATTTAAGTGCCTAAAAAAGAAAAATTAGGTATACTTTCCATCAATGGGTCAAATATACATGGAGTAATAAACAATCATCACACGCAACAAAAGAATACTACTAATGTTAATGAATTTTCCCCAATAATTGCAAAATGTGCTAATTGCTGTAAAATGATTGATGGTCCTTTTAGAGAGTGAAACATAAATGTGGATGAAGTGAATTTGTTATTTAGATCAACAAATTAATTAGACTAGTCTTCATCAACATACCTTGCTGGAATTCGGGACCAATTTCTGCAATGTCTTCATTCTTTGGTTAATTTTGTCTCTTCGTTTCTGAGGTACCAAAAATGGCCATGTTATTAAATAGAGATGGAATATATGGTTGAGTTTAATAAAAAAATGTAGAAAAGCATAATTGCATTTTTCCACATTTTTTAATTCAGCAAAAAAGTTAAAAGAAATGATAACGAGTGAGAAAAGAAACGTACACGTTCGGATTGGTTATGAATTGCGGCTGCCCTACTCCTTTTTGTACAAACTGAGGATTTTCCATTGTCTCTTCTTCGCCCCTCCTCCTCTTCTCCATTTCTCTATAATACAATGTTACTATTATATGCCAATTCTTATACTACTACCATATTTTAAACAAACCATATATTCTGCTACTTTCTAACGTCAATTCTTATATGTTCCAAAAAATAATACTCCATGTCGCTATAAAAAGTATATTTAAAATATTGCACCGTCTATCTATAAAATAATACTAGCTTAATTTATTATTTTGATATGTTTATGATTTAAAGTCTCATTTATCTCTTTTTTTCAATTTTAGATAAGGGACCCATTATATATATAACTTATTCACTACATTCACATTCTATTATAAAACTAATATATAAAAATAGGATACACTTTCCCCTAACTCATTTTTCTATTTTGAATTCTATTATAAAATTAATATATAAAAGTTGATTCCACTTTCCATTAACTCATTTTCCTATTTTTTCATAAAATTAAATAATTTCTTAAAGTAAAATAGAACTATAAATAATGAACTAAATGGAGAGAGTATTAGTAAAATAAATTATACTTTTATATATTAGTTTTGTAATAACTGTTAATAGAATGAGTCTTTAAATAGGTGGTTTCATGTGTACCAAAGATAATACTTAAAATTGAATTAAAACGACAGTATAATTGGACAAATATGAAAAAGATCATTAATGGGAACTAGGAGTATTGTCTATATTTTCTTTTACTGTGAATGCCGCAATTTCTAACGACTTAAAAAAAAACCACAAATGCGATTTGGTATCGTAAATGCAATTTTTTAACAAAAAGAAAAAAATTCAAAACAAAATCAAAAAAAGAAAAGAAGATAAAAGAAAAGAGTTGGAGCGTACATCAGATGCCCGAGACCTGCTGTGAAGAGAAACGGAGTCACGGTCGTCGGCGGAGGTCTTCGTGTACTCTTGGCCGGAGATAGTGTTCTCCATCGACGTCGTCGACGTGAACCCAGCCCCACCGAACGTCTGGACGCTCTCGCGCGCCACGTCCAACGGCGCTGCAGCGCCACTGCACGACCCCACGCGCGTGGAGCACGCCGCCGCGTGCTCCTGGCGCTCATGGACGTTCTTGGCGCAGGGCACGAGGGCGTCCATCGTAGCGGTGACGGACCCCGTGGGGCCCGGGTTCGCCATCGCGCAGTGGCTCTCAAACCACGGCATCAGGTCGGCCGCGGGCGGCGGCGGGTAGAAGGTGGCTTGGTTGACGACGGACTCGAGCGTGCCGCCGGCGCGTGGCTTGTCCCAAGTCGCGGGAGAGGACGACGCGCTTTGTTTGCCCACCACGCGCGGGACGCCGAGGCCATGCATGGCTAGTTGACCATTTTCCCATGTTAGCTCTGCAACTTCATATTCCAACCTGGAATAATTGAGTATATAATCATACAATATATTAAAATTCTTAATATCTTGTACTACGTTGGCTTAGTGATGATCATAGCTTATCTATTAAAGTGCGGATAACCCTCCCTCTTATAAAGCTTTTTAAGGAGTGAGTGGCAATATTATTTAACACTGTCTCTGTTCCATAGAAATAGAGATTACAGTAAGCAAGAGAGAAGGCTTACGAAGGGACATCTTGAGGGGAACTGGATTTGTACTTAATCTTGGAGCAATCGTCGAGATCACAACTCGGTACACATTGATTCATCTTGAAAGATAGAAAGTTGATCAATAGTGTTTGAGCATTTGGGGAAAAATATATAAGGGAGAGAAGGTGAGTGATACTATAGAAAAAGGGAACACTTTCTTTTTAGGTTCAATATATGTGGGTGTGGGCTCTTTTAGAAGGGATCTAATTACTATTCATAAAGATAAGAACAAAGCATAATTTGAGATAGAGAGAGACAGGGAGAGGGAGAGGGAGAGGGAGAGGGAGAGGGAGATGATCCATGAGAAGAAAATTATGGTATTATTTAAATTGTGAAAGAGATCTTTTGTAAGGAAAAATGGTACTTGAACCGCCGGTGGACTGTCAAATAAAAAATAAAGGTGCATTGAATAACTTTTTTGAGGGCGAAGGGTTGAATAAATAAGTAATCATTTGCGTATGCACAAGGAAATAGATAGATATACAAAATATACTCCCTCCATCCTTAAAAAATATATATTTTAGGGTCGACATAAATTTTAATCTAAAATTGGTAAAGTAAGTTAGAGGTAAAGAAAAAAAGTAAGTAAAAAATTATTAGTGCAGAATGAGTCTCACCTTATTAAAGAGAAGATTTTCCAAAATTAAAAAGTGCATATTCTTGTGGGATGGACTAAAAAGGAAAGAATGCATATTTTTGTGGGACGGAGAGAGTATATATTTATATACAAGTAGTGATTTAGGGAAATCATTTTACTTAAATGCATAACTAGAGAATATGAATTCAGTTCACTATAACAACGATTTAGTTCACTATAAGAGTGATTTAGTTCACTAAGGAGTGAACCAAGACGCCATAATAGTGAACTAAATCCTTCACGGAGTAATATAATGGTATTTTGGTTCACTCTTTTTTTTCAAATTCATATTGTGAACTAAAACGCTCATATAGTGAACTTGATCATTTTGATCTAATGGTTGAGATTTGTTCTCTAGTTATGCACTTAATATTAGTTATATTTTTATCATTTCCCTATATATATATATATATATATATAACTTGAATTTCAATAATATATTGTTATTAATGTCTTCGTTATAGGTGTTATTATGTTTTAAGACCATCTCCAACCATTTATCTCAAACTCAATTTTGAGTATAAAATATTAATTTACTCTAACTATTTATAACAAATTCAAATTTTACCTATTTTTGAGTATATGTCGCACAAAATTTTTGCGAGACTTGTAGTATTTGATATTGTTCTGTAGAAAAATACAAAAAATGAGTTTAAATTTACAGTATAATTGGAGAAATTTTCTACATCAAAATGAAATTTGTTGCATATTTATAGATGGCCTATTATAATCTAGATAGAGCCCTCGTTTGATTGGGGAAACTGACTAGCTAGTCTGTTATTTTCTTCTATTTTCATCCCACAATAAAAAGTCTCAATTTGCTATTTCGATTAGTGTTATATTAAGAGTCATATTTCACTTTTACCATAAATGGTAAGTAAATCCCTACATTCTACCAATTTGTTTCACACACATTTTATTATAAAATTAATAAATATAAATGAGATTTATAATCCACTAATTTATTCAATTTATTTTTCTTTATATTTCTTCAAACTTGTGATCACAATAAATGTGAGTTATATGTGAGATGGAGATAGTAATAAAAGTCATGATCTTTTAATGGAATGAAGCATCACGATATTTTTTTGACATGTCATGTGCTTTTGCTTATTTTATGCACTTATTTTCGGGTCAGTATTCAGATTTTACAACAACTGAAAATGATGGGACAACTTCCTTACTGATAATTAATTTTTTCAAATAGTCCCAATCATAATATAGCAATATTGGTCGAAATAAAAGCATCTCTCCTAGTGATATCGATATAAGCACTTAGTCCAGGGTTATCTGAGGATATTTTTAAAGTGCAGGGACTATGGATGAGATAAACCCATAGCCCATGGATTATTTTTAAAGTTCACTCAATAAATAATATGGATATTGGCTCCTAATATAATGGAACTCTTTAAAAGTTAGATTTTTACCATGAATTTTAAATTTGACAAATAATATTATGAACTTTATCTTAGTTTGTTATTTTTTACCGGTGAAAATATTACGGCAAGTAATATCATGATACGAATATTTTTTTCGAAATTTCTCGACAAAAATTTCGAGAGCTTCAAGTTATTTCTTACCGGTGAAAATATTACGGCAAGTAATATCATGATACGAATATTTTTTTTGAAATTTCTCGACAAAAATTTCGAGAGCTTCAAGTTCTTCAATCTTTGATGATAGTTTTTCTTGAAGTACACTCTCCAAAGTTGCTCTTCAATCCATTAATATAGTAAAAAAAATTCATCAGTGGAAAATAACAAACTCGATAAAGTTTATGATATTATTTGTCAAATTTAAATTTTATGAGAAAAACCTCATTTTTTAAAAATTTTATAATACTAAAACCAATATCCCTAAATAAAATGAAAAAGTGCACAAAAATCACAACTTAGAGTCAATTAAGTTGGAAATTGAACACGAATTTTAAATTCATGAAAGATGACATGTATTTTCAAAATTTTAACACATTAAATTAACATTTTTTCTTGCGAACAAACTACTCCGTGGCTAACAAACTTTTACCTCGGTGCAAACATAGGCTACGATGAACAAATAATGCCGTTTTGGACAAAGACTTTGCGGAGTAATAATGAAAAAAAATCACAACCTTTGAGAGTAGTTCAACAAAATAATTAAGAATGGTTATATTTTAATAAAACTTTAATTAAATTTTAAGGAAAATAATAAAAATAATGGAGCATTCACTTTTACCAATTGCAATATACCGACTTTCCATTTTTGTTCTCTTATTACAAATGATCGATTTTCTTTTTTAAAATAAAAAAATAATCCATTTATTTTTTCTTATATTTTGATCTCATTTAATTTCTCCACTTTATCATATCTACTACTTTATTCTTTTTTATCAATAAATAAAATTTTGTGTAAAAAAATTGATTACTTATGATGGGACGAATGAAGTAACAATTATAACTAAGTTAGAAAAAAATGGAGAACTAATAAACTCTAATTACAACATTAAATAAGAGTTTCATTGAAGATTAATTCATCTCTTTTATAATTATTCATTATTCTTTACATTGCAAGTTAACTGATGCTTTTTTTTATATTGTGAATATAGACAATAAAATAGAAAAAACTAGTAGAAAATAAATTATATAAGTTGCTTTTTTGATAAAAGAGAAAATAACTTATTTAACTTATACATCACGAGAAAACAAATTTATTAACTTGAGGTGAAAAAAATAATTAGTTATTCAATATTAGTTGTTGACATACGTACAATTTAACGTGGAAATAAATCGGACTAGGGGAGTACTGATTGTAGCGGCAGGCTCGGACTCTCGACGTGTAGATATGTACAACTGCAATTAGGCAGTTGGTTTATGGAAGCGCGACGGATCAATTTCACGAGTATCTCCATGTTGCCGATATAATTGGGCGCGAATTGTAACGATCCGATTTCCAAACTGACAGCTGTCCCTACAGACCAACACAAGTCTTTCTAGCATGCTTTGTCATCACTCACATGCTCCCCGTGTAGCAGCTTCCCAGGGAACCACTCATCTCACAATTGCTCCAAACTAAGCACGATTAACCTTGAAATTCTTATGAGACAAATGTCAGAAAAAAAATATGCATTTATTGGTATTAGTAGTACCTATTGAATTTGTTAAGCTCTCCTCGATTATACAGTCTCATACTAACATATCTCCGGAATCCCTCTTATTTGGGTGTGTTTTGGTTCATCCATGTCCCTCTCCGTTTCAAATGTAAGAGTCGTTCCTTGTCTGTATCTCTGCATCGGCACTCCCAACTCTTGCCCAGAGTTTTACGTGAATGCTTGAAGAAACTTTAAATCTATGTTATTTTGCTATTTTATCTTATTTGCTAACTCAAAATTTTTAAAATAGGATGAAAAATGGTGAAATAAGTTGTGACTAGTTTTGGGGCTAAATATTACCGATGTTGTGGCTTAAATTTAAAATTCCAGTGTGGCAGAAGAAAAATGAGTTGTAGTTGATTTTGTGGCTAAATTTGAAATCTTTATTGTGAATGTCCTTATACTATACTATAAAATAGTAAGTGTTATATCGACCTGAAATCAAAAATTGTAATTTTAATTTTTAGGATTTCACTTATGTAAACTTTAATTTTTAAGAATTTGTAATTGCATTTTGGATTTTTTAACAAAGCTTTATTATTAAGAAAATATTTTTAGTAATTATAATTTTTAAATTGAATAAATAGAATAGTGGGATCTATGAATAATGAAGAGCATGATTACGAGTGTTGTGCCATAGCAAAAAGTGAAAAATAAAATATGAATAAAAATAAGACCGTAACTCATAAACACTGAAGAACATGCTCTCCGTGGAGATCGCGTTGTGCATGCTCTTATAACTAAATTTTGGAGTGAATTGAGATTCATCGAATTATGTCATGCATGGCGTAATCCGAGAAATGGGCAAAATTGGAAAAACAGAAATCCACTTATTTTTTAGAGTAATGATAATAGGAAAAATTGTTACAAATTGATATGAAGGGCTGCACTGCACTGTGAACTCGAGATTTTGGTAGCGCGTGTCAGCAGGTGAGTCAGATTGCGCGTCGGGAATGCAAACTTTGTACGGGAGCAGGCGATGAAATGCCCGCGTGTATTGAAGCTCCTGTAGACACGAAGATGGAGAGACGTCCACATACAATTCCACGCGCTCTGCATAAGCTGTCAATTTACGCTCAGGATAAGTGTTCCCTCTTATGTTAAATAATACATGTACTGTACACTTTGATAATTTAATTTACTGACATTCGGATATCTATGATCTTCAATTTAATTTTATCGAGGTTGATAGTGGACTGTTTTGGCATTATTAAATGAACAATTTCCACAAACAATTTCATTCCGTCATTAGCTTATGAGAATGATGACGTAGATGTGACACATGTCATGTACCAGTACGTCTAAATGATTAGGTCATCCACAACGCTATTCTTATACCTTCCTAAACCGTTTCTTAAATTACTCCATTCCTTAATTAAGGAACGGAACCTGCAACCCTCCGTTTCTTATCTGTTCCTTAACCGTTCCTTAAATTACTATTCATTCAATTTCATTTCTTATTTTTATTTCCAACCCAATTTAATTAAAACAAACACACTTTATTAAAAAACACACAACATTAAAAAAAATTACAACTTAAACTTAAAAAAATAAAAAAACACACAATTAAAATCCTAAAAAAATAAAAAACACACAATAAAAAATACACAATTAAACGTGGGAAAATAAAAAAACTACTCCGAAGCGATCGAGGTGGAGGGGGAGTCGGAAGGCCAAGTTGTGCCGCCATATGCACAATTCCGTTCCACCAGGCCACGTATTGGGAGTGCGAGAAGCGGGAAGTGTCCGCCATTGTGGCGGTAATGTACGCCACCATAAGTGTGTCCGAGCCTCCCCGCGAGCCCGATCCCGAGGCCGGCTGGCTTGATTCGCCTCTGCCCTTCCTCTCTCTAGCCGCCTTCGCCGCCTTCGTCCCTTGCGGCCGACGGCTCCCACGGCTGGATCCCCCGTATTCGCCGGCCGTACCCCCAAACACTTGCTGTTCACCCTCGCTGGCTTCACCGGTGTCACCAGACGAGTAGTTGCCGCTCGCCGTGTGCTTCGTGCGCTTTGAGGTTCAGCTCGAGCTGGAGCGGACACCGCCGACCCACCTTTCCTCGTCCTTGACGATCTGCCAAATATCAACAAATTTGAACTGTAGACCGGTGTCCTGGTGGAAGGCGCGCAAAGCCTCCCTCAGAATGTCGGCGCCCGAAGCTCCGCTTTGGTAGTGCGCCGCTTCGGTCGAGTAGATGCCGCAGAATTTTTTGACCTGTACGTCGACTTGACCAAAGTGAGAATGTAGCATTGTATATTTGCGCTTCCGGGCCCCTTTCGGCTTAGTCTGGTGGTAGACATCACAGACCTTTTCCCAGAAGCACTTGGCGGCTTGTTGATTCCCGACGATGGGATTGTACGAGACAGTGAGCCAGGCGTCGCCTTTGTTTCTTCGTTGTTGTACGGATGCCGGCCCAGATCCTCCGGTTCCTCCTCCTCCTCCTCCTCGGCCGCCTCAGACGCAGCCCTGAAGCTTCCACCGCCTCGGCCTCCTCCCTGGGTGGGTTCAACGGGGATATCCTCCCGAATCTGGGACAATCCCTGAGAAGGCCGCGAGGCGGAGGGTCGAGCGTATGCATCCACATCGAAAGTGGGTGGTTGGTACCCACCCGGCATCGCCGACCCCTGGGTGCCCGGCGTCGACGAACCGGAACCACCAAGTGTGTTGTACATGGTCTCCCAATAGCCGAACGCGTTGAGATCCCACCCACCGGAGCCGCCACCGCCGTAGTTGCCGTAGCCGGACATTTTGTGAAGAGATTGAAAATGAAAATTGGAGAGGAAATGAAGTTGATTTAGGAAGAATAGATGTGTAGTTGTGTGTGAAATGAGGATGAATTAGAAGTATTTATAGAATAAGAAAATAAAAATAAAAATTTTAAAAAAATTAAAAAACGGTAAAAAAACGGTAATATTACCGTTAAATTTTTTTTTTATAAAATTGATTTTTTTTTAAAAAAAATTATTATTGCGTCAGCACGTGATGTCGCCCACTCGCGGGCCGGCGAGTGAGCGTCACGCACGACGCGGGGAGAGCCAAGTCGCCGAAGCGCGTGGCGGCACAGACCGTGCCGCGAGTCGTGCCGCCGGCACACGGCACGGCATGGGAACGACACCGCGACGAAACCATGCGCCGCAACGCGTTCCGCTGCGCTTTCGTTCCGGAGGAACGACAAGCGGAACGCCAGCGGCCCGCGTTGCTGGTGCTCTTAGTAGCACTTCCTTCGTCGAAATATTTGTGTTTTAACATTAGGTTTTATATATTAGTACTTCTTCCCACTGATGGATTTTTTTTGACACGGACATTAAGAAAATGATATATATTAATTTAAGTTAAAGTAGAGAGAGTAAAGTATGAGAAAGGAAAAAGTAAGAAAGATAAAAAGATAATAAAGCAAGAAAGAGAGAATGAATAAAATAAGAGATGATTGAAGCTTTGTTTTTAACTAAAAAATGAAATTGATCAATCGTGGTGGGACAACTCAAATGGAAAGTTGATCACTTGTGGTGGGACAAATGGAGTATTATTTTATGATTAAGTAGAAAGAGAGAATAAATCGACATAAGTATTATTTTTATATGAAGAAAAAATTATATTTTGTAGAACAATAAAAACCTTCTTCCCATTTAAAATATCCACGTTCTTAAATAGTAGTATAAGATTTTAGGAAGAATTCCTAGAGGAAAGAAGTAGAAAGAAAAAAAAATAAATTAAATAGTCTCATTGCAGCTGCGAACCCATCAATGACTATAGCAAGAGATGCAGTTTGGCTGTGGTTTAAATTGTTTGTATTTTCAATACTATCGTCTACAAGAAAATAGTTTTATTTTCTATTTTTAGTACTACACTAAAATTAGTCTATATCTATTAATTGTAAAGATTTTATTTCCAAAATAAGGTGACTTTCATTTTCACTAACAATACTTTAATCAATTCACCATTTCTCTTATTTTTTCAATTTTTCTCATATTAAAACTCATAACTTCCATAGTCAAAATTATTTGGCTTTTATTTTCACTAACAATCCTTCAACCAATTTTTTTTCTCCATTTCTCTTTTCATTTTCACTAAAAATACCTTAACCAATTCTCCATTTATACCTTATTTTTTCAATTTTTTTCATATTAGAACTCATACCTTCCATAGCCAAAATTATTTAACTATCATTTTCACTAACAATACTTCAACCAATTTTTTTCTCCATTTCTATCTTATTTTTATCAATGTTTCTTGTTTGTCGATATAGCGAAGGCATTGTTCAATTTTCATGTTTATAAGTTGGGCTTAACCAGGAAACAGTGCAAGGGTTTTTATTGGGTCTTGACATTGATTATCTTTTGAGTCCAGGCCATATGCACAGATCTGGGGCGTGACCATAATATGAAAAGTTCATAAATCCCACTTTTTAGTACTACTTTAATTTTTATAGTGATTAAACTTTTAGTTTTAGGATATGTTGGTTGAAATTAATTTTTCATTTTACACAATCCATTGCAGACCAAATGTTTCGGTATTTGATCTTTCATCGACATTGAAAGTTTTTCCTCCAATGCCTAACTCAGAAAACATTGACCTTATTAATCATCAAATCAAAAATGTTTAACTCAATTCAATCACATTGAAATACTACTACTGAAAAATTGCATTATTTTTTCATAACTTATGCATTTTGATTTAATATTTTAATAGCAAGTCTAACTAGAAAGAGAAGTTAGCGAGTTGGATTTATACAAAGAATTCTTTTTATATTTAAAAACTTTGTGTGGTATCTGAATTGTAGTTATAAAATAAATAGGAAAATTAGTATGACAAGCATAAACGTCAAATAACAAATTATCCAATACTATGACACATATTGCTTTTGATGTTTTTTTTTTAAATATGATTTTGTAACATGGAATGAGGAAATCTTTACTTGGTGATATTCCGATTCCTCTGTCTTTTAATCTGGAGCGGCCACTATTTACAAAACAAAAAACCCAAAAATACCGAGGCAAAATAATCTCCTGAAAAATTAATTATTATACCGAGACAAAGTAATTTGTGAAAGAGATTTTTTGAGTTATTATTCATAAACCAATATATAATTTCAGAAATTCGAACCAAAATGCCGCCTTGTATGACTCGGCTTCGGATCCGTCGACTTGGTATACGTGTCAGGATTTGATTGGTTTTGCGCATGTGTTCGAACCCGTAACGTAGTTCTATTGTTCAATATATAGCTTGTTTCTTTTCTTCCATTAACGGCAAATCTGTATCACCTCAATTGCGATAGATCTGAATTTACGAAGACTTTAGAGAGACAAAATCAAATCAAGTCTAATTCAAGGTCAGCCCTGCATCTCTTAAATCGGTACTCGAGCGAATTCATTCATACATGTTGCTCTATTTTTTCAGTTGTTGCTTTAAATTGTAGAATTGTTTGTTTGGCTTTTGATCTTGTTGTGATTGAACGGATGAGATCTGGCAATTAATCTGTTAGATTACTTTGTTGTTATAGTCCTACAGAATATTGATCTGGTAATTAAAATAAAATTTTGTATTGAATGTATGAAGTAGTTGGTGCAGAAATGGCAACGGGAGGAGCGGCTCCTGAGAGGGGAAGTGCTGCAGCTGCCGCAGCTAACCTCCGTAGGAGGAGAAGTGGAGGCGGAGCAGGAGGGGCTGCCGGTGGAGCAAGTGGAACAATGCTTCAATTCTACACAGATGATGCTCCTGGGCTCAAGATTTCCCCAAATGTTGTGCTTGTTATGAGCATCGGTTTCATAGCTTTTGTCGCACTTCTTCATGTCATGGGCAAACTCTACTTTGTTCGCAAGGAGTAGATTTCTAGGAGAGACTCATTCTGTTTTTTGGGCTTTAACCATTCAACTCACTTTTTTATATAACTTGCACCTTATGATAATTTGTCACACATCTCCAGATTTTAATTCAATTGTATAGAAGAACCCCTATAAAGGAATTGGAGAATCTATACATTCACAAGAGGTTTGCAATGGACGAGGCCTATTGACAATCAAACGTTCCAATAAATATTTCTAAGAGGGTTAATAGGGGGAACCAAACAATTCGCACCTGGTTTGATTCAGCAAACAGATAAAGAAGAACGGAGGAGAAGTAATGGGTATGGTTATTTGGATAGTGCAATTGGTTGGCAATGGCATTCAGGAACAGGTACCGGCCCTCTCTGTCGAGATCCGTTTGGAAAACATCCAGAGCAGCACTCACCAAGAATGCACTCATATTACCCATGGTTTGAGCATGAGGGGGTTTTCTCGCTTGCAGTTGCTGAATAGCATAAACATGATTTTGAAATGATTTTTTGTTTGGATCATAAATAAAAGAAAACCACAAACATACAAGGTAAACAGGTAAAAAAATAGCAAATATTCAAGAAATAGTAGTGGATTGAGTTTAATAGGAACTGGAATCTAGAATGACAGACCTGCATCCCCACATAAAGAACAAGGGAGTTAATTAAAGGAGCATTGTAACGAGTCCCAGCACATGCAGCATCACTTGAAGAGAGTAGAAGCTTCTGCTTCAACTCAGCATCACTTAGAAACGGGGATCCTTGCTGCCTAGTCTGCGACAGAAATTGCTTATAACATAAGAACCACATAAAAAGTTTTGAAATTCATTAATTTTCTTCTGCTCTTTACCTTTAAATACTCCTCCACATCATCCTTGATCTGCTTTGCTTTAAGTGCGGTATCAACATCTGAAAGAATTCTTGGCGTATGATTAATCTCCGCCAGAAGGTCCATCTACATCATCACATAATGTGTCATTCAGATACCAACTTTACAGTCCAAGCAATAGATCATATTAAGTTAAGTTATGGACCTTTAAGTTGGGAGTAGAAGGATCTGGAAGCCTCATATTGCGACGAAATGCGCTAAGGATTATATTCCGCATTTGTATGCAGCTGGGGGGGGGGGGATGACATCACAAAAGCTGAAATGATAATCACAAAGGAACTCTGGAAAATCATGAAGTAGCACCAACAACACTCGGAGTGTTCCTTTGTACAGAAATTGCACCTAGCGATATACAAGATTCATATTGCATCAATATCAACACACAATAATGGTTGAGAACATGGAAATAGTCCAAGAACTGCATTCAAACCGGTTCCTCAAGTTCAGTCTTCCTTAGGAATGGTTCCATGAACTGGAACAAGTCCACCAGTAACCTCTGAAAATATGGCCATCCTTTTTGTGCATTTGCAGTAAGCAGCTTTGGCATAAAACTTCTATGACTAACCAACTCGAGCCATGCAAAGCTGAATACAAAATTGAGCAGCTTTAGGTAACCCTATGGTACTGGAAGGAATAATATTATCATCCCTCAAAATAAGCAGCTGATTTTCATTTCTATATGATAAGATATAATATGCAAACAGTGTTTGCAATTCGATAAGTACATCAATAAAAATAAAGAACAAACATAACAAATCGAAGCATTCATGACAACCTATATTCACAATTCTGAACTTAAAGACAATGGTTGGCTGGAGTTAAAAATAGAGTACATAGGTATTGGTTCACCAGGCAGTTTTTCGGGGAAGAAGAAAATAGAATCAGGAATACTAACCACAAGT
This sequence comes from Salvia splendens, assembly GCF_004379255.2. Taxonomy (NCBI): domain Eukaryota; kingdom Viridiplantae; phylum Streptophyta; class Magnoliopsida; order Lamiales; family Lamiaceae; genus Salvia; species Salvia splendens. The sequence continues at coordinate 33,193,962 of NC_056035.1, forward strand.
TATTCTTAGATGTGAAAGACCTAAGATTTTTATACTTCTAGAAAGCAGAATGTAAGTAATAGATTGAGTGCTATAGATGCGAGTTTGTGTCAATGTATAAGTGAGTAATATAATATTGTTCAACCAAAATCAAATCAGTTTGAAGCTATACAAAGCGACTCAAAAGCAATATGCAGATCCCATATGCAAACAATTAAAACTGAATTCTTACAAAGACAGCAAAAAATAATTTTAAGTTTATCTAATTGTTCAAATCATACATTCTCCCGGGATCAATAGGAGCAATTAAACAACCATTCGCACAAACCTGAACCCTGGGACCTTGAGAGGCTGAATTGCATGGAAGGAATTTGCCAAAGCAGTCAATGCCTGAAAATTTTATTCTTTAGTTAGAAAATAGTAGTTGTACGATGCAGATAGCTTTAGTTAAAAAGACACCTAGGCTAGGAATTAAATCTCTGAATGAGAAGAAAGCTAGCAAAGTTTGACCCTATAGCTGAATTAAATGCCAAATACAGTACCTGAAAATTGCCACCTTCAAATACAGGATCCAATGAACACAAATCAAGCAGCCAATTAACAAACAACCTAAAGTAGGACCTTGGATTAAATGACGCCTTTCTCTCCTCAGCATCTTTTAGAATATATTTCACCGTAAGAGCAAGAACTTTAAGCAGCCATGGTAGAGTACATTAAAAATCTAGACACTTAACATTAAACAATCAAGCTCTGATCTCAAGGTCGTACCTTTGGCAGAAGTGAAAGTTTCCTCGAACCTTGATCCACAGGGCCAAACTGGAAGGTTTGAAAGAGTAAACACAGATAGTATGAAGGGCGGAGATTTCAGAGAGAGACTGTATATACATTTTATTCCCCAAAGTACCAATATGAGATGCTACCTTCAGAACTGAGAAAACTAACTTCGCATTTATAGACAATGTGATACAGAGAGTTCCTGAATTCAGGACGTAACAAATAAAATACCCATTACACTTGAACTAAATCGTTTATTACAGTAAGAGTGGAATAGGACCTCACCATAATCCTGCGGAAAAATCGATCAGTCATATCATCTCCTTTAAGCTGCCCTCTCTGTTGCAAGAGTGAGACATGGCGAGCACAAGCCACATCATTTGCTCCAGGAAGTTCACATATATGGTACCATTCAGCAAACAACCCAAATACCTAAGTCGTGTATCAATTTCAAAACCAAAGGTCAGAACATATGATTTGAAAATGGGGAACCCGTAACAAAAAGCTGTAACTTTCCTAAAAAGAAAAAAATATCTGACTACCTTTAACAGAGGAGTATGGGAGAACTCTCTGTACTAAATAAAGCATACACAAAGCAGTAAACTGCACATATGAAAAACACAATAAAATTTGAACTTCTAGTTAATGCTGATTAACAAAAATGTAACTATAACCTCAAAGCTTGTAACGAAATGCTCCGTCCGTCTCTCCATTTTGGGCTGTCCCATTTTAGACGTCTCATTCTATTTTTAGGATAAAATCAAATGGGCCATATCACTTTTTTAACACTATACATGTGGTCCCTGGGACACCACTTAATAATCCAATTAACCTTCTCTCCTAAATAACCTTTCCCAAAAGAAATTAAACATTTAAAATGGGACGGAGGGAATACTCAGTTAAGGAGGTTTCATGGAATCAGCTAAATGTTAAACTGTGTAAGCCAATGTGCCCTTTTTTGAGCTCGAAAATCAATTCAAGACAAGAAGACAAATTGATGGGACTGCAATGCAAGTTATCGGTAGATAAAAATTGCGAAGCATTCATTTGTGTTCAGGAGACAAAATTGAGAAAAATCTCTAAGCACGTCCTCTTTTATGAATAAAAACAAAGTAGGTTATATACAATGTCAGATTCAAGCATAATAAAAAGAAAATGGGAGACAAAGAGAAAGAGTTGGGAGATAAAACCATTATGTAGTATGTGTAGAGGGCAGAAGCATTATCAAACCTCCCCATATGACAAATAAAATACATAAAACCATCAAATATCTTCCAGAACCAGCATTGTACTACTGCTGCCTGCATACATAAATATAAAATGTTAGGTAGATCCAATATTTAGTACCTGTTCAGAGAAACCAGCAGCATCAAAATCCACCAATTCTGTCACATTGAATTCTTCACTGCTTGTCCCAGGAAGCCCAGGTTCCACCAACTAAAAAAAAGGTTTTAGATAGTGTGAATGTGTGTGTTGGAATGCACCAAGTGTGAGATAAAAGGAATTTCTGCGAACCTTTTTGTCCCTGGAGGTTCGTGCAATTTCTTCTTTACCAACAGCCGAAGGAGACAAATTTCCAGCATTAGCAGGGTTCATAGCTATTTCAATCAGCTGTTGTAACGACTCTGGGGATTCAGGTCTTGCAGTAATCTAAAAAATTAGGAAAATAGTTAGGGACTCTAGATATAATATATAATATCTAGGACATAACTGAAGCAGACATGCCTTTTCCAGAGCATCAACAAGATTGTTAAACTCTGATATCACTTTAAATTATTTATAACCAAAGTTTGTATGAGAGAAATGGAAAATAATTATATAAACATGATATAGCCTTTTTTTTTACCTGAATCTCAACCTCTTTCGCTTCATTAGCCAACTGAATTTCTAGCTGAAAGAGGTTGTTACAAGTTAGTTAAAAGCCAAAAGAAAGAATACAGTCACAAGAAACTCTCAACAAATGAGTTAAATCCATACAACATGAAAGGCGGATAGTAAATATACCTTCTCTGAGATATTCTGGTAGTTACCCAATGTGTCACCAGTGGTTATTAATGGCTCAGAGACATTTGTCCCAGGATGCTCAGAAGCCAGAGTTGCATTAGTAAGATGTGAAGCATTTCCAGGTTTCTGCATTTATGAATTCCTATGTTAAAAAAGTGCACATGCAAACAATGACAGATATATAAACAGAATGTACTCACTTTTGCAGAATGGGAAGGTTCTATCTGTAGCATACCCGTGTCCAAAGCAGGAGGAAATGAAGGAATGATGTCATTTTCAGGAGTTTGTGGACCATCGCCAATTGAAATATGAGATGAGGGAACACTGAAAAATGATCACCATAATTTTACTAATTTGATACCTTTTTGTTTTTGTTGCTCGCAGGTCTTACTCATAGGAAAACAAGAATTAATAATTGATAAATTATATAAAAATCAAATAAAACCTTGCAGGAATCTGGCATCGAACAGGCGCTATCTCATCAGAGTCAATTTCCAGTGTCTGGGGCATAGCACCAAATCCTGTGCTAACAAGGCCAGATGAGTAAATGCTACCACTCATTTTGGCAGAAGTAGGTGCAAATTGTCGGGACAATCCACTTTCTGATGAAGCAGTGGGGCCAACTGGGACTGCATTTGAGCTCTGGGTGGATCGATTCTGGCCTGGGAACCGAGCAAAATCCTGCAAACAAAATGACAAAATGAAATGAGATACAATAAAGATCACAAAGATGAACTAGATAAGACATATCTGACCACGTGAATCAACTTAGATGTCCTAGAATTTGTCAAAGAATCACCTCATAAACTCGCTGTTGTGCATGTGACAGGTGGCCTGGCTTAGGACGAAGGGCCTCAGGTAAAATACTCATTTGACCTTGGGCATAAAGGCTAGCATAATAAAAAGCAGCACCAACACTGTCTCTATGCTTTCTCCTAATAGAAAGTTGTTGATCCATTTCCCCATCAATAATTTGGACTGCCTGTAAACGAGGTTAAAATGCAACAAGGATAAAATACAAGCACTATGTCCAAACCCATATACAATGGACTAATATAACACAAGACTTAACTAAATTTATTATATCAGTTATTTGCTAGTAGTATTGCTCTAATAAGTAAAGCCCATTCAAAAGAGAAAACATCAACAGACTCCACGTTCACCACATAGAAAATATCAAGAGACCTTTGTAACTCTCCACACATATAACTCATGAGGCCGTACAATCAGGATTTAGGACCCACCTAATATACTCTGGAAGGAACTTCATCATCCACTTGAGTTAAAAGTGTTTTTCAGACATGATATGCATAAGCTTACTTGACACTGAAACATGCATGACCTATACATTGCTTTTATCTTGATAAAGGCTTCCAAATTCATTTTAAATAAATCATGAAAATTACCAGTGGAAAAAAGTCACAAGAAAGCCTAAATTAACTTTTCATCCACAAACAGGCCAAAGAGAAAGAGTAAGAGGACTGGGAAATATAAGAAATGCACTGGGTCAAGAGCACCTTGTTCAGCAGCAGTACCAAGTCATTTTCATATATTATTAAAATATTAAAATTAGGTGTTTTAAAGAAAAGGAGGGGAACTCTTTCCCAACAGCTCAACTTGAAATCTCAACTACTCTAGTGTAATAATACTCCCTCTGTCCATAATAGATGAAACACTTGAGTAATGGCACGAAATTTTAGAAGATGTTTTGTGTGTTAAGTGGGAAGAGAAAATAGTATACTTTTATTAATGTGAGAGGGAATTTAAAAAAAAATAAAAGAAATGTGACATCATTTGTGGGACAAACTAAAAAGGAAAGTGTGACATCTATTATGGGACGGAGGGAGTATAATATAACATTACATATCATAACACTCACAAAATAGAGCTCGATAGCATAGGTATTTTTACTTTGAAGTTTGAACATTATTAATACTACTTCTTGCTTTCGAACTCAATTTTTAAATATTTATCAATATTGGTTGTCCAGAGACAATTGTCATAATTGTAAATTTGATTGAACCAACAGATAACTCATAATAATTTCAGTTTACCTTCTCAGTTGCAGCTTGTTCAATCAACACACAGCCTAGGTCCAGATTTCATTGATCACCAGTTGAAATGCCTGTTCTAGAAGATCACTTGCTATGGCCAAGCCCTGAAGTGAGCTTCTAAGCTGGCTTGATATTGAACCATGTAAAGGTTCCTAAATGTGATGAAAAAGCCTCTTCAATCAGCATGCAAGGTATATTAAAGTGATGTTCTGACAATTCAGAAGATCATTAACATTTTAAACCTGAAAGTAATAAAACAAAGGTCATCTATACCTTGCAGGTTACATGAGCAAAACTTCCCGCCAACCTTGCTACCATCAAATGTGCTGCATTTCGTATAAGGGTCTCATCAGGCTCCATGGCATAGTCCTGCCATTTAAAAACACATAACTTCTTTAGTAAACAATTCGCATTGTTATATATACACTACTGAAAAAAGGACCCTTCAGAATCAATGAATTTGAAAGAAATACACCTTCAAGACAAGTTCCTTAGTTGTGTCAGTCGCAATAGAAACACTGCATGGCACAATACCAGACACTATTTCTTTAACAGCTCTATCCATGGCAACTGGAAGTACACTGAACCAAATAAAACATGTAACTGAAAAACATTTGATGATTTTCATTGTCAAATAGAATTTCAGTTACTAATTCAGACCTCTGAAAATGCAAGTGTAAGCCATAAGCCTGAAGCCTTTGACAACCACTTGGTGTTCAATATTAGCTGCTGTGACAGGAACCTGCAACATTACAAAAATAATAGATCATCAGTCAATATTTAAACAGAAAAACATCGGAAGCACATACAAGCGGAATCTGGAGAGACCTGATTAACTGGATATTGTGACTGTCCTTGTAAAAGGCCTTGAGCAGAAGGAAGCTGGTCAGAATAACCCAAGTTAACTAGCTTCTCATCCTCAGTCAAAGTTCCAGATGAATGAGGTACAGCTGCAGCATAACTGTTATCGTGATCACAAAATCAACCTCCAATCATGCTACTAAATCAAAATAGAACAATTGAAGCTCTAACCTGAGACATAATACGAGATCGGCTGGCAGTATGGGGAGAGGCAGCAACATCAAGGGGTATCTCAACTTGGTTAAGTGTCGAAATAATTCCAGATTTCACCTCATTCATTCTTGGTGGCTGTGAAGATCCAACATCCTAATTCACAAAATCAGGATTACCTTCAACTTCTGGAACTATGTCCTTCAGAAGAGAAGTGGGTGTGACATCCTTGAGGTCAACACTTAAATGCATAAACAGAACCTGAACCAAAGAGATATCAACAAAGAAAATCATCCCAAATTTAAGATGTTTGCTCTGCAAGCAAAGAATAACCAGATCTGTGTATACAGAATCACCTCAATCTCAAATTTGAGATTCATCTTCAAGTTCGGCATCACATATATCTCAGCAAGCAACCCAAGAATTCCCAATGTCCAAGGGTTGGGAGGCCCATATGCAATACTGTTCAAACAAGGTACAAGAATCTAAAACAAGCACATGGAGTCAATAAACTTGGATTGGCAAATGCATAGAAAATAAACAATAGATCGTACCTTTGAGATAAAAGGAATAACAGCTATCATGAGTCCCTTTTCATATGCCTTCAAAAGCATACAGCACATAATATATATCCACGTGTGAGAAAAAATCAAATCAAGAAGATGAGATAATCATGGCAACATGAGGATCTCAGACAATTTAACTCCAAGTTTATGAAGTGAACTCAAAAACAAAATAGAAGAAAAGAAACCTCTATAATCAAAGCTTTTGGATCCATCTCTCGTGCCCTTAGAACTTTATTTTTTCCGATAGTAATCTTCCCAGGCCAGCTTCCTAAATTTTTCAGCAGTGATCGTTCTTCCACACTAGATTTTATAAGTTCTGATCCCAAGAGAGCCTAGACATAGTACAAATACCAAGAATAAACACCAGCTTTCCAAAATGAATAAAGTAGAGTGAAAAAAATCAGACCTTGCAGTTTTCATAAGTGGCTTGCACAATCTCTATGTTCAAAGGTTTCAAATTTACTTTATCAAGAAACTTCAGGTACAAATCTTGAAAATTTGGTTCAATGCTTACCCTGCCAAAAATAATAAGACAAAAAGAACCGAAAAGTTCAAGATGTCATTCTATTTTCTTTCAAAATGCCAGACAGGAAGAGTAACTCCAAAGGTAAATTGCATCTAGAGAACTGTTTTAGGTAAGAATGTATTGGCAAGCTATATCTCTACCTATTCATAACCATATACTGCGCGAACCAAGGATAGTATCTCTACCTATTGATAACTCTTTAGCTTTAACCTCAACATTTGCAGTCGACAAGTTATTTATAATAAAAGATATCTTGTCCTGAGCTTCTGATGCTGGAGCCTGTTCCAAAGATGGACGGAAGAGTCAGATACTGAAAGAGAATAACAAAACAGCAGATTAGACAAACATCATGGTAGTGGAATAGAATGTCAGACTATACACCACACATAATTTGTATACAACCGGAATATAGTCTAAGTAGGACATATCAAGTACTCCCTCCGTCCCACTACAAGTGATAGATTACTCTTTTTGGTTGTCCCACTACAAGTGATTGATTTCCATTTTTAGCAAAAAACAACACATTTACTCTCTCTTACTTTATTCTATCTCCTACTTTATTTTCTCTTTCTCTATCCTACTTTATTCTCTCCAGACTCCACTTAACTCAATAAATATCATTTTCCTAAATCCTGTACCCAAAAGAAATCAAGCACTTGTAGCGGGACGAGGGAGTACATCATAAAACTCCAAATTATCTTAGAAATACTATGAAATTAACATTTACAGTCCTACCCAGGATTGAGGACAGTAACCAATGCTCCAGAATATAAATTAGCTTTTACCTGTAGTGGATTCTTCAATGACTATTTGATACCAGAAAGCACAGAAGCCTGGAAATTTTGTGGTAACATGTACCAGCATTTATGTATTGAGGTGTCATGTTGTGCTAAATATTTGAACTACCGGTATATGCTGGCAGCGAGAAGCAATTAAAGCATATGAAATATGAAAATTAGTCTAACTTTGTTTTAAGGAAACAATAAAAATATTTGAAAATTTGAGGATGGCAGTGAGAAGCAATTAAAACAAAACATTGTTTTCTAAATCAGATCATGATTCATACCAGTGGATTACCAATGATCTTTCACTTACTTCAGAAGGTGGCATTCAAACATATGAAGTATGAATATTAGTCTACCTTTATTTTGACGCTCAGCAGATCATAATATTCAATCAGCACAGTCATAAAATGAGTTCATAAGGAATGTCACAAGTACACACTTAAACCCTAGTTGAGACTTCATAAGGTACATCATTGCTAGAGAAAGCACACTTCCAAAAAGCAACATCTAACTGACAGAGCAAGCCATCATCATTGTTAGAAATGGGTCACTCACCCCCTTAAAAGGCCTTTTAAGGGTGTGAGTGCCCATTTCTACAGGTTTTTTTAACAAAGAAACCCATCACCGACTTGGGCCCGCTCTTACAACATTACCACGGGATTTCTATCATGGTGTCAGATAGGCCCAAGTTGATGTTGATCTCTTTGTCTGCGTGTATGGAAGTCTGATGTGCATTCCAACCCACACGTGCGGGGGTGCGTTGAAAACCCCCATTCTAGTCCCACATCGACTTGATGATGATCATGTCTCGTCAATATATACCTTGATAAACCTCCCCCACTCTACAATTATTACATGAATGCATGTAGGATCTATATGTCTGATTTAGGCTTTTCCTGGCAGTTCCACATAATAAGCTTCCATGTACATGGTGGATTGGTGGTCATCTTTAAATCATCATTCATCATACTTGTACAAGTATCTAGATGAACATAGGTAATGATTGATAATTCAAGAAACATGAATTGAATTGAGAATGCAACCATTTTTTTCTATGATGATTGAGAGAATTATAAGTTAGCACGTAGGTAACCAGAGAGACCGAACAAAATTACAAGTCATTCAAGAAAGGGGTCCATAAACAAGGAATAAAATTCTCCAAAGTAAAAGCACGCGAAAACCAAAAGGGTGAGGATCAAGTATAAACAAAGACTAAAAAGTATAAGACAGCTACATCCAATTACCTCTATTGGAGTTTCTCTTCTCTCAGCTGCAGCAACTAGGGTCTCAATGTTAAATGCAGAGCCAGACTCTGTAACACCAGTCCCAATGTTAATGTAATACATAAGCACACAACGAGAAAAGTAGCACAGCTAAAAGTGATAATTTACTTGCTGAGGCTGATCTAGAAGACCGTGAAAAACTCGACGAAGCAGATTGTATTGACAGCCCAGCGCCACTGCGTGACTGCATTGTGGGTTTGAGTATATTAGCACTCGAAATACAGAAATAACAAGGTACAAATAGAAAAAAGATCAAGTGAACTACATCAAAGTAGACAAAGACCCTATTACTTGCCTTAGGAAGGGTAGGTGTACTGTTCAAAGGAGCAATTACAGGCTGCACATAAGATTATTGTGCTGGCTTCATGTAATTAGAAAGAGTCACAGAGGGTTTTCTCTCATCTAGAGAGCTTGGTGGTCTCTGTGGTGGTGGGATCGAAGAGGAAACTGGTAATCTAGACACTGTGCTGCCGGGTCCGATCAAAGAAAATGGCAGGCCTGCAATCTGAAAACAAAAGGACACAATTGCAGTGATCATGAGTTCATGCAGGAGTAAAAATATTATCCACAACCACATAGACAAGGCGAAACCAGAAACCACATATAGACATGTGGGGAGACACGTTTGGATGATGACATCCAGATAGCACTTTAACATTTGTCATGTTTTCTAGGAAACATTCAACTGTTTCTCATATATGCAGGTTCAACTACTTAACAGGCCGATAACGTTACTATGTTTAATACCTCCATATTTGGAGCAGAAGATTGAATAAGACCCTGATGGTGATCAGTATTGGCACTATGGCCAAGATCGGGCTCACTATGAGCAGCAGAAATCCTGTTAAGTGCCCTCTCTATAAATGCTACAAGGCCTGAATGAGATACACGGAAATGAGATATTTGCAGTATATGACTGCAGTACTGTGGCCACTCAATGAGCCAGTCGACAAACTGCTCCAATGCCTTTGTCCCAAAGGAAAACATCTGTGTGTTATAAAACCAAGGTCAGACTGAAATTCACAATAATAACATTAACTGATAACCTAAGAAGGAATGAACTTTTGAATCTGCAGGGTTCTTTAAAGCATCTAGAACAGCTCGTAAAGCAATACCCAGCGTAAGGTGAGTCACGAGTTGATGCTTAAAGAGTGATCCTGGAGCAGAAGCATTTATAAAGGATAAACATTATCAGCAAGCTGAAAATTTTAGAATAGGAGAACAATACAACTAGCATAGTTAGGTTGAAAGTATTTCACAACACTATTTATCTTTGCTCATGTTCACTCAGTAAAACAGAATTTATTGTTTAAAACAGAATTGAGGAGTATCAAATATAATTATCAAACGGACAGGTAATATAACAAACTCAAAAACACAGTAGACTACTGTATAAAACTACCTAACTGACATATAACAGATGTTCAGAGTCAAATTAAACTGTTGAGGAACTTGACCAAACATATAAATTCAACAGAAGAGGAAAAAAAACCTCTTGCCATCAAATATGCAGAAATCTGAAGTGTAGAGTCCATACATTGATATTAAATTAAGTAAAGTTCATTTTTGGTACTAAACATATGGTCATTTTATGATTTTGGTACAATTACTTTATTATTTTTGAATACCGAACAAATGAAAACGGTCCTGAAATGGTCCTTTTTTATGGTCCCATCAAAACTCAACGTTCAAAGGCAATTAATTTACTTTTGACTGGATACGATTACTTATCCAAAATTAATTAGCAACTTAAATATTAACTAAAATTAATAGCAATTTAAATATTGGCTAAATATTTCAAATATGAAACTTATGCTATGATAGCATAATCCATTAATTACCATTTCATACAAAGAAATTGACTTCAAAATTCCAATTTCTGAATCCAACAACATATATAAGAAAAAGAAATGATAACTAAGATGCACAAGATGTCACAGTAATCAGTATATGAAATTTTGGCTAAACATCATGACAAATCAAACAACAAAACCAGCCTATGGATTCAATAATTCCATGCACAGATCATACCAGACAACACATCGCACTATTTTGAACATAAAAATAGTTTCAGTATATTAGAACAATCAGTATATAAGATCTCACCAAGAAGTACTGCTGCAATCCTCAGCTGCCTTTCAGGGTACTTTGAGAAAAATTTGTATTCCTCAAACAGATTAGCAATCATGCACTCGTATACAGACTGTTCCCTTCAGAGAGTTATGCATTAACTAACAAAATGCTAAAATGCCAGAAGTATTCTCAATCCTAGCATCAGTATGTGGCCATACAATTCAACATATAGAACTTTGAAATACTGATCACTTACAAACTAATTTCTTCCAATAATGTGCTCAGTTAACTATAATTAATTCTAATAAGATACCAATCTTTTAGATATAAATTCCACCAAAATGGGAACATGGTGATGTAGAGTAATAGATTCCACTAATAAAATCAGAATAATAGCTCGAGAGAAACAACATGATCAGCAAAGTGAAGGTCTGGTTTAGTGGTATCAGCATATTCATAACAAACAACCACAATTTTGAATCTATAAACCAAAGTTGTGTGAAGCTTTTCAAGCAACATACCAGGGGTGATCTTGTAATTTATGGGGTTGAAGTACCTTTTGTCCGGAGATTCCTTGAAGCGAGTGAGCATCTGAATCATATCATCGATAGACAGATGACCAGAGAACATTTGATGGAAGTATGAGTTTGCTTCTGTTTCAAAGTCATCAGCATAACTATCAGCAGCTACATCAGAACCCCCAGCACTTTCCATTCTTGAATTAGCATGCATATGAGAGACATCCAATTTCTTAATTTCCTCAGACAAGTTATTAGCAGAAAGCACACCAGCATGACTCTGAAGTACCTGTACAGCAATAATGTGAAAGGTCACATACTAGTAATCAAGCTGGCTGAGATGAAAATGTAATAATGTATGTGACAATAATACCTTTAAAACAATGGGACAAGCTTCCAAATAGATGTTCAAAAGTGAACCCAAAGGTTGAAAGTGACTAGGAGAGAGGTCCTGATCTCCAATTTGAACATCCTTTAGAAACTTGATGCATTCCTGGAGGCATGTACATGAACCAGATCTTGGAATTACAATTATTAAAGGACACAAAATGGCACTGAAATTCTAAAATTAGTCTTGGCTATAATATCTTAGAGAATGATTTCTTTACACAACCACAGACGTCAACTTGCTTTTCTTTGTATCTTAGGAATCTTAACAGGGAGGGATTTTAAAAAGAGAAAACACTAACCTCATAGAAAGCATCTTTACTTGACACTGATTGAGTGCTCAACCAGCTTTCAAGGTCCATGATTTCTTTTTTAGATGCAAGTACAGCCAACCGAATGCCAAAGTAAAAAGGAAACATATCTAGTACTTGGGAAAGAGCCTGTAAAACATTTAACAGATATTAAGATGCCAAGATTTGACAATCAATGGGGTATATATATCAAAGAAACACTAAAATAGCACATTTATGGTTGGTAAGAAGTCAAAACCTTTATTTCCTGGAAAGCATCCAAAAACCTAGTGACACTGTCTGGATCAAGATTGACAGTCTCTATAAGTCCACGTAGCAGCATGTTTTGATTTACATGCCAAAGAGTGTATAATAAACCACATGTAGAAGCCCTTTTAAGAGCCATTGGGAGCACAGCAGATGCCACCTCATTTTGGATGAGATTATATGCAGTCTACCAGTCATAGTTTGGTTAATAAACAATAAACTGCATAAAAAGCAGAACAAAAAATCAAGATCATTTCTGATGTCACCTACATTAACATGGGCCATTCCAAGAAGTAATACTTCAGGGAAGTTATTAAGAGGAGATTCAATGACAGATCTCACGAAACTTGCATGGCACATCTCAGATAGCTGGCACAGAACCACCAGCAGATCATGACATGACCAAGCACGATTTGGTCCAGACTGCAATGTATGCCCAAGCACAGCATCATCATAGGAGTGCACAAGGAAAAAGTACAATAAGCTCATTCCAAATGGCATAACTTTATTGAAAAACGATAAAAGAAAAGTGACAAGTAGTCACTAGTTCATTTGGAAACAGCTTAACATTTGGAGAAAGCATACCAGCTGCCTTTCAGAATGAGCAAAAGTAAATACTTCAGGTGGTGCAGCGACTGCATTTTTTAGAAAAGATAGCTGACCCTCAACATTTTTCCAAATAGATCCACAAATAGTATGGAGAGGGAATGGTTCCTGACAAATTAAACCATCAAATGAGATATTTAGAACAACAGATTGGATATCTTGCTTGATTCTTTACATTAATACATTCCTACAGTAATAGATGAAGGGCAATAGTTTGATAATCAATTTCTACCTGGCATGCATGCTTGTAGATTGACATAAAAAATGAAAATGCTGCCTCATTAGGAATATAAAATCCCTCATGATCCAGATTCTCCATGACATTAATCCAGTTAATTCCCGGAGCCTGAAACAAAACAATCAACCAAAATAATGGGGCACTTTTATAATTGGTGAAGATAGATAACATGTTACAACTTAAATGATAAACTATAAGCATGGAACTTACAAGTTGCCTGATTGAATCTACAAGGACATCAACATTCCAAGAATTCAAAGATGGCATATCCAGGACAGTATTACCGCCAAGGGCAGAGCGGAATGTAGTATAGACATTTTGGCTGTTATCAAGACCTGCATAAGTTCTGGCAATCGTACCAAGTATCTTTGCAATTGTGGCATCAGTAAGAGGCAAGAAAAGAGAACATTTCTTTGCACTGAGCCAAATTAGCAGTACACCCATAACCTAGCTCACACATTACATCAGCAATGCTAATTTCTTTCTCCATTTCTGCTAGAATGGCATCAAAATCATCTTCACCCCCGTCATCCAATCCACAGCATATAAACAAGCACAAAGGTAAAAATAGTTTCCGAAATATATTCCAGTCTATGTATGCACTGAGAACTATCACGAAAAGCACCTGAAGAAGTTATCTCCACGTAGTTCATTGTGAAGAAAAGGTGTGATGACAAATTGAGTCTCGGCCTTCAGTTGCACAAGATATAACATTTGCAAGAATGAATCTAAATGCTTAGAGAGGCCTTCAGACCGACAAAGTAACACAAGAATATGCTGAATTATCTCAGTTGACTCAAATGCAACAGGATTGGCACACAGCTCCGTAATCTGACTCAAACAGAAATTCTTTCCTACATACAGCCAAGAAAAGGGTTATAGGTTTAGCGGAACATGTAGAAAAATAAACTGTTGTATGTATTCCACTTCCTGCAACTAAACAAAAAATTATATCTACAAGGAAGAGAATAACTAACCACACATCCTGGTATCATGATCTTCAGAATTAGACAAAGCAAGACCAACTCCAATTTTATCAGGTACCAACAAGTGTAGAGCATCAGAAAGATTCTGCAGTAGTTCTTCATTGATGGCTTTAGTCTGAAGTGACTCACTTAATATTGAACTAAAGTTAGGTTTATTGAAGCAAATATCGGTTGCAGCTTTATATCCTTCAACATGCTTGAATAAATATTGAGGTGGTCAAAACAGGCTTGGAGCAGTAATACGCTACCCTCCATTTCGTCCATTGTATACTGTCCGAGGAACATAATAACATCAAAATCAGCATATAAGTAATAGCAGAAGTCAATGCCAGTGTCAGAAACAGGAATTAAGCAACACAAATGCAACAAATTTTGCATACTGGAGTCTGGACTGGTTCAAAGTCTCATCACTTGCTAAATCTCAAAAGGCACCTCGCATTAACCAGATTGCATGACCTAGGCCTTCTTCTCACTGGTCTTTTATGAAATATCATGTTTAACTCTTTTCTTGAAAGATTGAAATATCAAAATAATTGAGCCTCATAGTTTTGACTTTTGTAGCTAACAAGGTGAGGCAGGCTCAAAAGTTTTTACGAAAATCTAAATCCAAATTCCAAAGTATAATTCAGCCTATGGCTACTTCGTGTCCAAACAAGACAAAATATAATGTCAAAGCAAGTCTCATATTTCATTCATCGGTAACAACTGACTTTTATATGAGAAACGAGCTCAGTTTCTAATGAAGTTATCAACACAGATCATGAACGAAGAGACACCCACCTATCTCAAGATAAATTCTTCACTGCTGTATTCTATGTCAATTTGCTTATAACATTAAACATGGTTGTTACAGGATTAAAACTCAGAAAATGCATTTAGATCAACCTGCTAGGATTAATGTTGTAATTTAAATGAAATGTGACAATCATGGCAACTACAATCAAGACAACTCCACGAGAATAAACACAATCTTGTCAATACTGCAATTTATTTCAGGAGTTCTGCTACTTTTCAAAGAAAAAAATATCTTAAATCAGGCCTACCTCAAAAAGATAAAATCATTTGCACACAATATATCGTAACCCCGTCAAAAAGGGAAACAAAGAAAACGAGAATCATTTGCCTTGGCTATAAAACAAACGATTCACTATTAACTGATGCCAAAACCAGAGAGAATAAACTATCTGACTACACCCTGGCCAGTGGCCACCACACCCCCCAATAAAAATGTTTCAAACAAAATCATTTCCGATTATTAGAGTGTGAATAACACAAGTACTCGCAACATAGAAAACTACATTCTTATAGTATTTGACGCATCAAAATCAACATGAATGTGCACAGTCTTTACTTCTTGAAATAAAAATTAAAAACACGTAAGAAAGAATCAATTGCTTGATTAATATATGGTAATATTTTAAAAACCAAAAAAAATAACAGAATCAATTATGAACTGTGCTTTAAAACTGAGCATGTATCAGCATTAGAAAGGTCCAAAACCATATACAATACTTAATACACTATAGTGTTTTTTTCCAGTAAAAAGGAACTATATGATGATTAAAGCAACAATTTCCATTAAACGTATCAGTAAGAGGCATAACGAACCGTGATATAAAGGCTTACATTGACTTCACAATGGAACATAGCACATATACCATAAATTCTCACATTAGACGTAAAAAAAACTCCATTGGAACAGAAAATGCAAACCAAAAAATTATAAACCAGTGAATATAACCCAAGAAAGAATGAAAGAAGAAAGGTAAAGAACAATTGGTTATAACAGATTAATAGATGCAGCAGTTGCAACTGTTTGAAGAGTTGCAGCTAGTAAACAAGATAAATACTAGATTAGAGCTAAGATGTGTAATCAGATTTGACATTTGGTTCAATGAATTTTGGATAATTCTTGAGAAGTTGCATCTCTTGTTCATCATTCGTATCAGCAATACAGTTGTTATAACCTCTATATATATGCAAACAATAATCACTATCAGCTCGCGCACAATGCTTGAACGTAGTTAAATGCTAACGGTTTTACAGTATAAACACAAGATCATCAGTCAAATGAGAAGAAACAAGACAAAATGAGAGGCATGCATTTGATAAGTTTAATGCAAAAACACTCAAAATTAAATGTGCTTACATTGCATAGCTCTTGGAAAACCGAATCGGAGTTGGAATCGTTCAAGTTGGGCAGCAGAAAGCTAATCTGCCGGGAAAGCTTGGAGGAGAAGTTAACCATGTTCAGGCGAATAGCAGATTACCCTCTCCTCTGTAAATTTTAGGAGATTCACGATCAGAAATTGATAGGGCTTGATGAATTATTATGCAGTTAATTGATTAGTCGAGTGTGTTCCCGCCGACCCGGTACTGTTTTTGGCAATGTCGAATTGTTCGTTGTTAGCAAATTTAGAATTACTACGATGCTACTACTATAACCATAAGCCTTCCACAACGATGTCTCTTATCCGTCTCTTAATCGTTTCATCTCTTAACTATTCATGGGCTCTACTATACTTTTCACTTCATCTCTTAACTAAGAGATAGCACCTGCAACCATTCATCTCTTATCCGTCTCTTAACCATTTCATCCCTTAACTATTCATTCAATTTCATTTTTTATTTTTATTTCCAACAAATTCAATTAATAAAAACACAATTCATTAAATAAAATAAAATTACAACTTCAAATTCTAAAAAAATTTAAAAGATACATAATTAAAATCCTAAAAAAATATTAAAAATACATAATTTAATTTCTTCCGCGCACTCTACTGGTTGCCAAAGTTTGCCCAAAATGTGCTCCATTAGATCATCTTGGAGTTGGGCGTGGGCGGTAGAATCACGTGTCCTTGCCCGAATAAACAACCGATCTTGCATAGACGGATGCACTCCACTGCGAGGCGGACTACTTGCGGTAGAGCTTCCCGGGGTTTCAGTGTCGAACCAATTTCCCGCCTCAGGTCCTTCGTCGGCGACAATTATGTTGTGCAAGATTATGCACGTATACATGATGTCGACCATATTCTCCATAAACCACGTGCGAGCCGGGGCTTTGATAATGTTGAAGCGCGCCTAGAGAGCCTCGTACGCCCTCTCCACATCCTTGCGAGCAGCCTCTTGCTTCTGCGCAAAAAGAGCCTGTTTTTCGTTCACCGGCCTGTTGAACGTCTTCACGAAAGTTGGCACTTCGGGTAGATGCCGTCGGCAAGATAGTACCCCATTTTATACCGCCGATTGTTAGTGATGAAGTTTTTTTTTTTTAAAAAAACAATTATTATCAACGAAGCATCAATTGATTAAATAGTAGATCCAAAATCATGTAGTTCATAACCAACTAGTATGATATAACAAAATTCGAGAAACAAAATACGAAAACAAAAACGCTGGGAATTGGGGAGACTACTTGGATCTCTGCCTCATCTTTCGGCGCTTCCTCTTCAATCTCCTCATACGCTTCTTCTTCCACTTAGCTCTCATGGTTGAAGGATGAAGTCTACTCTAGTGATAGAATTATCTCTTTGAAGAAATTGGGATATGGCAATTCTTGTTAGCGATTAAGTTGATGGCCGGCGCTTTACCATCCAAAACTTCAGCGAAGAGGTCGGATTGGTTGAGCACGTTGACGTCGTTGTTCGATCTGGGGACCCCGAAGTACGCATGCCAAATCCATAGCCGGTAGTCGGCAACGGCCTCGAGTATAACGGTGGGGTGGGTGCCTTTGTGGCCGCTCGTGTATGACCCCCTCCACGCCACAGGGCAATTCTTCCATTGCCAATGCATGCAATCGACGCTGCCAAGCATCCCGGGGAATCCGTGCACTTCTTCGTGAAGGTGGAGCAGAAACTGACAATCTGTCGTGCTTGCCTTCTGGAGAAATTCGTCGATGAAGGCTGCCCGGACGCCTTTGCAGAAGTTCATCAAGCACATTCTCCCAGTGCTTTCTCCAATGTGGAGGTATTCGTCGAACAAATCCGTCGTTTGTCCAATAGCAAGCTGACGGATTGCTGCAGTACATTTCTGCAGCATCGTGTGGCTGGGACGGCCAACGGCGTCGAACCCTTCTTGGAAGAACTCTTCCCGGGCTGCCAATGTATTTGCGATGTGCAGAAATAGCGGTTTCCGCATGCGAAAACGACGACGAAATTAGGTCTCTCCCCATACCGGGTTATCACAGAAATAGTCGAGTACTAACCTTGCGTCGGCTTCCTCCCGGTTACGATGGATGTAAGTCCGAGATCGTCGTTGGGGCGGCGCGGCTTCCTCCGTCTCCCTACGTCGATCTTCTTCAAGCGATTCTTCCATTATTCGACGCATTTGCTCAAATGGATCCATGAATGGATTAAATTTGGGAGAAGAATAAAAGAGATGATTTGAGTTGAAAATTGGAGAGGAAAGAGAGATGATTTGAGAAGAATAGATGTGTGTTTGTGTGTATGAAAGGGGAGTATTTATAGAATAAAAAAAGAAAAAAATATTTTTTTAAAATGACTGTTGAACGGTCATATTACCGTTTTTTAATTTTTATTTTTTTATTGAATTTGATTTTTTTAAAAATGATTTATTGCGTCAGCGTGACGAAGCCCACTCGCGGACCGGTGAGTGGGCGTCACGCGAGGCGCTAGCGCTCGCCAGCCGTCTCGGCGAGACAGGGACGAAACGGGACGCTGCAACGCGTCTCGCGTCCGTCTCGTCTCAGAGGGACGAGATAAGAGACACCGGCAGAACGCGTTGCGGGTGCTCTAACAATTTCCACAAATTTTCTTCACCATGCCATAACAATTTCCACAATTGAACGCCCTCTCCTCATGCCTCACTTCAATTTACATTATTTATAGTATTTATTATTTTAATTGTAAAATTAAATAAAGAGACTAATACTATTTCCTCTGCCCGTCATTAGGAGTCTCATTTCTTAGCAAAATGAGTTTTTTAAAATGTTAAGAAAAGTGAGTGCAAAAAAGTTTGTGTAATATGAGTACCACTTGTATAATATATTATTAATTTTAAATGAAATATGAGCAGAATAAGTTAGCGGAATGTGAAATCCTATTACGATTTATAGTACTCCCTTCGTTCCATAGTAGTGGAGTCATTTTGTCATTTTGGTACGTTCCATAATAGTGAAGTCATTTCCATTTTTAGTAAACAAACACATTCTTTTCACTTATTTTACTCTCTTACTTTATTTTTCTCTCCATCTTTTTATCTTTTTTCATTCATACTTTATTGCTCATTTACTTAGCTTACTTAACATAATTTTGCTTAAATCACATGCAAAAAAAATTGCCTCCACTACCACTGAGCGGGTAGAGTAAAAATGAACCGAAACCCCTATTCGCGGACGGGCTAAAATTCAAAATTATTTGACTTTTTGAAGAAAAATACGTTAATGTGAGTCTCATTTTTATATATTTATTTTATAATAGAATGTAAATGTGTAATGATTTAAGTGAATTGTAAGGATCAGTTATCTAAAATAGAAAAAATCAAATGAGATTTTGAATCATAGACATCCTACAATAATAAAATGATACTTTTTTTTTTCACAGATTGAGGGGGTATGTTTTAAATACAGTTTTAATTAGTGATTGTGGTTCAAGCGGAAATTCCATCCACTAATGTTAAATTTTTCACAAAATACGCAAGCTAAAAATATGAGTTATGCTCGACGTATGCATGCATATTCAAATAAACAATCTTTTGAGATTTCGATGCAACTTTGGAGAAAAGTGGATGTGTTCATTCCTCAATAATGCTGAATGAGAATTTATTCAAATGTATTTTGTAAACCCCGATTAGCCAAAAGGCCCAAAACAAAGATGTCATTATAACGGTAAGGGGCTTTTTTGGAGTAAACCGGTCTTCTGCAGCAGGGGCGGACGCAGAAATAAATAACGATAAGGGCTGTGATTTCTAAAATTTGTTGTAAAGTATATTTTTGGGTGTTTTAAATTATTTATAGGGGCTTTTACATGATAATTTGCATTAAATTTAGATAAATTTTAAAAATTTACAAAAGAAAAAAGGTTGAAAATTAATTTTATTAAGGGCTTTAGCCCCACACCCATTGTACATGGGTCCGCCCCTGTTCTGCAGAGTGTTTCAAGGATAACAATTTTAAATGAATAAACATCCATCTCAAAGGTGAGACAAATTTTTCTTATATATCTCAACAAAAACAACAATTGCACTCCTAGTTCCCAAGTAAAAACAACTGTGTTAAGAGAGCTATAAAGCTAAACCTACATAAAAGTTCACGCCGGTGCAATTTAAACATAGATCATCAAAGACGGGGTGTGATCCTCTGCTGTGCTGAAATGCACCGCAGCCCCTGCGGCTCCTCACAAACCATTAAAATAATATTATATTTATTTAATTAATTTATTTATTTAATTTATTTGATTATTTTATTTTTTGTGAGGGACAGCACGTCGACTAATCACTACTGAAGTTCCTTCTATTGGGCGATCTCCATCCCACCAAAGAAGCCATTTCCACCTTTTTTTTTCTTTCCCAATAAAAAATGATTCCACAATTACATCAGTAATACAACAATTTTCTTTTATTTCAATAAAACATAGTACATCAATTTAAATTAAATCACCAATCGTAAATAATTTCACCAAGCATCATCCTCTCTTTCCCTCTGTGCAACCTCATGGATATCGGTTTCATCTACTGAAAATCAATTTCCCCTTAACAAAAACATGAAGAAACTAATTAGGAGTACATTAAATTTTAGATACTATGTGGTCAAAATACGGACTTGGATTATGATCATTACATAATAATATAAGTAAAGTTTTACCTTAAGGAAAAGATTAACAAACGTGACGATCAGTTGTCATATTCGTCCTGTAAAATAATTCAATCCCTATTAATTTTTTTTAAAAAAAAACGAACACAAGAAAAACTTAACCCTAACTTTCCGAAGGGGAGGTTTAAAACCATTCCAACAGTACACCATGCAGCGATCGCCTAGAACCCAACTCAATCCTCCCCATTCAGACTTTCATCTTTGAAAAGCTTGATCATGTCATCGATCCGAAGGATAGTAATAACAGCTTCCGTAGCAAACTGACCAGAAGCGGAGTAGTTTGAGTAGAAATTTGTAAAAGTTAATGACACAATTATAGTTTGAGTTAACATCAATACCATAAAAGGTTGTGTCAAGCATCGTGTTTGAATTATTTTTACTTTGCACATGGCAGGTTCAATGACTCCGGCCTTGACCAAGTCTAGACCCATGCTGCAGCAATCAGATACAAAAACAATCAAGAGATTCTAAAGTATTAGCACAAACAATAAAGAGCCAACATAAAAAGATACTGCTTGAAAACATGGATCAATAATCATGAAGAAGTAGCTAAGCATTGATAAACAAGAAAATATGTGACTGAAGTTTCTGTTTTGTTGAATTGTAAAATGCTTACAACGTTCTCATACATATTGAGGCTCATGGAACAATCCAGAATGTTTCACTAATCTACTCTAGTACAAGATTAACCACTTAATCATAACAAACTATCTAAGCTACATTCTTCTTTAATCCTCGGATGACCACGTCTCTCCAACTAACCGAATGGTCCCCAATCTGAGCTGGAATCTCCGGTACAACCACAAGTGGAGCTCGTGACTTTGTTGGCTGTAAGGAGACATCAACAACTTGTGTCGAGCTGCAATCTGGATTCATTTGTGTATGGAATATTCCATCACTTGCATTCTTCTGATCATGTAACTCCATATGATGAGCTCCAGCATAATCAACATGGCCTTCACTTCTAACACGCCCCCTCAATCCGAGGGAGGCCAGAGAGACTAGTCCCAAACGTTCTCTGAGTCTCACAAAGGATTGATGGCACAGTGGCTTAGTAAAGATGTCAGCTATCTGATCTTTAGTCGGGACATGCCTCAGCTCAAGTTTATTGCTTAGAACCTTGTCTCTCACGAAGTGCATATCCAATTCTATGTGCTTAGTTCTTGCATGAAGAACAGGGTTTGATGCTAAAGCTATAGCACTTAAGTTGTCAACCCATATCACAGGAACATGCTTCCTTTTGATTCTCAACTCACTGAGCAACGAAGTTAACCATGCCACTTCAGACGCTGCTTGAGCCAAGCTCCTATACTCAGCCTCAGTACTCGATCTTGCTACAACAGTTTGCTTCTTCACACACCAAGAAATTAAGTTTCTCCCATGATAAGCACACACTCCAGTAGTAGATCTTCTGTCATCAACATCAGCTGCCCAGTCAGAGTCTGAAAAAGCTGAAATTTCACCATTTGAACGATGGAGTTGTATGCCATAATCAAGAGTTCCAGATAAATATCTTAAGATTCTCTTCACTGCTCTCCAATGTGTATCCAATGGGCTTGCCATGTACTGACTAACTTTGTTCACAGCAAAATTAATATCTGGACGAGTGATGGTAGCATATTGAAGTGCTCCAACCACACTCCTGTAGAGCTTCGGATCAGAGATGGGATCACCACTATTCTTACTCAGTTCACAATTAGCAACCATAGGAGTTGGACATCCTTTTGCACCTGTCATGTTAGCTCTCTTTAAGAGATCTTTGATGTAATTGGATTGAGACAAATGAAGACCATTACCAGCAGTTTTAACAACTTCAACTCCTAAGAATAGGCTCACCTCCCCAAGATCTTTTAAAGAGAAATGGGAGTTCAACTGAGAGATTACTTGTTTGATGGAGGCAGGAGCATTTCCAGTAATTAACATGTCATCTACATAAATTAATAGATAAATCACCTCTCTGCCTTGTAATCTAAAAAACATTGAAGCATCAGCCTTTGATTGAGTGAAGCCAAGAGTAAGAAGAGTGGAGTGAACAGTGAAGAACCATGCTCTAGAGGCCTGCTTCAGACCATAGATAGCCTTATTAAGTTTACATACAAGATGAGGACCTCCTTGCTCAAATCCCAGAGGTTGCTTCATGTAAATATCTTCCTTTAATTCCCCATTCAGAAAAGCATTGTTGACATCAAGGTGAGTGACATCCCACTCCAAAGAAACAGCCAGGCTAAGTATGATTCTGATAGTAGTAGGCTTCACAACCGGACTAAATGTTTCAGTAAAGTCAAAACCAGGCTGTTGAGAGAAGCCTTGAGCCACAAGCCTAGCCTTGTGTCTAGCAATCTCTCCAGATAAGTGTAATTTAAGCTTAAAGACCCAAGTACAACCAATGAGGTTCTTACCTGGTGGAAGAGCTGTTAAAATCCAAGTTTTGTTTTTGAGTAAAGCAATAAATTCATTCATCATGGCAGATTTCCAGGCAGGCAAGAGTAAGGCTTCTAAGGCAGTTTTAGGTAAAGAATAAGCAGAGATGGTGATGGTGTAAACTTTAGGCTTGAAAATCCCAGATTTGGATCTTGTAGTCATGGAATGAGTGGGCTGAATTGGGAGCAAAGGAGAAGAATCAAGATGAGGTTGATCATGTAGAGCAGCAGCTGGACTAACAGAATCAGAGGCAGTGTGAGAAACAGAAGAAGGTGGGGAAATAGCAGCAGATGGTGGTGTGGATGGAGTAGGAGAATGAGGAGATTCTGGGATATGAGGAGGAGCGTGATGAGACACATGTATAAGATGAGATGGAAGAAGTGAGGAAGTACTCTCAGAGATATCAGGATGTGAAGAGACAGAGGAAGTTTGAAATGGAAAAACAGATTCATCAAAGATGATGTCTCTAGTTACAATGACTTTCCCATTAGGAAGAAGTGCTTTATATCCCTTGTAAGATGGACTATATCCTAGAAAAGTGCACTTGACAGATCTAAACTCTAATTTGTGCTTGTTATAGGGCCTAGTAAAAGGAAAACAAAGACAACCAAAGACTCTCAAGAAAGAATAGTCTGGTTTCTTAAGAAAAAGCAATTCATGAGGTGATGAGTTTTTGATAGTTCTTGAAGGCATAAGGTTAATCAAATGAACAGCAGTGATGAAAGCATCATCCCAAAATCGTTGAGGAAGATGAGACTGAGCAAGCAAAGCCAAACCTGTTTCAACTATGTGCCTATGTTTTCTCTCGGCTAAGCCATTTTGTTGTGGTGTATATGGACAAGATATTTTGTGAACAATCCCACACTCCTTAAGATAAGGCACCAATCCTTGAAACTCACCTCCCCAATCGGATTGAAGAAACTTAATCTTAGAGCAAAACAAATTTTCAACCATAGCTTTGAACTGTTTAAACACAGTGGCAACATCATTCTTGTTTTTAAGCAGAAAAATCCATGTGTATCTAGAAAAGTGATCCACAAATGAAACATAATAAGTGTAACCATTTCTAGATTTAATGGGTGAAGGACCCCAGAGGTCACTGTGAATAAGTTCAAGAGGAGATAAAGTTTCAGAATTGGAATGTGAATATGGTAATCTGTGAGCTTTAGAAACTGAACATGGAAAGCAAAGTGAGGAATCTTTCATTTCATCATAAGGAATGTTACAGCTATTAAGAGCAAATTTTACTACATCAAGAGTGGGATGACCTAATCTACTATGCCACAGAGACAAAGATAGCTTAGGATCATGGGAAGAACTACTGCTTGATGAAGAGTTGGCCAGGCTTAGAGAATGGACGGCTGGAGATCCTTGATTTGAAGAGAAAATGGAGCTAGTGCTGCTCTTGATTGGAGAGTGATCAACTAAGAAGTGGTAAAGACCTCTGTCAAGTGTTCCTTTGAGCACAATTTCCTTGGTATTCAGATCCTTGACAAAACAGAATGATGGGTGAAATTCAAAGAACACCGAGTTGTCTTTAGCAAATTTAGACACACT
Source organism: Salvia splendens (assembly GCF_004379255.2). Taxonomy (NCBI): domain Eukaryota; kingdom Viridiplantae; phylum Streptophyta; class Magnoliopsida; order Lamiales; family Lamiaceae; genus Salvia; species Salvia splendens. The sequence goes on from NC_056035.1 coordinate 33,219,113, forward strand.
AAGGAGATTTTTAGTAATACTAGGAACATGCAGCAAGTTTTTAAGGTGCAGCTTTCTGGTGGAGAAAGATGAATGAGGTTTAATGACAGTCTCACCAACATTTGCAATTTTAACAGCTTTTCCATTACCAAGAAGAAGATTCTTACCTCCTGTGTATTCTGAGCTTAAGTTCAGATTGTTGAGATCATTAGACACATGGTGTGTGGCCCCTGAATCTGGAAACCAACTGGATGATGAATTTGATCCATAGCTGAACTCAGATGAAGTTCCAGCAGGAAAGGAGTTGGATGGAGCTCTTGGTGCCGACTGAACAAGATGAGCAGAGGGATTAAAAAATCCTTGCTGTTGATATTGTTGTGGAGCATTTCCTCTGAAAGCAGGCTGAGGTGGTGTGTAATTGTGCTCAAACCTATGCCAACATTTGGCTGCAGTGTGACCTGGTTTCTCACAAAGCTGACAAATAATCTTATTACCTCCTCTACCAAAGCTTCTGCCACCACGACCTCCTCTTTGACCTCTTCCTCCAAAACCTCTTCCAAAACCTGATTCTGGTCTGCTATTGTTGGAACTCTGCATATCCTTTCTTTGCATGGATTGGTTTTGAACAAGATTGAGAGTGGGTTGTGACCCCTCTGAACTCACTGAATGAGCTCTAGTAGTTTCCATCCTAGATTCAAAACTGAGCAGAAAAGCACTTACATCACCAATGCTCCAAGGGTCTGTTCTTGAGGTCACTGCACAAACGGCCGGATCATAATCTTGACCGAGACCTCCCATAATGTGTAGCACCTGCTCTGCTTCAGATATTCTGCATCCAACAGAACCAAGTAAGTCAAAATAATTTCTCATCTTGGCCAGATACTCTCCCATGGTCAGGCCATCCTTCTTCAAACACTGCATTTGCTGCCTATATTGCATCACTTTAGCTGTTGATTTACTTGCAAAATTTGTCTCGAGTGCACTCCATATATCTCTAGCAGATCTTAGCCCAACAACCAAGCTTAGTGCACTCTCAGATAAAGAGGATAAGAGCCATCCGGCTACTCTCCTATCTTGCCTCTGCCATGTCACAAAGGCTGGATTCTACACCATTTCTTCTTTGTCTTCATCTGGAATCTGCCTCTCAGGTGGATCAGATTCTCCAGTGAGAAAGCCTTCAAGGCCATACCCATATACAGCTACATCTACTTGCTGTTGCCACATAAGAAAATTACTATCATTCAACTTAACTGAGATTGGAGGCAACTGTGAGTAAAGTGGTGGCAGTGTTGCCAAAGGAATCCTATCGTTGGCTTCAGCCATTTTTTTTTTTTAAGCGAAAGAAACAAAATCAAAAATCAAAACAAGGGAGAGACAGGATCATGAGGATCCTGCTCTGATACCATGAAAACATGGATCAATAATCATGAAGAAGTAGCTAAGCATTGATAAACAAGAAAATATGTGACTGAAGTTTCTGTTTTGTTGAATTGTAAAATGCTTACAACGTTCTCATACATATTGAGGCTCATGGAACAATCCAGAATGTTTCACTAATCTACTCTAGTACAAGATTAACCACTTAATCATAACAAACTATCTAAGCTACATTCTTCTTTAATCCTCGGATGACCACGTCTCTCCAACTAACCGAATGGTCCCCAATCTGAGCTGGAATCTCCGGTACAACCACAAGTGGAGCTCGTGACTTTGTTGGCTGTAAGGAGACATCAACAACTTGTGTCGAGCTGCAATCTGGATTCATTTGTGTATGGAATATTCCATCACTTGCATTCTTCTGATCATGTTACTCCATATGATGAGCTCCAGCATAATCAACATGGCCTTCACTTCTAACACTGCTGAGGCTGAGCCAATATTATCTGTTAGTTGTAAACAGACATGAAGATCCTACACAATAAGTAAGCATTGAGCAACTGACTTGAAAATCATTAAAAGGAAGAGAACTCTCTAAAAGCGAATAAGATCTAGGAAAACGTGTGGATTTTCCAAAAGGATAGGCCTTTGGCCTTTCATATGGTGTAACCTCCAAATGTTTATGAGGTGTCCTAATTGCAAGACCTTTCACTTGTTTTTCCTAGCCTATAAATAGGCTTGTTTTGAGAGATGGAAGAGACAACCAACAAGCATTCTCTCTTCATCACTCAAGCATTCTAGTGGGCATTCTAGGAGCATTGTCTAGCTCGGTTCTCGCCTCCAATTCAAGTTCGCCGGAGCCTACGAGTTTGAGGTGCTTCAACTCGATAGGAGGAAAGTCGTTTCATCTTTGGGGACATTACGCCAATCCGTGAGCACTAGCCGGGGCGTATTTCGTCTTGCGGAGAGAGGGTCACCTCGACTCGACTTGAAGAATACTATAGTTTGCATCTCTTTACTTTCGTTGTAATTTTTATTGTTATATTTACCTTCCAGTTTTGTTCTTTTGTAATAGCAAGAATTTTCCCGTGTAAAGGCTACAATATTTCCAACAATCGCAAGATGAAATATTGTACTCTTGTTGAAATAATGTCGGTCGATGCTGGAGGAAACATGAAATTCAAAGCTGGAATAAAGGAACGAACGGTCGCAATGTCGATGCGCTATGGAGTGGTTAGTTCCTTGAGATCTATTCTCTTGAGAATGATGTTTATCGTTTGTCATTTGACAAGCAAGACCAATTTAGATTTGGTAGTAGTAATTGGGATGCATGGGTTGATGAATATGCCAATGCACATTTGGTTCAATATAATTGTGTACTTATTGTTGGAAACAATACTGTACAAATTATTTGAACGTGTTGTTATAAACAACAAAGATCACGAGGTGATCGCAGTGGTCTCCGACGTGGACCATGGTAATAATCCAAATGAATGGTTTGTTGATACGGGTGCCACATGTCATGTGTGCTACGAGAGAAACGTTTTTTTCTACTTACAAATCTGTTGGAGGTAGAAAAGTACGCATGGGAAACCTAGCCTCTTCTGAGGTGGTTGGTGTGGGAAGTATGTTCCTAAAATTAGGATCAGGAAAGGTTCTTACCCTTAAAGATGTGCTGCATGTCCCAGACATCCGAAATAATTTGGTGTCAGGCTCACTTCTAATAAATCATGGATTTTCACTAGAATTTGAGTGTGAAAAAGGTTATACTGACCAAGTATGAAAAGTTCATAGGTGAAGGTCACCTAGTGAATTTTGAGATACTTGAAGTATACTATTAACTTTGGGTTGCATTACACAAGATATCCCCAAGTACTTAAAGGGTACTGTGATGCAAATTGGATCTCTGATTCAAAAGACTCATTTTCGACAAGTGGGTATGTGTTCACTGTGGGGGTGGTGTTGTTTCGTGGAAATCAACGAAACAGACGTGTATTGCTCGTTCCACCATGGAATCTGAGTTTATCGCTTTGGATAAAGCAAGGGAAGAAGCCGAGTGGCTCAGAAATTTCCTAGAATGTATTCCATGTTGGAAGAAGCCAGTGCCCGCAGTATTGATACACTGTGATAGAAAAGCAGCTATAGGTAGAGCACAAAGTGACTTTTATAATGGTAAGTCTCGACATATTCGTCGGCGACATAATACCTTAAGGCAGTTGATCACAAGTGGCATTATCTCAGTTGACTATGTAAAGTCAGTGGATAACTTAGCGGATCCGTTAACAAAAGGTTTAAACCGTGATCAAATGCAAAAATTGCTAAAAGGAATGGGACTGAAAACCACATTTTAAAAGATGGGTATAGTGGTAACCCAACCATACGATTGGAGATCCCATGGGATTGGTTCAATGGGAAAACGAAGCTATACAAATCTAGCTGTAACCCTCAGAAGATTTTAATCTTCGCCCATTCTTTAGAAGCATTGAGTGTTGTAACCTGCACGTGGTAAGAGGTTAAGTCTTCTGACTTTTAATGATTCTTGAAATCTCAAGGAGATGCAGTATGGTAGGATACTCATGAAAGAATCACCTATATAAGTGAGAAGTGAGGCCGCTTCATGTGTGTGAGTCACTTATGAATTCTAAAGAGGTGTTCCACGGCCGAAACGGACACAAACGTGAGAACTGATGGAGTTGAGACAATATTGTGTTGATGCTATTGACTAGGCATACACCAAGGAGGAATAGTTCAAGGCATCGCGTCCACTAGTCCGCCGGTATGTCCGATAGTGTTGACTATGGAAGGTTCAAATTCACAAGTTACCTCTCCAAATACAGTATCGTTTCCTGAGAACTGAGCAAAAGAGTCTGCATACATGCATTTGTGTCTGGTGTTGGTTTGAGCTTGCAGCGCTCTAACCAATGTGGGGGATTGTAGGAAAACGTGTGGATTTTCCAAAAGGATAGGCCTTTGGCCTTTCATATGGTGTAACCTCCAAATGTTTATGAGGTGCCCTAATTGCAAGACCTTTCACTTGTTTTTCCTAGCCTATAAATAGGCTTGTTTTGAGAGATGGAAGAGACAACCAACAAGCATTCTCTCTTCATCACTCAAGCATTCTAGTGGGCATTCTAGGAGCATTGTCTAGCTCGGTTCTCGCCTCCAATTCAAGTTCGCCGGAGCCTACGAGTTTGAGGTGTTTCAACTCGATAGGAGGAAAGTCGTTTCATCTTTGGGGACATTACGCCAATCCGTGAGCACTAGCCGGGGCGTATTTCGTCTTGCGGAGAGAGGGTCACCTCAACTCGACTTGAAGAATACTATAGTTTGCATCTCTTTACTTTCGTTGTAATTTTTATTGTTATATTTATCTTCCAGTTTTGTTCTTTTGTAATAGCAAGAGTTTTCCCGTGTAAAGGCTACAATATTTCCAACAAGATCTACAAAGATGGAGAAGATAACACAGGAATTGCTAATACAAGTTGCAAGGTAATAACTTGTACTGCATCTTATTAGATGTTTATTGAGCTTACAAGATATTATAGTTTACTCACTGTCAAACGTGTAGGTACTCACTGTATTAGATTCCAGTGTTCTCTTCACAATGCATATAGCGTCATGCAACGCCCTATCCATCTCATCAAGCATGAAGTCGTTGGCACCTCTAAGTATCAAAGAAACCTGAACAGAGTGAAATAGTATTCGTACTTTTAACTCCTTGGGAACTACAATGGCTGTAATAAGTCTTCATTTGACATAAGAGAAGGAATCAAAAGTGAAGGGTGAAAGAAAAACAAACGCAGTGTTAGTTCAATAAGAAAAAGGGTAAACAAGTTGGCAGTGTTTCGTAACAAATCGTGGGTCCATGCCTGAGGACAATGATAAAACTGACTAATCATACCGCGCTTGAGGTCTTGGTCCCTTTTATCATAATTACATCATCATCAGCAATTCGTTCCTCCACTACTTCATCTGAATAGCCTAGAAGTGATGAATCGAATGTTTCTTCCCCTTCCATATCTGCGAAAGTTGAGACCTGAACAGAAGCAGGAGTCAGGACTAAAGCATTGTCGTGCAATGAAGATCATCATCATCATCATTCTGTCACATGCCAGTATGCTACAGAGTACACAGACTGTAGTGACAATCCTTCAATTTTTTTCCATCAGTCCATCTAAAAAGAATTATCGATCTTTTCACACATTTTAATGAGCAGATCACTAAAAATGACAATCTATATATTCCATCACGTAATGGTTCCACAGAACAAAGTTACTGATTGTAATGACTGCAGTGAAAGCACACTGTTTCAGTTTTTTTCCAGCTACAACCGTTCCAGTCTTTTCACGCAATTCCGATACAGAAAACTAAAAAAAGAATTATATATCATCACATAAAAACTTTTCAATTGTATTTGAAAACAAAGTTTTCAATTTTTTGTAAATAGTTTGGAAGATGCAGCAGGAACCAATTACTTGAGTAAATGCTTTCCATAAGAAAGCAACAGTCAAGACCTAGGGACAATAAGCCCTGACAAGTATTTCATACTTGAGTACACAAGTATGATTAGAAGCACTGCAACATTACTGTCTTTGGGAAAAAGGAGAGAAATATGCATGAAACTACTTTGGTTGAACTAAACTATTCTCTAGATGCCCACATGATCACTACTTGATTGGTTTAACTTTCTCTAGTCCTTTAACAACACCAAATTCTGAAAATTTTCAAGGCCAAAATCCTAGCATGGTAATACTTATTTCATATCTAGACTTAAATTTCATAGCCATCTTCAAGTCCTAATCATGCAAGTAGGAAGGCATGAGTGATGAGCCACATGAGATGAGATGAGAAGAGAAAAGAATGTACCGCAGTAGCACCAGTTGCCTTAGCAACATGACACAGGTCCTCCTTGCGAACACGTATGACAGCTATGGCACCAGCCTCCACGAAGTACTGAAATAACAGAGGAAAAATCTGTAATGCTTACAGAATCAATATAACATAAAATCACTAACATACATTTATACAATACATACACACTACCCATAGCCTATGTTGCAGATTGGGGAGGAAGCATGAGTAATAAGAAGCACATACCATTGAAAGAGAGATTAATTAAGCTACAGATTAGTAATTCCATCGCTTTAGTTGATCTAAGAAAATCCATATCAGATTTTAGGAAAAAGCTTGCCTTAAGTGCCATGTCATTGATTCCTTTGGTGGTCAAAACAACATTTGCTCCTGCCTTAAGAAGCTTCTCAATACGTTCTTTTGTCATGTCAGCTTCTCTGCAAGACAAAAGTTGCAGTTATCAACTCTGATGCATGGAAAAGCACAACAAGAATGCTACTTGGATGATTATGCATCAAACTGAGATGCAATCTCTCAATTTATCACTACAACTTTTTAAGTAATAACAGGAGCAAGCTTGTTCAATTTCTAAGAGCTCTAAGAAGCCACTATTCAAGCTGCATAGCTGATTCTGTTATACTTATTGTTGTCACTTGTCAACATGCTCGTTAATAGGCAATTAACTCAATAATACATGGTCGACTAATGTGATTTTTCTTAGAGATGATTGGTGAAAAAAAAAGTACTCACCTCTGACGAATCTTATCCAACTCCCAGGGGTCAGTGACTAACACTTGGACTCCCATTTGCATTTTTGTCTTCTGAAGATTAAGATCAAGGCAAGCAATTTTGGCAGGGGCAACCCTCAGGGGCATCCCCTGTGCAGCACGCCCCGTATTGAGAGCATATCCTTTTAGTAGATAGCTATCTCTGGCACTTTTCCCATGAGCTTTAAGAATATTGATTCCTTGATCAACATGGAGATCATTAAAACTTCCATTTTCTAGATGAAAGGTGCAGGTTTCTGGCAAAATCTTTATTTCAACTTCCGATCTTAGTGAATAAAGTCTGCAAGGTGTCTATGCCCAATTTCTGGCTTGCTAAAGATAGTATTACAAAGATGAACACTTCCCAGAATAAACAATGTACGCATGATGTGCACATACAAGAAAAAATCTCAGTGGGAACAGGTACAAGCTAATTAGTAAACCATCTATGGGAGAGAAACCAACCTTGATAGGGCATCTAACTTTTCTTGCATTTGTCATTTTTACTGATTGTACAGCATCCACAATCTACACATCAGCACTGTTAAAGTTAAAGAAAAGGTATGATTTGAGACAAGGGAAATAAGAAACTCAAACATGTAAATGTAAAAGTATCAAGCATGGATGGCAAGGAAATCAAGAGAATACAATGAATATCCTGGCCAGAAAACATACTAATCATGTAAGGTTTAGTTGAAATCATCTTCCATGGGGAGAATAACTAATTACTTTACAATAGACTACTAACAAAAGATATGCAGCATGGCAGGGGAAATCATAAGAAGCAACATTTCACTCATCCATCAGCTTAAGCTTACCACACTTGCAAAGAAGTCGCTATCACCACCAATCAACTTAGAGGACATGCAGGTCCTGGCACAGTTTATAAGAGAATCTTTACCAAGTTTCTCAACCTACACATTTGAAGAAGTGTCCGTTAGGGGAAACCAAGATCCTAGAGAAACGATTCTGAAGAAATGTGCACCATCCCTAGATGACATCAGAACCATATCCTAATGAACTCCAGAAGGAAACAATCTTCTCATATTTATTCATGCACAAAAACAAGTAAACAGAATGATCAAAGATTTATACCTTTATAGCCAATTCGAGTGAAAAAATGTAGAAAAGGTGCAAACTGGCCAGTATGAGCAGAAAAAGTGCAAACTGGCAAGTATGGGAAGAAAAAGGTGCAAATTGGCCAGGATAGATGCCATGGAGTTGGACACGAGAAGGAAGGACTTGCTTGGAACAATCACTATCTAAAGAGGGGCAAAATTATCATTTCGCATGAAGAGGCTGCCCAAAAAATTAGGGCAAGCCACCCTATAAATAGGAATTGAACATAAAGTAAAAAGAGGGGATCCTCTTTTAGGAGAATAGCTCCATTAGTTCTTAGTTTCACTCTCTAAACCGAGCAACCTGACTTGAAGATAAAGGGGAATAGCTCCATTAGTTCTTAGTTTCACTCTCTAAACCCAGCAACCTGACTTGAAGATTCCGGCCACCTGCCGGCGAGGAGAATCATGTCTGATTCATTCCAACCGACGTAGTACCAGAAGTTCTTCCAGTTTCAATTTCAGAGGAGCCAAACAACCTTTTACTTGCTTTGATTTTAAGATTTCTTAGCTTAAGTACTAGTTTTGCTTGCATCTGACTTGAATTCTAATAGCTACTTTAGTTGGAACATCTTTTGGGTTATAATCTTGAATGAAATGAAGTTTATTGTGGTTTTATTTTGTGTTTCGGCTTGTTTTGAGTTTAATCTGGCCAGTTAGATAGATCTGGTAGTTTATGTGAATTTCTGTTGTTTAAGTCCTTGAATCTGCCTAGCTTAGTTAGATCTAGTTTTTCCTCAAGTGTTTACAAGTTTTAATCGGTATAAGTTTCTAAAAAATGCATGGAATTCATTTTTGTTTGTTTCTGTCACCCTGTCCTTGTTGACCAGTTTGCGTAAATCTCAGTTTTTCTTTGCTTTCGTTCTCAATTTCAAGTTAAATATTGCATTTATGAATTTTCAAGCTTGTGCATTCATCAATGGAGTTTGTTAGATCCTGTTAGTTTAGCTTGTGAAGAAAAAATGTCACAATCAAAGAATGGGACCACTTGTGTTGCTTTTGTTGCTTTTTGCTTTTGTACTTGCACTTTTTCAGCTTTTCTGCACACCCAGCAGACAGTCTGTCAGCATGTCCTTTGATTCTCTTTACCTTTTGTCTAGCCATTTTTAGTCAGTTTCGTCTAGTAGCTTCGAACATGCACACTCGCTCTCTAGTTTACACACGCACTTTAATTTCTTTTAGCATTCAGCATTTAGAGCCCACCATGACCTACTGGTCAGGAGGGGTATATGTCTCATTTTCACGTACTGGTCGGTTTAGATATAGGTTCCATTTCATTTCACGCCTAGTTTTAATCTCAACCCCATAAAGCATGGTAGCAAACCAACTCTTCCAGGATGTCTTCACAATTGCACACGTCCTATCCATCTCTGTGGGATCGACCCTTACTCCACTATTCTAGCCAGTAGAAGTGGATTGAGGTTTTTTTTGTTGACAAGATGTTTTAGGCACAGACCCAACGACACGACTAGGTCTAGGTACCCTCCTGACTAGTCGACACACGCATAAGAGTAGCCGCCTAAAAACATTTCCTTCTGTCAAATACGTCAGATAAAAATTAGTAATATTGACAACGAAAAACTCAAAAAAGGTACTCCCTCCGTTCCTTGTTAATAGAGGCATTTCTTTTCGGCACGGAGTTTAAGAATAGTGTGTTAAATGGATGGTGAAAAAAGTAAGAGAGAGTAAAGTAAGAGAGATGAAGAGAGAATAAAGTAAAAAGAAGAATTACTTTTTGCTAAAAATAGAAATGACTCAATTAACTTGGAACTTCCCAAAATAGAAAAATGACTTTATTAACATGGAACGGAGGGAGTACTAATATCTTCAATACTACCTTAAGCAATTCTGCAGCTATGATGACCACAGAAGTTGTCCCATCTCCAACTTCCTTGTCTTGTAATTCTGCCAACTCAACAAGCACCTACAATTATAAGAAGGCATGACATATAATACCCAATTGATTAAATAAAAATAGTCAAAATACAATGAAAGAAACAAAAGGTTGGCATTCACCTTGGCAGCAGGATTCTCAACTTCAAGCATGTTTAGGATTGTGGCACCATCATTAGTGATCGTTACATCACCGATATCATCTACAAGCATCTGGAAACCATATAGAGAGGAGGGGAGACAAAAACACATCTAACTCTGTAAAATTTTCATCAATAACTTCCTAATTTTGGTCGAACAAGCAGGATTTCAAAGTAAAACCATCATTACGACCCCCATACTAAGAGGTAGATAAAATTAAAGAAAAATCAAGCAAAGGCTACCGAGAAGCAAAAGTTAGTATATATCTCAGCATTCCCACTGCAGACACAAGGACATATAAGCTACCAATAGTCTTGAGTTTTCACATTTCATGGTCACTAAAAAAAATCATTAGAAAAAAGAAGAAAAAAAGTTGGAAGTGCGAGAAGTACATCTTAAAGAAACACATCTCCTGTGCCATGAAATCACAAGGATACTATAGAAAGTTCAAGTCATTTTTTCCAGGTGGTCTAAATATACTTCAAACTCCATCCAAGGTTTAGTATCTTGAAGAAGTAAGACATTTTTCCGCAAGGCGTATCCACAGTTTTAGCCCACATATGTTAAAATATGTTGCTATAGCTACATACAAGCAGTAACCTTACATTGCTTTGTAATAAACGGAAATTTGCTATTTCATACATAGTTGCAGGCATTCTCTTGCACTAGTTGAAGACTCCAGATGTCCAGCAATCACTAATCAATAATTAATTCCATGCATTATTTCTCTTTAACCATGCATACATACTACAAGTTAGCGGCCAGTAAGATGAACCAAGGATAGGCATACTTGGTACAGGAACATGCACTGATGCACCACCATAGGAACAACTTAAAAGAAAAAATCTTTTCAAACAGAGTCCTATCATTTGATAAAAGAAATAAGTTGTTGACATCCCACAAAAAATATGATAAATTTTCAGTAGCTTAGCCTCACGTGATATTTATAGGAACCATTTGCAGAAGCTTGTAGAATGGTTTTCAGAGACAGGTCATGTCTCATGAGACGGTGTGTTGGACAGACGAGGCGATGGAAAGCTGCAAGACCAAGAACTGAAATCTATCTCTCCATAAATCAAAATTCCCTTGTTTGCTGTGGAATATTGATTTGAATAACTATAACGAGTAAAGGCGGATACATTTGACAAAACTACAGACATAATCTGCAGCTTCTTGTAGGAAATCAGCTTAAATTCGTGGATTTAGCGTAAGCTCAGCCCAGTCCCATAGAATATGGCAGAATACTGAACTATAAGAGCATCCACAGTGGGACGGATGTCCCGATGGACCTCCCAAAAACACCTCCTGCCACGTCATAAGGATATCCTACTGCACAATGGCGGACATCCCAGCGGACATCCCGATGAACATCCACAATAATAAAAATTCACAAATTCACCAAATTAAATAATTTACGGAATTAAAATTTCGACACGAATACGGAGAAAATGCAACCACTTTATTTAAAACAAAAAACATACATAATTATTAAAAAAACATAGTTAAAAAAATAACCTCAAGCTTCGACAAATGCCGTCTCACTCCTCGTCGTCCAGGCCGCCAGTCCTGTCGTCCCCGTCGCCAGTCCTGGCGCTACTCTCGGGCAGGGGTGTCATCCCCAAATCGCATCTCATAGTGTCGATGACATCCTTCAACATGATCTTGTATAAGGGATCAGTCGTTGCATGCCACTTGTCCATGGTGTCGAGCATACTCTGCGTTAGCTGCACACGAGCGAGATTGTTGAGCTCGGGAGTGACGAGGGACGGAGATTCCGATTGGACCTCGTGGGACTCGCTGGCGCTTCCCCTAGCCATCCGCATCGCGGTCTTTTGCGCAACCGGACGACGGCGGCGGGAAGACGATTGAGGGGTTGGGAACTCTGCCTCGGCGTCAGGGAGTTCGTGCGAACCGGCACTGCTGCTGTACTCCCCGGAGGCATTGATCTTCGTCCGCTTTGGCCAGCCAGCTTCAACACCCACACTAAAATTGGCGGAAGTCTGCACCACAAGATAGACCTCCCAATATTTGAACTCCCCGAAACCTAATTCACTGTCGGGGTACTGCTGGTGAGACAGAAGCTTCACATCATCGGCGGACATGCTGCTTGATGCCGTGCGTAGGTTGTTTTGGTAGATGCCGGCAAATCGGTTGAGCTGCCTCCTCAGCCGCTGCCACTGTTACCGGCATAGCTCTCCATCACGAAGCTTCCTACCTGGCGGTTTGTATTGGAGGTAGCTTTGGCTAATGCGCAACCACATTTTATCGATGTGCTGGTTATCCCCGACGTAGGGATCCTCGACTACACCAACCCAGGCCTTCGCCAGCGCGACGCACTCCCCTATGCTCCAGATGGTCCTCTTTCTCCCGCCGGCTTCCTCCCCCACCCCACCCTCGTTCCCCGCATGCGAGGACGAGGTAGTGCCCTTGCCCTTCCTTCTCCCCTGCTTCCGCATCCTCCCTGCCGCTGGTTGCATATCAGTAGGAGACTCCCTAACCGGAGATAGTCCAAACTCCTCAAAAGAGAAAGTCTCGATGCCGGTGAACTGAGTCTCTAGAGGAGTACTCTAGGGGGAATCACTCGACAATAAATCCATGTAGGGGCGATAGCCATTGTCCCCAGGTGATTGGGGGACCCCCTGCCTGCTCCCCCGCAGCGGCAGACATGCCTTGCATCATCCCGGGCATTTGGGGCATCATCCTCGTCATCACGACACTCACCTCGGGCATTTGGGGCATCATCCTACCCATCCCTGCACACCAAGGAGGTACATATTGTAGTACCCCTGCATCATCCCCGCCATTTGGGGTTGGGCATCATCGGCGTTATTCTGGGCATCATCCCGGACATCGGTGCACTTCCGCCGGCGTTTCCCCCAACTCTAACGGGAAACGCCGGCGTTTGTGACTTGCTCGTGGCCAATGTTATCAAATAGCGGATATGGCGGCGCTATGGCATGGCGTTCGGTGGTGGAAACGCCATAGCACCATGTCGCTGCCATAGCACCGCCATATCCGACATTTGACAACATTGCGTGTGTATTGCATTTAGGAATATGGCATTATGCAAGAAACATGGTGGTTAGAGTGGTATATTATGCTTTATTAATTGTTTAAAGTGTTTTAGATGTTATATTTTTTAATTTTTGAATTATATATAAATATAAGTATTATTTTATTTATTTAATTTTTGACCGCCATATCTGTCATACTAATACGCCATATCCCAGTGGCGGTTTTTAGGCAAACCGCCATAAGCCGCCATATGAGATTGATAACATTGCTCGTGGCGGGGAATCACTATCGTGGTGCTCCATTTATCTTCAAAAGAAATGAAAGTATAGAGAGAAACTCGTTAAAACAAGTGGTGCGAATGAAATGAAGTTCAACGAGCCGTATATATAGAAGTTTTTTTTTAAAAAATAAAAAATAAAAATCAGGACATCAGCCGGGACGTCCGTCGGGAACCCGCAATGGCAGACGTCCCGACGGACGTCTTCGGAAATCCGCGGAACTCCGGTGTCCGCAAGCGACGTCCGCATCCGCCGGTCGTTGGCCTAATGGCGGACGTCCCGCGCGGACGTCTGGCACGCCGGTTCAACGCCCGCCGCTGCGGATGCTCTAAGGTTTCTACTCTAGAAACAAATCACAAAAACCTAAGAATTTGAATATACATAACAACAAAAACCTAAGAATTTGAATACACATAACAACATTTCCCAAACCTAGAATTACTTTGGTGTATGCATTACATTACATTACATACGAAGTAAAGTTTGGATTGAAAAAAAGGGTCATTCCCTAACGAATCCAACTGTAGGCCTTATCCCCATTTTAAATGTACTCTACTGGATCATTAACACTTAGTGCACCTTTTTAGCTACAAATCCTTGTATCCGTACAGGTCCACGCTTAATCCTAAGTAAACCCATATATTACTCCATATTCTCATCAAACAAGCACTTCCAATTTCACTAAAAACAAATCAACTTCCAATGTGAGAAACAACCGGTACCTTGTCGAGGCCAACAGGACCAAGCGATGACTTGACAATATTCGCAATTGCTTGGCACGCCATGACTGCAAATTTTTTCAACCCAAAAAAAAGGAACGTAAATGAGGACGTCACTACCCACACACTATGTTCAAATGCAAATGTACACGCAAAAATAACTTGCATAACTATACTTGAATGAAGAGGTCGTTACCATTTTGTGTTCGAACATCCTGGCCGGATTGCCGGTCGCCGGAAATATCAGGAGTCGACGACGAAATAGCCATGAAAAACAACTAGCATAAACAACGGAAAACCCTAGATCGGTTCGGATGAGGAGAGAGAGTTGGAAGGGCGAGAGTAGGACTGAGTTTCACTCGGAGAGCTACAGTTCAACGTTGAGAAACCTCAGTTGGTGTGGGAGAATGCTTTTCGAAGAATACGACGTCGTCCCAATCTTGGGCGGCTTGTTGGTTTAGGGACTTTAAGGAATGGGTAACTTGGGCTGGGCTTTTAGGATGTTAAATTTTTACGATTTTTAAACTTTTAGAATTTATATTTTTTTATTTTTAAGGATATAGAGTGAACTATAAAAATGATCAATGAACTATAGGTTTATCTCGACAATAGTCCTTAGACTTTAAAAATATCTACAGTAGTCTCTGGACTAAGGATTTATTTCAAAATCGGTCCTTTTGCATTTTTTTCACCCGAATATGCCCTTTTGGGGTAGGGTAATTTCTTCTTTACACAATTTTCATTTTTTTCAATCTGATATTATTTTAATGAGGTACTAAATCTGATAGTACTATTTCAAAATTATATTTTCTTCCCTTTGTCATCCTTCAATTTATTTCTTTATTTCAATTTAATTTTATAAAATTAAATCTAAAATTTAAATTTGTAAATACTAATAAATTGTTTTGATTTAAAATTTCGGGGATGAGTATATACAACTTTTTTTTGTACGAGCATGGTGTAAACACCTCCTTACAACAACCATCAATTTTCTAACAATTTTAGGTTTTTTGTTCGTATTCGATTAATGGAACTAGGTTGATATAGAAGTGAAAAATGTGAATAAAGATTTGTAAATGCTGCTTAAAATCTATGGCTTCATGCACTTTCACGAAATTATATAGTCACGTAGGGAGTGTAAAGGTAATTAAGAATAGATGCAATGCTGATTTATATTCATAGAATCAAATTCATCGGAAGTTCGTCAGCCATTCTTTATAATTTAAGAATACTAAGCTATCGCAGACTTTTCCAGTAATTAAGGCAGAATATATTTATGAGAATAAAATCTGATTCTCTGTACATGTAAAAGTTGGTTAAATTATTCATAATTATTATATACTCCACTTATCATAGTTAGATCTTCGTGGGATTATTATATCATTAGTATAGTACAGATTTATTATATTGTCCCTCGTTTCGATGGCAAATTCTTTTTGTCGTGCATATATGCCTTTTGTCCACGAAATGTTTAGAACAACTTGGTACTCCCTCCGTCCCAAAGAAGATGGCACACTTAAGAGATAACCTGAGATTTTAGGAGATGTTATTTTGTAAAATAAGTGGTAAGAAAAAATATAATTTTATAATTAATGTGAGAGAAAACTTTTTCTAAAAGAGAAAATGTTATATCTTTTATGGGACAAATTGAAAAGGAAAGTGTGACATCTACTACGAGACGTAGGGAATATTTAATGGCAATGGAGTTTTATTTTCCCTTACCAAAATGATGATGTTGATAAATCATATTATGCCAAATTTTATTTTATACTATTATAAACTGATCTTGATTTTGGACGTACAATGACGAAAGAATTATAGACGGACTCTATAATTACCGACGTACAATAATGCACCGGTAATTACCAATGACGTAGTCCATGGTAATACCTCGTTGCTTATTTCAAAGCGTTTTACCGGCTGATCTGCTCAAATTTCACACTATTTTGGAGGATTTAATGATAACTTAATGCTTAAATTAATCTTGATGTTGTCTATATTTCTATAATATACTAGTATTTTGACTATTTAGTTGAGATTGTATAGAAAAGAGGCATAAAATAGGTCCTGAATACACAGTGTGAAAATTAGAGTCGAAAAGGCGAGCTAGATTACTTATCAAGAAAAAGTTATGTAACAGATTCATTCTTGTTCACTTATCGTACTACAACACTCATTTGATTTTTGGCAAATACATCTCGACGCCCATCGACTAATATGGAGAAAAAATCATTTCCAATATCAAGTATACAATAACTTTTGTTGTCTTAACAGTAGATCATGTTATTGATACGCACGAATTTTGCATTGTTTTAAGACAATTAGTTGATCCGTTTTAAGTGTCACAGTTGCATTACATGTCCAGTATTTGCATATTTTTATCTATTTTGGTATTTGTACGTGTTTTGTGAGAAATGTGCAAAATAGAGCCTAAAAAGATAGCAAAATCGAGCCATTACGTACGTTTTGTAAAAAATGTGCATCTATGATATATGTTATTGATCCGCCATCGAGCTTCCATGGGGTGCTCATTTCATATTTGGATCGAGCTGACTCAACGGCTCTTGTTACTGATGATAGTATGGAATAATTTTTTATTTGAAATAATGTGAAATTATTAAAATAGCCCTGATTATTATTAGATTATTTGAGGGCCTATGGATCCCATAATTCTATTTGCAAGCGTATCATTTCTTTATATAAAAATATCAAGAGATTCCTAATAGAGGATGTATAACACTTTTAGGTCAACTTTATGTAATGTAGCATAATGCTTAATAAGATTTCCAATCAAAGTTGGATTGATTTGTGAAAGAAATATAGGTTTCCCTAATGAATTTTTATTTTAGATATTGAATAAAAAAAAAGAGAGAAATAAGATCTAAAGTTGGAAAATAGTTTTTCATAGGTGAATTTTCAAAGGTGAATTAAGAAGCTCTTCCACATATGTTACAAAGATGCGCATCCATTACATACGTCGTATCAAATCTTTGATGATTTAGGTTCTTAAACTTGAAAAAAAATTTCATGTAGTTTCAGTAGCATTCTTATAGACTAATATACTAATCACGGTGCCGCATAATCATGTTATTATTTAAATCTCACGATAATATGACAACATTAAATTAATATATTGAGCCAATATCACGAACTTCAATTCGACCCATGCCTTTTCTTAAAGTGGTCTAAATTTGTGAACTTGAATCAGATTCATATTACTAAGATAAATAACAGTGACATCAATTAGTTCATTGAAATATTTCTTACTTAAATTTGGATTAACTATAGGTTACGACCCGTGCTTTCAAGCATTCTCGAAAATGATACCAATGTTAGTATTTGATTTATTATGAGCAATAGCAACAGCCGGCCCAGCCACCGCCTTGCGGTTCGGCGGTATGCTGGGCGCCTATTGCATGAGGCTAGCCGAGAAGAGGAGAGAAAAAGCCTGAGAGCTCGGGCTTGGGCGGATGGCGGTGGCTAGGGTGCTTATTGCGCCTAACCGCCCAGTCGAGTCAATTTTTCATTTTTTTTATTTTTTTATTTCTATTATATATATATAATTCATTGCATTTTATTTTTTAATATTTAATAAATACTAATTAATTTTATATTTTTTATTAATTTGATAAAATGAATTAAATGAGAGGACTAGGCTGGGCTATTTCTTTTGCTAATGATCTAGAAGTGAACTATAAATATAAGGCATGTACAGATATACTTTTATTGATGTACATTTGCGGTTATATTTATAAAATATCATTTCAATCAGTATACCATACTTGATCCATATTTCAAGATCCTATTGATTTTTTCTCTTTTTTTAATTTGGACTAAATTAGAGGGTAAATTTGTGCATTCAAGATTCTCTCTCTCCTATGTAAACTTTTCTTCTATCATTCTTCACTTTTCTCTTGTGTTCTATATTATTCACTCGTATTTTTATTTCATAATTAAAATAATAAATAATGCAAATTAATAAAGAAAAGGGAACGAAGAAGGTGTGGTGAGAGGATGTCCAGTGTGAAAAGTATGAACTAATATAGAAAAATAGAGGAATGATAACGTGACCTCAAATTGTAGGGAATCCGCTGTTGTGCTCTAATATGGTGTTCGAATTCGTAGATAAAATAATACCAAAATATAATATAGGATTGACTTGTGAGATTATTTTAGTCATAGAAGGTTAGCTATAACTAATTATTCCATGATTATCCATCTAGAATTAAGTTATCTCATGAACCAAACACACTACATATTTAATCTCATAAAACAATTTAGCAAACCAAACACCCCTAATAGAATTACGGAAAATGCCTAATTTCTTATGACAATGACGGTGTTGTCTACCACAAAACTTTAAAGTGAGGATGAGGAAATTTTTATAAAACTGTGACATAGTAATATTATAAAATTCCATATAAAAAATGATTAAATGACAAATACCTTCCAACTATGAGAATATGAGATGAGACTGATGTTGACGGGATTTTACTTTTGAGTATAATTATAATATTCTTTTTTATCGCCATATCCCAAGATTAATCTTAAATAGAAATTGTTTCTATTTTTAAGAAAGTATATATATTCTAAAAAGTACTCCCTCCATTCTTTAAATTTTATTAGATATTTTTTTTATTTTTGTTAGTTCCATAAAATTTGCCACTTTTCACTTTTATCATTTTTTATAGTGGACCAACATTCCACTAAGGCACTAACTCATTCGCACTCTAATTTTATTATAAAATTAATATACAAAAATAGAACCTCACATGACACTAACTTTTTCAACTAATTTTTTAGTACATTTTTTAAAATTCGTGTCTGATCAATGACAAAATTTAAGGAGTGGAGGGATATTGAACGTTATTGTTTTGTAGTACTAGAGTACTTTGTTGTGCATTTGTATTTTATCGATTTTAATATTATAGGGTAACCTTTAGATATAAAAGAAATGCAAATATATTAAATAACATTAATATTTTTGTCCTTGTCCAGAAGAGTGATGGAATTGAATCTGACACGCTCCCAAGTAGTTTGGGTGTAAAAGGCAACAATAAATAAAGATAGATGTAGAGATGGAAACAGAGCAAAGGCGGTCACCGGAGTAGGGATATAACTGTCATTATCTACTAATTTCCCCCTTAAGTGAAAACGACTGCAAGCAACCTGTGGTCTACCTGCATATCTCTATCCCTCACACTACAACACATTAGTGGAGTATTATTTGTGTGCGTGTCGTGCACATATATATATATTTATATATATATATATATATATATATATATATATATATATAGAGGAGATCATGCTCAACCTCAAACCGACTTCAACACACACCACTTAATTGTACCTTTTCTTCTCTCTACATCTTTTTTTTTCTCTTTAGACATCTTTAATTTTCATCTGATTTTGGTAAAACCCAATAAAAATGGTAGATGTGTGTAGTATGTGTGGCGATGTGGGGTTCCCAGACAAGCTCTTCCACTGCTCAAAGTGCCGCAACCGCTTCCAGCACTCGTATGTCTCTCTCTCTTCATCTCATGCAGTAATTTACTACCTTTTGATTGGAGATTTCTTCCTTATTTACATGTACATATAATTAATTTATTAATAATAATCGGAGAAGAAATGGAATCCACAGCTACTGCAGCAATTACTACAGCGAATATGCGGAGCCAATTGAGGTTTGCGATTGGTGTCAATGCGAGGAAAGGAACCAATCATCATCATCAAGGAATAACAAGCATGCAAATGAAGCGAGGAAATCCAAGCAACAAAGGAGCGACCACAAGCCCACCGGTAAAACCCCCTCGCCGCGACCCTCCGCCCGCAGGTACAAGCTTCTCAAGGATGTTATGTGCTCAGCTGATCACTCCATCCAAACATGGAAATTTAACCAATAAAACTTAATTGTGTTCTACTACTTGTCTATGTAAATATAACTCGTATGATGTTTTTGAGTTTGTTTTTTTTGCTTTAAATGAGTTTTACTAGGCTCAATGTTACAGACTCAATTCCCACATCGGTTTGGTGTGAGATATATAGACTAAATGTGTTCTCTCTCCTAATAGACTAGTCTTTTGGGATAAATTTTCTTGTTTGGTCTGTATCATTAAACTTGTACTATCCCAATAGTATTAGTATGTTAGTATTATATATGTGGAAATGTAACTTTATATCTTGTGTTACACTGCTCTTCTTGCTTCTTTCAACCTCAAATATATAGTCAGAGCCAGAGATGATCTTGGAGTTTGTAGAAGTATATTCATAGAATTTGTATAATTCGTTTTTGGCTTACTTAGTTGATAAAGCCTTCATCTTTCATGCGCCATTTTAAGTACACAGCCCTCAAATTTCCATATCCAATAAATGGAGTAATCAATGCACAATGCTTAAAACAAAGACAATTGATCAAAAATAATTGGAGAAGAGTAGGGTTCGTAGCTATAGCTAGGTGGGAGTGGAATAAGGAGTGGGGGAATTGAATGCGATTGGGTTTCGTTTCCTTTTTCCACAAAAACAAAATTCATAGTACCTAAAGCTGCCTCCTTTATCAGATTCATTGATAGTATACTCGACTCTATCCATTATGGTTCTTCCTTTTTCACAAACTATTAAAAACACATATATCCTCATTCGTACTACCATATATAATTATCCGTTAATTCCTGCACTCTCTTATTGTTTTTCTTTTTGTAACTATGAACTATATAAATCTCCTAGGAAGATTAGTATAGTTGTATATTAGCTTGTACTGTAATTATGATGATGATGATGTCAAATAAAAATATGATGTACAATTTTTTTAAAGACATTGTGGGGTCAAACAATATCCCACGTTGAAGAATGGGCAAGAGTTGCCCCAACTCCTTTAGTATGAGGCTTTTTGGGAAGTATCCCAAGAGCAAAACCGTGAGGGATTTGCCCAAAGCAGACAATATCATACTAATGTGGAGTTCGGGTGTGTCCCACCGATCCCCAACAGTGGTATCAGAGCCCTGGTTCAAGGCAGGGCTTGTGTGGCTCGGGTTTGGTAGACCACTTGCAAGTTCTCCAATGTCTCTGTGTGAGCTCGACCAAGACCTGTGGTGACTTGGCGACCTGTAACATGTGTGGTCGACATGTGGTGTTGGTTTGAGGGGAGGATTGTGGGGGCAAACAATATCCCACATTGGAGAATGAACAAGAGTTGCAAGCATATAAATGGGCTACCCAACTCCATTATTATGAGTCATTTTGGGAACTACCACAAGAGCAAAACTGTGAGGGATATGACCAAGCATACAATATCATACTAATGTGGAGTTCGGGTGTGCACCACCGATCCCCAACAGATATAATTAACGAAGTTGGCTCTGAACCCAATTGTTTGAGTTCTTATGATTTTAGATGAAGTGCGCAAAACTATTAAGAGATTTCTAAATTTCATACTCCCTCCGTCTCATGCTACTTGCATATTTCATTTTCGAACTGTTCCAAACTATTTGCATCATTTCTATTTTAGATAAAAAATTATGGTATGCAATTAAGATATTAGAGTTAGCTCGTGTTTCCTTTATCAAGTGTTGCCTTATTGCACTTAAAATTTTAATTTAATTACACTAATTACTCATGTTTAAATTTATGCTATCAATTTAAAAAGTGCGAGTAGCATGAGACGGAGTGAGTATAAATCACTAAAAAAATCACTAAGGACATTTTTTAATGGAATTAAAGATGTTAATTTGTGTTTCTAAATATATTATCAACGTCTCAAAAAACGTCCTTATTGTTTATATCCTTACTAAAATAAAAGGATGTATTCCCAAAAAAATAAAAAATAAAAATAATTTATCCTTAATTTGGAAGCATCCCAAATTATTGTTATTCTATTTTTTTTTTATAAAATTTCAACGCCAGTAATTATGATTTAATTGTTTTATGAGTTAGTTTTTTTAGTGACATACCATGTTTATAATAATGAATTTGATTGACTTTTGAGGTGACAATTATTTTCCTGGATTTGTAACTACCGAGTCACCGTGCGTGACTGCCTTATCTATTTTTTGTTTGGTCGGTTTTAACCCCCGAACAATAAAAACCATAAATTAATTTACATTTTTTTTATTTAACCCGCCATTTAATGTTATTTTAACTAATCTTTAAAAATAATTATATTACAAAATGAAACTTGAAATCAAAACTAGTGAGGAATAGTGGCACTGTTTCAGTAGGACAGTCAGATTTGTTTTCTATTTCACATTTTCAATAATTATAATTCGTTCAATTTTGCTTCCAAATTAACAAAACCAGAGAAATCTGAGGCCATGCACATGCAAAAAATTGCTTTTATCACTATTACTTCGTTGTACAGTACACTTGCAAGGTGCTAACTTTTCATCTCTGCAAGTTTGAAAGCAAGTTTTTACTCGATTTTAATTAAATGTATATTTTAGTCACAAAAGAAGGCTATGAGAGTTTAGCTACGTTGATAGGAGTTGTTCAGCACATTTTTAACGAAATTTAACATACAATAGAGATTATTTTAGACGAACACACGACGAACACACGATAGAGATGTTCAGCACATTCTTAACGAAATTTTACACACACCAAAACTTGCCGTTAATTAATGTATACTGCAAATTAAAGTCTTAAATCTAATTTTAACTATTCAATCCAATTTATTATAGCCGCAATTAAATGTTAGCCATATCTATCATCTACCGAATTTCATCACATGGGTAATATTGTGAAGACGAAAAAAAGGCAATTCATAGTTAACAAATTAAAGCTAGCTACTTTTTTTCTTTTCAAACAATATTCTTAAAGATGGTAATGGAGAAAGATAGAGAAAGATTGGATAGGCATATTACTGTAGAAGGTAGAGAAATTGTATTCCTTGTATGTTATTTTTAATATGCTAATTTACCTAGTATTTATAGGGAAATTAGAGCCTTGTAAATTACATCAATAAATGAGTATTGGAAACATACTACACTAGGAACTCTACATTTATTAAATGCTCTAGGAACCCTCCTATATTCAATGTGGGCGGACATCTTCCTTTTTCCAACACTCCCCCTCAAGTTGAGCAACGATATCGCCGATACTCAACTTGCCGAGAAATTCTTTGAAGACTTTCGGACACAATGCTTTGGTTCATATGTCTGCGAGTTGTTCCTCAGATCGAACAAATGGAAATTCGATTATGCCGCTTTTGAGTTTTTCTTTGATGAAGTGACGATCAACTTCGACATGTTTCGTTCTGTCATGCTGTACGAGATTCTCTGAAATGCTGATTGTCGCTTTGTTGTCACAAAAAAGTTGGCTTTTCCGTGTAGGTGGAAAGCCAATTTCTGTTAACAATCTTCTAAGCTAAATTATCTCCATAAGGCCACTCCTAATCCCTCGAAATTCGGCTTCCGGACTTGATAGCGCCACGACTTTCTGCTTCTTGCTCCTCCAAGTGACTAAGTTACCCTCAACAAAGGTAAAATACCCTCCATTTGATTTTCTATCAACAGGATTGCTTGCCCAATCGGCATCGGTGTATCCATCAATTTCTAAATCTTCATTCTTTTCCAAGAATACCCCATTTGTTCCCTTTAAATATCTCACAATTCTCATGACGACATCCATATGATCTTCCTGAGGCTGATGCATGAATTGACTGACAACTCCAACTGCATATGTGATGTCGGGCCTAGTATGAGAAAGATAGATAAGTTTACCTACTAACCGTTAGTATCTTTCACGGTCTTTAGGCTTAGCTCCATCTACAATCTTCAGCCCATGGTTGGGTACCATTGGAGTTTCAGCAGGCTTGCAGTCCAGTTGTCCCGTTTCGGCTAGCATATCAAGTACATACTTCTTCTGCCTTAGGAATATTCTGTGCTTGGATCTCAACACTTCTATTCCTAGGAAGTACTTCAAAGCTCCCAAGTCGTTCATTTCAAATTCCTTAAAAAGATTCTCCTTTATATTTTGGATTCGGCATCATCTCCTGTTATGATCATGTCGTCAACATAGATGATTAGACATGTCATATTTTCGTTTCTCATCTTCAAGAATAATGTGTGATCTGAATGGCTTTGTTTGAAGCCATGTTTGAACATTGCTTGACAAAATCTTCCAAACCATACTCGGGATTGTTTTAACCCATAAAGGGTCTTTCTTAGTCTGCTCACTTGTCCTCTTCCAAATTCTTCACCAAAACCTGGGGGAACCTCCATGTAGACTTCCTTGTTTTTCTTAAGTTCTTCATGAAGAAAGGCATTTGTAACATCAAACTGGTATAATGGCCATTCGTTACATGCAGCTACAGAGAGAAGAGCTCTTACTGTATTTAGTTTGGCCACAGGGGAGAAAGTCTCCTCGTAGTCTACTCCATACACTTGAGAATATCCCTTAGCAGCCAATCTTACCTTGTATCTTTCGATTGAACCATCTGCACATCTCTTTATGGTGAAGATCCAACGACAACCTACTGGTTTCTTTCCCATAGGTAGAGTACACTTCTCCCATGTCTCATTTTTTTATCAAAGCATCGATCTCCTTCTTCATGGCTTCCCTCCGATGCTTGTGTTTCATTGCCTCCTCGAATGACTGTGGAATTTCTTCTTCTTCATAAAGTACAGCTTCAAATGCCCTAGCCATTTCGGTAAGGTGTCCCTAGGTAAGATTTGCAACAGAGTATCTAGATATCCGTTCTTTCCAATCTGGTGAATATCTTCGAGGATGAATGCCCCTCGTACTTCTGTGGGGCAATCTGTCGTGCGCTGTCTCTTGTTCTCTAGGCAGCCCATCTGTATCACTTTTGTTTTCCCTGTCACTGTTAGTGGTTTCAGGTAGGGTACCAATATTGGGATCAGAAGCATTTACCTCAGGACTCAAAGACTGGTAAGATAGCTCGGCAGTGTCCTGAAGCGACATGTCTTGTCCTTGGGGATTTGACTGCCCTATGGTACTGCTAACTTCCTCTATTGGGCCATTTTCTATAACAGGATTTTGATCTGGTAGGTAAGTTTGGTTGTCTCCTTCTTGAATATCCTCCCCCTGAATAGTTTCTCCCCATAGAGGTATCCAATTTAGTGTGTCACTGTTAGGGCTTCCTGCCTCACTCTCCCCTGACCGCTATATTGGCTATAGAAATATTCACTCTCAACAAAGTCACAGTTCATAGTAACGTACATGTGATCTGTCGATGGGTCATAACATCTATATCCTTTCTGATTCTTTCCATAACCCAAGAAGACACATTTGACAGTACATGGTGAGAATTTATCACGTTAATGCTTGGGTATGTGGACAAAGACAGTGCAACCTAAAATTTGGGCTCAAGGTTGAGGGATGAGGGAATTGAGTGTTGGGAAGAGAAGACCTCTAGGGGGGTTTTGAAGTTTAGGATTCCTTTAGGAAGACGATTGAGGAGATAGACATCAGTAGCGATGGCTTCCGGCCAAAAAGATTTTGGGATGTTTGACTCAATGAGGAGGGCACGGGTAATTTCTAGGATATATCGATTTTTTTGCTCAGCTACCCCATTTTGTTCTGGTGTATATGCACACGAGGTTTGGTAGACAAGGCCTTTTTCAGTGAAGAAAGATGTCATCCTAGAATTCACGTATTCCCTCCCATTATTAGATCTAAGGACTTGAATTTTGGAGTTATACTGGGTTTGAACAAGACGATAGAACTCGGTGAATTTCTCAAAAACTTCTGATTTTATTTTCAAAAAATAAATCCAAGTCATACGAGAAAAATCATCAATAAATAACAAAAAATATCGAAAGCCTTGTCCTCCAGTAACCGGAGTAGGAGCCCACACATCAGAATGAACCAAAGTAAATGGAGATTTTTCTCTAGTGTTGTTTAATTTGAAAGTATGTCTATGACTCTTTGCCAAAACACAAGTTTCACAACTCAAAACATGCTTAGAAGAAACTAACTCAAGATAGAGGAGGCGAAGATATCCTATAGATGGGTGCCCTAACCTGCGATGCAAGAGCCAAATCTGTCAATCAGTAAGTCCGTGAGTTAGCATTGCAGTACTCTGTTGGGCTATCTCGTCCACGTAGTACAATCCATGTCGTTCAGTACCACGCCCAACTATCGTCCCCGTCTCGATATACTGTAACATGCAAAACCGAGGCTACATAAGCAATTCGCAATTGAGATCCTTTGTGACATGACTAACAGACAAAAGTTTGTGGGACAGTGATGGAACATAAAGACAGTTCGAGAGATGAAAGGTTGGTGAGATAGTGATAGTGCCCGCCCCCTGTACTTGTGATAAATCCCCACTGGCAGTTTGGACGAATTGTTTTGTGGAATGGGAAATATTGCGAAAGTCCGATGCATCAAAGGACATAGTATCGGTTGCCCCACAATCAAAAATCCAGTGATTGTCTTTAGGTCCTATGGCTAAGGAAGATGAGTATGCAAAGACTTGGAAAGTGTTTGAACATGTAATTGAGGGTTGGAAATAAAAAATTTGGTGTTTATTTTCCAATTTTTCGAGAATTGGAGGTGTTATTTCGGTATTTTGGATAGATGGGGGTTTTCTATGCAATTTTTCGGTCAACTGGGGTGGGTTTGGAAATTTCTGAATTTTCTGGGGTGGCTTTGGCAGTTTCGGAATTGGCTGAAAGGAATTTTGTGAGAAATAATTGGGGTGGGGTCGGATTTGAGAGGGTGTAAAAGTTGGGGGGTTATATGCAAAGTTGGGGAAATTTTTAAAAATCCCACAAATGATCCCCCAGCCCTAGTCGTTCCCCCAAATTTGATTTCCACTGTCTCCTCTTTGAATTTGTGACTGTCGGGAGGCGGTGGTGGGTTGAAGATGTTCGTCGCCGCGCTGGTTTGATCTCCACATTCACGTCCGCTGGGATCGTGTACCCGCCCAGCTCCATTAGAAACCTCTCCAACCGGAACTCGCTTGGGCTCTCCCACATCTCTGGGTCCTCCGTCAGCCACGCCGTATAGATCTCCATGTTCACGTCCGCCGCTGCTGGTACCGGTGCCAGCGATGGTTGTTTGGTCATCACCGCCTGCCCAAATCCCGCGCCTCCTCCGTTTATTTGTTCTTCCCCGCTGCAAAGCCTCCGCCGCTAACGCTGTTACCGCCGATGATGCTTCAGCCTGTATCAGGTGCTGCCACCGACTGGTGCTGCTGCTTTCACCGCCAACGCCCCTGTCTGTGATAGGTGGCGCTGTAGACTGGTCGCCGGTTACAACAGCCATTCGTCCCTCTATTTTTCTACGGCGACTGGTACTGCTCCCACCAGTGGTGTTAAACCGTTGCATACCCCTTCCCCGCCGTCAACGAGAGCATTGGCGCACGTCTTCTTTGGTTCGAGATTTCTTTCCTCGTTGTCTGGCAGCGATACGTCGTTAGTCTTCTTCTAAGTGGGTGCTAGATTTAGGTTTGAGGCGGTACTCCTCTGGCTGTTCATCGGAGTCTCTGCAGCAGTGCGCTTGGACCCTACGCTGAGGTTATTCAGCTGGTAGGAATTTTGGGTTTGGTTTGTGTTGGCTTTGTACAAATCAATTAGATTCGAGATTGTGTATTTGGATGACCTCCATTGGAGATTTTTGTTGGTTTCCTGCTCTGATACCATCTTAAAGATGATAATCGAGAGAGATATAGAATGATTGGATAGACATATTGTTGTAGAAGGTAAAGAAATTGTATTCCTTGTATGTTGTTTTTGATATGCTAATTTACCTAGTATTTATAGGGAAATTAGAGCCTTGTAAATTTCATCAATAAATGAGTATTGGAAACATACTACACTTGGAACTCTACATTTATTCAATGCTCTAGGAACTCTCCTATATTCAATGTGGGCGGCCATCTTCCTTTTTCCAACAAATGTAAATAATTTTCTTTATATAGCTCGGGGAGTATTAAGGTCCTTACACCTCTTTAGTGTTATACACAAAACAAATATCAGCCATAGGATGGATGGATGGATTGGATAGATATGATTTAAATCATCCGAGCTACATTATTCGGTCATTTTCGTACATTTTCGGGGCAAAATTGGTATCACACAAAAATCTGTAGCAGTTTCAAAACTGCATATCTGAGATTTCAGCGGTATAATTATAGCGATTTTTCACAACCCACTCTCTCTCTATCAATTCAATTCTCGTTCACTCTCTCTCCCCCAGTTCAAACCTCTCCCCAAACCCTAGCCGCCACAAAAGCTCACCAAGAAATTGAAATCACTTCCATTTTCACTATCAACATGAAGGAAATTGTATATTATTCGAACATACGACAACTTTTTAGCATTAGATGATCGTTTTTGGTGATTTTCACGTCGGTGAACAATAGATTCTCGATTTCAGGTAATTTTTGAAAATAGTTTATTAGGTTTTGGCAAATGGGTTTATGTTCATTAGAGATTGTTTTGATTTTTGGTGATTATCGAATCCATTTGTTTGTGTTTCCGTTCATTACAGATATTTGGTTTTATGTTGATTATCTATTCCAATTTGTATGTTTTTGTTAGCAGGGTAATTGTTTGGGTTTTCAGTTTTTGGTGATTATCGATTCCAATTGTTTATGTTTCTGTTCAATACTGATATTTTGGTTTTATCTTCATTATCGATTCCAATTTCTAGGTTTGTGTTTAGAGGGTAATTGTTTGGGTTTCTAGTTTAGGTTTCTGTTCAGTAGGTAATGAAGCATGAGTAATTGTTTGAGTTTTTTGTGTTCAAAGGGAAATTGTTTGTGTTTCTGTTCACAATTACACTTGTCATCTGATGATTCTTTGGGCTCTATCATGTGCATAAATCTGTTACATTATGTCCATACACAATGTTACATTAATGAAATGCTATACGTACATTAACACAATAAAGTTAAGTTTTCTGAACTAGTAATGTACACGAGGTTCCGTAGTAATGAAAAATTGGTTAGATTTAATTCATTCTCCTTAGTGCATCATTGCTGTATATTATTACATTATTCCCGGTTACGTTTTTACATTATGTTTTTTAGTGTACATTGTTTTCCTTAGTAATGTAAAGCTGGCTACATTATGTTACTACATAATAGTACATTATTAATGTTCATTATTTTGATATAGACTGCTACATTATACAGTCCCGGATATACATTATTTACCTCTGAACTTGTACATTATTATCTGGATAGTTTTCAGAAGTACACTGATGGAAAACATTAGATTAGTCCTTGATATCTGCTACATTAATATGTGTTATGGTAGTTTGAGTTACACTGGTGATCATGTTTTGTACATTACGTAAAATTTATTATCTACATTATTATCTGATGTACTTTTGTTTGATGCTGCTTATAATGTAATCTCCCCGTACTTTGGTTTGATATTGCTTGTAGTCTAATCTCCTCAATGTCAATATTTTTGAATAGGTACAAAGCACCCAAAAAATCTTGGTGATGGGGACTTTGAGGAGGAGATGCAACCTTCCCCAACCCATGATACATTATACGTGTATAATTGTACATGACTTTAAAATACCATTCATTGCGACAAGATGTAGCTATATATGTATATACATTATTCAGTAATTTAGTTACATTAATGTCTGGGATTCATTTTCAAATTACCATTTCATACATTAACATCGATATGAAACTAATTCTGTCATACATTAAACTAAGTCTTTCGTACATTACAAAACCATATCCGTACATCAACTTCTGTATAAAACCAAAACCAAAGGATAAAAGCAGAAATTATAGGAAAGTGTTGGTAATATGCCCTAACCTAATAGATTACTAAACCCTATGAGAAAAGAGTTATCTCCTTGCACTTGGTGAAGTTTTCATTAGTCTGTCAATACACTACAACCTAGCCCGATGGATTGCTAAATCCAAAGGGTATGGATGCAACGTGCTGCAAGACAATAAACTAAGCCTTTCGTACATTAAACTAAGTCGTTCGTACATTACGAAGCCATATTCGTACATCATGTAGTCATTTATTGCCTAAACGAATGATGTACATAAAATACATAACTAATGTATTCATTCACTAGTGAATAATGTACGAAAACTTATTAATAATGTAATCATTCGGTAGTAAATAATATCGATCTCAAATCATCTATTAGAAATAATATGTTTGGAAAACAAACGAAAAAATATCAAGATTTCTTCTTCCCCTTACACTTCTCCTTGCCTATATCCATATATTTTTATTGACATGATCTCGAATCATGATGGCACTATCACGACCACAACTCCCTAGTAATAGAAAGTGTAGCTATTTCGCGACTAAACTAATTCAATGGTCACAAGCTCGTCATAAATAAGTACCCAATTCAAGGAAACAATTGTCTCATAGTGAAAGGGGACAACCTCATCGAAATCAGAGTAATTAACTGAGTGCATAGTCTTTTCTAAAACGATGCTTAGACTTGCAGCGGAAGGTTCCAAGGCGAAGTAATATGTATGAAGACATATTAAATCAGCTACCTAGCCACTTATTATAAGATCTTTCCCAACACCTTCTCTGCTTTGCTCACAATCAACCTGCACATTAAGAAAAACAATATGCAGAGCTGAGTATTTGATATACTCTCAGTGGCTCATTGCCGAAAATATTTCTCTTTTAGTTGTCAGCCAAACTTGAGTGAGCTCGGGGTTTTTCTGAAAATAATTCCCGATCACTAAAACTTCTCTCTTTTCAAAAGGTTGACTGTGCAGTCACATAACATCTCGTGATATACCATATCTGATCTGTGTGAATCGGGAATGTGTCCACATTCCACGACGGTCACTGGACCGGCCAACTCTAGCGCTAGCACACGGTCCCTATGTGTACACTAATCCGAGTAGGGTTTGCGGCCCTACTGGGACCCGAATTAGATTTAACTTGCTTGGCATAGGCAACAGATAGGTAATCATAAACAAAACCTGGCATGACAACTCATTCAAACATATTCACGTTTTCACATAAAATCACATTTTGAAAGAAAAGCCCACCTCGTTTGCTTAAACTCTCAAACGAGCGTTCCTTGACTTGAGTTTACTTGTCGTGCGACGACGCCCCTTCATAAACAAATAATATACTTACTTTAGGCTTAAGTAATTATTTATTTAGCCCCGCGTCGGCTCCCTCCGTCGTCACTCCGTCGGACGGCCCCCGTAGACCAAGCTAAGCCCCCTATCTAATTTGCTACTTACTTAGGATTAAGTTCGATGTTTGGCAGTGGTTATGCTCGAAAATTTCAATTTGAATCTTGTATTTACAGTTTGTCATAGCAAGGTGAAGTTCTTGATCCAATCAGCTTTTTTTGATCTTGTTCATGAGGTTGCTTAGCTATTTTCTTTCCAAAATGTGTGCTGTAACAATTATTAGGCTTTAGAAATCTTGCGTTTTCATCATGACAGTTTGGTGCTTGTTACGGTTGTAGTTGGGGCTGTCAAACCTATCAAATATCAAAGGAGCAATTAATGGAATCATCGAAGATTACCTTACCTAAATCAGAGGAGACATCTCATGGAGAAGATATATAATTGATATGGCATTCAATAGTATTATCTTATACCTAAAATATATTGTACTCCTCACTCTATAAGGGAGAAGAATTGTAGTATTATAATCAATCGAAAAAAACACAATTATCTCATTCTACCACTCCCAATATGCAAAGCCCTTTCAATTCTCTCGATTACCATCGTTAAGATGGTATCAGAGCAGGTATCCTCGGGAGTGAGACTCAGAAAAATGTCATCGTAGTCTCAAATACCTTTCCCGGCCTATTTACCTGCAAAAACAGAACCGAAAACCATGTCAGATAGCCCACCAAAAACCAACCAACCGGTGACCCTCTCAGCCGAACAGTTTGCTGAGTTCATGAGACTCGGCATGTCTCAGAAAAACCAAACCCAGCAGCCTCAATCCTTTGAACCACTAGGCGAAGTGCGCCTGGCCGAAAAACTCAATGGAGACAACTACCCCTTGTGGGAAAAATTGATTAGCAGAGGAATTCGTGGGAAGGGTCTGGCATCTCACATAACTGGAGTTCCAGACCCTCCCCTACCAACGGACCCGAGCTACAACCGATGGCAACAGCGAGATGATTGCTGCTTCAACTGGATTATAAGAAACATCGACGCCAACCTCGTAAACGAGGTCTCCCAATACGAGACAGCATTCGACCTATGGGACAGTCTAGCCACAACATATGGGAGCGGCGCCGACCAATTCCAAATTTCAGACCTACACAGGCAAGCGTACACAATCAAACAAGGCGAAATGACATTGGAGAGTTTATGGCAGAAACTTCAAGATCTCTGGATATCAATCGATACCAGAGATCCAAACCCGATGGACACACCGTCAGGCATTGAAAAGTTAAACCAAAACACACAGAGGCACAGGCTATATCAATTTGTATGGGCATTGGACGATCACAAATATAGCAAAATCAAAAGGGAAATCCTAAACATGGACCCAATCCCGTCGGCAAGGAAAGCATACGGGCTAGTAAGACGAGAACCCGTCAATGAAAAACTATTAAATCCAGAACCTGGAATTAGCATCGGCCTTGCCGTTTTCGACCGAAATCGAACGCCCAACCAACCACAGAGGAATCCCAGGGACGAAGATAAGAGCAAATTGGTGTGTAGCCACTGTGGGGGGGAAGAAACACACCAAGGAGATGTGTTTCCATATTCACGGCTTCCCGGAATGGTGGGAAGAAATGAAACGGGCGAGACAAGCCCGGAATGCTGGTCGGAACGGCGGAGGCAGAGGCGGCGGATGGGCATCAGCGGCCGTTGCTCTCGAACACGCCACCAGCACCGAGATACCGGCGGGCGGCAGCGGAGGCAGCGGCGGTGGCCGAACCAACCCCAGTGGCAGCGACACCAAAGCAGCCGAGAAGCCCCAAATCACGTCCGTCGCACTAGCGAGGACGTGGTCAAAAGGTAACCGCTCACAAATCGGAACCCTCAACGGTGATGGCGGCGCGGATGGGACGAAAGGAAGAGCTAGGGTTCCCACAAGCCCAATGGGGGAGACGGCGAGAGTGTGGGTGACGGCTAGGGTTTCAACACCCTATTTAAATGGCCATCTTCCCACAAATTCGAAATCAACCCCAAACTTCCATATATTCGGTCCCCAACCCCAGCAAACAAACTACCCTAAAAAACCACCCCATAACTCTCGAAAATCAGAAAATAACCTCCAGCCTACAAATATCACTCAAAGACCACCCCAGAATTCTCGGAAATACCAAAGCCACCCTTGCCGTGAAAAACTCTACCCAAAACAACCCCAAACCCTCACCGAACTTCAAACTAGACCCCGACTTGCAAAAACCTTACAAATCGGACCCCATGAATCCATACTCGTCCACCATCAGCCCAACATACCGTGTTGAAACTCATTCGACGCCTTAGCCTGCTCCTCTACATCCACTTCCGGCCCAAAAGACCCACACTGGATTTTTTACTGCGGAGCAACCGACACCATTTCGTTCGAAGCCTCAGACTTTGTATCCATCACCACTTCAAAAAAATCATATGTCCAAACTTCTAGTGGGAACCTAGCACGTGTTATGGGGGCGGGCACTATCCACATTCCACCCACTCTTTGCCTCTCTAATTGCCTTTTTGTTCTGTCCTTGTCTCATAAGTTGTTATCCATTAGTCACGTGACTAAAGAACTGAATTGTAAATTACTAATGCAACCTCGATTTTGTATGTTGCAGGATATCAAGACAGGGACGATAGTTGGGCGTGGCACTGAGCGAAGCGGACCGTACTACGTAGATGAGATACCCAACAGAGTGCTGCAATGATGTTGACTCCCAGACCGACAGACAGACAAGCTTGGCTTTGGCATCGTCGGTTAGGGCACTCCTCTTTGGGATATTTTCGCCTTCTTTTTCCGAAATTAGCTAGATCTTTGAACTCTTTTCATTGTGATACTTGTGTGTTGGCCAAAAACCATAGACACTCTTTTAAGTTAAACAATACGAGAGTCAAAACTTCTTTTGCTTTAGTACATTCAGATGTTTGGGGTCCTGCTCCTATCACTGGGGGACATGGCTTTCGTTATTTTGTGCTTTTTATTGATGACTATTCCCGCATGACCTGGATCTATTTTCTAAAAAATAAGCATGATGTGTTTGATAAGTTCGTAGACTTCTATAACCTTATTCAAACTCAATACAAACATACCAACCAGACCCTTAGATCAGACAATGGGGGGGGAAATTTGTCAACAACAAAATGCAAGAGTTCTTTAGGATAAATGGCCTAATACACCAAACCTCATGTGCATACAATCCAGAACAAAATGGGGTAGCAGAAAGGAAGAACCGTTACATCCTCGAGATAACCCCGAGCCCTCTTAATTGAATCAAAAATACCCAAGACTTTTTGGCCTGAAGCTATATCCACTGCCGTATACCACATAAATCGCCTACCCACTGGTATTCTTGGCTTTAAGACTCCCTCAGACATCTTCTCTCAACACTTCGACATCCCATCATCCCTATCTCTTGAACCTAGAGTTTTCGGATGCTTAGTTTTCGTCCACATACCCAAACATGAACGTACCAAATTTGATCCCTGCTCCCTAAAGTGTGTCTTCCTCGGCTACGGCAAAAACCAAAAAGGCTACCGCTGCTATGACCCAAAAACCCGTAGAATCCACACCACCATGAATTGTGATTTTGTGGAAGGAGAGTATTTCTACGACCAATCTAGTAGTCAGCGAGAGACGTCAGAAAATAGTCCAAATGATGACCACCTACATTGGCTACCAGATATAGGAAACCACCATTTAGGGGGAGAGTCACAGTCAAGCCTTGTCACAGACGTTGGTCCACCTGAGGAAATTAGCAACACCGTCGGGCCGTCAAGTCCTGTAGTACAGAACAAAGACCAAAGTGGCAATGACCAACCATCAACCCCGTCTTCGATTCCTGAGGTAAGCAGTTCAGTTTTTGAGAATAGTCTCTCAGAATGCACTAACGTTGATAGGGGCACTAATGAGGAATGTGGAGTTAGTGGAGAGACAAGAGGCTCATACGAGTTACCCCCAAGAAGATCAAGAGGATTCCCTCCACGAAGGTACTCACCGGAGTGGAAAGGAAGAAAGACAAAAATATGCAGTATCTAATATTGCTCACAGCCACCTTTCAGAAATGGCTAAGGCATTCGAAGCTGCCTTGTATGAGGAAGAAGACATTCCACAGTCTTTCGAAGAGGCCAATAGACATAAACACTGGAGAGAAGCCATGAAGAAAGAGATAGATGCCTTAATGAAAAATAACACATGGGAGAAATGCACACTACCAGCAGAAAAGAAGCCAGTTGGATGTCGGTGGATATTCACCATAAAGAGAAGAGCAGATGGTTCAATCGAGAATTACAAGACAAGACTCGTGGCAAAAAGGGTACACCCAAGTATATGGAGTAGACTACGAGGGGACATTCTCCCCGGTAGCAAAGATGGAAACTGTGCGAACACTACTTTTAGTGGCAGCATGTAAAGATTGGACACTACACCAGTTTGATGTGACCAACGTCTTTTTTCATGGAGAGCTAGAACAGAACAAGGAAGTGTACATAGAGGTCCCACCAGGTTTCTCCAAAGAGTTTGGAGGAGGAGAGGTATGCCGGTTACGAAAAACTCTATACGGTTTGAAGCAGTCTCCACGAATATGGTTCGGAAGATTCTGCCAGGCTATGACTAAGCATAGGTTCCAACAAAGTCAGTCCGATCACACGCTCTTCACAAAAAGGAGAGGCAACAAGGTAACATGACTAATTATCTACGTTGATGACATGATTATCACTGGAGATGATGTAGAAGAAATCCAGAGGTTGAGGGAAAACCTGTTCAGAGAATTTGAGATGAAGGATTTAGGTGCACTGAAATACTTCTTGGGGATAGAAGTGTTGAGATCTCGACACGGAATATTCCTAAGGCAAAAGAAGTATGTCTTAGATCTGTTGGCAGAAACAGGTCTCCTCGATAGCAAACATGCAGACACTCCAATGGTTCCGAACCATGGTCTACAGATAGAGGAAGGAGTAGAACCAGCAGACAGAGAAAGATACCAACGACTTGTCGGGAAATTTATCTATCTCTCACATACTAGACCAGACATCGCATATGCAGTGGGCATTATGAGTCAGTTCATGCACCAACCTCAAGTTAATCACATGGAGGCCGCTTTGAGCATCGTACGCTACTTGAAAGGCACCATAGGCTATGGAATATTTCTGGCCAAGAAAGAAGACTTAGAAGTTGATGGCTACACGGATGCTGACTGGGCAAGCAATCCAGTGGATAGGAAATCTACAGGGGGTTACTTTACGTTCATTGGGGGAAACTTGGTTACTTGGAGGAGCAAGAAACAGAAGGTTGTAGCTCTATCTAGCGCTGAAGCCGAGTTCCAAGGAATGAAAAGTGGACTCATGGAAATCCTATGGCTTAGAAGATTGCTCACTGAGATTGGTTTCCCGCCTACTCGGAAGAGTCAGTTGTTTTGTGATAACAAGGCTGCCATTAGCATCTCAGAAAATCTGGTGCAACATGATAGAACAAAACATGTGGAAGTGGACCGACACTTTATCAAAGAAAAGTTGGAAGGAGGCATCATTGAGTTTCCTTTTGTGCGATCTGAAGAACAACTTGCGGACATATTAACCAAGGCAGTTCACGCGAAGGTCTTCAAGGAAATATTGAGCAAGTTAAGCATCGGAGATACCATTGCTCAACTTGAGGGGGAGTGTCAAACCTATCAAATATCAAAGGAGCAATTAATGGAATCATCGAAGATTACCTTACCTAAATCAGAGGAGACATCTCAAGGAGAAGATATATAATTGATATGGCATTCAATAGTATTATCTTATACCTAAAATACATTGTACTCCTCACTCTATAAAGGAGAAGAATTGTAGTATTACAATCAATCGAAAAAAAAACACAATTATCTCCTTCTACCACTCCCAATATGCAAAGCCCTTTCAATTCTCTCGATTACCATCCTTAAGAGAGGCTGTTAAGTTTCATCCTAGAAGTAGGAAGGCATGCTTGGGCAGATTGTGATACTAGTTTTCATGCTTCTACATCATGTTGGGAGAAAAATAATTGGGGAAGGATGTGAAATACCTCTTGATGTAATTGCAGCCTTGATTCCTGCTCCTAGAGCTCCAAATCTTACACTCCCGGCTAACTACGTTGCTGAACTGCTAAAGGCGTAGGGAGGGCAAAACTTGATGCATATGACTTGGAGTTTGTTAGGGTTTTTGGCAGGGATGTAATCTGAAATCCTTGGCTCTTTGCTAACAAATTTTGGTGGTTTATGGGGTATGTACTTGTGAAATTAATGTGGCTGCCCTCCCCTCACTTGACATCCTACTGCAGTGCCTTAATCCCTTGTCCCTTGCAGTAGCCACACTGAGCTTTTGATACGGTTTTGCAGGTGTAATGTTGAAGCAGAGGCGGTTGGCTGGAGCGCAGGGTACTGCGGCCGTGCTGCAGCTTTTCCTTTTCTGGTCTGATTCGCGGCAGCCTTGGCCAAGGAGTGCAGGATGTTGCGGGGGTTGCTTTGCCACCTTTAGGTGCAACTCTCCCCCAATAATAGAAAGGTATTTATATCTTTCCCCCTTAGGCATAAGTTGTTGTCTTTTTCTTGTGTTTACCTTGGCTTACTCATTTTTTCCTTATTTGTTTGGCTGTAATTTGTAGAGGATGAGGCTGGCCTACACATGGCTCATCACACTGATGTCCTAGCCCATCGGGCCTCTCCGAATTTGGGCCAAGACGACCAGAGGAAAATGGCCGATGAAGTTTTCTAGGAAATCTCGCTTGTAATAGAGTAGTTCTATTTGAAATCTTCCCTTTTTCTTTCAACATGTATGTAATATCTACAATAGGTAGTGTATTTCGTTTCCTTTATTTTCATCGTCAAGCATTTGTAATTTAAGACTTAGCTTGAAACTTATACATTGTATTTTGTTCACTTAAGAAATAAACGGATACCCTTTTGCTTCATTCGATCCTTATCTCCTTTCTTTAAATTTCCAGTTTTAAATCGCGTTTAAAAAAAACGGGTGGAGACTTGTATACTCATCGTACATCAATTAATTGAAAAGATGAAACTGTTCTACGTTTCCAACGTTATTTCATAAGTCTCGGGAAGTTAGTTCGTGGCTATTACAGGCACATCGCACCACATGTCCTACACTTTCGAAGCGGTCTGCTCGCCTCCTTTATTGCCTTTTCCCTCTGGGAGATCATACGACTAACATCTGTACACAAAAAACAAATATAACTGTCACCGAACAGAATCCAAAACAATATACATTACACGATTACTTTTGTGCATTATTCACTGTTAGAAATGTACATTATAAGATTATATTCGTACGTTATTTCCTGTATAAAATCCAAAACACACATTAGAAAGTGAAATTTTATGCATGTGTTGGTAATATGCCATATCCCCATGGATTGCTAAACCCTATGGGAATGATTCTTACTCCCTGCCATTGATGATGATTTTGTTTGTGAGTGGGTACTACAACCTAGCCCCATGGATTGCTAAACCCAAAGGATATGGATTCAACTCCCGCCAAACATTAAATCCTTACACATGTACATCTATTAGTATTACACATGTACATTAAAGGTCAATCTTCGTACATTATTTACTATATGAAATCCAAAACACATAAAAAATGAAATTCAATGGATGTGACTTGGGTACTATATCATAGCCTAATGGATTGTTAAACCCTAGGGGAATGATTCAAACTCTCTACCCTTGGTGATGGTTTCATTTTTTGAGCGGGTATTAGAACCTAGCCCTATGGATTGCTAAACCCAAATGATATGTTTTACAAAGTTTGCAGCACTTAATGTACGAATAAAATGGTTTAATGTACCGTGACTCGTGTTATCTACAGTATACAAACAGAAATTAAATCGTTGGACTCCTCAAACAAAAATGAAATCGTGTAAGTCCTCATACATAAACTATGATTTTAACTTCCGCAATATTTGTGATTCAACTAATAGTGTCATGAATTAAGAATATTTTTTGGGTAAGAGGAATTGAAGACAACGGCAACACGCAAAACACTAATCTTAAAGAAAATCTTTAATAATTGATTCTTCATATGAAATATCTAATTAATTAATTCAATAACTGCTAGGTGTTTTGCACAATCCGTTTATACCCTTTTCAAATTTTTTATTTATTTAACTAATTCCAAATGGCATACTTATAAGCGTTGGATTTTAATATCTAAAGGTTTGATATTAGTTTGGTGTTTTTCTAATATTTAGTGTAAGAACGTGAATACATCCCTATATAGCTCTTTTAAATTAAATTATTTTTTCACATGTAACTGTACACAAGCACACTGACCCTTAAATGCATAACAAAGACCCAATATTAACTATTTGATCTAATTTAGTTTAGCCATGGTTAAATATATGTCCAAGACTTAGCTAGAAATTAATTTAGTACTACATATAAGCATAAGATTAGGTGAACGATCTAGTCTGTTAATCAATTTTTCTAGTTTACAGAGTTTTATTTTGTGTAGTCATATAGTACTACTTCACTTCAGTTCGCTAGATTAGAAGACAAAACACAATTAAATTTACTAATGAATTTTCCCCTAATTACAAATGTAGAAATAAAATGAAAATATAAGGAGTATAACAATTCCTTTTCCAGATTCCTACTATAAAATAGTAATCCTCTACTTCAAATTGAATAAACATAAACACGAATATACATCACATTCACACACACGCAAAAAAAAAAAAGAATCTACATGCAGAAGCACAGCATCGTGAAGAGTTGCAACAAACTCAAAGCAAGGCTAGTAACTCCATTTCCCCCATTCGAATAAATATCCGACTCCGAAAATGCCCCTAAACTGAAATTAGGGTTCGATCCATACAACGCCTGCACCCCTTTCACATCGTCCATCTTCAGCTCCACCTTCGTCTCCCTCGGCCTCAGGCTCGGATACATCACCGCTTCCTTCACCGCCGTGTGCCCCAGCCCCAGTAGGTGCCCTATCTCGTGCGTCGCCACCGACTCCAGATCCACCGCCGCCGCCGATTTCTCCCTCTC
Source organism: Salvia splendens (assembly GCF_004379255.2). Lineage (NCBI taxonomy): Eukaryota > Viridiplantae > Streptophyta > Magnoliopsida > Lamiales > Lamiaceae > Salvia > Salvia splendens. Next base: position 33,259,357 of record NC_056035.1, read on the forward strand.
GAAGTCCACCGCCCACGTCTCCGCCGCGTCCAGATGAAACCTCCCGCTCTCCGGCGAGAACGCGTGCGCCAGCACCCCCAGCACCCCGTCGAACGCCTCCCCGTCGCCGTGCTCCCCGCTGTAGAACCCTATCTTTATGTCCGCCCCTCCGTAGTCCCCCGCCTCCTCGAACGCCACCGGAATCACCGACGCCCAACGCCCGAACGACCTCCGGAACGCAGCCCTAATCTCCTCCTTGCTTAGAGAAGAATTGATCGGATTTGCCGGAGAGAAGGCGTACGTTAGCCTCATCGGAATATTCCTCCCCCACCGCGGCCTGCCTTCAAAATACGCGTAGTTTTTTATTCGATGCAGCTTCCCGGGGAAGTCCGGGACGCCGCACCTCGGAGACATGAGCTCCAAAACTGTTGGAGAATCGAGCTTGCCGGTGACCGGAAGCCCTAATTTCTCTTGAAATTTGGTAATTGCATTTTCGAGATTCGAATCGAAGACATCGTCGGCTTGTGCTTCTAAGTATCCGAATCTGTGTAAATATCTCTTGAGCTGTGAAATGCCGTTGACGGAGCTGCCCTTGATTGCGCCGCGGAGCTTTTCGAATTCGTGCAAATTGTGGCTGTGGATTTCGGCCGCGGAGGAGGTGTTTTGGGGGTTAACGGTGAAGATTGAAGGTGTTCTAGCGTGGATTTTAGATGGTGGGGTGATGAAGGAGACGAGGAAAAAATAAGAAAGGAATAATAGTAACATGTTTGTTTTGAATGATGTAACAGATGAAGGTAGGAGCTTTGATATAAAGAAAAGGGCTAATTAGTTTTGTTGCATGAATGAGAACATTCTTGTGTTGATTGGTTTGTTGAATCTCTTTTCTTATTAATCTTGACTTTTTAATGAAGTTTGGTAAGAATATTCAATTAATTCGGGATTGATCAAGAATTTTAAGCGAATGTATTCCTTTTGGTGGCTAAACATGATCAAGAATTTTAAGTTTAAGCGTTCTCAAAAATAGGATATAATGCATGGTGTAAGAGAGAAATGTTGTAGTTGTTGCTGTCAGAAGCAAGAGATGGCTGTGTGGAGAGGAAGAAGTTTTGGGGGGATTTTGTGCGTTTGAAGTAAAGAATGGTTGCTTGGAATGGTGAACACTGTTTCAACCAAACTTATGTTAAATGCAATGATTTGATTGCGGTTGTTTCTATCCAATTCGGTGCTTTTTCTTCCATGTATACCCCACGCCACTTACTATTTTCGATTTACATATATATATATAAGGAAACGTGTATCAGACTTTTCGGCAAAAATATAATTCTAGCTCAAACAAATGTTCAGCTCCGATTGAGTATGAATTTTGGTTGATTTGGTAATATTGACATACTACAAGATAGGCTAATTTGCTTGGAAAGTTTTGGTTAATTTGGTGGTATTTACCCAATTATATGATGTACTCCTAACATCTATCAACTCTATATTTTAGGCGGTTGCAAAATCGAACATGGCATAAGAACGATGTTGCTATATCTAAAATATCAACCAAAAAATAAACAAAGTTGTAAATGACACGAGTTTAATGCACATTTGGTAAAGTAAGAAGGGAGGAGGAAAAATGTGAAAACAAATTGTGACTTGTGAGGTTCATATTAAGAATGATGTGTAAAATTAGTATTTGTTTAAAACTTTTCATATTTAGAATTGGTCTAATTTTGGTGCACGACTCAAAATAATACAATTAGTCTATTTTTGTGGACGGATGCAGTATCATTTTTCCATCAATTTTTTTGCATATTAACTAAAATTGTGGTTGAAACTTATCTTTTTTGCATGTTCATATATTTGTGGGTTGAGTGTTATACTGATTTTGTTTAACTAATAGGCCACAATTAACAATATTCAATTAACGTTGTGTTGCATCTAGTATGCTCCAATTCTTCTTTCTTTGCAAAATAGTTAATCACTTTGTATATATCGCTTGGGTAATTTCAGTTGTATTAATTAATCTCATGAACCACACACTGCATACATATTTAATTCTGAGAAATAATCATGCGAACAGAGCATGTTTTTCATGATTCAAAAACTGTCGTCTAGTGTGGAAAAAGAAAATTTGGATGAGAGATCCAAGTCTAATATTAACAAATAAACATGCCCATTAAGTTTTGGGCCTAATTTGAGAGTTACCTGTATCTGGATCTTAATAATATCAAGTTCAACTATTGGATTCAAAACATCTATACCTATACTGGATCCATTCAAGCAAAATCCATTGCTAGGTAGGCCATGTCATACTTTGGTTTGGTCACAAAAAAACACAAACATAAGATTTATCAATTTTGTTTTGAAAAAGGCGAACCATGTAAAATTAGTAAACACACACACACACACACAAAAAGTGTGGTATGTTCACATTGGCAAAATGGTCCCTGGGTTGAGTTAGTGCGAAAGAAACAGAATTAAGCGCTTGAATGGTCCCCTCACAAAATTGCACTTTGATATATATCACTCTCTCTCTCATATGTATATATATTATCGCATGGATTTGTGTTTCATTAAAAGAAACAGTGTGTTTTACGATGAACAAGATCCTCCCACGTACGGCTCTTCTGAGGGCTAACTACACGTGTCTCTACCCCAATTAATTATTCCTTTCTCAGTAATCAATATACTACAAAATTGAAGAATTGGATATTGAATACAGAAATATTTGTTGCTTTTCTTAATCCTAAATTTATGAGTTGGATGTGGAAACAGAAGGAAATTTTGGAAGCAAAATTGTAAAATATAACTGACTTTCAAATTGATCAACTAGCATTACTCTTCATATAATTAAATTCATAGATCAGATTTAATCGAATAGGAAACATAATTGTTGTCTACTCTATGGGAATCCGAATAGTATGTGATTGTCTCCACATATTCCACCAAAAAAAGGAAGTTGGCGCAAAATGCGAGCAACACTTTTTTTTCTGTGAATTGGTCACTTCGCTTTCCTGCTTTATATCCTTGGTAAAGATGAAAAAGGGAAGCAATATGCTTTTTCATAAGTATGCATTTAATTTTAGATATATAGTCGAAAACCATGCCAATGATATGATTGACGTCTTACTTAAAAATAATATGTTTCCGTTATCAGTTCATCTGATTAAAAATAAAATATTTTTTAAAAATAGAAGCCAATTTTTTACTTTTTTCTTCTCTTTTCATTAGCTTACAAAACAATAATATTATATAATAAATTAAATATTTAATATTTATTGAAAGGTGGGAGTACTTAAAAGCTTCTTTAGTTTTTAAATTAAATTCAATGAATTGACGATCTAGGTTTCCGGTCCTAGTTAGTACTAGTTAGTAGTTACACACTTACACAATGCAATTCATTTTTATTACTCCTATAAGCAAACATGCATATTGTTTAGCTAAATTTTTTGACATGTTGGTCATCCGCAACGCTGTCTCTTATCCGTCTCTTAACCGTCTCATCTCTTCACTATTCATGGGCCCCACTGTACTTTTCATCTCATCTCTTAACTAAGAGACAACACCTGCAACCCTACATCTCTTAACCATCTCTTAATCATCTCATCTCTTAACTATTCATTCAATTTCATTTTTTATTTTTATTTCTAACAAATTCAATTAATAAAAACATACTTCATAAAATAAAATAAAATTACAGCTTAAAATTCTAAAAAAATAAAAACCACATTAATAAAATCTTAAAAAAATAAAAAAAAATACATAATTTAAAATCTTCCGCTCACTCTCTCTAAATTCAAAATCTCAAAACTCAAAGAAGCAGAAGAAAGAGTTGTCTAATGGCGATCATGTGCGTCTACTGGTTGTCAAATTTAGCCCAAATGTGCTCCATTAGATCCTCCTAGAGTTGGGCGTGGGCGGTAGAATCACGTGTCCTTGCCCGAACAGACAACCGATCTTGCATACACGGATGCACTCCTCCCGACGTCGATCTTCTGCTAGCGATTCTTCAATTATTCAACGCATTTGCTCAAATTGATCCATGAATTGATTAAATTTGGGAGAAGAATAATGTTTTGAGATGAAGAATGTAGAGTGTTTGAGTGAGAATAGAGAGTTTTTTTGTGGATTAATTTGTGGGAATGATTTGATATTTATAGAAGTGATTGGGGGCTTAAAAAAATTCAAAAAATTTCAAAAAAAATTGTAAAAATGGCTATAAACGGCTAGTATAATTTTGGGCGGTTTTTTTTTTGAATTTTTGCTGAATTTAAAAAAATATAATAAAAAATACATTTTCAACGGAAATAAACGACGCCCACTCGCGGGCCGGCGAGTGGGCATCACGGACGAACCGCAGCTCGCCACGTCGCCAACGTGCGTGGCGAGACAGCTCGCCAAGCGTCTCTCTGCGACGAGTTACGAGATGGGGACGGGCTGGGGACGGACGGAGCCCGCAACGCTGGCTCACTGCCATTTTGTCTCTCATAGACGAGATAGGGACTACAACGAGAGACGTTGCGGATGCTCTTAATGGTGAAACAATATCTCTACAAGAAGAAAAAGAAAAGAACGGTAAAGAGTGGTCACAATCAGGTAAAATATGATTGGCCCATGTTTATTGAGGGGAGAGGTGCAATTGTGAGAGATGAAGTATGTGTATTGTGTGTAAAACTCACTTTACAGACTGTTGCATTGAATATCCAACAATGATTAAAGTCATAAATTCATATACTCCCTTTTACCAACTCATTACCCGCGTGCATAATCCATCTAAATACCTCTTCCATCCATCAATTTAATACAGTATATACCTCCCGATTTAATACTGTACTGCTACTATATGCTCCTTTGGTCCAAAAAAAAAATACATTTTGGATTAAGCAAAAATTTTGATGCAAAATTGATAAAGTAAGAGAAACAAAAAGAAAAAATAGTTAAAATATTATTATTGGAGTATAAGTCTCACCTTATTAGAGATTAAAAAAAAGTTTTAAAAAGTACAAATTTTTATGGGACGGACAAAAAACGAAGGAGTACATATTCATATAGGACGGAAGGAGTAAAATTTAATAAAGTGAAATAGTAGTAAAATTTTTAGAATATTATTAAATGTAAGTAATTAAAAACATCTCACTTATATAGAAAGTAGATTGTGGGCCCTTATATAGCAATTATTTGGGTATCATGTGATTTACCTCTAATTTTCATCCATAATTTATTTTCACCCATAATTTTACTACTTTTTGTTCACATACTAATGTCTTAATTGCTTTAATATGAGCTAAAATAAATTGTTTGAATATGTTGTAAGTAATAACTATAGTAACATTAATATTAACAAAAAAGGATAATACTTCATCACTTCTATAAAAATAGAAACATTTTAAGATGACATGAAAATTAATGAATTAATGAATAATTTAAAAGTAAGGGAGATGGATGATGCACTATTTATTAGCACTAAAAATACCCGCAAGTTTACAGGGTAGATCTAGTATAGCTAAAGGTCAGTACCGGGATATCCAACACAGGGAATAAGATTGCAACTGACTATCATATACCTAGCATCACATACTATTTAGAGACACCGAGTTTTGGGTTTTGGTTTTATAAACTAGACATAAATATAAACAAATATAAAAATAAAATAATACAAAGCAGGCTAAAGAAAGTAGAGTTTTAGGATCCAACTACTACGACCTAGTGATGATTAATCTCACATAACCTTTACCTTTATGTGTCTCTAGGATTATTAGGAAAGTCGCGATTTTCAGATAAGCACTCTCTCAAGTGCACATATCCAGTAGATTAGACTCTAACTATCAAAGTCTCCTTCCAATAGATTAAATTCTAACTCCTTAAGTTCCTAAGACTTAAGTCCTCACAAAGGGTCCCCTCTCTCGAGTGCAGATAAACTTATGTGTTGTACTCGTTCCTTTTACCACGTAAGCTATCTCTCGATTAATCTAGTTAAATGGACATAGTTCTAAAGCTGGCCAGACAAAAGAACAATAAAAGCATGAGAACAAACAAAACAATCACAAGAGCTAGGAAAAGGTTCAATTCAATAAATCAAAACATGTTCATAATAGTCTTCACCAAAAAATCTAAAAATGATGTTTAACTACTCATAGACAAGTAGTAAAATCAATAATAAAAGTACTACACATGAAAGAAATTGATAAAACCCAAGGTTGAATCTTCAATCTTCAGTCTTCTCTTGCCTGGATCTGCAGAGCTCCGCTCCAATGGAAAATGGATGAATTATGTATGGAATATGGAATGGAAGAAAGTGTAGAGAGGGAGTAGGATTGGAGGCTCTGAGATCGAGATTATGAATTAGGTTTGGGTATTTATAGGCGGAGAAATGATTATTTTTAATGATTTTCGTGCCCTATAAATAAATGGGAGAGATTTGGGCAACAATTTATTTTATTCATGGAATTTTCGCCTATATTTTCGTCAGTTTTGACTGCACTGCGCAATGTTCGTAGAATGGTCATAACTTTCTCTACAGAACTCCGATTGAGACGTTCAATGTGTCCACACGATGCTATTTCAAAGACGAAGAGAATAGCATGCAGTAAGTACTGATTGGACTTCAAACTTGCTGGAAGAATGGGCTCGAACAGAGGCTGCTACACCTTGGCCTTTTTGCATATTTTTTCTATCTTTTTCTATCATTTATCAACGAACACATTCAAAATACCAAATATATAATATATGCAATTTAAGAACATAATTTGCATGATTGACATTTAAAACTAGTCAAATCTAGCCCTTAAAAACATGCAAAATCCGTGTTTGTCAATGGAGAGGATATTTAAAATAGTGTTAGTAAATAGTGAGACCCCTATTATTATTGATATTTAATGATGGGCTCTAATGGTATAAGTTATAAATAAATTGTTGTATAGTGAGAAATGAATGGGGGAGAACTTTCCATATATATATATATATAGAAATGAGATTTTTTTCTAACAACCGAAAAGAAAAAATGTCCATATTTTTATAAGATGGATAGAGTAGGCCTGCAAATTCGGGTACCCGCGGGTACCCAGACCCAAAATCTCAAAAATATCATACTCAATATCTGACCCGTATGTGAATTTGGGTACCCTAATACCCGATGTGGGTACCCGATCCCAACTAATCGGATACCCATAAACCCGAAATTATTATATTTCAAATTTATTTTTATATAAATTATTAAAAATAACACAATACTACTATTTATTGACTATTAGGAGTATTTAAAGTTTAAACTTCAATTTTAATGCTTTAGCTTTCTTTGGATTATGATTCTACGACCCTATTAGAAGTATTAAAAGTTTAAACTTCAATTTAAATTTACCATACGGGCCGTAGGCCATATATTAAATAAAAATATTTATCACAAATACATAATTAATCGATATTAGTCAAGTATCCTAATACGGGTTTCAGGTACTCTAAATCAGAAAAATCTTAATATTAACTACCCAAATTCGTATCCGAACCCATAATTTTTGGTTTCGAGTACCTAAAACCCGTTGGATATTAGATTAGAATCGGGTATATCCGAAACCCGAGAACTAAATTTGCATCCATACAAAAGACTAATAAAAATAGAATAAAATAGGAAATTTAAATGAATGGAAATACAGAGAGTGGAATAATGGTGGTGACATTTAATGAGCAGTAGATTTATGATCAGTCTGCAACAAGTGCAGCAGCTTTTCTGTTTAAGAACATAACCCTATTTCAGTAGAAGGGCAGTTGCAACCATACCCCTACTTGTACAACTGTCACATATCAATCTTATCCCCCACCCACACTCTTCCCTTTTTTCTCCCCTAGCTGCTTTCCATATTTCCTTCCTCCTTTTTACAGTAATAACAAGCAGATCCCATTTTTTTTGCAGCACCATCCATTACTATAAATATAAAAACACGCACAACACACAGACACAGTTGGTGTCATAGTTGTGGAAGGAAAGAAAAAAAGGAACAAGCATGGAATACGGGTGGAGTAGCAGTAGCAGTAGCAGCGCAGCAGGAGGAGGAGGAGGAGGGCATAACGGTAATTTGACCCCAAATAATGCATGGGAAGTTGCCAGCGAAGCAGCGATGCAGGAAGGCTCTTCCACACTGTATCGCTATCCCGATCCGCATCTGACCTGCTTGAAGCTCGGAAAGAAGCATTACTTTGGGGATCTGTCTCCTCCACCGCCGCCCTTCTCACTGATAAAGAGATCCAAAGGGCCTTCCTCTGTTCCGGCGACACTGCCGCGGTGCCAGGTGGAGGGCTGCCAGGCGCCGCTGCTCAACGCCAAGGATTACCACCGGAGGCACAAGGTGTGCCAGACGCACGCCAAAGCCCCTAAAGTCGTGCTTCTCGGAATCGACCAACGCTTCTGCCAACAATGCAGCAGGTAGAGATGGTGGTATCATAATTATATCACTACTATAGTAGTACTATTTTCTTCAAATTTTTAATTTAATGGAATTAAATAGGTTTCATGCCGTGGGAGAGTTTGATGACACGAAGAGGAGCTGCAGGAGGCGACTGGCGGGCCACAACGAAAGGAGAAGAAAGAACTCGCAACAACATCATGCCTCTTCTGCCACCAAAGGTAACTTATCATAATTGTTTCCAAGTTATTACTAATACTGATGACAAAAATGTACTAGTAATATTAGGCAGACAGCCATATTTAGTGAGCATGAGCAGCAGTGGGCGTGCTCTCTCTCTTCTGTCACACTCACCGGCGAGCTACGAGCCGTGGAGCGCCTTGCCGGCTCCGGATCTGCCGGCCAGGTGCAGCGCGGCGCTGCGGGAGCTCATCGCGGAGAATCGGGCTTCCGTCTTCGATGCCGCAAAGATATGGCCGGGCTGGGCTGGGCCAGAAAGCCGCGGGCACGTGACACTGAATCTCATGCAGGGCCCGGATTCGGCTTTTGGGCTTATTTTGGGCCACGATCACCGGCCATCGGAAGAAGGCGCCGCTGGAGATTGCTCTGACCTTTGGAACCTGCCTTTGGGGTATTGATTTTGCATTTTAATTTTAACTTTGTTTTTTTGTGCATCAAAACTTGTGGATATTATTCCGCCTTCGATTTTTGTTTTTGTTTATTGTAAACGTATGACTACTTAATTTCTCAAGTACTAATAATATGAGAATAATTGAAGATTAGTACCAAAATATCTGGGTTCTTTGTTTGACATGGATTTTCTGTCATTTTTATTAGCTAGAAATTAAATTTATTTAAGTTGGAAACTTCTCTTTCCCTGTTAAATTATTGGTGAAGATACAAACGTGAAATTGATTGTTTATAGTATTTGATTAAATTATTTATTCGTGGCAAATACCAAAACAAATACGGTAACAGTATGTACTCCATTTCTTAGTCTATTGAGCCATTTATTAGTAACCAAAATTAAAAGGTCAGCTATTATAATCACACAAGGAATATTATTGACTTTCAGAAATGAATGACAATGATTGCATAATCGTAGGTTTACATTGATTAGCTTTTTTGTAGGAAGGGCATAAATTTCTTTTAGGCCATCCACAATAGCCATAGCCTAGCCACTATCACATCATCAGCACTAAAAATCCTCCTGTCACATCATAAATAGCCCAGCCATAGCTTAGCCACATCATAAATAGCCCAGCCACATCAATAGCCACATCACTAATAACAATTATATAAAATGACATAATTAACAATCACACAATATACGGAATTTAATTTACGAGACATATATGGGAAAAGTTTAATAATACTATTAAAATTTTAAAAAGTACAATAATTTAAAAAAAGTACATTAATTTAAAAAAAAATACATTAATAAAAAAGAGTGACAATTCACTCCTCGTCTCCGTCGTCGTCGCCTCCGTCGTCGTCGCCTCCGTCGTCGTCGCCTCCGTCGCTGTCGCCTCCGTCGCCACCATCGCCGCCGCCACCATCGCCGTCGCCTCCGCCGCCTACGCCGCTGCCGCCGCCACCGGTCTCCCTCCGTATAGCCTCCAACTCGTCCTGCAGGCTCATGAGCAAGGTTTGAAGCACGCTCTTCTCCACGGGATCCGTTGCCACCCGCCATTCGGCCATCGTCTTGATCAACTGAGCGCGCGTTTGGGCGCGAGCGAAGAATTTGAGCTCCTGGGTGGATTGGCCAAGGGGGGATGCCGACTGGACCTCCTGGGAAGCCCCGGCGTTCCCTCTCGCCGCCTGCTGAGCGCGCTTGCGCCCAATCGGGCGAGGTCGGCCACCGACCGAACGCGGCGTGGGGAACTCCTGCGTCGTCTCGGGGAGGTCGTGGGAACCTCCGCTGCTGCCGCTGTAATCGCCTGTGTAGTTCAGTCGTTGCTTCTTCGGCCAGCCAGAGTCGACACCTACTCGGAACTTCTCGGACTCGCTCAGTACAAGATAGCAGTTCCAGTAGGTGAAGTCCTTGTATAAACCCTTCAGTGGGAAGGCTTTCTCCGCTATTCTCCTGCAGTCATCCTTCGTTTGGCCACTGCTCATCATGCGGAGTGCGTTGGTATACAAACCCGAAAATCGGGAGACCGCCGCCCTGATTCGGTTCCAGCCCTTCCGGCAATCCTCCCCGTTGCGGGGCCTCCCCTCCGGGCAAAATCTCTGGTAGGCTGCTGCTATCTTGCCCCACATGTTGACGATCCTTTGCTCGTTCGAAACGAGAGGATCGTCGCAAACACTCACCCACGCCTTGTTGAGCGCGACGTTCTCGTCGTCCGTCCACCTCCTCCGTACCTCCTCCTCACCCGGCTGCGACGACTCGCCGACCTTCTTCTTGCCCTTCTTCTTTGGGGCGCCACGCCCCGGCACTGCCCCCCCTTGAACTAGAGTCTCCGGAGCTCCGAGAGTATCAAACCCCAACTCATCTAAGGAGAAACTATCAAACCCCAAGGGTGTTTGGGTCGATGTGTGCGAAGACCCAGTCGAAAAATCAAAACTGGGGCGATAGACATCCCCCGCCGTCGCCGGGGACCCCCCAGGAGTCCCCTGTGTAGCCGGTACGACCCCCGGAGTCCCCTGTGTAGCCGGTACGACCCCCGGAGTCCACTGTGTCGCCGGTACGACCCCCGGAGTCCACTGTGTCGCCGGTGCTCCCCCGGGCATCATCTGCATCCCGGGTACCCACCCCGGTATCGGCGGAAACCCCCCCGGCGGACTCCCCCCCATTGGGGCCCCGGGCATCATCTGCTGCCACGGGTACATGTTGTAGTACCCGGGCACCTGACCCCATCCACTTACCACAGGGATCGTCGGAGTTTGTGACCCGCTACTCCCGGAACTAGGCTCGTTGTTGAGATCCATTTCCCGTTGTTGATCTTGAACAGAAATTAAGATAGAGAGAGTACTCGTTAAAACAAGTGGTGCGAATGAAAATGACGAGCAAAGCGCGTATATATAGTGTTTCGGAAAAAAAAAATTAATTTTCGCGCTAGGCGGTGCGCTGGGCGACCCGGGCGCTGCAATAGCGCCGAACGGACCACCCAGCCGACCGCCCAGCGCCACATAACCGCCCAGCGCTGCGCGGTTTCTCTCTCCACTCAGCCGCTGGGCGGCTGCAATAGACCGCCCAGCGAACCGCCCAGCGCCGGCGCTCGGCTGGGCGGTCGCTGGGCGCCTATTGTGGATGACCTTAAAGAAACACCACTAAATTGTTTAGATCATGTGTTCCACAAATATCTTTGAATAAATTGTACGGAGTACTAAAATAACCAAGACCATGGCTAATGATATCATGTTATTAAAATGAAAAGATCTACTTACTATTTTGTGGGTGTAGAGATGTTGTTTGCATCAGGTATTTCATAAATAAATTGATTCAAATTTGCTTTTACTATCATCTTTCAAGATGTATGGGCTGGGCCCCTAAACAATCACTGGGCCACCTGTCAGTATTGTATTGAGAAGTATTTTCTCTTTCTTTCACTTACTAAAGAGTTGTTGGTACGGTCCCATCCGAAAACAATCAAGCAAAGACATGAAGAAGAAAGTAGAACAAGACATTTGATAATCTCTGCAATCGGATAATTTTATTGATGGATGATAATGTAACATTCAAACTGAATTTATATCCGGACTAGGAAGGATCTAGAACACTTCACTAATCTTGTACAAACCGATTACAGACACTAATAATAACAGAATCACTAAGTTTTCTCTTCATCAATGCTTTAACAACTATGTCGCTCCAAGTACACTTGTGGTCTTCACTTTTGTTGGGCAAGACCACAGCATCTCTCTGATCTTCACTAGCTAGCGGTGGTACAATCTTGACTCTATCTCGTGCTCCAAGCTTGCTCACATGGCATTGACTTGGATCATCTTCATTCAGCTCAGCATTGCAAGCAACTCCAGTTTGCTCACTGCAGTCTTCTCTAACACACCCCCTCAATCCGAGTGAGGCTAAGGATACTACTCAGTCTTTCCCTGAGCTTCACAAAGGATTGTTTACTCAGAGGCTTTGTGAATATATCAGCTATTTGATCAGTTGTTGGTACATGCCTCAGTTCTATTTCTTTTCCAAGAACTTTGTCTCTGATAAAATGAATATCCAGCTCTATATGTTTGGTTCTTGCATGCATAACCGGATTTGAAGCCAAAGCAATAGCACTTAAGTTATCCACCCAAATCACTGGACTAGCATTTCTCTTGATCTTTAATTCACCAAGTAAGGAGTTCAACCAAGCAATCTCTGAAGCTGCCAGTGCTAAACTTCTGTACTCAGCCTCAGTGCTGGACCTAGCAACTACACCTTACTTCTTTACACACCATGAAATCAAGTTTCTGCCATAGTATGTACAGATGCCACTGATGGACCTTATATCATCCAAGTCAGCAGCCGAATCAGAGTCTAAGGCTGAAATCACACCATTTGATTTGTGGATTTGAATTCCATGATCTAATGTGCCAGATAGATATCTCAAAATCCTTTTAACTGCATTCCAATGTGGATCCAAAGGCGATACCATATATTGGCTGACTTTGTTCACTACAAAATTAATGGCAGGCCTTGTGATGGTTGCATATTGGAGTGCTCCCACCATGCTTCTATACAGCTTAGAATCAGAAAAAGGCTCATCAATGTTCTTTCTAAGTTCACAATCGGACACCATTGGGGGGTTGGACAGCCCTTTGCCTCTGTCATATTTGCCTTCTTTAGAAGATCATTGATGTAGTTTGACTGACACAAATGGAGACCATTTTGGTCAGTCTTGATTACTTCAACTCCCAGAAACAAGCTCACCTCCCCAAGATCTTTTAAGGAAAAATGGGAATTCAGTTTGGAGATCACTTTTTGGATAGAAGAAGAACAATTTCCAGTGATGAGAATATCATCAACATAGATCAACAAATACACAACTTCATCCCCTCTCTGTCTGGAAAACATAGAGGCATCAGCCTTGGATTGAGAAAAGCCCAGAGAAAGGATAACAAAATGGACAGTGTAGAACCAGGCTCTTGAAGCCTGCTTTAGTCCATAGATGGCCTTTTTAAGTTTACAGACCAAGTGTGGACCCCCTTGCTCAAAACCAATAGGTTGTCTCATATAAATATCTTCCTCTAGATCACCATTCAAGAAGGCATTGTTCACATCCAAGTGAGTGATAGACCAACCGAGACTAACAGCCAAACTGAAGATCAGTCTGATGGTAGTAGGTTTAACTATTGGGCTAAATGTTTCATTGAAGTCAAAACCTGGCTGTTGAGAGAACCCTTGAGCAACTAACCTAGCTTTGTGCCAAGCAATAGCACCAGATAGATGAAACTTGAGCTTAAAGATCCAAGTGCAGCCTATCAAATTTTTACCAGGAGGAAAAGTGGTCAAAATCTAAGTTTTATTTCTGAGAAGTGCTAAGAATTCTTCCAACATAGCAGCCTTCCAAATTGGTATTAGCATAGCCACTAATGCAGATTTGGGAATATGTGATAGAGAAATGGTTAAGGAAAATATTTTTGGCTTAAAAATCCCAGCTTTAGATCTGGTGGTCATGTAATGAGTAGGCTGAGTGGAATGAGTAGAAGAAGAAGTGTCTGGGGCAGAAGTATCTGAAGTAGATGGAACAGCTGGAGAATCAGAAGAAGAACTTGAGTGAGAAGATTGGGAAAATTGATGAGCATCAGAAGCTGGAGAAGGAGGATCAGAGTCTAACTGCTGTGCAGATGAAGATTGGTCAGATGGAAGAGATGGAGGCTGATAATTCTGAAAAGGGACTGATAGAGTAGGAGAACTAAGTTGAACAGAAGTGACAGGATGAGGATGAGGGTTAGAGGCAGAAGGAAGAGATTTGAAAGGGAAAGAAGACTCATCAAATTTTATGTCTCTTGTGACAATAACTTTCCCATCAGGAAGTAATGCCTTGAACCCTTTATGAGATGAACTGACCCTAAGAAAGTAGCTCTAACTGATCTGAATTGCAGCTTATGCTTGTTATAGATGAAGGGATAACACAAGCATCCAAAGACTCTTAGAGAAGAATAATCAGGTTTATGAGAATGTAGTTTCTCATAGGGTGAGATATTTTTTATGGTTTTAGAGGGCATTCGATTTATCAGGAGGCTGCAGTGAGGAAAGTATCATCCCAGAAGTGTTGAGGGAGTGAAGCTTGAGCTAAAAGAGCAAGACCAGTTTCTACAATATGCCTATGTTTTCTCTCAGCCAAGCCATTTTGTTGTGGTGTATAAGGACATGAGATTCTGTGAGATATTCCACAATTCTTGAGGAAGCTAGTTAGACCTTGAAACTCATCTCCCCAATCAGATTGTAAAGTTTTAATTTTTGAGCCAAAATGATTTTCACTCATGGATTTGAACTGTTTAAAAACAGAAGAAACATCACTCTTATTTTTTAAAAGATAAATCCAAGTGAATCTTGAGAAATGATCAATGAAAAACACATAATAGGCAAAACCATTTTTGGAAATAACAGGAGAAGGTCCCCACAAGTAACTATGAATGAGTTCTAAAGGATGATCAGAAACTGAATTTGATAAAGAATAAGACAATCTGTGTGCTTTGGAAATGGAACAAGGATGACAAAGAGACTGATCATTCATTGAAACAAAGAGAATATTACAACTATTTAAAGTACTTTTCACAACATCTAGAGTAGGATGTCTTAGTCTATTGTGCCACAAAGCAAGATCAAGACTAGAAGGTGAGCTTGAACTACTGCTAGAAGGTGAATAAGGCAGACTGAGGGAATGGACTGCTGGAACTTCTTGGCTGGAAATGGGAAGATTGGAGCTATTGTTTCTCTTAATTGGGGAATGATCAACTAGGAAATGGTAGAGGCCCTTCTCAAGTGCTCCCTTGAGCACGATTTCCTTGTGCACAGGTCCTTAAGAAAACTGAATTATCCTTAGCAAATTGTGATACACTAAGAAGATTTTTGGTAATGTTAGGAACATGGAGAAGATTCTTAAGATGAAGCTTTCTAGAAAAAGTAGAGGAATGAGAATTAACCACAGATTCACCAATATTGCAATAGGAACTGACTGACCATTACCAAGAACCAAGCTTTTACCTCCTACATATTCTGAGCTTATGTTCGGATTTCCAAGATCATTGGAGACATGATGAGTAGCTCCAGAATCCGGATACCAACTGGAGGATGCAGCAGAATCATATCCAAACTCAGAGGAATTTGTTGCTGAGAAGTTGGTTGTAGGAGATCTTGGCACTGACTGAACTATGTGAGCAGAAGGATTGTAGTAGTTCTGCTGCTGTTGGGGCTGATTTGCTCTGAATTGCACTTGAGCAAAGGCTGCCTCCATAGCTGTTAAATTGTTGAATACGTGCCCAGCTTCAAGCGTAGATGGTGATATACCTGATTTCAGATGGCATGGTACACTTGGTGATTATTCTAGATAAAGGGTTTTTGGCTGCAAGGCCTATGCTCATATCAGACAAGGGAAATTGGAAGCTAGAGCACAAAGATGTATAATGCTTGGTTACCAAACTGGAGTAAAAGGATACAGGTAAGCATGCACAAACCGAACCGGCCCGGCGGTTAACCGGCGGTTCAGAACCGTTGGTTCATGAACCGGAACCGGAACCGGCACCGACGGTTCGGCGGTTCAAGCAGGCCGGTTCAGGTTCAGGAATACGGCGAACTGTAACCGGCGGTTCAACGGTCCCAACGGGCAGATTCTGGCTAGGGCGTAGGGTGGCAGGCTAGGTGTGCAGAAAAACCGGCAGTTTCCGACGGTTCCGGTGCTTTTTCAGGTGGCAGAGCATAGGTGGCAGTGTATAGGCCTGAAAACCGGTCAGAAACTCCCAGTTTTCAGCCATAAACCACCGGTTTCCGACATAAACCGTGGACTGAACCGCCGGTTCAAGCAGTAAACCGGCCGAATTTGAAATTTGAATTTTTTTTTATTTCTTCCAATTTTACTCCTATAAATACCCCACTTCCCCCATCATTTTTACCCACCCCATTCTTGAGTTAACAAAGATTTCCTTCTCAATCTTCATTTCTCTGTTCTCTCCTCATTCTCTCTAATTGCTCAAGTTGTTTACTAGTTACTACTTACTACTATATTTGTTGTTGTGTTCGTAATTTACCATTTATTCAATACTCCATATTACATCCATACTACTTTCATTTATCACTATGTCTTCTTCTCGTGGTGGACCAGGACGTGGTGATCGGGGCAAAGGAATTGCCCAAGATCAAAGTAGTCGTCCCTCAAAATCAAGGCGACCTAGTCGTCGAGTAGTTATGGAAGAGGTTTCCCGAGTGGCGGCTGAACGCATGCAAGTAAGTTCTAAAAAATTATTTTTACAGTTCATAATTTCATAAGATTGAGTTTTTAAATTTATTTTGTGTTCCTACTTATAACTTCAACTTATATAATATTTATAGATAGAAGAAGATCATAGGATGGCCATGCTACTCGCTGAAATGCATCAAGGTGGGGGGGGGAGGGGCGGTGGTAGTTCCCAACAACAAGATGACGAGTAAGACGTGTCTATATCGTTGGACTCGGACAACAATTATGATAGATCTCATTCTCGTATTCCGTCTAGCACCGGCGGAAATGAGAAGATGCCTCCTCCCCCTCCACCCACTAACACTACAAAAGCTTTGAAATATGATATTTTTGTTAAACACTACAACAAGGTCCCGGTGGTGATTCCAAGTCCTCATGATCCGCACTCTCAAGAAGAGACATCAGCGTTTCATGCATATTGTAACTATTGTGATAAAGTCTACAAATTTGCGAGTGGTGGGGGATATGGCACCCTCCGTCGTCATTTGGTGACAAAGCATCCGGTATAATGTGGCACTACCTCTACCAAACCCAACTAAACTTCCAACCTGGTGGCTCAGGTTCGTCAGGTACGCCTCTTTTTAAATATGATCAAAAATATTTTGTTGACGTTATGACTAGATGGGCTGCAATGAAGCATTTTCCTTTTAATGTTTATGATGATAAAAAAATTTGAGGTTACTATGCAAAGTGGTTTAAACGCAGCTATCAAAAGAGTAGGTCGAATGACTGTTCAACGATCTACCGTTAGACAATGTTTAGAGAAAAAAGTTAAATTATCACGTTATTTACTTAACTTGGGCCACAAAGTGAACATTTGCTCAGATGTATGGACTGATTGTTTTAACCGGCATTTATACATGGGCATTACAGTTCACTTTGTGGACAATAGTTGGACTTTGAACAAACGTTTAATTGGTTTTAGAGAATTTGAGACATCACACACTGCACCCGAAATTGCTTCTTTAATTATTCAAGTTTTGAATGAGTTTCAATTATGCAATAAGATATTTTCTGCTGGTTTTGATAATGCAACTGCTAACACTATAAGTATTAGTGATTTGATTGCGGCTTGTGCTCTTGTTATTGGAGGTAAGTATTTTCATCAAATATGCGTATGTTATATTTTAAATTTATGTGTACAAGATGCGCTTGGATTATGGCAAAAACATGTTAGTCCTATTAGAACTGCAATTAGATTAATCCATCAAAAGCCAGCTATTGGCAAAGCTTGGAAGAAATATTGCCATCAAAAGAATGTAAGATATACGAATTTTACTATGGATGTGTCTCATAGATGGTATTCAACATATCATTGTCTGAATTCTACTTTGACGCATAAAGATTCTTTATGTGATTTTTTTAGAACCTATCCCGTTCATGATTTATATCTTTCGCATAGTTGTAGGGAACATAGCGTGGCTTTATTTAATTGTTCAAATATTTCAAAAATGCAACTGTTGAATTATCGGGTGTTTATTATTGCACTGTTGTTCGTGTTTTAGAGCAATGCATGTATATATCACTTGGTTTTAAAACTACAATGAAAAATGCTTACTCTTCACCTGAATTGATGTGTGTTTTATATTATATGATTGAGAAATGGCTTAAGTATATCAGTAAGATTCCAACGGTGTTTTGGATTGCAAAGGTCTTGGATCCAAAATGGAAATTAGCCGGTACCTCCAAGATTTTCGATTTTTATTATAACAATTTGAGTTCTATTGATCTTGGTTCACTTAAAGCATTGCAATCGGATACCAGTGACGAATTCAGAGTAGACCTCTCATAAACATTTCAAATAAACCTCCTGAACCGGTCAATTATCCAACAAACCTTTGAGTTTAACTTGTGTGCTCTCTACACCGAATATGAAACCAAGTATAACAGTACCCACCAAGTCAGAAGACATACCCCTCCTCAACAACATAACTTTGGCTTCGCATTTCAAGCCGATTATGATGACCCTGACGCGCAATCCCAATTAGCCGACCTATACAGCTACAACACCGGTGGAAGGTCCTCGGGTATGGTAAGTGAGTTAGATTTATATTTCGATTCACTCTTTTCCTTTGGTGATGAAGGTCCTACTCCTCCCGCCCAAATCGACATCCTCGATTGGTGGGGAACACACGAGAAAGATTTTCACATACTTGCGTCAATAGCCAAGGAGATTCTTTCTATCCCGGCTTCCACTGTCGCCGTCGAGTCCGCTTTTAGTGTTGGCTCGCGTGTGTTGGATGAATCAAGAAGTAAGCTCTCCGCGAAAAATATGGAAGCCGTGATGTTACTTGATGATTGGGCCAAAGCTGACGTCAGAGAACAAGAAAATGATTGGGATGATCGTCAGGAGGGATCACAAGAAGAATTCACAGGGGATGAATCGTAGGCCAACCGTCAACCGCCGGCCAAGCCAAATAGGTAAGTAAGGTAAGAGAACTACGTGGGCTTTGATTCCCTAATGCAAATGAGCATTGGGGATACGTAGGCACCTCAACTTAAATTTTAAATTTAAGTTGAGCTCAAGTCCTTTTTCTTTTATTTCCTTTTTTCCCCATTTGTTTCTACTTTAAAAATATGCAAATACAATTAAATAATTGTATTTGTATATACTCTAGTAGATGAAATAGATTTCTCTATAAGGCTAAATCCGGGAAACTTTTGACAATTCTACTATAATTGTTGATTGTTAGACTAAACTCAACATTTAAAGTTGAATTGCTAAAGGTGTCCTCAATTTAGTTATGTAGAAAGATCTTCTTCGCCGACTAAGAGTATATATACTTATAAAATTATTGTTCAGAACTTCTAAGTCTTTTTTGTAATTTGTTATTAGCTTCGTTGTTGACTAGTAGTCTCGTTGTATTTAAATTTTTGTTTAAGACTTCAAGACCTCAAGGTTTTTGAAATTTGTAATTATTGTAACTTGTAATCTCAATAAAATTGCAACTTTCATTGTGTTTTTTTTTAATTTTATTTACGCACATTTCATAGATAAACAAATAAAAAAATGCAAAAAAAATTGACGAACCGCCGAACCGGCCCGGAACCGGCGGTTCAGGCCAAAAACTGGAGGTTTTGAACCGCCTCGTAAACCGGCGGTTTTTTGAAACTGAACCGGAACCGCCGGGACCCTTGGCGGGCCGGTTCCGATTCATGGGAATGATGAACCGTGAACCACCGGTTCATGAATTGGAACCGGCAGTTTCCGACCCGTGTGCATGGCTTGATACAGGCTATGTTGTGTAGAGCCTGGGAATGCCAAGATCATCATCAGCAGAGATATGATTTTTTGGGAAAATGAGATGCCATTTCTCAGGAGCAATACTGAAGATGGTCAGAGAAATATAACTACTAATTTTGAGGTGGAGCCTATGGGTGCACCACCTGAAGTTGAAGGTCCTAATAAGGATCAAGAATTCAGTGAAGATCATGGGAATAATACTGATCATAGTCATCCAAGTGCTAGTACAGAAAGTCTGGAAAATTATCAACTTACTAGAGATAGAGTGAGGAGAAAAAATGTGAAGCCACCCTCAAGATACTCTGACTCAGAAATGCCTTTCTATGCTCTCTGTGTTGCTGAGGAGGTGGAGTATAGTGAACTATCTCCTACAGAGAAGCAATCCAGTCCAAAGAAGCAGATAAGTGGATGCTAGCTATGGTGGAGGAGATAGAATCTCTTCTCAAGAATGGAACTTGGATACTAGTTGAAAGGGTAGAAGGCAGAAAGGTTGTGAGTTGTAAATGGTTTTTCAAGAAGAAAATTGAGTCAGCAACACAAGGTGACCATATCAGATTCAAAGCTAGACTAGTTGCCAGAGGCTTCACACATGAGCAAGGTGTGGATTTCAATGAGGTATTTTCTCTAGTTGTAAAACATACTTCCATTCGAATATTGCTTGTTGTGGTTGCTAAAAAGGACTTGGAAATGGAACAACTTGATATTAAGACTGCATTCTTGCATGGTGAGCTGGAGGAAACAATTTATATGGCTCAGCCTGAGGGTTTTGTCAGCCCAGGAGATGAAGGAAAAGTGTGTTTGCTCAAGAGGAGCATTTATGGATTAAAGCAGACAAGTAGACAGTGGCATAAGAGATTTGATAATCACATGATCAGTTGTGGTGTTGAGAAGTCTCTGTATGATGAATGCGTGTATATCAAGAGGAAACATGGGGTACATGTTGCTTACCTTCTACTTTATGTAGATGATATGTTGCTAGCTGGAGCATGCAAGAAAGAACTTCAGTCAGTTAAGGATGATTTGACAGATGCTTTTGATATGAAGGACTTGGGTCCGGCCAAAAGAATATTGGGTATGAACATTATCAGAGACAGACAGAGAAGACTAATTTTGCTGACTTAGTATGACTATGTGTCAAGACTTTTGAAGAAGTTTAAGATGGAGAATACTAAGGAGACTGCAACTCCATTAGCCTAACAATTCAAGTTGTCAATAGAGCAGAGACCAAAGTCAGAGGTTGAAGCTGCTGAAATGCAGAGAATTCATTTTGCAAATATAGTTGGGAGCATAATGTATGCTATGATCTCAACAAGGCCAGATGTAGCTCACTCCATTAGTGTGATCAGCAGATTCATGGCCAATCATGGAAAGGAGCACTGGAAGGCACTCAAATGGCTGATGAGATATCTGAAAGGGGCTGGAGACTTTGGTATATTGTTCAAAGGTGATCATGAGTATAAGGGTGATGTGATAGTTGGTTTTTGTGACTCTGATTTTGCAGGGAACATTGACAATAGAAGATCACAATCTGGGTATGTCTTCACAATGTTTGGAGCAGCCATTAGCTGGAAGTCAAGTCTCCAAAGTGTAGTTGCATTATCAACTACAAAAGCTGAGTTTATGGCCTTAACTGCAGTTGTGAATGAGAGTTATTGGCTGAAGGGCATAGCTACTGATTTTGGTTTTGAGCAGGCAGCTATTTCAATTGGTTGTGATAACAACAGCGCATTGTGTTTGGCAAAGCACAAGGTGTATCATGAATGAAGCAAACACATTAATGTTCGTTTGCACTTCAATAGAGAAGGCATAGAGAGGGAAGAAGTGAAGGTTTTCAAAGTGCACATAGATGACAATCCAGCAGATATGTTGACAAAGCCATTGCTCAAAGACAAGTTTGAGAAATGCAAGACTTTGGTGAATATCTGTAAGTTGAAGGCAGATTGAGCTTCAATTCAATCAAGGTGGAGACTGTTAAGTGATTGATTGTAGCATCTATTGTTGAGCTTAATCGAGCTCATTGGTTTGCTGGTGTGAAGGATCGATGCATGGACTGTGTGGACTTATCTGAGCCGTTAGATGTAGATTAGTGAGATGATGTAATCTTAGCCGTTAGATTTTAGTTGAGCAGCTAAGAAATGAGTTAGCTAACAGAAGACTCATTGTATTCTACACCATCTGTAATCCCGTTTTCTCTCTCCCAAAATTGAATAAGATTTCCTTTCCTTGATCTTGTGTTCTTCAGATTTCTTGCTTTCAATTCTTGTTCATCACAATTTTATTGTCTCCCCTTCCAAATCCTCTGCCACCTCTACCTCCTCTTTGATTCCTAGATCCACCTCTTCCTCCACCTGTGTCAAACTTGTTGTTGTAGGATTGTAGATCTTTCTTTGGCCCTGACTGTTGCTGCACCAAGTGGAGTGAGGGTTGAGATCCCTCAGTGCTGGAAGAGTTTGCTCTTGTTGTCTCCATTCTGGACTCAAAGCTGAGAAGAAATGAGGATACATCACCAATCGCCCAAGGTTCAGATCTGGAGGTGACAACACATACAGCTGGATCATATTCCTGACCTAAGCCTCCAAGAATGTGTAGAATCTGCTCTCCATCAGAGACCATGCAACCAACTGAATTGAGAAGGTCAAAATAGTTCCTCATTTTACCAAGATATTCACTCATTGAGAGTGTTTCCTTTCTGAGATTTTGCATCTGTTGCCGGTATTGCATAACTTTTGCAGTTGAGTGGCTAGGAAAGTTGTTCTCTAGTGCTCCCCATATGTCCTTTGCGGATCTGAGGCCAACAACAAAGAGAGAGCTCCCCCAGACAGTGAAGAGAGCAGCCATCCTGCAACTCTCCTGTCTTGCCTCTGCCAAACAAAGAATGCTGGATTAATCACCAGAGATCCTACAGCTGGATCAACAATCATTTGTGGTGGTGGGCTGGCTTCTCCAGTGAGAAATGACTCAAGCTCGTATCCATACACAACAACATCTACTTGTTGCTTCCAAATCAAGAAATTCCCATTAGTTAACTTAACTGAAATGGGAGGAAGTTGAGAGAAAAGAGGCAATGCTGATAAGGGAATAGAAGCAGCATTGGAATCGTTTGATTCTGCCATTTTGAAGATAAAAGAAAAGGATCGGAGGGTAGGAGAGACATGATCACTAAGATCCTGCTCTGATACCATGAAAACAATCAAGCAAAGACATGAAGAAGAAAGTAGAACAAGACATTTGATAATCTCTGCAATCAGATAATTTTACTGTTTCATTGATGGATGATAATGTAACATACAAACTGAATTTATATCCAGACTAGGAAGGATCTAGAACACTTCACTAATCTTGTACAAACTGATTACATACACTAATCATAACAGAATCACTAAGCTTTCTTCTTCATCAATGCTTTAACAACTATGTCTCTCCAAGTACACTTGTGGTCCTCACTTTTATTGGGCAAGACCACAACATCTCTCTGATCTTCACCAGCTGGCAGTGGTACAATCTTGACTTTATCTCGTGCTCAAGCTTGCTCACATGGCAGTGACTTGGATCATCTTCATTCAGCTCAGCATTGCAAGCAACTCCAGTTTGCTCACTGCAGCCTTCTCTAACACCATCATTTAAAAACCAAATAAATATGCAGTTATAATGTTATATCGTGCAATAGTCAGAATTAATGAACATTGGTTGATATTATAGTGTACTAGTATAAATGATAAAACGATCTACCAAATTGCAAAGGTGGAGACTTGAAAAGGCTATGCATATTAGAAGCTTTTGGGAGAAGAGAATTGTATTTCTTTTGATACGTGTATGTCTCGGTTCTACCTCCTTATGTAGGAGTAAATTACAATGTATTTTAGGTAAGAGATCTACCTATTCTAGGACAATGTAATACACATTAATTCTATATCAATTACATATCTTTCTCCTCTAATTGTGTCCTTCAATTTTGGTATGTTTGACACTCCCCCTCAAGTTGAGCAATGGTATCTCCAATGCTTAACTTGGCCAATGTTTCCTTGAAGACTTTTGGCAGAACTGCTTTAGTGAGCATGTCCGCGAGTTGTTCTTCAGAACGGACAAACGGAAACTCGATAACACCGCCGTCTAGTTTTTCTTTGATGAAGTGTCGATCCACTTCCACGTGCTTTGTTCTATCGTGTTGCACTGGGTTTTCTGAGATGCTTATGGCGGTCTTGTTGTCACAAAACAACTGACTCTTTCGAGTAGGTGGGAACCCAATTTCTGTGAGCAACCTCCTTAGCCAGAGGATTTCCATGAGTCCACTCTTCATTCCACGGAACTCAGCTTCAGCACTAGACAGTGCTACAACTTTTTGTTTCTTACTTCTCCATGTCACCAAGTTTCCCCCTATGAAAGTAAAGTAGCCTCCCGTAGATTTTCTATCCACCGGGTTGCTTGCCCAGTCGACATCAGTGTATCCATCAATCTCCAAGTCTTCTCTCTTTGCTAGGAAAACCCCATATCCTATAGTTCCTTTTAAATAATGCACGATCCTCAATGCAGCTTCCATGTGATTAGCTTGAGGTAGGTGCATGAACTGACTTATAATACCCACGGCGTATGCAATGTCGGGTCTGGTGTGTGAGAGATAGATGAGTTTTCCGACAAGCCGTTGGTACCTTTCTCTGTTTGCGAGCTCTGCTCCTTCCTCTATCTTCAAACTATGGTTAGGAACCATTGGAGTGTCTGCGGGCTTACATTCAAGGAGACCTGTTTCAGCCAATAGATCTAGAACATACTTTTTCTGCCTTAGGAATATTCCGTGTTTGGATCGCAACACTTCTATCCCCAAGAAGTATTTCAGTGCTCCTAGATCTTTCATCGCGAATTCTTTGAACAGATTCTCATTCAACCTCTGGATTTTCTCTACGTCATCTCCCGTGATAATCATATCATCAACGTAGATAAGCAAGCAAGTTACCTTGTTGTCTCTTCTTTTTGTGAAGAGTGTGTGATCGGACTGGCTTTGTTGAAATCCGTGCTTGAGCATGGCTTGGTAGAATCTGCCGAACCAGACCCGTGGGGACTGCTTCAACCCATACAAGGTCTTCCGATGCCGACATACTTCTCCATCTCCAAATTCTCCAGAAAAACTTGGTGGGACCTCCATGTATACTTCCTTGTTCTCTTCCAGTTCTCCATGGAGGAAGGCGTTAGTCACATCGAACTGGTGTAGATTCCAGTCTTTGCATGCCGCAACAGATAGCAGTGTTCGCACCGTCTCATTTTAGCCACAGGAGAGAATGTCTCTTCATAATCTACCCCATAGACTTGGGTGTAACCTTTCGCCACGAGTCTCGCCTTATATCTCTCGATTGATCCATCTGCTCTTCTTTTTATGGTGAATATCCACCGACATCCAACTGGTTTTTTTCCTTTTGGCAATGTACATTTCCCCCATGTGCCATTCTTGACTAGGGCATCTATCTCTTTCTTCATGGCTTCTCTCCAGTGCTTATGTTTGCTTGCCTCCTAAAATGTCACTGGAATCTTCCTCATATAGAGCAGTTTCGAAGGCCAGGGCCATTTCTGATAGGTGGCTTTGCGCAATATTGGATACTGCGTACTTTGCCTTTCTACCCTTCCAGTCTGGTGAGTATCGTCGAGGAGGTACTCCTCTTGTTATCCTTGGAGGCAACTCGTATGGGTCTCTACTTCTTCCAGTAGTTCCACATTCCTCATTATTGTCCCTATCAATGTTAGTATCATCCGATGGTACATTATCACATGGAACTGAATTAGTTACCTCAGGGATCGAAGACGGGTTTGACAGCTGGTTCGTTTCCCCTTGCTCGACATTCTGTATTACTGGATTTGACGGCCCGGCGGTGTTGCTAACTTCCTCAGGTGGACCAATGTCTGTGACAGGACTTGGCTATGGCTCTCCCCTTGTCTGTGGTTCCCCTGTTGGCTCTCCCCCTAAGGTGTGGAGTTGGATATCTGGTAACCAATCTAGAAGGTCATTGTTTGGACTACTGTCTAAAGGTTGTGTCTCCCCCTGACCGCTAGATTATTCCCCTTCCACAAAATCACAGTTCATGGTCGTGTGTATTTTACGGGTTTTCGGGTCATAGCATCGGTATCCTTTTTGATTTTTTTCAAAGCCAAGAAAGACACATTTAAGGGCGCATGGATCAAACTTGGAACGTTCGTGTTTAAGGATATGGACGAAGACCGAGCAGCCGAAAACTTTGGGTTCCAGGGATAGAGATAATGGGATGTCGAAGTGTTGGGAAAAAATATCTAAGGGAGTTTTGAAGTTAAGTATGACTGTGGGTAGGCGATTTAGGAGATACACAGCGGTTGCTACAGCTTCTGGCCAAAAAGACTTCGGTACTTTAGATTCAATTAAGAGAGCTCGGGTAATTTCTAATGTGTACCTGTTTTTTCCTTTCGGCTACCCCGTTTTGTTCTGGATTGTACGCACACGAGGTTTGATGGACTAATCCCTTACTCCTAAAAAACTCTTGCATTTTATTGTTGACAAATTCTCCCCCATTGTCTGATCTAAGGATCTGGATGGTGTGTTGAAACTGAGTTTGAATAAGATTATAGAAATCTATGAACCTATCAAGCACGTCATGCTTATTTTTCAAGAAATAGATCCAAGTCATGCGGGAGTAGTCATCAATAAAAAGTAAAAAATACAAAAACCTTGTCCCCCCGTGATAGGAGCGGGACCCCAAACATCCGAATGTACTAAAGCAAACGGGGATTTTACTCTCGTGTTGTTCAATTTGAAGGAATGTCTATGGTTCTTAGCCAACACACAAGTATCACAATGAAAGGAGTTCAAGGATCTAGCTAATTTAGGAAAAAGAAGACGAAAGTATCCCAAAGATGGGTGCCCTAACCGACGATGCCAAAGCCAAGCCTGTCTATCTGTCAGTCCGGGAGTCAGCATCATTGCAACACTCTGTTGGGCTATCTCGTCCACATAGTATAGTCCGTCTCGCTCAGTGCCACGCCCAACTATCGTCCCCGTCTTGATATCCTGTAACATGCAGAAGCGAGGTTGCATCAGTAATTTGCAGTTCAGTTCTCTAGTCACGTGACTTATTGATAACAGTTTATGTGATAAAGACGGAACAAAAAGATAATTCGAGATGCCTGACCTCATAACTTGTGCTAGGTCCCCACTGGCAGTTTAGACATAGGATTTTTTTTATTTGGCTATGGAAACAAAATCTGAGGCTTCAAACGATATCGTGTCTGTTGCCCCACAGTAAAAAATCCAGTGCGGGTCTTTTGGGCCGGAATTGGAGGTGGAGGAGCAGGCTAATGCGTCAAAGGAGTTGTGACACGATATGCTCGGTTGATATTGGGCAAGGGTTGATGACTGGGGGTTAATTTGCAAAGTTTTGGCAAGTGGTGGGTCAGATTGAAATTTATCCGAAGTTTGGGGAGGATTTTGGGAAGAATAATTCTGATGGGGTGGATGTTGGTATTTACGGAATTTATGGGGTGGGTTTTGGGAGTTAGTTTTCGGATGGGGGTGAGTCTGGTATTTAGGAAATACGTGGGGTGTATTTTGGGAGATATTTTTCGGTTGGGGTTGTATTTCGGATTTTGGCTTAATGTGGGGTGATTTTGTGGATATGGAAAGATGATCACACAAATCGGGTTTTTGTGAGGGAACCCTAGCCGCCTTCCCATTCTTATCTGTGGGCTCTCCGGCGGCCCTCTTTTCGCCGTCAGGTGATGCCGCCGCCACCGCTGCCGCCCGCTGGAGGATCGGTGTTGGTGGCGTGGTCATGTGCGGCGGCCGCTGCGGCTCTTCCGCCTCCTCGGCCTCCACTCCGGGCCTGCCTCGCCCTTTTCCAGCAGTTTTCTGGGCTGTCGGTTGGGGGAGGGCCGAGAGCTCCATCGATGTGAGATGCTAAGCCCTTTCCTCCAATCGCCCTTTCCATTAGATTTGCCCAGAAGGAGTAATTATCTCCATCCAATTTGGCCGAGAGGAGAATTTTCCCCAATGATTCCGGCTGGGTAGTGGATTGGGTTGATGTTTGGGTTGGTTGCGGTGTTGGTGTTGATGGTGTTTTTGGTGGCTGGATGAAGCCTAGCCTTAAGAGCTCTATAAGTTGTGCAGCAATCTCTGCAAGAAAAGCTGTGTTTGATATTTGGGTGATTTCTGTGGGTTCATTTTTGAGCTCGTCAAAATCTGACATGTTTGTTGGTTTTGTAGGTTAACAAAGGTTGGGAAAGGTATGCCTGGGACGGTGATGAATTTTTTCTGAGTCCCAAACCTGCTCTGATACCATCTTAACGATGGTAATCGAGAGACTTGAAAAGGCTATGCATATTAGAAGCTTTTGGAAGAAGAGAATTGTATTTGTTTTGATATGTGTATGTCTCGGTTCTACCTCCTTATGTAGGAGTGAATTACAATGTATTTTAGGTAAGAGATCAACCTATTCTAGGATAATGTAATACACATTAATTCTATATCAATTACATATCTTTCTCCTCTAATTGTGTCCTTCAATTTTGGTATGTTTGACAGTCCCCCTCCATAGTAGCAGGAATTGAAAAAGAGATTTTTGAATATGGTGGAAACAAGATTCACTCTTATTATTCAATGAATCATAAATACTTTTTGTACCATTCAATTCAAACCAAGTTTCAATTTTAATGGTAGGGAGGTATTTATATATAGAGAGTTTCAAAATCATTTTTAAATTAAAACTAAGTTAAACAAGAGCTATTGATATAGAGAGTTTCAAAATCATTTTTAAATTAAAACTAAGTTAAACAAGAGCTATTAGAATAGGATTATCAACCACGAGAGAAGTACGTGAGCTATTAGATAATGAACTCAATGCGCTATTATAATGTTGTCGAATTTTTAAATCCACATATCACTTTCAATAACAGTTGGCAATCCTTACAAATCTAAAAAGAAAAAATCCAAAAATCCAAAAATCCAAAAATTATTAATTTTATACAACTTTCTTGGTTTAAATTATTTTCACATACCATATAGTACTAAATTAAATGTTATTTTATGATAATCCATACGAAATCTCAATTACATACTCTTCAGATGAAGAAAATTACATGAAAAATGCAATTTGTATATATTGTATAAATTTTGATAAATAAAGGTTTACACACACGCACACATTATACATCTCCACTAAACAGTAGATGGAAAGATGATGAGTGATAAAAAAAAGGTCCCACAAATATAGCTTTCCTCAACCAACACCTCCATGCAGGAGACAGACCAACTCACTGGCATCTTCTTCACCAAGAAAATTTTACCACTTCATTTTCAAATAATTACATCAATGAAAAAGAGGGCTCCTCTTTTTGTTGTGTTTTTTTACCCCTCATTCTTAATTGTACCGTATGGAAATATCAGTGAGCAACAGACAAAAAGAAAATAATGCAGTAACTGTAAATAGTAAGAGCCTGCATGAGTGCCTCTCTGCCAAACCCGACCCTTTTACACAATATGGAAATTAGTATTGAATGCAGATATTGGAATTTTCATGAAAAACTCTTTTTTCTCATTAATATGAAAACAGTCAAAGCTGAAGTTAGGCATGCAAAGTGGGAAATGAATCCCCTGAAACATGAAGGTACATTGTTCATATTTGGCTAACAAAGTACGTGACCATAATTAATCATAGTAATAATAAAATTTAAAAAAGCAAATTACGTTTGAAAGTGATGGCAATTAAGATACTGCTGCCTAATTTTTACGCCTTGGTGTGAAGCAATCCAGCGAGATTCTAGGCGGCGAGATGGCCACCGTCACCGACGATGAGTGTGGGCCGGAATTAGGCGGTGACCCTAAAAAAGTTTTGTCAAAATCAGTCTACCTATTTTTACTAATAGTAGAGTTATTTCATTTTCTGCACTCATTTTGAAAAAACGAGTTAAAGTAAAGAAAAAATAAATTTAAAAAAAGAATAATGTAGATAAGAGTTCTCTACATTATTTTCTCTTACTTTACTATTATTAACTTTAACTATTTATTAATATTATTTTTTTTAAATGAGTGTAGAAAATGAACTTTGTTAATAAAGAGCAGTATGATTGTGTGAGGATTTAGAGGTGAAGTATTTTACCACCTGCAAGGTTTTCAGATGCGGAGGTGATTTTTGGACGGGATTTGCGGCGGCGGCGGTTGTGGTCGGCAAGCCTTTTGCGGCAGCTTCTCTTGCCGTTGTCGAATTCCGAGAGCAGCTGGAATCTGAAATTAGCAAGTATGAAATCACTTTTACGGAAATGCCCTCGGGATCGCTATGTAATTTCGAAGAAATGCGATGCATGAAGGAAGGGTATTTTTGTAATTTTGAGACCTGCTGCATTGCTGACAGAAGCGCTGAGTCAAGCCGGCGGCGACGACGGTGGCGGCCTTGGAGTGAAACTCGCAGACCTTGTGGCGGCGGTGGTAGTGCTTGGCGTGAGTCAAGTCGGCGTTGCAGCCTTGGGCCTGGCAGCGGGGCGAGTTGGCTGAACCGGGCTCGATGATCCTGGACCGGCGGTAGAGGCGGTTCACGAAGTCGTCTTCGGAGGAGGCGAAGTAGGTCCTGCCGCCGAGGTTGAGCCCGATTGGGCTGTTGTAGGAGGCCGGGGTCGGGTTGTATGAAGTGGCGGTGGCGCGTGAGTCGTAGAAGCTGGTGAAATGGGCGTTGGAGAAGGGAATGTGGTTGTCCGGATTAGCGAAGTTGGCGGCGTCGGAGAAGGAGTAAAGGTCGAAAACAGAGCGGTTATCTTCGCCGGAGATAATAATCGATGATGGGTTTCCCCATCCATACTCCAACATTGCCTCCTACTGCTGCTACTCTCAATTCGATAATTTATGACTTGTTATTTTATTTCTTTATGCTACTAGTATTCTATTTTCAATCAAGTTTAAACTTTTGTTTTACATACATATATATAACTAATAGGGTGTCGTATACTTTTGCAATACGGATTTTAAAGTGTATGATGTACTGTTTAAATATTATCCATATAGGGTACATGTAATTGGCATGTTATATGATTCATTAGAAATATGACATATTGTGCTGTTACTGTTCTGATGATATTGATTTTCCGTGTACTTTCGACTTAATTTTTTTGGATTATTAAAAGAAACGAGAAATGAGACATTTTAAATAATTAGAAACTTTTGTTCTGAAACAAGTGTAGTGGTTTAAGTCAAAAGTTTATGTGGAACGATTATAAAAACAAATGGCAGGCCATTTGTGTTTCCTTGTAATAGCCATAAAGAGAAGACTGAACTGCATCAAATGGCCCTAACTTTTCGCTGTGTAACGGCAGAGGCCCCTAACTTTTAAAAATCCCACCAGAGGGATCTAACAAAATATGTAATCACAAAACGTGTATATTTTGCCATTTTTCGGACGAAAATGCCCAAATGGGCTGAAGGGCAGTTTAGACCTTTTACGTACTACACCTGCTCCCTATGCCTGCACATAGTCTGCATGTGCAGGGGCTGTCTTGTCAAACAGTATAGTCGTCATAATTCCATTCTCCTATTTTCTTTCTCCTTTCCCTCCCTATCCGTTTCATTTTCGTCTTTCATATTTCCCTCTCTAACATAATAGGCGATTATATTTTGTTCGGCATCTGGTTCGGCATCTGTTCGGCATCTGGAAATTACGGGTTTTCATCTGGATTTCGCTGAATTTAAGGTATCCACAAGGGTTTAAGCGATTTCAGCTGGAATTTTATTTTGCAATTGGTGGTTGATTTTTTTGTTGTAGGGTTAGCATCTGAAAAACTAATTTGCAATTCTTGGTCGAATTTAATGGTTGTAGGGTTACAGTCGGGGCATGTGGAAAATTTTGCTGTTCTTGGTTGAAGTTTACAGTTGGGCGGAAATTTTAGTTTTTGTGCTATGTGCTATGAGCTATCTTTTCGACGAAATTGAATTCAGACCGTGTTGAATTCTTGCATTGCTGATTTGAATTTTATATTGTCAAATTGAATTCAGGTCGTGTTGCAATGTCTTCTTCTTCTTCTCAATCTTTCGGCTCAAGCTTCAATTGGAATTGGCCTCGTCCCGAAATTGTGAAATGTAATCACGATCTTGAGGCTGAGCTTGTGACATCTAGGACGGCTGCTAACCCGGGTAGACGTTACTATCGCTGCCCAATATGGAAGGTTAAAACCATGTATTTTGGTCCTTTTTCCATTAATTTTCTTGGCATAAAGATTAATGAGGAAGTAGTATGCAGGAAGATGATTGCAAGTTTTTTCGATGGGTTGATGCGAGTCTATCCCCAAGTCAAGATAGTTACTTTCAGAGAGTGAAACTTGAGCGAGACCAATTCGAATATGAAGTTCGAGCCAAATCGGTACTTGAAGGTGTTCTGCAGGAGAAATTGTGCATGAAAACTGAGGAGGTTGAAACCTTGAAGTTACAACTGGGCATGAAAACTGAAGAGTGTGACGATTTGGCGCTAACAATTGGTAAAACGGCAAAAACTCTCCGAAGGTTAAAAATCACTATCTTGTTCTTATGTATTGTAATTTTTCTACTGTTATAACATAGCTATGTCGTGTTCACTCCGTCGTTATCTTCTGCTGTGGATTGAATACGCTTTGCAAAGCTTTGTTTTAATCTATGCATGAAATTACGAATGAGGTTACTCAACTATGACTGAAATCACGACTGAGGTTAGTAAAATATGACCGAAATCACAAATGTCTGATGATGATTGTTTTCTTTATGCCTGAAATCACGAATGAAGTTACCCAACTATGATTGAAATCACTATCACATACTATGTAAAAAATGGATACAAACCGACGAAGTACTCTTATCAAATACCACCAAAATATGTCATGATATCATTTCTACCAAAATACTAGAGTAATTTGTTACAAACTAGTCTGTAACATACATATCATATCATGACTGCCACCAAAATATACAAACTCGTAGTTACCATACACATCATATCAACACTGCCACTGTAAATTGTTCACCCATCCCAAACAAACACCAAGTTTTAAGATTAAGTAAAGCCCGTCAATCTTGATCACCGCGGCGGCCACATCTCTGAGGCTGAGTCCTGGTCCGAGTGCTTGGTCCCGGATTCGAAACATTAGGCTGCAACACTTAACAGTATAGTAAGTATATACGAGAAAGCACTGTGTACAATTAGAGAATATATGTTTATTTCATATTACCTCTCGGCAATTATTTGACGATTCTGGCAAAGTACTCTCACCACGTTCATGCGACCCGTTGGGCCGCGAAGTCTCCCCAACCTGAGAACGGGCGTCTGTCCGAGGATCATTGCTGCATGTCCTCCTATTATGACCTTCTTGACCGCATCGACAACATTTCATCACTAAGGTGCGACGCAATGACTCACCTCCGTCCGCATGAAGACGAATCTGGGGCTCCTCACGTCTCCGTTTCTTCGGCCTACCACGTTGTCGCTTTGTCCGCGGGGGGCGCCAGTTCCAACGCACCAGCACAAGTAGACTTGGGCCAATTGTCCACCCCATTGATGGGGTAAAGGACATTCTCGTACAGCATGATCATTGTGGACTTCAAATAATATCGGGAGACGAATCGCGTCACGTCGTCGCCATTCTTGTTGATTGTTGCGATAGCTTGCGTGCATGGGATTCCGGTTAGCTGCCACAATCTGCAGGAGCATGTGAAATCACGCATGTTGACTACATATTGGCCAGACGGCCCAGTTACTTGGTACGAAGACTGTCCGTTCCATGTAGCCCTCCACGATGACGCCCTCGCGTACCACTTGTCAACAATCTCCTTGATAACAGGAGGGACTGCGTGATTGTAACTTTTGATCCGCTGGCCTCTGATCTGAATTCTTTCCATTTGACTTGTTTGAATCTCCTCCAACATGCTGATAATTGCTTTCTCTCGAGCCAATGTAATCTTCGAATTGAATGTCTCACAAATGTTGTTCAGGAGCACATCACAACAAGTGTGTGGAGAGAAAAATGCCTTAACCCAGTTTTCTTTGGGAGCAACTCCAGAAAGCCACTGATGTGCTTGGGGATACTCGGTCTGCAAAGCATCCACAGTGGTGTACTAACCTCTGCATGGTCTACAATTGTTTCATTTTCATGCAGGAGAATCTGACCAAAAGATGAATCACATATGAATACCAAACATAAACAATAAATCACAAACATATTCCACAGTGGTGTACTAACCTCTGCATGGTCTATAACTGCTTCAACCTCAACCTCATGTTATTTAACGTGTTCACCTTTGCTACCTTCATCTCCATCTTCTACCTCAATCTCATCTTCATCTTCGCATTCATGGACATCTCCTTGTCCAATAACTCCATCGACTGCATCATTCTCTTCAACCTCCACAACAACAGCTTCTGCTTGGTCTGCACTACATGATGCAAATGCATCCATCAAATTCTTACTTGCTGCATCCTCTTCCCTCTTCCATTCGCGACGTTTGTCTTCTAAGCTTTTGGTCAAATACTCTTCAAACTCGATATCCCTGGGGTACCACTCAAGCATCAATAATGGTGCCGATGGTTTCCTCTGCTCCTCGTGCTGATGTTTCTTCCTTTTCGGATTACTCTTACTCTTCGGCGCAATTGGGTCCGGTTCGTCAAGCTCTTCAATGACCACAGTGGTTTTTTTACAAGCGTTCACAAATTTTAGAAGCTCCTCCGCTTCTTGAGCAAGGCGGCCGCCTCTGTCAGCTCCACGAGATAAATGTGAACAAGCTTTGTGCTAGTAGCCGCGACTTTGAGAAAAGGGGCCAGATGTGGATCGTCCGTAATGGGAAGCAATGGACCTCCTATGTCCACGCCCATACAACCATAACTGTACATTGGATGAACGTAATAGAACTCACAGATGGTTTTCCTATTGTACCCCAACCGCAACACCATTGCGGAAAGATCTAAGAGCTCGAATTGGCGAATCCAGCAATAGTCGAAGAATGTCAATTGCCCCCCAACATACTTCTTCTGTCCATTGATTTCGAAGATTGACCCTCCGTGATGAAAAGCGACGGAAAACATCCCGACATGGTCCCCTGTTAGGGGTTTGTATAGAATTAGAAAACTTTCAAATTTAAACCAAACAATTTCACATATAAAGTCCTAATTTTTCAAACGTGACGACATCAAAACAATTTCACAAAACAACCAATTTTCGGAGCCCTAAATCACAGTCAAAATCGCTTGCTTGGAATTTTAAATTTGAACTTACTATATTCGTCTTCCGGAACAAAGAAATCCAGCCGAGGATCGCGAATGCTCCACGTTTCTGGGTCTACGTCGATTATCTCCGGTCGACCCCTTCTACCGTATCCAGGTGATGCCGGAGGTGATGGTGACGCAGAAGATGGTGTTGGCGGCTTCTTTTTGCCCCTTGAAGAACTACGGCCGGAACTTCGTCTCCGTTTTGGAGGCATTGATGAAAATGTCGTGAAAGGCAGCGGCGTTTTCCGAGAATTAGTAGAAAATTGTGGTGAGATACGGTTATCCAAACGAAAATGATGCAGTTAAAGTGGATTGGAGGGAAAAATGAAAGAGAAACTACCGCCTAATTGTTTTGGCGAAATGACTACAAAATTGGAAATTACAATGCAGGTCCGAGGGTTTGAAAATAATAGGGGACAAGAACCATGCTTTGCAGTCACATCAAATCTTTTCGCAGGTCCCATCAACAGTCCATGCAGCAGTGGCGGCCATACAAAAGGCCGGTTTTGCCCTTCCAAGCCCTGAGGGTATTATGGTCCGAAAATACACGATTTGTGATTACATATTTTGTTAGATCCCTCTGGTGGGATTTTTAAAAGTTAGGGGCCTCTGCCGTTACACAGCGAAAAGTTAGGGTCATTTGGTGCAGTTCATCTAAAGGGAAATTTGGAGTAAGAGTATTCACCGGAACTGTATTATTGATATATTATTGCAACCATCCTCCATCGCATTCTGAATTTAGGTACGCGTGGACAGATTATTACACGAATGATTGAGAAGTTATGATTGGTGAATACTTATTTCAATTTAAATGATTTACTTGACCTTCGATTGGTTCAAAAATAACCATTGATGTTGATGAGGTGCAGTATGTCTTTCTAGCTAAGGAGCTTCAGAAATCAATTCTAGGCATCAAGAGGCCTGGCTATCAAGAAGTTCAAAACTAAGAAATCACAAAAAGAAGTATTTTGTCTAATATAAATGATAATTAAAGAGAAGTATATAGGTAAACATTATTTAAAGAGAAGAATGAGGTGCTCAACAAGTTTAAAGTGTAGTTCAAATAAGTGGAAGTTGAGATGGGTTGCCCATTGTCAAGCACGACATTTACTAGGTAAAGGTTAATATAAAATATCGACCAAAATATTGAGGACACGCTATGTACTTGGTAATACTATTATAAAATAATCGGTCAAAATATCGAGCACCCTACTAGTGTTCATTAAAAATTACTCTTTCATTTACTGAGCAATTTTTGTCATCGAAAACTCAATCAAGTTCGTCGGCATCAAAGAGTTGGTTATTTGCCGAGTGTTATTTTGTACTCGGTTATTTTCCATCCCAAAATATCCCGAAAAATTGATTATCAACTAAAATGTATGCTCGGTATGTACTCGACAAAAGTTCGATCCTTAATTATAGAGCAAATAGTTGCTCGCAAAAGCCCATGTTTTTATTTGTAGTGACAGAGGGGGGATAATTTCAAATATCAATATTATTATAATTTATTAGAAAAATCTAAAAATAGCTAACGGATTGTAGCGCAGTTGGCAGCGCGGAGCTGTGATGACCTTGAGGCCTTAATCCGCAAATCCGGTCGAGCAGAATTAGACGGATTCCGCAAATCCTGTCAATCAGACTTTTGGCCTTAATCCGCAAATCTGGTCAAGCAGAATTAGACGGATTCCGCAAATCCGGTCGAGCAGACTTTCGGCCTTAATCCGCAAATCCGGTCGAGCAAAATTAGACGGATTTCGCCAAAGGAGGATTCGGCACACCTGTGGTCAAACCCAAAAAAATAATTTTAATATTCCAAGGTGGTCGCAATTTATTGTACACAAACAAATACTACCAATAATATCATGATTTCATAAGACGAATATCTTCCTTAGTGGCTCTGCTTTGTCCGTTCAGATAGCGGCGGTGGGTTTCCTGATCAAACTTGGTTAGAAAATAAAGAGAGATGAGAATGAATGGAGAAATGGCTGTAGGCATTTGGCCATCTACAGTGGGGCGGATGATAGCGCGCCCGACGCTTAGTCCGCGAACGAAGCGCGGACGATAGGGCATCGTCCGCGCCATGGTCCGCTCACTGTGGGCGACGTGGACGGTGGCGCGGATGATGCAACGCGTTTTAGTTTTTTTTTATATAAATTCGAAAATTTTGTTATATATATACCCCAGCTTCACTTTTCATTTGTAACTTTTCGATTAACTTTTAAACACTCAAATTACGCTATAAAATAGATTCCGGTGGATACTCAAGTCCTAGTAACCCGATGTTTGGAGATGGCGAACGGTGGCCGGGTACACAACCTGGCGAATATCGGTCGTTCGACGCCAACAAGCAGTACGACCCGGACTTCAGTACGGATTCGTACGCCCTCGATGGCACGAACGTTGTTGGATACGCACAATGCCCTTATGAAGTGTACGGATCCGGCAAGAGCCGAATTCCTCCAGAGGTTGATCGATGCGTTGAGCCGGAAGTTGTGGCTTTTGTAGGATAGTTAATTTTTTTTATTTCTAACCCGTGTAACTTTTTTTTTATAATCAATGAATTTTTTTCCGTTCTTAGTTAATCGTTGTGTTTTTTTAAGTTTGCATTTATATATTTGAAAACATTTAAATTAATTAACAAAACAATAGTAAAATGTTTAAGGCGCCCAGATGAAAGGGAAGGAGGATAAAATGCTGACGTGGTTGTGCATAGGGCGGGCTTTAGTGCGCCTATGCTCTTATTACTATTTGTCGAAAATGAACATTCACAGATGCCAGCAAACCTCAAGAGTTCTCATTTAATTTGTCAGTTGACAGCAACTTGTTGCACATGTTCATAGACCTACTTATTTCTTTTGGGTACCATCAACTTGAGGGGGTATTCCCCCAATAATTACCCCTTTTTTATCTTCTCACAAAATCCAAATATTTATCACTCCTACGATTTGACTATGCCACATGCAATTCCACCGTGAAGTCAATTTCAATTCACTGCCAAAATTTCATTTTTGAAAAATAAGTACATTAATACCCAGCCAAAAAAAAAGTTTATATTGGTACATCGAAAATAATCATCATACACTCCTTTGACATATTTTGCTAGATTGAAGCCGTTGTCCTAATTTTGATTTGAGTTACTGACACAAATAGCTACAATTTTCGACACGAATACATAAAATTAATGAGTTTTGGTCTTATTTCAATTAGTAATAAATACTCAACCTAAGGAAAATTTTCTTTCCTACACCAACAATCAATAATTGCACAAAAATAGTGGCTGCCTCCATAATTGCACGACATTTTCGTTCCTTATTACACAATAACTAATGTAGACAAGTCGTTAGCAGCAACGATTTTTATCTTTGCCCTGTCAATATCTCTCAACTCTAATCATCAAAGTAATGACAACGATAACACATGCAAACAATACATTGATTTGGGATTATAAAATCAAAACGGCCAACAAAAACTAACTTTTAATTCGACTTTAATTATTCCAAACTTTGTCCCCAAACAAGAATCATGTCCACCGAATTGATAGCCACTTCACCACAAAACCGGCCCACAATTTCCCCATCTTTGAAGCTAATAATACAACCACATTCAATGGATGCACAAAATAGCTCGAGGACATTCGGCAACGTAGTTATCAGCAGACTCAGACGATGATATGTTACGAGCAAGGCATATGATAGAAATGTTTGACGATGCTTTGTTTCAAAAACATAATACCAATGTACCTACACGTCTGGGTCCCAAAAGTATGCTCTTGCTCCTCCATTTCCTCTACACCGCGTGCTTTACTACTGCACTACCAAAACCTTTATGTTAACCAGTCCATTCAAAGAGTTTCGGGTGCTTACACAGTCTTATATTTCCAGCATAAAGCTATTTCACTAGTGCTAATCAGAGAGTAAAAAGGCACAAACAAGTCTTAAATAGAGAAGATAGCAAATAAGTAAAGTGTCATAGCCAAACCTTTGTTATCGGATGATAAGAGACTAAGAGAGCAACGACTCTGGCATAAGTAAGGTATGCCACCACACCCCAAAGTTTTTCATCATATAGTCAGGCCAAGTGTGACCTTCTAACATAATCAAGAGAGTGCTAAGAGCCTCTTCTTTAAGACACATTTTTTGGCTTGATTCAAGAAAAGCAACCTTGTCAGTTGTAGTAGCCTATCATACTAACTAGGAAGCTTCTCAAGTCGCTGTCTTTCGTGCTCTACTCTACATGTGTTTGGTCATCTTCGTGCAGAATTTTACACCTGTAATTGAAGAAACAATTCAGTCACATTTACTTTAAAAAATCAAAGGCTTCATCAAGCATAAAGATAAGCAATGTTTTAACAGAGACAATGGAGGATATTGGTTTCTAAAGTAAAGATTGGCTGGGAAGGCAAAAGGGCAGAAGCTATTGCTAATGGGACCAGAAACACCAAAAAAGGGAAGTGATAAAAAGCTTTAAAGAAAATAGTGCTAATGAATAGACTAAAAATATTGATGGATGTTTCATAATTTGATGGAACTTTAAGCTACGTTCCCATAAAGCCAACATCCATAATACTGAAGAAATTTCTCTTTTGATGCAACAATCAATAATGGAGAATATAAAATAGAGGAGATACTACTATTAAATTCTATGGAAGCTAATTATATAGGGTAAAATTGGAAATGAGTCGTAACTGTATCTTTCAATTGATAAAGTGGAAGTATCTCAGTTCTATTTTCATTTACTTGGTACAGGGACATAAGTGTCAGAACCAAAAGGGTATAAACACATAAAATTCCTTCAATCCTAATCACTGACACAAGGTTCCTAATAGCACATCATAAAAGACTGCTACACCAATGAAGTTATTGGTCTTGCTTGGTTAGGATAACATGAAACAGACTGGAGGGCGGATTTCACATTTCTTTATCTGTCTAAGACGAACATCTTCCTCACCTTTTTCTTTAAATTATATTCAAGAAACATTCACCAACATTATTATAAAATTACTTCTCTTTTTCTGATGCATAAATATGAAGGACTGCCAACAATGATCAAGCAGAACATCTACTCATACATCCAGAGAGTGCCCAATGGCAATAAAAAGCTTCAATATTAAACTAACTCTAAATAATGGGACATGGAATTTTAAAAGAAAGGCTACAAAAATCAAGCTGTACACTTGAATTGACATTTTAACTTATCTAAATCACATAACTTGACTGCTGGCAACCTCTCCTCTTCCTGCATTTAGAAATAAATCAAGAAGGAAAGAAAACACATAGTCATAGATTAATAACTCACTTCTCCTCCATCACTGCAGAGAGTTGTCAATTTTCCACATCAATCCTCAACGGAAGCAATATACGAATGTAATTTCTTTGACATAAAATGGGAACTGGGATACTTAGATTCTTTAAGCAGGTAAATTATTACTTTGGTTTGTCACATAAGGCCACCAGAGATTTTAGCACACCAGGACCTATCTTGTCAGAAAGAGCACCTTTTTCTGAAAGAATTAGTGATTGCTCTTTTACAAAGCTCTGGAGTTTTTTGGAATCAAAATCAAGGCGTGCTTGATCTCCAATAAGAAAATATAAGAATCCATCAGTAACGCGAAACATGGCAAAATAATTCAAAAAAAAATTGTGAGGAGACTCTAGTATTATCTGACACTAGAGGAGTGGAAGCTTTGAAGCTAATCCAAGCTCAGTTAAATTAGGACAAACTGATCTATTAGCGAGCATAGTACATTCAAGGTACATAAATACTCAGTAGCGTTAGTGTGTGTAAACAATAAGTTAGACTTTGGTTATTTGGTATACAGTTATGTAGCTCCAAAATGAAAGAGAAAGGCTGAATAGGCATCTGATAGCCCTTAACATTCCAGACAATGATGAAAGGTTAGTTCGTGTTATTCCCAACATCACATCCCATTCACATTTTGGCCTTATTGACATTAGGAGATATGTTGATATGGCCAATTATAATATCCGCAACCATATGTATGTATGCGGTAACCTTTTGCTCATACATCACAGATTTATAATCCCTATAGTTACTTGCCCTTTGCTTTATGAAATGATGCATCCAAGTAGTAATAACACAATTAAACAATTTTGCAATATAATTACCATTATGAAACAATTAC
This sequence comes from Salvia splendens, assembly GCF_004379255.2. Taxonomy (NCBI): domain Eukaryota; kingdom Viridiplantae; phylum Streptophyta; class Magnoliopsida; order Lamiales; family Lamiaceae; genus Salvia; species Salvia splendens. The sequence goes on from NC_056035.1 coordinate 33,300,717, forward strand.
AATAACCCATCAATCATTTATAGAAAACTCAAATAGATATACCCTACATACCTAACTTGAACCACTCATCATCAAAAAGGGAACTTGGATTTCCAAGTCAGGTATTCATGTAGCATCTTACAACAAAATAGTATAATCAGAGATCCTCCTATTAGCAATTTTATGGATAAATATTGCAGAAAACATATATTCTATTTAAACAGAGAAAGAGCTACCTTCTTCCAAAATGGTATGAGCAGCATGAAACGGAATAGTTGCAAAGGTGTCAGTTCCAGGGAACATTAGCAATGTGCTCTCTCTAGCATTATGATGACCACATGTAACACAAACCTCTTTCACCAGTGGCCTCAATATCCTTCATCAGAGATTCGAAAGGTGAAGTGATAGGAGTAAAAAGGCTAACCCTAAAAAATATATAAGCACGAGAGGTGCTTAGAGAAAATAACTCACTCAAATGAACTGTCAATCTGAAATAGGAAATAACTCTCTGCACTTTTATTGAAAAGAAAGAGAACAAATACTGAAATATAAATCCTCCGCAGAGGCCTACGGCTACGCCGTCCTAAACTGATCTTCTTCCCCAAGATGCTTTTCAACGTCTGGGGTCCTCTCTATTTATATGAAAACTAATGCAACAAAATAGGAATAAAAAAGCTGAAATAACAACCTAACAATCTACTGATTTGTCTCCCCCATATCTCTCCATCGGTTAGCTTGCATAGCTGACCAAGTCAGCCATCATTTGAGGGACTATTCTGCTGACTCATACTTGGCCAAACCACTTCCCTATTTGTGGGCTTGTACAATCTCCACTTCGTATCAACTGCCTCCCCCTCAAAACAGCCTTGTCCTCAAGGCTAGACAAATTCACAGATAAAGATCAGGTGGTGGCTCAAACTCAAGCTTGTAGATGTTAATCTGTCGGTGTGGTCGATGCCCTAGTTGATTCCCTGGCTTGTGTGAAGAGGCACCGAATAGAGACCTAGAGAAACACAATTCCTTGGCACAATGCTTCATCTGTCGTTCCGACGAAACATGAGATGAGCTGTTGAATTCGAGTACAGGTGATGAGGGCAGGGGAGGTGCTGGTGGCGCCGAAACAGGCATTTTCAAACCACACTCTGATGTTGTCTCCCCAAGGATTGAAACTTTATGTTCCTTAGGTGGCTGTCCGTTAGAGGCAACAGACAGTTTGGGGAATGGAACCTCATATGGTGGGTTCTTTGACGCCATGGTTGCTGAAGGATACGGGCTAACAGCTGCTGCTGCGGTAATATTGTTAGTTGTGGGTGAGATTTTTGGCTATTTTTCGGCAATGCGGACAGCAGCAATAGGGCCTTCACTGCTGTGTTTGGATAACTTCGGAAAGGTCATCAATTGGGAAGCAAGAGAAGCTCGAAATTCACATATGAAGTCGTCTAACTTAGCACTCAAAACCTCGATTCGATCTGCCGTCTTTTGGGACTGCAGCTTCATCCCTGCTATAGCCTTCTCCAATCCGTTGAGAGTGTTCACTAATTGATACGAAGTGGAGATTGTACAAGCACACGAATAGGGAAGTGGTTTGGCCAAGTATGAGTCAACAGAATAGTCCCTCAAATGATGGCTGACTTGGTCAGCTATGCAAGCTAACCGATGGAGAGATATGGGGGAGACAAATCAGTAGATTGTTAGGTTGTTATTTCAGCTTCTTTATTCCTATTTTGTTGCATTAGTTTTCATATAAATAGAGAGGACCCCAGACGTTGAAAAGCATCTTGGGGAAGAAAATGACGGCGTAGCCGTAGGCCTCTGCGGAGGATTTATATTTCAGTATTTGTTCTCTTTCTTTTCAATAAAAGTGCCGAGAGTTATTTCCTATTTCAGATTGACAGTTCATTTGAGTGAGTTATTTTCTCCAAGCACCTCTCGTGCTTATATATTTTTGAGGGTTAGCCTTTTTACTCTTAACAATTGGTGCGGTGAACGATGGTCAACTCTAAGGGAGATTCACGCCTAGACGGTTTGGAGAAGGCTACCGAAGCACTCAAACGCCCAGTTCCAGCAGACGGACGAAAGGGTCTCGGCGTTGGAGTCGAAACTAGACGCCTTGATAGTAGAAATGCGTGCGGATTTCGCTACCCTCAATCACATATCCAAAATACCACCGGAGGACGACGCGTCCTCTGAAAATCGGGAATCGAATTCGGTGTCAGCCGGCAACAACTCAACATCACCTATGCCGACTTTTGATGGCACTGACGCCCTCGCGTGGCTAGCAAGGGCGGAGCAATATTTTTTTACCTCGGAGACTGCGCCCGAGAATCGGGTGGGCGTAGCATGGTGGCCCCGGCAGGCGCAGCCCTTCCTTAGTACCAGCTGCTGCGGAAACGCGTTCCAAATCTCTCGTGGGCCCAGTTCGCACGGGAGTTAATGAAACGTTTCGGGGATACCGCAGCTATCCTACCCTCCCTACCCAGCGTGACAACACCATTGATGTCCTCTTCCTCTTCTCCACCTACAACAGCCCTGCAAGAGTTACCAGCTATTAACACGTCAACAAACCACCCTAATCTCGATACCACGACATACAATAGCACCCCACTGCCCCTGCCCTTGCCAGAACAGCATCCCATTCCACCTCCATTTTATATAACTCTACCATCTCATATCAGACTGCCTACACCAGCAATGGTGATAGCACCATTGCTATCCTCTAGCCCGCATACAACTACCAAGCAGGAGAATACTCTACACACCAGCCCACCCAACAGTGCCAAACAGAACTCTGCTGACCTACACACAGCAGCAAAGTCAGCTGTTGTTTCCAGCTCATTTCCCTTAGCAGCTATGGCGTCAACAAATCCACTTGATGAGTTGCCATTTGCCGCACTGCCGCCTGCACCACCACCACAACCTCATCTTCAGGACGTTCTGTTACGTGTGGTTCAACCTTCTGTTGTTGAACCAACTTCTCTGCTGCACTCCAGCCCTCCACCACAATCACAACCAAGGACGGATCCATGAAATTATAGTAGGAGGGGCAAAAATATTAATATACAAATAAATAAATATAAAAATATAATATATTATAATAACAAGGACAAAAGTTTATCGACCGTTAACTAAGGTTACCTAACCGTTACAACTGTTCTCGACGGGGTCTCATAACCTGAAAACTATTCAAAATTCTTTCACGATCAATCTTACAAAATATGTCTTTCTCAATGTAGGTAATCAAACAATCATTCATCCAAGAGTCTCCCATTTTATTGCGAAGGTGAGTTTTCACAATTTTCATAGCTGAAAAAATTCTCTCCACTGATGTCGTTGCAACCGGTAATACCAACGCCAACTTCACGAGCAAATAAACAAATGGATATACAATATGTTTTCTTGTAGCAACCAACTTCTGAGAAAGATCTCCGATACTTTTGAGACTTGAGAACTCTTTATGTGAACTTAAATCACAAATGTAAGTCTCAAGTTGTTTACCAAGCAAGCGAAGATCAATCTCTGTGAACTCCGATGGATAACAACGGGCAAGCTCTATCAATTTGGACTTATCAAAAGCAGCAAAAGAATCCTTTGGGATTAAACAAGCCACACATAGAAGCAAATGTGTATTTACCTCGTTGAAGCGATTGTTGAGCTCCTGAAGTTGCCAATCGATAATGCTATTGAAAAGCTCAAACCGGAAGTAATTCAAATTTGTCAAAACTTCTCCTTTCCTTTGAGGTCGTCCCGGAGTCACATATTTGTCATCCATATTTATGATATCAATATCATTTTTCATAGAAAATGCAGATATTTCACTCAAGAGAGACTCCCATCCTTCATCCCGCATATCTTGTAAATGTTGTTTTGCCACCCTAACTAAATCCATGGCATTCACAATATCTTCATCTTTCCTTTGCAATGCTAAAGATAACTGTTAGTGATTCCCAAGATAGTCATCATCAAGTGCAAAATGAATGCAAATTCATAAGTAGGTATAACACTTAATATGGAAAATGCTTCACCTCTCTGACTAGGATTAACACCATCTTCTTGAATAATTTGGAGAACCTCAATAACCGAAGAGAACATAATCGACAAATTTGTCAATGACCTATAATGAGAACCCCATCGTGTATCACCTGCTCTTTGAAGACTTCTCTCTTGATTGAAACCCTTTCCAACTAAGAGTTCACCACTTTCAAGTGCTTCTTGAAGTTCGTTAAGTTGTTTCTCCTGGAGTAGATCTCTGCGTTTGCACAAAGCTCCAACCACAGTAGTAATATTATTCACTATGTTAAAAAAAGCAGCAACTTGTGGTTTTTTCTTAGCCACGGCAACGAGAGCTAATTGGAGCTGGTGAGCAAAACAATGAACATAATAAGCAGAAGAGTTCTCTTGCACTATTAGTGTCTTTAGTCCATTAAACTCACCTCGCGTGTTACTTGCCCCATCATAGCCTTGCCCTCGTACTTTAGACAAACTCAAATTATGCTTCAAGAATAAACCTTCTAAAGCCACTTTTAATGAGGAAGCCGTGGTGTCTCTCACATGAACAATACCAAGAAATCTTTCAACAACGCATCCTTGGGAATTGACAAATCTAAGTACAACTGCCATCTGTTCCTTCACTGAAATATCACGAGATTCATCAAGCAATATTGCAAAGAATTCATCACCTACCTCACGAAGAATAGTGTTAGTAGTCTCCATAGCACAAGCACGAACAAGATCTTTCTGGATACTAGGAGCTATCATTTTATGGTTTCTCGGTGCATTACTCAAGATAACCTTCTTTATATACTCATTGTGATCACCAAGAAAGTATAGAAGCTCAAGAAAGTTTCCATGATTTTCAGACTCTTCAGATTCATCATCGCCATGGAATGCCAGACCTTGACATAAAAGAAATCGGATGCAATCAAGTGAAGCAGTCAAGCGAGTGCGATAATCATTTCGTGCTTGTGTTGATTGCTTCATAAAAATAGATCGGATATGTTGTTGTTGATTCATCAAATCCTCACAATTTCTCCATGCTTTGTTATGTGCACTATCTGGACCTCCAACATGCTCTTTGAACTTCTCTTTTTTCTTCCAATTAGTATAACCCTCTGATACAAATACATCACCACCTGCTTGTGCTCCAATATCTGGCCTATAAAGATAGCAACACAAACAAAACGCAGAATCATTCTCAATGCTATACTCCAACCAATTTCCATGCACCTCAAACCATTTTGGAACAAATCGTCGATATATGTTGCCAATTTTTTTCTAAGGAAAATCATGTCCCTTCGGTTGACATGGACCTTGTTGCAAATAGTGTCTTCTAATTCAATCACGATCATTATGATGATAACTGGAAATTCTCTCCCTGAGCCCAGGATCAGAAGGTAGAGCATCCAAATTGATTTCCACATGTTGTCTTTTTGAAAGATCATCACTTGCTCTATTTCCGACTGAAGATGTTCCTTCTACCGTTAATTTTCTTTTCAGAAATTTATCCATCTTCTACTAACAATTCAAAATATTTGATTTATTTAGTGAATCAGTTATTCAATCAAACAAATAAAAAATTTTAGATGAGTGCAATAAATAAGACTAAAACTTTAGTCTATAAGAATTAACAGAGTTACAGAGAATAACCAAACAAACATATTCCATATAAGAACAATTGAACAAAAATGAATTAATACCATTATACCAATTACCAAATACATCAAATTTGGTAATAAGAGTTACCTGTGAGAAGTATGGCCAGAATGATATCAGAGGTATTGCTTGAAGCTTCTGAAATGGAAGGGAAAACAGAGGAAGAAGTTGAAAAACGGCGGCTGGCTTCAAAAGGTTCAAATAAAGCCAAATTAGGTTTTTTTCTAATTTATAAGGCTTTATGTAAAAGGTTTGTGTATTTTAATTTGGGGAAAGGGAAAATAAATATTTTATTGTAGTGGGAAAGTGGCGTGACTTTTTGCGAGAAGGGGCAAATGACTTTTTTTATTTTTTAGGAAGGGGGGTAAATTAGTGTTAGAATATATATTATAATAATATTTATATATATATATACATGTCAATTAAAAGTTAAGGTGGGGCAATTGCCCCTTCTCACTATACATTACATCCGTCCCTGACCACAACCACAGTTTGCGGCAACTCCTAAGTTGTTGTCTGCCCCTATGCTACTGCCCCTGCCGCAACGGAAATTATTTCTAGCACAGTCGAGCGTTGATATTCCACAGTTTCAGCCTCCCTTCTTCCCTTTGCGGCGACATACAGTTCCTGCGGCTGCTGCAGAGCAGGGCACACTCATGTATCTGTTTCTTCTTGTTTATGGGTACATTCCTTGGTTCAGCTTTGCACCTCCTGTCCAGCAGCATGAATGGGAGCCTCCACCGAACAAAGTAATTGGTTTCAATTTTGAGCTCAACCTTGAGGGCAAGGTTGTTTCGAGAGTGAGGCAATTGATACAGATATACATATCGTAGGATATGCATACTTAGTTAAGTTTAGTTAGGATTTATTATTATTATTTGAATTAAGTTTGTTAGGATTTATTATTATTCGGATTACGTTACTATTTAAATTAGGATTAGATTTGTTGCTATATTTTCTCACTTGTAACTTGTAAGCCTATAAATATAAGTCTCCACAACGATAAAATCATCTTGGAGAGATCAGTTTATTGGACGAGTTTTTCTCGTAGGCCTCCTTCGTGAGGATTAGGCCTCTGCGGAGGATCTCTCTTTCTTGTTTTGCTATTCAGTTTCTTTCGATAAAGCCGAGAGTTCAATTCCCAAAGGTTCTTGTTATTTCATTGTGGCAATTTACCAAACAGTTGGTGTGTGAGTACGTTGTGTGTCAATTCGTCGAGCATATCTCGTGCTCGCATAGGATCGGCGGCCTTAACTCTTAACATGAAGGGACACTGGTTTTTGTTGTTTTAGCCCTCTTTCTTAGAGCTGTTAAAGCTTCCCTGTTTCCATTCCTCATTTTGTCGATTTCAACCGGCTGCAGTTACAAATACTAACACACATGATACACATCAAATATGAAAATAACAATTGCAGATTGCACGACAAAATCAAGTCTATTTACCTCATGGCGTCCCAATAAGAGCTTTTCAGCTTCAATCTCAACATCAATGAATCGATCCAGCATTTTGTTTTCGTCCATTATGCCCCAGTTCGAGTAATTGCTTGAGGTGTAATGTGCTAGATATGATGTAAATTGAAAATGTTGATCACAAAATCGACATTGTAGTATATATTGCACATCAACCATACACAAGTAGTACTATTGATTCGCAAATGTGAGAAATAAAGGAAGATGACATGGAAATAAACATGACAAACAAATAGACCTGGCCAGGCTGACACCACACCGGTACACATAATTTAACTCTCAGCAAGACGCAGCACGAAAAAACATAAAAAAGTGTTTTTTTCTCCAAAAGAATCCTAAATGAGCAATGTATTTCCATCCAAGAAGCAAACTTCAGTACTTTAATCTGTTTTTCCAATTACCATTGTATTCTTATGAAAGCAATAAAATCCAGAAATTGAACAATCGATCTTGTAGTAAACTTAAACAATCAAATCGAATGAATAATGAGAAATATAGTGAATTAGAATTACAAAACGCATTAAATGTCTCAGCGAAAATTGTTGAACAGACAGTAATTAGGGTTTGAAGGAACAAAACCGCACCTGTTACTCAACTTATTTGTTGAGAGTTAAAAACTAGATATAATTCCACAATTAATTTGAAGGTCTGCTTTGGCCTTTATGCGGCGGTGGGGTGTGGAATGACTGTTGCGGTGACTGCAATGGATTGTTCGTAAGTTGCCGCCTGAGGGATGGTATTGACTGGCGGCGCGGCGACGGTGGCGTAAAAAAAACTAAGTTCACGTTACTGGAGAAGGATATTTTAAATTTTCTTAAAAGAGTTTGACAACAGAAGGCCGCCCAAACTTGAAGCATAAATTTTTAATTAAATTTATTTATATTATGCCATTTACATTCTTAAACCTTTTACTTAAAAATGTCATATAATCGTAAAAATCTTTCATTTATAATAGTGTGATTAATCCTCAACGTTTTGATCTACTAGTGTTATCATCCGTGCTATACACGGGGCATAAGATTTTTTAAAAAATAAAAATAAATTATAAAGTAAATAGATTTTTTTTAAAGGATAATAAGAATATAATGATGCATAAGGTTAAGAATATGTGTTAATTACAGTAAGTATTCACAATATTATAGACACCTAAGAACATTATAAATAATAGGAGTAACAAAAAGAGATGTGTGGAGTAAAATAAAGTAAAACAAATAACAAATGAGAGATGTGTGAATAAGGATCATAGAGTATGAGTTAGTTAGAATAAGTATAGTACAAATAAAAGGAAATGTGTGAATAAAAATCAAAGAGGAAAAATCCAAGCATTAATTATATGACCGTATATTTTTCAAATAATGAGTACTGTTCGAGTTTTTAGAGAATATCAACTAATGTGGGACTTCAGGAGATGTCATATTAGGAATCTGGATATTCTTATTCATACAACTAAGGATGCATAGCCAAAGGCCAAATGCATTTTTTTAATATTGGAGATCTACTTTTTACAAATCAAAATACATCCTTGAGATAACTTATCTGTAGTTACAAATTTGCATAATTGCATTGTGTCTCATTAAAAAAAAGCATGTTTTTTTCATTTTATTTTTGTAATTTTTATGTAACACATGCAAATATAATTTGAAAATATATTTTATTTTATCCGAAAGTCCATCTAATATGCAATATACATGCGCATGACGAATATGTAGCACTTGTCACTAAAATAAATGATTTTAAATAAGGTGTTTCATCGAATCGTGATATATGTAGAAAAATATTTATGTCATAATTAAATAAGATATTTCATCTAATATATCTCTTTTAAATATATTATACTGTATTTATTTTTAATTGTTAATCTCACACCACACTATATTACTATCATTTGTTTATCTCAATATATTTATTTTTGAAAAATTTAAATTAATATGAAACTTATGTTGTCATAATTTCAATATGATATAACTTCCATATAAAAGCATATGATATACATTATAATGAATTGAATTATTTAAATTTAAAATAATACATCATCCGTCTATGAATAGGAGTCTCATTTTCTCATTTTAGTCCATCTGCAGATAGGAGTACCGGTCCTCAACCACTATAAATGGTCCAAATACCACATATTCCACTAACTTATTCCACTCACATATCATTTAAAATAAGTGACTCGTATTCCACTAACTTTATTTCACCCACTTTTTTTAACATTTCTTAAAACTCAGAAAAAATGAGACTCATATTCGCACCCACTAACTTAATAAATTCAGTCTTGAATATCGTTTAAGTTATTGTTGGAATATGTACATTTTATTACTCCCTCCGTCCCTGAAATTTTATCACATTTTTTCATTTTCATCCGTCCTATAAAATTTGTCACATTTCACTTTTTACAATTTTTGGTAATGGACCCCACATTTCACTAACTTATTCTCACTCACATTTTATTATAAAACTAATACTTTAAAAGTATGACTCACATCCTACTAATTTTTTTATTTTTTTTTTTTACATCACTAATTTTTTCAACTCACTTTTCATTATATTTCTTAAAACTCGTGCTCAGTCAAACTGTGACAAAATTTGGGGGACGGTGGGAGTAGTATATAGTAACACTTTAAACTAAAGGAACATATTTTTTTATAGAAATATTACAAAATTATTAGTAATAATTTATAATCGTATTATAAAAGTAATTAAATTGACGAAAATAACGAATGAGTTTCGTGATAAGAGATTTTTCAATAATTTAAAGATAATTTATCAAACTTCTTAAATATTTTTTTTTTCATATTGCAACGATGGGAGTCGTGAGCAACGATGATAAATTTAATATATTTTCTTTATTAAACCTTTTAAATATTTCTTTTCATCACAAGTATCATCAACCCTATCATTATAGACTAAAACTTTTAATCATTGGTGGACTCGTGACTCTTGCAATTGCAACATACAATTAATTGCATACTATCTCTTAAGAAATAGGCCAACATGAGCAAACAAATATCAAAATAAAAGTGTTTTCACAATTAATATATTCATTGTTGCCAAATTTAAATTCAATAGTACATGAAAATATCCATAACAAAAAAAAACTAAGAAAAAGTAAAATAGACATGAAAATTTTAGTTTCTCTCTTGAGTTGAAGTAGCACCAAATGTACGATCTAATTCTAATATCAAGAAAAAAAATACATACTATGTGTTCGTATTAAAAATATGTTGTTGTAATGCAATATTGTTCTTTGTTTGATATTGACAATAATTTAGTCTTCCTTTCTATCATTATTATTTGATATTTTATTATTATTATTTGGTTTATCAAAATTTGAATATAATACGGAGTATATGATATATTCAATTTTTTAACTACATATAAATTTAATCACTTAATAAAAATGAATTAAGTTTTAAAAGTATAGTATATTATATGAATTCCAATAAATTAGAAGTCTAAACTAAAATTTAGCTTAAAACATATAATAAAATCCACCCGCCGTAGTACATGATAATATATATACATATTCAATTTTTTGAAAAGTCTAAAACATAGAAATATGAGTGAATCAAAGTCAACTCAATACTAACTGTATATAACTTAATTATATAATAAAAATAAAGTTAATTTCAAAAATATAGTATATTATACAAATTTCAATAAATTGGAAGTCTAAATTAAAATTTAGCTTAAAAGATAATAATAAAATCCAGTATCGAAATTAAAACTCTATTTAATTAAAAAAATATCAATTACGTAATTTTAGTCTACTATTATTTAAAATCCAAAAGTATACTCCAAAATCCAAATACACTAAAAGCCCACTAAAAACCTAAAATAAATTCCAAATAATACACAAATTAATATCCAAACCCTACACCGCAGCGCCTAACGCCTCCATCCCTCTCTGACAGAGATATAATTTTCAAATAAAGAAGATAAATTTTAAAGTAAGTAGATTTAAATTAAAAATTGAGGATAAAGAAAATATAATGATGTTTATAGTTAAGAATATGTGTTAATTAAAATAAGTATTCATGACATATAAACAATTAAAAATATTATAAACAATAATAAAAAGAAAAATTTACATCTCTCAATCCACTCTAAATTAAATATTTCATATTCAACAAACGATTTTATACAGTTTAATTTCTGATACGAGTAGAATAAAATAAAATAAAACAAATGACGAAGAGGAGATGTGCAACTATGGATAAATAGTACTCCATCCGTCTCCAGAGAATATGCACTTTGGGGTCGACACGGGTTTTAATATAAAATTTGTAAAGTAAGTGAGATGTAGAGAGAAAAAGTAATTAAAGTATTGTTAGTAGATAATGAGTCTCACCTCATTAGAAAGAAATGACTTTCTAAAATTAGAAAGTGCATATTCTTGTGGGACGGACTAAAAATGAAAGAGTGCATATTTTTATGGGATAAACTAAAAATGAAAGAGTACATATTTTTATGGGACGGAGGGAGTACTTAGCTATAATAAGATATGCTCATAGGTTGTGATTAAGGATCAAAGAGGAAAAAACAGTATAAATAAATAAATAGTTTATCAATGCAAGATAGTGAATATCAAAATCTTGTCACCAAAATAAATTATTTTAAACAAGGTCTTTCATTGAATCATAATATATTTAGAAAAATATTTATAACACAATTAAATAATATTATATGACATTTCATCTAAAGTAGTACTTGTTTTGTATATATGATACGTATTTATTTCTAATTATTATCCTACACAACAATATATTATCATCTGTTGATTTGAATATGTTTATTTTTTAAAATATACTCTATCCGTCTCTAAAAATTTGTCACTTATTACCATTTTTGTCCCTCCCAAAAATTTAATAGTATTAAACTTATGTTGTCATAACTTTCATATGTCACATACTCCCTTCGTCTGCCATTAGGAGTTTCATTTATTGGCGGCACAGTTTTTAAGAAATGTTAAGAAAAGTGTGTGTAAAAAAGTTAGTGGAATATGAGCTCCACTTGTATATACTCCCTCCGTCCACAAAAAACAGAGCATATTTGCCATTTTTGGTTTTCCACGAAAAATAGAGCACATTTGAAAAAGAAAAGTTTTCAACAGCTTCTCTCTTACTTTTTCCCCTTCTCTCAAACTAATAAGTAATATGGACCCCACATCCACTAACACTACTTCTCTCTTACTTTTTCTCCTTTCTCTTAATTTACCAATTCCATGTTAAAACTTGTGTCGTTCACAATGTGTCCTATATTTTGTGGACAGAGGGAGTATTAGTTTTAAATGAAATGCGAGTGAAATGAGTTAGTGGAAGGTGAGACCCCGTTACCAATTATGGTAAAAGTGAACCGAAACTCCTATTCATGGACGGACTAAAAAAAACGAGACTCTTATTCGCGGACGGAGAGAGTATTATATTAAACCAGAGCAAATGAATACCAAAATAAAAGTTTTTTCATAATTATTAAATTCATTTTTACCAAAATTAAATTTAATACATGATAATATTCATAAATATAATATTTTAAAAAGCATAAAAAGAAGAAATAGGACTCAAAGTTATATACCATTAGAATAAATCAAAATCACTCAATATAACTACGCATACTAATTTTAATAATTTTAGTATATTTACCCAAACTAATATACTTAAATACAGATAAAGTAAATTTATAGACAGCAACATATTAAAAGTCCAAGTTAAATTTTCTATATTGTTGGGTTTTTTCTTCTTTTGTACTAGACAAAAGATATCATTCCTTGTTTGTACTGCACTTTTTTTTTGTTCCGGATTTAGGAGAGACGCATGACCCTCATGCGTCTCTTTTTAATAAGACGCATGACTCTCATGCGTCTTTTATAGACACGCATGAAAGTCATGCGTCTCTCTTTTTTTTCCGTTTTATTTTAACGACGCATGAGCGTCATGCGTCTCTATAAAAGACGCATGAGGCTCATGCGTCTATTATTTTTTTTAAATTCCACCGACGACGCATGAGCGTCATGCGTCTTATAGAGAGACGCATGAGGCTCATGCGTCTCTAACTTCGAATTAAAACACCAGCGAAGGCAGTAGCTCATTCACGACGTAGAGAGGCGAAACTTGGTGGCAATTTTTTCTTTCTGATTCGGCGAAGAAGACGATTTCCACTCGTGTTCCGGTAAGTTTCGTTCAATCCTTCTACCTTCCTTCCTTATTTGTTGTTAATTTGAATAGATTGATTAGATTTCCCCTAATATTTGTAAATTAGGGTTTATAACAAATAGCTCCAATTTGGTTGATTTTTTTGTTGTTTAGTTAATTGTAATGGATTTTAGTGGCTAAATTCATGCTATTGTATAATATTGGTATGTTTTAGATGATTGATGTTGTGATTTTGGTTGTAAATTAGGGTTTATAACAAATAACCTAACTCATTACACTTGCAACCCTATCACTCGTTGTTCTCTTGTTATATTATGTTATTTGTACATGCCATTGTGAGTTTGTAATTGTTGTTTTGTGAATATGTACTTATACTAGATGGCGACTTCAAGTTCAACCGGACAGTTATTGTATGGACCCGAAGACCCGTCCGTCTTAAATATGCAAAAAAATCACATTTCAAATAAACTCATGAAAGAGGGAACAACCCAAGTATTTAAAGTCAGAAGGACTGAAAGTAAGACTTGGGACGTCGACATTCATGAGAATGTAAGATATTGGCTTGACGTCTTTGGTTTCAAAGGCGTGATCGATTGTGGGAAGCCAATGAAGGTCGACAATGAGTTGATCACGGCGTTGATTGAGCGTTGGAGGCCGGAGACACACACATTCCATCTACCGATCGGTGAGACGACGATCACCTTGGAAGATGTGCAAGCCATCTGGGGCTTGAGGGCGGATGGTCTCGTTTTCACAGGGCGTGACTATCATGACAACTTTCCAGATTGGACCAGCAAGTGCCGCGATCTGCTGGGATGGATACCAGATTCATCCACAGAGACAAAGCAAGGCGGTTTGCTGATGACCGCGCTCATCAACCAGACTAGGATGCCACTGGGTGATGACCTACCTACGTACGTTTACATCCAAAGACCCTCATGCGTCTCTAACTTGCTTAAATCACAGAACATGCGGAAATACACTCATCTACTGATCCAACAATCAATCGAAACATGCTGTTGTGATAGCAATTAATTGAAACAAACTAGTGAATTAACAAACAATTGCAATAGTCGCCTAGTTTCTCAAACGTTACAACATTCAGTTAATACAAAATGGAACAAATCTTCAATTCATTCCAAAGTCTTCAAATTTGTTTCATGCTTTTTGTCCAACACTTGTCTTCACCTACACAAGTCCTGTTACAACAGAAAGAGTATGATTTCTCATAGAACTAAACATCAAAATTATATGAACATAAAAAAATTGAGGTAAAAAAATACCTGCACTGCAAATGTTAATAACCCCTACATAACACGACCGACTGTGCAGTTTCTTCGGTCATGACCCTCTACACCGCAATTCCTGCACTTGCGTGGAGCTCTCGGTTCATCTTCCTCGCGGACATCCATTTGATTAGGAATCCTCCTTCTTCTGCCTGGTCCGCGCTTTCGAGGAAGCAACTGCTCAGGGGTGATACGCAATTTCCATCCAGGATTTGCCCAATAGTCTTGGTGTCTTGGTGCTTGAAATGAGACACCATAGTACTGTGCTTCCCATGTAGCTTTGTGGTTGTGTTTATCAATGAGTTCAAACATAGAGTTACCTCGATCTCTGGCAACGGTGCACGCATGTGAACAAGGGACTCTCCACATCTGCCACTTCCCACAACTGCACTTTGAATCCATAAACTCGACATCTTGTTTGTTATCGCCCTTTGCCTTTCCATTTTCAACACGTGGACGACTACGAATTTGGTAATGACCTAATTCTCGGGCGACTACTGAACAGTAATGCATTTGCCCCTTCGCATCATTCGCAACAAGTTTGTCCCTCGCCCAGGGGGTCAACCGACCTTCGGTTTGTTGTATTTCAGTCTTTCTATCTGCCCACCATTCAACTGTTCGCCAAAATGTCAGATCAACCAAAGCTCTAATTGGCAACTCTCTTACACCTCTTAGTACGTTGTTGTAGCTCTCTGACATGTTTGTTGAGGGCACCCCCCATCTCAGTTCATCATCATAGCAAAGAGACCAGTTCTCTTTTTTGGCTTTGTTGAGCTCGTGTATCGCAATAAGACTTTCCTCCCGTAGTGCACGTCGCCTTCTCACGTACTTGCGTACTTGAGTTGTGACACCCAATGCCCGTATCATGCCTTTCGCTTTACCTCCCTTACCCTTAAGTTTTGACAAGATATTTTTCCTCACATGGATCAAACAAAATTTGTGGTGACATATCGGCGGCTTTTTCCATTCATCAGAACGCATAGCCTTGATGATTCCTTTGTGCCTATCCGAAATGATGCATACCTCCCTTTCGTACTTCACCACATGAATTCTGACATGATCCAAAAACCACTCTCAGCTGTCGCCAGTTTCTTCATCAACAATAGCATATGCAATAGGCAGACATTTCTTGTTAGCATCAACACCACAAGCAACAAGCACCTTACCTTTAAATCTTCCTCGGAGGTGAGTTCCGTCTATTGTCAAAACTGGTTGGCACTCCTGGAAAGCATGTATAGCAGGCCCAAGTGCCCAGAACACGTAATAGAAGACTTTAGTACGGCCCTGGCTCAACAACTCGTTATGCCTCCACTCAACAATGGTGCCTGGATTCCTATACTGCAGTTCAAGCATGTAGCTTGGTAAATCCCTAAATGACTCCTCCCATCCACCAAATACAATCTCTAAAGCCCTTCTCCGTGCATACCATGCCTTCTTATAACTGACTACCACATGAAATTTGTCATTGGTGATGGCGAATTTTTTAGCAACTGATGGCGAATACACAAAGCAATCATTGGTGATGAAAAGTTAGCATGTCCTCTATCATTACGATGACCTTCACAACTATGGCGTCCCCGCCACTTCCTAATCTCCCACATATCATCATGGGCCATGTGTGTAACAGAAACTTCCCACCGACATTCATTCGCTTTGTCAGCGTCGGTCTCGCTGATAATAGCTGTCCCATCTTCTGTCCTCCCATTAGGAAATTTGCACACGGCATGCCACCTTCTTAATTTACTCTCAACCACCCTAAATTGCCGGTGTTGCCTCAGACTCCACATAGTAATAGCAGTCTTCACATGCAGCTTGCTATCAAATTTTGTTCCAGCATTAATCCGATATGGGTGTTCTTCATCCCAGTACATGGTACTGCGTTCATTACCAACTTCAGGTACCTCAGTAGGACCACTTGGCAGTTTGCGAAAATATTTCAACCCAGTGTGAACATATTCTGGAAGTGGTTGTTCACCTTGTACGACGGGTTTATACACTACCTCCTCATCACTAGAGTCAGCACCAGAATCATCACTTAAAATATCATCAGACGATGAGGACGACAATTCTGGATCTGCAAGGTCTCCTCGTACAACATCAACATCAGCATGCTCTTGTACATTCTCTTGAGTATTCAATCCAACATCTGCAAAATCTGCAGCATCTGTTTGCTCATTCATACCGCAATCGATGCTCATAGGTTCAAACCTCGTAGATGATCCAACACCATGATCAACAATTGGTAGGATGTAGGCATTTCCAACAGACGAATACTCAACAAATAATTCAATATGCCGAGTAGAATTTAGAGCCGCATTGAACATATAAAACACACTTTGATCACTGTCAACCGCAGTACATACATAACTCGTACCGGTACCCAAGAAACAATGCCTCCAAGATATTTCGATGAAGTGTTGGTTGGAATCTATTCTTATCTTAGCACATATCATTGCAACTAATTCAGATAATGAAACACATGAATCTAATACGATGGAAGCTCTCGCACGAGGAGGATCATAACAAATGCCCACATGAGGAAGTTGATATATTCTTCCACCCCAATATAAACTCACGAATACTTGCATGATTTCTGCAAAAATATACATACAACAATTAAAGACAATTTTTTTCAATAAACCCTAATATAGTAAGTTTACAATAAATTTATCAAAAACCCTAATAATATGCATATAAACAACAAATAAGGGAGCAATGTTGAAAGATTGAAGGAAACTTACCGAAATACGACGGGAATCGCCAAGAAATCGCCAAGGAAATCGCCAATTTTTCCCTTCCTCCCTTTCTCTCGTGTAGTCTGCCTATTCTGGCTGGATTTGCAGATTTAAGCAAGTTAGAGACGCATGAGCCTCATGCGTCTCTCCATAAGACGCATGACGCTCATGCGTCGTCGGTGGAATTTAAAAAAAAAAAAAGACGCATGAGTCTCATGCGTCTTTTCTAGAGACGCATGACGCTCATGCGTCGTTAAAATAAAACGGAAAAAAAGAGAGACGCATGACTCTCATGCGTCTCTATAAAAGACGCATGAGAGTCATGCGTCTCATTAAAAAGAGACGCATGAGGGTCATGCGTCTCTCCTAAATCCGAAACAAAAAAAAAGTGCAGTACAAACAAGGAATGATATCTTTTGTCTAGTACAAAAGAAGAAAAAACCCCTATATTGTTAAAAGTCTAAATATATTGTCTATATTGTTAAAAGCCCAAATTATTGAATTTAATACAAAAAGCCCAACCTAAACATCACCGCCGCTGCACTCACCGATCTGCCTCGCTGCTGCACTCACCCATTCCCATCTCTCCCTCTTACCGCCTCACCCACATCCTCTTCTCTCCCCCCCCCTACCGCCTCACCCACCTCGCCGGCCTACCTGCCTCGTCTTCTTCCGCCTACCTGCTTCGCCGCGGAATTTCTGGATTTGCTTCGAATTTCTTGTTCGATTTCTTGGGTGATCAGGTATTCAGGTTTGATTTGATGTAATAATATTTCATTTTGTTTCAGCTTGTTGAATTCTTGTTTGCATTCTATAGTATGAGTACTGTATTCTTAGAGTTTTGAAACTTATTTGGGAAGCTCCATTGCAGCAACACAACTTTCAAGGAGTTCTCTCTTTCTCTATCGATGATGCTTTGGGAAGTGAAACTTCATTGTAACAGAATTCATATACTTCCTCCGTTCCGGACTACTCGCACATTTCCTTTTTGACACGGAGATTAAGGAATGAGTGTATAGCAAAGTCAACAATTGCGGCTGTAGGTGATAATTTTTACTAAAAATGGAAAGAGTGCAAATAACTTGGGACGCCCAGAAAGGAAATAAGTGCAAGTAGTCCGGGACGGAGGGAGTATTTTATTGCAGCAAATTTAGTTTATTTTATTTATCAATCTTTTGCGCGTCATCTTTCCATTTTTCCTCGAAAAAGGGCACAAACGTCTTTTTCATCCAACGGTCCCTTTTAAGTACTACTGTAGTATAAATTAAGTCGAAGTAATTACGAAAATGAAAGATTACAAATATACATTTCATTGAATACTATTCAAGTATAGTTGTAAACATTTACAAAAGGCTGGAGTACTTTATTTCAGCGGAATTCTAAATCCACACCGACCTCTAACGTCGGAACTCCGATCAAATATTAATGGCAGCTATGGAAGCTGCGGCGGCAGCAGCAGGCCAAGACCAGCAACCGCCGGCGAAGGTTGTGGAGCGGCTGAACCCGGCGCTTCAGCAGCAGCTCAATCTCGACTCTGTAAAAACTCGCGCTATCAGCCTGTTCAAAGCCATCTCTCGCATCCTAGAAGAATTGGACGCAATAGCGCGCGCGAATGCCACCCCTAAATGGTATGAGCATGCCATTTCAATTCAACCATTTTCTGCAGTAGTCGAGCAAATTCTTTTGCAATTGATCAATTAGGGTTTTGTTTGTGCAGGCAAGATGTTTTGGGGCAGTTCTCGATGGTGAATTTAGAGCTATATAATATTGTTGAAGATATTAAGAATGTGTCCAAGGCTTTCGTTGTGCATCCTAAGAATGTTAATGCTGAGAATGCTACTAGTATGTGTTGATTTCTCCGGTACACTGCAAAAGTGGATTAACCTTTTTCACTGCAGTCGTTCTAAATAGTTTATGTTTCACTGTGATTAAGCATTCACATTATTTATCATGGGGTCGGTTAATGATGAGAATGCTATTAGTATTTGTTGATTTATCTGGTACACTGCAAAAGTGGATTAATCTTTAACCTTGCAGTCATTTAATTCGGCTTATTTTTTTGTTGTGATTAAGCATTCACATTATTTATCATGGGGTAGCTCATAGCTATAAGGTGGTTAAGAGTTTGTCAAAATGTTGGCTAATAAGATTGCATCACTTCAAGGCATAAAAAGGCTATGAGAAGGAGAAAGAGAAAAGAGGAATGAGGAATGAGAAATGCAGAGCTGGGTTCTTTATAATTCCGCTATATTGATTTTATGTTGATGAGTAAGAGAGGTGCAGTGTGGGGATTCAAATTCGTGTATTAAGTTTGGGTGTTATTTGGCTGCAGTTTTGCCTGTTATGCTGTCATCTAAGCTTTTGCCCGAAATGGAGACGGAAGACAACACTAAGAGAGAACAGCTGTTACACGGTATGCATGGCCTGCCAGTGGCGGCACAAATTGACAAGCTCAAGGTGTGCAGTCGTACTACTGGAATATATATGTACATCACTGGATGTTCCTTTAATGATGTATGTGTGATTGATTGCAGACTAGAATTGATATGATAGGAGCAGCCTGTGAAAGTGCTGAGAAGATCATAGCTGATGCACGTAAGTCCTACTTTAGTACTCGACATGGGACAAATCTTCTTCCAACTATTGACAAGGTTCAAGCTGCAAAAATACAAGAACAAGAAAATTTGCTTCGTAGTGCTGTCAATCATGGTGAAGGTGCAAATTCTTTACTCAGCAGCTCTCAATATGTTATGAATGTGTGTGCCCCTTGATCAGTTTCAGTTGTGTTTGATGCATTTGCAAGAATTGCATACCCACAAGTATGCTGCACCTTAAGCTCTATATCATACATATCTCTTAAATTGGATTTTCTCTTTGACATTTTAAATGCAGGATTACGAGTACCTGGAGACCAAAGACAAGTGGCATCGTCACTCCCGATGCACTTGGTAGATGTACTTGCTACCAACGACAGTCTCCAGGATTCATCTGGTGTGCAATTTCTATGTCCTCTTTGCTTCAGGATCATTCTGTCTCTTCTTCTTGTCTTTTGGGTTGTTAGTATAGGATTTGATGCATCTGCTGACCGCGTTATGTTTGTACACTTTAGGGTTGTACCAGAAGAGTACGCCTCCACTTATGTCAACTACTGCCATTAACAATCAGGGCTCTTTGCTACAGGTCAATATTTTAATCATTTTACACAAGCTTTCTAACTAAGATTATTTTGGGTTTTTATGTAGTTAAGAATTCCGTAGTCATCATTATAGTTTGTGCAAAGACATTACTAGCCCTGGGTGGCCTTAACTCTTGTGCCTTACATTTACACATTTCCTAAAATGATACACTCCTGTGGATCTTTGGTTAGTTTGTTATAGAAAAACCTCTGGCTTAGAAAATATTAACTACTATCTATACATTCATATTGCTATGGAGAGTGTCTCCCTACTTCTGTTCGGTAATCATAGTAGCTATTATCATAAGACCCTGCTATGATTATGACAACTGAAACCTTTTCTAAGTCCAGTTTCTACGGCTTTACTTGGGAGGTGATTGGTTGGGGGTAATAGTATAGGGGACTGAGATGAGAAGGGAATCCTTCCCATTTATGTTGCCTGGCCTGGGCTTTGGAATCAAAGTAAGTAATAATGACCTCCTTTCCGCTTCACTCCCCATACTAATCAAACGGTTAACATTACCATTGCCCCTCCCGTTCAAATGTGTTTTCGTTGCCTGTAAGGAGCTGAACAGATGCCCTCTTTTCAAGCTGACTGTGTCATCTATTTAACTCTGTAATGGGTGTCATGTAAGTTAGACATGGTGCAGTGTTCAGATAACTAAGAAGATGAGGATCACATGATAACCAGAATATATCTGTATAACTTTTCCATGTAAAACTGCATCTGATCTTCTTCTGGAGGAACCTTTTCTATGCCTTATTACATTTTGTTCCCAATAGGCTTCAGGAGCACAACTTATTGGAAGACCAGCAGCTTCCCCTTCTGGTCCTACCGGAAGCAATTCCTTTGATAATAATACAACAGCGTCTCCTATGCAATATGCCAATTCACCCAGATCTGGTGCAAATATTATGAACACTCCATCTCCTCAGCAACAACAATCACAACAACAACAACAACATCTGCAACAGAGGCAGAAAATGTTGCAGCAACAACTTCTGAGTCAACAGCAGCTAAGACCTTCCTCAATGCCTGTCCTTGGTCAGGTGTGGACCTGTACCCCTCTTTAGAGATTGAAGGGTATCAACTTATATAAATCGTGCAACATATATAAATCTTGTTCCACACTGGAAGTTATTATTTTCATTACGACTTGCAATCTCTCTATTGTTGCAGAAATCCTTTTTTTCACTGTAAAATACATGCAGGAAAGGCCTAAGCATATGTTCATAGACCAAGTTATTATGGTTCAAGTTCTCTTTCTTTGTTCCATCACTCCAATCCAACCCCTTTATTACCACCATGAAGCAAAAATGACGATTGTCGACTTGCATAATGTTTTTTGATGTGTGTACAGATTACAAGATGATGTTAATTTTTTGGGTTTAGCTAATGCATGCCATCATATATTTAATTTTTCATCTTTCAGCACTTGAAATTATTGTGAATCATCTTTTCAGAATCAACTAACGCAGCTGCATGAGATGCCAAGCCAGTCACAACAAAAGTTTCAGTCGGTAATCAAGCACTTAACTTGGGTGACAACTTCCATAAGATTGGTGGCAAAATGATGGATTTAGCATGTAACTCTTGACATTATCACCATTTAGTAAAGTTCTTCCATGTTTGCTATCATTGATCTGATTGCAAGAAAGCTCACAAAAGGCCGTAAAATTCATATAATCGCCATATGTAATAATTTCCTAATTACCTGGCTAGCAACAATTTGCACATCTTTCCTGAGAGAATATGCTTTTATAACAAAATCCGTATCCATACTTATATTGATATTGAGGATTCTCCTCTTAACTCATTTCGGATTTGCCTCATAGCAGATGCATGGTCAGCATCATGTGCAGTTTTCGCAGCCATTGGGAGCCCAGCAATTGCAGAGTAGACAGCTTACATCAGCTGCAATGCAGCATATGAGCCCAAACCAAATGAACCAAGGGAATCAGCTGAATCGTCAGTTAAATCAGTTCTCTAGCCCAGCAAATAGTGCCCTCTTTAATGCGGCCCAGGCGACACCTACATCTCAAATGGTCAGATATCTTCTGCCTTTTTGTTGTACCATTCTACCTTTTCCTTTTCCAAATTAGTTGCTGACTGTACTAATTTTTATTGATTGTTGAGTTTGATACTTTTAACAAATGTTTTCTTCAATGGGGTACTTAATACTCCTCCGTCCCACCATAAGCGAGGTGCTTCTTTTAAGCACTCGTTTTTGGAAAATAATATTTAAGCACTATCTCTTTCTTTATCTCCCTCTTTCCCAAAATGAGTGCTTAAAAGAAGCGCTGCGCTTATGGTGGGATGGAGGGAGTATTATTTTGGTGATTTTCTGAGCCCCAAGTAAAATCTTCCACCCAACTGCTGGGAGAAGCTTGAAATTATTTTGGTCCGAGTCTGAGCCCCAAGTATTTGAAAAAGATGATCTCTTTTTGTTTGGTTTATGTCTTTTTGCATGTAACTCAGTAGTATTGCGTATAATATCTCTATGATCTTGATTTTTTCTGTTCTTGTCTTACCCTTGTAAACCTTCAATTCAGATCCCTAACATGTCAGCTATGATGCCATCACAATCAGTTATGCCAAGAATGCAGGTTAGCTTCCTAAATTCTCGAAGACTTGGATTTGATGGTTATACAAAATCTTCCTATGCCAGAAGATCACACCAAATTCAACATATAAAGGCACTGGCAACAGCCATCATTTTTAAATGAAGAGCTTTTACTTGATGTGAAATGCAGTATGCTTGCACTTGATAATCTTGATTTGATAATAGTAGCAGTTTAGGATTATGCATAATTGTGTAGCATAGGGGATTACTGTTTTACAACTCATTGCTGATTAGTGTTTACGCTCCCGTGCTTCCAGTATGCAATGTCCGGTGCCAATCGAACTCTACCTCCCCAAAATCTGAGCGACCAGAGTACGGGTCACCTTCTTCTATCGTATCATGTTTCATACCGTCAATACATATAATGATTATGTCATTTAGTACACTACATGGACTCTTTCCCAAAAGGAGATGAATTATCACTTCAAATAGATCTCGTGCCGTCTTAAACAGCAATCTGAGTCCCTTTTCATTGACTGCTGCTAATCTTTCCAAGTTTGTACTACTTTCAGTGTTCAACATGGGGGCAGCCAACACAGGCGGTGGTATGATGCAGATTCAGCAACAGCAGCAACATGGCGCGCAAGGAGCATTTGGCAACATGCAGCAAGGTGGTCAGAATATGCAACCGGGCATGATGACCATGCAAAACACCCAACAGAATCATCCCAACTTTCAGCAGCAGAGACCTCAAAATCAACAATGAAACATTTTACTACTTGCCTGACTTGTGTCTGTAGAGTTTATATTGCTAGGTAATGAGTCTGAATGCATCTATGTTGTGCTAAGATTTTTGCAGTGGCGTTGTGCTGCTAGTTGAACCAGGCATACTTCAAATACTAATATTTGCAGGACATAAATGCTAACGTTGTTTAAATTGTTGCTCTCATATTGCAAAAATGGGACAGAGTTATAAGGCCCACTTTAAAACTAAGTTGTTGGGATTTATTTATACGTAGTGTTCACAGTTTTCTTCAAACCTTTTTCAATTGATGGGACAGATTTTGGAGGTATAGCTTGTCCAACAAGATTATTCTCAAACTCAAACTTAGTTCCTGATCCTAGTGGCAGTGGTTCCATATAACTGCCAAAGAAAAGAAAACAAGGTAACAGCAGTTCCAAGACCCAAGTCCATAGTCCATACAACTTTGCAAAAGAAATTGTAACTGTTGGAGGATTGGAACAATATAGTACTGCCAATACAGAGCACAGGAAAATAATAATAAATCTCAGTGCGAGAGCGATCTCGATCTGCAGTACAGTTTTATTAATTTTTATTTAACAGTTTTTTGTTAGCAAGAGTCTTGTTATAAGTTGAGTCTTAGAGATAGAGCTATCTTTTAGGCCCTTCTTGGTAGGATGAATGATGGAGACACTTACCAGTTGAGAGCTACTCCCTCCATCTGCAAAATGTTGTCCATGTTTGATTCGGCACGAGTTTTAAGAAATGTAAAGAAAAGTGAATGAAAAAAGTTAATGAAATGTATGTCTCATATTTGTATATTCATTTTATAATAGAATATGAGTGTAATGAGTTAGTGGAATGTGAGGACCATTTACCAAAAATGGAAAAAAAATCAAAGTGGACAATATTTCGCGGACGGACCGAAATGGAAAAACTGGACAATATTTCATGGATAGAGGGAGTAATTAGCTATTGCATTGGACGAATGTGGTAGTAACTCAAATTTGTTTTTATTCATCGCAGTACTTGATTGCTACTTGTGAGCTTATGAAATGACATCATGCACAACAAAATGCACACAACACAACAACGGTAAGTCCGGATGGAATATAATTCACATATGTACCTTTTTTCAACTAAAAGCACAAACTTTAACCTGTTAATTCAAACCAGTTATCATCATATAACTAATGAATAAATCATAAATTTCGTATTAATAAATGAAAAGAGAAACGGAATTTGATTCAAAAGAAACCTGATAATCTTTTCTCTCCATTTTCAGCAGGGTGGGGTCCTTTTGTCATTTCATCTACAAATTTCTTGAGGTGGGGAGCATGCACAAAATATAGATTTTGTAACGGCAAATTATAGATTAGGGCATTATAGTAACTTTCGTTCCAAATTTAAAAACCGCCACCGCCACCGCCATACCGTTGTAGTACTAGAAACATGGACTACAAGCAGAGGCTGATTTCGGCGGCGAAATGCGTCTACGACGGCGATTTTCGCGCTGCTGGAGAAGCGCCTATTGATTCCTTGGATTATGGAATCCAAGCCGCACTCAAACCGCACCAAGTCGAAGGCGTGTCCTGGCTCATCCGCCGCTACCACCTCGGCGTCAACGCCATACTTGGTACTGTTAGCCTTTACCTTTCCGTTTTCCGCGTGGAAATTTTTGAAGTTATATTACTATTGGAATTTCGAAAAGTTTTTACTTCGAATTTATTCAATTACCGCGCGAGCGCTTGTGATTTCCTCCCCTCTACGTTTGTTTTGCAGGGGACGAGGTGAGACTTGTAACTTGGCTCAATTGGATATGAAAATGTCGTATTGATGGAGTATTAGTGTTTCGTTCTTAACGAATTTCTTTTCTTTTAATTGAGAAACTTGTTTTTATGATGCAATGGTATATGATGGCAGTGCTTGGAGTTGCTGAAATTATCTCTCTTTTGCACAAGAGCTATCTTAGAATTGTAGTTGTGACTTCTGAGTGATTATGAATTATGAAATCAAATGAGCATTTTTTTCATTCTTTTTTCCACTCGTGATTATCGGCTTCTAATGCAATCTGTTGGGTTTGGACAGTCTGCAACATTCTGTTTCTTTATTTATGCTGGAAGAGGGGGCAGTTTGGTCCATCGTGACGGTCATAATGGATAATATTTGAAGTTAGTTTCCTAAGCGCGTGTATCATTCTTGCTTGTCAGTCTTCTGTTATGTAACATTTTATAATTCAGAATACCATATATTGGGGAAAGAAAAATTTTATGTTGTATTCAGTGATAAATTCAATGAATTATATGCAATACAGTTCAAATAGAGTAATCCTTTTTCACTGCATCTTACACCTATGCAGATTGATACCTAATGGAGTACATCTTGTGAGGCGAGTTAAAAGCTGTAGAGTTGGACCATTATAGGAATATGGCACCTCATAGCATGATTATTTAGATACTGTAGTATTCCTAATGTTAATATATATAGCTGCTAATTCACAGTTTGAGAAGTTCCCCTGACAATTTCAATGGAAAGTTGAGCAAACTATAATGATTTTCTTGTGCTAATGATTTTTCACTGTAGATGGGACTGGGGAAAACACTGCAGGCTGTGACACTTTTGAGTTACCTGAAAGTAATCCTGAAAATTTCTGGGCCATTCCGTGAGTAAATAGATTTTACTAAAGATGTATATTGAGATTTTCTGTCCTTGAAAATGTTTTAATCATAATTGCACTAAAGATGTTGAATTCAACCTGCAGTGGTCTTGTGCCCTCTCAGTGTAACTGATGGTTGGGTCTCAGAAGTGGCGAATTTCGCTCCAAAGTTGAGATTGCTTCGTTATGTTGGGGAAAAAGAATATAGACGCAAATTGCGAAGGGAGATGAGTGAGTATGTAAAAGAAAGTCTACTCTCATATCGCGTAAGTAATTCTGTGCTTGTTTACCGTTTCTTTATGTAAAACTACATGCACCTAGTTACTGCAATTGAGGTAACATATTGCTATATGCTATCAATGTTTGGTGTTTGTTGCAGGTTCCATCATTTCCGTTTGATGTGCTGTTGACAACTTATGACATAGCATTGATTGATCAGGATTTTCTGTCCCAATTCCCTTGGCATTATGCAATAGTTGATGAAGCACAGAGACTTAAAAACCATTCCAGTGTATGTTTAAGATTCTGCTTGATGTGGCTTTCCTCTTAGCCATCAGTTCTTGCAAGTATAGCTGTATAATTTGTTTTGTTTATTTATATTGTGAGAGAAGTTTTAATTTCTCCCCACAGTATAGCCAAATAGTCTTTGCAAAATGCATATTAGTCAACTATATATTTATCTGTTCTATGCTATGTTGATTTATGAATCTCTCTGGTAACATAGTGATTTTGTTTTATGTTATGCTATGTTGGTACCCTGAGGTAAAGTTAATATGTTTTCCCCTTGCAGCACAGCTTCTTGGATACTAGGTCTATATGCTATGCTGTATTACAAACATTTTTTGAGAATCTGTATTATGAACTAACATTAAAAAATTAGTGGCCTTAATATGCTATTCTATTCTATGTTACTGCTTTGAGCTTAATGTAAACTTTTCACCACTCTGTCAGCATGGGGTGTCTGGATTCTACATCCATTATCACAGAAGTATTTTCTCGAGAATGAAGTACTTTCTGTACTATGTAGTTCTAATCTGGTATTGAGGATATATATAATAGCTGGCTCTGACTGCTTTATCTCTTAAATTATTTCTTTAGCCTTTTTAACTTCTCTTACAGCTTTCTTGTACTATAACAGGTCTTATATACTATTTTGAGAGAACGATTCGTCATGCCAAGAAAATTGCTTCTCACTGGAACACCAGTTCAAAACAATCTTACTGAACTTTGGGCTCTGATGCACTTCTGTATGCCATTGATCTTTGGAAAACTGGAGCAGTTTCATTCTGATTTCAAGGAAGCTGGAGATCCTTCATGTAATTTGTCTGCATATATTTACGTTCTATGTTTGTCTTTTTCAAAATATATAGGTCCCTCCTTTTCTAGTGCTAATGAGGTAAATTGGATTTTGCTGAAATCTTCCAAAGTCCTCGGCCTTTGAAGAAAAAATGTAATATTCTGTAATGTAGTTTAGGTATCACCATTGAGCTACTCGCAGGCGCTTCTTATTTTCTTCTTTAGCAGGTCAAGGTGCACAAAAAGTGAAGGAACCGTTTAAGATCTTAAAGTATGTGCTGGGTGCATTTATGCTTCGAAGGACCAAATCTACACTTATGGAGTCTGGCACCCTGCTACTGCCTCCTGTTACTGAAATAACTGTGTTAGTTTCTTTAAAAATTAATTGTATCTTTTATATGCACTGTGTTAGTGTTAAAAAGCTATTGTGCCTTTTTTACTCCATATGTTATATACTGTTGCTATCTATTCATTCCCTAAAGTTTGGTGGAGCATGAATCTAAGTTATCTTATTACTCATATTTATTGGCAGGATGGCGCCTTTGTCTCCACTGCAGAAAAAGGTTTATGTGTCAATAATCAGAAAGGAACTTCCAAAGCTGCTTGCACTTGCTTCTAAAGGAACAAATGCTCCATCTTTGCAAAATATTGTGAGCAATACTTTTTTTTATTAATCAGTGCCTATTTGTTTAAATGTTGATTCATGACATTATTTGTACAAAATGGTGATACAAGCCTGATGCTGTTACTTTCCAATTCCCCTTCAGGTAATTCAGCTCCGGAAAGCATGTAGCCACCCATATCTTTTCCCGGGTATTGAGCCTGAACCATATCAGGAGGGTGAGCACCTGGTTCAGGTAACCTACCCCGTGCAGATTTTAGTGTTATGGATGATGTTTTAAACCTTGTGCCATTAACAGTTAAGTTTACAGCCTGACACAATGAATAATTAAAAATAAAATAATACAACTTCTCATCCCTCAGTATTCACGTGCATTCGGCATTCGTACATATCTCTCACTCTTCAGTTGGGTTTTTCTTATTTTGTTTGTGAATGATTATTTAATGGAGCTTTTTTTACACCTCAATTAATGTTTGATCAGGCTAGTGGCAAACTTCTAATTTTAGATCAGCTACTTATGAAGTTGCATGATGCTGGGCACCGCGTTCTATTGTTTGCCCAAATGACTCATACTCTTGACATATTGCAGGTGAATTTTATCTTTTATTTGTATATGGTTAGGATCTATAGCATCTAATTGACATTACATTAATCATTTATGTCTTCCAATATACATTTATATCTTGTAGGATTTCTTAGAAATGAGAAAATATACCTATGAGCGTCTTGATGGTTCAATTCGAGCAGAAGAGCGATTTGCTGCAATTAGAAATTTCAGCATAAAATCAAGTGCTAATATTGACTCTGGTCAGAGCACACCATATATCTTTTTGATATCCACACGAGCTGGGGGAGTGGGACTAAATCTTGTGGCTGCTGATACAGTAAGCTTGCTTTTAGTTTCTTAATATTAGTACTTGTTTTGTGACCCTAAACTATTATTTTAAGGTGGCCGTCAACTTTGGATAATGAACTGTTAAGTTTTGATAGATGTTTATACTTCTTCACCTTTGATATTTATTCCGTAATTGGAGAATTGTTATTTGGAATTGGTGGTGATTTAATTGCTTGGGTAGGCTTGTAGTTGTAGCCTTTGGAGTTGGCACTTGATGAGAACAAGAAAACTACTATTTGTTAGCTTTTAATGAAAACAAGGGTCTGTTAATTTTCGGATTTTTGTTGTGTTTTTATGCATTAAATTTATTTTTGCAGTGAGAATCATTTTGGTCCATTACTATTATCCTTAACATTCATGGCTCGTATAGATACTCAAACAATTTTGGAATTTAAAACCAGGGCCTCAAGGCCCCTCTGCTAACAACTGCTAGCTACACACCATTAATGGATGGACCTCACCTCATCAACTCCTTACCATTAGTTCTAGGCATCGACGACTATCATTGTAATGAATAACGACTATCATTATAGTAGTTTTAGCATATTTTACTTTATAGTATTGAATGTTAGCACTGTAACTTTTTCATATTTATTTGTGGAGGCTTAAAAGTAAATATGTTAATGAATCACTGATGAACTACTATAAAAAGTAGAAAATCTTTGTCGAAGAATTTAAAAAGATTAAAAGTTGAAGGGTTGAGTGCCTTAAAATCCATAGTAACTTTTATGCTACTGAGAAATTAGAGCAGGACTTTTTAATAATCTTAATTAGAACCTCAACCTTCAAAGATTTTGCAATTACAAAAGCCCTATATTTTTGTTGACGCGAAGGGTTGTCATGCATTGATTGGCTTGTGTGCTTGTAAGTTGTAACAGATGAATATTCTGTGTTTTGTAGGTCATATTTTACGAGCAAGACTGGAATCCCCAAGTGGATAAGCAGGCTTTGCAGCGTGCACATAGAATTGGCCAGAGCAATCATGTGCTATCTATTAATTTGGTTACTGGGCGTACAGTTGAGGAGGTAAGGTTATTAATTTTTCTTGTAATCACATTTCTCAGATGCTGATTAAGAACGGTGCAGGTTATTGTCAATAGAGCAAGAAGGAAGCTACAACTCAGTCATAATGTTATAGGAGCTGGAATGCTGGATTGTGAGGGAAGTAATGGAGGAACTGAAGCTGGTGATTTGAAATCTGTCATATTTGGTTTGCATATCTTTGATCCCATGGAGATGAATATAGATAAATCAGATAACCAATTAGATAAGAGCGAACTAGCTGTTTTAGCTGATAAGGTCATTGTGTCCCGCCATGAGTTACAATCAGATGTGTGGGATGGGAAGCTTGAAATCAATTCAATGGATCGGGCGAATGATCAAAATTTAATGAAGCAAGATGCTTCTGAGTCTATTGACTTTGATCCAGACCTCGATGAAGCTTCATACATGGCATGGGTCGAGAAGTTTAAGCAAGCATCTCCAGAACAAGACAGTGACATACTGGAATCAGGAAATAAGAGATGCTTACCTGATGAGAAGCATCTCAAAGCGGAAGCTGCTCGAAGGAAGGCAGAGGAGAAAAAAATGTCCAAATGGGAAACACTAGGATATCACTCACTTGCTGTCAGCAATCATGTCAGTCCAGTCAATCAGGATGAGGTGTCAGATGCTGGCTCAGTTCATTTTGTTTATGGAGACTGCACAACTGCTGCAGCAGTTACCCCTTCCGAGTCCACAATTATATTCAGGTAAATCATTCGTATCATGTAGCCCTTACAATTTTTTGCTCTTGGTGCATGCTTGATGTGAAGTGCTTCACTATCTGATCAATAAATTTACTGTTTGGATTTGTGTGGCTTCACAATCTTTTCTTCTCTTACCCAATAGAGCCTCTCATGTTTACAGCTGTTAAATGCAATTTGATATAACTCTAGTTTGGCTTGGCTTATGTTCTATATGTACAATTCATTAAAAAATTAGAGCTTATTAGATCTATAGACTATAGTACATACTTTGACATTTTGAGCCTCAAGAAAATCAAAATACGGTAAAAAGTGAAATTGAACACTTAAAAAAGATAGAAACTTCAGCTTTTACGTATTCTTTTTAGTGTAAACCTACCCACACAACCATAAAATAATTATTGTAAGCACTTATAATTTTTTCCCCAAAACATATTAACCATTTATATTTCTGGATATGATCTTATATCATATGTTCTTCTAAACAAATTTGTGAGGTCTGAACATATTTGTACTAATCTTTAGCCTACGGCACCATAGATATTGACCTCATATATATTCCATCTTGAGAATCTTAAGTGAACAAATAGTTGAGGACCGATCACTATGACCAATGAAGAAGGATTTTGAAGAACATAAGACAAAGAGTTGAGGACTGATCACCTACATTTACTCATTGATTTTCTCTAACCTTTATATATGTATTTATGTATATATATCTGGTGCTATTTTAGTGTGTAATAGCTTGCCTTTAAAATATACTTGTGATTAAAAAAATTACCGGTTGAAATCTTTCTGGCAGTTGTGTTGATGATTCTGGCAATTGGGGGCATGGGGGTCTGTTTGATGCACTGGCTAGGCTGTCAGCATCTATTCCCAATGCGTATCAGCGGGCTTCAGAATTTGGAGATATCCATCTGGGTGATTTACATCTCATAGAAGTTACCGGTGAGCTGAGCCCTGTATTCTAACTGAGTTTCTCTTTAAAAGATCTTTAAAGTGTTGAACTTCTGTTCAATGACTTAAACGTTGGTTAAGATAGATTCATTCTGTTTCTCAAAGTTTTTCCTATACTTCACATTACCACTTTTTCATCATCTCGTGTTTTTCACGCTAAAGGGTTTTTTCTATTATTGAGTCAACAGGGGTTAAGTTCTTCCAAGTAGAATGCAAAATTGTCAATCATCTCTATTCGCAGATATCTGTTTATAATTTTGACTTCTCACTCATTTTCTGCAGAGGACCACGGTGACCGGGGTACTGGTACTGATCCACGTCAATGGGTCGGTTTAGCTGTTGTGCAATCATATAATCTGAGGCGTAAAGTCCCTCGCGGTGATATCTCTACGGCTGATTTGGAAGTTTGCCTTGCAAAAGCATCGTTTTCAGCCGCTCAATATTCAGGTAGAATGTTGGTTTCTTTTTGAAAATCATTGTTTGTGGTTTGCGTTCTTTAGTAGTAATGGACTGTAAAGTGGCCACTGAATTGATGTTTGAGTGTAGGAGTACCAATCCAAGTCTCTCAGAATGAAAGAACTGGTTCCTATTTTTCTTGGATTAGAGAATGAGTAAGAATATCAGGAGACTAGACTGATTTTCCCATTCTCTAAACTTTTTTTAAGTGATTGTCAAATTGCATTTATGAGCTACAATTTTCTACCTAAAATTTGGATATGCAGATTATCAATTTGACAGGTAGATGCCTAAATTTTCTTACGGGGAGTGAGACAATGAAGCTAAAATATAATCAAACACATAAACCTTTTATCTGTATTTTAGTTGGTATTTAGACAGAAAATGATCTGATTAATTTTTGGAACTAGTCATAAAAATTACTCCTAAAAGGTGGATGGATTGCATATTGTTAGAATGAGGGAAAGGAATTAAAGAAATCTAAGCAAATATTGAGGCAAATCCATACTAGAAATAGTTTCAATCACATCTTGTAACAGATAGACATACTTTTTCCTTGCATGGCACCCTATAAAGGGGTGAGTGTAACAGGTGAATAAGCAAGCAATACAAACAAAGTCAACTATCGATTTTTCAATTCATGTTTTAACACATTGCAATGTTGCTTGCCATCTAAGTACTCCTGTGTTACTAGTTCCTTCTGGTTCTATAAGAATGTCAGTCAAATGTTGTTAACAGCTCATGATGGTAGTGACTTCTTTTTTTTTATATTTCTGTAGTGTTGTAGATGCTCTAATATTTGGTTTCATTTCTCTTCTAAGTTCTAATCTAATGTGCAAAATCTATAAACGTGCATTTTGATGTCTTTTTCCTTTTCTTTAAAAAACTTGGCAGCTTCAATCCACATGCCCCGGATTAATTATCAGCATGGTACGGATCGCTCAGAATGGTATACTGTTGAGCGCCTGCTACGAAAATATGCAGCGATGCATGGCATAAATATTTATGTGTAAGTTTCTCTTTCTGCAGGTCTGGTTTTGGTTGATTTTTTTTTTCTGTTTCCTTTGTTTGGAGCGTTTCATGGATTACAATGGTGGGTGAAGGAGGATCAATCAAATTTCCTCTAGTTCACGTTTTCTCATTGCTGATATTTAGTCTCCCAAATCCCAATTCAGTAATTGATTTTTTTGACTACTAGTTTCATAGTAAAGTTATGGATTGAAATTAGATATAGATAATGGAGTGCATCTCAAAATAGATTCATATTTGAAAGACTTTTACATATAAAAGGATTCGTAGCTTACAAATATATAAATTCTTCCTTTGAAATTAAAATAAGGATATATTGGCATGTCAAAAATCTATAAGAATACATCCATACAGTATTACATTGTATTTCCTGCTGCATACATATATATTGACATGACTGGATAATAAATTAGTGTCTCATTTTCAGGATTTGATGATCTTACTCATAAATGATTCTGGTAGTTAGATTCTCATTGAAGTAATATATTTCTCTGTGCAGATATTATTATCGGCGTGCAGAATGAAGCATCCTACATAAGGGTGGTATGATCACCTGTAAAATGTTAAGACTTAAACTGATGCTTACGCTGTGCTGCTGTATATTTTGCTTTGATGGATTATGATGCTGTAAAATTATGATGGTCTTGTAAAGAATGCAATATTTTTAACATATTATAATAACTACACATATTCAAAAGTCTTGCAATCCAACATATGCATGCACATAAACACCGAAATACACAACAAGCAGGCATTCAACACATTTGTTCTTCTGCTGGCATACTTTCATGCAATAACACCACAGTATGCCTTCGATGTGCTCTCAGTCATGGGGGTTGCACCACTGAGGTAGATCCGTGTATGTGAAGTAATCAAGGTATGAAAACTATGTAATTTTGGGACTTCGGAAGGCTACCATATGCTTGCTTGAATGGTTTAACGTTGTGTTATTTTTTTTGGTAACAAGTGTATTAATAATAGGGGATAATTATTTGAGACAAAAGGAGTACATACAAAGAAAACCATAGATTTGTACTCCCTCTGTTTCACTGCAAGTGAATGATTTTTGCTTTTTTGGTTGTCCCACTACAAGTGATTGATTTCCACTTTTAGCTAAAAACAAAACATCTAATCTCTCTTATTTTACCCTCTCTCATACTTTATTCTCTCTTACTCGTTCTTGCTTTATCCTCTTTATCATTTCTTAAATCCCATGCAGAA
This sequence comes from Salvia splendens, assembly GCF_004379255.2. Lineage (NCBI taxonomy): Eukaryota > Viridiplantae > Streptophyta > Magnoliopsida > Lamiales > Lamiaceae > Salvia > Salvia splendens. Next base: position 33,335,346 of record NC_056035.1, read on the forward strand.
AAGAAATCACATGTGGTGGGACGGAGGGAGTATATCTTCAAGGCAGGCCGAATTGTAGATCATGTAGTATGAGTGGCACAAACAGTGTCAATCACTCTAGTTGAATGTACTAATGATCTTTTGGCTGCAGTTGAAGGGCTTTTCAGATCAGAGACAGGGTAATAGTTGAAGAAGCACAGGCCCAAGTCGATAGGAGTGAGTGTTTCGTTCTGAGATGCATATAGATCAAGCGAAAGAAAGGTGTTCAGGGTTAATATAGATCTTATTTCAGTTTACATAGGAAAACTATTTTCTTACTTCTTGCGGCTGTTTCTTTTTATTAGGTTTTTGAGAAAAAGGGTAGAGGAAGATCTAGATAATCTAAGGAGGAAGGGCCAAAAACTAAGATCACAACAAGTTGAGGGTTTGTTTGTAGTCTAATTCTCAAGCATGAGCTGAAGGTGTACATGGAAATCCTGAAGTGCAGTGTCTTCCTTGACAGAAGAAAAGAGGTACATTCTCATCGGGAGGTGCATGAGAAAGTGATTATGCTAGCATTATCTGATATTTATTGACAAGTTGGTGGGATGTACAAGGTTTAATTTCCTTTTCTGATCTTTCTTATGTTTCTACTTGTGGAAAATGAAGGCAAAAGGTCTTCTACTACACTCTCTTCAGTTTCTAAAAAAAAGACATGATTACAATTTTGATAAAAAAGAGTTTTGAAACTATGTGATACTACAAGATTCATTTGGATGAGAAAACAATGGCTCTCACTTGAGGCATATATGTTACCAAACCATACAGTATCCCTGGGCATATATTCTAGTCGGGTGACTCATGGGATGATTGGATTTACATGGCCATAAATTCATTTTCCTTTTGTGGGTTTGTTTTGCTACTATTATTTTGTTTATATAGATCTACGTGTAAATGTAGTATATAATAAGATATTCAGCTCCAAGAACATTGTAAGTAGGAAGCTAATAAGTACATTTTGTTAGGTGGTCATAACAAAATGTTATCATCATTTATTTCAGTCCAGTTCTCCATATGGAGGTTTTGATGATGCAAAGCCTCGTGGTTTCCAAGTGTATGTGGAGCTTCATATTACTTTGGTCTGAGGTTCTTCTTTGCTGCTCTGTACAGATATTGTCTCTCATTTTTATTGCAAGTGTCTTGTTTGAGTTGTTTTCGGAGAAACAAGCGAATGTAAATGTTGAATCAATAACTTTTGGACAATTGCAAGCCTATACCATTTGAATAATCTGATTGGCCAATACACCACCTTCTGAGTAAGCTTGTTCTGGACATTCAATTTCAATTATGTGGATGCATGTGTTATGGGTTGTCTGTTGCGTGTTGTGTGCTCGCACGGGAGAGAGGGAGACGACCATGCATCTTGTTCATCAGCATCCATATTATCCCTGGTTAGTTTCACCGTGTGCTAAGGTTGGGAGAATATATATGTGTGTGTATTCACCCAATGCTGTTATATCATCTTGAACCGGTATTTTTAGTTTGACTAACTTGTTTAGGTAAAGTGGTTTTGTGGCTATTATAACGCCAAGGCACAGAACTCATGAAGTGACTCTAGTTGAAGGTATGCTATGATTGTGTTTATGTTTGTGCTAGTTCTTTTAGTGAAGTGAAGGATTTTGAAGATACAATTTTCATGTGTTACTCTCTTTGTTTTGTCATTTCTTTATGGAATCCTATAGGATGCTTGTTATCTAGTATTCCTTCACCGTTAGCTCGAAGGATAGGATTTCCTCTAATAATGAACTATCAGTTTTTCGATTAGCTCCAAGATACTCCATGTAACATTCTGAAGTAGGGCAGGGCCTAGTCAGAAATTATTTTCTGACACGAAATTCGGCGATTTAGGGCAAAACTCTTGGAAATATTGCATGGAATTAATTAGTATGATTCAATAAGATTTTATGAGATCACGGAGGTAAGAAAAAGTATAAATGAGTGTTAAATTAAATAAGAATTATATATAAAAAATTAATAATTAAATAGAACGTGTTAGAAAAACGATAGAATAAAAGATAAGTAGTGTTTTAACAGTAATTTATTATTAAACTGGAATGTAGGTACAAATGCTGTATACATAAATATTATATATGAGAAAAAGAAATAAAATCGTATAATATGGATTATGACAATTATAACTATTTTGTAAATATTAATAAGTAGCAAATTAGCAACTTTACAAATAATATAAAAATATTCCTTCTGGAAGAAGCATTGTACGGAAATTTATTGCACATGTGATCTAATTTTTGTTCTCTAATTATTTAATTATGTACATAGATGGTGTTCGATTTCCACGATAAAATAATATCAAGATATAATCTAAAATTGAGTTGTGATATTATTTTAGTCATAGTGGATTAGCTATGACTAATTATCCCAGGATTATTCATCTAGCATTGAGTTGTGGTATTGAATCTCATGAACTAAACACACTACATATTTAATCTCGGGATATAATTCTGCAAACCGAACACCCCATATAAAACTAGAGTATTCTAGAGATTAATAAAGAATTAAGAAAAATGGAATTTTCTAGAATAGTTGGAGTTAGCTATAAATAGCCCAACACCCTCATTTTTTCGGTGGCTTTGGCACCCATTCCTTTCTTAGCATGGTTGGCTTGGCCACCTTAAGGAGTGTTATTTAAGTTAATTTGGTTAATTTAATTAATAAATTATGATTTATAAATTAATGTTAGTCATGTGATAGAATTTTAATGTGATATTTAAAAAGGTTGTAGGGCTCCACTCCTAAATTAGCATGGGAGGCTCGGCCCCCTTCGTCTAATTATGAGTGTTATTATAGTTTAATTCATGTTTTTAATAAATCATGTAACAAAGTTATGAATGCAGCATTGCTGCGTTTGAAAAAGGAAAGAAGATATTTTGGAGAATTTGAATCTTTTTCTTATTGATTGAATTGAATGATTACAACTAAAAGCACCATCGTATATACTATGACAACGGTGGTGTAGGTGCAACTGGAATACACGATTACAACTCCATACTAACTAACTCAACTTCCTAACTAACTAACCAACGACTAATTACAGCTAAGTGACAGCTGTATAGACGACTAAGTCTCATGAGCTAAGTCATCCTCGCGTAGTTGCATGGCAGCATCTTGAGTCTTGATTCTTCTTCTCTAATAGTCCCCCCTCAAGATGGACTATAAACAGATTTGAAGTCCATCTTGAACAACATGTCACAGAAGGGTCCCGTTGCCAAAGGCTTCGTGAATATGTCTGCAAGTTGTAGATCATTGCACACATGTAAAGGCTTGATCACTCCTTCGGTAAGCTTCTCTCTAACAACATGGCAGTCAATTTCAATGTGTTTAGTGCGTTAGTGGAAGACTGGATTGGAGCTAATGTAAACGGCAGCTTGATTATCACAGTAAAGAGGCACCGGTTGTTTCACCTCTATGCCGAAATCATTAAGTAAAGCCACTATCCACACCACCTCACAACAAGCAAGAGCCATGGCTCTATACTCAGCCTCTGCTGAGGATCTGGACATAGTGTGTTGTTTCTTGGAGCGCCAACATATTAGTGAAGTGCCAAGGAACAAACAAAAACCACATATGCTTCTTCTAGTATCGGGGCAAGCAGCCCAATCAGCATCAGAAAATATACTCACAGATATATCAGATTTGGCCGAGTAATAAAGGCCATGACCAATGGTTCCCTTCAAATATTTCAGGACTCGTTCACCAACAAGCATGTGTCCAGTGTGAGGTTTTGATAGAAATTGACTAAGTTTGTTAACAACAAAGGTAATATCTGGCCGAGTTATACACAGATACACAAGGTGACCTATCAGTCTTCTGTAAGCAGTTGGATCAGCAAGAGGCTCACCTTCTTCTTGCTGCAATTGTTTGCTTGAATCCATAGGTGTAGTGGAAGGTTTGCAGCCAAGAAGGCCAGCATCAGTGACAAGATCTAGAGCATATTTATGCTGTGAAACGAATATACCGCTCTTATTTCTTGCAATTTCAATCCCCAAAAAATATTTGGGATTACCCAGATCCTTGAACTTAAAATGATCTGCAAGGAATTCCTTAAAGCTGGTAATAAGTGTGGTGTCACTGCTAGCAATAAGGATGTCATCCACATAGATCACTACTCTAAAGAAATTCCAATCCTTAGATCTCTTGAAGAAGTAAGAATGATCTGATGCGGACTGTGATAAACCAAAACCAGATAGCACTTGAGAGAACTTCAAATACCACTGCCTAGAGGCTTGCTTTAAGCCATAGAGTGATTTCTTTAAGCGGCAAACAAGTCTTCCAGATTCTGGAGTTGATTGTGGAACTTCTAATCCAGTGGGCAATGTCATGTATATCTCCTCATTAAGTTCACCATATAAAAAGGCATTATTAATATCCATATGAGCAAGATGCCAACCATTTACAACAGCTAAGACTAGTAGCATTTTGACTGTAGTGAGTTTAGCAACGGGTGAGAATGTGTCATGAAAGTCCACCCCTGCCAGTTGTGTGAACCCTTTAGCAACTAGCCACGCTTCGTATCTCTCCACCGTTGCATCTGCTTTGAATTTGATCTTGTAAACCCATTTACAAGATATAGGAATCTTGCCTGGTGGTAGAGTAGTAATGAGCCATGCATCGGTTCTCACCAAAGCTTGCAGTTCCTCTTGCATAGCCAAAACCCACTCATGGTGTTGTGCGGCTTGTTTATAGGAAGATGACTCAGTGAGAATTGAAAGAAGTATGATGAACTTTTGATAAGGCTCAGAGAGTTTATCCAAAGAGAAGTAGGAAGAGATGGGATATTTTGAAGATGAGACTACTAAATTGCATATGTAGTCTGCAAGATGAGAAGGAGTTTTGATAGTTCTTCCAGAGGTAGATTGAAGAGGTGTGGTTTGAGGAGTGTTATGCTGCGGCAGAATGGGGTGTGAAATTTCAGTGTGGGAAGAAGTAGCAGAATGTTGTTCAGGGAAAGAGGATGGTGACTGATGTGATAAAGGAAAATCAGTCTCATGGAAGATCACATTTCTACTGATGAAAATGTGATGAGTCTCCAAATCCATGATTTTGTACCCCTTATATCCAGAGGGATATCCAATGAATATGCATTTTATAGCTCTTGGAGAGAATTTGTTTTTGCTCTTATCTAATGTTGAAGCAAAACAAAGGCACCCAAACACCCTGAGATTGGAGTAGACTGCAGGTTTGTGGAATAACATTTGAAAAGGGGTTGTATTATGTGGGAGAACAGAAAAGGGCAGTCTATTTATGAGAAAAGATGCTGTGAGTATACACTCCCCCCAGAATTCCAAAGAAAGATGGGATTGGAACAACAAACTTCTTGCAACATTCAAAAGGTGCTGGTGTTTTCTCTCAACTCTCGCATTTTGCTGAGGTGTTTCCACACATGAATGGTGAGTCATAGTTCCATATTTTGAGAGTAAAGAAGTGAGGTTAAATTCGGGTGCATTGTCACTCCTCAAGATTTTGATTTTCTTAGAGAACTGAGTAAGCACAGTAGAGAAAAACTGTGTCATTATGGATGGAACTTCTGATTTTTGAGAGAGAAGGAAAGTCCATACAAATCTAGAATAGTCATCCACTATAGTGAGGAAGTATTTGTGTCCAGTGTGTGTGGGGTGGAGAAAGGTCCCCAAACATCGCAATGAATCATATCAAAGATAGCTGATGAGCTATATGTGGATAAGGGAAAAGACAGCTTTTTTTGTTTAGCTAGAGGACATATTTGACATGTAGATAGATGTGTGTTTGATGGAGATAAAGTGTCTGATATCAACTTGAGTTTATTTAGAGAGATGGAAGGCCCAAACGTTGGTGCCATATATCAACACTTACTACAACATTTACAGAAGCCAATTGAGTGAAAGAAGAGTTTTCTAGAGCATTACTTGAAGTGTGTTTCAGATTGTGATCAACAGCAGATGATGAAGTTGGAAGCTCAAGAATGTATAGGTTTCCAACACGATTACCCATCCCAATCAGAGTCCCTTGTAAAGCTTCCTGGACTTGGAATTGATTGTGAGTAAAAGAGACAGTGCATGAAGAGGTTTTGGTGAGTGCACTTACCGAGATCAAATTGAAAGAGAATGAAGGAACATATAGAGCAGAAGATAGGGTGATAAGAGGAGTCAATTTGACAGTACCTATGTGTGTGACAGGTGTTGTTTGGCCATTTAGAAGATTCACAGAAGCATTAGAGATTGGAGTTACAGATGAGAAAAGAGATTGGTCATAGCATACATGGTGAGTAGCACCTGTATCTAAAATCCAAGTAGATGATCTGGCACATGATGATTTAATGGAATTAACAGTAGATGAGAAAGAGATTGTACCAAAAAAAGTATTAGGAGGTTGTGCTGCAGGCTCAGGTGTAGAAGTGGGGTTTTGAGTGTGCAATTGGCTCTGCAAGAGGCTTATAAGTTGTTGATACTGATCCATGCTAGGTAGATTCATAGCAGTAAGAGGAGACATCTTCAAATCAGAATTAGACGAACTCTCTTCAACAAAATTCACTGATTTGTGTTGTTGTAGTTTTGAAAAACTAGATCCACCACTAGCACCACCATAGCCAGCAACACCAGAAAATCCAGAGCCAGTTGTATTTGATGGTTTGTTCTTCCCTCGGCCAAAACCAGGGGGAAAACCATGCAAATAAAAGTATCTATCCACACTGTGATTTGTTCTTCCACAGTGAGTGCAAAGGAACTTGCTTAAACCCCTGCCATAGTTTGAAGTAGCATTTGCAAACGGTTGCTCACTAGGAACTGGAGGTGTGGATTGATTTCCTTCAATATGTCGCTGCCTCTCCTCTTGAATCACCAAGGCAAACACCTTTGAAAGTGAAGGCAGATGAGTTATAGAAAAAATTTGAGATCTAATCTGAGAAAATGAAGGATTCAAACCGATTAAAAACTGCATGGTGCAGTCATTTTCCTGGTGTTGATGCCAACGTGATGTACTATTACAAGTGCATCTAGCACAAGTACACCACGAGATTGGCTGAGAATTTTTGAATTCATCCCAAACGATCCTCAAATTTGTAAAATAACTGCTAACATCAGAATTTCCTTGTGATAGAGACATGAGTTGTTGCCTCAATTGATACAATCGAGCTGAATCTCCAATAGAGAAACGCTCCTTAAGATTTGACCAAATCTCATAGGCATCATCCAAGTACATGATGCTTGAGCATATTTGAGAAGAAACCGAGTTTCGCAGCCAAGCTACAACCATGCTATTGCAGCGAATCCACGGTTGATATAGTAGATCCTCTCGGTTAGGCCTGGGAATAGATCCATCGACAAAAACTAACTTGTTATTAGCAAGCAGAGCAGTTGTGAACGATCGACTCCAAGTAGTGTAATTGGAGCCAATGAGCTGCTGTGGAACAAGGATAACACTAGGATTATCGCTTGGATGTAGAAAGTATGGGCTAGAGGTGTCTTCAGGTGGAGGTTGAGCACCACGACCACCGCGAGCATTCATTTTGATCGATTAAAATTGAGGAAACAAGATGATAAGAGATAGATCAGAGAGAAGTAGCAGAAGTTATTGCTCTGGTACCATAACAAAGTTATGAATGCAGCATTGCTGCATTTAAAAAAGAAAGAAGATATTTTGGAGAATTTGAATTCTTTTCTCTTATTGAATTGAATGATTACAACTAAAAGCACCACCTTATATACTATGACAACGGTGGTGTAGGTGCAACTGGAACACACGATTACAACTCCATACTAACTAACTCAACTTCCTAACTAACTAACCAACGACTAATTACAGCTCAGTGACAGCTGTATAGACGGCTAAGTCTCACGAGCTAAGTCATCCTCACGTCGTTGCATGGCAGCATCTTGAGTCTTGAGTCTTCTTCTCTAATATCATGTTTGAATTGTCAATGATAATTATGTTATAGAGTTTTATTATGATAATTATGAGACACTTCGACTCCCACCCCTTTTTAGCATGGGCGGCTTGGCCCCCTTCGTCTAATTAAGGGATTATGTTTTAATTACATTGATATGTTACATTGCTTAATTTATGTGAGTTAATTAGTAAATTATGGATAAATAACTAATATGCTTAAGTTCTACTATTTGATCATGAAATTAGGATTTGAAACAAGTAGTATAAGTGAGATTGTGACTATACGAAAATTATCTAAATAAGATTAGTGGTTTTAGTAAAATTAATCTAACTAAACATATACATTGAGAATAGTAATAATAAGGTTAATGAATTTATGAGGGTCACTTAATGATTTGATAATAATGAAATCTTGGAGTGAATGAAATAAGGACTCATGGGATTTACATAATTAATCGTGGAATTAATTATGGATATTTCCTTTTAAATGAGTCTAGATGGAAGCGGTGAATAGTAATTGGGCGAATTAATGATAGACAAGAGTATAATATTAAGTTGGGAGTTATTAGAGATCATTTGATTATGATACTGAGACTATCTAACTTGATGAAAATATGTTGTGAATAGTAGTAACATTGAATAGATGCGAGAAGTGACAATAATTATTAACATGTTAAGAAAATAATTTGTTATAAGAATAATAAAAAATGTAATTATGTGGAATATGAATATGTGTAATACGACATATATAATATAAGTGGTACATGGCACTTGGAAGTGGTATCTGAATAAAATAAGTTAAAAGTAAATATAAGGAGGGGTAATGAGAAGGTTTAGTAAGTACGGATGGCAAGTTAATAGGATGATTGTACAGCATGGTGTAGTCCCGAGTTCTACTCGGACCCGATCGGTCTCACGCGGGAGAAATAAGTAGTGCATTATGATGCAGGCTCGAATTTTATACTCGAGTCCGATCGGTCCACACGCGATGGAAATATTTGTGTACCATGGTACATGCCTAAGATTATACTTGGGTTCGATCGGTCCCCACACGGGGGAAATAGTGTATGATATGTTTGAGTGGGCCACACGCGGTGGCAACTTGATAAGTATGTTGGTGCATCAAAATATTTCGATCGGTCCGCACGCGGCGGAAATAGAATATGAATGTCGATCGGTCCCCACGCGGGGAAATCAATAAGATTACTGCCCTTTTGAGGCCTCTGATTTGCTCTTCGGAGCCTCTGACATGATTTGCTCTTCGGAGCCTCTGCATTATTTGTATTATGACTCTGATTATCGTCTGTGTTTCCGTTTTGAGACTGAACATATTAGTGGTGCAACAAGTGCTTAATAATATCCTCTGATGGTAAGTGGTATTATCTGACATAACTTAGAGTCCTATATTGCTATATGATATTCTCTGAGCGTATATGATATGAATATATAATATGAAGTGTGATAATTAATGTCAAGATATGACGTTATAGTAATATGTGAATAGTATTATATGCTTATGTGGACTAAGATAAGAATGAGAATAGTCACTTAAATCATCTTAATCACCTCAACCTAAATACATGTTTTCTTCTTAGAAATGTGATCAATTGCTAATTAATTAAGTTGCTAACTCTATTAACTCATTAACACAGTAGTGTTTTAAAAATGTCAACACCTAATTTTGTTGAACTTCAATATACTGTGTTGATATTATGTGTTGACATTTTAATGTCACCGTATTAACATTTTTAATACATTATATTGATGAGTTAGCAGAGTTAGCAACTTAAATACTCCCTCTGTCCCAGTTAAGATGACCCCTTTCGTTTTTCATACGTGTTTTGGAAAAATCATAATAAATAGTTAGCAATACAACGCCCCTCTGTTTTCTTAATTAAGGAATTAGTAATTCTTAGAGTCAGTCATAGGATTGCTTTTAGGCTAAAAAGATTATATCATGATTGTTTGCCTTTTATTGCAAATACCAGTCATTGCTATCGTCCCATTGGAATAGTTACATACTTCATCTTTTGATGTTTATCTTCTTTAACTGGATTCTCCAATTGATTTTATTCCCTTTTGACCTCAAGTCTTTATTGATTCTTTTGATGGATAAAGAATCAAAATCTTCTATAATATAATATATGTATATACCGTAAGTATGCCTTTTATGTGCATATGTTTTCGGTAATTGTCTATCTCTTTATATGACTGAAAACATTCTTCTTATATAGGCATTATACACCGTTTCTGTAAGATTGCGTCGTTTAGCACAAAACTGCTGCCATGCACTTTATTCACTACAACCGACTCCCACAAAGAGATGCATCGGTTGATAGTTTATGAATTAGTTTACTATTAAGTTGTCTTCATAATTTCATGCGTACCATACATACACATTAATATATATAATATTATATATATATGTGTATAACAATCTCACATGCTAACATACTTACACATATGTATACACGTAATCAATACTTTTCATATATAAGTATTATAATACTCTCGTATTATAATTGTAATGAAACATTATGCATACATATATACATTGATACTATTATATTAAATAATTAGAGGTAAGAGAAGAGGGTTATCAATACACCCGAATTCTAATTCTTTAATTGACACCGATCCATCACGGTATCATCTTTTATATTAGAATTCTTAACTTTTAATATGAACTTAATTCATAATATTAAATCAATAGATACATATGTCACACAAGAATAAAAATATTCTTACATATATAGTTGGGCCGGTATAAGGTGGGCAGGACAACTTAGTAGGGGTCCAACGAATTCGTTTCCTTTTCATGGTTTGGTTCGATTTATTATATAAATTAATTAAATATGTGTAGAGTTGGATACAAATCTTTTCATTGTATTCCTATATTTTTGTTTATAGAAGGAATCATCTACTCCCACCCTTCATTCCAAAATAATGAAGTCATATTATTTTTCAGTCCTAATATAGTTAAATTTATTTTAGGAATAAACTTTATTTTATTGATTTTCTATCATATTATTCTCTGACCATTTTAATCTTTAAACATCAATTTTAATCTGTATTTTCAAAAGAAGAGGGAGAAATAGATAATTGAAGCTTTGGACTCAAAAGAAGAGGAAGAGTTGGACCTTTCTTTAGACGCCATCGGAGTGGGAAGAACCAATAACCCTCTGAACACATCGCCGCACCCAAAGACCCAAGTATCTACAAGACTACGCATACCCAAAAGCTATATATCCTCAGTTTTCTTACGAGTAATTCTTTTTGTAATTTATTTTTATAATTGAGTTGAGCCGTTTAATAGGTTATAAATAAGCACGTTTTTTTTCTTTAAACATTAAGAAATTTAATACATACAATTATTTTCTCTCCTGCTAGGGTTTTCCTGATCCCTATTTTTTTTTTGTTGCTTGATATGCAAATCCCTCGATCTCACGAATCAGCACAGGAGCTCATAATCTCGATTCAGCACCTGCGATTGTGTTAAAGGGGGTTCTAATTCGATACGTTGAAGGTCGTATCATCTGGTGCTTTCATATATTATGATTGCATCTACTTCGACAGAGGCATCTAATTTTTTATGATTGAAGGTTATTTGGGACGTATTTCGTGGACGGCATAAAAGGACTGAAATGAATTAGGAAAAATACAAAGACATATTAGTATATTACCGTTAGTTTGGCATACATAAATTTGGAGCATTCAGTCACCAACTATATTTATGACTTCGTTTTGTGAACAATGATTTGAGAAATGCATAATAATTTCATTTTTTATATCGGTGTTTTCATTATAGAAATTTTCGGTAATTGGTCAGTTATCTTTGTTATACTATGTAGTTAGTATTTGCTAATCACAATAATATTTTTGATATGTGCTACTGCTAGGCTGGATTAATTAAAAGTACACTTTCTCGATGATTTGAAATGCGGATACATGGATTTTTGGAAATTTAACGAAAAAAAGCATTTTTTACCATTTGTCCTAAGCAATAATTTTTCCAACTTAGTTCATAGAAATGATGAAATAAATGAATGAATATTATGGTGATTACTACCTTCATTTCATTTACTTTTCAATATCTCTAATTTAGTTGAGTTATTTTTTTATAATTTTAAAAAAAATTATTTTTACTTTATTCTCTATTGTAGTTTGTTCTCTTATTTTATCTATTTTATTCTCTCTCATATATTATTTTATCTTTTATATTTTATTTAACACAATATCTTAATCTTCATACCCATACGCAAAAGATACATTCCAACTAAATTGGGACGGAATGAGTATTAGTATTTTTTTATAATTTACTATTTTATTGTTCATGGAAATATTCATTTATTCCATTTACTATCGGCATTGACAGAGCTACAAAGGGACTTGAAGGGCTATATATATTTCTACATTAAAATAATCCTTATACACACAACACACACTACATGAAATACGTATGGTGAACACGCATGTACATTATACACATTGTGCACACACATACACTATTGTGTGCATTGTGTGTAATGTGTGTGTTGCATGGTATACATTGAAAAGCATGTTTTATGTTATTTGCATATGTAAATCCTTATTGTTTTATGTCGTTTATTACTTTTTGTTGATTAAATTCTTGAAAATAATAATTAACAAACAAGTCTTTCTTCTTCTAAGTTGTAGGCTGTTCATCTTACAGAAGATCTTCAAGTTTGTACCTTATAGAAGTATGTTATCAATATTCTCAACCTAGATAGAGGTGAACAAATTTATCGCGAACGGTTGTTAGCGCCGATTTGAATTTACTCCTATCTCTGATAATATTAGAGTGTGGATAAAACTAAATGAATCATATTAAGATAAGTACTTCATGATGGTTAAACCAAGAATGAGATCTCGATTATTACTCCGTATTTCAAAATCTATATGAGTTGCGTTGAGCATAAGATGTTTGTCAAACACTACTTTGATTTGTTAATTTGTGTGTTTTTAACAATACAATAATCATAATATCTTGGGTAGATAGCGGTGCTCGCATATGAAATGAGTTAATATTTTTACTTTATAGAATCGTATATCTATTACCCCCTCCGTCCCATAAAGATAGTCTCACTTTGACCAGGCACGTGTTTTAAGAAATGTAATGAAAAGTGAGTTGAAAAAGTTAGTAGAAGGTGGATCCTACTTTTTTTTATTAGTTTTATAATAAAATGTGAGAAGGAATGAGTTAGTGGAATATGAGGTCCACTACTAAAAATGGTAAAAAGTGAAATGAGATAAATTTTATGGAACGGACGAAAATGAAAAAATGAGACAATCTTTGTGGGATGGAGAGAGTATAATACTAATAAAATGAATTGTCAATTCGTTTCTATCTTCGTTCTATACCTTCATTTTATTTCATCATATCAAGAATTGACCCCATAATACTAGAATTGACCTCATAATACCATGGTTCACTTTAATAGTAATAATATATGTGAACTATTCAATTTTTACATAACATTATGAAAACTATTATTTAACAATTAACACGATCGCCGATCGGTACATAGAGTATTTAGGGTTTTACATGTAGCTGCTGTAAAATTGAAAGCCAAGGATTAATTATATAGTTCAAGAGTAAATTCAAGACTTCGACTACCTACACAACGACTATGATAAATTAAAAACATTCTCAACTTATGTCCATTTTAATGTTTTCTTTCCTATGTAGAATCCAAAGTTTGTTATATTCATTACGAAATACTACTAATAACTTGAACAATGAATTGAATTTCAGGAAAATATTTGAAATAGACGTTGGTTGGAAATGAGAAAGGTAACAAAAATGAAAAAAACACTAAATAGGAAGATCCATATTATTACTAAATAAATCAGCTTGTCACACCGCTGAAATAACATTGATTGAAAAGCAAAGAAACATGAAAATAAATAAGCAAGTCGAATCTGAGTAGTCATGATCCGGGCTTAAGTTGACATGAAAACACAAAGATTATTCAGCTAGAGCATCTTCTTCCTCGAAACATCTATCTAGCCCTGTAATTAAAATGAATGCAGCCATTAATTATTGAATTGAATTAAATGAATGAATGAAAATGAAAGCAGTCCAAATTAAATGAAACACACATACCTTATGAGAATTTTCCGGTACCTTGTACGAGTCTGCAGATATGGAATGCAACCATAATCCAGGAAACACAGCCTGCAATTTCAACATAAAATTAAATTATACTAATAAGAAGATAAGGCTAATATTAATCAAATTTAATTAAATTAAATTCCTCACATCCAATTGTTTCTGAACGTTCTTCGTGCGCTTCTTGGGGCGGCGCAACGGCTTAGCTCCTGTGAGGGCGAAGATGTCCTCCTCGATCTCCTCTTTCGTTAGAGAAACCGCAACGCTGAGTTTCTCATTTTTCTTCCCCGCAGATTTCGTTGCTTTTGCGTTGTTGGTGGTCTTGCTCTTGGCGACTCTCGGCCGCAAATTCCACACCTTAATCTCTTCTTCCTCGCCGCCGCCATTCTCGTTGCTCTCCTTCTTAGGGCTTTCTTCCTCTTCTTTGACCTCCGTTTCTGCATATAGATTATTATTAGCTTTTATCTCTACTAGAATTAAATTAAAGCAAATCAATTTTTTTTTTTTTTAAATCCGTACCGTTTAGGGTTTCCACGGCTTGTTTGCCCTTGCCATCAATTGGGAATGCTGCATCAGCTTCTTCATCCTTGATAAATTTCGGGAAATCTTGTTTGTATGCGTTGCCCTCTTCTGAAGCGGCAAATGCAGCTCTCTTGTATACATTTCTCCAGTCTTCTGTTTTGACAGCTGAAGAATTATTGAAGAATGCGTCCGCTTCTTCTTCATAAGAAGCGGACGCAGTTTTCTTCACACGATAATTGCAGTACGGATAGGGCAACAACACATACTCATCAACTTCCTCCTTCACGCCTTCAAGGGCCGACAAAGGCTGGGGCGAATCGCTGGCTGGAGACGGAGACTTCATGATGGATGCAACTGCACAGATGCAATGTATGTTATTAGATAGGGAAAAGCATAGAAAGTTAAAAGAAAAATTAGAAACTAATTTGAGTGAGCATACAAAATCTGAAATAGTAAGAGTTATATTTGGAAGAGAGAAGGGTTACTAATATTTATGTGTGAATGTCAAGTGTGAAGTGTGTGTGTGTATATATACACAAACATACTCAGCCTCAAGGGTTTCAGATGAGTTGATGGTTTTATTTTGTAGGTTGAAGCTGATTTACATAATATGAAATAGTAATTCAATAATATTTTTCAGATTTTGATTTATTAATAGTATTACTTTACTTTTTATCTTTTTCATTACTAAAATAATTTCAATGTATACATTTCTCTAATATTATTTTGGACCGGGTATATGATTGTATAAAACAATGTTCTTAATTAGTTAGTTATAGTACATCTCAGTTCTTAAAGTTGTAGTAGTAGTATTTTCTAAGAAAAATAATGACTGCTATAGTGTTAGTATTTGTCGCGACGTATGTGTCAATAATGTTGATTTTTGTCGTTTGCGTGTCTATGTACGTATTAGTTGAAATAGTTGTTGTCCGAAGATGTAGCTAACATCTCTTTCGTAAAAGCTGACTCGTTTACTTTCCTAAAGTCATATGATCGAGTTATTGATGTCAAGACACGTAAACGACAAAATTTAAAATTATTAATGTATACGTCGCGACAAATACATCTTTTAATAAACTTAACTAATGTAATTCAACTTTTAATTGCACTTGATTGTTATATGTTTGAATTTCACCAATGTCATTTGAATTAAATTTGTTGCACCTCCTCATCAAATAAAATGAAATATAAAATACAAAAATGAGTTAATTAAAAAATAAATAATAATAGCAGTATTATTGAAAGTGATTATTCATATTGTTCTGACATATAAGCCATGCCTAGAATATATATTGCACTAGTAAACTTATGTTTGAGTTGTGTGAACATTATTATTTTCAAGAGATTTAAATTGGTCAAATACTAAAAGTTGTTATTGATTACAGATAAATACTAGTAGAATTTTTTTTGTATAAAGTATTAATATCACAACCTGTCTATGACACTTTCGGCTAGGGATAAAATGCAGAGGAAAATCAAAGTAAAATGACAAAAATTGAAGAAAGAAAAACAAAAGGTAATTATCCCAATTAGGGCCTGTAGATAAGTTGGTAGTTATCTACATACCAGCAGCAAATGATGCGTTGTCATAATAAATTCGTTTTCTATTCATCTTTAATATATATTCCCTTTAGTCCCAACTATTGAATACTAGTTCATAGGATTTATTTATTTAAATAAATAAATATTTTATTTCACTTTTATTATTTTTAGTAGGTGAATATCACATTCTATTGTTATTATAAAAATAAAGTTTAAACTACACTAATTTTTTTTCACTCAATTTTTATAAAATTAAATAATAACTTCTTAAATCTGGTCAAATATGAGACATCTATTATTTTTTAAAAAAATTTAAAATTTTGTTGAATGTCTCCATACATGTAATTAAATCATTTGCAATTTTATTCGATACGTATTTTATTATGTTAATTACGTAAATCCTTTTTAATATAGATTTCAACGGACATTCCTTGTTCACATTTGGTAGGTTGCTTTAATTTATTGCCAGATTATCTTGACGAGCTTTTGAAATTATGAGCATTTTCCATGGCTATGAATAAACCCATTTCGGGGTTATTTTTCTTTGCCAGAATCAGAGAGTAGCATAACACTTTATTCATAGGCATGTTATAATTATGTGTGTCTTCTCATATTATAGCTGAAATATTGTTGTACAGTATTATCTCGATATCTCTTCTTTTGAAGTGGTATTATCTTCATATCTTAAAACCATTAAATCACAATATCATAGCTGAAATATTGTTTTACATATTATGTCGATGTCTCTTTTTTGAAAAGGTATTATCTCATATCTTAAAACTATTATTGTTTTTGTTTTGTTGTCCTCATATGATAATTTTAGTTTTAATAAGTCATAATTTTATGACGTGAAAATTCATCTAGTAACAAAATATGTATTATGTCTACATTAATATTAATATATGATGGTAAAGTAACCCTTCCATTAAATGGGCACAAGATGAAATTGAAATTATACACCTATTGAAACGCAAAGATTATATAGAGATCAAATTAAATAAAAAATAAAAGAACAATGAAATGTCACATGACGCTAATATATTTTGAAAATAAGATACCACTAATTAGCTCCTTCTACAAATTTTTGGTGTACGTACATACTCCCTTTCGTCCATATAAAATAGTCTTATTTGTGGATGGCACACGTTTAATGAGAGAGAAGAGTACAAAAAATGGGTAAAGTAAGAGAGATATGCAGAAAAAAGGGGGTAAAGTATGAGAGATATGCAGAAAAAAGGGGGTAAAGTATGAGAGAGATGAGAAAAAAGTAGGAAATGTATGAGGGAGAAATTTTCTACTTTTAAAAATGGGACTATTTTTTTGTGGATATTCCAAAATGGCAAAAAGAGACTATTTTTCGTGGTCGGGAGCGAGTACAATTTTTTATGTATTTTGAAAATAATCTACTCCTTCCATTCCATAAAAATAGAAATTTTTGGGACAACACGTATTTTAATGCATGTATAGTGTAAAACTCGTGCTATGCACGAATCTTTAATTTATTATTACATACAAATTTTAAAAAATTAAGCAAACACATATTTCTAATATTCGTTTACTAAAGAAATGCACTTTCATTTAGTCAATGTAATATATAGAATAAAAAAAGCATTATATTAGACCTGTTATCAATACATTAACAAAAAGTCCACCACAAAATAATAAACTTATAGAAAATGGGCAGATATTGCACACATAATTTATATCATAAATTATAAACCTACTAAAACGTACAATAATTAAATCAATACAATTCTACTGTACAATACAAATAATTCAAATAATCAATCTTCCATTCTCGATCCAAATAAATCTTAAAGAAGAATTGGATTCATGACAACTACCAGAAAAATTCGGCTACGACGCCACCAACACCACTCATCTTCTCATCCAATTTCTACGTATCATCATTGTTTCAAAAGAATTCTCTATGACTGTGATACGATCCCCTTAACATCTAGGAAATCTCAATTATTTAGTATCTTTTGATTCGCCATATCTTTTCCATATCTTTGTTTTCTTATTCAACAAGTTAGGGTAGTAGTATTCTAGTATTATAAATAGGAGAGATTATATCATTGTATGAATCAATCAATTAATGAAATATTTTCTCTCCCAAAGATAACGTGTGTTTTCCAATCCTAATTTTGGATTCCCTCCGCCGATCCTAATTGGACGCCGGAGTATTCTATCAATCGCCGAGTTATCTGCCCGACGAGAGCGACTCCCGCGCACAGTAACTCTGCAATCGTCCGCCGAGCCTGTTGGCCGCCGGAAATTTATCTCCACCGCCGAGCGAAACTCGCCGCCGGTGCTTGTTAAGGGAAACGCCCTTAACAACTGGTGCTTTCATCGTGATCTTACCCTCCCACCATCTCGAACCGAAGCTACACCGCTGCTTGTCGGAAAACATTCCGCGCACAGCAACTGCTTTGGTTGTCGAGTCCCGCCTATCTGCGGAGCTCTAGCCGCCGGACAACTTTACTTCTGCAACGCCCGACGGGAAGGATTCCCGTGTGCCGCGTCGAAGTCAGACGATCATCATCCACCACAGCCACGCCTCAGTCCGTCAACATGTCATACGACTATCACCGTCGTCAATACGGCCCTCCTCAGGTCGCGCAGCAGTTACATCCTTACCAGCCGGTCCGACCACGACGTGCAACCTGCTGGGACCCTCCGGGCAGCCGCGACCCACCGGGTATTCCGCCCTATGATCAGCCGCCACCCAAGTACAGGCGTGAACCCTACGGTCCGCCGCAACCTCACCAAATAGGGTCTATCCAGACATGCCTCCCCACCTGTTGGGATCCTCCTGGTACTCGACCACTACCGAGTTTCCAACCTTATGACCCACCACAGTCAAGGCAGCCTTCTTGTTGGGAACCACCGCCCCACCATGCATCGCAAGGATACTCGGATTATGAACCTGTTTCCAGTAAACTAGATCGCGTTTTGGACAGATTGGACAAATTCGATGCTTGGAGAGACGACACAGATCGCCGCTTCGGGAATCTTGAGACCGAACTGTTGGTTTCTGGATTACAAGATAGCAAAACCGGGAGTAATACAGCCCAAAAGAAGGAATACAGAAGAAAGAACTGAACTGAAATTACAACTTAAAAAAATGAAGCAACTAAACCAGTATGGTATGATAGCCGAGTCGAGGAGGCCTCTTCCCGCAAGACGAGATATGCCCCGGTAGTGCTCTTCGGTTTGGCGTGTCGTCCCCAAAGGTAAAACGGCTACGTCTCTATTGATGCAGCACCGCAATCAGTAGAGCTCCGGCGAACTGGATAGAGGAGAGGGCAGAGCTTCGACAGAAGGACAATGCAGAGAGAGGGAGAGAGCTTATGCAGAGAATGCTTGTATGTGTGTCCTAATGCAGTGGTATGGCTAGCCTATTTATAGGCCAAGCCACCATGCAGGGTCAACCAAGCCATGAAGGCTCATCATGGCAGATTCGTAACCGACGGCGGTTACAAGCGTGTGGCAGGAGTGTGCCATTCGCGTGTGGAGCGTGTGGATTTCTCACGTGGCAGCCGTGACTGTGCCTCGCTTGACGACGTGTCAAGCCACTTGGATTGCTGACTCGGCGGTGGTCTAAAAAGAATAGTTTGGGCCAAGCACCAAGCCCAAAGACCACCCAAAGACCAATTGCCAAGATCCAAGTCCAAGTCCAAGTCCAAGTCCAAGATCGAGATCGAGATCGAGATCGAGATCGGGCTCGGGCTCGAGGCCCGAGGCCCGCGACCGCGACCACGAGCTCGAGCACGGACGGGCGGCGGCGGCGGCTCGTGCGTGTGCGCGCGTGTGGGCTCTTTCACCCATCTTGGTCTACTATAATTATTAAGTAACATAAAGTCACTTAATTTATACACATTAAAAGATGTGTTAATCCTCCAATGTGGGATAATTAACACTAATTAATTATTCCCTAAGCTCCAACTCCAAGCTTTAATTAAAAGCTAATTATGCCCAACTTTAATCCACTATTTCTTACTCACCGGAAATCGGATTTGAGAAAGTGAATATACTACATTTATCTACGTAAAATGTAAATCGACGATATGTCATTTAATTTCACAAAATTAAATTTCTCGTCACATTTATTATTTGGTCAAAATCCATTGACCGGGCATATTTTAATCCATGATTTTTTACACGAACCTCCTTCCGGTTTCGACGACGGCGATGATTGGGATTATGAGGATGTGCGTCGGCAGAGATCAGGAGATAGGGGTTTGCGCGGGAGAAACCCTAGCGGGGGCTTTCGCGAGGGCCTACATGAGGACAGGGCGCAACGCGATAGCGGGGGTCGTAATGGACCGGGATGGACCACGCAAGGTAACCGCCACCCAAGCCAGCAGTTTGAGGGGGTCGATCAGTCTTATGATCGTACGAAGCCGTGTTGGGATCCACATCAGCTATATCAGGTCAACACGCAGGGTTTCGACGGACAACAACGGGTTAAGATGGAACCACCTCAGGCCGCTACCGGCTCAGGTCAGGCCACAGGGTCAGGGGGTCGCAACGGATAACGGCCGCGACCCGCGATGATTTGGGTATCACAAGCGGAAAAGGCTGAACGAGGCCGTCTGGGTTTGTGTTACTATTGCCCCGAGAAGTGGATTATAGGGCATGTGTGCAAGCAGAGATTGCTCTGCTACGCTGATGAGGATGAGGAGAATATTGATGACGATAATCTAGTTGAGGATGTTCCCAACAGCGTTGCTCACAATGGGGGTGCTAATCTTGTTGTACCAAATGACGAGTCCCTAGAAGAGATCGTCGAGACCGACAATACGCCGCTGCAAGTGCTCGTCGGGGTATATGATGAGAAGATTGGTGAAGAGGAGGAGACATTGCTATAAGATAAAGAGGAGCATTGTGAAAACTTGGGCAGTATGCTTTTTATGGACTCTAAATCCGAGACAGGAGTGGAAGATGTATGTGGCGATGATGCTTCTAATTCGGATACTACTAGTGTATCGATTTCGTCTATTGCCTTGCTGGGTGAAAAGCATGAAGTTGAGGAGGATAGAGCTGTAAGTCAGGCAGACTACCAGGTTTCAGCTTCTAAAGAAATATATTGGTCGTGCAGCTCCGATGTGAATAGCATCCTCTCAACAGCGCCTCTGTCTGCTGCTACATTATTGTCAGATGTCGACAGGGATTTCAAGTGTTTGCTGCAGGGACATACACAGGACGAGTGGGACATCTGCTTGGTAAGCAATCATTCCGTGCAAGAATATAAAGGGAGACATTCCGTTGTTCGATACGTGTTTGATCCAGGAGGAGACGCCTTGCTAAAGCTTTTGCTTTCAACTCTCGTCAATGGTTCGTGGTTCCCACCTTGAGGACAAGGTGAATTTCAACCGTGGGGGAGTTGATACGATCCCCTTAACATCTAGGAAATCTCAATTATTTAGTATCTTTTGATTCGCCATATCTTTTCCATATCTTTGTTTTCTTATTCAATAAGTTAGGGTAGTAGTATTCTAGTATTATAAATAGGAGAGATTATATCATTGTATGAATCAATCAATTAATGAAATATTTTCTCTCCCAGAGATAACGTGTGTTTTCCAATCCTAATTTTGGATTCCCTCCGCCGATCCTAATTGGACGCCGGAGTATTCTATCAATCGCCGAGTTATCTGCCCGACGGGAGCGACTCCCGCGCACAGAAACTCTGCAATCGTCCGCCGAGCCTGTTGGCCGCCGGAAATTTATCTCCACCGCCGAGCGAAACTCGCCGCCGGTGCTTGTTAAGGGAAACGCCCTTAACAGACTGACATAGAATGTGCACGCTCTCAACTTGAGAGTACATTAGTTTCGAAACACAAGAATTGTATGATTCCATGAGCTAATACATGTATTTATAGCCATGACATATATTTTATGATTAATGGAGAACCGTTTCATATTAAATTCTATTTGACCATGAAATCTCTAAATTGAATAATAAATATTAAAATACTAATCATTTTTTAATGGCTTAACCGTTTCACATTTAATTCTAATTTGGTCATGAGTCTTCAAATTCGAATGACACGTTTTCTTTATCATTTGGCAATGGAGTCAAAAATTGTAACTGCCTCATTTAATCAAAATTTAATTTAAAATGTGCCTAATTTTTATTTATGTCTAACGATTTGTAATTGATGCATAATTAGAAGTTACAAATGAAATCATAATTTAATTATATAGACTCAAAACTTATAAATATTCAAAAATTTGCCCAAAATTCCTTAATATTCAAAATAAGGTTAAAACTCGTCCTTTATATATATATAGATTGGTAAGTAAGAGAAAGGTGGAAAGACATCTAGATATGTTTGTCAATATTAATACACAAACATATGTAGTTTTACATCATTCTCACTTCGTTCGATAATAATAGTCTTAATTATTACAGAATAGTACTTTTTTATTATTCGAGTTTTAATATATACTGAAATGCAAATAACAATTTTAGTTATTAATATAGTAATAAAATGTGAATGAAATAAATTAGTGAAATGTAAATTTACTTATTATTTATAATATAATAAAAAATAACATAGAATTTCATTATAAACGGACTAAAATTACAATTAAGATTCCTATTAGCAAACGGAGGGGTTACTAAGAACCAATATAAGTCACTGGATTACAAAACGGATGAGCAGGATTGTGTTTCACGTAGGGCTGGCAAATCGTGCGGATTGGATCGTTATCGGGTCAACCTGATAATGACCCAACCCAATAAGGCATAACCTGAACCCGACCTGTTAAGAAAACTGTAAATCAAAACACGAACCCGACCTGCTACCTTCAAATCCGAACACGACCCGCACCCGACACGAACCCGTTATCGACACGATATAATATGGGTTGACATGACACGATAACAACCCGAACCTGATATTACACGATTAAAACCTAATATTACACGATTAAACCTTAATTTTTAACCTAATTTACACAATTAAAATTCTTTTTATACTATTTAAACCTAATTTATAAGAAATTAAAAAATTAAAGCAATATATATTTTTTAAAATAATAAAAAAAATAATAATATTATTTCTTAATGGGTTACCCGTATCCTACCCGCATCCGACCTGAACCCAACCCAAAATTATCAGGTTCTTAATGGGTCAACCCGATAAGGACACAGATCCAATAAGACTTGACCCCAACCCAATAATTTCGTGCGGTTTCGTGTCAGATTATCGTGTCGTGTCGAAAATTGTCAGCCCTAGTTTCACGAATATCATAATAGATGCACATGCATGTCTATATCACGAATATTCCTTTTCCGGACTAGGAAATGGTTGTGAACCGAACCAATCGGGGTTCCAACCGTGGGAGCAGGAGGCGTGATCGCCGGAGCCGGACATTTTTTTGTTGTGAGTGAAAGAAAGATTGATAATTGTAAGAATAGAAATGAGAGAATTTAGATGAGAATTGTGTAGTGTGGTCTGAATTTTTGGTGTGGAAGTGAGGGTATTTATAGATGAAAATGTGTTTTTTTGGGGAAAAAATTGAAAAAAAAAATTAAAAGTGGGTAGAAAACGGATATAATTTTTTGGGAAGTGGGAAAATAAATTTTTTTATTTTTAATCGGATTTAAAAAAAAATCAAATTGCCAACGGCATTGCCGTTGGCCAATGGACGGCTGACACGTGGCTGCTCGCTGGCACGGACATGCTCGATGCATCGAGCAGCGCCGTGCCAGCGGCAAGAGCGCAGCGGCAAGCAGCAGGTGCCGCACCGCTGGCACGGACGGACGGACGGCTGCGCTCAACCGCTGTGGATGCTCTAATAATGAATTATATTGGGCCGGGCCCAAGAAGAGGGTGTTTGAATTTCATATGCGGGCTTAATTTTGCTCCAAAATCTAAGAACAGTCTTGATTTTCTTCTGTTTTAGAAAAATAAATAAAGAAAAACTTTTATATTATAATAAATGATAATAAATAGTTAAAGTGGAGAAAAAGTAAAGTAAGTAAGAGAATAACCTAGATACGACTCTCTTCTATGTTATTCTCTCTCTTACTTTACTTTCTTTTCACTTTAACTATTTAGAGTGAACTACGCAAATAGTCTTTGAACTATGCGTTTTGCACGCAAATAGTACCTAAACTTTAAAAATATCGTGGGTAGTCCCTGAACTAAAGTGTAATCACATTTATAGTACTTTTTCACTATTCATCACAATTTTACACCAAAAATGCCCAAGGCATGAATGACATTTTTGGACTTTCATATTAAGGTACTAAATTTGATATTTTCTTTATCTCTCTCTAGAGTACTGAATATGATATTTTCTTATAGTTTGAGTACCTAAATTGATACTCTTCACTTCACTTTTTCAATCACTTTATGTGGGATCTTCTTTCTCTCTCTTTCTCCAAAACTTTTATAAAGTAAAAAATAAAAAAAATACTACTATGAAATTCTTAAATATATAATAAAATTTAAAATTATAAATTTAATTATCGAAATAACTTAGTAGCTAAATTTAATTATGATTTTGATTCGATTATTTTTTGCTACAATTCATTTTAATAATTAAATTTAAAATTTTAATTTTTATAATTAGTATATTTAAGAATTTCTATTTTTTATTTTAAGTTTTTACTTTTTTTAAGTTTTAGATAAAGAGAGAGAAAGAAGATCCAATATAAAATTATTGAAAAAGTGAAGTGAGTAATATTATTTTAGGTACTCAACTTATAAGAAAATATCATATTCGGTACTAGAGAGAGAGATAAAGAAAAGAATAATGTTATGCAGCCATAATGTGGTCAGCCACACAATGACATTTTTGTAAATAATTATAAAAATCAATACAATAAATTAATAGTAATAGTTAGTGCTAAGATAGTTTTACTTAATTACCCTTTTCTCAATATTTTACTTCACAATAAATTAATAGTAATAGTTAGTGCTCCCCATATAATCATGGACCTACGATTTATGTTTCCAGAATATTAATGTTACACACTAATTAATTTAACAGCAGACAAAAAGAAGATCTGAACAAAAGCATAATAAATCTCTAAAATTTCACTTTATTATATTTTTATTGTATTTATTTTCAGTCATAATTACTTTTTTTTCAATTACATGTGCTTATGGGTTTGATTGAGAAATCTACTTTTCTCGTATCAAACAATTGGGGAACAGCTGCAACGACTAGATTGAGTAGTTTAAAGCTTGATTTTGTTTTCTCATGTCAAACTTATTATTCCCCTTAGCTGCTTCACCATGTATCGGTATTTATAATAAATGGTACAATGGACCGAAAATATTAGATGCTTTTTAGGTAAATTGATTACATTGAATCGGCATTAAATACATCAAAATTTTATTATTATTTTAATTTTATGGCTAGCCATAATATGGCCATTTAGCACTACTCTAAAGAAAATATCAAATTCAGTACCTAGATATGAAAGTCCAATAATGTCCTTCATGCCTTACGGGCATTTTGAGTGTAAAATTATGATGAATAGTGAAAAGGTACTATAAATATGATTATACCTTAGTTCAGGGACTACCCACGATATTTTTAAAGTTTAGGTATCATTTGCGTGCAAAAAGCATAGTTCATGGACCATTTGCGTAGTTCACTCAACTATTTATTATCATCTTCGTAAAACAACGGCAAAAAAGAAATCAATCACTTGAGCTGGGATAGATGGAGTATTAGTTTTAGGAGTAATAAAATGTGAGTGAAATAAGTTGGTTGAATATGAGACCTAAATAATAAAATATGATTCTTGTTATGGGACGGAGGGAGTATATGAATAAGTTATAAAATACTGTTCATTATAATATAATCTGCAGATTTTATAAGAAGTCAAATATAAATCTTAGACGACTAACTCTCTGAAAAGCACATTAAACTGGACTATGAATATTTTATATAGGTTGGACTATTAATATTTTATATAGGTTGCAGTCGCTTTCTGATATCGCAAAAGTCACAATATGTATAAATTACCTGTATTTAAATCAGCATCTGAATGTGCATAAAATTCTGTAATCTGAATGGATATGTATTAAGAGCATCTATTCAGTTCATTCCTCTTACACTATTCATGTTTATAACATTTTTTTAAATATTTTATAAGTATCTACGACAAAGGAGGGGTTTTATACCCATTTCTTAAATATTTTTTTTTATTCTTTGTTAGAGTGTACTCCTTCCATTCCTAAATATTAATTTCACTTTTCTATTATAGTTCATCCTATAAAATTTGTCAATTTTATTTTTGGCAAAATATTTTACTTATAAGGTGGACTTCATTTTCTAATAACAATAATCCAATCACTTATTTTTTAATCTCTTTCATACTTAATCAATTTGGCATTAACATTGATATTGATTGATCTTGTTTCCAAGTCCATATTTTTAGAGGACCAAGTGAGTATAAATTAATTTTCATAACTATAAGATGATTGATTGATTTGATTGGGAAATAGATTAGATTTGGTTTTCATTTCTCATTTTCAAAAACAAATCTTATTGTAATTTTGAAATACAAAATACTACAAAATACAATAATTTAAATTAATAAAATATAAAAATAATATAAAATCACTAATTGAAATTTATTATGTCTCAAAATTAGATTCCTAAAAAGTAAAAACAAGCTGTCCTAGGGTAATTTAAAATAAAATAATAAGAAAACAGGATGCGGCTTGATAGAAAACCGCTGCTCATGTAAAACAATGGTTCAAAGGGAGGTCTCAACTCTCTAATTCTTTACTAATTATTATTGTACACTAATTAACTCTTAATAAATGGAAGGAAATTAAGAGCAAAGTAACGCTCAGCATTAATGAATACACAAATTAATCGGGTACGGTTCGGGTCTAAAACTCTTCCTAAATGAGAATTTTGTTTTAACAATAACGTGATTATACTTCTTCACCAACCTATCCTAAAGAATTCTCACGCACAAATGGAATTTATAAATTAAAAGAGATCTTAAAATATTCATAAAGTTAAGAATAATTTTTGGATAAATATTCATTCAAGAAAACACCCATGTACTATTTTATACGGTAAAACAAAATTATTTAAGAAGAGGCACTAGAATCGTAACCACAAACCAAAAAAATTGATCAAGCATAGCATTCCCATTATCCAAATATTATTGCTGCTTTTCGAATTTTATTGGCACAATAAATTATGCGAATATTTCCTCTTTAAGTTATTCCAAATTTTGCAAATATTACCTAACAATAAATAGATTTCCTCTGTAAAATTTAAGAGAAAAGATAAATGTACATAAATTGTACATGAACATAATATCCTTAAAATTTCAAATTTAATTAAATTTATTTAAAAATTAATTATGTTATTTATTGTATTATACGTATTTAGCAATAAGAAAGAAGTGATATAAATTTTTTTTGTCAAATTGTAACATGATTTCAAGTTTGATCTAAATTAATTATTCAATATTTAGTAAAAAAATAAATTTTTTCTTAAATATTCAAATATTTAAGTTAAAATTCTAAAACAATTTTGAAGTGTTCCAAAATGATTAGTATGAAATTTATTTTAAATATATTAATATTTATTAATCGATTTTCAATATAAAATATTAAAAAAATTGGATTATGTTCGTACAATTATGTACTATTATCACGGTCCAAAATTTAATTGATCCAAAACAATAGGACAAGTGGACCCGGGTATCCAGGATCTGAATATGGGTATATCCGATTTGAATTTCGGACATCAAACCACACATCACACATGTAAAGTTTTCGATTTTTGTGGCTTTCCGTTTTTCAGCAGATTTAGTTGAGCGAAAAGGAAAGGTAGAGAGAGAAAAACTGAAGTAGCGTTACATTGCATTTTTTTTTGGGTCGCACACATTTTGCAAGAAAGCTACACTCAACAACCATCGATAGCCCTCTCCTGGAACATGCTCATTGATGGGGTACGAACTAAACCCTAATGGCAAGCCCAATAATAGTGACGGCCCATCAGCCCAGAGCCCAAGAAAGAGTATCTGTTCGGCACCAAAGAGTTCGGCACGACCAAAGAGTTCGGACTCAGCCTACAGCTCGGTAAAAGCCGACCAGTCAAGCTCTCCTCTCAGATCGGCAAGAGCTGATCGGTAAAGTTCAGCAGTTCGGTCTCAGCATTCGACCGAACTAGGAGTTAGTGGACTCATGAAAGGCCTCCACGACCTCCGCTATACCCACGATCTATTTAGTGGTACGAAGCAGTTATTGAGCAGTTATTGCTCACCCACGATCTTGTTAGTGGGGCTGCAAACCACGACCTTAGTTCAATGTATAAATAGAACTTAGATCAGATAGAAAAGGGTTAAGCTCTCTAGAGATAAAATACCATATAGCAAGTCTGTGTTGTAAGCTGTAATCCCAGATCAAGCAATACAATCTTGCCCTCCCTTCTTCCCGTGGACGTAGATTTACCTCAGTAAATCGAACAACGTAAATTCTTTGTGTCGTAATTTTCATTTTCTACCAGCATTTACTAACGTCAGAAATTCGCGGATCCATCACTGGCGCCGTCTGTGGGAAACAGAGAACAAAATTTGTGATAAAGCGAATTTTTGATCCATTTTTTCCACCCAAAAAATGCATACCAGATCGCAGAGTACCCGTATTCCTGCCCGTGAGAACCAGGAGGAAGCCAATCCATCCCACAGGTCTGGAAAACAGCCTAGGGATAAATCCACCACCAGTTCTCATGGCGAAGGAACAAGCCGCTCCAAAAATCGTCCCACTGAGTCTTCCCAGCAGCCCGATTTGAATGAGGCTGTCAAGCAGTTTTTGGAGGCGAAGCAGGAGGAATTCTTAACCTTCCTGCGAAGAAGCCAAAAGCAGCCGGAGACGAAAACGACGGATTCTCCTTCCCCCTCCGCACAAGAAAGTCACTACCGCAGTAGTGTCGCATCTCCCAGGAGAAAGAATCCCCGTCCCCCACATATTCCAGCTCCTCCTCGGTACCGGAATCACAGGAGAACTCAATCTCCTCCATACCGACGAGATATCGGATTCGCCGTGTACGGAGCACTGAAGACTCCGTTCTCGGACGACATCACCCGAACTCCCCTACCACAGAACTACCGAACTCCGTCGATGACTTACGACGGGCTCGTGGACCCTCACGATTTCTTGGGGCGCTATCAATATAACATGGCGAACCAGGGTCTCAACGAGGTCCACATGTGCAAGCTGTTTCCCGAGCTGCTCATCGGGAACGCGAGAAGGTGGTTCGATAGCCTCCCCCAGGGCAGCATCAGATCTTACCGAGATCTAATGGATGCCTTCCACAGGAGGTTCTTTCAGAAAGCGGAAGCCCGAATCACTTCGGCTCAGCTGCTTTCCATTCGTCAAGGTCGCGACGAAAAAATTAGCGACTTTATGACAAGATTCCACAAGGAATGCCTGCAAGTAGACGATCTCAACGATCTGCTTGTCATCTCGGCATTCCAAAATGGAATCCTGCCCGGAGCTCTCTACAGGAAGCTCGTTGAGTGCGGTCCGCAGACAGCTCAGGAAATGTGGGACATTGCGGACCAGTACTCCCGGGCCGATGAGGCAGACCGTCGCAAACGGTCGTTAGACAGCTCATCGTCCCGAGGAGACAGAAGGAAGCCCGATCATAGCGATCAGGGGCATCCTCGCCGGACTCCATTTGAAAGAATTCAAAGGGCTCCGGTGCAAGACAGATTGGGACCTCGTCTCAATCCCGAGAAGCCGCCCGCTCAGTTCGTACCGCTGAACAAGCCGAGAGCGGAAATTTTCGAACTGCACTCTGACCTATTCGAAAAGCCAAAGCGGATGACGAAATCAGCCGCGCGCCGACCACAGGATAACTACTGCTCCTACCATCAAGACCACGGTCACGATACTGAGGAGTGCAGAAACTTGGCTGCAGGTATCGATGTTCTTGTGAAGGCAGGGACATTGAAAAAATACCGAAGTAAGCAGCCAAAGAAGAATAAAAAGCAGAGTGGTGCGAACTGCGCTCCTCAGGATCCGAAAAGGCAGCCGGATCCCGAAGACGATGACGAGCCGCAATATGATGGAGTAATCCAGACTATTGACGCGCTCCCTGCCGGGAAGACCAAGTCGTCCCTAAAGTCAGAACGCAGAGGCTCCAATCGAGAGGAGCCAACGCATAAAAGGCTGAAGCAGGACGAAGTGATTACGTTCTCGGCTGCTGATCCCGTCCCGGCCATCTCTCCTCACCAAGACGCCATTGTCATCCAAGCCGGAGTGGCAAACAAACTGATCCACAGGGTGTTTGTGGATACAGGAGCGTCGGTTAGCATTCTTTTTAAAGAGTGCTTCGACAAACTAGAAGTGGACCCAGCTCGGCTCAGTCCGGCTCCGCTTCCCCTGAAGAGCTTCACTCAGGAGGACACCCGCCCTGAAGGTATTATCAGCCTTCCGATCACGGTGGGGAAAGCGCCTACTAGCTCCAGTACGATGATTGAGTTTTTCGTGGTGAAAGCTCGGTCCCCGTACAACGTCATCCTGGGAAGAGACTGGCTCAACACAGTTCGGGCCGTTTGCTCCACCTATCACCTCACCATCAAGATCCCTACTAAAGGAGGGATAGCGGTCATCCGAGGTGACCAAAAGAGAGCAAAGGAATGTCTGCAAATTGCGCTTAGAAGTGCCGAGCAGTCAGATCGGCACCACCAAGCATAGCAATCACAGCAGCCGGAGTCAGAGGCGATGACCGAAGTCATACCGGAGCCGAACTCGATGACAGTTCAGCTGTACGAAGACGATCCATCCAGAACGGTTAAGATCGGCTTCGCGGGAACGCCCCTACTTCGGGAAAAAACCATCCAGCTCCTCAAGGAGTATAAAGACGTCTTTGCATGGTCTCCGTTGGACATGACCGGAGTGCCCCCCGAGGTAATCACTCATCGGTTAAATATTGATCCTTCAGTCCGGCCGATAAAACAGAAGCAAAGACTCTTTGCGGCAGAACGAAGTCAAGTCATCCATGACGAAGTCCGTCAATTATTGAAGGCGGATGTGTTATTCGAAGTGAAGTATCCTTCGTGGGTGGCCAATCCTGTCATGATCAAGAAAAAGGAAGGAGGATGGCGGATGTGCATAGATTTCACCGATCTAAATAAGCACTGTCCCAAAGATTGCTATCCCCTTCCGAACATAGATAAAAAAGTAGAAGCTTTGATAGGCTTTGAAATTTTTTGTTTTCTTGATCTGTACAAAGGATACCATCAAGTTTTAATGGATGAGATTGACGCTTCAAAAACGGCCTTCATTACTGATTTCGGCATTTTCGCTTATAAAAAGATGCCATTCGGTTTAAAGAATGCCGGAGCCACTTATCAAAGGATGGTAGACAAGCTTTTTCGGCACCTGATTGGAAAGGAGGTCGAAGTGTATGTTGACGATATAGTCGTCAAAAGCAAAAGCACTTCGGAGTACGAGCACAACCTCAAGTCCACTCTCAACGTGCTCAAGAAAGCCAACCTCAAACTTAATCCCCAAAAGTGTACCTTTTTGGTAGATTCGGGAAAGTTTCTGGGTTGTTGGGTTTCAAAGGACGGACTCAAGGCAAACCCCTCAAAAGTTCAAATCGTTCAGAACATGGCAATGCCGAAGTCCATACATGACGTGCAAAGGCTAACCGGATGTCTAGCCGCACTGAATCGATTCCTTTCCCAAGCAGCCGAAAAGCAACTGCCGTTCTTCAAGGTGTTGAAAAAGGCACCAAAGTTCGAGTGGGGAGCCGAGCAGAAAAAGGCCTTTGACGAGCTCAAAAGTTATCTAGCCGAGCTTCCTATTCTCTCTGCTCCAACCGAAGCCGAAGTAATATTCTTATACTTAGCGGCATCGGATCAAACCATCAGCGCGGTGCTTGTACGAGAAGAAGGCCTAAAGCAGCTTCCCATCTATTTTACAAGCCGAGCATTAAGAGGTCCAGAAACCAGGTATCAACCACTGGAAAAGATTGCTCTGGCATTAGTAAATGCAGCAAGGAGACTGCGGCCATACTTCTATGCTCACAAGGTATGCGTCTTAACTGATCTGCCACTTCGGCAAGTGTTGACCAAACCAGAAGCATCAGGCAGAATCGCCAAGTGGGCTATAGAGTTGGGAGAGCACACAATTGAATATCTACCTCGGAAAGCCATCAAGGGACAAGCCTTGGCAGATTTTCTTGCAGAAGCGAAGTTCGATCAAGCAATTCCTGTTATTGCCGAACAGAAGAATTCTGCCAATGCCGAACTAGCACAGCCCTTGGAATCCGAAGTAGAGCCGCCGGACTGCTGGAGCGGGTTCGTAGATGGAGCTTCGAACAAGATGGGAAGTGGAGCTGGTATTTTACTTGTCGCTCCCGACGGACACGAGGTAGCCTACTCACTTCGGTTCTTATTCCCCACTACTAATAATGAAGCCGAGTACGAAGCCCTCCTGGCCGGACTCCAGTTAGCGCAAAGCCTGCTCGTCAAATCTCTCAAAGTCCATTGTGATTCACAAGTCATAGTAAATCACATGTTGGGTACAAGTGAAGCCCGTGACGAGAGAATGAAGAAGTATTTGGACAAAGCGCAAAGCATCAGCCGAAGTTTCTCCTATTTTCGGATAATCCGCATTCCTAGAGCGGAAAATAGCCGAGCAGATGCCTTAAGTAAGTTGGCCTCAGATCCGAGCTCAAAGGCGGAAGAATTAATGCATCGAAGCATTGATGAAGCCGAGGTACATTCAGTATCTAGCTCGCCGAACTGGATGACGCCGATCTTGCAGTATCTGGATCAAGGACAATTGCCCGAGGATAAGAGAGAAGCTCGGAAGATCACGTGCCGAGCACTTCGGTACGAACTTCATGAAGGAGTCCTCTTTAGAAAGTCTTACCTCCAGCCGTTATTGCGGTGCGTAGGACCAGAAGAGACGGACTACATCCTCAGAGAAGTTCATGAAGGATCGTGCGGTAGCCACATCGGAGCCAGAGCTTTAGCTAAAAAAGTTCTGAGATGGGGATATTATTGGCCAACCATGGTACAAGAGGCAGTGCAGCTCGTCAAGAAGTGTACGAAGTGCCAAATTCATGCAAATGTCCCAAGGATGCCGCAGACCGATCTATACACTATGCAAAGCCCTTGGCCTTTCATGCAATGGGGCATAGACATAGTGGGACCACTTCCTCAAGCTCCTCGGCAAATGAAATTCCTTATCGTTGCCGTGGACTACTTCACGAAGTGGGTGGAGGCGGAACCATTAGCTACGATAACGAGCTCAAAGGCATTGGACTTCGTCTGGAAGAACATAGTGTGCCGATTTGGCATACCCCACATCCTCATCTCGGATAATGGGACCCAGTTCACCGACAAGACGTTCAAGAATTGGTGCCAAGAGCTGAACATTCAACAGCGGTTCACTTCGGTCTCCCATCCCCAAGCAAACGGACAAACGGAAGTAACGAACCGGATTCTGGTGAAAGGGTTAAAAGCCCGGTTAGAACAAGCCAAAGGACAATGGGTAGAAAATCTCCCTCAAGTCCTATGGTCCTACCGAACTACGCCCAAAACCTCCAACGGTGAAACTCCGTATAGTCTGGTGTACGGCACTGAAGCCGTAATTCCGGTGGAGATCGGCGTACCCAGTCCCCGAACTCTAAATTTCTCCTCAGAAATGAATGACGACGGACTGAGAGCAGAACTAGATCTCGCCGAAGAAAGAAGAGAATTGGCGTGCATAAAAGCAGCCAAGTATAAGGAGCAAGTAGCCCGGTATTATAACCAAAGGGTGAAAAAGCTTCAATTTCAAGTGGGAGATCTCGTCTTGAGAAACAACGAAGTAAGCCGAGCAGAAAAGCTGGGCAAACTCGAACCCACATGGGAGGGTCCATATCGGGTGTCAGAGGTCCTCGGCAAAGGGTCTTATAAATTGACTCACATGTCAGGAGAACAAGTACCCCGAACATGGCACGTCTCCAACCTCAAGAAGTTCCACTTGTAAGAGACAAAGTCCGGTCAGTCTGTCTTGTGTCTAGTTCGGTCATAGGGGTACATGTTTTTATTTGTTTGTTTTTACTTGTACCTTTTACTTGTCGTTTTATAAAAAGTTTAAAGTTTTTTTCTTTCGTCTTTTTCATTTTTTCTCTATGTGTTTTGTCTCTATGTGCTTGTCGTCTCTTATAAATGGTACCAAGGTATATCGTTCTTTAAAGACTGATCCCCTTTTTAGATCGATTATTAAAGACTATTGTGAGTCCAAGCTTCTAAGGAGGATATAAGACCACAAGTCAGCTTAACAAGCAGTCCGTCTGAAACGAACTGCAATAAGCCAACGATTGTGAGTCCAAGCTTCCAAGGAGGATACAAGACCGCAATTCAGCTTAACAAGCACTTCGTCTGAAACGAACTGCAATAAGGGAAAGTCCGATCCACGCGATAAACCTCGCCGAATTAGGACGACCAAGTTCGGTCAAAGAAGTTTACCTCATAAGACCGGGGACGACCATGTCTGGTCAAAGAGGTTTACTGCATAAGACCACTTCGGTTAACGGGGAAAGTCCGATCCACGCGATAAAACTCGCCGAATTAGGACAAGGGAAAGTTCGATCCCGGCGACAAAAATCGCCAAATTAGAACACAAACCAAGTCTGGTCAAAGATGTTTATTTCATCAGACCAAAGACGAGTCCGGTCAAAGATGTTTATTTCATCAGACCAAAGACGAGTCCGGTCAAAGATGTTTATTTCATCAGACCAAAGACGAGTCCGGTCAAAGATGTTTATTTCATCAGACCAAAGACGAGTCCGGTCAAAGAAGTTTACTTCATAAGACCAAGGACCAAGTTCGGTCAAAGAAGTTTACTTCATAAGACCGAGGACAAGTACGATGAAATTTTTTCGCTAAGCTGTAAATACAGTGTTAGAAGCGAAAACAAAATTTCATTTTTCAAATCTTGTTCGGCATACAACTCAGCTACCCTACAAAATGGCGTTACGCTATTACAAAGGACTATTCTACTGTCCAGGGTTGCTGAAGTTAAGCCACCTATCTGCAAAATCCTCTGGAAGCCGAGTTCGGTTGTTCCGAGCAGATGAAGAATAAGCAGGTCGACGAGATGCTATCCTCGACCCAACGCCTCTTCCCCGAGCCCGAGAAGTCCTAACACCTCGGCGATGAAGAGTCTCTGCAATAATCATCTGCTGATCTTGCTCGCTCATAGTCACAACTCCTCGGCGAATTTCAGTCCGTCCCTGTCTTGACGATTCCGGTTGCTCCTGAGCCCGTTCTCGTCTTGACGTTTCCGGCTGTTCCGGAGTTCGTTGTTGACTGGAAGTAGGATTTTGAACAAGGGAACCAGAGGCTTGATCTGGAGTGCGAGCATCTGTTGGCACGACATGCCGAAGGAATCTTTCTATGGAGGGGCGCCGAGAAAGAACAATGTCGTACCGAGAAGCCCAGCGCCGTAATGATTTCACAACTTGTTGGCAAGCCGAGCTCTCCAGCGCATTGTTCCTCCGGAGTACATGATATTCCTCCCACAGTTCGTCAACTCGACTCTGAACATCTGATATGGTCAATCCCCCGCGCACACGGATGTAATCCTCGTACGCAGTCCTCTCAGCAACGGTCGTATTCAGCTCGGCCTCCAGATCCTTCTTATCGGACTCTAAGTCCTTATTATCGGCCTCCAGCTTCACTAAACGAGCCAGAAGCTCGTCATTCTTCGTCTGATCGGCTATAGCTCTTTGCTCAGCTTCGTCTAAAGCCGAAGAGTACAGCCGTTTCCAGTGAAGTATCTCCATCTCCTTGAGTACAAAGCAGCTATATTAGTTCGGCAGCTGTACCGAGCAGATAGTAAAATACAACAGGAATAAAGGCGAGTACGAAAAGCTATACGAAGACAAGTGTAGAGAATTTTTCATTCACAAGGAAAATTTTTACACTAGGAGGGCTTCAAGGCCATTTTACAAGGAAGAAACTAGACTAAGAGAAGGGAGACGAAATCATACTCCACCAGCTTCGTCTCCGGCTCCTTGGTCTGGTTCAGCTTCTTTCTCCTGAGCTACTTCAGCCTCGGCCTCGCCTCCTGCCGGCCTCGCCTCCGCCTCCTGATCGGCTTCCTTCTCCGGATGCCCGGCCCGCTCGACTTCGGCCTCCAGCTCCAGCGGCTCGGCCTCACCCTCTCCGTTGTAAGTCGAAGCGGGTGAAACGGGTCCCACGGAGGCGAAGATAGCCTCCAGGTTCTCGTCCCGATCAGCTCGACAACTCCGGACTCGGTCTGCAGAAAGCAGGACCGAGGATGAAGCGAGCTCCTCAAGGAGCGGCAGATTCTGAAGCCGAGCTGCTATCTCTCGGCTGTACAGAGGCAGCACGACGTCGGCCCCCTGCTCGCCCTTATCGGCAATTAGCCTTACCAGACTACCGACAAAGGCCGAGAACTGGCTGCTCAAAAAGAGTTTCTCTGTGTAAACACGGAGAGCCTCCCCCTGGGCAGCCACGGCGGCAGCATCCCTCCGTTTCGTCTGCTCTCGCTGGATGACGAGCTGGTTTTTGGCAAACTGAGCTTCATCCTGGGCCGAAATCCTAGCAGCTCTGGCTTTCTCAAAGTTAGCCTCAGCCTGTTCGGCCCGATGACAAGCAGCCGCCAACTTCCTCTGCATCTCAGCATAGTCATTGGACGCTTTGGAGAGTTCGACGGCGACGAGCTTGGAGAGCATATCGTTCCTCTGAAAATGGATAAAGAAAAAAGTCAACAAAGGGGCCACAAAAAATACAGGAAAAAAGCAAGGCCAGAAAATCAAGAAGAGAATTCACCTCGGCGAAGTCCGTGGGCCATAAAAACGGCTCACAGATATGTTCCGAAGGAGGCGCCAAGACCACGTCTTTCTCTGGCGCTCTCGGGGGCTTCTGGGCCTTCCCCCTCCCCTTTGCCGAAGTCGACTCCGGCTTCTTCGGATCCGAAGAGGTTTTTTGCCTTTTCGGAGTCCTCTCGGCATCAGACGCCGAGCTGGTGGTTTTCGGCCTCTCCGGCTCCTTGGACTCCGAAGATTTGCGGCTAGCCTTACTCAGCATGTACACTGCCAAAAAGCAAGAAAGCAAAGTCAGATTTTCTTCGTTAAAGCAGTAGAGCATAAAGATAAAGAGAAATCCTCACCCTCGGCCTCTTCGTCCGAAGACGAGATGTTGAACACGACGTCGCCCTTGACGAGCTCAGACTCCGTGTATTGTTTCCTAACTATGGGAATCTTGTTGAGCTCGCCATCGAGCGCGTCCAACGGTTCAGGCCGAGGGTGACGGATAACGGACTCCGGCCCTCTCCAGGGAAAACTAGGAGCCGCGGTCCTATCATAGTAGAAGAAGCGATTTTGCCACTTCGGCCACTTCGTTTTACAAAAGGCCCTAAAGGGCTGTAAAGGGATCAAGTAAAACCAAGACCCCTTCCTCTTAAATTGAAAAAATTTAAGGATCGCCTTCAAAGACAAATCCCTTCCTAACCTACGGAGTTCGGCAGCGAAGGCCGACAAGTGCCTCCAAGAGTTCGGAGTCACTTGGCCTAAAGGAAGCTGAAAAAAATCTAGTAAATCTATAAAGGCGGAAGGGAGGGGGAAACGAAGCCCGCATTCTAAGCAGGCCTCGTACACGGTGGCGTACCCCTCCGGCGGGGAGTCAGCCCTATGATCACCGTCAGGTACCACCGCCTTCCCCCCAGGAAAAAAGTATTTTTCGGGTAGGGATATCACAGTATCCTTACTCAAAATACTATGGAAATACTCTACGGTCTTCTCCCCGGACTCTTTCCGGCCAGAAGACCCCTTATCCCCTTTCCTACCGCTACCCGACTCCGAAGAAGAAGAAGACATTTTTCTTACTTTTTGAAGGTGAAGAAAGTCTGAAGAAGCTCGTGAAAGCGGAAGAAAATTTCTCGAGAAAGAGAGAGTATAGAAGACGCAACAGCAAAGGGGTTCAAATGAGGAAAAAGGAGCATATTTATCAGATTCGGGAAAGATTTCGAGATCGTTGCGCCGTTTCGAATCCCACCTTTTCAGGATTCAACGGCCGGATTTTACTGTCGCATTTAATGCAGGCACGCGCAAGGCACGTCCCCTGACGTCAGCCTCCCCCTTACCATTATCCAGAATGCCGAAGTGACTCACCTCGCCGAAGTGATTCACTTCGCTTTTCGGGGGGGGGGTAGTGATGGGGTACGAACTAAACCCTAATGGCAAGCCCAATAATAGTGACGGCCCATCAGCCCAGAGCCCAAGAAAGAGTATCTGTTCGGCACCAAAGAGTTCGGCACGACCAAAGAGTTCGGACTCAGCCTACAGCTCGGTAAAAGCCGACCAGTCAAGCTCTCCTCTCAGATCGGCAAGAGCTGATCGGTAAAGTTCAGCAGTTCGGTCTCAGCATTCGACCGAACTAGGAGTTAGTGGACTCATGAAAGGCCTCCACGACCTCCGCTATACCCACGATCTATTTAGTGGTACGAAGCAGTTATTGAGCAGTTATTGCTCACCCACGATCTTGTTAGTGGGGCTGCAAACCACGACCTTAGTTCAATGTATAAATAGAACTTAGATCAGATAGAAAAGGGTTAAGCTCTCTAGAGATAAAATACCATATAGCAAGTCTGTGTTGTAAGCTGTAATCCCAGATCAAGCAATACAATCTTGCCCTCCCTTCTTCCCGTGGACGTAGATTTACCTCAGTAAATCGAACCACGTAAATTCTTTGTGTCGTAATTTTCATTTTCTACCAGCATTTACTAACGTCAGAAATTCGCGGATCCATCACTCATTCTTGATCCCGATTTGCATTCTATTCCTCGGGATTATCTAAATTGGTGTACAATTAAGGGACATAGGAGGTTTTGCTGTTGTTGATATTCGAGGTGATAGGGTGGTGGGTTTTTCTTCTAAATAATTTCTTGTGGTTTTGATCATTCGGTGAAAAGGCTGAATTTTTAATGTAAATTTCTGGGCCTATTGTATTCGATTAGTATTGTGCAGAGCGTTTGTTTTCCATTTTACTTTTGGGTGTGGTTGAATCGGGCTTGTAACTGCAAAGGAGATGTATATTGAGGAATTGAAAGAGGGGGATTCTGAGTGCGGTGAGCAGCAAGTTTGTGAAGGGGCTTTGGTTATTTGGGATCCGAAAAGGCTGTTGGTGGGGGCTGGGGCTCGTGCTCTTTTCTATCCCACATTGTTGTATAATGTTCTCAGGAATAAGATTCAGTCCGAGTTCAGGTGGTGGGATAGGGTTGATGAGGTATATTTTAACCACCCCTTGATTCCACTTCTGTGTATATCTTCTAGCTTTATGGCTCTACTTCTATGTATCTATTTGTCATTGATTTGTAGTATGAGTATTAGTATTAGTATTCCTCTTTGAAGTATGAGTATTAGTATTTGTGTTGTTCTTTAATTAAGACTCATTTTTCATAGAAAAAATAAAACCCTGCCTGGAAATTAATAGAGAGAATGCACTTGGTATGCTTACATAAGCCTCAGGGTCAGCCCATTTAGAGGACATGATTTTCTTGTAAGGGGATATGATTCAATCTGGTGGAGTGTTTAGGTACTTTCCTCATGGAAAAATCAGGTTATAGACGGTTGTAGAGTCTTTATTTGTATTTAGATATCTCTCTTTTGTGTCGTTTAGTTATTCCTTCTTGTTGTCATCACTGGTCTAGATTTATGATTCTGGAAACTTTTCTGCATTTTCCGGTTGTTTTAGATGATTCTTTTTACGAGTGTTGTTGGAATTTTGTAAATTTACGAAAAAATTTTAACCAGCAGCATAAAATTATGTAGGCTCCTGATACATGAAACAAAACATTTGAATTTTCTACATCGTAGTTTTTTATAAAGTAGGAGTATCTTTTATTTGCTTATCTGTTCGTTTTTTTGTCAAGTCTTTATTATTTTTCTGTTATTCCAGTATATTTTGCTAGGAGCTGTTCCATTTCCAACTGATGTGCCGCGCTTGAGAGCTCTAGGCGTGGGTGGGGTTGTTACTTTAAATGAATCATATGAGACTTTAGTTCCGAGTTCACTATATCACGTAAGTTTGTTTTACTCTCACTTAACCATTTTACATTCAACCCTTTAAAAAACTTTAATGTCTCCTATCCGACATTTATGAGATATTTCCTTTGTTATATGATAATGTAATATTTTTATCTAATTTTTCATACTATATCTCATCACAAACGTCATATATTTTCACCTCATGTCAACTTGTTAAGGATTTAACTATTTCATCTAGTTTGGCTGACATGCTGTAGAGGCTTTAAAAGACAAGCGAATATGTATAATTTGACGTCATTGAGTTGATTTTAAATAAAACTGGGAAGTTTTATCTTCTTTAGGCATTTATATTTGGAGCAATAAATAAAATGTTTATGTGATGCTAGTAGGTTTGTTTTCTCATCAGGTTTTTGTTTATGTTGATTAATGTGTTTCGTCTACTGTTTGAAGGATCATGGCATTGAACACTTGTTAATTCCTACAAGAGATTACCTTTTTGCTCCATCACTTGGAGATATATGCCAAGCTGTAGAATTTATCCATGGTAAGTTGTAGTTAGATTCATTTGTCACATAACACAGTTTTCACAGTGTAATTATATGGTCTTACTTTCAACTAGCTTTCACTGCTTTCTCACATATACTCATGCATCCGTTACAGGCAATGCACTCTGTGGCAAAACTACATATGTTCACTGTAAGGCTGGCCGAGGACGAAGCACTACAATAGTTCTCTGTTACCTTGTATACAACCTAACCTGAGAATCTTCACATAATTGCAAAATCCAGTTTTGTTTCAAAGATTTTACTTTCTTTTGAAATTTATCTTTCAATAATAACAGGTTAAACACAAGCACATGACACCTGGAGCTGCATATGAGTATGTGAGATCTATCAGGCCAAGGGTCTTGTTGGCCTCCTCCCAGCGGCAGGTGTGCTTGATTCTACAAGGCATTGAAAATATCTAAAATAGCAATCACATGGAATTAATGTAGCATTTCTCTTTTCCTTGTCAAATCACAGGCTGTTGAAGACTATTACCATAGGCTGAACAAATCTGGGATTGAGAAATGTGTGGTTAATTCTCCAATAACTAGCTTGAGCTTACCTGAGAGATCGGATGTGGAAGAATTTGACGACAACTCATTGGTGTTGATTACTGAGTCGGACCTTGATGGATACGAGGAGAACCAAGAATTAGGGGAAGCAGGCGAGAGTGAAGTGAACCTTGCTTGCAGGGTGCAGGTTGTGAGTCAGGCAGCTATATCGAGGCTGTCGTACCTGTGGGTTCGTTGCCAGACAGGGCAGAAAGTGTCAAGGAGTATGGGAGTGGACATACATGTTTATTGATGGGGAGTGAGAGTTAGGGAATAAAGAAGGGTTTTTTTTCGAGTGGTTGATGGTGGTCCGTCTAAGTGAGAGGGATCTATGTATGAGTACAATTGCCTAAGAAGAGTTGCCAGATTTGGTAAGTGTAGAGTCACAGAGGGTATGGTCGTCCTATGTTTGTTTACCAGGGTTTTATTTTGTCTTGTAACTTTGAGTTGAGCTCACTTCTTGGCTTATCTTTCCCTATGTATAAGCACAACACTTCATCTCATATAATCAGCCTTGCTTGCGTTTTTACAATCTCTCTCCCTCTCTTAGTTTTGAAAGCATTATTTATGATGAATGTGTTTGGACAACAAATCACTAGCAAATTCACTTACTCAACCTAAGTAGAGGGTGTAATGATGATTGAAGATTGCTGGTTAGGCAAAGGACAAATTACATGTTTCTGAACCTGAGGTGTAAGAACAAAGATGGCCATTTGTATATGGTTTCATAACAAATCCAGACAAGAATGTTAGAATCTGAACACAAGGCAGATCTTTATTTAGGACTGAGAATGGATACATTATCTGGTTCATGTTAGTACAACTAAAATCACAGTATCGTCGTGGTAGAGAAGATCTCGACTGATCTGAAATAGGTCTACAAAATTTAGTCTCTTCAATCAGAAGCATACAGCTTGAGCTTCTTTCCTTCATGAGGAGACCAGGCCGAGGCATGGGATGATTTAGACAGTCTTGGTTGTGCAGTGCTGTTTTCGAGCAAGTATGGGAGTATGTAGTCCTTCATTTCGCCATAGGAAACTTCTAGATGGGACCCCGATACGTTGACAAATTTCACTTTCCCAGCCTCATCCAAGGTCTTCAAGCCAATCCAATCTTCAGTGTACAGGGTAGTCTGCAAGATTGGTTTTTGGATATAAATGTAAGGAATCATAGCTAATGACCTTACAATATGTAACAATCAATATGAAAACTATGAAAAAGATGAAATATTTGACATAAATCATAACACCTCTTGTGCTGGCAAAATGGGGTCCCAGGAGCCATCCGGGAAATACCCAAACCAAGAGGTCTCTTTCGGCACTAAAACAATGTCGTTCTCAAACTGAATGAAAGTAAAGAAACAAAATCTTGAGCAATGCTACAAAAATTATAAAAGAAAAAAAAAATTAAGCACTATGTTCCACTTCACCTTGATTAGCACCAAGTTCTCCAAGCTAGAAAACCGCTTCTTGTATGTGGAATTCTTGTGAAACTCGTTGTTAAGCACAGGGAGAAATTTGCATCCGTTTTTATAGGAATCTAAATCCTGATCATGAGAAAGAAGTGTGCCCGATCCAATCAAATAAATTCGACAATGAATGGCAACTTATACACTAACTGAATGTGAAAGAAAGCTTCAATATAAGATAGATAAAAATGATGGGAGTGAGGGCGTATCGAGATAGAAGAAGAATAACTGCAGAACTATAATTGCAAAACAAGATCAAATCGACTCACTGTCGGAATCTTGATGTAGTTTGTAGGCGCTAGATGTTCCTGCAACCACATAAAGATAGACATTCAGAAGGGTGAAGTGTGTGTGATTGAATTGAGTACTTCAGCCAAGAAAATGAAATGAAGCGTGGTTAGAGATTGATCAACATGTTGGTGGCTAATCACTACGAATGAGTTATAATCGGAAGGAATATACGTATAATTAAAGTTGGCCCAGAAAGCAAAGCATAATTTCCTTTATTTGTGTGAATGTGAGCAGCAGAATCTACTAAGTATATGAATCAACCAATGTGTGGAGAATAGTGAACCTGAACGTAGTTGCTGTAAACTGCCAACTCGATCAAAAAGTCCACTAGAATGCAAAACCAAGCTGACTGCAAAATCAAGCACAATACATTATCTTAAACAATTTGTAGTCCATGAGAAACAATTGGTATATAAAACAGAGAATTGGCCCATCTACCATCTGAATTGTTCAGATCTTTCCAGAGGAACTTCGTTAAAACCCGTAATGAAGTATTAAAGCAGTTATTTTTTTAGTGATCACAAGACATTGAATAGCATGATGTCTAAGAAGATTCAACGAGTCTAAAAGGAAAACTTACTTGACAGAGAGGAATGGCAGCTATTCCAGCATGTGGACCTGCCAGAGATACAAAATTTCTG
The DNA here is from genome assembly GCF_004379255.2 of Salvia splendens. Taxonomy (NCBI): domain Eukaryota; kingdom Viridiplantae; phylum Streptophyta; class Magnoliopsida; order Lamiales; family Lamiaceae; genus Salvia; species Salvia splendens. The sequence goes on from NC_056035.1 coordinate 33,378,962, forward strand.
ACCTGTTGCCAAGGTGACAAATATGAAGAATTTCTATATAAGTGCAGCTTGCAGATTACAGTTAGAACTTGCACAAGAACACTTCCGTTCTTATTGACAACAGAATATGCAAATAAAGCTGCTGGTTGTTAGTCGAGAATAGAGCATCGAAGCAGTCACAACAGCAATTTAAAGTCTGATTAGTATATGTGAAAGGATTTCAGATACATATACTTGTATACTCTGCAATATTAAGTCTCTTCTATTTGAATAATTTATATATATAATAATTTTAAGTCTCTTCTATTTGAATAATTTGTATATATAATAATTTTAGACACATACTACTAAAATGTCGAAAGGAAGATTTCAAAAATGTAGACTGCAGGAAATAATCCTAAATATATGTACACAAAATAATCTTTCAAAACAAATCCAGTGATAACTTACAGGGGGTGCTCCGTCACAGAGCTCAATGACGCCTCTCCCGACCAAATTACCCTGAAAAGTATAAGATCGAGATTCACATGAGGATGGAAACCGTTTAAAGATGACATTAATCAACAGGGAGGTTTCATGACTGAAAAAGAGAATAATGCTCAGAAGTCGCAAATTGACAATCTGATGTCACCTGTGAGAGCCCGACAATGTTGTATCCTCCACTGAGCTCACTCATGCTCTTGACCTGTAAGTTGAACGCATTCTATCTGAGAAAGAATTCCTTGTCAATGGAGTAACTGCTCGGACAAAGTTACTGTACCTTCTCACAGGCCAAGGCTGTCTACATCACAAAATCAGAATGCATCATTTGCGGTGTTTCAGTTCATAAGAGAGGTGATTATCTGGTCATTTCATGACGAAATAATAATACCTGTTCAAAGAAAGGCATAGTCCATGAATCCAATGCACCATTTCCTATTTCACTAAAAGAAAGGCAAGAAGAAGATAACAAGAAATAATTAGTTCCATTTGCCTCGAAATTAACAAGGATGGTTTGACATTGCAGAGTCAATAACTCTTCTGTTAAAGATATGAAGCAATGTCTACTGCCACGACTTGTTCTAAACTCCTTTGTCCTCAACTAGCAAACTCAACTTTCTGGTGATAGTCACCAAGAATCTTATTCCCTTGCTACATTCAAAATCTTATTCCCAAGAATCATAACAAGTTTGATATAATGCTAGGTCTTAAAATGTACAATGCTTCAACCATGGCAGAAATGAGTAGTGTATAATTAGACAATCGAAACAGCAATAACATACATGCAGTGTCCCTGTGCACCAGACCAATCGCTGAGAAGAGTGGTGAACTGTGAAATCCCTTTGTTATTACAATTGTCCGAGATTCCTGCAACATTAAGCCAAACAGCAAAGCCATATATTACAATGAGGATTCATAATTCAACTACTGAAAATGCAGAAAGTAAATGGTTCAGATTCTAGTTACAAGAACCGGAAACATGCTATTTCCAGAAAGAGAAAGCATGTCCTCACACACACAAAAACACCCTCGGAAATCAAGTTTCAATACTGCTTCAGACTATCATAATTCTCCTCATTAGCAACCATAACCCCATTCCCTTGTTACAGTCAAAATCTTACTAAACAACCTCAGCTTTGACCTCTGTTTACATCAAAGTTTCTAGAAATGCTTCCAAGAAAACGCCCAATGAATAAAAAGTGAAAACTCCATAAAAGAGTAATCTTTATCCTTTCCATATAGAAGTCAAAGCAACTGAAAAACAACAAATCGGCCTTCAACTCTCCCAGTGGTAGTTAAAACAGAGACACTAAAACAAATATTCCAACACTAAAGAAACAAAACGATGATGCACCAGAGGCACAGAAGCTCATAAAATATGCTAATCTGTAACTCCAACACAAATCGATCGGAAAACTCATTGATCAAATATTGCCAACAGCAAACTAAATCAAACCAAAAACAGCAAATATAACTAATACGAAACGCAGAAGTTAATCTATCACAGCAGACGAAAAATCACCATGAAAAACGACAAACGGGATGGAAAGAGAAGTTCTTGGAAGAAACGACAACAAAGCTACAGCAAACATAAGCAAGAAATGGTTGTTAGAGGCCATGGATTGTTGAAATCAGTGGCCTCTAGCTCCAGAAATGCTGGGATGGTTCAGTTAGTTTGTCGAAGATGAGAGGCAGTTGGCAGTTGGCTCTCTCCTCCGTTAATTGTCGAACACGATACTTGACCAAGAATAGTGCGACACCTGAGCCAAGGTCTGGATTTGGGAGTGCATATATTTAAATTTATATTTATTTATCTATAAAAAAATATCGGTCTAACTTAGAAATAAATGTGGATGAGTGGATAACATGGTATTTAAAGTATTTACTTACCTATAAAAATATGGATTTAGTTTAAAGTAAATTTTGTGATGAGTACATAATAACTGACCCTTAAATTTATACTCCTTATTCATTTGCCTATCAAATAACCTAAATTAAATTTTTTTTTCACCACAAAATTTCACTCCTCTATGTAAGAAGGAAAAAATAAAATAGAACTACATATTCAAATTCAAAAACATACTATAATTTTAATTAGAAAATTCATAAAAGAAAAGTATAAATATCAATGTGACCACTTTAATGAATCAACATATATATGAGTAGGGATGTCAATTAAGTCATTCCAGCAGATTTCGAATCAATCCTACTAGAATCTCATATCAATTAGGTTTGAGCTAATCGGATTGTAATTTTTATTAGATTATAAATATCATACCTAATCTTAAAGGTTCAGGTTTCAGATTAGCTCATGTGCTAATGTAGCTGCCATCGATAAAATTAACATATAATCAATCTAATACATAATGATGAAAATTATTCATATTTATATAATGTAAAATATATATTTATGCTAATTTTGAGATATATGCTTAAATTAAAAAATAATTAAGATTTGTATAAATAAAATAAAGCATAACTATTTTGAGAAATTTAAAGTATCTTTTAGAAATTAAAACTTTTTACCGTGAATTTGAATTTTCTAATCTATTTATTAAATTCATAAAAATCTAACATATATGTATATTTAATACACGATCTGTCTGACTATAAGCAACTCCTTTTTGGAATGTCCAACTTTAAATGATACTTCATCCGCCCCATAATAGATGACATACTTGGGGAATGACATGAACTTTTAGGAAATATTGCTTTGTGTGTTAGGTGGAGAGAGAAAATAGTATATTTAATGTGAGAGAGAGCTTTTTCCATAAAAGAAAATGTGATATTTTTTGTGGGATAAACTAAAAAAGAAAATGTGACATCTATTATAAGACAGAAGAATACATTTCTAAAAATAGAAACATTACTCTTTTTACTTTTTTCTTCCTTTCCATTTAATTCAAAAACAACATTACATAAAATTTCGTGCCGGATAAAAAATGATCCAAATAGAATGGGACGGAGAAGAGTATAAAAAATTGAATTTTTTTTTTGTTAATTAGTTACATTATAAAAATTATTAACGAAGGGCATCCCTATATATTTAAAAAACCCTCCGTGTGCACTGACATCCATATATATAAGGGCATTTGCAATTGGTAGGAAACGGGCTCGGTACCCGGTGCAACCCTATTTTGGGGGTAGCAATCCGGCTCCGGACACAGAGGGGGCCACTCGAGAGGTGAGAGACCGTGCATGGCTATGCGGTCCAGCACTTGATGCAGCCAGTGTTGCGGAGCTCCAAGCTGGAACGGTGTGTTTTGCGGGTGGGCAGGCTGCAATTTTTTTTTTAAAATCAAATTTTCAACTCTATAAATGCACAAACATAACACATCTCACCTTCATTTCATCCTTTCCGTATTCTCCATTTACAAATTTTTCAATCAGTGATGCGGATTTCTATCTCGATTCAATCATTCCCTAAATAAGTACTCTTACGCATAAACAGCCAAAAATGACTGGATTCTAATCCGAGATGGCATGCTTATTTCTGCATATACAATGCATATCATCATGCTCAGGTTTTTCCCAGGACATGCACATAGAATCTATCATCAGATGAATAACGATAAACAAAGGTATCAAATCCTTTAAAAACTTCCAACTACTCTCTTGAGCTTAACTAACATCCAAGGCATCAATAATTTCAAAATGCATCTGCATATCAGGGAGTTTACTTGGAAAGTATAGTCTCTCACGAAGATGCAATTTACCAGCATTTCGTCTCGCAGCAAGCTTCACAAGTCGAACAAGGGCGTCCTTCTCTTTACGGATCCAAATCCGCCTTTCATCACACCACTGTCTTGGAGTTCCATGGAACAGAAACCTGATGCCCAGCTGCTTCTGAGCGAGACCTTCCGATATCCTGTCAATCACATCTTTATTGGTGAGATACGCTCCTTCAGAGTTCAAGCCGACATCCACATAATGAATTTCGGATATGCTGTTGAAGAGGCGCTCCTTTGATGTGGGTACAATCCAGTTGTCTTCTTTGACAGCAGATTGAGATTCTGAGAAGAAGGCAAACTCAGTTATGAGCTGATTAAGCACTGTACCGCCCTTGCTGAACCCAAGAAGCGCTGTATGTGGTTTGCATGGGGATGACGAAGAAGCTTCAGTTAGGTATGGCTCTTTTTGTTTTCCCGAAACGACATTTTTTGCCTGCAATGCAGTGGCCAATGTCATACTTAGGTTATCACTTAGCGAGCAGCATAATGTATTTTCCCAAGAAGAAGTCTCAGCTCAAGCAGACAGATGTTTTAAATTTCTCTTTAAAATGACAGGATCAAAACATACAATACAACCCGCACACGTAGATCATAAATTAAGATACGTTCATTACCTCTGCAAGAAACGTAGACAAGAGCAAGACCAGTGATGTAGAAGCTGGGAATCCAGTTGCATCATACGATTTTGGCTCTCCGTACTCATTTACAGAGGGGATGAAATCCTTATAAACAGCAAAAGGTCCATTAAAAATGGCAGCCTCCACAACGAAGGCATTAATGGATCCACCAAATTTTGAAACTAAAATTTCAGCAATCTTCTGAGGATCAGATAATCTCTCGATCACTGGATTTTCCGTTCCTTCCACCCGATCTCCACTAAAGAATATTGCATTTCCAGAAGGTACCTATCTCACGTAAATCATTTAAAAACTTTAAGGTAACTGTTCACAACTATTTTTCTTTTTGGGTTGCTTTTTTCAGATATGCAAGACTGTAACCAAAACACATACTGCAAGCTTTTTCGAAGAAGGGGAAAGGGCAAGGGATGCTGCAATTCGGTAGAAAATAGTGCTATCCGGATGCAACCGGATTTTCAAGATGCCACTCCAACGATCCATGCTTTTCTGATCAAGTAATATTGTAATTATGTTAAAAACTCCATTAGCTTTAACAAATAAAGCTGTATAAAAGATACTTAGTATTTGTTTGGAGAAGTTAAGAGCATCCAATTAGCTAAAAGCAAAGTGTATGACATAAATGTGCATGAGAATAATTGAGACAATTCAAAGAAATATGTTTCCATGATTGAGTCCCCATTCAAACAAAACAACAACTTAGTAGAAAAGCATAACAATCAATGGTGCTAAGGTAAAAAAATCCTTATATTGGTGCTTTACCCTTACGATTGAGAAGTTACACTCTAGTCATGAAGCTACTTCTCATCCCTACCATTGATTAATGCAAAGGATGTGAACAAATCAATGTTCGTTAAGGCTAAAGCTTCTACTGTTGCTCCAGAAAAATTAACAAAAAAGTGGTGTTGAAAATAAAACTCAGTAATTACATTCAGATTTTCCTGAAAAGATGACAATTCATAAAACGTAAGATCAATTAACCGTATGATCACTTCAAGCTACAAGTGAGGGGCGGAAAATCTTAATAAGAAGCGTTCTCCATTCATGAAACAAAAACTTACCTTAGATTTATCTCACCGGTTAAGAAAATGAAAAGTCATAGTTGTAACTTGTGAATGAATAAGCTACAGTATTAAAAACTGAGTTAAAATACCAGTTTCAAATTGAAACTAATTCCATGGCAAAATTAACAGACCAGTAATCAATCCGACAGCAAAACTCGATACCCAACCAAGCCGGAAAAAGATACACCAAAATAAAAGCACGTGAAGTCAGAGAGACATTTTAACAAACAGACGGCGACACAGAGAGAAAACGGTGGAATTCGGTCGAACCCCTGGATTTCAATATGCCTGCCGCTTCATCGCAAATCTGATAGAGACGGGGGAAGAGGGAAATCCGAGTTGGGTGAGAGCCACCTAATTAATTTGAGTAGTGTGGATCGAATCTAGACTCCTGAGTTTTAATTTTCATCTGTGGATTTTAGTTATGGATAGGCGGACTGGATGGAATTAATTTCTTTCTACTCCCTCTAGTAATGGTCCCTCTTATAGTAGACAAAGTTTAAAAAAAATTTAGAAAAACAAATTAGTGTAATATGAGACCTACTTTTTTATATTTGTTTTATAATAAAATGTGAATAAAGTGAATTTGTGGAACGTGAGACTTACTTATCTGGTAAAAATGAAATGTGATAATTATTGTGAGATGGACCAAAATGGAAAAGAGTGACAATTATTATGGGACGGAGAGAATATATAAATTTAGAATAAATATTATCAATAATTATTTTTCTATTAAAATGCTATTAAGATAAATATTCAAATTTAATAAAATAAAATAAAATAAAAAGTGCATTGCAGTCTAGCTCGGACCCTCAATAATGGCGGACACATATGTATCAAACAAGGGGGCTTTAACCCCAAATGAATCTATTAGAGTAGTTAATTTATGCAAATCTATTAAAGTCCCTCCCAACCAGGGGCGGACGCAGAAAATTTTGTTGGTAGGGGCTCTACTATACTACTCGTTTTGTGCTTAAAAAAGTCTCTTTTAGCTATTTTTGGCTAAAGCCAAATACGGAGTATTGTTTTTAACAAATCACAGTTACACATGTCAAAACAATTACTACTAGTTTGTATAGAAAGTGTGTGTGTTAAATGTTTGGCAACAGCACTGCATGTCTGCCAAATAATGAATACTCTATGACTTGTGATAAAGATGCATATCTCTCTCTCTTTATTGCTCAAAACACTCTTCATAAGTGGTTACACACATATAGCCTTAGTGTAGCACATGCTTATATTTAAAGAAGTTATCCACGTACAGGGGCGGAAGCAGAAAATTTTGTTGGTAGGGGCTCTACTATACTACTCGTTTTGTGCTTAAAAAAGTCTCTTTTAGCTATTTTTGGCTAAAGCCAAATACGGAGTATTGTTTTTAACAAATCACAGTTACACATGTCAAAACAATTACTACTAGTTTGTACAGAAAGTGTGTGTGTTAAATGTTTGGCAACAGCACTGCATGTCTGCCAAATAATGAATACTCTATGACTTGTGATAAAGATGCATATCTCTCTCTCTTTATTGCTCAAAACACTCTTCATAAGTGGTTACACACATATAGCCTTAGTGTAGCACATGCTTATATTTAAAGAAGTTATCCACGTACAGGGGCGGAAGCAGAAAAATTTGTTGGTAGGGGCTCTACTATACTACTCGTTTTGTGCTTAAAAAAGTCTCTTTTAGCTATTTTTGGCTAAAGCCAAATACGGAGTATTGTTTTTAACAAATCACAGTTACACATGTCAAAACAATTACTACTAGTTTGTACAGAAAGTGTGTGTGTTAAATGTTTGGCAACAGCACTGCATGTCTGCCAAATAATGAATACTCTATGACTTGTGATAAAGATGCATATCTCTCTCTCTTTATTGCTCAAAACACTCTTCATAAGTGGTTACACACATATAGCCTTAGTGTAGCACATGCTTATATTTAAAGAAGTTATCCACGTACAGGGGCGGACGCAGAAAATTTTGTTGGTAGGGGCTCTACTATACTACTCGTTTTGTGCTTAAAAAAGTCTCTTTTAGCTATTTTTGGCTAAAGCCAAATACGGAGTATTGTTTTTAACAAATCACAGTTACACATGTCAAAACAATTACTACTAGTTTGTACAGAAAGTGTGTGTGTTAAATGTTTGGCAACAGCACTGCATGTCTGCCAAATAATGAATACTCTATGACTTGTGATAAAGATGCATATCTCTCTCTCTTTATTGCTCAAAACACTCTTCATAAGTGGTTACACACATATAGCCTTAGTGTAGCACATGCTTATATTTAAAGAAGTTATCCACGTACAGGGGCGGAAGCAGAAAAATTTGTTGGTAGGGGCTCTACTATACTACTCGTTTTGTGCTTAAAAAAGTCTCTTTTAGCTATTTTTGGCTAAAGCCAAATACGGAGTATTGTTTTTAACAAATCACAGTTACACATGTCAAAACAATTACTACTAGTTTGTACAGAAAGTGTGTGTGTTAAATGTTTGGCAACAGCACTGCATGTCTGCCAAATAATGAATACTCTATGACTTGTGATAAAGATGCATATCTCTCTCTCTTTATTGCTCAAAACACTCTTCATAAGTGGTTACACACATATAGCCTTAGTGTAGCACATGCTTATATTTAAAGAAGTTATCCACGTACAGGGGCGGACGCAGAAAATTTTGTTGGTAGGGGCTCTACTATACTACTCGTTTTGTGCTTAAAAAAGTCTCTTTTAGCTATTTTTGGCTAAAGCCAAATACGGAGTATTGTTTTTAACAAATCACAGTTACACATGTCAAAACAATTACTACTAGTTTGTATAGAAAGTGTGTGTGTTAAATGTTTGGCAACAGCACTGCATGTCTGCCAAATAATGAATACTCTATGACTTGTGATAAAGATGCATATCTCTCTCTCTTTATTGCTCAAAACACTCTTCATAAGTGGTTACACACATATAGCCTTAGTGTAGCACATGCTTATATTTAAAGAAGTTATCCACGTACAGGGGCGGACGCAGAAAATTTTGTTGGTAGGGGCTCTACTATACTACTCGTTTTGTGCTTAAAAAAGTCTCTTTTAGCTATTTTTGGCTAAAGCCAAATACGGAGTATTGTTTTAACAAATCACAGTTACACATGTCAAAACAATTACTACTAGTTTGTACAGAAAGTGTGTGTGTTAAATGTTTGGCAACAGCACTGCATGTCTGCCAAATAATGAATACTCTATGACTTGTGATAAAGATGCATATCTCTCTCTCTTTATTGCTCAAAACACTCTTCATAAGTGGTTACACACATATAGCCTTAGTGTAGCACATGCTTATATTTAAAGAAGTTATCCACGTACAGGGGCGGAAGCAGAAAAATTTGTTGGTAGGGGCTCTACTATACTACTCGTTTTGTGCTTAAAAAAGTCTCTTTTAGCTATTTTTGGCTAAAGCCAAATACGGAGTATTGTTTTTAACAAATCACAGTTACACATGTCAAAACAATTACTACTAGTTTGTACAGAAAGTGTGTGTGTTAAATGTTTGGCAACAGCACTGCATGTCTGCCAAATAATGAATACTCTATGACTTGTGATAAAGATGCATATCTCTCTCTCTTTATTGCTCAAAACACTCTTCATAAGTGGTTACACACATATAGCCTTAGTGTAGCACATGCTTATATTTAAAGAAGTTATCCACGTACAGGGGCGGACGCAGAAAATTTTGTTGGTAGGGGCTCTACTATACTACTCGTTTTGTGCTTAAAAAAGTCTCTTTTAGCTATTTTTGGCTAAAGCCAAATACGGAGTATTGTTTTTAACAAATCACAGTTACACATGTCAAAACAATTACTACTAGTTTGTACAGAAAGTGTGTGTGTTAAATGTTTGGCAACAGCACTGCATGTCTGCCAAATAATGAATACTCTATGACTTGTGATAAAGATGCATATCTCTCTCTCTTTATTGCTCAAAACACTCTTCATAAGTGGTTACACACATATAGCCTTAGTGTAGCACATGCTTATATTTAAAGAAGTTATCCACGTACAGGGGCGGAAGCAGAAAATTTTGTTGGTAGGGGCTCTACTATACTACTCGTTTTGTGCTTAAAAAAGTCTCTTTTAGCTATTTTTGGCTAAAGCCAAATACGGAGTATTGTTTTTAACAAATCACAGTTACACATGTCAAAACAATTACTACTAGTTTGTACAGAAAGTGTGTGTGTTAAATGTTTGGCAACAGCACTGCATGTCTGCCAAATAATGAATACTCTATGACTTGTGATAAAGATGCATATCTCTCTCTCTTTATTGCTCAAAACACTCTTCATAAGTGGTTACACACATATAGCCTTAGTGTAGCACATGCTTATATTTAAAGAAGTTATCCACGTACAGGGGCGGAAGCAGAAAAATTTGTTGGTAGGGGCACTACTATACTACTCGTTTTGTGCTTAAAAAAGTCTCTTTTAGCTATTTTTGGCTAAAGCCAAATACGGAGTATTGTTTTTAACAAATCACAGTTACACATGTCAAAACAATTACTACTAGTTTGTACAGAAAGTGTGTGTGTTAAATGTTTGGCAACAGCACTGCATGTCTGCCAAATAATGAATACTCTATGACTTGTGATAAAGATGCATATCTCTCTCTCTTTATTGCTCAAAACACTCTTCATAAGTGGTTACACACATATAGCCTTAGTGTAGCACATGCTTATATTTAAAGAAGTTATCCACGTACAGGGGCGGACGCAGAAAATTTTGTTGGTAGGGGCTCTACTATACTACTCGTTTTGTGCTTAAAAAAGTCTCTTTTAGCTATTTTTGGCTAAAGCCAAATACGGAGTATTGTTTTTAACAAATCACAGTTACACATGTCAAAACAATTACTACTAGTTTGTATAGAAAGTGTGTGTGTTAAATGTTTGGCAACAGCACTGCATGTCTGCCAAATAATGAATACTCTATGACTTGTGATAAAGATGCATATCTCTCTCTCTTTATTGCTCAAAACACTCTTCATAAGTGGTTACACACATATAGCCTTAGTGTAGCACATGCTTATATTTAAAGAAGTTATCCACGTACAGGGGCGGACGCAGAAAATTTTGTTGGTAGGGGCTCTACTATACTACTCGTTTTGTGCTTAAAAAAGTCTCTTTTAGCTATTTTTGGCTAAAGCCAAATACGGAGTATTGTTTTTAACAAATCACAGTTACACATGTCAAAACAATTACTACTAGTTTGTACAGAAAGTGTGTGTGTTAAATGTTTGGCAACAGCACTGCATGTCTGCCAAATAATGAATACTCTATGACTTGTGATAAAGATGCATATCTCTCTCTCTTTATTGCTCAAAACACTCTTCATAAGTGGTTACACACATATAGCCTTAGTGTAGCACATGCTTATATTTAAAGAAGTTATCCACGTACAGGGGCGGAAGCAGAAAAATTTGTTGGTAAGGGCTCTACTATACTACTCGTTTTGTGCTTAAAAAAGTCTCTTTTAGCTATTTTTGGCTAAAGCCAAATACGGAGTATTGTTTTTAACAAATCACAGTTACACATGTCAAAACAATTACTACTAGTTTGTACAGAAAGTGTGTGTGTTAAATGTTTGGCAACAGCACTGCATGTCTGCCAAATAATGAATACTCTATGACTTGTGATAAAGATGCATATCTCTCTCTCTTTATTGCTCAAAACACTCTTCATAAGTGGTTACACACATATAGCCTTAGTGTAGCACATGCTTATATTTAAAGAAGTTATCCACGTACAGGGGCGGACGCAGAAAATTTTGTTGGTAGGGGCTCTACTATACTACTCGTTTTGTGCTTAAAAAAGTCTCTTTTAGCTATTTTTGGCTAAAGCCAAATACGGAGTATTGTTTTTAACAAATCACAGTTACACATGTCAAAACAATTACTACTAGTTTGTACAGAAAGTGTGTGTGTTAAATGTTTGGCAACAGCACTGCATGTCTGCCAAATAATGAATACTCTATGACTTGTGATAAAGATGCATATCTCTCTCTCTTTATTGCTCAAAACACTCTTCATAAGTGGTTACACACATATAGCCTTAGTGTAGCACATGCTTATATTTAAAGAAGTTATCCACGTACAGGGGCGGACGCAGAAAATTTTGTTGGTAGGGGCTCTACTATACTACTCGTTTTGTGCTTAAAAAAGTCTCTTTTAGCTATTTTTGGCTAAAGCCAAATACGGAGTATTGTTTTTAACAAATCACAGTTACACATGTCAAAACAATTACTACTAGTTTGTACAGAAAGTGTGTGTGTTAAATGTTTGGCAACAGCACTGCATGTCTGCCAAATAATGAATACTCTATGACTTGTGATAAAGATGCATATCTCTCTCTCTTTATTGCTCAAAACACTCTTCATAAGTGGTTACACACATATAGCCTTAGTGTAGCACATGCTTATATTTAAAGAAGTTATCCACGTACAGGGGCGGAAGCAGAAAAATTTGTTGGTAGGGGCTCTACTATACTACTCGTTTTGTGCTTAAAAAAGTCTCTTTTAGCTATTTTTGGCTAAAGCCAAATACGGAGTATTGTTTTTAACAAATCACAGTTACACATGTCAAAACAATTACTACTAGTTTGTACAGAAAGTGTGTGTGTTAAATGTTTGGCAACAGCACTGCATGTCTGCCAAATAATGAATACTCTATGACTTGTGATAAAGATGCATATCTCTCTCTCTTTATTGCTCAAAACACTCTTCATAAGTGGTTACACACATATAGCCTTAGTGTAGCACATGCTTATATTTAAAGAAGTTATCCACGTACAGGGGCGGACGCAGAAAATTTTGTTGGTAGGGGCTCTACTATACTACTCGTTTTGTGCTTAAAAAAGTCTCTTTTAGCTATTTTTGGCTAAAGCCAAATACGGAGTATTGTTTTTAACAAATCACAGTTACACATGTCAAAACAATTACTACTAGTTTGTACAGAAAGTGTGTGTGTTAAATGTTTGGCAACAGCACTGCATGTCTGCCAAATAATGAATACTCTATGACTTGTGATAAAGATGCATATCTCTCTCTCTTTATTGCTCAAAACACTCTTCATAAGTGGTTACACACATATAGCCTTAGTGTAGCACATGCTTATATTTAAAGAAGTTATCCACGTACAGGGGCGGACGCAGAAAATTTTGTTGGTAGGGGCTCTACTATACTACTCGTTTTGTGCTTAAAAAAGTCTCTTTTAGCTATTTTTGGCTAAAGCCAAATACGGAGTATTGTTTTTAACAAATCACAGTTACACATGTCAAAACAATTACTACTAGTTTGTACAGAAAGTGTGTGTGTTAAATGTTTGGCAACAGCACTGCATGTCTGCCAAATAATGAATACTCTATGACTTGTGATAAAGATGCATATCTCTCTCTCTTTATTGCTCAAAACACTCTTCATAAGTGGTTACACACATATAGCCTTAGTGTAGCACATGCTTATATTTAAAGAAGTTATCCACGTACAGGGGCGGACGCAGAAAATTTTGTTGGTAGGGGCTCTACTATACTACTCGTTTTGTGCTTAAAAAAGTCTCTTTTAGCTATTTTTGGCTAAAGCCAAATACGGAGTATTGTTTTTAACAAATCACAGTTACACATGTCAAAACAATTACTACTAGTTTGTACAGAAAGTGTGTGTGTTAAATGTTTGGCAACAGCACTGCATGTCTGCCAAATAATGAATACTCTATGACTTGTGATAAAGATGCATATCTCTCTCTCTTTATTGCTCAAAACACTCTTCATAAGTGGTTACACACATATAGCCTTAGTGTAGCACATGCTTATATTTAAAGAAGTTATCCACGTACAGGGGCGGACGCAGAAAATTTTGTTGGTAGGGGCTCTACTATACTACTCGTTTTGTGCTTAAAAAAGTCTCTTTTAGCTATTTTTGGCTAAAGCCAAATACGGAGTATTGTTTTTAACAAATCACAGTTACACATGTCAAAACAATTACTACTAGTTTGTACAGAAAGTGTGTGTGTTAAATGTTTGGCAACAGCACTGCATGTCTGCCAAATAATGAATACTCTATGACTTGTGATAAAGATGCATATCTCTCTCTCTTTATTGCTCAAAACACTCTTCATAAGTGGTTACACACATATAGCCTTAGTGTAGCAATGCTTATATTTAAAGAAGTTATCCACGTACAGGGGCGGAAGCAGAAAAATTTGTTGGTAGGGGCTCTACTATACTACTCGTTTTGTGCTTAAAAAAGTCTCTTTTAGCTATTTTTGGCTAAAGCCAAATACGGAGTATTGTTTTTAACAAATCACAGTTACACATGTCAAAACAATTACTACTAGTTTGTACAGAAAGTGTGTGTGTTAAATGTTTGGCAACAGCACTGCATGTCTGCCAAATAATGAATACTCTATGACTTGTGATAAAGATGCATATCTCTCTCTCTTTATTGCTCAAAACACTCTTCATAAGTGGTTACACACATATAGCCTTAGTGTAGCACATGCTTATATTTAAAGAAGTTATCCACGTACAGGGGCGGACGCAGAAAATTTTGTTGGTAGGGGCTCTACTATACTACTCGTTTTGTGCTTAAAAAAGTCTCTTTTAGCTATTTTTGGCTAAAGCCAAATACGGAGTATTGTTTTTAACAAATCACAGTTACACATGTCAAAACAATTACTACTAGTTTGTACAGAAAGTGTGTGTGTTAAATGTTTGGCAACAGCACTGCATGTCTGCCAAATAATGAATACTCTATGACTTGTGATAAAGATGCATATCTCTCTCTCTTTATTGCTCAAAACACTCTTCATAAGTGGTTACACACATATAGCCTTAGTGTAGCACATGCTTATATTTAAAGAAGTTATCCACGTACAGGGGCGGACGCAGAAAATTTTGTTGGTAGGGGCTCTACTATACTACTCGTTTTGTGCTTAAAAAAGTCTCTTTTAGCTATTTTTGGCTAAAGCCAAATACGGAGTATTGTTTTTAACAAATCACAGTTACACATGTCAAAACAATTACTACTAGTTTGTACAGAAAGTGTGTGTGTTAAATGTTTGGCAACAGCACTGCATGTCTGCCAAATAATGAATACTCTATGACTTGTGATAAAGATGCATATCTCTCTCTCTTTATTGCTCAAAACACTCTTCATAAGTGGTTACACACATATAGCCTTAGTGTAGCACATGCTTATATTTAAAGAAGTTATCCACGTACAGGGGCGGACGCAGAAAATTTTGTTGGTAGGGGCTCTACTATACTACTCGTTTTGTGCTTAAAAAAGTCTCTTTTAGCTATTTTGGTTGATCGAACAAAATTAGTTCAGTTTGACAGTTAAACCTGTAATGCTCCCAAAATCTATGTATTTAAGAGATAAAAAAGTACTCCATTCGTCGCATTCAAGATGTCCACATTCTTGAGGATATGAGATTTTGGGAAGTATTATTAGGTGGAACAAGTAGAGGGAAAAAGGTAGTTGAATATTTTAATTAGGAAGAAGAGAAAAATAGAAAGATTTATTTCCAAATATAGAAAGTAATCAATTTTAATGGACAAACTGAACAAGAAATAAAGGAAATATAAATATAGAAATATATAATCTCTCTTGTGTCCATTAAAAAGGAAAGAAAAGGTGGAGAACCTATCATTTATTAAAATTTTGTGTCCAACTCCCTAAATACAAAATAATACACGGCGCATATAAAATAAAGAAACGTCTTGTTTTAAGCAAAAAGATTTTAACATTTAAAAAGTACTAAAACAGTTTATAATATGAACCAATAAATGAACAACACCTCATTTCAAGGTGGTCAATGTTCTCACTATTCACACATAAGCATTAAAATATTATTAAACTATTAATACTACACGTTTGTGTTTTAAAAAAGCGGGCCATCGTCTTCCTCAACCACATACAACCATTTTTGCTCCATTTTATCTCTGTATGTTTTGTTTTCTTGATTCAATTCAGCCATTTTTACATTTCTAATTCAGATCATTTAGTTGTCTGGTGCAATAATTTAGTAAGGACTAAAGATCATTTTTAAAAATTCTAGAAATTTTAGAAGTAGAAAAACTAAGAAAATGAAATTTTGGGTGAGGGCTTAAGCCCTCCCCTCATTACACGTGTGTCCGCCTCTGCTCCCAACAATCCACAGCACCTAAATATATGTTTTTGAATTAATTTCAATAGACATAGCTCCCTCCAATCTATTTTTCTGCCTGGATTTTAAAGATTTTTAAACGTGAAGAACCCACTATAAAGGGTGCTCGTCATTGATGTTATTAGACGCGCAAAATTAATAGTTTTGGACCAAGAACCGTGCATCAACTTGGCCCAATAACATAGGCAGACCAGTCGAAAATTACTTGGCTACAAATATTAGTATTATGCAATTAGATTTGCAAAATGATGAATCAACAACTGCAAGTAGACAAACTTTCAAAAGACTAATTAAATACATACTACAAATTCCATCAGTAGCATGTAAGTTTTGTTCAGTTAAAATAGGTAGTAGAGAAAGGAAATGCAAAAGACAACCAAAACTAGAGTAGCGGATTTAGTCTACTTCCTCCATCTTGCTGCCATCGGCATCAGCCTCAGCTTCCTCCAGGGAAGGCATATCAACATCGGCTTCACCAGCATCATCATCATCAATGCTCAGTCCCAGCTTCAACATCCTGTGTATTCTGTTGCCAAAGGTGTTGGGCTCATCCAGACTGAAACCAGAGGTGAGGAGAGCAGTCTCAAACAGCAACATAACCAAGTCTTTCACAGACTTGTCGTTCTTGTCAGCATCAGCCCTCTTTCTCAGCTCCTCCATGATTGGGTTCTCAGGATTTATCTCCATAGTCTTCTTGCTTGACATGTACCCAGCCATGCTCGAGTCCCTCAGAGCTTGTGCCTTCATAATCCTTTCCATGTTAGCAGTCCAACCGTACTCCCCTGTCACCAAACAGCAAGGAGAATCCACAACACGATCGGAGACAATAACCTTTTCAACCTTGTCGCCAAGGACATCTTTGATCACCTTGCAGAGACCCTCAAACTTCTCTTTCAGCTCTTCCTTCTTTTTCTTTTCATCCTCACTCTCATCAAGCTTCAATCCTTCCTTGGTGGCAGACACTAGCTTCTTGCCTTCAAATTCTTTCAGCTGACCGACAGCATACTCATCAATGGCATCCACCATGTAAAGAACCTCATATCCCTTCTTCTTCAACTTCTCAAGGAATGGCGAATTCTCAACAGCCTTCTTGCTCTCACCAGTGATGTAGTAGATGTCATTCTGGCCTTCCTTCATCCTTGTGACGTAGTCCTTCAAACTGGTCATCTCATCGCCACTCTTGGTGGAGTGGTACCTAAGCAGTTCAGCAATCTTTCCCTTGTTCTGGGAGTCCTCGTGGATACCAAGCTTGAGGTTCTTCGAGAAAGCCTCGTAGAACTTGTTGTAGTCCTCCTTGTTCTCAGCTATCTCAAAAAATAGCTCAATACACTTCTTCACCAAGTTCTTGCGGATCACCTTCAAGATTTTGTTCTGCTGCAACATCTCACGGGAGATATTGAGAGGAAGATCCTCCGAGTCCACAATACCTTTCACAAAGCTTAGGTATTCAGGAATCAATTCCTCACAATTGTCCATAATGAACACACGACGGACATACAGCTTGATGTTGTTGGGCTTCTTCTTGTTGTCAAAGAGGTCAAAAGGAGCTCTCTTAGGAACAAACAGAATAGCCTTGAACTCGAGCTGCCCCTCAACCGAAAAGTGTTTGACAGCCAAGTGCTCCTCCCAGTCATTGGTAAGACTTTTATAGAAGGCGGCATACTCTTCCTTAGTGATCTCCTCAGGCTTCCTCATCCAGATGGGCTTCTGCTTGTTCACCAAGTCCCACTCGTGAGAGACCTCCTTGATCTTCTTCTTTTTCTTATCAGCTTTCTCCTTGTCTTCATCAACTTCTTCTACCTTGCCTTCCTCATCCTTCTTGTCCTCCTCCTCATCATCATCAGAGATTTCCTTCTCAGTAGTCTTCTCAACCCAAAGGGAGATGGGATAGCTGATGAATTCAGAGTGCTTCTTAATTAAATCCTTGAGCCTGCGCTCCTCAAGGTACTCGAGCTGGTCCTCCTTGAGGTGGAGAGTGATCTTGGTGCCTCTGCCAAGGACCTCACCAGAAGTGTCTCTGGTGACGGTGAATGAACCACCAGCTTGCGACTCCCAGACGTACTGCTCGTCATCATTGTGCTTTGTTGTCACAATCACCTTGTCTGCTACCAAGTAAGCAGAGTAGAAACCAACACCAAATTGCCCTATCATGCTCACATCAGCACCAGCAGCAAGGGCCTCCATGAATTCCTTAGTTCCCGACCTAGCAATTGTACCAAGATTGTTGACCAAATCTGAAAATCGAAATGAACAGGTAACAAAGTGAGGTCCATAACCATCGGTATAAAACTAAACAGCGACCAAAATACAATGGGAACCAAGAACAAATTACTAACCGGCCTTCGTCATACCAATACCACTATCTATGATAGAAAGTGTGTTATTGGTCTTGTCAGGAATGATATGGATGAACAGCTCTGGCTGACCATCTAGCTTGCTTTTGTCAGTCAAGCTTTCGAAACGGATCTTGTCAAGTGCCTGAATGCATACACACACAAAACAGTCACATGAGATCATAAGCGTAATGTGATGCTAGAACAATCATGTACAAATGCCCTGGAACCTCTTATCTATGACATAATACTAATCAATTATCAAGGCAACGAAAATAACTACCAATAAAAAAATCAGGAACAATCAAATTCGACGAAGCACTATTAACACTGTAACAGAGATTAACTGCAACTATTATAAAATGCTCAGAAAATTCCCACAGTTTCATGATTGTAGATACATACAGCATACGAATTTACCAACTAAAAATGATAAAATTGCTAAATCTATCAACAACTCCATGCTCGACATCAAGTAAATCTAATCTTTTGGTCTAACTTCCCGTGGATAGGGAAGAGGACGCAAATCGGATAACAATCCACATAATTTACGTAAGAACCAGCAAACGAAAACAAATCCACATATATGAACGGCGACGCAGAAAATAACAAAAAAAGACAGAGGCTTACGTCGGAGGAGTTGCTGATCAATTCACGCAGAAAGATCTCCTTATTGCTGTAGAAAGTGTTGATGATGAGGCTTAAAAGCTGATTGATCTCGGCCTGGAAGGCAAACGTCTCGGTTTCGGCCATTATCACGACTCACAATTAAAAAATTGCAGTGACAGAAATATCAATTGCGATTGGAGAAATGTGAAAGAGAGCGCAGGGCAATGAGAAGACACGAGCGAGTATGATTTTATATAGAAAATACCCACTAGGGTTCTAGATCCTTCTGGGGCTTCCTTATTCTTAGAGATCCTAGATCCTTCTGGAGTTTGATTATCATATCTTTTTCTTTTCTCCCGCCGAATTTTACTAGCGGAATTTGTATTTATTGACTTTTTCGCTTTCGTTTTAATATGATTTAAAAATTAAAAAATGAGTAATTAAATGGTGTGATGGAGAAATTCCCTTAAATATAAAATAAATAATAATAATCATAATATATTAGTCCGAACAAAAAACTAAATGGAGTATGTGTGTTGATTTCTTTAGTAATGAATAAAATTCGTCTATTTCGAGCCCGATGAATTATGGATAGTAGCCCAATTAGTCATTATTAGCCCACTTTAAAACTAACAAGCCCAAGTTATAAATTTGATTTCCATTGCAACTGACTAATGTATAATAGTTGCATCCTAGCATTAAACAAAAAAACTAAATGAAGTACGTGTGTTGAGAATCTGAAATAACCAAAACAACTTTTCTAGATTAAATAAAGTCGACCATTGATTGAGCATTTAAACATATAGTTTCCGAAATTGTTTTTCACTAACTTAACTAACAACTTGGACAAAACGTATACTGAGAATTATTGTTTGACCGTAAAATTTTAGAAATTGATGTTTAACGAATAAAGTGGAGAGGAAATAAAGTATGGGATAGAAAGTGAGAATCAACTAGATGAAAGAATAAAGTTTTCTTTTTGCTAAAAAAAAGAAAACGATTCAACTAGCTTGGGACGACCTGAAAAAGTACATGACGAACGTGTAACGGTGACATGAAACACAAGTTTATAAGCGGTGATGATGAAACATGAAACGGAAAACTGAGGCTACACACATAAAACCAAGAGGTGGGCGCCCTAAGTTTCTCTTCTTTTCCTATTTCAAGGAAATGTAGCTAAATAAAGAAACACCATAACAGATCTCCCAATATCCACAGTCTATAAATACCCCCATCACATGTATATATCTCACACACACGCACACACTTCCTCACACGATTTATCCAAGGAAGAAAGATAAAAGAAAAAGAAGTAAGAGAATGAAGGGTGTGGTGGCAATCCTGGCGATGCTGGTGGCGAGGCAGTGCAGTGTCAGTGTGTGGACTTCCTGAGGGGACATGCAACGGAGAGTATGCATGTGTTATATATGCACCAATATTAATCAATAATTAATGCTAGTAGAATAATTAGTGAAATAAGAGAGTGCTGTAATTTACTAGATCTCAACTTAATAGGTATAGATCTTGAATTGACCATGAACGTTTTACTTATAAGACTATCTCACGCGTGTGTACAAATATTTTGATCTAAAAATGTTGATTCATGTGTTTGTTGCTCTATCACAAGCAACTTAATGAAAATATCTCACTTTATAATTAAGTTTATGTTTTTATAAACGGAGGAGTCTGTTTTATAAAAGGAATAATATTCAAATACACCAACAGAATGTTGATTCGAAAATCTAGCTCATAAGACAATCTTTACTTGTATTGTACTCCCTTCGTCCTCCATTATATGTCCCAGTTTTTTTCATTTTGGTCCGTTGTTTTTAATTGTCTCTTCACTTTTACTACTTTTGGTAATAGACCCCACATTCTATTAACTAATTTTCCCTCTCATTATGAGGAGTAATATATATCACTAACTTTTTCAACTCACTTTCTTTTATGCGGGATATTTCTTAAAATTTCGTGTCAGATCAAAGTAGGATACATATTGAGAGAACCGGGGGAAGGAGTATTTTAAGATGTAATGGAAACTATCTCCCATTATTCAGACTATGACTTACGGTCACTATTTACTTTAATAATAATTTAATGGAGTATATAAATTTCATAAAATATGGGACGGTGGCCTTTGAAGGTTGATTATCTTCAGACCGTCAGAAAAATTGGACGCTGGACGGCGGCCCGGTTCGATAGCAGCTGTCCTGAACCGGGTCGGTGGGAGCTTCATTCACTCTACCTTTTTCTAGTAATCATTGATAAGATTTCCTTTCTCATTCTTTTCCCAAATAAGACAAAATAAAACTTTTTTGAGTACCGCCCAAAACTCACCCCCCTATATTTCTACGTGCTACTCCACTTAGTGCGCCATTTTGATTTTTTAATCTGCACTTTTACCAGCCCTAGAAAAGTACCAAGCAAAAAGTTTCAATCTCCAGTCATGCCACACGAAGCTAGTCAAATATAGAAATATCTTGATCGAATTTCTCCTATTCTTGATCTTTTGTACAATGATCACTCCACGTTAACTAGTGGCGAATGACTCATACCTTTACAGATTTTTTGGGGATCTAGGTGAAAGTAAAAATAAAAATAAATTAAATGTATACATTCATCTATCCTAATTGTGGGATTAATTAAATTTAATTAGAGAATGGGGAATTTATTGAGCAAGGGTTTTGTTCATCATTTTTCTAGCGGTTGCGCGGAACGGGCAGTTGGAGCTGACGAAGCCATCGACGAGGTGGAGGTACGTCTTGAGCTCGTGGCAGGCGGCGATGTTGATCCCGCTGAGGTCGGGCGCGTCGCGGCTGCTGAGGCGCAGCTCGCACCCGACGTCGGCGTACACCCACTGCATGTCCTCCACGAGCTTCCTCACCCACCCGGCCGCGGCCGCCGTGTAGCTGCCGGAGAAGTCGTTGCTGTCGATGACGAACCCGGGCACCTTCGTGATGAGGTCGTCGGAGTTCACGATGCGGAGGACCTTCGTCCCCTGCTCCTCGAGGCGGCAGCGGAAACTCCAGTTCCCCACGCGCGGCCCCGCGAAGGAGATCACGGTCACGAGCGGCGCGTGCTTGAACGTCCTCTTGATGTCGTACGCTGCGATGGTGGCGAGAGCAGCGCCGAGGGAGTGCCCCGTGATGGTGAGACTTAACGGCTCGTCGCCGTATTTCTGTAAAATGTTGGATATTTCGTCTCTTAGTAAAGTCTGCAAGCTCGGCTTGTTGCGGGATGCTGACGTGTACAGGCTGAGAAAGCCGCTTTCCACCATTGGCTCGTCGTCGTTGTCGTCGTCATTGGAGAGTGGAGTGAGATTGGTTCTCATGTTCTCTAGCCACTCGAGGCCGGTGGCGGTGCCGCGGAGGGCGATGACGACGTCGCGGCGGCCGAGCCTGGAGATCTCCTTGCGGTCCTGGCAGACGGCGACGTAGCCGATCCAGCTGGACTGCATGGCCATCCAGGTTGGGCCGCGCTCGGCCCAGCCTGGAAGCTGGATTCCGGAGGTGGCCGTGAGGTTCTTGGTGACGCGGTATCCGGTGTTGGGGAAGCCGGAATTGGGGAGGATGTTGGATTTGGAGAAGCGGCAGGAGGCGTAGGAGGAGGAAGAGGAGGAGGAGGAGGTGTCGAAGTTGCAGGAGCAGTAGGCGGCCTCGACGAAGTTGCCGTACCTTATGATCTCGCTGCGGAGGGTGTCGTCGAGGGGGTCGAGGAGGCCTTCCCAGTTGTCAACGCCTTGGTAGTCCTCCCACCTCTGGCTTAGCTTGCTCGCGGGGAGCGGCGATGACCACTTCATTTGCTCCAGCTTATTTGGAGATTGGGGCTTCATGCTGATGTTGCTACGCTTAGTATTAATAGTGGTGGTCACATTTTGGAGTGTGGGGATGGATGCTCGGCTGCATGGCCGTACGCATTTTGTGATTGGGAAACTCATTTTTTCTCTATGATTAGTTATGGAACTTTAGGAATTCCTCTCGAGAGAGAATTGGAGATGTTGAGTTTTTTTCGCTAATTCGCGGGGATGGAGTTTGGATTCTTATAGGGGAGATGGGAGTACTGTGTAGTAAAGTGTTCATGTGGACTATTATTGGTCAACATTGGTGGGGCACCTCAAAATTAAGTACTAGTGTAACTAAAGTCATACATCCATATATGTAAAAATAAATACTACTCGTTATGTGAGATTTTTTTTCTTAAATTTATGAATTTGACATTTTTTACTCCAACACAATTCTCTTACATATATGTCCCACTTTGACAGTAGGTTTTGAAAAATATAAAGAAAAGTGAATTGAAAAAGTTAGTGGTATGTAGGGAGAGACCAATACGCACGATTTGTCACCCCTAGTGGTATGTGAGTCCTACTTTTACATACTAATTTTATAATATAATGTGTAGGAAAATAAGGTAATGGAATATGAGGTGCATTACCAAAAATAGTAAAATTAAAGTAAGACAATTAATAAGGGAGAGATCAAAATGGAAAACTGGGATACATAATGGGGGATGGAGGGAGTATATGAATCCGGCAACAGGGACTGTAAGCATAGTGCGAGAATATATAATATTTCTTGTATTTGCGAAAAATAGTTTTATTTGTATCAGCGTAAGTTTTAATTTGCAATTGGCAAAATGGAAGAGGAAAAACAAAGTAGAAGTGGGGAATAGAAAAAATGGTACTCCCTCCGTCCCATAAATATATGTGAACTTTCTATTTCTGTTTGTCCCATAAAACTATGGACATTTCCATTTGTGGATAATTGTCTCCAACTCATTACACATAGATATTAATTTATTTATAATTATTCACCATTACAACTCATTAAACACTAATAATAATGTGAGTTGTAATATTCAATAACACCATTTTAACTACTTTTCTCCTCATTTAACATTACTTTATCAGTTGTACATTAATTTCTACATTATTTTAAAAGTAAGAAAATTTGTGTTAGGTGAGTTAAGTAAAGAGAGAATAAAGTGGAAAATAAAAAAGGTAGAGAGAATAAAGTAAGCGATGGTAAAGTGGATGTGGAGAAATGTGTTGACTTTTACTGAAAAGAGAAACGACTCTATTACTATGCAACGTAGTAAAATTACAAAATGACTCTATTACTATGGAACGGAGGAATATATTTTGATGAATAGATGGAGTGAAAATTTTCTATATATAGAAAGTAGTGCAGGGACCAAGATGAAAAAAAAAGTGGTCGAAAGAAGTATATGTGTGTGTGACCGTGCGTGTGGGTTAGAAAGAGAGGTAGGAACGCGAACTGTACGTGCGGTACGTGATGTGTGTACACAATAAAAGAGAAGGGAAAAAGAGATAATAATGGTAGGGTTGGTAGGGAGGGACAAAAGATGTATATAACCGGAAAAACAGAAACTGTTGTGATAATTGGTCACAAGGCGGAAGCGAGATCAACGGTGTGTATTCAATCTGCTGGACGGAGAAACGTTGACCCAAGTAAATTTCATTTGACTTTTTTGATTGACGGCAGGAAACTTCTGCCATGCCACGTGACCCTCGTTTTAGTTTGCCAACGCATTTCTTGTCAATGTAGGACAATTAAACTCAGTTGGCATCCATATTAGATTAAATTCGGTTTAATTAGTATTCATCCAGATTCTATAATATAAATTAATATGTGATTTCAAGTTTTTATTTATTTTATATCATTATTCATTCGATAAGATTAAAATCAAAATAAAACTAGTTAAACATCTCTAAAATACGACCTATTGAAGATGACAAAAGTTCTAATGCACAGTTAGTCAAGTAAGAGAGATAGAAAAAAAAAGTCAATTTTAAGTATATATAATAAAAAATGAGTCTTAAAAAGGTACTACCTCAATAGAAAGTTCATAATTTTGAGGAACGGATTAAAATGAAAATCGTTCATTATTTTATAGGACAGATGAAATATTATAAATTATAAAATGACAATTGAGCGAAAAATAAATTAAATTAATTTTTTCCATATTTAAATTTTGTGTTCATAAATTGTGAAATAAATTTTAATTACTTAGATAAATAATTAAATATCAATTAGGGTTTTCACTACCCACCCATACTCCATTAAAAAGAGTTTTTTTTATCTAACTGGCCACCCACCACCTCATGATTGCCTCCACGGAAACGCCTCAATTCCACACACATTTATGGCGTATCTCCAAAAATTCAAGAATCAAACAACAAAAATCTCCAACACATAATTGGTCTACGGATCACCACATCAACAAATTAAACACATAATTTATACTTTATCCGAGTATTTTTAAAAAATTGTCATCTCTAGACATCCTCTTGCAACACTATCTGAATTGTACAATCAAATCAAATATAAAGAAAATAATATAATCATAAATATATTACTGAATACGGATTTAGATTTATTTCTTAATCTATGAGACGTTATGGTTATGGAGGCTGATGTTGGTGGGAGTCGATGCTAATATTATTTATGGGTAAATAAACAGAAATATTGTTGTTTATGGTCGTGTCACAATAAAATCAACCCAAAATCTTTGATCTGAGACATTTACTAATCTGGCTCTAGACATTAACTTAGTTCATCCCAAAGTAACAATTGCATTGCGCTAGCTATTGTTTTTCTATATATTTGTTGATAGTAACAAAATTAAGTGTAATTGATATGCGCATGCAAGATTGGATTTTGTTTAGCTTCTAGATTTTAATTATGTTAATTTGAGTAATTTACTTACGACACGGAAATACTGGTACAGCAAATAACTTAGAAGCGTTCGTGTGTCTAAAAGTCTACCTATTTGTATTTAAAAGTCAAATATCATACGTTTCTAATTGCTAGTATATATTTTTAATTAAACCCCAAATATTGTACGTTTCTAATTCTAGTATATACTTTTATTTTTATTTTACGTGATTAGACAAATCTGTATCTGTTAGGCCATGGTGCACTTTAAGTAATTCAATTGTTTTGTT
This sequence comes from Salvia splendens, assembly GCF_004379255.2. Taxonomy (NCBI): domain Eukaryota; kingdom Viridiplantae; phylum Streptophyta; class Magnoliopsida; order Lamiales; family Lamiaceae; genus Salvia; species Salvia splendens. The sequence goes on from NC_056035.1 coordinate 33,404,948, forward strand.
CTAATAAAACCCGTGGACTATAAAGAGATCGTTATCTAGTGATTTAATGAAGAAACTATTGTCTAAGCTCTTTTTTTCTAATAATCCTGGCGATAGGTTAAATCGTTTATATTATCTTTTCCTTTTCAATTCCATTTATTTTAAATACTCCATCCATCCACAAATAATCGTCCATTTTCTCATTATTATCTGTCCACCAATTAATATCTCATTCTTTTACTACTTTTGGTAATGGGCTACATTCCACTAAGTTTATCTCAATTACTTTTTATTATAAAACTAATATATAAATATGACACACCTTCCAAGCTTCCACTATCTTTTTCCACTCGTTTTTCGTATTTCTTAAAACTCGTACCAAGTCAACTGAATCTATTATTCGTAGACGGATAGAGTAATTTAAAAACATAGTATTACATAATAGTCAGTTGAAATCACCGGTTATTACATGACATTAGATCCGGGAAATATATATATGTAACTAAAAAAGGAATTATTTTTTTACATTTAAAGTAGGTACGATCTTATCCCAAAATATTTAGCGTGGAAATCTTGCAAGAATATCATGATTATGGAGTATAATTTAGTAAATTATTAATTATTTTATTATATTATTATTATCATTATTTCTCATTCATAATTAGAATAATTGGACTATGTAAATAATATAAACGAACCAAGATAAAATTGAAAATTTAGAAATGCTGAATTATTCATAAGAGCACGAGGGTGGTTGGCTCTAACATGGTAAAACATGCCCTTTTGGAGCACTCCCAAATTCACTTTACAAAAAGAGAGCAAAAAATAAATCAATAAACGATTTATGCAAAATGAACGCCACCAATATTGCATGTGACCTTTGGCAAATTTTGTTTAATTGTCGAGGTCCCATTACCCTTTTTTACAAAACACTATATAAAACTTACTTATATTAATCATTTGCTCATGCAGAACATTTCAAAAAATTCCAGTAATTATTTGATGCACCATATTCTAAATGGTATACGAGATTTACAATAATTGAGAAGGTGGCCTACTTCTACATTGCACAAGTTGTGGCTATGCTATTATATATACTCCTATAATTTGGTGTAACAGTAATGGAATGTAAAATAAATTGTCGACCTTTTCTGATATGTGGAACATTCCAGGTTTTACCATTTAACATTTTGCGAATTAGAAGAGATTTTAAACCGCCAGTTTCAAATGTATACCCTTCTTCAAACATTTCGTCATTTCATTCGAGAAAATTCTATAATTATGTTGCCCAAAATCAAAATTTGTGAAATTTGTTGAATTTTGGTGAAAACAAACAACAAAAACTAAACAAAAAGATAATACTGTACTATTAATTAGTACTAATAGTCTGTACTTGCCACTTGGATTATGAATTTAATTTAAAGTTAGCTGTAAAATTAATAATAGCAATTTTTCATGGTAGATAATCAAATCCCTCGTGCACAAATACAGTTTTAATGAATTTAATATGTGTGCACTAATTCGTAGCCACAAATTTTGGGTTTTCAACAAAAAGGGAAGTTGAAACAAACCTTCTTCGTGTATACTGAATCATAATTAAAACAAAATGGCAATGACAAGATGAAGGTTCATCGCTGCACATGAATGTTGTGGCTCAAATTTTGTCACGTGAAATATTTCCGCATGTTTGTTGCTTACATTTTTCATACCCAATTTCGCACTATACACCATTTGCGCAAGCGTGGTGATTACCCAATTAAATTAATTTTTTTGTGGATTTGAAAATTTCCACGTTTTGTTAATCTATCTGCTTTTTAAATGTCACGTTACAATATTTGGTTGTGATAAGAGCTGTATTTTTTTGCCTTTGCTGCCTTGCATTGCATGTACATTTTTATCTCAAGAATGTGGTTCAATCGAATGTGAATAAAATGTCAATATTACTTCAATTTAATATTGTCGGAAAAACTACGAATTTGGTTGAATAGTCGCATGTTACGTAATTTTAAAAACTAACGGAAAATTATGAATTTTTTATTGGTTCACAATTATTCCACAGTAAAAAAATATTTGGTTGCCTACTACTGATATATTGTTGATGTTTTGTAACTAGCGGCATCTTCTTTTATAAATATACACCACCATTTAAATCACATGTAGTGACATCCGTGTGTGATATAATAGGTGTCATATCAAATACAATTTCATCATAGTCGTCATGTCATATATGATTTCACAAAAATATGTCGACATGAAATAACTTGCCAGCAACTCCAAACTCATAGGTTTTCCAAGTAATTATTAAAGTTCCAAAACACACCATAAATTATGACCAAAATTTATAGTTTTTAAATAATTTGACATTTAATTAAACGTAGACACGTGAAACAATTAATTACTATTCCTCAATTTTGGCATTACTATTATAATCAGTAGCATTAATAAACCACGAATTTAACTTAGTAAGACTGCATATCCTTTAATATATAGGTGCATGCATCAAGTAGAATTGTGGATTATATGGCTAATGTATTTGTAATATATCATATGTTGGGTTCTATCAGTAAACCTATGAATCAATATATGTCCAATAACGTAACCAGCTAGCTTTGTCCATTGAATGATTGTAGGCAGGTTGAATCGTTCATTTATTTTGCACACAGTTTTTAAACTATGTCACATAATTTACAGATAGGGGACCAGATCGAATATCCATGTCCATTTAGATGGGCTCCATATATACAAGGCATATGTACATCTACGTATCCAACGTACCCTTTTAATTTTTAAATATGGTTGAAAATGTGAATCATGTTACATTTGCAAAAGTTCCAATATTTGATGTATTTCATAACACAAATAAAAAATTATGTGCAAAACCACAGACCAATGTGCATATTAATGTTTGACTAGTGTAAGTCGATCAACAAAATGTTACTACAGTACTATTTATTAAGTATTCCACAATTTCTTAAAATAAAGTATACATATAATATTGTCGTTAATCTCTTATTTTTCCAATTATGCATTAAAACTCGTGTCGAACCAAACGTTCACTCTTTGGGTAGAGGGAGTAATAATACTAAATTTTTGGGGTACAAAATCATGATATCAATATTGACATTGTACACTATTATATTAACATAACATGGTAGATGTGTTAAGGCCATCCGCAACGCTATCTTTTATCCGTCTCTTAACTGTCTCATCTCTTAACTATTCATAGGCTCCAGTGTACTTTTCACTCCATCTCTTAACTAAGAGACAGCACCTGCAACCCTCCATCTCTTATCCGTCTCTTAATCATCTCATCCCTTAACTATTCATTCAATTTCATTTTTTATTTTTATTTCCAACAAATTCAATTAATAAAAACACACTTCATTAAATAAAATAAAATTACAACTTAAAATTCTAAAAAAATTAAAAACCTCATTAATAAAATCCTAAAAAAATTAAAATACATAATTTAAATAAAAACATATTTTTTATGGTGGATTAATTTGTGGGAATGATTTGATATTTATAGAAGCGATTGGAGGTTTAACAAAAAATTAAAAACTAGCAAAAAAACGCCTATAAACTACTAGTATATTTTTTGGAATTTTTTTTAATTTTTGAATTTTTCCTAAATTTTTAAAAAAACAAAAAAAAATATTTTTTCGGATAAAAACGACGCCCACTCGCTGGCCGGCGAGTGGGCGTCATGGACGAACCGGAGCTCGCCACGTCGCCAACGCGCGTGGCGAGACGTCTCGCGAGCTGTCCCTCCGGGACAGGCGTCTCTCCGAGACGGGATGGAGACGGAAGGCTGCAACGCGTCTCTTATCCGTCTCGTCTCTCCGGGACAAGATAAGATACGGCTAAGGGATGCGTTGCGGATGGCCTAATATTATACTACACCCGTCCATGAAAAATAGGACTATTGTAAATGACACAGGTTTCAATGTAGAATTATAGTAAAGTAAGAGAGAAAAGAAAAAAGTAAGAGAGAAGTAGTGTTAATGGAATTTATGGTCCATATTATTAGTAATAGAGAAAGGAAAAAAATAAGAGAGAAGTTGTTGAAAACTTTCATTTTTTAAATGTGCTCTATTTTTCATGGACAACCAAAAATAGCAAATGTGCTTTATTTTCCGTGGACGGAGGGAGTATTGGTTATAAAAATATATATGAAAAATCATGAAAATATTAGTATTAAATTTTATTATTTGAACATATGCAATTAGGATATCATTAGAATTTTATAAAATTACATTTAAATTAATATATGTTTTACATGAAAATAATGTAAATCAAGCTGGTTTTTTTAATGCATTAACTATACATTATTCTCTCGCTTACTTTAATTTTTCTCCACTTTAACTATTTATTATTTCGAAAAAGAAGTGTGTCTAATATTGTGAGATAGATGGAGTTTTATTTTTTGCTAGAAAGTAAACGGATAATTGTGACATTCCAAATAGGAAAGTGACTCACTTGTGGCGGTACGGATCAATGGAGTAGAAAATGATTTTATTTAGTGAATTGGGTATAAAGGTTATTGCTTTGAAGATAATTTATATAAAAAAGTAATTTGGCCCTTAGACTATATGTATTTGAGATACAAAAAAGTTAATTAACTTTGTTAAAATTATTCATACATGAATACACTTGTCCAAAAGACGAACAATAGGTACAAAATCAAATTTAACAAAAGTCAAACTGTAAGTGCCTCATTTTTAGTATGGATGCTCGATTACACAGACATGATTTGCGTATAAAACGTGTTGAAGTTTAATTTTAACGAATGACAGGAGAATCCAATTAAAAACAAACATGAACATACAAGCAACTAAATGCATTTTTTTCGTTATATGTTAGTAACAAATTTGCAAGTACACCATCCGTATGTCTATCTAATTAGATAAAAGTATAATGTTATATTAACGTAGATCATATCTATTCCAATACTCATATAAAATGCCGTTTCAACATCTTGATTTTTTTTTATCTATTATAGTACTAGTAGCTGAAAATTAGAAGTGTTTGACCCGACTATATCCACGTTTAAACGTAGAATTTAGTTAGGCAATTTAGCAGAAAATGTAGAACATGTTGTGTATATCATACTAATGGTCAAATGTCTCAATTTCAAATAATATCAAAATTTTACAGTTGACTTCCTCACACCTTTTAGGGGCTGTTTGGTATGATAGAATAAATGAGGGAATGAAATGATATTCCTATCTTCATTCCATTTTTTTCTTGTTATTTTTTTTACTTTAGGAATCATCATTCCATTGGGAATCACCATTCAGTTCTTCATGAAAATAGTCATTCCTTCCCTTTTGCTATGGAATAATAATTTTATTCCATTTTATTCTCTTTTCTTCTTATTTTAGATTTTAACAAAATTATAAAACATATTATATTATATTTAAATTTAATATTACTCAATTTTATAATAAAATTAAAATTTTAGAATTTTTAATTATTTAAAAAAATTCACACTACGCACCCATTACACACACTTCACACACTATGCACACTATGTGCAAACACACGCTCCACACATTGCACACACCACGCACACTAAACACCATTCCATTCCCATCCTCATTCATTTCATTCCCTCCTTGTTCCATTTCATTATACCAAGAAGCCTCTCAATGCGATCCAGTTTAGATGAAATCTCTGTTGCGAAAATAGCTGGACTTAACCCGTCAACACGTATGAATCAGCCTGAGTAGCCCAATTTTGTAGTATTACACCATTAATTAAAACAATGAATCCACTTCATTATACATATTGAATATACCACATTATAACAAGGGTTATTTGTATGTAAATACACGAATTTTTAACATTTTTTGTTTTTCTTCTGAATTTTTATTTTTAAATCTAAATGCATGAACTTTTAGTTTTACTGTTTTTCCCAAAAAAATAATTTTTCTTTAAATTGAAGCTGACGTGTACATCGAAGTGCCAATTTGGCAAAAAACGGCGAGAATTGAACCTTAAAAATACACGATCTTTTGAGATTTTCTAGAATATCCCCTAAACTTTGAAAATTTCTTATTTTTTTCCCAACAATAGATTTTTTCTAAATAATTTAATGTCCAACACTTTTTAAATTTAGACATAAATATTAATTTATACTTATTAAAATTTTTGGAGAGTGATTTTTTTATAATTTTCATTAACGTTTTTAAAATTACATCATAATAAAATATAAAATATAAAATATGAGTATATTCAAATATTTATATAATCACTTAAATCGTGAATATAAAGTACTAGTATAGTAGTATGTTATTTTTATCTCCAATGCCTCTGATTTGCCTTACTTATATTTGTGTGTTCGCTCGTTTCGGGCACCTTTGTTACAATCACACTACTTCCCTTTCTGCAGGGATCTTTTGGTTTCTTTTCGAAAAGCAACCTCTGTTATACTTATACATACGCCAGGAACCCTATCTGTTGGTAAGTCATTGCAAAAATCTGCATAACTACGTACTTTGATATGAACTGATGTGTATTATGCATGTAGGATGATGGTTGGGCGAATTTTTGATAGTAGTAAATGCAGGTAATGAATATAGATCACGACACAAGGAATTACGTGGTTCGATTTACTGAGGTAAATCTACGTCCACGGGAAGAAAGGAGGGCAAGATTGTATTGCTTGATCTGGTTTTCCAGCTTACAAATACAGACTTGCTATATGATATTTAATGTCTAGAGACCCCTCTTCTATCTGATCTAAGTTCTATTTATACATTGAACTAAGATCGTGGCTTGCATCACCACTAACTAGGTCGTGGCTTGCATCACCACTAACTAGGTAGTGGATGTCGTGGAGGTCATGAGATCCTGCATGGGTCCACTATCTCTTTGTTTGGTCCGCTATCCTGCATGAGTTGACACCACTAAATAGATCGTGTAGTGGAGGTCGTGGAGGTTCTGCATGAGTCCACTATCTCCCAGTTCGGTCGAATACTGAGACCGAACTTCTGAACTATTGCCGAGCAGCTTTTGCCGATCTGAGAGTAGAGCTTGATTGGTCGGCTTTTACCGAGCTGTAGGCTGGGGCCGAACTCTTTGGTAATGCCGAACTGATTGGTTGGCTTTTACCGAGCTGTAGGCTGGGGCCGAACTCTTTGGTAATGCCGAACTGATACTCTTCCTTGGGCTTTGGGCTGATGGGCCGTCACTGCTATTGGGCTTGTTTAGTACGTACCCCATCACTACCCCCCCCGAAAAGCGAAGTGAATCACTTCGGCGAAGCGAGTCACTTCGGCATTCTGGATAAAGGTACGGGGGAGGCTGACGTCAGGGGACGTGCCTTGCGCGTGACTGCATTAAATGCGACAGTAAAATCCGGCCGTTGAATCCTGAAAAGGTGGGATTCGAAACGGTGCGATGATTTTGAAATCTTCTCCGAATCTGATAAATACGTTCTTTCTTCATCATTTGAACACTTTTGCTATTGCTTCTTCTGCATTCTCTCTCTTTTGCGTAAAAATTTCCTTCCACTTTCAAGAATTTCTTCAGAATTTCTTCAGACTTTCAAAGAGTAAGAACCATGTCTTCTTCTTCTTCTTCTGAGTCAGGTAGCGGTAGGAAAGGGGGTAAGGGGTCTTCTAGCCGGAAAGAATCCGGGGAGAAGACCGTAGAGTATTTTCACAGCATCTTGAGTAAGGATACTGTGATATCCTTACACGAAAAATATTTTTTTCCTGGGGGGAAGGTTGCGATTCCCGACGACCTTCATAGGGCTGACTCGCCGCCGGAGGGTTACGCCACCGTTTATGAAGCCGGCTTGGAATGCGGGCTTCGTTTCCCACTTCCCCCTGCCTTTGTAGAGCTGCTAGATTTTTTTCAACTCCCTTTAGGTCAGGTGACTCCGAACTCTTGGAGGCACTTATCGGCCTTTGCTGCCGAACTGCGTAGGCTAGATAAGGATCTGTCTCTGAGGGCAATCCTTAATTTCTTCCAGTTTAAGAGGAAGGGATCTTGGTTTTACTTGATCCCTTTACAGCCCTTTAGGGCCTTCTGCAAAACCAAGTGGCCAAAGTGGCAACATCGCTTCTTTTTTTATAATAGGACAGCGGCTCCGGGCTTTCCCTGGAGAGGGCCGAAGTCCGTGATTCCTCATCCTCGGTTAGAACCGTTGGACGAGCTCGAGGGCGAGCTCAATAAGATTCCTATGATTAGGAAGCAGTACCTGGAGTCTGAGCTCGTCAAGGGCGACTTCGTGTTCGACTCCTCGTCTTCGGACGAAGAGACTGAGGGTGAGGAATTCTTTTTTATGCATTACTGCCTTGACGACGAAAACTAACCTTGTTTTCTTGCTTTTTGGCAGTGAACTTGCTGAACAAGATTAGTCGCAAATCCTCCGAATCTAAGGAACCGGAGAGGCCGAAAACCACCAGCTCGGCGTCTGATGCCGAGAAGAATCCGAAGAGGCAAAAGACCTCTTCTTCGGATCCAAAAAAGCCGGAGTCCACTTCGGCAAAGGGGAAGGGGAAGACCCAGAAGCCCCCAAGAGCGCCAGAGAAAGACGTGGTCTTGGCGCCTCCTTCGGAGCATATCTGTGAGCCATTTTTATGGCCCACGGACTTCGCCGAGGTGAATTCTCTTCTTGATTTTCTGGCCTTGCTTTTTTCCTGTATTTTTTGTGGTCCCTCGGTTGACTTTTTCCTTTTTCCATTTTCAGAGGAACGATATGCTCTCCAAGCTCGTCGCCGTTGAACTCTCCAAAGCGTCCAACGATTATGCTGAGATGCAGAGGAAGTTGGCGGCTGCTCGTCACCAGGCCGAACAGGCTAAGGCAGACTTTGAGAAGGCCAGAGCTGCTAGGATCTCGGCCCAGGATGAAGCCCAGTTTGCCAAAAACCAGCTCGTCATCCAGCGAGAGCAGACGAAACGGAGGGATGCTGCCGCCGTGGTTGCCCAAGGGGAGGTTCTCCGTGCTTTCGCGGAGAAGAAAACTCTTTCTGAGCAATCAATTTTCGGCCTTTGTCGGTGATCTGCTGAAACTGATGACCGATAATGCCGAGCAGGGGCCCGAAGTCGTTCTGCCGCTGTACGGCCGAGAGATAGCAGCTCGTCTCCAGAGTCTGCCGCTCCTTGAGGAGCTTGCTTCGTCCTCGGTCTTGCTTTCTGCTGACCAAGTTCGTAGTTGCCGAGCTGACCGGGACGAGAATATGGAGGCTATCTTTGCCTCCTTAGGGCCAGTTTCACCCGCTCCAATTTTCCACGGAGAGGGTGAGACCGAGCAGCTTGATCAGCAGACCGGAGACAGGCAGGCCGAGCAAGAGGTGCTGCTGATCGGTGATGGGGGCACCGAGCAGGCTGGGGGGAGCAGGGAGGCCGAGGCTGAAGCCGAGGCAGACAAGGAGAAGGAAGCTGAACCTCACCGAGGAGCCGGAGACGAAGCTGGCGGAGTATGATTTCGTCTCCCTTCTCTTAGTTTAGTTTCTTCCTTCTTGTAAAATGGCCTTGAAGCCCTCCTTGTGTAAAAAAAAATTTTTTCTTATGAATGAAAAAATTCTTCTTTCTACACTTGTGTCTTCGTGTAGCTTTTCGTACTCTCTTTTACTCCTGTTGTGGTTTACTACCTGCTCGGTAAAATGAAATGCCGAACTGACATAGCATCTTTGTATTCTTAACTCTTAAGGAGCTGGAGGTACTTCACTGGAAGCGGCTGTACTCTTCCGCTTTAGACAAAGCTGAGAAAAAAGCCATAGCTGACCAGATGAAGAATGACGAACTCTTGGCTTGTTTAGTGAAGCTGGAGGCCGACAATAAGGACTTAGAGTCCGAAAAGAAAGATCTGGAGGCCGAGCTGAATACTGCCGTCGCTGAGAGGACTGCGTATGAGGATTTCATCTGCGGACGCGGGGGAATGAGCATATCCGAAGTTCAGAATCAAGTTGACGAACTGTGGGAGGAGCTTCATGTACTCCGGAGGAACAATGCGCTGGAGAGCTCGGCTTGCCAACAAGTTGTGAAATCATTGCGGCGCTGGGCTTCTCGGTACGGCATCGTTCTTTCCCGGCGTCCTTCAATCGAGAGATTCCTTAGGCATTTCCCGCCAACAGATGCTCGCACTCCAGCTCAAACCTCTGATTCACTTGCTCAAAATCCTACTCCAAATCAGCAACGAACTCAGGTGCAACCGGAAACGTCAAGACGAGAACGGACTCAGGAGCAACCGGAAACGTCAAGACGAGGACGGACTGAAGTTCGTAGAGGAGCTGTGATTATGAGTGAGCAAGATCAACAAATGCTTCGTGAAGAGACTCTTCGCCGCCGAGGTGCCAGAGCTTCCCGGGCTCAGGGAAGAGGCGGTAGGTCGATTAGAGCATCTCGTCGACCTGCTTATTCTTCAGCTGCCCGGAATGACCGAACTCGGCTTCACGAGGATTTTGTGAATAGATGGCTCAACTTTAGCAACCAGGGACAGTAGAATAGTCCTTTGTAATGGCGTAACGCCTTCTTGTAGGGCAGCAGAATTATATGCCGAACAAGATTTAATAAATGAAATTTTCATTTCGCTTCTATCACTGCGTATTTACAGCTCAGCGAAAAAATTTCATCGTGCTCGTCCTCGGTCTTATGAAGTAAACTTCTTTGACCGGACTTGGTCCTCGGTCTTATGAAATAAACTTCTTTGACCGGACTCGTCTTTGGTCTTATGAAGTAAACTTCTTTGACCGGACTCGTCTTTGGTCTTATGAAGTAAATTTCTTTGACCGGACTAAGCTTGTGTCCTAATTTGGCGAGTTTTATCGCTCGGATCGGACTTTCCCTTGTCCTAATTTGGGGATCGGACTTTCCCTTGTCCTAATTCGGCGAGTTTTATGGCGTGGATCGGACTTTCCCTTGTCCTAATTCGGCGAGTTTTATCGCGTGGATCGGACTTTCCCTTTGTTGCAGTTCGTTTCAGACGAACTGCTTATTTCTTAAGCTGAATTGTGGTCTTGTATCCTCCTTAGAAGCTTGGACTCACAATCGTTGGCTTATACATGTTCTAAAAAGGGGATCAGCCTTCAAAGAACAAGATACCTCAGTAACATTTGTAAGAGACGACACGCATATAGACAGACAAAACGCACATAGACGAACAAAACGCACATAGACAAACATGAAAAACAAGTAAAAAACAAAGAAAGCACATACCCCTAGGACCGAACTAGACACAAGACTGACTGACCGGACTGTCTCTTACAAATGGAACTTCTTGAGGTTGGAAATGTACCATGTTCGGGGTACTTGTTCTCCTGACATGTGAGTCAATTTGTAAGACCCTTTGCCGAGGACTTCTGACACCCGATATGGACCTTCCCATGTGGGTTCGAGTTTGCCCAGCTTTTCTGCTCGGCTTACTTCATTGTTTCTCAAGACGAGATCTCCCACTTGAAATTGTAGCTTTTTCACCCTTTGGTTATAATACCGGGCTACTTGCTCCTTGTACTTGGCTGCTTTTATGCAGGCCAATTCTCTTCTTTCTTCGGCCAGATCTAGTTCGGCTCTTAGTCCGTCATCATTCATTTCTGAGGAGAAATTTAGAGTTCGGGGACTGGGTACGCCGATCTCAACCGGAATCACGGCTTCAGTGCCGTACACCAGACTGTACGGAGTTTCACCGTTGGAGGTTTTGGGTGTAGTTCGGTAGGACCATAGGACTTGAGGGAGATTTTCTACCCATTGTCCTTTGGCTTGTTCTAACCGAGCTTTTAACCCTTTCACCAATATACGGTTTGTTACCTCCGTTTGTCCGTTTGCTTGTGGGTGGGAGACCGAAGTGAACCGCTGTTGAATATTCAGCACTTGGCACCAATTCTTGAATGTCTTGTCGGTGAACTGAGTCCCATTATCCGAAATGAGGATGTGAGGTATGCCAAATCGGCACACTATGTTCTTCCAGACGAAATCCAATGCCTTCGAGCTCGTTATCGTAGCTAATGGTTCAGCCTCCACCCACTTCGTGAAGTAATCCACGACAACGATAAGGAATTTCATTTGCCGAGGAGCTTGTGGTAGTGGTCCTACTATGTCTATGCCCCATTGCATAAAAGGCCAAGGGCTTTGCATAGCACATAGATCGGTCTGCGGCATCCTTGGGATATTTGCATGAATTTGGCACTTCGTACATGTCTTGACGAGCTGCACTGCTTCTTGTACCAAAGTTGGCCAATAATATCCCCATCTCAGAACTTTTTTAGCTAAAGCTCTAGCTCCGATGTGGCTACCGCAAGATCCTTCATGAACTTCTCTAAGGATGTAGTCCGTCTCTTCTGGTCCTACACATCGCAATAACGGTTGAAGGTAGGACTTTCTGTATAGGACTCCTTTATGAAGTTCATACCGAAGTGCTCGGCATGTGATTTTCCGAGCTTCTCTCTTATCCTCGGGCAGTTGTCCTCGATCTAGATACTGTAAGATCGGCGTCATCCAGTTCGGCGAGCTGGTTACTGAATGTACCTCAGCTTCATCAATGCTTCGGTGTAGTAATTCCTCCACCTTTGAGCTCGGATATGAGGCCAACTTACTTAAAGTATCTGCTCGGCTGTTTTCCGCTCTGGGAATACGGATTATCCGAAAATAAGAGAAACTTCGGCTAATGCTTTGCGCTTTGTCCAAGTATTTTTTCATCCTCTCATCTCGGGCTTCACTTGTACCCAGCATGTGATTCACTATGACTTGTGAATCACAATGGATTTTGAGAGATTTGACAAATAGACTTTGCGCTAATTGAAGTCTGGCAAGGAGGGCTTCGTATTCAGCTTCGTTATTAGTAGTTGGGAATAAGAACCGAAGTGAATAAGTTACCTCGTGTCCGTCGGGAGCGATAAGTAGAATACCAGCTCCACTTCCCGTTTTATTCGAAGCTCCATCTACGAATCCGCTCCAGCAATCCGGCGGCTCTACTTCGGATTCCAGGGGCTGTGCTAGTTCGGTATTGGCAGAATTTTTCTGTTCGGCAATAACAGGGATTGCTTGATCGAACTTTACTTCTGCAAGAAAATCTGCCAGGGCTTGTCCCTTGATGGCTTTCCGAGGTAGATATTCTATTGAGTGTTCTCCCAACTCTATGGCCCATTTGGCGATTCTGCCTGATGCTTCTGGCTTGGTCAAAACTTGCCGAAGTGGCAGATCGGTTAAGACGCATACCTTGTGAGCATAGAAGTATGGCCGCAGTCTCCTTGCTGCATTTACTAACGCCAGAGCAATTTTTTCCAGAGGTTGATACCTTGTTTCTGGACCTCTTAATGCTCGGCTTGTAAAGTAGATGGGAAGCTGCTTTAGGCCTTCTTCTCGTACAAGCACCGCGCTAATGGTTTGATCTGATGCCGCTAAGTATAAGAATATCACTTCGGCATCGGTTGGAGCAGAGAGAATTGGAAGCTTGGCTAAATAACTTTTGAGCTCGTCAAAAGCCTTTTTCTGCTCGGCTCCCCACTCAAACTTTGGTGCCTTTTTCAACACTTTGAAGAACGGCAGTTGCTTTTCGGCTGCTTGGGAAAGGAATCTATTCAGTGCGGCTAGACATCCAGTTAGCCTTTGCACATCATGTATGGACTTCGGCATCGCCATGTTCTGAACAACTTGAACTTTTGAGGGATTTGCCTTGAGTCCGTCCTTTGAAACCCAACAACCCAGAAACTTTCCCGAATCTACCAAAAAGGTACATTTTTGGGGATTGAGTTTGAGGTTGGCTTTTTTGAGCACGTCGAGGGTGGATTTGAGGTTGTCTTCGTACTCCGAAGTGCTTCTGCTTTTGACGACTATGTCGTCAACATACACTTCAACCTCTTTTCCTATCAAATGCCGAAAAAGCTTATCTACCATCCTTTGATATGTGGCTCCGGCATTCTTTAAACCGAATGGCATCTTTTTATAAGCAAAGATGCCGAAGTCAGTAATGAAAGCCGTTTTTGAAGCATCATTCTCATCCATTAAAACTTGGTGGTAGCCTTTGTATAAATCAAGAAAACAGAAAATTTCGAAGCCGATCAAAGCTTCTACTTTTTTATCTATGTTCGGAAGGGGATAGCAATCTTTAGGACAGTGCTTGTTTAGATCGGTAAAATCTATGCACATCCGCCATCCTCCTTCTTTTTTCTTGATCATCACAGGATTGGCCACCCAAGAAGGATATTTCACCTCGAATAATACATCCGCTTTCAGTAATTGGCGGACTTCGTCATGGATGACTTGATTTCTTTCTGCTGCAAAGAGTCTTTGCTTCTGTTTTATAGGCCGGACTGAAGGATCAATATTTAACCGATGAGTGATTACCTCAGGGGGCACTCCGGTCATGTCCAACGGAGACCATGCAAAGACATCTTTGTACTCCTTGAGGAGCTGGATGGTCTTTTCCCGGAGTAGGGGCGTTCCCGCGAAACCGATCTTGACCGTTCTGGATGGATCATCTTCGTATAACTGAACGGTCATTGAGTTCGACTCTGGTGTGACTTTGGTCATTTCGCTTGCCTCTGACTCCGGCTGCTGTGATTGCTATGCTTGATGATGCCGATCTGATTGCTCGGCACTTTTAAGCGCAATCTGCAGACACTCTTTTGCTCTCTTTTGATCACCTCGGATGACCGCTATCCCACCTTTAGTGGGAATCTTGATGGTGAGGTGATAAGTAGAGCAAACGGCCCGAACTGCGTTGAGCCAGTCTCTTCCCAAGATGATGTTGTACGGGGACCGAGCTTTTACCACAAAGAACTCGATCATCGTACTGGAGCTTGTAGGCGCTTTTCCCACCGTGATCGGAAGGCTGATAATACCTTCAGGGCGGGTGTCCTCCTGGGCGAAACTTTTCAGAGGAAGTGGAGCCGGACTGAGCCGAGCTGGATCCACTTCTAGTTTATCGAAACATTCTTTAAAAAGAATGCTGACTGACGCTCCGGTATCCACAAACACTCTGTGGATCAGTTTGTTTGTCACTCCGGCTTGGATGACAATAGCGTCTTGATGAGGAGAGATGGCCGGGACGGGATCTGCATCTGAAAATGTAATCACTTCGTCCTGCTTCAGCCTTTTATGCGTTGGCTCCTCTCGATTGAAACCTCTGCGCTCTGACTTCAGGGACGATTTAGTCTTCCCGGCAGGGAGAGCATCAATAGTCAGGATTACTCCATCATATTGCAGCTCGTCATCGTCTTCGGGGTCCTGTTGCTTTTTCAGATCCTGAGGAGCGCAGTTTGCACCTCTCTGCTTTTTGTTCTTTTTCGGCTGCTTGCTTTGGTATTTTTTTAACGTTCCTGCTTTCACAAGAGCGTCAATACCTGCAGCCAAATGTCGGCACTCCTCGGTATCGTGACCGTGGTCTTGATGGAAGGAGCAATATTGATCCTGAGGTCGACGAGCGGCCGATTTCGTCATCCGCTTTGGTTTTTCGAACATATCGGAATGCAGTTCGAAAATTTCCGCTCTCGACTTGTTCAATGGTACGAACTGAGCGGGCGGCTTCTCAGGATTGAGACGTGGCCCCAATCGGTCTTGCACCGGAGCCCTTTGAATCCTTTCAAAAGGAGTTCGGCGAGGATGTCCCTGATCGCCAAAAGGAGTTCGGCGAGGATGTCCCTGATCGCTATGATCGGGCTTCCTCCTGTCTCCTCGGGATGAGCTGTCTAAAGACCGTTTGCGACGGTCTGCCTCATCGGCACGAGAGAACTGGTCCGCAATGTCCCACATCTCTTGAGCTGTTTGCGGACTGCATTCCACGAGCTTTCTGTAGAGAGCTCCGGGCAGGATTCCATTTTGGAATGCCGAAATGACAAGTAGATCATTGAGATCATCTACTTGTAGGCATTCCTTGTGGAATCTCGTCATAAAGTCGCTGATCTTTTCGTCGCGACTTTGACGTATAGAAAGCAGCTGAGCCGAAGTGATTCGGGCTTCCGCTTTCTGAAAGAACCTCCTGTGGAAAGCATCCATTAGATCTCGGTAAGATCTAATGCTGCCTTGGGGGAGGCTATCGAACCACCTTCTTGTGTTCCCGATAAGCAGCTCGGGGAACAGCTTGCACATATGGACCTCATTGAGACCCTGGTTCGCCATGTTATACTGATAGCGTCCCAGGAAGTCATGAGGATTCTCTAACCCGTCATAAGTCATCGACGGAGTTCGGTAGTTCTGTGGCAAGGGAGTTCGGGTGATATCGTCCGAGAACGGAGTCTTCAATGCTCCGTACATGGCGAACCCGACATCTCTTCGGTATGGAGGAGATGGAGTTCTCCTGTGATTCCGGTACCGAGGAGGAACAGGAACATGTCGGGGTTGAGGATTCTTCTTCCTGGAAGACACAGCACTACTGTGGTAGTGACTTTCATGTCTGGATGAGGAGGGAGAATCCACCGTTTTCGTCTCCGGCTTTTGGCTCTTTTGCAGGAAAATTAAGAACTCTTCCTGCTTCTCGGCCAAAAACAATTTGACAGCCTCGTTCAAATCGGGCTGCTGGGAAGACTCGGTGCGATGAGTCTTTGAGCGGCTTGTTCCTTCTCCGTGAGAACTGGAAGTAGATTTCTCCCGAGGCTGTTTTCCAGACCTGCGGGCTGGACTAGCTTCCTCAGGGTTATCACGAACGGTATTATGGGTGTTATGCGATCTGGTATGCATTTTTTTTTTTTTTTTGGGGTGGAAAAAGGGTCAAAAATTCGCTTTATCACAAATTTGGTTCTCTGTTTCCCACAGACGGCGCCAGTGATGGTTGGGCGAATTTTTGATAGTAGTAAATGCAGGTAATGAATATAGATCACGACACAAGGAATTACGTGGTTCGATTTACTGAGGTAAATCTACGTCCACGGGAAGAAAGGAGGGCAAGATTGTATTGCTTGATCTGGTTTTCCAGCTTACAAATACAGACTTGCTATATGATATTTAATGTCTAGAGACCCCTCTTCTATCTGATCTAAGTTCTATTTATACATTGAACTAAGATCGTGGCTTGCATCACCACTAACTAGGTCGTGGCTTGCATCACCACTAACTAGGTAGTGGATGTCGTGGAGGTCATGAGATCCTGCATGGGTCCACTATCTCTTTGTTTGGTCCGCTATCCTGCATGAGTTGACACCACTAAATAGATCGTGTAGTGGAGGTCGTGGAGGTTCTGCATGAGTCCACTATCTCCCAGTTCGGTCGAATACTGAGACCGAACTTCTGAACTATTGCCGAGCAGCTTTTGCCGATCTGAGAGTAGAGCTTGATTGGTCGGCTTTTACCGAGCTGTAGGCTGGGGCCGAACTCTTTGGTAATGCCGAACTGATTGGTTGGCTTTTACCGAGCTGTAGGCTGGGGCCGAACTCTTTGGTAATGCCGAACTGATACTCTTCCTTGGGCTTTGGGCTGATGGGCCGTCACTGCTATTGGGCTTGTTTAGTACGTACCCCATCATAGGAGTATATGTTATTTTTACACAAGGAGTCCCTCTGCATTATTTTCAATAATTAAAATTGAAACTATGCTCTAGAGATGATTTTGTTCAATGGTCATCCTTCTCTTATTGGTGTGACAGTTCCTCTGGCTTACTATGCCCATTTGGCTGCTTTCCGAGCAAGATTCTATATGGAGCCGGACGTACAGGAACGCACACGCGTAGCTGGAGAGTCAGGTGTTCGTCCCCTACTGGCCCTCAAAGAAAATGTAAAGAGAGTCATGTTTTACTGCTGAAAGAGAAGTAACAGCCAGGTTCAGCGATTAGGGGTCTGCATAACAAGCCATTTCCTTGTAAATGTTTAATTGTAAAAATGCTTGCAGCTTTTTCCCCCTCAAATCTGAGATGTGAAAAATGGACAGTTGTAGTTTCTGATAATAATGGTAGTAGGGAGTCCTTTTGTTTCTTTGCACTTCAATGTATAGAGTTGTGACAAAAAAAAATAACTAAATCTAAATAAAGATGAAATCCAATCTATTGGATCAATAGATCAACTGTAGAATATATATATATATATAGGGTCATGATCTATAGCAAGTGCCCCTTAAACCTATAACTAGAGAACAAATCACAACCACAAGATCAAGAAAATCAATGGCTATTATTAATACATGTAATTTTTGAATTTAAGGAGAAATTAGCTCCCTCAATCACAAATTTACTCCATAATAACAAGGCATGGGTATAATGGTCATTGCATAGCCAAAAAATAGGTTACGACGGCAAATTGAATTTCGAAGTAAACAAGAGCGTTGATCGGCGGAGGAATCGCGGTTGATCACCTGTATCTCCTTGGATACGGCTGGCCTCGGGTCTCTTACCGAGCGGCGGAGCTTTCCTTTGGTACCGGAGCTGCGGCGGCGGCGGCTGCGGCGGCGGCGAAAGGCGGGGACGCAGGAGGAAGAGAATGAGCAAAATCACTGCTTCGATTACAAATTCCGATCACCATCCATAGCTGCAGCCCGAAGATCGATGTCCTGTTAGAGAGCTTCATTTCCCAAGCACCACTCTTACTTCACTCTTTGAAATTTTTATTCAGTTTCCTCATATTCTCATACTGTTGAAATTTTTTCTCAGCAGTAGGCTTCGACGACCTCAAATTCCCATGGGTTAGCAATTACCCTGGCCTCGATACACAATGCGCATCTATAAAACTTACTACTATATTTAATTCTCCTCCAATTGCTATTTATTGTCTAGTTTTTTATTAATGAATTGTTTAACTTTATAAAAATAAATGGAAGAAAGTAGTTAGTGGAACACAAATCTTATTTTATATATGGATTTTATAATGTGTTTTGTAAGAGTAAGAGTGATGTGTTTTGTAAACAAGAGTTAAGTAAAATCATAGTAAGAGTGATGTGTTTTGTGAACAAGAGTGAAGTAAAATCAGAGTAAGAGTTATGTGTTTTGAGAACAAGAGTGAAGTAAAATCAGAGTAAGAGTGATGTGTTTTGTGAACATGAGTGAATAAGAGTGATGTGTTTTGTGAACAAGAGTGAAGTAAAATCAAAGTAAGAGTGACGTGTTTTGTGAACAATAGTGAAGTAAAATCAGAGCAAGAGTGATGTATTTTGTGAACAAGAGTGAAGTAAAATCAGAGCAAGAGTGATGTGTTTTGTGAACAAGAGTGAAGTAAAATCAGAGTAAGAGTGATGTGTTTTGTGAACAAGAGTGAAGTAAAATCAGAGTAAGAGTGATGTGTTTTGTGAACAAGAGTGAAGTAAAATCAAAATATGAGTGATGTCTTTTGTGAACAAGAGTGAAGTAAAATCAGAATAAGAGTGATGTGTTTTGTAAACAAGAGTGAAGTAAAATCATGCTAAGAGTGATGTGTATTGTAAACAAGAGTGAAGTAAAATCATGCTAAGAGTGATTTATTTTGTAAACAAGAGTGAAGTAAAATCATGCTAAAAGTGATGTGTCCTCCAAAAACTCTTTATACAACTGGAACATGCTCCTCTCCTCAGACTTCTTACTTCATTTAAGTCTCCTATCATCAGAAAAGAATAGGACAAGTTTGTTCTGATACCAAATACTTCCTTATGCTTCGATTCAACCAGAACTAGGAAACAAAGCTTTTGATCAATACGTAAGCTAAATATACACTTTTTACAACACTCGACATTTACACTCTTTTTCATTATACCCAATATCTAGTCCATACCGTAAATTTAACAAAAAAACACTTTATCATTTATCAAGCAAAACAAAAAGACTAAAACCAGGACAATAACTCTTTATAAAGTAAAAAATCACGAAGAGTATTAATACATCTCATCATTTAAATATCTATACAAAACGCGGCATTCTATGGGATTAGTGAGCTTGTGGAAATGATAATAGACATATGTCCTTGGGCTATTTTTATCACGATACTAACGGCAGGGATATGTTTATGCTGGCAGCGACCTATCGCTTTGAAAATGTTATCAACCTCTTATATAATATGAACGACAGCAAATATTTATTTTGGAGCAGCACATACAATCAGAAAAACAATTTTCAATCCCGACCAATGCGACGCCATCAACCGCTTCAACTGCTACTTCATCATCCCCTTCTTCACCTTCCAGTTCACCTCCGGCGTCGACCCCTACGCCATGAACTTCCGCTTCCTCGCCGGAGACGTCGTCGCCAAAGCCATCGCCGCCACCGCATTAGCTCTCTAGCCCAAATTCGCCAAAAAGAGCAGCTTTGCTTGGGTCATAACCTCCTTCAATCTTTCCAGCTTCGTCATCGGGGTTCCCTTGCTCAAGGGTATTTTTTTCCAAAAATACCCTTGGCATATTTTCTATTATTAAAATAAATAATATTTGTTCCATTTATTTGTGTGGCTGAGATTTGTTCTCTAGTTATACACTTAAGATTAGTTATATCTTGATCACTACCTATATATATATATATATATATATATATATATATATATATATATAGGGTTGCACTATTCTCCTTTTCCACTCTAAGATCCTTTTCTCTTCTTAATAATAGCCATTAGATCCATCCAATCAACGGACCACGTTAATCCTAATTAATTATTTCCGCGTTGCATTATAGCTCCTTTCGTTGTGCATTATGGGGGTAATTTAGTAAAGTCCCTAAATTGGAACCGCCTTTTGTTTTGGGATGTGCGGATGTCACGGGATTTGCAATCTTCCACTCTTCAGTTTTCTCCCATTTACTCCAGCTGACTCCTCAACTCTCCCACTCCTTCCCCTCTCTCAACCCTACTTACATCCGCCACATTTCGAATTCCACAGCCTCCGCCACCGATTTGCGTCGATTCCACTCCACCGCAGTTACCGCTGCCACAAAATCGACCGGCGTTGTCGTGTTTGCACGCCATATTCAACAAATCGAGCAGGTAAGCATTATGAAATCAGTCAACTAAGCGTATGCCTAGACTTTAGGATATCGTTTTTACCCAGGTAATCGTCTAGGGTTTTCTCTGATTATGAGTCCGCGACATTGTGTTGGGTTTACCACGTCTCGGTGCAAGTATCTTATTTATTTCGGTTTATTCCAGATCAAAAATGACAAAAAGAGGTCGTCCCCGCGCGCAAGCATCGCAGGAAGCAGGTAAATTGCACTCGTTGGTTGTGCATTTCAGTAGTATGAATGCGAATAGCCTTATTTAGATGTCTAGTTTAATTACGTGCTGTACAACTAGCATTTTAGGGGTATTGTGATGTCCAGTGCTCAAGAGTATATACATGTATTGTTTATTAGGATTAGTGCATTATGTATATGGTTGGATATTCATTGAATGTTTTGAATTGTGCATTATGTAGAGTAGGTAGTGTGTTGCAGAATGCATTATGGAAGAATTCCGTGTGCATTTTTTAGGCCTGACAGTGCATTATGTATCATTATGTATGCATTATGTTGCTTTTAACATTGGTCATTGGTTGTATTGGTTTGTTGCCTCAGATTTTTACAGAGGAATCTGATTAATGATTTGTTACTTTTATATATTATATGGTTGGATTAGTGCATTATGTCTATACTGAAACCGTCATTATGTGCAGAAAAGTATGCAATATGTATGGTGTTGTGTGTTTTAGTGACTACAATCAGTAAATAGTACATATGTGCATTTTTTAGTTTGTACTGTGCATTATTGAACATGATGTATGCATTATGTTTACTAAATTATGCATTACTAAGCGTATTGGGTGTGTACTAATATTTACCCAGTCATGATGAGTGGTATTCATTATGTGCAGTAAATTATGCAATATGTAGGGTGTTGTGTGTTTTAGTGACTAAACTCAGGAAAGAGTACATATGTGCATTTTTTAGTATAGACTGTGCATTATGGAACATAATTTATGCATTATGTTTACTAAATTATGCATTACTTAGGGTATTGGGTTTGTTGTAATAGCTGCCCAGTTAGTATGAAAGTTTTTTTATTATGTTGTGTTGGTACTGCATTGTGAATCAGTAATAGTGCATTTTTTTGTAGTATTGTGTGCATTATATGAGTGGTATTATTTATATTGTTTAATACAGTTTTTGTGTAACACATGTGCATTTTTGTGTTTAGACAATGCATTATGAGTAATTTTTAATGCATTATGAGGTTGTATTATGCATTATTTCATATGATAGATGCATTAATCTGTAAAAAGCTAGCAGCATTATTTATTCTGATTTATTGATAATGTTTTGATGTTTTACTTTGTTTGTTCCATATCAGAGAAGCGGCTAAGATCAGACATTGACGATGCAGTTGACGAGAATTGTGGTTTGGAGTGAGTTTTGGTTCGGCTATAGGGAGATCTTGGTTAATGGGTAAACTGATATTCGGATAGATGTTTCAATTTAAAACTGTACTTTTTCGCAACTTAATAAGTGCGTTTGGATATTAGCTAATGATTTAGATTTGGGTAAATTGTTCGTATTCAGCATTATAGATTGTGCATTGTGTTTTACAATCTGTGCATTACTCCTTTATCGACTGTCATTATTTGCAATGTAGTGTTCGTTACGATAATAATTGTGTATATGCAAAGTCTGAGCATTATGTGTAATTATATCGTCATTATTTACAGTTAATTATGCATTATAAGAAGTATGCATGATAAATTTAAAGTGGATATAAACGTTGTTCAGGGGTGCATGGTTTATTTCAACTGGATATAAATTCAACATTAGATAAATTAGTGCATTATTTGATTAAAACGTTGCATTATTTACCAAGAAATTATCATTATTTAAAATTTTGTATTGAATAAGACGTATCAACGGGCTGCATTATTTATTCCAATAAGTGAATTTTCTAATTTAATCGTTTTGCCAGAATTCAGGGGTCCATGGAATATTAAAATCGGATATCAATTCTGCAATAGACATTTTAGTGCATTATTTTACTAAAACGTTGCATTATGACCTAGAAAAAAAAATTGGGAACAAACAAAATAATTCATCAGAACACAACTGATACAAAGTTGACTTGTTTAAATAAAAATCAAACGTTGCATTATGACAGATATAAAGTTCGAATAACAATAACAAAAACATGACCTAGTGCAAGACACAAGATGTTGTTATATGTACGTACTATACCCTAGCCCCTAATCTTATTAAACCCTGGGGGGAAACAAGAAACGTGTGCCAAGCATCGTATCACGGTACATCTTATTCGTATGCATTGCAGTTCACATAATTTGCATTATACAGTCAATAATATGCATTACTCGCTACAATTTGGTGCATTATTCGAATTGTTTTACAATTTGTAATTAATGTGTACGTACTATACCCTAGCCCCTAATCTTATTAAACCCTCGGGGGAAACAAGAACCGTGTGCCAAACAACGAAACACGGTAAATCTTATTCGTATGCATTGCAGTTCACATAATTTGCATTATACAGTCAATAATATGCATTATTCGCTACAATTTGGTGCATTATTCGAATTGTTTTACAATTTGTAATTAATGTGTACGTACTATACCCTAGCCCCTAATCTTATTAAACCCTTGGGGGAAACAAGAACCGTGTGCCAAACAACGAAACACGGTAAATCTTATTCGTATGCATTGCAGTTCACATAATTTGCATTATACAGTTAATAATATGCATTACTCGCTACAATTTGGTGCATTATTCGAATTGTTTTACAATTTGTAATTAATGTGTACGTACTATACCCTAGCCCCTAATCTTATTAAACCCTTGGGGGAAACAAGAACCGTGTGCCAAACAACGAAACACGGTAAATTTTATTTGTATGCATTGCAGTTCAGATTTTGATCATTATATAGTACTAACCGATATTTAAGCCCTAGAGGGACAAGGCATATTATGTATACGTATACATTGCAAATAACATATTATGCATTATACTGTCAATTTAATCCATTACGCATTTTCATTTGGTGCATTATTTGTACCAACTATAAATAGTATACTATGTAAATTGGAAGCTTACGTGATTTATTTATAGGTCAAATACAAGCTATTCTTAAACATTGTAATTATGTGTACGTACTATACCCTAGCCTCTAGACTTAATAAACCCTTAGGGGTCAAAACAAACGTGTGCCAAACATCAATACTACGACCCAATACTTATACCCTATGCATTGCCGCTCACGTATTATGCATTATATAGTAAAAAAATCCATTATACTTCATCATTTTGTGCATTACACGTATCGTTTTAAATTACTGCCCTAGACAAGCCGAGAGCTAAACCCTGAAGGAATGTTTCATAATCGCGGTCGGTCATTATTTACACTACACTTCCTCGTACTCCCTTTCAAGGGCAGCAAGATCCTCACGTGCTTCTGAGAATTCACCTTCCTCCATACCTTCACCTACATACCAGTGCACAAATGCTCGCTTGGAATACATAAGATCGAATCTGTGGTTGATTTGGGAGAAAACTTCAGCTACAGCTGTGTTGTTGCTGAGCATGCACACTGCGCGCTTCAGCTGTGCAAGATCACCCCCTGGCACCACTGTCGGTGCCTGGTAATTGATGCCGCATTTGAAACCAGTTGGGCACCTGCAAACATCGAGTGTTGTTTTTTGACCCATTTTAGCAAAAATCACCCATCACCCTAAGTGCAACACAAATCATAATCATTTGGAAATTTAATCTATGAAATTACCAGTCAACAAATTGAATTGTCCTCTTTGTTTTGAACGATTCTAACAACGCCGGCGTAACAAGATAGAAAAACCTAGGATCGAGCAGCCGCGAGAGACGAAAATTGCAACAACCCAAATACTATGTTTCGAATTGCAAAGATGGAAAACTGCAAAAAAAGCGTCTGGAACGCGTGAACAAGATGAAAAAAACGGAAGATCTTCATGGGAGGATTTCATGGAAACTTCCATAACCACCAAGATATTATTTCCCTATGGATTTCAGCGACAGCGACACGTCGATGCGTTTGTGGATTTCAGCGACAGCGACACGTCACCGCCGATTTTGCTCTTCTTCATGTTTCCGCCGGCGAAGAGCGAGTTCAGGAATTCGGCGAGTTTGCCGCCGGAGGAAATCGACTGCTTCACCTTCTTCAAATTTGCTCTTCTTGAAACCTTGCTGCAAATTTGCGAATTAAAAAAACCTAAAAGCCTAAGTAAAATCCCTTCCTTCTTCAACGTGAGATGTGAATAAAGAACGTGAATATCTTCAAGGAGAGAATCATGGAATTTCCGTAACTGCAACATAATAATATACCAAATCTGCCCTTTTTAGATATTTAATTGATTAAAATTTAATGTGATCTGTGAATTTTTTCATCCATCGGATTGATGTAATTGACGGTATAGATTAAGAAGGAAAAATGAGGAAATATAGAAAAAGGAAATGAATACATCCCTATATATATATATATCATTTTATAGCATATTTAGGTCATTGAAGGGGTATAATAGTCATAATGATTTTTGGTTAATTAATTCAGTTAAGAAAAATTGAAATTAAAAATTAAAATATGGATTTGTTGTTTGTTATCCAAAAAATTATTTTGATTCTCGCCTAATCTATAACATGAGAGAGTGAGTCATTACAAAATGGAGTATATAAAATTTAAATACTATTTTTCATTGAGATTGCATAATCTTATCCGTAATATATCATTTTTTTTGTTACCAACACTAGTAAACAAAACTGGGAGAAAGCTCCAGAGATGCAATACAGATGATATTTTTATTTGTCTTTTCGTGTTTTTAACAACTAAATCATATACAAATTCAATTTTAATTGGTATTTTTAAATACTGTCATACCAGGTTCTCACGGTCGTTATCACTTCAGTTGGTCGGAAATTTTAAAAATGAACACCATAAATTTAGCATATACTAAAGAATAAACCCCAAAAAACAAGTGCAACCAGCATATTTTATATCACAAGTACTCAAGAATTCAAAAATTCATAAAGTAGTTTCATTAATCATAATGTGATATTGATAAGTATACAGCTAATAATGAATGGAATCAAGTTTAAAAAATCCTAGATCTGTGTAGGTTCAGCCTGGTACGAAGATTTAGCAAACTGCAGTCGTTAATAGATCCCAGCTAAATGTAATGTTGTTAGCCCCGCAATATCATAGCGCTACAAAATTCTTGAAATCTAAGTGGATATCTCCCACATTAGAACTATTATTCGTCTAAGCTTTTCGAGCAAGTAGCTGAGCTCATTTGCGTAAGCAACGCATCGTAGATTTTCTTTGCTGATGGGCGATCAGCAGGGTTCTTTTCTGTACACTGATGGAAGAGTTTACAGAGAAATCTGAGGGTTTCAGACTCCGTCTCAAGCTCCTCAATGGATTGAGCCAATGCCTCCAGCTCGTCCGTCATTTTGGGTCGCTCTCCCGCCTGCATAGAGAAAGGAGTTTGTTTAATCCCATCCCATCCCCTAATGTGCTCTAGCAACTAAGCCAAATATCTAGTAGCACTAAGTAAGTTCTACTACAGTAAAACTTGAAAGATTAAACTCAAAACCAGAAAATGGTCCAGTTTTGTGAACATATAAAGATGATAACACATCAGTGGTATCACATTCCAAAGCAATGCCTTGCATTTAGGATGAAAAGCCTTCCAACCATATTTCTATATTCTACATCTCATAGTTAGTTATGAAATGCATATATAAGGGGGAGGGGTGAAATGGAAAGGCATACCTGCAGAAGATTATGAATTTCGGTTTCTGGCACTTCAAAATAAGGGAATTGTAATGTCAATAATTCCAGAAGCAGACAGCCAAACGACCAAATATCCACTTCCTGTGCATATAAACACACTTTGTCAAAAACAACGCAACAAAAGAACTGAAACTAGGTGTTGCTCAGTCAACTTCTGACTATGCTTACCAATCCATAAATGCTTTGTGTATGCATTGCATCATACACCTCGGGAGCCATCCACCTAGGAGTCCCTACACAAATATTGGGAGGAGGTATCCCCACGTGTGCGATGCAGCAAGTATGCAGGTAAGAGTTAAGGGGGATTGCCCGATCAAAATCGCATATCTTCACTGTAGGCGTTCCGTCCTGCTGCTTTTGGTCAAGGTCAATCAAAATGTTTTCACTCTTTATGTCACGATGGATGATGTTTTTGTCGTGTATTTCTGTCAATGCAAACGCTACATCTCTTGCAATAGATAGTGCCAAGTCTAAAGCAGCATGCTTCTCGCCATCGCTCAAGAGTTTTTCCACATAGCTCTGTCAAGTTGAAACACAATTGCAGATTAGACACCAACAATATACAAGCAAACAAGTCCAGACAGAACTTTAATTTACCCTTAAGGGGCCTCCTTTTATGTTCTCCATCAATATAGCAGATTGTAATCTACGACCACCGCAGTTTCCGTCAGATGACATAGACCAGCTGGATGATATCTGATGACCATAGATTTCTACAATGCATGGATGCTTTAAGACGCTCAGCATTCGGACTTCCCCTAAACAGGATAGCTCAAAGTTCCGCACTTCATTCGCAGAAGCCCCACCCTCACATATATCAATCGTCCTTACCTGCATATTGGCATGACAAGACTTTCAAAACAGGACACATAAACCATGCCAATGTAGTAATGCAGATGGATGACAAGACTACTTTAAATGCCAAAATTAATGACAGCTAACAGCAGTGTTTTCACAAGTCAGTGAGTTAGTACAAGCACAAGTAGATATAGGAACAAACGTTAACCATACCTTTACTGCAGCCTCCAATGATCCAATATTACAGCGCATTAGGGAGGTGTGTGCCAGTTTCTCTATTTCATCACACATAGATAGAGAAGGGAATGGACAGTTAGAATTGTTATCTTGGTTAACCACAGCATTGACCCGACTTAAGGGTATATACCTAAAACAGGAAAAAAAATTAAAAATTAAAAAAAATCCAAATGTTAGAAACTATACTTGAAAACAGTTGACATTTGCCCTGAAATCATATTCAAGGCTCTGAGATACACAGAGAGGTTTAAAATATCAGGCAAAAAATCGCAGCAATTCAGGCTTCACTCGATTAGTACCGACTACCGAGTAGAACTCATGGACATATTCAAGCTTAATCAACCCTAGGTTTTTAAATATTGATAATTGCATTTAATAAACAATGTATTTACTGCTATTACTTTCAAATAAAAGATTTTTTAGATCAACAATATGAATATGATTATCACTAGTTAGAGCATAAAATATAAGTTCAATATCAATTATCAAATCAATAGTTTATGCATTTTAGAACTCACTATGAGCCGCATGATGATACGAATCGCACATTGGTTCAAGGTGAGAGTGTGCAATGCGACATAAGTGGGAGATAGTCCTTTACCTTTAATCAAATACATAAGCATATAAGCTAAGGAGCCCCAACATAACCCAAATCATGATCAAAGGTAAAAGGTTGACACTCACTTATATGACATTCCACCCTTTCATGTAGAACAATGTGGTATTCATATCACATGAGCTAACAAGCCAAGTAGTGGACAATCTTAGCTAGACTACGTTAACAGGGCTTTCTTAACAAGCTTTTCTCAAACGAGATTATAGTAGATTGACTCGGTTGCAATCATACATTCCCATCCAATGCTAAACCAATAAAGTAAATAATAACAGATCGTGGCTAAAAGAGAATACTAACCTGCAAAAATATTCAGGGTCACATTCTTCCCTGATGTCCAGAGGATGGCATGCATCAACTATCATGCGGACCAATGACTCTCCTTTCTTGATAATGACTACATTCCAGGCATGCGGCGAAAAGTCCAAGTAACCCCTCACTAGTTCACAAGGGATTCGAGGCTTCATGCGATCACATAAATACTACAGTGTCAAAACAAATTTCAGTTTGTATAAGTTGAAGCACTGATCCACAATAAGAAAGATAAGTAACTAACTAAAAGGTGTACCTTCATCAGCAAGGCTCTATGCCTGCAAACACCAAACTGCAGACCACCAATAGGAACTATAATGGAACCACGTCCTTCCTTTATCGAGTGAAGAGATTTCTCACAGATATCAAGGAAAACAGATTCTTCAACACTATCCATCCTTTGCTTGTTGGCTTTATTAGTGTCAAAAATCATCCCAGCAGCACAAGTACAAACAAATGGTTTACCATGGTTTGCACCAGAAGCAGATTTACGTGCCCTTTGGACAATAGCGCTTCTATCACTTCCGCCAAAATGATCCGATACAAAAAGAGCTAGCAGTGATGCAGTCTGCAAAGTATCGGATGCTAAATCTCTTTGCTCGTTTATAGTTATATTTCTAAATCGACAAACCCAGGCTTGAGCACGCAAAAGAACGACATCTAACTCCTCATCCCTTTCCCTGATAAGAAACACAAACAATCAAATTGTGTATGGCATGGCACCAATCAAGTATGTATATTTTATAAGGATTATAAGATAAGTAACTCAGCAAGATGACCACATGACAGGAGTCTACTTAGTTCAAAATAAAGAACATTACTAAGTATATCTTGAACAGAATATCACATAAGAAAGCACTTACCGGTCAAGAAGAATCACTTCTCGTGAATTAACCTGAGCACTTTTCTCATAATTTGGTAGTGGCATAAATGGCCGACCTCGCCCTGCATCATAAAATCCATCAGGTAGACGATCTCCAGCCGCACAAAATGATGTTTTACTGTATTGGCACGACAAATAATACGGGTCACTGGTTGGCTTTCTGTGTTTGGAAGGCTTGGGATTATCGAGATCGTTATCCGAATGCCTTTTGTACTTCAGTGCACAATTAGATGTTTCAGAAGATGAAACTTCATCAAGCGCCTCCACAGCATCAGAAACAGAACCCAAAACTGCACTACACTGAGAGATGACAGAATCAGTTGCCGAACATGAGCAGCCATCCATAGACCTTCCATCTGTTGTGAGCCCATTCATTCCATTGGATGTTGACTCATGTGTGTCCCTCTCTGCATCCTCAACAGTAGATATATCTTTCTGATCCATCTCTGCATCCTCAACAGTAGATAAATCTTCTGATGGGGCAGCATCACTATGTTCAACCACTCTGCAAGTGATACATTTTTCCAAAGTGTGTCGGCTTGTAACATCTCCCTTCAACTTCCTGGAGTTATTCAATCGCTCCTGGCGAGCTTTTGTTTTCAAATTATATCGGCGTTTCCATCCTTTAGTCTTTCGGGCAGATAAACTTCGATGATTAGGAGGGCATCCACTCAAATGAATGGATTGCACTTCAGTAGAGCCTGCATCATGCCAACATAGTGAACATTACTAGGGAAAAAATCACACAAAAACACATGCATGTTGTGTATGTATTTGTGCATGTGTGCCAGTGTGTGTGAGAGAATGAGAAAGGCCTATTTACAAGGACAATTATATCACCTTCATAGACGTCCATCGCAGCAGATTCATCTAGATCCCCGTTGTTTCCCTCCAAATTGCAACATATCCATGACGGTACCCAACAATCACCAAGTTGATTATGCTTCAACATTTATAACAAAGAAATGAACATTACATCAGGTTTACATGACAAACTAACATAACAACCAAAAGGCAATGTATACAAAAGGCAAGAGGTCAGTCAAGTTCTATAAGTTGGTATTATCATTGGTTGCATACCTGAAGATTCAGAGATTGAAGATTATGCATTGTTTCAAGTTCTAAACACTCTATGGAAGTTAACCGGTTACTTGATAAGTCCAGGCTCTCCAGACTTTGAAGATGGGAAAATCCCAAAGGCAGCTCAACCAATTTATTGTTCGTCACTTTTAAAGACACCAATGAGTTCAACAAAGTAATCTCAACTGGTAAATTCCTCATTTTGTTAAATGAAAGATCCAGGTCCTCTAAATTACTGAGGCAGCCTATTTCTGGAGGTAGATATCTGTAAGAAAAAAAGACAATTGTAGAATTTTAACTTAGTCCAATTATATCACCCAACACAGACTCTATTGCGTATGTGCATTCTACTTCAATGACGACTAGTTCGTTTCAAGGAACTAACCAGAACCATTCATATGCACTGAAATTAGTAAAGAATATTTTCAAATAAAAATTACATAAAAGTTGAGATTATTGATAATATTTCTCAGATGGCGCAGAAACATGACAGATACAGCAATTCCAGGAAAAAAAAAAGTAGTTCAAAGTGTATATAGCCAAACCATTTCACACAATTGTGTACTTCAGAATGTCTCAGCAAAGTCTCACAACAAACTACATTTTCTAATCAATGTTTAAACTGCACTTATTTTCGCAGTAGATGAAATCATGAAATTGATTTCACAGATACATCCATGCTATGCGGAACATCAAATGGTAGTGTGCACACAAAAAATCAGGGATCATTAAAAGAAATGCAAGGTGAGGAGAAGAAGAAATAAGATATAGGTCAAGCAACAATACCCTAAATACAAATGTTTTTACTGAAAAACAAACGAGTTGACATATATAAGGTTGCTAGCTCATCAGAATTTGATGAATCCACATAAAGGTGGCAACAACGTGTGAAGAACAAAAGATGTAGATGTAGCACTCTGATTAAGAGTTGAGCATATCTAAACAAACAGAAGGCTTATCATGAATGGTTTTCTTTACAAATCCTTACAAGATATGTAATCTTTAGAATATCAGGACATTCTTCTACCAGAGAAGAACACAGAAACATGCACCCTATTTTGAAGTATGATTAACACAGACGCCTATCTTCTACAAGGGAATCCCTCTAACACCCTGATTGTAAAAGGACAGTGAACAATATATCTCCGCTTTTAAGCGATATCATACTAAAACAGAGCACAGGTATGTGATAATATAACCGCTGCAAACGCATAAATATTCGAGATTTTTTCTACCTTATGGAGAAATAACGAATGGAGAGCCTCGTCAAACGCTCGAGCCCAGTAATCTCACGCAAAAGGGGGAAAGCAGAAGGCCTTGAGGGCACTCTACTGAGCTCTAGCTCTTTCAAATTCCCCAGTTTACTTAACTCCAATCCACTAACTCCCGGCTCCGTTACCTTCACTTGCAAGCATTCAAGCTCAACCAGATTCCTAAACTCCCCAGGAAACAAGTTCAATTCATTCGCGAAAAACTTGATAGTTTTTAAACCCTTAAGCCTCCCAACATCTTTCGGAATCAAATTCAACTCATTCTTGTAGATAAAAACCTCCTCCACTGTGCTATCGTCGCCACTAACAAGCGGAAAATCGAGAAATTTTCCAGATATATCAATTACGGAGTTGAAATTCGAAGATTTTGCGTCAGAATTTCCCACCGAGGCTTTCCACTTCCTTGTTCTCTCCGTATTTTCTTGATTCTTGGCGCTGGAAGGATCGATTTTCTCCAATTCCTCAATCTGCATTGCTGATTGCTCAGTAAGCCTTATTGGGACTTCTTCTGCAGAGAATTAGATGAAGAAATAATCAAATTGGACATGGACAGGGGCAGGAAATACCAATATCGAGGGAGTTGAGATGAGTAAATAGATTACGAATGTAATTGTACATGGGGGATAGAATTGTTTGTGAATTTGTGGATGATTGAGCGGAGAAACCCTAGATTATACAATATGATCGTCGGGAGCGGAGGGGTTTATCAATAGTGAATTTATAAAAGGGAAAAATAATTCTATAGAGAGGAAGGATACTAAAAAAGATACACTTACTATATATCATTTTCCTATTTTGAAGAGGTTTTTTATATTTTTTCTGTACAAAAAATAAATATGATAATTGTTTTTTATTTATATTTTTCCCATAAAATTCATTAAGTACTATGTTCTAAAAATTTGTATTTATATATTTACAAAGGTTAATTGTGAAATATTTTTTTTTCAATAAAATTCATTATTTGCTAAAAATAAGTATTTATATTTTTACAAAGGTAAATGACAATTATAATTTTTCAATTTGCATCTTTCCTTTGAAAATATTCAAGCAGCAACTTTGCAATTTTCAAATTACACAAGTACATTAACTAAAATTAATTAAATGCTATATCAATACTTCATATTATTAAAATAAATTTAATATAATAATAATTCATATTATTAATATTATAGTTATGATTAGTACAGTCGTCATCGTTACCATCACCATATTATCTATTTTTAGTATGATATACTATCACAAATAAGTGGTCCTCTTACTATTTTATTTTGATTCTATATATGTTTGTGCATTTTTTAGTTAATAAATATATTAAAGAACGGACCTAGTAGTAGTATTGTTTGTAAAAAAATAGGTCTCACCTTATTAGATTGAAACTTAAGACAAATAGA
Source organism: Salvia splendens (assembly GCF_004379255.2). NCBI lineage: Eukaryota > Viridiplantae > Streptophyta > Magnoliopsida > Lamiales > Lamiaceae > Salvia > Salvia splendens. Next base: position 33,438,120 of record NC_056035.1, read on the forward strand.
TAGTACTTAGTTGTTAATTTTTGTGGATGAACGATTTTTTTGCCTTTGTCCTATGTTGATTTTTTTTTATTATTTGACAATCCTTATCAGTTGTTTTGATAAATTCATGTTCACTACTTTTTTAGTGATTTGAGTCTCTTTTTTTATATATTCAAAAAATACTGATTATTGAAAAAAAACAGTAAAATATTACATTAATTTTACTCATATGATTTTGCATCCCAAAAAATTATATTCTAAATCTATTAATCCGTTTTTTATAGTACTTAGTAAGTATATGTACATAAGTATATAACTGAAATTAATATAGAATAGTTTATGTTATTGTAGTGGCTTCACATACCAAACAAAAGTTCATGGATATGAAGCCATATTATTTTATGTAACTAAATTAATTACAAACTGAGTATGAGCAAATGGATTGTGTTGGTGTATTTGATAGGTTTTATGTGGGCCGATACATTCTTGACTAAGTATCATATTTCAGCCTTCGCCTAGTGGGTCCGTCCTGAGCGTTGTAATATTGGAGATGTCATTTTTCTATTAAAATGTTATGTAGATATTTAGTTAGTAGAGAAAGTGTTTCATTAATGAGATATAGTGGAATAAAATGGTTGACCACAGTTTTTTTTTTTTTTTTGTATATGAGAGTATTATGACTCATGAGGGTAAATTACAAGTAGAATTGTTCAAATAATGAAAGTTGCAATTAATGAATTGGTTTATTTGTACATAATTCATCTTACAATATTTTTAAAATATAATCAAGTGCTTGCTAATTTCATCCAACAAAACATAGTTTTACAGTTTAAAGTTAAATGATGGAATTTTAGTTATTAATACGTAAAACTTATAAATTTCACTTATTTACGAATAAAAAAAATAATACACTCTCATAAATTCAAACTCTATTGAAAATTAATATAGAAATACACAATTTTTGTATATGTGAAAATTTAAAAATATTCAATTAAAAGTTAATGTAAGTTTTTCTTGACTTTTTTATACATCTGACAAAGAATTTAGAATTAATTTTATATTGAAATTATAATTAAAATTTAATAAAATTTAAAATTGAATTTAAATGCGGTTATCGGTTAGAACCGATAACCGAATTTGTTCAAAATACAAAATCGGAACCGACCCGAACACCGTTAATTTCGGTTTTCGATTAACCTATAACCGACCGGTTTCGATTCGGTTCTCAGTTAACCGAATAGCCGAGAACCGTTTACCCACCCCTAATTACAAGGGTAAGTTATACGGAGAAGTGTAAAAAAAATTAAAGGCTGCAATTAGTCTAACCGATAACCGAATTTGTTCAAAATACAAAATCGGAACCGACCCGAACACCGTTAATTTCGGTTTTCGATTAACCGGTAACCGACCGGTTTCGATTCGGTTCTCAGTTAACCGAATAACTGAGAACCGTTTACCCACCCCTAATTACAAGGGTAAGTTATAAGGATAGGTGTAAAAAAAATTGAAGGTTGCAATTAGTCGAAGACGAGAGTATTTTTTGATTGTTTGAACCATGGGCGGACCCAACCCAAATATAGTGGGGGAGGGGCTTAAGCCTTCAATGAATAATTTTTTTACTTTTTTTTCTATTAATTATTTTTAAAATTTATTCAAATTTAGTGTAAATTAGTGTAAAAGCCCCTACAAATTATCTATATTACTCGAATATATACTTTAAAATAAAATTTAGAAATTTCAGCCTCTATCGATAAATATTTATGTGTCACTTACAAAAGATGTATGCTGGTGATAGTTGATTCTTTAAATAGACTAGTACTACTCAGTTCAAAAGTTTCAAAATTGAGATCATAAAATTCATAAATTTAACTTAGATTCGGGGCAACATGGTATAACTATTCAACATAATAATAATAATAATAATAATAATAATAATAATAAGTATGTCAAAATGCAAATGTTTATATTACTCAGTCTATAGTAAGCTCAAGAATGAGTTAAGACTAGTGGCGGATCTATTTAAGAACAAAGGAGCACGAGTGTACCCCCAAAACTGCAAATAGCCTAGTGGTAATATGCTCTTCTAATAGTTAAAGTAGATAAAAAGTAAACTAAGAGTAATATATATTTGTTCTCTCATTTGTTTTATACACAATAAATAATGTATTGTTGGATTAGGATATAATCTTGATTAATGGTTTATAGTTTCTATCTAATATTAGATTAAATATAATAATTCTATTATTTGTTCTCTCATTTATTTTATACACAATAAAGCATGTATTATTGAAAATCTTTATCATTTATGATTTTTAATGCTCAGATTTGGGATTATATAAAAAATATGATGTGTTTTTGTTTTAGTTTATATATTTAAAACTTTTTCATAATTAAAATAAATTCTTTGTTATACTAATATCCAAGAACTTTCATTTAATAGTGAAACATTTTTAAGTAATAATATCAAAAAGTAAATTTTTACATAGATTAAAAAATAGATAGATTGAATATTAAATCTCAAAGTCGGTGTAATTATTTATCGCACTCTCAATATAAAATTTATGGATCCACCACTTGTTAAGACTTTACAAGAAAATTAAGTTAGCATATTTTCCAAACCGAGCAAGTGATAGTCACACAAAAGGATGAAAGATTGAAGGCAGTCTTTTACAATATCAACACAACAGTAATAATCTAATTAAATTGAAAGTTTTTAGCCATGCAAAAAAAATATGATTGCGCCTTTACATCCCTATTTATCAACACTATAATTCTACAACATTTTCTTCTTTAACTTTAATACTATAATCTATAATGGATAATGGAATGTGATCAATTGCTAACTACTCCTTTAATTGCTAACTATAACTAATTTAAGTTCATATAAGAGCATCCCCAGCTGTGCTTTTGGGGAAGGACGCCGTCCGTGCCGATGGCGCGGCACCCTGCTATCTGCCGCTGTGCTCTTGCCGACGGCACGACCCTGCTCTATGCATAGAGCACGTCCGTGCCAACGGCAAGAGCACGAGCAGCCGACGTGGCATGCTCTGGTTGGCCATTGATTTAACATTTTCTATTATTATTTTTTTAAAAAAAATCGAAAAAATCTGAAAAATCAGATTTGATAAAAATAATATTTTTCCACTTCCTAATAAAATATATCTGTTTTTTCACACTTTTAATTTATTTTTTCATTATTTTTACCCTAAAATTCATACTTTCATCTATAAATACTCTCATTTCAAACACAAAAAATGACATTATAACAAACAACTCTCTCAATCTCAATTTTTAGGATTTTAATTATGTAATTTTTAATTTTTAGGATTTTAATTATGTAATTTTTAATTTTTAAGTAATTTGTAATGGTATCGGGTATTTTTAATGCATTTTAATATTGTCGAAATGTTTTTAGTAATTGAAGTTTTTAAATTGAATAATGGAATGATGAGACCTTTGAGCATGTCCTTGCGGAAGAGCATGAATGTGGATGTTGTGCTATTGGGGAAGAGCAAGGAGTAAAAAATTAATAAATGCGAGTCCGGACCCATATCCATGCTCTTTAGCAAGAGCATGGATGGGGATGCTCTAATTTTAAAGATCACGATCTATAAATTGTCATGTGTAATTTTGTTTTTTGTTTTTTAATATTAAAAAGATAATAACAACTATCGAATTTAGAGTTTAAGAAAACAATGTTGATAAAATGTACTCCCTCCGTCCCATGTTACTTGAGACGTTTTTTTGGGCACGAGATTTAAGAAAATTGTGTTTAGTGAGTTAAATAAAGTAAAATAAAGTAGATGGAAGAATAAAGTAAGAGAGAGAGGAGAGAATAAAGTAAAAGAAAGAATAAAGTAAGTGTGACTAGATATTTTATTTTTAGCCAAAAAGAAAAATGAATCAAGTAACTTGGGACAAGCCAAAATGGAATACTACTCAAGTAACTTAGGACAGATGGAGTATTAAATATACCAACATGAAGACATAATAATGTCAACACAATTTCGTATTGACATACTCCTATTATATAAGTTGTATTGATATAAAACCTTTTTTTAATCAAATTTACAAAAATTTATGAATATTTATGAAAAAATTATCAAATTTTGACATTGAAACATATGCATGTATGATCTCGTTGGAATTTTTATAAAATTATCTTTAATTTGATATATGTTGTGCGATTTTTTTTTAAAATTGAAATAGTTATATGCATTTAAAATTTTGAGATAGTTATATGCATTTAAAATTTTGAGATATTTTTTTAAAGTTAGTTATAACTAATTTAATGTTAATTGACTTTAATAGTTTTTTACACTATGAGGGTGTTCGGTTGGCAAAATTAAATCTCATGATTAAATATGTATCATATTTGGTTCATAAGATTGAACCCTTCAACTTAATCCTAGATGGATAGTCTCATGATAATTAGTCATAGTCTCACCCCTCCAACTAAAATAATCTCATAACTTAATCCTATATGAATAGTCTCATGATATTAGTCATGACAACCGAACGCACCTATATTGATACTGATCTGAATAATGTTCCATTATTTTAATAATCTAACGCATATTATTTAGCTGTAGTCAACAATTTAAAGCGTTTTATCAATGATAACTCACTTCACTCTATAATGGTGCAATCTATTAACTGAATCGTCAAATTATATTGTACAGTAAGGATCAAATGGTATTTGATTGTCGTTTACTTGCTCTGTTATGTAACACTACTACAAGTCTACAACTATGAGAGCATCCACTATAGGCGACCTTCCCCAATAGCCCCGTCCCTTTTTTTTTGTCTACAACCCCAATTTTTTGTTTCCGCCACTATAGGCGGACACTTCCAATAGCCCCGAAATTTTATAACCAATTTTCATTTTATTTTTTTCATTTTGTTTTTAAATCAGCGGAATTGAAATAATTATGAAACGAGTTAATTGGGACCGAATATTCGTTGTATTTGCAAATGTAAAATTATACAACGAACGTAAAAAAAATACAAATAAAAACGCCGCCACCGTCTAATCGGTGGCGGATTCCGATTCCTCCTCTTCTCCGTCTCCATCTCCGTCGCCCTCGCTGCCGCCGGCCACCGTAGCCCCAGGACGATCATCAGTCACGTGCAGACGGCGCTGCAGCCGACGTATGAGGTCGGAGTATATATTCTTGATGTACGGGTCGGTTGCGGCCTCGTATTTGCTGCAGACTTCATGCAATTCGTGCGTCAGCTGCACATATACGTTATCCCTCAAGACCTCGTTTGCTCTTGACGGCGGCATAGGCGCAGGCTGCAGGGCGAGCGATCCAGACGCTGCCGACGATCGGCGGGAGGAACCGCCAGCTTCTCTAGCGCGTCAGATATAGGCACGTTGTCCCGGAGGGCGAGAGCGCCTAGAGTGTGTGGCGGATGGCTCTTCGGCTTGCTCTTCGTTCAGGTCGAACGATTGCGAGCCGCTGCCACTGCTGTAGTCCCCGACAATGTTGTGTCTTGTCCGTTTCGGCGCCGGAGCCTGCTCTTGCGCACAGATGGCCTTGAATTTCGGGTAGTCCTCGAGAACTAGATACTCATCCCACATTGTGAACTTGGGATAGCCCAGCACGTTGTATTGGCTCATCGAAAGTGCTTTCACGTCAGCCTCGCTTCAGCCACTCTCCGCATGGAGTAGGTTGTTCTGGTATATGCCCGCAAACCTCCGGGTGGGCGGCAGAATCCTAGACCACTTCTTGCGGAGCTGTTCCGCGTCACGCGATCTGGCACCACGAGGTTTGAAGTCGTTGTAGGCCGCAACGACGCGTTTCCAAAAGCTCAACGCGTTCTGATCGGTGCCCAATATGGGGTCGGATGTGGCGGCAACCCACGCCCTCGCCACAACAACAGACTCCTCATTGGTGTAGTGCGTGGCCTTTTGCCGTCCGGCTAGAAGTGAGCCGCTGGAAGCTCCGCCAGTCACGGACCCGACGCCGCTGCCCGATCCGCCTGCCCCGCTGCCCGAACTGGCGGCGGAGTTGACATTGCCCGATCCGCTATGGCGACGGCCGCCGCCGCCGCCACCGCCACCAGACCCCCTGCCTCTCGTCGCAACGGGCGTATCCGGTACGCCGGAACTAAGTAGATTGAACATCGTATCCAGTGCGTCTTGATCTGCCTGCGTGAAAGGAGAGCTGCTGGATAGGAAAAGGGTCTCCGGACGCGGATGGTGAAGGGCGTCGAGGTTGGGTCTGTAATCTCCAAACGTCGAGTGGCTCAGATTCCTCTGAAAAGGTTGGGGCGTTGGACTCGAAGACCTCCACGGCTGAGATGGTGGAGGAGTTGGACTCGATACCCATGGCGGGGGAGATTGATTCCAACTCCATGGCTGGGACGGAGAGCCGCCATATCCCGAAGGCTGAGAAGGATAGCCGCCATATCTCGACGGCTGGGAAGGATTTCCGCCATAGCCCTCATCGTGTGAGTCGGGTGATTCGTCGTCTCCACCGTGCATTTTAGAGAGTGAAAGTGTAGATAGTGAATGAAGGGAGAGTGTATGAAAATGGTGAAAATGGAGGGTGGAGGAGTGGTATTTATAGGAGAAATTTTGGGAAAAAAAAAATCGAGGGGGCTAAGGCGCGCCGCCGTCGCCCCACTATAGACCGGCACGCCTATCCCCCACCGCCCCGTCCTCGCGCGCTATCCGCCGCTACCTCGTCCGCCCCGAGGCAGATGTTCCGCCCACTATAGATCACCCCCTCCGAGCCGTCCGCCCCCTTGCTCCTATAGTGGATGCTCTGAATGTTAAACAATATTGTACTATTTATTAGGCGATCAATAGTATTGTGAGTAATTTAGCAAGTGATCAAATTCGTGAATTATCTAAAAAAAAGCAGTATATTTAAGGGGCGTGAACACAAAAAATTAACTGCATTTGATATTTCTACACAAATAAGGGCATCATGGGCCCGGTTTCAAACCCCAAGTCCCCTCCACGTCATCATTCCTCTACAGTTGCGGCCCAGACCCCAACTGCTCTAACCCTGCAGGCCACAACACGGGTCGCAACTAATAATTGACACTATTCACAACTTCAACATATTTGACTCGTAAATGCAATACTTTGAACAATAAAAATCGGAAAATTGCATTTTTCAGTAGAAATTAACATTACAAATCCTAGAGAAAGCATATTAAAAATACAAGTCATAGAAACCCAGGCCACAACTACTACTTCTTCATTTGGGCGCGAAGGTAGGCAATCATCTCACGGTGCAACTCGAGATCGAACTCCGACATCGTCGAGGTATCCCTCGATGTCAACTCCGTCAGCTGGCTCATCCGCCATGTAATACTCATCTCCGACAAAGAGTCGGACATCTTATCCAGAGACAGATTGATCGGCGGTGGCACCATAGCGGAGTTGCTCGCAGTTGCCTTCCCCTTTGCTTTCCTCTTTGCCTCCTTTGTTCCCATCGAGCCGCTCTGAATGCTAGGAGAGGAGCCGAAGACGTCGTCGTCCGTCACGTTGAGGTCGATCGCCGGACCTCCTTCGCTCGAAGAGTAGTTTCCGGAGGCGGAAACTTTGGTTCTCTTCGCCGCCCCAGTTGCCGTCAGCTCGGCACCGCTGGTGTACTTCGGGCTCTTCTCGACGAGCTTCCAAACGTCGAAGTACTTGAAGGCCATCTTCCCGTCAGCGAAGAACGCCTCCTTCGCCTTCTCGACGAGGTCCGCCTCGTTGTGCCCGCTCGGCCACATCCGGACTACGTTAGCCCACTTTCCATTCCACTTGCTCATATCCGCTTGGACCCGACCCCAATGCTTGCGCAGCTTCACGTAGCTACGCTCGATCGACCCTTTAGGACGCCCATCGTTATACTTCTTAGCAATCCACTCCCAGAAAACCTTGTCGGACTGCTGGTTGCCGATGATAGGATCCTCGGCGACGTCGACGTAGTTCCTCGCAAGCCACATTGTCTCTTGCGGACTGTACTTCTTCGGCCCATCCTCCTCGCCGACCTTGCCCTTGCCCCGCCCTTGAGCGGGCTCCATCTCACTGATCTCGAACTCTTCGGCGTTGACCGGCGATGTTACGTCGACGTTGCTACCGACTCCCGGACTAGGCGTCGGCTGCGATGGTGGCGATGCCGGTATGTACCAATTGTTCGAGTTGACGAACTAGTCCATCTGATGTTCATCGCTGTTGAACCAATTCGAAACAAAGGGTATAATAGAGGATTGAAATGGATAATGCACGTAAGAATGATTAACAATAGTCTCGTATTTATAGACACAAAATCAAAAAAAAAATTAATTTTTGGGGACTTGCGGCCCGTCCCGAAGAGCATATAACGCTGGGCCGGGACTTGCGGGATGCGGCCCGTGCCCGATTAACGCCGGCCAGGCCGGGCCGCGGGACCGTCACCGAGCCGCAAATGCGGCCCCGGGACCGGCCTGGGCCGTGACTCTCCTCCATCCATCGCGTGGGACGGGCCGGGACTCGCGTTTTGCGGCCCGGCCTCCCCCGTTAACGATGCTCTAATGATATGCATATAAGTGTTAATATACATCAAATTACAGCACAGCGGATCCCAAACGAAACAAAAAAACTAAATTATAAATTCGTCGGTTCCACCAGTTATATAGCTCATCACACAGTTCGCGCATTTGAAAACATCACTCTTATTACGTTGGTTCCGCATTTTTATTCTCTCTGATAAAACTCTTCCTGTTCATCTCTCAAAACAAAGATGCTAGCATTCAAGTATGATTGCTTTACAGTTTACACTTCACTAGTTTTTATCTTTGTAGCTATTCGATTAATTGTTTCCGCTGTTGAAATTTGAACACCAGAGCTGAAGAGCAGAGCCAGTTGCAGATCGTGGAAAGGGAAGAGATCGAAGATGAAGAAGACCTGTTCGAAGCGATTGATAAACGTAAAACATGTTCATCTCGTTTAAATGTCATTAACATTTTGATTGTTCTAGATGGATCAGTTTTTTAAGCGATGCAGTTGCTTCATTCTACGTGATTATTTCATTTTATATGATTGATGATTTTATACGATCGGTAGATTTTCATTTTATACTCGTATGATTTCATTTGAGTTCTATAGTTTTTGTAGTATATTTGCTGTCAAATGTGATACAACTAACCTTCGGAAATTCAAATCGGTTTAAATTTTTTCCGTGTACTTTACTGTTGCTCTATTTGTTAATGTACATGATTCTGATCGTGTTCCTGTTTCCTGTTTGTCAAGTGTGTTATTGATAATTTTTTGTGGAGCACAAGTGCACAGAGCTTCACGAGTTTTACTGTTTTTTGATGGCCATGCGCTAATAATTTTCGGATGTTTATGATCTTGGTGATAGATTAGCACAATTAATGAAGTTTCATCAATCTCTAGAGAAATATTCATTGTGAATGCTTGATTATGCCGATATATGCGTTCCTCTCTCTGAGAATTTTTCTGTACTTCATATTCTAAGCACTCTCAGTATTATTACTTGTAGATTGCTCCCAAGTAATTATGGTATACTTCCTAAAAATATGTTAAGAAATGCTTCATGTGAGCTGGTAGTTGTATCTGAAACTTCAGTAGATGTAGTTAAGTTTCCTGACAAAATTGATATTATCTGTTATTATGTGTTTGGCTAATAGCTTGATATAGTTTTCTAGAGCTATTCTACTTTTCATTTGCAGTGACAGCCCATGGAATCAATGCTGGAGATGTGAAGAAGCTGCAGGATGCTGGGATCTACACATGCAATGGCTTGATGATGCACACTAAGAAGGTGAATATTTAAATCACCTTACAGTTTTCTTGTTATAATTTTGCAGGCATCTGACCTGTTGTTTCTTTAATGACCAGAATTTGACTGGAATCAAAGGACTCTCTGAGGCTAAAGTAGATAAGATCTGTGAAGCTGTCGAAAAGATAGTGGTTAGTAGTAATAATTTTCTTTTGTTATGGTTACTAATATTTATATAAAGCTGTGGTGTATACTGATGTCTCGCATCTACAGAACTTTGGTTTTATGACTGGCAGTGATGCATTGCTGAAAGTGAGTTTCTAGTTCCTCTGTGCTTCAGCTTTTACCAGTAATACGCAGACTCTCATTGTTGCACAGAGACTGATATCAAGTTATTGTTGGCTATGCAGAGAAAATCAGTAGTTCACATCACTACTGGAAGCCAAGCTCTTGATGAACTGTTAGGAGGTAATAATGAATCTTCTGTGTGATTTTCATTTGAATTCATCTGCATAGTATTCTGAACATAGATCATTTGTGCTGAAGGTGGGATAGAAACTTCTGCAATAACAGAAGCTTTTGGGGAATTCAGGTGAATACTATTTTCTGCTAACTTGATCAAAACACTTGCTAAAAGTTAACTCAAGCTTTTGATTTATTACTTTCATGATTCTAATGAACTTGTATTCTGATATCCGTAACCAACATTTGATTCAGATCTGGAAAGACACAGCTTGCCCATACTCTCTGTGTCTCTACTCAGGTGATGAGCTAAGCAGAAAAAGTCTAGACAAAAGTTGTTATTTACTTCTTTTTCATGGAATGACATGTGCATATACTTTTTGTTAGTAGGGAACTGATATCTAAATTGCTCATCACAAATGTATTCTAAACCTAATTCTTTAGCTGTTTTATCAATTATTGCTTTGCTTCAAATTCGCATTGCTGAAGCTTCTGGGGGGGACCTTTTTTTTGTTTTGCAGCTTCCTACTAATATGAAAGGAGGGAATGGAAAGGTTGCTTACATTGATACTGAGGGGACATTGTATCCTATCTACTGATTGTTCAGTCCGACATATTATATGACTCTTTTTAAAGTCATTATGTTACAAAGTTTTCTGGATGTTGTTTGGTTTTCCTTGAATCGAGAAATTGCAGCCGTCCAGATCGAATCATACCCATTGCTGAAAGATTTGGGATGGATGCTGGAGCTGTACTTGACAATGTAAATCCAATTTGTTCACTAATTCACTAATACCTTACCATTCGCACTCTGGAATCTGATTATATATATATATATATATATTGTTTTGGAAATCTGAAAGATCATATACGCTCGTGCCTATACATATGAGCATCAATACAACCTGCTTCTCGGTCTAGCAGCAAAAATGGCAGAAGAGCCTTTCAGACTGTTGGTAAGCTATATTTAGCATTCTTTTTGTACATAAAATTACAGGGAACTCATGTGAATGAAGTTTGGTTTCAGATTGTTGATTCAGTCATAGCTCTATTCCGGGTGGACTTCACTGGACGAGGCGAACTTGCAGACCGACAGGTACGGACCACTATTAAAAGTTTTTATTAGTTCAGAACCTCATATTCTGCAGTTATGTGACTGTGTTACAATTTTCAGCAAAAGTTGGCTCAGATGCTCTCAAGGCTAATCAAGATTGCTGAGGAATTCAATGTTGCTGTCTACATGACCAACCAGGGTAAATCAAATCTGCATTAAACCAATCAATGCCTTGAATAAAAAAAAACAAGTGTTATAGTTTTGTTCGACTCGAATCCTAATCAAAACTATGATTTGCAGTTATTGCTGATCCTGGAGGAGGTGTGTTCATATCAGATCCGAAGAAGCCCGCAGGTGGCCATGTTTTGGCTCATGCAGCCACCATAAGGTTGATGTTCAGGAAGGGCAAAGGCGAGCAACGCGTCTGCAAGGTGTTTGATGCCCCTAATCTTCCTGAGGCTGAAGCAATATCCTTTCTCTGCTTCTACATTTAATAAATGTCCATCTCTAATCTCATATTTGAAAATCCGATTTAGAACAATGTGAGTTTTCTTAACAGAAACAAGTTTTCCAGATAACTCCAGGTGGAATTGCAGATGCCAAGGATTGAGGCAAATACCGTATCTATATGCTTTATTGATATCTGAATAGTTTCTATACTATGAAACATAAATGCTTTATTCAAACTTAGCTTCAACTATTATGAACTTCATTGTAACTATTTCAGCTATTGTTCAATGTTTCTAGCAATTTCTTTTTGCTCATATATTTCTGGCATATTGAGAAGGCTTATAGCCTCCACAGCAGGTTCGATGTGTTTAAAATCCTTGTTAGATGATATGATAAATAGGGGTATCCATTTTGTATGATAGATTAGATTGATAAAGTATTTTTAAGGACGAGACGATCAAACAATTTAAAAATCGTATAGTCTAAAAAGCTGCAGGACAAGATGAACCAATATACTATGCCTTGCTGCTTCAAATGTTATTTATAGTCGAGTGAGGCCATTAAAATGGCTTCATCTTTATAGTGTCTAAAGTCCCAACTCCAAAGCATAACAGAAAGAAACATTTCTTTTTAGTTACATATGGTTACCTCGGCAAAGGAATCATGATATGTCTTCAAAGTCTCCATGCTAGAAGGGTTTAAGGGAAAGCAAAATAAACTGAGGGCTGGCTAATAATAGAAGCCACTTTCATTCAAGAGATCTTTCGTGTTAGTTCAATAGTGCTGGGACCAATTTGCGTCGCTTCCAACCCTAGGCATTGTGGATTTTTCTTTGCGCGACCCTTCATCTACCTTGAATGTCATACCACAAACCTCCCCTGAACTGTTCACTCTTGGAACAGCCTTCAACTCGTTTAGATGCTCATAGCTCCGTAGACCTCCAGATGATGTGAAAAAGCATCCTAAAGATATGAGGAAAAAAAACATTTCTTTAGTCTCAACTAATCACAAGAAATGACCATTAGTTTTCCCTACTTTTGAAAAAAACACCATCTCCTTGCTCTATCCTATAAAGAGAAAGGTTAACTATGCATACCATTATAAACTAATGCTTAAGCAAGGGATCAAGGATCAAAATCATCCCCTAAAAATTCCAAAAGAGAAGGAAAAATAGAGAAATACTATTCATATATGAACTACAAGAGAAATGATATGAAGACCATGGCACATGACAAGAGGAACATGTAATCTACCAAGCAAAACAGTCGAAGAGATGACTAGACCATGTGAAGTAACAAAAGGGCAAAGCTATATGTCATTCTAACTGAGTATACCTTTGGGAAATGGGGAAAAAGACTTGCCACAGCCTTGCTTCACAATTTCAGTGTCGGTAGAAACAACAAGGTGACCTTCAGCATCAGTTCCCCAAAAGAAGGGCACACTCCCGTCTACATCCTGTACCATCGATATCAAGTTAATGTACAGCTTCATATAACACAACAAAGCCATTACATGTCGAAAAATAAATGCCAACATCAGCAGGACCAAAAAAACTACTCACAGCCGCAATAAACGTGGATTGTGAAGTTGCATCGAACAGAACGAATGCGAACCTCCCCTCGATGCCCCTCACAACATGCTCAGCAGGATAAGGACCCCTATCCCTTAGAGTCCTGTAAGCCTCAATCACAATGCTCACTTCATTAGCTGTCTTGTTCAAGCCATACTGCTGCTTAAGCACTGCAATGTTTTCAATATGGCCTTCAAACAAGCAGAACATATCATCCACAACTGCAAAAAGTCTGGAGGAAAGAAGGGGACAGAGTAGATTAGAGGAGCTTATTATTTGATGGACAATAAGGCACCAAAGAAATATTTAATGATGCACAATGCAAACAAGCCCTCCAATGATCACAAAATACAACCAAATCACTACAACTCAAGATTTTCACAAAGGCATAAATTTGATCTGGATTTGGGCGAGTGACATAAATTTGTGCATATATAGAAGCCTTTCAAAGCCAATATACCTAGAACTACAAAGACCATAGCAAGATATCTGCAAACTGCCAAACCGTAGTTAAAAAGAACAGGAGAAAGGGACAAAATTGCATTTTGATTACCCTTTCATCATTGATCTTATACCAATATCTATAAAAGAACAAAAACAAATCAGAATAATAATTTCTCATCAAGAAAACACAGTGTATCAAGAAAGAGGCTCAAGGAATCGTCACCAAAATAAAGGTGCAAATAAACAGAGTAAACCGCACATCAACACTAATTCAAAAGGGAAATTTCACAAAGAATTTGTACCTTCTAAACCCTAAAACATCCTACAAACAGAGTGCAAGTATAAATACTAATCTGGTAACTAAGTAAAGCTTCGGATCAAAATTAAGTAGAAAAGAGAAATGAGGAAGTAATGACCTAGGAAGAAGGGGGTTTTGTCGGGCAGAGGAGTAGGCAATGACACCGGAAGAGGCGAGGTTGATGAGGAAGGAGCCCGGGTGCGTGGACGAGAACTGGGCTGCCAAGAATCCGTCTTTCAGGGCAGAAACGGCGCCGTTTTCCGGAGCCTGCTGCAGTGCATCTGGGCTTTTCGCAACCGATTTGTTGAACACGGCCAGCATTTTTCCTTTTCTTGATCGTCTGCAGAAAATCACGGAGGAAAATGTGCGTGAGAGAGAGAGAGAGGATTATGGAAGTGATGATGACTTTATTATTGACTTTATAGATTTCACGTTACAGTTTCGACTTTGGATATCTTTATTGACTAATATACCCTTATTATGGTATGGAATTACTGGGGTTTCTTCAGAGTGGTATTGATTATGCGAGCAAGGTTTGAATCGTAATCTGAGCTACGAGGGTCCATTTTCTCCTTATCGTTTTCTAGTGCTTGCGTGGCAACACTTCACTGGGATATTCTCTCTTGGACTTGATGATTAGTCACATTAAAATGATTGGACTAATATTAGTAGTATTCACAAAGTATTAACTGAATCGATCAACCAAACCAATTTTAATTGAGAGATCAAGCCCCACTGGAAAATTTGACTTTATGATATCCATTGACCTCTTTTATGGATATGTCGATGTTGACTCGTTTTTATGAGACATTAGATTTAGCCCAAGACTCTATCTCACAATGCCTTTTACTAATTTAGTTATATTCGACTTTAGATACATAAGTTTTAACATTTTTTTTTATTTCTCCAAACCTTAGTTTTTGAACACATGTTCACATCCCATCTCTTCTGTCGACATCATGTCTCTCTTTTTCTCTATTTATTCATGCTTTCTTAAGCTAATTGTTCGTTCATTAAGCTGAAAGAAGTGATTGAAAAAATAGATGATAATACATTGTGTTTCAAACTTCTTTGCCTCCTAAATCCTATTTTTACATAATTTTACAAGAAATCTGTGGCTTCTTCTCGACAAACACAACCAGCCAGCTAGCTAGCTCAAGTTTTATTTCACAACATGCATCAAGCTCAAAAAAATCAGCTGTCTGAAGAAATTTAAATAGGTTCACTAAACTATAATCCTCAGTATAGGACAAGGAAAAAAATCATCCGACAACTAATTCAAAGAAATTACATTAATCGAGAGTCTCTAACTAAATCACGTATAACTAAGGAGTTTGCTCAATAATTTCAAACAACAAGGGCAGTTAAATAGAAAAAACCATTTCTGTTGTACAAACCGCACCAAACATCATCTTCCCCAGCCGAGCGAACAATCAAACCAGATTTGAGGAGAGGAAAGTCGCTAGCAGTTTGATCAAACACGGTTGTATGCAACTGATTTACTAAACAAGCGACGTATGTAGACAACCTGAAGTCCGCTTACTAGTGCAAGCAAGAGGTACTCCCCAACTGTGTAAAATATGACGCGCCTTCTCGTACTCTCATTTGCTGCAGGAAGAAGAGAGATAGTAGCATAAGGATACCAAGCACAGAACAGAGTAGGTATAAGCTAACGGAGGATATTAGGAAACAAGTTCCAAGATAAAGTTATCTCATAAAGACCTCATAGAAGTAAGCTTATGAATTGCAGTATATTTTTTGTTTCGTATTTAAGAATCACAAAAATGGCATACACTTTGATCGAACTCCAACACATGGTGGATTTTTGGTTTATTTTAGGAGAAATGAACCATAGTCTCATGCAATCCCTCCAAGAACATTGAGCAACATGTCCAACTAAGGAAAAAAATACATACAAAGAAAAGGAAACAAGCATCCTAAGATAGATACGATTTTCTTAAGGCTTCTTCTATCTGCTTATTTTCAGTAACAGGACCCAAACACTATGACTACCAATATTTAATGAACTACACAGTTTAGTATAACGAGGCCAATTTTTAGAATATTACTCCACTAGCCAGTAGTTAATTATCTGAAAAAGTTCAGCAGAGTTACAATCACTTGCTATATAATCCTACTGCAACAAGAAGGCGTCTAAGAATGACAAGCAGTGTAATTAAAAACTTAGTAGCAGGGGTATCTCTCAAGCCTAGAGAAACCAACATAGGAAATAAATAAGAAAGCAAGAGAAAAATAATCAAGTAATTAGAAAATGATAGAAGTATCATACTATGACGATGACGACTATCACGGGCTTTCAAATACTTCTGCTCGGCAGTTACAGATTCTAAAGCTTCCTTCAGTTCAGCAAGTTTGACATTAATGGGGTCCAAATGTTCTGTTAAGATAAGGGGAAAAGGAGAAGAAAACAATAATGTGAATGAAAGTTAAATGGAATTATCAACAGTGTGAAATGTAAAGTAAAGTAAGACGAGACAAACCATCCTTCGCAAGGTCATGTTCAGTGGGAATATGGCCAACATGAATGTAGAAAGAGACCGTCTCTGGTGTCGAATAAGGATTGTGGAAACAAAATTTGTACATTCCACTTCTAGGGGCCTTAAACTCAAACTTGTCCCCAGATGTTCCTTTCAAAGTGTGCACAATACTTCCTGCTGGTGATGTTACCTACAGCAATAAATAACATGACAATTATTAACACCATCAAACTTTGAGCACAGTTGATCTCAAATAATTATTAAAGCTTCAACATTTACATAAATTTAATGTGTGCTCATGAGTTAAGCTATGCAGTCACCTTAAAATATGGCTAAGCAAAAACATATTCTCAAATCTAAATGAATGTGGAGCCCAAAATAAATGAGAAGCCCACAATCTTAATTCTAACAACGGAATTCAAATTAACAAAGCAATCCTTCAATTCAAACCCATCTTAGAGTCAAGTGAAGATCTATACGCAAACCTTGTAATTTGCAAGTTAATGGTTTAGTGAAGAAATAGATATTCTAAGAATGTTACATGCCATTTTAGTTAAATTATCAGCAAGTCACAGTTACGGGTTTAAAAGAGTTGATAGTTGTTAAAGGGTTCTACTGTCATGTGACAATTAAAGCAGAAACATAGTAAAACTTTTCAAATATTTTCTAGGTTGTCAAGGGACGGTGTCCAAAGTTGGCAGCCTGTATAGGATGGCAAACTATAGAGGCTCCAATTAACAAGATTTGGGAAGAAGTTTATTCTCCAGCCACAGGCCTAACAAAAAAAGTGCTCAAGCATTACCAAACAAACAAATCATCTTCTTCATAATTGGGACTTGAGAGTCACTCATATGTCCATAGTAGTACCTAAGGAACTCACTTTGCCTGATGGCAGCTCAACTAACAAGCAGGAAACACGCAAAGAATGTTATATTTCAATAAAAATTTAACCTTTTTCATATCTGAAAATGAATGTAGGACAAATTCCACACGTTCTCAACTATTATTGAGATTGCATTTGTAGAAAAAGGTAAATAGATTGAGCTAAATGCAGCTAACACATTTTTAATATCAGAATCCATGAAAATCTCGAATTACTTGTTAAAGGTTTATCTTTTACAATGCACGATAACTATACTAGGTATAATCACTAGTTAATCCAATTCCCAACTCACCAAACCTAGATCGTAGGTGGCACAATTGAATCAATTTGCACAGATCGAGACATGCAAAATTAGGGGAAAACAAAAGGCTAAGAAAGATACCGTGAAGTCGATGCCGGGATGATCGGAGCTCCAGAAAATATCGTGATCGACGACGACGAAATTCCCTGAAACGGTGTCGCCTTCGTACAAGACGTACTCGTAAATGCATTCGACGTCGTTTACGGTGACCGATAGCGCGGAGACATGGGTGAGCGTGGTGAGAAGAAGGAGGCCTAGAAGGGCGTATGCTGCCCCGCCGCACCTCGGATTACCTCCAGTTGTCTCCATTGAACTCTACGATTCCGATGGCAAATTTTTGACTCAGCGGAGGTGTAATGATAATATGAAGCTCTGACGTGGAGGGCGCTTATTGGATGGAACAACGCACTTATGACACCAATTATTACATTCTTGATTTAAGTTTGTTCGGACTCACTGTGGTGAAATTATTAATCATACGCGCTCAGTCCAAAGAGATATCAATTAATAAATAAAAGAGGAGAAAATGTAGGTAAAATAAAAGAGATATAGATAAAAATGAATAAAATATAAGAGGGAGGAAAAAAGTGAAAAAATATAAGGGAAGAATTTTCTAAATTTGGAAATAAGACTAATTTTTTTGGACATTCTAAAATGACAAAATAAGATTATTTTTTTGGACGGAAGAGTATAAAACTATGATTTAAAATTATATATTAGTTTTATATAAGAATTACCAGAAGGTAAACTTTATTTTCAAAGACATTACTATAAAAAATAATTTTAGGACAAAAACGAAGAAATGTGAAATAATTATTCCCAGACAAATGAAGTAAGTACTCATCAGTTATGTTTTAAAACATGACAAGCTCGGTGTGAATTTGAAAAAGTTAGACAATTTTTGTTTGTGAGGATTCTAGTAGGGAAAGCAATTTAATTTTTTAATTTTTAGAATGTAGGGTTTGTTTTGATTAGTGTAAGTACCAGTGGCGGATTCAAAATTTTTAGTTTGGGGTACGATAAATAATCCTAGTGATTTGAAGTTTCAAAATTCGACAAATCTTTTATATTCTTTCTAATAGATATTTTTTCAACCATAATCTATATCATTTTTTATTAAAAATATTTATCGTATGTAAAAGTGAGTTACTTATTGGTATTATTACCTTCCACTATTTAAAATAAATTCTCTTATATAAAGATAAATGTGTTAGGAATTGAAAGCACTTTCTACTGTTCTAAAAGAGATAATAAGATTAAAACTTTTAAAGTTACTAACTCATATAAGAAATTAAATGTATTAGACGATAATTAAATTAATTCATGAGAAATTGAGAAATAAAAAAAAATATGAATTGTATTAGAAAAAACTAAAAAATGGTTTACATGAATGAAATATATTAGACATTTTGGAAGAGCAAAAGTGCAAAACAAATAGATATACTCCATAAATGTATAATAATCAGAGGAGAGATATTGATTTAGAAATGAAATGGAGTAATGATTTAGAATCCATAAATGCTCAAAACATGAAAATGAGAAGGTAAATGCTAAATGATATAAAATCTTGCACGAGGAGAGATATTGATTTAGAAATGAAATGGAGTAATGATTTAGAATCCATAAATGCTCAAAACATGAAAATGAGAAGGTAAATGCTAAATGATATAAAATCTTGCACAAAGATAGATTTGAACCTACGCCTCCACTAAACATAGTAGAGCTTTCTACCATTGGACCACTTGCCCAAATTTGTTTAGGGGTACACTCGTACCCCTTTGTCCTCAAGTGGATCTGCCACTGATAAGTACTACTCTCTCCGTTCCACAATAATTGTCACTCTTATTGGAGCATGAGTTTTAAGAAATGTAAAGAAAAATTGGTTGAAAAAATTAGTGGAATGTAGGATCTACTTTTTATATTGATTTTATAATAAAATGTGAGTGAAGTGAGTTAGTGGAATGTGATACCTACTTACCATTTATGGTAAAAATGAAGTGTGATAATTATTGTGGGACGGACCTAAATGGAAACGAGTGATAATTATTGTGGGACGGGGGAGTATTTTTCTTATTTTAAGGATTTTGATTACTATTTTAATGTAGTGTATAAACAATAATTTAAGCAATTATTTACAACAATGTTTAGAGTTCTGATTAAAATAGTATTATTTTTTCAATCACTATTTCCTTTAATTCTCAGTAGATTTCAGTGTTTGTTTTGATGTATGTTGTGGACTTGCCACTTGGTCCTATATTTTTGGTGTATTGTTTACATTAAATAAAAATTTAAAATCTTAATAAATTTTTAAACACGGGAAAATAAAGTTGTTAGAAATCATATTTTCGGGATTTATTTTCCCTAGAATCATTTTATTTGCCAACTTAACTTTCCCGTTAAACAAACATGATCTATGATATTGCTACAATCTCTCTATATTGAAAATGTGATATATTTTTAAAAAATGAACAAAAACTAATGATAATACTTACTCTATCCCCCATTTACAGTCTCATTTTGCATCGACACGCGTTTTAAGAAATTATTTGACTGTGTGAAAAAAAATAAAAAAAATGAGTTAGTGGAATGTAAACTTCACTTTTATATATTTGATTTTATATTAAAATATGAGTATGATGAGTTATGAAAGGAAAGAGTAATTGTTTAAAAATAATGGAGATTTATAAATATTTTGGTGTTTCGAATCAGCCGGCCCAAAGAGGACCAAACTCAAATCCGACGCTTGATTAAGCACAAGCGGGGAAACCGATAACCTCATTTGGAACGAGGAGCCATGTAGAATCCATTCCATGGAGCAAAAGGAGAAGAAACACAAGTGGAAGTTTGTGAATATTAGAAATTAAAACTTGAACTAGGAAAAAAAAAACTTGAACTAGGAAAAAAAAACTTGAACTAAACTAATATACTAAAATGATGAATTAAAATAAAATTTTTGGGTCTATAGTTTCAGAATATTACTAGGATTGTTCACTCGAGCATTCCTTTAGCCTCGCAACACCCTGTTTATTTCGAGCTCATTATATTACATGAAAGCAATTCCAGTGCAACCACACATTGAGGTTTCAAACAGTTTGAAAACAAGTAAGAGCATCCACATCCGTGCTCTTGAGCATTCATATTCATGCTCTTGCCAACGAGCACGGATGTGGGTCCGACCCCACTTTTTCTGTCTGCTCTTAGGCAAGAGCACAACACCCACATCCGTGCTCTTCCGCAAGGACGAGCACAAGGGTCTCACCATTCCATTATTCAATTTAAATAAAAACATTTCCACAAAATTAAAATACATTAAAAATACCCGGAATAATATTACAAATTACAAAAAAATTAAAAATTACATAATTAAGCTCCTAAAAAATAAAAATTACGTAATTTAAGCGTAAAAATGCCTCCGGGGAAGACTAGTCATCATCCGGCAATACCCCCAATATTCTTTGGAGACCCGTATCATCGCCACATGCGATCGAAGTTGCTCGGGGGTCATATTTGACCTATCGGCCAAATTGAGTTGGGCCAAAACCCCCCACAACGAGTTGGTGGGGGGTTGAGGTGGCACATAGGGAGCGGGAGCGGGGGCGGATGGAGTCGCGGCGCGACGACGGTTGGTCGCTGCCTTCTTCCTTCCTTCCTTGCGGTCGGCGTTGGGAACCGCACGGGCCGGCGTCGGGGCTACCCAAGTTAGCTCCGGCAAGTTGGCTAGCCACGTCTTCGGAGCCGACGTCGGATAGGGATACCGACCTTGACCGTTTGGAGGAGCCGCTAGAGGAGGATGTTACGCCTCCCCTATACTTCGGATGCGACCGCGTCTCCTGCCAAATGTTGAGGTACTTGAACGGCTTGTAGTTCATGGATTGGTAGGTCGATAAGACGGAACTGATGAAGTCGACCTCGCTCCGGCCGCTCCCCGCCGACCACTCTTCCTGGAAGTAATACCCCTGGAACTTTTGGATTTCTTCGTTGGCTCTGTATATGGCGCTGCGCACCATACTCTCGTTGCGCTCGATTGTTCTAGCCGGCCGATTTTTATGATACCGGCGACAGATGCGCCACCAATAATGATAGCCGGATTGGTTCGTGCCAACCTCCGGATCTTCGGAGATTGACAAGAACGCTTTGAACAATTGCTCCATCTTGCCGGAGTGTACGGTGTGCGGACACCGCGAGTAGGAGGAGTCGGAGTTTAGGAGGGGCTGCTCGACCTCGCTCTAGGCTCAGGTGTCCACCCGTATTGCCCTTCGGGGGCATCTTGGTCGTCGATTGGGTAAGGCCAATAGCCACCTGAAACTTTTGATCCTTGGGTTTGAGGAGGGGCCGAATATTCTGTTTTCGGACTAGGAAACGGTTGTGAACCGAACCAATCGGGGTTACAATCGTGGGAGCCGGGGGGTGATCGCCGTGGTCGGACATTGTTTTGTTGTAAGAGTAAGAGTGAAAGAAAGATTGAGAATTGAGAATGAAAATGAGAGAATTTAGATGAGAATTGTGGAGTGTGGTTTGAATTTTTGGTGTGGAAGTGAGAGTATTTATAGATGAAAATGTGTATTTTTGGGGAAAAAAATTTAAAAATAAATTATAAGTGGGTAGAAAACGAATATAATTTTTTGGGAAGTGGGAAAATATATTTTTTTAATCGGTTTTTTAATTAAAATCCGATTTTTTTAAAAATAAAAAATTTAAATTGCCAATGTCTATGCCGTTGGCCAATAGAAAGCTACCACGTCGCCTGCTGGCTGGCACGGACGTGCTCAATGCATCGAGCAGCGCCGTGCCAGCGGCAAGAGCGCAGCGACGGACAGCTCAACCGTGCCGCTGGCACGGACGGACGGACGAGCTTGTGCTCGCCGATGTGGATGCTCTAAGCTGCAACATTGACTGCTGGCCTTGTTCACATCTCCCTGCAAGTAACTCTATGTATGTAGAACATGAGTTGAAACTAACGATATCGTATAAGAATATCCGCGGTCTTCTCGAATTTTCTTCAACTCTGGATCAGTTTCATAATTATCAGCATCAAGCCTCCAGCTAAGCACACCTAGCTCTAAAGAATGATAAGGGTGTCCACTATAAGGCGGACACGCCCAATAGCCCCGCCCCAGTTTTTGTTCATAGCCCCAATTTTGTTGTCCATAGCCCCAAAATTCTATTTCCACCACTATAGTGGACAACTCCAATAGCCCCCAAATTTTATAATCAATTTTCATTTTTAAATATTTTTTTGTTTCAATCAAGTGTAATTTAAATAATCGCAGTGTAAATAACTAAAATACGAGGTAATTAGGGCCGAATATTCGTTGTATTGCAAACCGGTAAAATTATACAACGAATAATTAAAATAAAATACAACTACAAAACTCCGGCACCGTCTACTCGGTGTCGGAGTCGGCTTCCTCGTCTTCCTCTTCTTCTTCTTCTTCTCCTCCTTCTCCTCTCTCGCTGCTGCCGGCCGCGGTATCCCCAGGCGCATTATCAACCAACCCCAGTCGACTCTCAATCCGATTGATGAGCCTCTTGTAGACGTTCCTGACGTACGGGTCAGTTTCCCCTGCGTATGACCTGCATACGTCTTGCAGTTGTTGCATCAACGTTACGTCTATGGTATTGGCCAATACCTCGTGGGGTTGCACCGTGGGCTGTGGGATTGGGGCAGACTGGGGGATGCGCGATCCGGACGCGGCCGCCGTTTGGCGGGAGGCACTTCTACCCCCTCTGGCGCTGCGGATAGAGGCCTGTTGTCCCATGGGCCGTCGTCGCCTAATGTGAGTCGCGGCTGGCTCTTCGACTTGCTCGTCGGACTGCTCGAACTCGTGCGAGCCGCTCCCACTGCTGTATTCCCCGGCAAGGTTGTGCCTTGTGCGCTTCGGGCCAGGAGCTGTTTCCACCTCGTTCGCCACGATCGACCTGAATTTCAGACATTCCGCGAGGACAAGATACTCCTCCCACAAGGTAAACTTCGGCTGGCCCGTCTTGCGGTATTGGCCCTCCGACAGGGTCTTCACATCTGCTGCGCTTCGGCCACTCTCGGCGTGGCGAAGGTTGTTCTCGTATATGGACGCGAACAGCTTGGTAGCCCGCAGTATCCTACCGAACTTTTTTCGTATCTGTTCTGGGTCGCGCTTCTCGGCGCCGTCGGGCTTGAATTCCTCGTATGCCATCATGACGCGCCTCCAAAAGCTCCCCGACTCCTGATCGGTACCCACCACGGGGTCCGAAGTGATAGAATCCCACGCCTTCGCCACGACAATGCTCTCGTCTTTGCTGTATGGCTTGCCGCGGCTGGACCTCTAGGACTGATCACCGCTACCGCCGGCGCGACTGCCCTCGCTACTCGCAATGCCGGGGCAGCTGCCCGAGGGTCCACCGACGTTGCCGGTGCCACGACTGCCGCCTCCGCCCCTACCGCCACCAGAGCCCCGACTGCCGCTACCTCCTCGGGTCGGAACGGGTGTTTCTACCCGCGCTGCCGGCGTATCTGGGATGCCGGAACTGAGCAGACCCAGCATAGTATCAAATGCGTCTTGATCTGCTTCGGTGATCGGAGATTGGCTGGCTTGGAAAGGGGAACCCGGCCGCGGCTGGTGAAGCGCGTCTAGGTTGGGTCGGTAATCTCCAAAAGCGGAACGACTCAGATTCCGATGTAAAGGGGGCGGCGTTGGTGAGGATCTCCACGACTGAGATGGAGGAAGGGGTGGACTCGATGCCACGGTGGTGGAGATTGATTCCAACTCCAAGGCTGTGACGGAGCCGCATATCCGCCAAATCCCGACGGCTGAGAAGCATATCCGCCAAATCCCGATGGCGGCGAATAATGGGCCGACGGCTGAGATGGATTGCTGTCATATCCCGATTCCTCAATGTCGGGTGATTCGTCGTCTCCTCGGTGCATTTTGTAGAGAGTGTTTTTGTAGAAGTGGGTGTATGGATTTTGTGAAAATGGGAGTGGGGGAGGAGGGAGAGTGGTATTTATATAGAGGAAAAAATAAAAAAAAAAAATTCAAAAAATCCGGCTATAGCCGCGGCGGATATCCGCCACTATAATAGCCGCGGCCGCGGCTATAGCCGCGCCTATACACCCACCGCCGCGTCCTCGCCCCACTCGCGGCGAAGCCTCGTCCGCCGCCCTCCCCCCACCAGCCGTGTCCACCCTCGCGGCGGACACCCCCCACTATAATAGCCGCGCCTACCGCCCCCCACCGCCCCCTTCGCGGCGTCCGCCGCGTCCACTCCAGACGCTCTAAGGCAACTCATCTTAGAAGCTCAAAAAAAAAATGAGAAAGGGGTAAAACAGAATACCATCAAGTTTCTCAAAGGACACAAATTCTTGTGAATTCCTGTGATGAGGAAGCCTCTGGTCTTCATCAGTGTTATCCATGTACCATGCCTGAATAAGCTCTTCCCTCGGATCCTGCATCAAATAGTCTGATTGATTTTGTAATTTTTACTCTTTTTGGTATTCCCATACAATCCACTTAAGTAAAGGGGGAAATCACAACAGCAATGAAAAGAAGATAACAATTCACATTATTAAATTACTGACAGAAACGACCAGTTAATCAACAACTATAAGCAAACCAGGAAAATAAAGTAATAAATGACATTAAGTAAAAAAACTGAGAAGAAGTGTTTAAGATCTTAGAAGTAAATATCATTCTGTCTACATGAATATAGATGCATGCAAAACACTAGATAGATAATATAGGAGAGCTATTCTTTATTAAGCAGTTACTGTATGTAAATAGGGACTGTATTTTAGCATAACACCAGAAACTTGAATAGGATATACTGTTCTTTTTGCATTACAATTGTGTAACTACTGTCAGCAAATGATAATTCAAGCGCAGTTGCAGAAATTGCACCTAATAAGTTCTAAATGTTCGGTGGAGATTATGGATTGGCGAAATTATCATTCTCTTATGAAACAACATTTTTTTAGTCCACGAACTTTTTGCCAAAGTATCATTTTAGGTCCGTGAACTTTGAAAATATTATTTTAGGTCCGTCAATTACAAGTTAATATCAATTTGAGGTATTTTGAACTTTTTCTGGACGAAAATGCCCTTAAGGTCTTCAAATGGCAAGTTGGACAATTCTTTCGCCACTCATCTTGCGCCAGAAGCCTATAGTCCAACAATTTTTAACGGCAAGTTTTTATAATTAAATTCAATTTGGATGGTAATTGATCTCCATTCTGAAATTCATATAAATAATACTCCGAACGACCATCCAAATTAATAGCTATCTAATTTCAAGACAAATAAACTAAATATAATTCACAAATCACCTATAGTAAGTTCTTAAAATGTAGTTTAGATTGAAAAAATAAAATAAAGTATCAAGTCCCAATTCACTATCCCTGTATAATTGGTCATCTAATAATTGAAAAATTAACACATAGTACTATTTTTTTACGGCAAATTTTAATTATATTTAAATTCAATTTGGATGGTAATTGAATTAAATAGTAGTAAAAAAATTGTTGGACTCTAGGTGTTTGACGCAGGATGAGTGACGAAAGAATTGTCCAAATTGCCCTTTGAAGGCCTTATGGGCATTTTTGTCCGGAAAAAGTTCAAAATACATCAAATGATATTAACTTGTAATTAACGGACCTAAAATGATATTTTCAAAGTTCACGGACCTAAAATGATACTCCCTCTGTCCCACGTTACTCGAGTCGTATTCCATTTTGGATTGTTCCAAGTTACTTGAGTCATTTCTCTTTTTGGCTATGAAGAAAGCATCTAATCACACGTACTTTATTCTTTATTTTACTTTATTCTCTCTCATCTCTCTTACTTTATTCACTCATCTACTTTATTTAACTCATTAAACACAAATTTCTTAAATCTCGTGCCAAAAAGAAATGCTTAAAGTAACATTGGACGGAGGAAGTACTTTGACAAAGTTTGTGAACCTAAAAAGATGTTCTCTCTACCGAAAATCAGCTTTGCGGAAGAGATAAAACTAGAGAAAATTTATACCGTGCTTAGAGAACCCATTATCTCTCTAACGGAAATCAGCTTTGCGGAAACGTCTAAATTGGAATTTAGACTATTTAGTGTTGGGGTTTTATGTTTTGAAATTCCTGCTGTAAGGACTAAGATACCCATTTGATGTCTCTAGGTTAATTGAATTGACTGAATTCATTAGGGGCGTTTCGGTCATTGCAGAAGTGAGATCAATTTCGATTACGAAAGGTGTATGCAATTGTGATTTATGTATATGGGTTGGGTGAAAAGTAATTTAAGATATTTATTTGATTTTGAATTGACTTTTCAATGGTCCAACAATTTTGTGGCATGTTACATGCGGTTTTCCTTCTACAAGATAAACAAATACTACTACTACTACTACTACTACTACTCCTACTAATTTATTTTTATCATCAAAACGATTATGTTAGACTCGACAATAATCTCTCCACTCGCAACTCAAAAGATGTTGAAAACTTGAAATAGCAACTGATTTATATTACTCCTAATAACTTCTGTTATTGCTAACTAATAATAGTAGTAAATTAGTAATAATATGGTGTGCCTGCACCCATGCATTTATTTAGGTATGCGGCATGAAGAGGTTGTTTCCACACTTGCATCTCCACGCCTCTGGATAGTACTCCAATGGCATACTTATCCCCGGCTGAATCGACACGTGCACCGCCTTGCACGGTGCACAACTCCCGCATTTTGATCTGCACGACGGCGGTGCCGAGCCCAGCCCTCCTAGCCGCCGCCGCTCCATCACCGCCCTTCCACCTGCGGATTAAACCGATCATTATTTAGGATGTTGATTTTTACTTGGAAAGTTAAGAAATAGGTCCTATAAAGGAGACGGGGGTTATTCAAGAATATATAAATAAGACTAGATCATCAACAAGTCGATTTGGGACAACTAGAAGTGGGCTACTCACCCCTTAAAGGCAACAAGTCAATACGAGACAAGAATGAGAGTTTGTTAAATACTAATAAGATAGAGACTACTTATTTTTGTATGTATAGGAAACATTCTAGAAAAATATATACAGTAGTTACTTAATTGGCGAGCTGGGTTGAAGAAGCCTAGAGCTGAAATGCAGGAGAGAAGGGCAAAAAGAGCAAGGGTGGCGAAGGAGAGGACTAGCTGCCGGCGGCGGAATACGGCCATCGCCTGAGTTTGTGACGATGCAGAATATGAGAGAGAATGTTTGAATGAAGATGCAGCTGAAAAAGAGGAGGAATTATTTTGAGTGAGAGTGAGAATAAAAAAGAGTGGGAGAATAGGAAATGTATTATTGGTGAAATGAAATGAGAGAGCGTTGCGTGCGATTGAGTCCAAGTCAAAGAGACATCTTATTACCTAAATTGAAAAGTTGTGAATGAATAGGTATGGAGATACGACCTTCTGCTGTTTACTAAACCTCACATCACCCTGCTACCACCCTACCACACCATTTCTACCTGTCTTCTTATACTCCTTTTTCAATATCGATCAAGTATTTTTATGAATTACTAGTAATTACCACCTGAGAGTTCCTTCCGTGGCCATCTCTTTTTCGTTTTTTAGAAGTAATAGTCTAATTTGTAGTGTACATGTGAAAAAAAATACAAGAAGAATTGTTAATGACTGAATGAATATGAGGTTGGAATTTGGTCCGTCTCACAATCTGCATAGATTTTAGTTCAATCTGTTGTCTGTTGTTTATTTTATTCTTTTTTTGTAATAATTGTAATTACTGAACTTGCTGCTTCTTTATGTTTGTTCGCTTTTTTTTGTGTTAGTAAAAGAGCCTTGGGAGTTGGGAGTATAATTTCTTGTTTTTTTCTCTTCTAACTGTGAGTGTTTCTTTCTTCATTTAATAATTGTAGTTACTGTCATTTTTGTAACGGGTTATTTTAGTGATAAAATACAGCTAGCCAACTAGGATATCTGTTCTGAGACAGACGGAAGTAAAAAGATGGACTCTATGAAAAAAAATGGTAAAGCTACACAAATTCTTTACTAGAAAGTACTACTAGTTGAAAAGGCAACAAAAAATCTGCAAACTACATTTAACATTTTGAATTGTCTCTTTATTAGTACTACATATATACTAGCTCTTAAATTGAGCTAGACTTGAAATTCAAATGCTTGAAGCTGAATAGGAACCATTTCATCATACCCTTCTCTTATTGCAACAAGTTCCTTCTCATCATCTTCCAAATAAGCTTTCAAAAATGCCACCAAAATCCCCCCAACAAATATCCTCATTGGCCCCCTAGACTCCCCATTCTTGCACAAGCAGTACGTCGACCTGCCCCGTATCCCATTAGTATCATCGTCGAGCATGTCAAGGTGGCCGTAGTCCTTGGCCACGCAGTAGTAAGCCGGCTTGCAACACTCACTGTAGAAGTCTTGGTGATTCACTCCTTTTGGAGCACACGGCGGGAAAAGCGGATTCCGCCTCACCTCCCCCAATCCCGCCCCCACCACTAGCACCGCAGTGCCATCCAGATCAAAGGAATGCGGAACGTAGGTGAGGACGGGTGGTGGAGTTTGCTTCCCGACATCGCTTCCATCGACCGGGTCAATGCCAATTAGGGCTGAGAACTTTAGGGAAGTTGATTTTCTTAGTGCTAATGCGAATGCAACTTTTCCCCCTCGGCTATGTCCAGCTAGTCCTAATTTACCAAGATCTGCCTTCACATTAGGTGGTAGAAGTTGCCCTAATCCCAGGGCCAACCAATTGGTTATTTCTGCACTAGTCTTAATTTCTCCATTTGAATCTGATCCTGCTATCAAGTACAACTTGTGCAAATTGAAACAAAAAAAATGAACATGTCATGACATGTCTTAGTTGATGAAAGATATTGTCTCATGCTTCTTCCTATCAACATTATCCTGTTACAATTTGATTAATTTTATAATTTCCATACAAATTAATTCATACTTTTTATATTCATTTTCATTGATTAAAAAACAAATGCTACAAGAAACAAATATCATCAAAGCAAACAAAACTAAAAATCTAATAGGAAGGAATTTAAGTATCAAAATAACATAAATTAAGAAGCAAAAGAATGTGTTATTATATAATTAACCTGCGGTGCAACGACGATGAAGCCATGCGATGCTATGTGTTGGAGAAGAAGAGAGTAGAAAGAGTTGTAGAGAAGATAGCCATGAAGGAACAATAACACTGGGAAAACACCTTCTTCTATGGGGCTGCATATCAACACTGGTTTTGGAGGGGTATTACTATTCTTATTTCTATTGCATACGCTTGGCTCAGCTCTTATTAATGTAGTGGTGTAATTTCCAATCTCAAAAACATTTGTGGAAGGAATAGAAGTTGAAGGACTCATGACTATGGCAATTCTTCAGCCTTGCCTTTCTTCCCAGCTATAAATGTGTTTCTATCTTGTGAACTTTTTTCGTTTATCTTTTGAAAGGGATAAGAAAAAAGTTAAATTTGTGTGGCCCTTAAAACCTCACTAGATGGGATATAGTGGGAAAGCTTGGAATTTTGTGGGATGGTATCTTGGAGTTGGGAGTTGTGAGTGTTTTAACGTTGCCACTCTTTTGTTACTGATAATATCTAGACTACTTATAGATAGTTTTTTTTAGTTTAATTTTGATTTTTACACTATTCATACATTTAAAACTACATAATCATATTTTGGAGCCTACCTTGGGAGAGATGGGCCCAGCCCAATTTACAATTGGGTTTAGCAAATCAAAATAAGAAATATTCTGCCGGCCTGATAGAATAAGCCCGGTTCGACGGAGAACTTCCAGATCCTTAGTAGTATAAATGAATTTTTGTTATTTATTTAAGGTTTAGAACTTCTAGAACTTCCTAAACCTATTGTATCGTTTATTTTAAAGAAAACTTTTATTCTCTATGTCCACCATTTAGATAACAATATTTTTATTTTCCGTGTCCACTATTTAAAGAACAATTTTGATATTTGGATTGTCCATGATTAACAGAACTA
Organism: Salvia splendens; assembly: GCF_004379255.2. Classification (NCBI taxonomy): domain Eukaryota; kingdom Viridiplantae; phylum Streptophyta; class Magnoliopsida; order Lamiales; family Lamiaceae; genus Salvia; species Salvia splendens. Next base: position 33,468,758 of record NC_056035.1, read on the forward strand.
TTTACTTTATTCAATGCTAAATTTTTACCATGGGAACCTATATTCAATCAACTTTGTACATTCAAAATTTAATATAAAACAAATATTTTTTTAAGTAGGTCCTATATTTCATGACTTTTTTTCTTTAATTTTTTCATCACAAAGTTAAACAATATATTAAAATTCGCACCAAGTCAAAAGGACTCTTTAAAAGGTGAATAAATGGAGTATAAACTTAATTGAAGTGACAGTATTGTTTTAATGGTAAATGGATGGAGTATTAACTTAATTGAAGTGGCAGGTGAACAAATCTGGGATGTTGTTTTCGTATGACAAACAAAAATGAAATTTTTTTTGACAAAATTTAAGATACGGATTGAGTATAATATAAATCACTATATCATAACAAAATTAATTAAGATAATCACAAAACTAAAATAAATCCAATATAAATCAAATCTCCCCCATATCATAACAGAAATAGTTAAGAAAATTGAAAGTGAGCACTTTCCGGTAACTGTTACAAGTATTTAAATGCAATTACGGTGGTCAATCAAATCCCATCTCCAAATCTAATCTCCAATCTAAAATGAAGTCCAATCTCTCCATCACCGCCCCTCTGCCGCCGCTGGGCTCCGCCGCCTCCCGCATTCTCCTCCCAGCCTCCATCCTCTCCTCACACAAGAAGAATTTCGCTATCAAAGGCGCCTCCTCCTCCTCAAACAATCCACCAAACCCCTTCCTTCCTCCCCTAAAAGCAGCCGCCTCCTCCTCCTCAAACAATCCACCAAACCCCTTCCTTCCTCCCCTAAAAGCAGCCGCCTGCGCCGTCATATTCTCCGCCGCAACATTCTGGAAGCTTCCCGCCCCTGCCCTGGCGCAGCTTCGGATACCGTCAGAAAGCGTAACGGAAACCATAGATAGCGCTGAGAATTCGAATTCTCTCCCGTTGAAATCCAGCTCCTACGCGATCCACGCGCTCAAGGCTCTGCTGGAGGAGAAGCTCCACGACTGCGACCACAAGGAGAGCCTCTCGGTTCTACGGAAGCTCGCCGCTGCCGAGCCGGAAAACGAGAAGTGGAGGTGCATGGCCGCGAGGATGCTGACGGAGATGGGGAGGTACGAAGAGGCGCGCTTCGCGTTCGAGGAGGTTCTCTCCCGGAATCCGCTCAATTTTGAGGCGCTGTTCGAGAACGCGCTGGTGGAGGATCGACGCGGGGAGAGGGAGGCGGTGTTGCCGCGTCTGCGCCACGCGCTGGAGCTGGCGGATAGGGAGATGAAGCCCAAGGAGGCGCGGGGCGTGAGGATGATCATGGCGCAGATGAAGCTCCTGGCGGATGTGCGGCTCCTGCGCAAGGAGATGGAGGAGGCGATGCAGAGCTACGACGTAATGGCTAGGGAGGATCCCTTGGATTTCCGCCCTCATTATTGTAAAGCTATGCTTTACAGTTTGATGCATGACGAGGAAGAGGCCGATGAGCAATTCGCTAATTATATACAGCTCCACGCAAAACAATATGGATTGGAAGCGTATATGTGGACTGCTCCAATTTTCAGAATGCTGCGTTTTGACGACTATTAAGATCATCATACACTAGTCATTTTCATTTAGAAAATAAAAAACACTTTCACTTATGAATTCTCATCTTCTTATTTATAGCCCAATTTTGCACTAGTTAAACATATTTCCAGATGGAGTACTTCAACTTGCTTATTATACTATACCAAACATAAACAACAGTGAATAAAAGACACGTGCAACTGCGAACCAAAAGTTACAGAAAATTTGGTTTATACGTTGAAAACAATGTAAAATCAAAGCAATTAAACTCACTTAATTATAACGAAACAATTTTGCAAAAATATCTAATCAAGTAATTGTGCATTGTTATTTGAAGACACACTTGGATGGCTTCAATCTAGTTTTTGTGGAATTTACTTTTGCATTAAAAAACTGGAGCTTACAAATCATATATGCGAGATTTTCGAATTGGAATTCGATTAGTTTATTGGTAGATGTACGTGAGTTCCATGTGAAAAGGATATAACGAGAATGACTATCTACACAACTGCAATCCTACGATAACCAAACCACACTAGCTAGCTGTAATTATAAGTACTATGCTAATGAATCACAGGATGGATGCCTCTTTCAACAGTAGTTTCACAGAATTGGAGCTGACAATGCAACCATGGCAATCAACCAACTGCAGGTGATAAAGCTTGAAGCTGCAACAAACCGGAATTAAACAGTTGACTTACGATGAAACAAAAGGTAACGCAGCATTCTGTAGAAAATTTCTCACCGCTGTCAGCAACTTCACTGGAGCTTTGTCGAGGGCTCGGATCCGATGAGTTCGTCGTGTTGTTTCTCTCCCCTCCAATTGCACCTGAAAACAAACACCCATGCTATGCATCTATCTTCTGATTTTTGTAACTTAATAAGTATGTCTAAAATAGAATTAAAATGTAACTACAAATTACGTTTTTTGAGGCATGGGAAAGAAGTGGAATTGAGCAAGTTGTACACTCACACGTGTGAGTGAGCATGGACGTCTTCTTGCACGTGCCCCCTCCACAATTAGTCCGCGAGCACATGATCAAAACACTACATGTGGGAATTAACTAAATGATCAAAGAAGAGATTGCAAATTGAGACTGGTTTCATAGGATCAATAAAGCTTGATTTGTTGTGGCTGGGTGAAGGAGCAGGAGCAGGAGCAGGAGCTTTATCACCGCTGAAATTGACTGCACCTTGAGATAAACAAACAAACAATGAAAAACCTAAACGACAGTAAATGTAATCTGAATATTTGGTGAAATTAGAAAGAACTGACAGTCGGGAACAACGCAAGGCAGGAATTTGAAGGAATTGCCATCGTGTGGGCGTGATTGTGTCCACCCTTTCTCGCTTTCACACTCGTATCCAAGACTGGTTCTATTCGAAGCCACGCATTTTCCCTTTCCACAAACAATTACTTTGCACACTTTATCACCTAATTATCAACAATCTCGTAAATATGAGATACAATAAGCATTCCCTACTTACACACACGTATTTTCTTTCAAGAATAACATAGATTTGAAATGGAATATGCATTCCCTAGGAAGCTTGTTTCAGGAAGAAAATGGAGTATACTAAACAAGGATTCCATTTCCATAGTCAAATCCACGAGTAATTTGTTCCATGAATCACATTAATAATAAATATAGAAAGTACGAATGGATAGAAATCCATGGTTCCATCCTAAAACCAATATTACCAATTGGTGATAGGTGTAGTGACCCATTAGAATTATATAGTGGTTTCGTCTATGTGAACACCAATGTGAGATAGTTGTAATATATTATTTTAGTTTTAATTGCCAACATGAATTTCATTGCAACCTAAAAATCGTGGATTCACCTAAATAGCCGGCTAAATTTTAAGGATTATAGTTGAAAGTCTATAGCCAATAAAATCTATAGTTCGATTAGCCCGATGGGTTGACCCTACGTCAACTATTGCATATTCTTCCATCTTTCTAGTATTTACAAGATTTGACACTTCAATATATGCATTAGTTTTATTAATACTCTCTTCATCTACAAAAATTATCTCATCTTTTAATTTCCATATATCCACCAAAATTAGTGCTCATCATACAAAAATGGGAAGTTACTTCTAATTGTCTCATCTATTTTCTTATCTTTCTCTCTTATACTATATTTATATTTACATCTTATGCTTCTCTCCTACTTTACCCACTGAATCTATATCTTTCTACTAACAAGTTCACAAAAAATATAAAACATTCGGTAATTAATATTTAACAGTACAATATTTATCAAATATCAATCTTAGACTATAGTATATTTTAAATTTATACTAGTAGTATCAATTGTATTTGTATTTGTGTTAATACTTGTCTAGTAATATCTTTAATTAATTTTTTTTAATATTTTTATGTATTATAAATGTAGGATGTATAGAAATAAAAATATATAGATTAGATATACTCTCTCCGTTCACCATTAAGAGTCTCATTTCTTTCCGCAAGTTTTAAATATTTTAAGCAAAGTGGATGAAAAAGTTATTAGAATATGAGTCTCACTTGTATATATTAGTTTTAAATGAAATATGAGTAAATGAGTATGTACTATTAGTTTTAAAATTTAAATAAAATATGAGTGGAATGAGTTAGTGGAATGTAAGGCTCTACTACCATTTATAGTGAAAATGAACTGTGACACCTATTTGTGGACGACTAAAAATAGAAAACGGGACTTGTATTCGTGGACAGAGAATAATGTTTATTTCTTTAGGCAATTAAATCGCAAAACTAGCACGTAATTTGAATGTTTAGAGTTATGGTGAAAATTTTAATCTAATAAAATTCCAATATGATTAACCCGTAACTAAGTAATAGTAGTGGAGTAGTATTATTTATTGAACTGATGCAGTTTAATTATATTCCTAATGAAAAATAAGACAATCCCGTATTCACGAATACATGCGTGAATTTCAATTTCACTAATCACTTAGAAATGAAAGAATACGGTATCACATAATCGAATTACACACAAAATAATAGTTTCACTTATATGCCCCATATCATAAAATTTCATTTCAAGAAACACACAATAAGAAAAAAAAAGTAGTTGCCTCATTTTGCAATCAAAGAAAGCCCATCGCAATATAATCAACCCACAACTCCACAAAACAGAGTAATACAGTAGAAGATTAAACTGGAAATGGAAATACCGAAATCAAAATTTTCGACAAGTTTAAGAAAACAAAATGGCACCAAATTAATAAAGACAAACCGAGAAATGGGATGCTGAATTTGGCGGAGGCAGATCCCAGGGCCAGTGTAATAACAACAAAACCAAAAAACACAACTGTTGCCATATTCAAACTTCTATAGCAAAATGTGTAGTGAAATTGGAGCGTTTTACAGAAAAATAGAACTAAATAGCTAGGTATTTCGGTGCAGCAATTACTTGTAGAACGAGATCTATGAAGTCAAAGGTATAATGAGATTCGATGGGTGTTAATGTAATAATAATGGTTGTGATCATAATCTGTTATTATCTTCTCTTTTATTGCTGCATCCTCCTATTTCAGGAAATAAATCAGATATGTGTAAGTAGAGTTGTCATTTGGACCGATCCAAACCCAGAAAATTTGGGCCTAGGACAGACACATACACCACGGAAGTAGTAGGCTAGGCTGGATTGAGTTTCTTTATATAAATTTGGACTTATTAATTGAGTTTGGATGAGTTTCGCATTTTTCATGCATTTCTTAAAATGTCATGTATTTTTAAATAAAAACAAAAAGTTACATTTAGATTATTAAAAGTATTTATAAAATTTTATTTTTTCATAGTTAGTATATATTCATTCATAGAATAATTTTAAAATTACATAATTATTATGTATAAATAAATATTCATATTTAAATTTATCTTATTCCAATTAATTTTTAGAAAAATAAATATAAGAAAGAATTTAAATAATACTTCATACAAAATTGACACATTTTTTTGGGCACAGATTTTTAGGTAATGGTGTTTAGCGGTTAAATGAAGAGAGAATATAGTAGCAGTGAGAAAATTAATAAAGAGAAAAGTAGGAGAGATGATAAAGTAAGAGATAAATAATGTGTTGTTTTTTTGTCATTAAAAGAAATGTCTCACTTATAGTGGAACGACTTAAAAAGGAATATGTCTCACGTATAATGGGATGTAGAGAGTATAAAATTTGATTATGTTTTAATTTACATACAATTTGGTTTGATTTGATTCAAATTTCAAATCCCAATCTCCTTAGAAAATAAAATCAAACCAAATAAAAAATCCAAAAAAATTGAATTTTATCTATTATGATTGCTTAATATATGATATAGGAATAGCATTCACTTGAATATAAATAGAATTTACAACCCACAATGTCGCACCGTAAAAGTATTTACTCTCTCATATTTATTTCATCAACTTTACAAAGTGATTTTCTAATCATGTGAATAAAATGATACTTTTAAATTAAAGCATGAGAAACATTATATAGATGTAAAACTACCCAAAAACAGCTGCATGTCACCCATAAAATAAGGGTATCATGTAATCACAATATATGAAACAAGAGACTCCCTCAGGAGTCAGGATCCCAAAAACAAATACAAAAAATATAAACACATACTAATTCATTAATTAATATCCAACTAGCTACTATAATTGTTGAACTAACCTTAATCGAAATGGAAAGCTTACTGAATAAATACACACACAAAATCAAATTAGGCAGAAGTTTTCTGACAAGAGCAATAAGAAGACATACCGAGAAATGGTGATAGAAAAGGGACGGCGAAGTTGGCGGCAACGGTGGAAGATTGAAGAGCGATTGTAACTACAAGAAAGACAGCGTGTAGCCATTTCCAAACCTCCTTACAAAAGTGAAAATATGTAAGATTAAGATGAAGATAAAAGGGAGTGACAAGTTAGGTATTTGGTACTGCAATTAATTACCATTTGTAGGAGAGCGGTTGGTAGTAGTTAGGCTTTTGTTTAACGTCACTATTTCGGAGCTTCATTTTCTACTTTTTGTTTTATTAACAAATCATTTTACTGGAGCCCATTAATTTGTTTTCTGAAGCCCAAACCCTAAACCCTAAGCCCAAAAACTTACACCTTCAGCCCAAAACTTGGTTTAATTTATAGCAATTAATGATTTGGTGGATATATTAGTTGTGAGTAGCAAATGAACACAACAAAAAGCAAAATCACTAGTAGAATGTGTGGACTAAAGCAATACACAAAATGCAATTAACTGCTCCACATAAACATACATCAACAGATTAAGCAAACTGTTTACACTAGAATGGAAATTACAAATCTTGTAACCAAGAAATATGATCAAAATCTCGAAACCAAGAAAAAAGGTTAAAACCAAAACCAAAACCAAAACCAAATCAAACACGTTATACTATATATCAAGTCTGATGATTAAATTACTCCTCCTGTGTCAGCAGTTCAAAACCTCCCTCCTTGCACCTGAATCGAAATCAAATCAAAACTCACATGAAATTTGCAAAAACATAAGTAAAAAAGGAAAAGAAGAGGTTAAGAAAGTGAGTGACCTCAAATCCAACCAAGGATCTACAATAGTTGGAGTTATTAGAAAGCAGAGTGGTAGACGATCCACACTCACTATCCTTGAGTGAAACAGCTGATCTATCAAGCTTCACAGACCAATGATAGTGGGAGGACGACCTCTGCATCCTGACCGCCCTAGGCACGTTCCGGCCCTCTATGGAGGGGCGGCGCCTGTCTAGGAGCATCAAGGGGGCCTCGGGGGGCCGCTGCTTGGGGGCGCTGTGGGACCGCACTTTAGCCCTGGACGACTGCGTATTGGCCATGTAGTTGGGGCAGTCGTTGTAGAGAGACTCTGCTTTCGGGTACGAGAATGGGAGCCTCGCGTGGTCGGCTTTCGACACCACGGCTGAGTAGCACTGCGGACTGCTCTCCAATGAGTACTCCTCAGCCTCAGCCGTCTCTTGCATTTGCGAGTAGCTGTTTCGGCCTCTTGTTGCCGGCCTGTACTCGCCTAGATCCATCTCCACGATCTTCACATTCTCTTCCAAATCCTGCATCATCAATATATTCTTTTGTAACTGCATTCTTCTATAAAACAGTATGAAGATCAAGCTAAAAGATTTACTTGATTGGAATTTTTAAACATATTTTCATGGGTGGATTTTGTGTGATGCAAGCGGTGGGCCCGGGCTCGGGCCTGCACCGCCACCAAGGCCTGCATACACCGCAGCGTGGCCGTGGCTTGCTTCCTCACCAAATGGCCCCTCACCAAGGCCTGCAGCTTCACCAATCCTTTCAGCGCATTCAAAGCTTTTCTTGCCTGCAACTCACTCAGATCAAGTAAATGTTAGCATGTTCAAACTCGATTTGTTTGATCTGAAATGAGACGCACCAAATACGCGCGAAAAACTGCTTGGATCTTGGTAGCTGCCACGGTGGCGGCGGCCTTGTGTTGGGAGGCCGGGGCGGGCAACGGGAGCTTCTTGGGCTCGTTTTCGATGTGGATGTCGAGGGGCTTGGGAGGGGCTGCGGCGGCGGAGGAGCGGCGGAAGCTCCAGCGGCGCTTCTCCTTTGGGGTGGTGGGAGTTTGGGGGCGGTGCTCGGTTTGCTCCTTTTCTCTCTCTTTGGCCTTTTCTTTCTTCCCAGTTAAGATGTTTCTCAGCCATCGCCCTGTTTTCCCCATTTCTCTCCTTTCGCTGTCTGAATCTCTTCAGACAATACAAAGGAAGGGAAAGCAACGGATGATGTGAAGAGCCTAGCTTAGCTTAGCATGTTTTCTTCTTCAGCCTCTCTCCTCCCTCTCTGAACTACACATATATGATGATTAGTAGCTTTCAAGAAATAATTGCTAGCCTTTATGGTTGATGTACTTTTACATTTACAACTCTCTTGCACTTTCAATCTTTATCAACTGTAAAATAGGTATTATTGCAATAATGGTATGTAAGAAACAGAGAGGAAACAGGCCTATTCTTCAACTCTCTTTATATGATATAGATAATGTGATTGACTAAGCCAATTAATTAAGGCTAATCCACTCTCTTGTGAAGCCCTTATATATTCCTTTGTACTCTTAATTAAACTTCTTTCCTCTTTTGCTTAATTTGCAAGATATATTAAAGAGAGTCGAATTTTAAGAATTTGGAGGGGGGCACGTTATCCTAACACGCTCCTCGATCTTATGATGAAAATGATTAATTGGGATATCATATGATTGAATAAAAGAAAAGTGTGGATTTGGAAGGAAGACTAGTGATAAGAAAGCATGTGAAAAATTGGTTGGACAGATCAGAACATGGTTAATCCGTGTAGAATACTCATGTCAAGACAACCACATTAAAATTTGGGACTTGGTTTCGATCATTATATTCATTTCTTGTAGTTGTGTTTTTGCTTTTATGAATTTACTTTGCTATTACACTTTTGTGCATGTGGGGTGAATGGAATCTAACCCAAACTTATTTCATTCACTTTATTGCTAAAGGTGATACTTCCATGTTACTTCCTCTTTCTCTCTTCGCGCTGGTGTGACAAGAATCTAGATATAGCTATATTCTAGAGTTCTAGATGTAAAAGATATGACAATATTTTTTTAATATGGAAGTCAATTTCATAATTACTAATATTATTATATGCCAGCATTTAAAGATGATTGCTTCTACTCATGCTATAGCCCTTTCTCTACATTCCTCTTTCAGATTATTTTATCATGCTTTGACAATCCTTCATTTGTGAGAATTACTCATAAATTCACACACGTGATCATTTTGCATAATTAAATCTATTAGTACATGGTTAGTTGCTAAAATATCATCTGCTTTGACTTCATTTTAATTTCAAACACATTTTATGAAAATGTTGAAGATCCAACAGTGTGTTTTCCTAGAATATTTTGTAATGAAAGGAGTTTTTCAATAGTATCATTATTGATACCTAAATTTAAAATTGGATTAAAATACGAAGTAGAGAAATAAATTAAATAATAGTACTCATATTTATTATGAATGAATTTTATAAAAGTATGGTGACCAACAAACATAACAAAATTAGTGGGGAAAAAATTAGATTAAAATTAGGTATATTGGGAATAGTGGGGTTTTATGGGATCTAGCACATGGTCACATCTACAATGCCCAGCTGTGGTGCTCTATATTACTCTTTTAATACCACTACTTGCTCAACCCTATTAACTATCCTATCTATTTCTGTTTATTACTACTTATTAGTGCTCTTTGATACTGATACATGCATTTATTCTTCACGTACATGCATTTATTTTATCAACACAACTGATACGAAACCAAGATATGTGTAATATTTGGTGGCAAATTATTAAATCCTGCCCAACTATAATTAAAGCTGCAAATTTGTCAATTGAATTTTGTCGTGAAATAATTTCCGACATTATTTGATCTCGAATAATTTTCAATTTCACTTAGATGTTACTCATGAAATTAATTTTCTTGTTGATTTAATCTATGTAAGCCATAGCAAACAAACTAAAATTATCTATATTCAAATATCTCAAACTCGGGGACATTGATTGTCAACTCACGACGTTGATTATCTCATCTAAATATATGTGAAATTTGATATTTTGATGAGTCGTAATTAATGGCTAAAAGAATTTTTCTATATGTATTAGACTCGAATTGTTTACAAAAAAACAAATTATGTTTTTGTACGTAACATATATAGTATGATCACATAATAATAAAGTTATCTGTTATTAATATTGTAATGTTTTAGATGTTGGAATTAAAGATTATATAAATATAAATATGATTGGTTGAGCATCACATGGATTGTTTGATTGCTTCCCCCTTTGACTTGACTGTTTGTCTTTAGGAAGCCGCTCTTGCGTCTAAATTCAATAATTTACTCTTTGGCAATTGGAATTTCGGAATACAAGCTATTGAAGATTATTACTGTCATTAATTAAACTTTATTGTATTGAAATCGACCCAGTAATTAATGAAAAGGAATGTGAAATTGGTTGATCTACAATGGGATGAGTTTCTATATACTATATGCTACCTTTAGAAAATAGGAGTTGCAAGAAACTATACCTTTTTTTAATATAAATGCTTTAATTCATTTTATGACATACATAATACATAGTTATCTATAAGGCTATTACATGATGTCACACTCTACACTATATTTTCTACCATCATTTCATACTTCCTTTACCCTTATCTTCTAATACGCACTTTCACCAGTTATTCGTATTTTAAATCGTAAATTGCATTTTCTATACATTACGATAAACATAAAAAGTACCAACCAAAAACAGCCAACATGTGTTTATCAACTCTGATTTAAAAACATAGTACAACAACTAACATGTGTGTATAACCTTCGATTTAAAACTATACAAAATATAGATCATTGAATAATTTGCCATCATCACAAGAGAATAAAATGTTTGGACGTATTGCTGCTTCTATTGATGACTGAGCCATTTGTGGTGGAAAAATTAAATCAATGTCCAAAATTTTAGTGAGTTTTTAAATTAAACCCCAAACATCCAAAATATTTAGTACTAGTAAATTTGAAATCTCAAGAAACGGTATGTGCCCCCTTCAAGTTTGTGAAGGAACTATGCAATGAAATTGACCATGCTGTGTGTCAATTCATTCTTCAGTTTTTTTTACTTGGTTCATTGTTTTTCCTCTCGGTGTATATACATACATCCTGTTAAGGAACGCCTTTCCTTAACGGTCGGAATCCTCACAATCAAGAAACAGAGACCGTAGTCGTCGAGCGCCCAAGAGGTTTGGGTCGGCGATGACGTCGGTCGAGGGGGGTGCTGGGCGCGAGAGAGGTTCTCGTCGGCAGCCTTCGAAGGGTTTCTTGAAGTACAAATAGTTGACCCAATTTCACGTTAATTTTATTGATAGATTGACTGCATATTATGGAAGACTCCACACATATTTATAATATGTGTGGATACAAAAAGATATGCTAAATCCCTATAATATCTAAACAAAATAATAATAATAGAAGATATGAAAGATATGCTAAATAATAGTAATAGAAGACTCGTATCAACTCCCCCACGGTTAAAATCCACCTTGTCCTCAAGGTGGGAACCACGACACCACGAAGAGTCCCTCCGGGATCAAACGCACAAGACTGCCCTCTCTTTTTCAATATTTTCTTTGTGTTGCTGATTGCGGTCTTCTCCGTAACCAATTTTACAGTCTTGACTCTAACCTCATCCTCAAATAACCTTCTCTTCTCTTCCATTTCCTCTTCAAGGTTGTACTTTTGTATCTCCAAAGCAGCCTTGTCCATCCTCGCGATTTTGCTCTGCTTTTCAGGATGCATACTTAAATCCTTTTCTTTCGACTCCAAACTAGAATCAAGAGCTTCAGGTTTCATCTCTTTCTCGATCAGCCTCAGAAAGGTGTTGTTGACCTCATCTCTCTTTTGGTAATAGAGTCATTCTCCTTCCTTACCTCTTTTTGATTCCACACATTACTAAGTACTATCAACTTCTCTTCCCTCTTCTCTTCACCATCGTGCTAATCAATTTTCCACTCCTTTTTCCTTGAGCTTGAGACACCCGCTTGCGGTTGACGAGGAGAGGCGCATAATGGAGCTTTCACGGACATCGATAGCAAGGGCTGGCAAGGGCTCGGTGCGACTGACTATGGGGCGGATAGCGGCGGGTTTGCTGCGAGTACATCGGGTCTGGAGTCTGATGAGGCGGTGGCACCGGCAGCGGAGGCGCATGAAGTTTGCCAATGCGTCGATTGGCTGCGTCCAACCGGGTCTCCAGTTTGTCAATCGCAGCATGTATGCGATCAAACAACTTGGTTGTATAGGAGTCTTCCAAATTTGGCATCCCAAAGTCTTTTACGGATGCAAGAGGTGGCAATGGTGATGATGGTGAAAAACTGATAATATAAAGAAAATGATGTGGGTGTGTTTTCTCCGCCGTAGAAATCGACCTCTAATTAGGGTGAATGGATGCGAAGGGTGAGAACCGATGAAAGCACGAGTTGTTAAGGAACGCCTTTCCTTAACGGTCGAAATCCTCACAATCAAGAAACAGAGACCGTAGTCGTCGAGCGCCCAAGAGGTTTGGATCGGCGATGACGTAGGTCGAGGGGGGTACTGGGCGCGAGAGAAGTTCTCGTCGGCAGCCTTCTTGAAGTATAAATAGTTGACCTAATTTCACGTTAATTTTATTGATAGATTGACTGCATATTATGGAAGACTCCACACATATTTATAATATATGTGGATACAAAAAGATATGCTAAATCCCTATAATATCTAAACAAAATAATAATAATAATAATAGAAGATATGAAAGATATGGTAAATAATAGTAATAGAAGACTCGTATCACATCCTCTCAGCATTTAATTTCATATTATTATTATTGACCAGTTAATTAATTTAAATTTATTCATTGTATTCTAGAGCTTGAAATTTGATACCCATTTGCTAATACATTGATGTGTCGTTGTATGGTTGAAAATTACGTATTATCCGCTCTTCAATTATTTAATTTCTGTTGATATTTCAATGCACTTTATATGTGACTACGATTTGCATCACATATGGCCATGGGTCTTGATTATACGGTTTTCGACGATTATTCAATAACTTAAATTTAAGCCCATGGATGGTTCGGTCCCGTTTATTGGTTGGGCACGTGATTGGTAATCGATTACAAATCGGTTAAACCTAAACAATCGATCATTAACCCAAGTTTTAATTGAGCATTAAAATTTGATTTAATTTTAATTTATGTCTGCAACTCATTAAAATTTTCAAATACCCTACGCCCAGCCCAAATACAATAATTTTAATTAAAAAAATTGAAAAAATGCTTATAGAAGCGATGACTTGGGCTCAATTTAAACCTAGTCGAACTGACCGAATAGCACCGACATGGTTTGTTTTCATTTAATTACAATCTTGATTATGTCTGCTTGTCGATTTGAGTGTTGCTTGCAACTATGCGTATGGCCTTCTCTGACACCCGCAGATAAATGATAGGCCCATAATGTTTAACTAAACAACAACTTAACAAAGCTGGCTATTATTCAGTGATACATTTTCGTAGTTTCGATTAGGTTGAGACAATTGGTCAAAAACCAATCATTCATAATACATTTTTTTAAAAATAATAGTTTAGATATATTTCATTATTTAGCTTTTTCGTTAATTATATGGCATTTCTCAACTCATAACATCATAATTTGTTTAAATTCGTAGTATCTTATAGTAATTGAAATTGAATATACCTTCACCTTGGTATAAACGGCTGATCCTATTAAAATTAAAGCCCATTTTCAACATAATCGAAGGCTTGCTCTTCCAATAGGTCGGGTCGGGCTTTGATTGAATTATTTATTTTAATAGGCCCAACTAGTGCAGCCTTATGGCAATATTACTGCTACCTTATTTTTTATTCTTCTAATAAACACAAAATGCAATTTGAACAAATCACACCCCATAAAAATTATCCTAATTCTCATCTTGTAGCATTTTTTATTTTATTTTATTTTATTATAATGCTTTCTCGCTTTATTTATTTTGTGCTTCAATCTTGTTATTTGTTTTAAACTTAAATATGAAACACAATCTTGCATATAATGGAACTCACATATCTGTGTAGTAAAAACAGTTTATATTCAAAATTAGACAAACTTTTCCTCCAACTAGTCAAAGAGATGATACACAATACATATTAAGGGCTGCTTCCATTCCTACTACTTGAAGGCCTAAAACACCCACACAGAGGGCCCTTCTTGCGTCTCCCGCTGCTTCTCCTCCCGTTGTAGATGATGAAGTCTCTCAGAATGATAGTTTTGCTCTTCAGAAACTTGTTCCTCTTCTTCTCACCCTCCATCTTCAACAACATGTACTGTATCTTCTGAAGCTCCAGCTGCAGCCTTCCGATCCTCTCAGACCCCTTTCGTGCCTGCTCTGCCACCTTCCTCCTCCGCGTCTTCGCACCCTCTTTCTTCCTATCCGGGGAATGGCATTCTTCCATGCTCCTAGCAAGCCGGCCGTTCAAATCCACTAGATTTGCCACTGTTTCCTCTGCCTCCACCAGCTGTTCTTGAACTGTTTCAAGATCAACATTCTTGGCCTTTCGATAACCCTTTCTGTTTGTCTCCAGCTTGCCTCTCAGGTTTAGTACTGTCGTCTGAAGGCTCTCGAGTTTCTGGGCGTCAGAGGCGAGCCTCTCCAAGACTCTCCTACCACCCATTTCTCTGTTCAGCTCAGAACTGCTGCTGCTTCGCGAGACCTCCCACTTATCCACGCCAAGCTCCTTCTCCACGTCTGAATCCGTGAAGGGGGGATCAGAGAGACGTCTAACGTTCTCAAACTCATCGTACACTATGTCTTTGTCAGTTATCTTAAACGACCTCCTAAGCGACTCTCCTATTGTTAGGTCCTCAGCAGTCTCCCACAGCTCGAGCATTTGATCGTCTACCCTGCCACTACCTTTCTTGCGGATCCCTTTGAGCGAGCTGCTCGTCACTTGATCGAGTGGAATGTCTTTTATTTGAATTCCACTCTTTGCTTCACAGGCTTTGGTTTTTATCTTCTGCAACTTGGGAGTGTTGCATGTCTCGCTTCCATGTCCTTTCCTCCGGCTGTGCTCATACTTATCCCTGCCCAAGAAACGACGTGACTTCACCTGCTCTGTCTCATCCACTGCAGATTCTTGCTTGCTTTTCGAGATTGATCTTCTGGGGGCTACCGGTTTGTTCATCTCTTCCATCAACTTCCCAACCTCGTTTACTCTCATCTGCAAGCTCTGTAAGCTAACAAGGGATGAGTCTTCCACAACTACTTCCCAGTCATCTCCAACGACTTCGAGAATCTAAAAGATGCAAATGTAGTATTAACAACCATATGAGGCAAGATTTAAAATATTATAAAAAAGTTAGAAATGAATTGATCTACTAACAAGAGAGAGGCTGTTACCTCTGGCTCGTGGTTACGGGATGCTTTGAGCTTCGTCTGAAGAAGAGCATTATGCTCAAGAAGCATTATATCCTCTCTTAGAGCAGCTATGACTGGATTGTATGCGTGTAGCTCCGATTTCAACCCGCCAATTTCATTCTCCATCGAGCTAATCTCCCCTTTCATTTGCTCGACTTGAGATGTTTTTGAAGCATTCTCATTCTCAAGCTTCCGGCATACTCCACTAAGCTCCTGCAGCTTGTTCTTGAACAGAACTTCATGGATAGAAGAGATCTGAAGGTCAAAGTAAAATCCCGTAGCTTCTGCTTCCCAGAGTTCAAACTCATTGCTCTTCTCCTTCAGATCTGAACACAAAGCCTGTTCTTTAACGGTTTTCTCTTCCATCTGCTCCCGGAGCTGGGAAAGCTCGCTCTCAAAGTTCATCTTCAGCACATTAAGGCTCTCTATTTCCTCCCTCTGGGCTGTATTAGCTTCGGACAGCCGGATAATGTCCTTCTCAAGAGTCTCCTTCATCTGCACCGACTCTAGGATATCTGTTTTCAGCTCATCGACCGTTGTGCACAATTCCAGATTAAACTTCGCGACAGTTTGAAGCCTCGTTTCTGCGTTCAAGAGCTTCCCCTCTGTTTGAAGCAAAGTCTGTTTACCACTCATAATCTCCTTCTTCATCTCAACATTGTATTCTCTCATCCCTTGCATCTCTCCTTCCAATTTTTGGACAGCATCTTTCAAGAGTTGGTTTTCTACCTTTTGCAGCTCCAGCTTCTCTACCAATGCAGACATTTCCCTTTCAAAGCCACAGTTGATCTGATGCTGTCTCCTAAGATCATTGAGGAGTGATTTTACTTGTGAAGACTTCTCCTCAACGAAGCTCCTAAAAACGACTGATTTGTTAGCAGTTTCTAGGCATTCAAGTAGAGCAGCATTGCTATGCTGATCTACATTTTGTTTCTCCTCCTTTAGATCAGAAAACTTGTTCAGTAAATTTGTATTATCCCGGCTTACTTGCAAGTATGCCTCCTCTAAAGCGTTGTAGGATTTATGCAAATCGGCTTGTTTGATAGTAAGACTCTCCAATTCAACTTCAAGCATAGCAGCATGCTGACGACTCTCACGCACATCGGATTTCAATATTCCGTTCAGCTCTTGGAGTTTGTCCTTTTCAGTTTCTGCCATAGCGCTCATGGTTTTGATGTCCTGCTCTAAGGTCTTCCTCTGCAACTCGAATTCCATCCCCTTGGATTCTAACTGCTCTAGGAGGGTCAGGAGAACAGAGTTTTCAACCAAGAGCAGCTGCTTTTCATCCTCCTGGCTCGACATGGAACTTTTCAAATCTTCGATAGTTTCGATAATATGGTGCACAGTGTTCTCCATCTTATCCTCGGGATGACAGTCCGAATCAGCTTCAAGCGCCCTGAAAACCTGGTGTATGCTCAATCTGAGTCTCTCGATTTCATCCAACAAGACTTCAGCTTCGACTTGCTGCTCAAGGCTCTCACTCTCCAGCTCCGAGATCAACTTCTCCGCCAATTTGGATGCCTCAACGTGTTTTTGGCACTCAATGATGAGAGAGCAGTTCTTCTCTTCCATATCTTTCATAAATTTGTGCAAGACGGATATCTCAAACTGAGCTTTTAGTGATTTCTCGAGTTCCTCTTCGTATTCCTTATTTTTCCAGCTATTTTCTTGTTTCAGGAAATGAATCTGGTCTTCTAGTCCAGCCAATCTAGTGTCACTCTGAAGCTGGGAGGAACTTCTTTCTTGCTTCTCCATAAACAACGAGATTTTGAGTTCTTCGACTTGACAGTGAACGCCCTCCTTTTCTCTCTCGAGGCTCATACATTTGTCTTCAAGCCCCGTGTATCTCTTCTCCAAGGTTTCAAGTTTTCTCTCCACGTTTTCCAACCTATTCGCCAAGCTACTCCTTTCCTCCAAAAGATGAGATCTTTCATTCTTAAGCAATTCACACATTTCTTCCAATCCCTTTGATTTCTCCCTCAAACCTTCAAGTTCACCTCTTGCATTGCAGAGGCTATTCTCAACAACAGCATTTCTTTCCAACAGGTTGTGCATATTATCGGTCGTAGCCTTCAACTGTAAAAGAAGAGAAGCTTTCTCGGACATGAATGTGGCCTTTTCTTCATGAAGAAACCGGCAAGATTCCTGCAATGCTTTAACCGTTTCTCGTGAGCTCTCCAGCTCACTCTGCAAGCACGAGATGGAGCTTTCTAGGACCTCCTTTTTATCCAAAACTTCCTGCATGCTTTGCAGCTTACTTGACATGATTTGTCTCTCGTTACTCACCTTCTCATTGATCTCCCTCAGAATTGAGTTCTCATTCTGCAAGCTCTTTATCGAACTCGTTACACAGTTTTTGCTCAGACCTGCTGCTTCAACTTGTTCGACTAAAGCCTGATAGCTCCTATTCAGCCCTTCGATTTCCTCTTCCATACGCGTTATCTCCTGCTCGAGGGAATTACTTAGGTCGGTGTGGTGTGAAACTTCTTTCTCGAGTCTCTCCTTGATCTCTCTCAAGGTAAGGATTTCGTTTTGCATATTCTCCACCAAAGATGAGTTTGCTACACTCAGGCTTTGATTCTCTTCCCGAACCTGAAAAATCTCTTCTTCAAGTTCTACTTTGCTTGCTTCCAAGTCCTTGAGTGTGTGGAGCACGTTTTCCAGCTCCAGCCTAAGAGCTCTCTGATCGTCTCGAGATTGAGAATGCAGGTCCTGAAGAGTGGCCTCGACTTTTGCACGACGCGAGTGTTCATCTTGTAGGCACGTTTGGAGGCTCTCCAACTCCTCCTGCTTCCGTGAAAGCTCTTGATCCTTGGCAGCAATCTTCTTTTCCAGTTTCTCTGCCTCTGTTTGCAGCGAAAGGTTCGACATCTCCAATAGCAAAGACTTGTCTTCAGCAGTCCTCAGCTTCAGATTTCCAATCAATACATCATTGTTAAGGCGCCTGACTTCCTCTTTCGCACACGTCAAGTCCTTCTCGAGCTTGGAAATTGTCTCCAAGCAGCATTTGTAGCGGAGTGCAGAAGCTTCTTTCTCCTTGTTGAGATCTGCAAGGGACTGTTGAAGCTCGGAGACTTGGTTTTCAGCTGTCTCTGCTTGTTTCTTGAGCAGTCGAGCCTCATTTTCAAGAATGGTGATCAGATTTTCAAGAACTGATATCTTCTCAAGACATTCTTTATAATCTTCTTCGCTTTCACGCTCCAATCGACAGATTTCGTCTTTTCGATTCCTCTCGGCCTCTAACTGAACAAGAGCTTCCTTCAACGTCTGAACTTCTATCTCAGCTCTGCTAGCTCTCTCATTGAGCTCGACAGAGTCATCTTTGGCGTTGTTGAGCTCTCCCTCGACACTGGATAGCTCTGCCAGACACCGTTGATACTGGACAAGGACACTCTCCTTTTCAGCTCGGATATCAGCAAGGGCACGTCTCAAGCTCTCGACTTCACTTTCAGCTTCTCCAGCTCTTCCGGCCTCCTTCACGGCCTCATGATTTTCGTTTGAAAATTTCAGCACTTGAGCATGAAAAACCGGGCTCATTTCAATAGATTTTGAATCTTCTTCGTCTCCCCCTAGTTGATCATCTTTAAGCCCGTGCAAGTCACCTGAGCCAAACAATGCACGGACTATTCTTGTTTCTGGTGTGCGAGGAGGTTTTGAAGGCGAATCTTCAACCATCTCGACAGGTACTTGGTCAGGAAACGCCTTTGCTAAGGTCCGATGGGCATGGCGCAGCTCCCCTGTTGCGTGATTGTATCTTTCAGCTAGTGCACGATATGCCCTGTAGAATTCCTCAACTAATTTCATCAACTCGGGCCGTTTCTTGTAGTACATCTCAGCCCTTCTTGCGAATGAATCCGCATCCTCTTCAAGTAGTTTGATCATAAATTTAACTTTGGAATCAATATCTGATACATCATGAAACATAGGTCAGCAGATACAAAAGAGATGAAAATAGCAAGCAAAAGCATCAATCTAGTGAAGATGTATATCAAATTGCTACTTATATAGGAAACTAGATCTTCCTTTCAACAGATAGAAGAAGTTTAAACCAAAAGTGACAAACATACAAAAACACTAAACATCTAAAACAGTAAATCTTCACAAACATTCATAGCAGAAAAAATGCACCTGTTAGATTGTCATGGAGCCATTTAGAGTTCTTAGGGCTGTTGTGGCTATCCCACCACCAAGAATATAACCGCCTCGATTCTGAATGTGATAACGCTGCCATAACTCCAGCTACTAGCAAATAATGTGCTAGTTCAACCTCAAAAAAAGTGATCCTTGTATGTTAGGCTCTGCAATCCCAAAAATGAGGACAGTAAAAAACCTAAATTTTTACTATAACTTCACAAGATGCAGGACTTTTTCGAGCAAGGGCATATGGTTTACCTTCTTGATCAGAACTGGTAAACAAATGCAGTTCACTACAGTGAGCTCCAAGCAAATTTAGTGGAAGAAATCCTGAGCCAAAGAAATAAATATTTCAGGCCTCACATGCATAAAGCAAACTAAATGTGAAAACTTTATACATATAAAGATCAAATAAAGTAAAAGAACAAGTACAGATTTAAGAAAATTAATTGCAAAATTTAGTAGAAAGAATATGCCTAAGAACACATTAACTAAAACCACTTCCTACGCAACAAATATCAAAACCCAATTGAGAATTCCAGGAATAAAAGTAAGTTCTATTAGCAAAATCGTTCTGAGAAATCTAACATCAAGGGCTGTGAATGATATTTCATCATGAAAAAAAATGTTTTTTGGAACACAAAACAACTGATATTCATGAAGAAGCTGCATAGGTAAAGTGGCCAAGCAACTTTCCAGTTTAGTAAAATTTGGGTATTGCTGTGAAAGAAACTGTTAACCAACAATGTGCAGTTTTAGAATCAAAATATATAGAACCCAAAACTCAATTTGAAGAAATGTTCTAACAAAGCAAATGGCTTTCATAATGATCTTCACAATTACTGCAAATTGACACACGTTTTCCCTCACAACACAGATCAACAACTTCCAAAACAAACTACACAAAATTTGTCACAGAAACAGAAAGCATTTAAATTGTTAAAATAAATAAAAAAAATCAGAGCCGCCAAGCACAATATCAAGCCATTCATGTAAATGGGCCTCTCAGAAAACTCCAAGATTGAATTTTTCAACTAATCTCCATACAAAATAAAACAAAGATCAAATTTTTACAACTACCCAAATATATATGTAAAGAAAAAAACTCACAAAAAACTCATAAAATTGATCAGCAGCAGCCGCTAGATTCTCACATTCACCCCATAGCTTCTCTCTCTTTCACCAACTTCTGAGACATTATTCTCTCTCAGTCTCTCCTTTCTCTCTCTTTATCTATGAAGGGTCATCAGCATTATCAGTCTTTGGTTCTTGTTTGGTGCTTTGTCAGTGTGGCAGAGCTCTGTAAAAGGAGAGTGGTGAAAAAACTTTTATGGATACTATGAAACTATACATACAGATTGTGTGTAATGTGTATGTATCTTTAAGGTTTATGAGATTTAAAAAAAGAACTGAGAAAAATCAGCGTTACATTATGATTTAAGAAGATTTTGACAACGGATATATTATGCGTGGAGTTTGATGTCTCCACTTTATTGGGTAGAGAAAATGGCGAGTACTCATCACTCACACTACTCTCTTTAATTACATCTTTTAATTATTATTTGTATAAGTTTTTTTTTCTACATACTTTTATTTCCAATGAGATGGGGTGATTTTTGTTTTATTTTTAAAACCAAAGAGATAGAATATGCGTTTGTTTTTAGTCCTTACATTTTGTAAGGTGGAATTCATACTACTATCATAATTTATACGGATAAATTAAAATCACTTTTCTTTAGGTAGAAGTAACTATAAGATGCCAAGATTTTGAAAGCTGTGTCTACGAGCAATAATAACAATATGATCGGCATTTATGTAGTAACTGTATTTCCTCAAAAATAGTTGTTGAGAAATCAATATCAGTTTTACTAATTATCCGTTGAAACTTGAAAGTGACTATAGTTATAGCTTAGAGTAAATTTAAGAATATTATGTATATGTACAATCTATGTATATTTATTTTTTCTCTTCTAAAAAATGGTAACACTCCAGCTTCGAAAAAAAATAAAAAATTACTATAGCTATATTTAGATTATTGAAAATAACTGTTACTAAGATGGAGGAATACGCATACTACAAAAAGCTAATATATGATAAAAAAAATAGTGTGAAAAAAGAAATCAAGCATGCTATGACAAAGATGGGATAACTGTCGCGGAGCATTCTTCCATCATTCACATTCTCTAAATGAAATGAAAACGTTAATTATTGAGAGAGAAAATTGACTATCAGTTTTACAAGTTACTATTTCTAACTGGAAGATAAGTATAAATTCTAGTAAATAAATTCGACTGGATCAGCTTATTAACGCATTTGATTAGTGCGCATGAAGAAGCGATCAGTTGACAATGTATTAAGAAAAAGAAAAAAAAAATAGGCCTGTAGAATACATATATAGAGTAATAAATTGACGCTCTAATTAAATTTAATTAATTAATTACAATCATATTAATTATTCCAAATAAAAGGTTTACTCGTAATTAATTTTATTTGAAAAATACTGTTTACGTACACTATACTCTCTCGTTGTACAATAAACTTCCATATTTATTTTGATGATTATCAAGTGGTGTTAAAGAGTTAAATAATTGAATACATGAATTAAAAGTATTAGCTTTATGATAATAAACATATATTTGTCACATTTGATAAAGGGAAAAGTTTTACTTGATCATATTTAGTAAATTTTTCTAAATCATTATTACAATTAATATATATATATATATATATATATATATATATATATATATATATATATATGAAAATGATCAATACAAAACTTGATCTCAATACAAAATCCAGACTAAATCCTGACCATGAGATATATATATATATATATATATATATATATATATATATATATTCTTTAAGAGAACAATTTTTTCTATACAACATCACTATCCGTATATTTCCGACTAGCGTTAGTGTATGAAAAGATAAAGAGAGGTGAAAATCAAAATGAAGTCGAAATCGAAATCACTAAAGATTGAATAATAAGGAGCAAAAGTAGATGAGTTGATTTATTGGGCGTGACATTAAAATTTTAGATTAATTGTAACATAAAATCGCATGAATCTTTCGCCACCACATTTAAATCATTTACCAATGGGCCTCCATATCTTCAAAAGTAATTAAACAATCGTGAGAAACAAGAAAAATAGAAAGAGTGGGTAAGTATTTGACTTATTGCCTTCTCAATTCATTGATAATTAATGTGGACTTTGCCAAGAACATGGGTTATTTAAGTTTACTTATAAAAAAGTATTCTAGTTTAATTCTTCGCTTGATTACTACCGTCAATATGTATGAACTCTACAATAATTTTGATTATGTATGCGAAATTTAATAATTAGAGGTACAATATAAAACTTGTGTGAGGTCGTCTAACAATCCAAAATTTATCTAACAAGTCAAGGCTCATATAATATAATGGTATAAATGCAATTATGTGTTTGAGATACTGAAGCTCCGAGCTTTAGGAAATCAAATAGCGTTTTCTCATTATTCTACATCCCATATGCACTTTATATGGCATGGGATATTGGAGTTCATTATATAGTATTGAACGGTAAGGGCATCCTCATCGGTGCTTTCCTTGACAGACGACGTCCGTGCTGACGGTGCGGCACACCCATGTCCGCCGCTGTGCTCTATCCGACGGAACGACGCTGCTCGATACATCGAGCACGTCCGGGCCGCTGAGCACGGCGACGTGGCAGCACTCCATTGGCCAACGGCATAGCTGTTGGCATTTTCTATATATATTTTTTAAAAAATTCAAATTTTAATTTAAAAATCATTTTTAAATTTTAAAAAATATTTCCCCACTTCCCAATAAATTATATCCGTTTTCTCACCACTTTTAATTTATTTTTTATTTTTCCCCCAAAATTCACATTTTCATCTATAAATACTCTCATTTCCACACAAAAAATTTCCCACCATACTATACAATTCTCATCTAAATTCTCACATCAATTCTTAATCTTTCACTCTTTCAATCTTTCACTTTTTATTTTTTAGGATTTTAAGTGTGTAATTTTTATTTTTTAGGATTTAAGTATGTAATTTTTATTTTTTAAATTTGTAATAGTAGTTCGAGTATTTTTAATGTATTTTTATATTGTAGAAATGTTTTTAGTAATTGAAGTATTTAAATTAAATAATGGAATAGTGAGACTCTTGTCCTTGCGGAAGAGCATGGATGTGGGTGTTGTGCTCTTAGGGAAGAGCAGTGAGTAAAAAATTAATAAATATGGGCCCGGACCCACATCCATCCTCTTTGGCAAGAACATGGATGAGAATGCTCTAATGAAAAGATCTGCTGCAAACTTATTTTAGGCGACTTATGAGCGCCTACTTTGCACATCAGCCATATTCTCGTTCTTTAATCCCTTAATTCCATGTCAGCACTAATTTTTTAATTTATTTTAGAGTGAACTACATAAAAGACCCCTAACTTTTCGCCTTGTAACAGCAGACACCCCTAACATTTAAAAATCACTACACAGGTATCTAACAAAATATATAATCACGAATGAGATTTTTTCGGACCATAGTGCCCTCAAGGCTTAAAAGGGCAAATGCGACATTTGACTCATTTCTTCTGCTACATGTACACGACGCCTGTGTTGATGTGACATTGAACATCATTTCACATGTCATCTCACTTCTCTTCCCTAGAATGTAGAGGGACGCCCTCATTTGAAATTTTAGTTTTTGCTGTGAAAAGGCATGGGCCTGCATTGAAATTTAATGTTTTGTTTTTAAAATCATGCACGATTTTGGTTAATTAAACTCAGAATTGATATTATAGCTCTTTCTTTCTCTTCTATTTCCCTCCATTTCACTTTCATTCATTTCATCATTTCCCCCCTCTCTCATCTTACGCACCATTTCTCATCAATGCCTCCAAAACGGAACCGAGGTACCGCTGGAGCTTCCTCATCTCGTAGGTCTTCACGACGCAAAAAGAAGACGCAATCGCCACCGTCTGCGGCATCATCACCGTCACCTCCGTCATCACCTAGATACGGCCGCGGACCGCAGATAGTCAATGTAGACCCAGAAACATGGAGCATCCGCGATCCTATGTTGGATTTCTTTGTCCCGGAAGATGAATATAGTAAGTTGAAATTTAAAATTGCAAGCATGTGATGTTGAGTGTGATTTAAGGATACCAAAATTGTGTGTTTTGTGAAATTGATTTGTGTGAAATTGTTTTGTTGGTTTAAATTTGGACTTTTTCTAACTCTAAACAAACCCTAACAGAGGACAAAATCGGGATGTTTTTTGTTGGTTTTCATCATCGAGGGTCACACTTCGAACTCAATGGAAAGAAGAAGTATGTTGGGGGGCAAGTGACATTCTTTGACTTTTGCAATATTCTCCAATTTGAGCTCTTAGATCTGTCCAGTATGGTGTTGCGGGTGGGGTATCCTAGGAAAACCGTTTGTGAGTTCTATTATGTTCATCCAAAGTACAGTCCTGACTGTACCGGCGTGGACATAGGAGGGCCATTGCTGCCCATGATTAACGATCAACATCTGGAACCTTTTCTGGAAGTCGCTGCAACTAGCACAAAGCTAGTTCACATTTATGTGGTGGAGTTAACGGAGGCGGCAGCCCTACTGAAGAAGCGAAAGGAAGAAGCGCAGGAGTTTCTAGACTTTGTCAAATCTTGTTAAAAAAGCAAGGTGGTCATTGAAGAAATAGACTCAGGAGAACCAGTTGTTGTGCCGAAGCATAAACCGAAAATGAAAAAACTTCAGCCCGAGAAACAGAGGAACCCATCGGCACCACCATTATTGATGCTTGAGTGGTACCCTAGGGATGTAGAGTTTGAAGCGTATTTGACCAGCAGTTTAGAAGACAAACGTCGGGAATGGAAGATGGAAGAGGAGGCAGCACGTAAGAATCTGTTGGATGCATTTGCATCATGTAGTACAGAAGGAGCACAATACGCACCTGTTGTGGTTGATGAAGAGGTTGAGGTGGAACATAATGATGCAGTAGACGAAGTTGTTGGACAAGGAGAGGTCAATGCATGCGAATCAGTAGACGACCATTCAGAGGTTAGTACATCACTTGGGATTTTGTTTGTGATTTTAGATTTATGTTTGGTTTGCAAATGTGATAAATCTTTTTTGTCAGATTGGACAATTAAATCACTCCCACCAAGAAGTACAACATGAAGATGAGGCACTTGAAGAACTTGCTCGCATGGCAGAGGTTAGTGCACACCGTTGTACGACATTTGTGATTTAAGTTTGTATGTATGGTGTTCATTTGTGATTTTATGTTTCAATCAGAAGGGGCAATCAAGTCATAGCCAAGACTGTCAACATGTTCCCGCAAATGTGTACAACCCAACGCTGGATTTTTCAGAAGGACATCAATGTCAACTGCAGTCTGATGATCCCATTATCGAGGAGATTGCGGATGAAATGCTAATGTTCGGAATCGAACAGTCTGAACATTATGGACCTGAAGTACAAGCTGGACCTGAAGTGCAGGCTGGACCGGAAGTACAAGCTGGACCCGAAGTACAGTGTGGATCATTTGTAAATGCTAATGTGTCGGAGGTAGATCCTCAAGGGGAGGTATACATTCCATCGTTTGAGTACGTTCCGGACGGCTGCCATCTCCATAACGAGGGAGTCCCGACTGATGATGAAGATGAGGAGATGGACCATTTTATCTCGTTGGCACACATGTGCCGAGATGAGCAGTTGTTTACTTCATATTACGAATCCATTTTCCAGCAACAACCTGTGAATCAGGACCCCGACAATGTAGACCAGCCAGGTGACGGCGAAGCCCAGCCGGGGACGGGGGGGTCAGGTGACGGCGTAGCGGCTACAAGGGAGTCAGGGGGTCAGGGGGGTCACAGGATAAACGGCGGAGGAGGTATTCGCCTTATGTGGAAAAGCCGAACATGACAGATAACCCACTCTTCGAGGAAGAATTGGTGGACGAGCTACAAGATAAGGACGACCTTGACGATTTGGAGGGTTTGAAGAAGAGTGGGTTAAAGTTTACCCCGTTCAAGCTCATGCCTGATGTGCTACCGTTGTGGAACCCTGGTGATGTGTTTAAGAATCGAGATTTTTTCTATGACGTGTTGAGGCAGTATGCAATAATGACCAGAAGGCGGGTTTTAGTGAGGAGAAATGACGGCGACAAACTTCGTGTGATTTGTAAAGGGCAAGGCTGTGAGTGGTATGTGTACTTAAGGAAGCTCGAAACACACAACGGTCAGGATTATGTGGTGATGAATATGCACCGCGATCACGCGCACACATGCTCTCAAGTTTTGGATTCGAAGTGGCTGACGGCAAAGTGGTTAGGTGAGCGTTACATAGAGAAGATCAAAGCCAACCCTCACATACCACTGGCAGCTATTAGGCAGTGTGTCGATGAAGATTTTGGGCTGAAGATAGGCAGGATGAAGGCATATCGGGCTAGAGAGCACGCACTGAACGGCATATTCGGATCTGCAGCAACGCAATATAGGCTCTTGTTCACCTACAAAGCCGAATTGGAGCGGACGCACCCTGATTCCAGCATACATATACATTATGAGAATACGAGAGATTCTGGTGCCGTGGGTCCGAGATTCCTCCGGTTCTACTGCTGTCTAGGACCATTGAAGAAAGGATGGATGCAGTTTTGTCGGCCAATTATCTTTTTGGACGCGTGTTTCTTGCGATGAATGTATAAAGGACAACTCATTTCAGCAATGGGAATTGATCCCAATAATGGCTGGTGGCCGATTGCTTGGGCTGTGACTGAGGCCGAGAGTTATGCCCAGTGGAAGTGGTTCTTAGAGTACTTGGCTGATGACCTTAACTTGCATGCAAATGGACCACGATACGTGTTTATGTCTGACAAACAAAAGGTATGGCTTCCGTGATTTCAGTATTACTTAATGTACTCAGTATGTGATTTATTATCATCTGTGTTTTGATCAAAACATTACGTACTGGAATTGTGACTTTGTGATACTTATTGTTTTGTTGTGTTACATCAGGGCCTTGCAAAGTTGATAGTTGATGAATTTCCACAGAGCGAGCATCGCTTCTGTGTGCAACACATATACAACAATTTCAAGAAGAGATTTGTTGGTGAAAATTTCAAAGAACGGTTGTGGGAGATTGCCTCGAGTACCACACTCGAACAATTCATTTGTAAGATGGATGCTCTCAAGACCGAGTATCCACAAGCACATCAGTGGCTTTCTGGAGTTGCTCCCAAAGAAAAGTGGGTGAAGGCATTTTTCTCTCCACATACTTGTTGTGATGTGCTCCTGAACAACATTTGTGAGACGTTCAATTCGAAAATTGCATTGGCACGAGAGAAAGCAATTATCAGCATGTTGGAGGACATTCGAACAAGTCAAATGGAAAGGATTCAGATCAGAGGCTAGTGGATCAAAAGGTACGATCAAGCAGTCCCTCCTGTTATCAAGGAGCTTTTGGATAAGTGGTACGCGCTGGCTTCATCATGGAGGGCTACATGGAACGGACAGTGCTCGTACCAAGTATCAGGGCCGGCTGGCCAATATGTTGTCAACATGCGCGATTTTACATGTTCATGCAGATTGTGGCAGATAACCGGAATCCCGTGCACTCATGCTATCGCCACAATCAACAAGAATGGTGATGATGTTGCGCGGCACGTCTCCCGCTATTATTTGAAGACAACAATGATCATGCTGTACGAGAATGTCCTTTACCCAATCAATGGGGTAGACAATTGGCCCAAGCATACTTCTGATGGTGTGTTGGAGCTGGCGCCCCCAAGGTCAAAGAGACAGCGTGGTAGGCCGAAGAAATTGAGGCATGAGGAGCCACAGGTTCGTCTTCATGCTGACGGAAGTGAGTCATTGCGCCGAACATTCGTGATGAAATGTCGCCGGTGCGGTCAAGAAGGTCATAATAGGAGGACATGCAGCAATTATCCTCGGACAGATACTCGTTCTCAGGTTGGGGAGAATTCGCAGCACAACGGGGCACGTGAGACTGAAGAGAATACTTTGCCTGAATCATCAAACAATCGCCGACGCCATGAGGTACTATTCAATGAGCATCTGTACCTATATTTTCATATATGCTTAATATACTATTAATTGTTGCAGCCTAATGTTTCGGACCGGGGACCTAGCACGCGAACCAGGACTCGAACCAGGACTCAGCCTCAGAGATGTGGCCGGCGCGGTGATCAAGATTGACTGGCCTTGTGTTTGTTTGGTCAATATTTTGGTTTATATTTTGTGGAAAACATGATATGATATGTACGTTATCGGAGTTTTGTTACAGACTGATTTGTAACAAACTACTCTAGTGTATTTGGGTGTCAAATGATACAGTAAATCGTCGGTTTGGTTTTCATGTGATGTGTACACAGTTTGTGATTTCAGTCATAGTTGCTTAAGGGTTTAGTAACTTCATTCGTGATTGCAGGCATAAATGGGAACATATTTTGTGATTTCAGTCATAGTTGAGTAACTTCATTCGTGATTACAGGCATAGAGGAGTAAACTTCATTCGTGATTTATGGCATATTTGAATGTCTTAACACATTCATTTGTGATAACAAATGAATGCAAACACAACGTATTCAAATTTAAATAACATCAAAAGAGACGTTATCGGAGTCAACAGGACATAGCTTTGTTATACCAAAAGTAGAAAAATTACAATGCATAACAACAAGAGTGTGATTTTTAACTTTCGGACAGTTGTTGCCGTTTTAGCAATGGTTTGCGTCAATGCTTCACACTCTTCAGTTTTCATGCCAAGTTGTAACTTCAAGGCTTCAAACTCCACAGTTTTCAGGCGCAATTTCTCTTGAAGAACACTCTCAAGTAGCAATTTGGCTCGAAGGTCAGATTCGAATTGGTCACGCTCAAGTTTCACTCTCTGAAAGTAACTGTCTTGGCTTGGGGATAGACTCGCATCAAACCATCGAAAAAACTTGCAATCATCTTCCTGCATAAAACTTTTTCCTAAAACTTTCTGCGTACAAAATTATTCAACGACCAAAAACACATGATTTTAACCTTCCATATTGGGCAGCGATAGTACCGTCTACCCGGGTTAGCAGCCGTCCTCGAAGTCACAAGCTCAACCTCAAGCTCGTGATTACAATTCACAATTTCGGGTCGAGGCCAATTCCAGTTGAAGCTTGAACCGAAAGATTGAGAAGAAGAAGAAGAAGAAGACATTGCCACACGACCTGCATTGAATTCAACAATATAAAATTCAAATCAGCAATGCAATTTCGCCTAAACTTCATCCAAGAATTGCAAAATTCGACCAAGTATTGCAAAATCAAAATCCAGATGAAATCGCCTAAACCCTAAACCCTTGTGGTATACCCTAAATTTCCTAAATTCCAGATGAATTCCACTAAATTCCATATACCGAACAAATGGAATCCCCTAAAATGTGGATACCACTGTAACCCTACAGCCACAAACCTTTGCCGAACAAACCACTTGTGCAAATTACCCTTTAGAACTTACATAAAACAAACACAAGTTCGGACCCACGGTTATGTTTACAGAGGCAACTTCACAAAAACCAAAGGAATGAAACGAGGGAACGATGAATTGTAAGGAAGAGGAACGAGGGAAAATGAATTGTAACGAAGTGGGACGAGGGAAAGATGAAATGTAAGGAAGTGGAATGAGGGAAATAATGAAATCATTTAGAGAAGGAAAGGTCAAAGAGCATGGAAAATAGAGAATTGATGTTTGACGAGACAGCTCTGAGAAATCAGTCAAGCAGATAGAGTCAGAAGCTATGCAGCCAAATGGACTATAATACCCTTCAGCCCATTTGGGCATTTTCGTCCGAAAAATGGTAAAATATGCACTGTTTGTGATTATTTATTTTGTTAGATACCTGTGTAGTGATTTTTAAATGTTAGGGGTGTCTGCTGTTACAAGGCGAAAAGTTAGGGATCTTTTATGTAGTTCACTCTTTATTTTATTTTGTCTCTCTCTTTTTTTCTTCTAACCTAATTAAACCTTATATATATAATTTGCCTACACCTGTTCTTTTCTGCTACTTTTCTCACTTTTACTTTCAAGATTATTTGGCGTCTCTCTCGATCTCTCCGTTTAACATCAACCTAGATTAGTTTGTTTCTTTCAAAACTTTGCTCCAGCTGACCCAGGTAATATTTATTTCGTTAACTCCTTGCCATGTACTTGTTACTTGTTCTTGATTAAATTGACTTGTTATTATAAATGCAAATTTTTATTAATAATCGTACAAGAATTTAGAATAACAGTTTTTTATGTAACCTAATAACTTTTGTTGTTTGAATATAACTCCCACTAGCCTCCACATCATGCATAGTAACTTTTGTAGTTATAAGAATAGGTTAATTTTAATGGACTATAAGTTCTTTAATTTTCTTCTAGTCATCTAGCTTATGAGAACAAATAACAATTGCTGGACTTGATGTGATTCCATGTTAATTTAATTTATCTTATGGATGAAATACGAGAATCTAATTCATCAACAGTGATGGTGTAAAACACTAAATTTTAAACTCTCAGCTTTGAGAGGATTGTAATATTTTAATTTGTTATTTATTATTACTACTATTCTGCGTACATATGTTAATTTTTTGAATTGTTCTATTAGTGTGTTTAGTGAAAATATGAGCGATCAACTGTATATTCCTCGAGTTGCAAATGATCATAAGCCAGAAATCAGAATGAAGTTTGCATCAATAGATGATGCGTTTGCATTCTACAATCAATGCACGTGAAGCAAGTTTTAGCGCAAGATACAGCAATAGCAAAAAGAACAAGGTGACAAATGAGGTTGTTTGGAAACAATTTGTTTGCTTTAAGGCGGGTCAGACTGATGAAGCTCGTTCAGTGAAAAGAGCATTGAGTGGTGGCCCGATTAAGACAAGAACTCGTGGTAAAGTTAGAACTGATTGTAAGGCAAAGATGTCTATTATCAAGCAACAAACTGGATCTGATTGGAGTGTTAGTGTTTTCACAGAAGGTCATAATCATGGACTTTCTACACCTTCAAAGGTGCATTTGCTTCGGTCACACCGAAGTGTTTCTGCTGTGAAGAAAGTGTTGACTCAAATTTTCAGAAGCTAACATACCTACCTGTCACCAAATGCAACTATCAGAGATAGAGTGCGGTGGGCCGGAAAATGTAGGTTGCACAGAAAGAGATATTAGAAACTTTGAGAGAGATTTAAGGGATGAGCAAAAGGGTATTGATGCAGAAACTGTGATAGAATTCTTTACCTCCGAGAAAGAGAAGGATTCAACATTTTCTTTTGTCTATGAGACAGATTCAGGTAACATGTTTAAACGATGTCTTTGGGCAGATTCTAGATCAAGGATGACGTATAGTGTATTTGGTGATGTTATTGGGTTTGATTCCACTTATAACACCAATAAGTATGGAATGATTTTTACAACTTTCGTAGGGGTTAATCATCATCATCAAACAATAGTTTTTGGATGTTGGTTTTTAAGTGATGAGAAGACTGATTCATATATTTGGTTGCTTAACAAGTTTTTGGAAGCGATGCCTACAGATGCTCCAATAGCAATTATCACTGATCAAGATCCTGCTATGACGAAAGCAATTGCACAAGTTTTTCCAAAAACAGTGCATCGCTATTGCTTGTGGCATATATTGAACAAATTCTCAGAAAAGATTTCTCCGGTGGCTTTCAGAGATCATTATAAGAGCATAAAGAATGTTAAAAAAATTTCTACATCTCCAGAAGAATTTGAGCAAAGTTGGGTTGAGGTGATTAAATATGCTAAGTTGGAGCAAAATAGTTGGATATTGTTGATGTATGAACTACGACATAAGTGGATTCCCGCATATTTTAGTCATGTATTTTTTGCTGGGATGTCAAGTAGTCAGAGATCTGAGAGTTCGCATTCATTTTTCAAAAAGTATGTCTCTAACAAGAACTCATTGATGGATTTTATCACACGATTTAATCGAGCATTAAGACGCCAAAGACACAATGAGTTAGTTGCGGACCATATTGACATGAATGAGCATCCCAAAATCAAAACAAATTGTCCGATGGAAACTCAAATGGTTAAAGTGTATACGAAAAAGAAATGGATGGAGTTTCAAGAAGAAATGAGTCGAAGCCATGGTTATTCTGTGCAACATGCCTCGACAAGAGATGAATCAGATGATATTGTGATTTACAATGTGATGAGCTTTCAAAGTTGTTCGTCTTCGAAGCCGAGGCTACTCGTGCATGATATAAGGAGAGATCATATATCATGTAACTGTGGAAAATTCGAGTTTGATGGTATTCCATGTAGACACATGTTAGCTTTTTTCCGCATTAGCCAAATATTTGAACTACCTGACAGATACTTACTTAAGAGATGGGCACGAGAAGCAAAGGTTGGCATTGTATATACAATGGATGATGAAAACACCAATGATGATCCAACAAACTTTTTGGTATCACGACGCTCCAAGTTATCTTACAAGGCTTCAATATTGATTGATGATGCACCTTTGACTAATGAGAGGACAAAGTTTTTGGATGAACAACTTGATTATCTACATGGTAAGATCAAAGAGATGAGTAGTAGCCCAACTACTGTATACGGAAGTCAAAAAGGGGAAAGATCAAATAAATCAAGAAAGATTGGCGATCCTTCCGGAATAAGAACAAAAAGATGTGGTAAGCGAATGCTATCATCAAAAGAAAAGTCAATTTTTTGAAGCCTAGGGCTTGTCGTGGATGTGGGCTTGTCGTGGATGTGGGCTTCGTGGAGTATCACATGACAAACGCAACTGCCCAGATTTGCATGACGGGTATGTGAATTGTTGAGTTTTTATGTTTTTATGAATTATTCTGGTTTTTGTAACCAATATATTTCACTTCATTATTTTTACTCTTATATTTAAATTTCAGACCAGTTGCAGATAATCGCCACGACAACAATGAATATGCACATGAAAAAGATTGATGTTCGTAGCTGGTGAAAATAGTTTTTAAGACGTTTCTGTAGTGGAAATTTTTGGCATGGTGTAGTTGAATTTCTACTTACCTTACCATCATATTGGATTTTTTAAGTACTAGTTTTGCTGTATTTTGGTTTTTGTTGTGGTTAAATTTATAGATACATGATAAGGCTAATTTCATGCATCGGTCTAGGGGTTTTATTTCGTGAAATTACTGGGTCTAACGCACGATTTAAGCCAGGTGTGTGAAGGTTCTCGCTAGATCCAGGAAAAGAAGAGGACGCTTGCATGGTCCTAGGAAATTGGCGAAAAAGTGGACATTATGAAGGAAATTGCTTGACGGAGGAAGCCTCGGAGTTGAAGGGTAGAATAGGGATTTCTACGAAGACTCTAGAAGGCTATGTCCGCATCTATAAAAGGAAGAAGCATGCAAGCTGGAGGGATCTTCTCGGTGGAGACCTTGCTAACAGCCTGTAGCTTAGTCCATTCTCTTCACACTCTTGGGTTCTTTCGGTGGGAAATTCAGGGCACACCTAGGGGGTTCACCTCTAGCTTCCATACATTTTCGATCTGGTTGTAACACCGTCCTTCTTTAGGGCGAAGAAACAATTTACTTTCCGCTTTCGTTTCTGCTGAATTCGCCGAGCTTCGCTGTTCGAAGCTCGGACTCTTTTGTTTCTGGATATTTCTTACTTTTATGCAAGTTTCGTTTTCGTTTACATCGATCGTGATGGTTACTGTTGTTTGATTGTGTTTACTTGAATTCTGGAGTTGGATTGTTGGAGTTGGTTGATTTCTGGATTATTGCAGGTTAATGGTTGAATCTGGGAGAATGGAGCTGGTTTGTGAATGAATCGGGGTTTTGTCTGGTTATTGTTGTGGAGTTGTTCGTGATTGTTGGAATTTGGCGGTGATCGGAGCAGATCTGTTAGAATCGGAGTTATGGAGTTGATTTTGTTGATTGTTGAGTTTGGATTGCTTGGATCCGGAGTGGATTAAGCGTCTGACGTGATTCTGAGCAGGAGTGTTTAATTTTATGCCGCGCTTACGAGTTTTTATTTCATTTCGCCTAGTTTACGTAGATCTGGTGTATTTCCGATTTGTAGCAAGTTTCCGGCGTCCAAGTTTCTATATTCTGTTCGAATCCAGGAGTATGCTCTGTTTTCTGCATTTACGCGTCTGAGTTGGTCAGGAAATTGCATGGGTTGGTTGTCTGCAGCTTTTACCGTACTTGCTATTTCTGGAAACATGGTCCCCACTGTTAGTTGCTTTCTGTTTAGCTAGGTTAGGTAATAGTTTACTTAGTCTAGGGAGTAATTGTGTCTTTCGGATTTGATGTCTGATTCTAGTAAGTTTTCTGTGTCCTAGGTCCAGCGTTTACATTTCTTGCCTAGATCTAGTGATAGTTAAAATCTCAACCCCTTTGCGTGGCAGCAGCCGTTTGTTTCCATAGTCTCTTAGCACTACTTGCGAATCCATCTCTGTGGGATCGACCCCACTTCCCTATACTAATTCATAGTATTCGGGTTGAGGGATTTATTTTTGAAGGGGAGTCGAGTGTGTCCAACGACAAAAACACTGTAGTTCTCTTGAGTTCCTGGACCCAGTGATCCAGTGGATTTAAGGAGCGTTGTGTCTGGACCGAGCTTTGCATTAATTCTCATATGTGCACACTTGCTTACTCCTGAGTCTAGTCATTCGACATTAGAGTCGAGCGAGAGGACTAGACCACTTCAAATGGCGCCGTTGCCGGGGATGGATGGCGTGCTTAGTGTTAGAGTTCAGAGTCTGTGGTGTAAATAGTTTTGATTCGTTTTCCTTCTCTTTTGTTTGCAGTTTATGAGCAGATGCTCAAGATCTACCTACTGGAGCAACTCATATGGGTGGAAACACGGCCAGTTTGATTGGCGGGTTAAGGATACAGTCTCTACTGTGACCACCAGATCAGGGTTCACCACGGGAGATCCGTTTCCGAGTGAATTTACTAGCGACGAATCTTGGACGTCATCAGGACGCGAAGATCCAGAATCACCACCCGAATCAGAAACAGAGTCAGAAACAGGGGAAGCAGAGGAAGTAGTCATGGCGCAGGTGGTAGACCCAGATCCAGAAATCGGCTCTCTCACTGCCCATTTAGATGGAGAACCAGCTCAAGCTATAGTGATGAATCCACGCCAGAGAACTATCGAGATCAAGACAAACGTACTCGGCATCTTGCCGACGTTCTCTGGGCGTAGGAATGAGTGTCCGTATGAGTTCTTAAATGAATTCAGTAAGTTATGTGCTATTCAGAAGAGGCCGAATGATGCAACAGAGGAGGATTATCGCCTACGAGCGATTCCGTTTAACTTGAAGGGGGAAGCTAATACGTGGCTATTGAGGTTGCCTCCGGATTCTATCCGCACGTGGAGGGACTTCAAGTTAGAATTCTTAGATTACTTCTTCCCATCCAACAAGACGAATGCACTTAAGAAGGAAATACTAGAGTGTAAGCAAGATTACGATGAATCGTTGAGTCAGTATTGGTCGAGATTTAAGGGGTTGTTGGATGCATGCCCGAATCACCGAATGATAGAGGCAGAGACCTACTCTCTGTTTTACGAAGGAGCAACTCCCGAGTCAAAGGACTTAATGAACTCCTCGAGTGGGGAAATTTCACAAGAAAAAGGGGAAGTGAGGCAAGAGAGATCCTAGGGAAGTTGATTGACGCTAAGAAGGCGTACGATAACCCTATGAATGCAGTGAAAAGAGGATCGGTGCATGCTGTGAGAGAACAAGAAGATGACAAAGTCGAAGCAAGGATTGATAGGCTCGAGAAGGCTCTTTTGAACGCGATTGAAAAGACGATTCCACTGGCTTCACAAGGGAAGGAGAAATCTCCTGGTCCAGGAGATAATCAAATGCAACAATATTACGGGACCCAGGAAGGAGATTATCAGGCCCAGGTCAATGCAATGGGAAGTTGGAATCCCGATGGGAGCTGGAATCCAGGGAGACAAAGAGATGCGCCTTGGAGAAACCATCCAAATTTCAGATGGACTGACAATGAACAGAATCAGCCGGCACCACAACCAAGTCAGCAGTTTGCACCTCAGCCCGAAAGACAAGGTAACTGGTCAGGAAGGAATCAAGAGGGGCAGGGCAACTGGATTAATCGGAACCAAGGAGACCACTCGAGCTGGGGAAACAGGAATCAGAGCAATCAGGGGAACTCTTATGTACCCCCACACCAAAGGAATTTTCAGAACAATTACCAGGGCCAAGGAAATCAATACAATAACTCTTCAGGCGGTCAAGGAAACGCTCGTCAGAATCAAGCAAGTGGACCAACTCTGAGTATAGGGCCAGGGCCCAGTCAACCCCCGAAACCACCAAAGAGTATCGATGATATGGTGCACGACCTCGTCAGTTCTCAGCAACATATGCAAAACAACCTGCAATTGAACATGACGTAGTGCACAAGCTTCAAGATGCTCAACAGGAACAGAAGGCAGCGATGGATATGCTGGCAAAGCAACTGTCACAAATAGCTACTTCCTTGAGTGATATGCGGGGAAACGAGGGCAAAATTCCTGCCTCAGTAAGGCCACCTGATAGAGCTAATATAAGTCAGATTACCTTAAGATCCGGGAAAGGGTATGATGGGCCAGTGGTGAGAACAAAGGAGGTGACAGATCCCAAAGAAGACAGAAAAGAAGAGGATACAATTCCTAGGCCAAGACACTTGGGGGGGAGTATTCCCTTGGTCAAGGATGACCTTAAGACAGGAGATTTAGAGAAACCTTTGCCTAGATCAACTGAATCATTCTTCCTCGATCCAGAGCCGGAGTTGGAAGATGAAGCAGTGGGAAAAGAAACTGGAGAGTTATCAGCTGAAAGTTCTACCGGAGCAGGAAAGCGACCGAAACCCTTTCCAAGCCGAGGGGAAGCCAAGAAGCAAAAGGAAGAGCCGGTGGACTTCATGGACATTTTTGGGAAGTTGGAGATCAATCTGCCATTCTTACAGGCCCTGAAGATGCCAGTCTTTAGCAAGTTCATCAAGGAATTTATAGCTGGGAAGGCTAGACCCAGTGGGAAAATTCTGATAGGCGAGAACGTCTCCGCAGTGATTCAGAAGAGGAAGATGCCTTCAAAATGCAATGACCCAGGTATGTTCACCTTACCCATCTCTATTGGTGACGTGAAAATCGAGCATGCTATGTGTGATTTGGGTGCGTCGATAAATGTGTTACCACTTTCCATATACAAGAAATTAGTGGGGGTAGGCATGGTAGACACGAAGGTAGTGATTCAACTGGCGGACAGGTCATGCTTCTGTCCTGAAGGGGTGCTTGAGAATGTGATAGTCAAGGTACATGACTTCTTGTACCCTGCTGATTTCCATGTGATTAAGATGAGTGATAATGAGTCTGCAGAGTCGGGCGGAGTACTTTTAGGAAGACCCTTCCTACGTACCGCTAAGACTATCATTGATGTTTTTGATGGAACGATTTGCCTTGATTATAATGGGGAGAAATACACATTCAGCATTGATGAGGCAATGAAGAAACCTCTTGACGTTGAAAATTTGCATGCTATAGATGTTATTAACCCTTTGGTCCAAGAATACCTTGAGACGGAATTAATGCAGGAACAGATTGAGAACTCCAAGATGAGTCATGCCATTGATAGAGAAGTGGCCAGTTGGTGTCAAGCAATGAACACAAGTGAGTTATCTGATGAGGAGTTAGCTGAAGCAATTCTGGAATTCTGTGCAAATCCGGAGCTAGCTAGGTCAAGGAATACACCTTATGTGGCGAGTGTGGAAGGTTCTGCTGGGTCGAGGAAGGGAATGACAACCGAAACAACAGAGAAAAATCCCTTGCCCCAGGAAAAAGACGTTCCCAAGAAAGAGTTGAAAACACTTCCACCAGGCCTAAAGTATGCTTATTTAGAGGAAAATGAAACTTTCCCTGTGATTATCAACAGCAGCTTGACCAAGGGATAGGAAGAGGAACTGCTGAAGGTAATCCGAAGAAACAAGAAGGCTATTGGGTGGACACTCTCTGACCTGGTAGGAATTAGTCCAGATTTGTGCATGCATCACATCCGCCTGGAGGAATGAGCAAAAGCCTGCAGAGATCCTCAACGCAAATTGAATCCTAACATGAGGGAGGAAGTGCTGAAGGAAGTATTGGAACTACTCTCCCTAGGAATCATTTATTCCATACCAGACAGTGAATGGGTGAGTCCAGTCCATATGGTACCCAAGAAGTCAGGAATACAGGTGGTCAAGAACGACAAGAATGAATTGGTGCCCACCAGACTAGTCACTGGGTGGAGGATGTGCATCGATTATAGGAAGTTAAATGAAGCGACCAAGAAAGACCATTTCCCTCTACCCTTCATTGACCAGATGTTGGAGAGGCTAGCGGGCAAGCAATACTTCTGTTTCCTAGACGGGTATAGTGGGTATTTTCAAATCTATGTGGATCCCGAGGACCAGAAGAAGACAACTTTCACGTGTCCTTTCGGCACGTATGCTTACAGGAGGATGCCGTTTGGCCTGTGCAATGCGCCAGACACTTTTCAGCGGTGTATGATGAGTATCTTCTCGGATCTCTTGGAGGACTGCATCGAGATTTTTATGGACGACTTCACTGTGTACGGGAATTCATTTGACTCATGTTTGGCTAGTTTGGATATAGTATTGAGAAGGTGCCAGGAAAAACATTTAGTTTTAAAATTCGAGAAATGCCACTTTATGGTCCCTGGGGAATTGTCCTAGGGCACGTAGTCTCGGAAAGAGGTATACAGGTAGACCAGGCAAAGATTGAGGTGATCTCAAAACTGCCTTACCCGACGAATCAGAAGGAGGTGAGAGGATTCCTAGGGCATGCCGGATTCTATAGGAGGTTCATAAAAGATTTCGCAAAAATTGCTCAGCCACTCACCCACTTGTTGCATAACGATGTTGATTTTGTCTTTGATGAGGAATGCAAAAAGGCTTTTCAATTGTTAAAAGACAGGCTAGTATCTGCGCCTATTATTAGAGCGCCCGACTGGAATCTACCCTTTGAGATTATGTGTGACGCAAGCGATTATGCGGTGGGAGCGGTGCTAGGTCAAAGAGTTGATGGGAAAAGCTATGTGATCTTTTATGCTTCAAAAACGCTGAATCAAGCTCAGAGAAATTATGACACTACTGAAAAAGAAATGCTGGCGGTAGTATACTCATTTGAGAAATTTCGCCCGTACTTGCTTGGGTCGAGGGTGATAGTCTTCACCGACCACGCGGCTATAAAGTACCTGTTGGCAAAGAAAGAATCCAAGCCGAGATTAATCCGATGGGTGTTGCTTTTGCAGGAATTCGATTGGGAAGTCAGAGACAAAAAGGGAACAGAAAATAAAGTAGCCGATCATCTGAGCAGGATATTTCAAGGGGAGACCGAGGAAGCAATACCGGATGCATTCCCAGAGGAACATTTGTACTACGTGAAAAAATTTCCTCGACCTATCAGCTGGGAAGAGATTATGGTGTTAACAGGTCCAGGGGATGCCGAAAAAGGGAAATGTCATCAAAACGCTGAGCCATGGTTTGCTGACCTGGCAAATTACTTAGTCACTTGAGAGGTGCCCAGTTCGCAAGTAATTTCCCGGGCACAGAAGATGAAATTGAAGAGCGAGGCCAAGTACTATTTATGGGATGACCCGTATTTGTGGCGAATGGGAGCCGACCAAGTAATCCGGAGGTGTATTCCGGAGTGGGAACAGAGGGATGTGCTGAATCATTGCCATGCTCTAGCATGTGGAGGTCACTTTGGACCTAGGAAGACCGCAAGGAAGGTGTTAGATAATGGTTTTTACTGGCCTACATTGCATAAGGATGCGTTCGAGTTTTGTCAGAATTGTGAGAGG
Source organism: Salvia splendens (assembly GCF_004379255.2). Taxonomy (NCBI): domain Eukaryota; kingdom Viridiplantae; phylum Streptophyta; class Magnoliopsida; order Lamiales; family Lamiaceae; genus Salvia; species Salvia splendens. The sequence continues at coordinate 33,509,322 of NC_056035.1, forward strand.
TGTCAACAGACTGGGGGAATCTCCAGAAGAGATGAAATGCCGCAAGTCCCGGTGATCGTTTGTGAAATTTTTGATGTTTGGGGAATGGACTTCATGGGTCTATTTCCATCTTCATACGGGAATACATACATACTAGTGGCAGTGGATTATGTTTCGAAATGGATAGAAGCCAAGGCGACCACATCTTGCGAAGCTAAGGAGGTATCGAAGTTTCTTAGAGCTAATGTCTTCAATCGGTACGGAGTGCCTAGAGCTATAATATCTGACAATGGGACGCATTTCCGCAACCGGACTATTGAAGCTTTGATGAGAAAGTATGGCATCCATCACAGATTGTCTACACCTTATCATCCTCAATCTAACGGCCAGACAGAAATATCAAACAGAGAAATCAAAGCGATCCTGGAAAAAACGGTGAATCCGTCGAGGAAAGACTTGAGCAAGAGAATTAATGATGCATTATGGGCATACAGAACAGCGTATAAAACGCCCATTGGAATGTCTCCTTACAGGTTAGTATTCGGTAAGATGTGACACTTGCCGGTGGGAATTGAGCACAAGGCGTACTGGGCGGTCAAGGAGATTAATATGAATCCTCAAGCTTGTGAGGAAGAGAGGAAACTGCAACTCCAGGAGTTGGAAGAATTGCGACTTGAATCCTATGAGTCAGCAATGTGGTACAAGGAAAAGACCAAGTTGTGGCATGATAAGAATATCCGGACCAAGGAATTGCAAGTGGGGCAGAAGGTTCTCCTGTTCCAGTCCCGACTCAAGTTAATGCCCGGTAAGCTGAAGTCCAAATGGACTGGACCATACACTGTTGTGAGTCTGCGTGCGAACGGAGCGGTAGAAATCCAGGGAAGTTTTTCAAACTCTACTCCATTTCTTGTCAATGGCCATAGGGTAAAGGTATTTAGGGATAACTCGGAGATGTGTGTAGTGGACGAAGTTCCACTACGCGTACTCCCTAATATCGCCTGATCATTCTGGGAAGTGAGTGTTCTTGGAGATTTCCTAGGTCCAGTATCGAAGAAGTTTTATCATGGTCTGGTCTAGGGAATCTTGAGAACACTGGAACATAAATTGTAAATATTTAGTCGCTTTTAGTAAATCAAGAAAACCCAAACAAATCAGAAAACAAACAATCTTCCAAAAATATTTTTGAAATACCATGCTCCTTTAGGAATGTTTTTGATACTGTCATACCCTAGACCCGGGGAGTCTGGCGTTTCAATTTTTGGTTTAATGTTTTTTCTCTAAGTGTGATTTTGCAGAAGTTACTTGGGCAGGGAATTGAGGAGTAAAATTTTGGAGGGAGTAGGCACCGGCTCGGATTTCAAAAGACACCTTTATGGGGAGGCGTACGGTCGCTAGCGTCATGCCTGCAAACCACCTGCAACAAAAACCGTCCTCGCCCATACCTATCGGATAATAACCGTGTTCTCCTTTTATTTTACTTATTCTCTCTCTCTCTCTCTACATCCGAAATTCCCCAAATTCTCTCTAGGCTTTCTCTTTTCTAACCCTAATCAAAGTATTTTCCGTCCAAGTCTGTGTAAAAATTTTTGCAGAGTTCTCCATGGATAACAAGCAAAGTGCCGGGAACACCTCAGGATCCGCCGATTCAAGTGCGACAACGTTTATGGCCGAGCTATTCCAGAGATTCGGGGGTGCGGAGAAGGCGATGGAGGCATTCGCCATGTTTGCAACCGCAATGGGTAAATCCGTACAGGCTGCTCCGACTTCTAGTGTATCACAACCGGAGGCCGTTTCAGAACCCGTCGCCGAACCTAAAATCGTTCAAGAAGTCATCGCCACTCCAGAACCCACTCCCGTACTAGAGGAGACAGTTGTTCCAGAGACCACCACACAACCGGAGGACGTTCCAGAATCCACGACCACCAGTCCGGAATCACCCACAACAGGGGATCGTGAAGACGACTCAGATCTGGTCACAGGGTTGAAATTGTTGGCTGTGAACGAACCAAGGTTAGACTCTGCAATTGAGGGGGGAACCCTTATTTCGATTAGTGTTTCCGAGGGGGTGAATCCCGTACTTGCCAGTGAGGAATGTGTTGAGAGAGATGTTCTGAAACCGTCTGGGGAAGTCAAAGATTTTGTTGTTGATGCTAGTATTTCTGAGGGGGAAACCCCTGTTTTGAAAGAATCTGTGGGGGGGGAGGCCCCTATGGTTGGTAAAGATGAGGGCGGCGAGGCCCTAAATTCTGAACAAAATGTGGAGGGGGATACCCTCGAGAAACCGGTGGGTACTGAGGCCCACGTCGGAGAAGGATTTGAGGGGGTAGAGACCCCTATTTATATTTCGGGGGCAACCCCATTGTTGTCCACGGAGGGAGAAGCCCTCGATTATGAAGTTGTCCAGGAACCCGCAGACGCTGGGGTGGATTTGATTGTGGATCTGACCGAGATCCCAGAGGAGACCGACTCACCGGTAAATCCCAGAGATGCTAGGAGGCGGGCTCGCCGGAGCCTCCTTGATGAGATTGATGAAACAGTGAAGCCGACGGAGGAAGAATTGCTAGGTCTAGAGACCGCAGCATCTGAACAAGAGAACTCTCCCAGACCTGGCAGTGGGGAGAGTGATGAGGAGAAACGCCGCCAAGCGGCTGAGAAGAAAAAGGAAGGGGAAACAAATTGCTCCTTCCTCGACCAAGAAGGCAAGAGGGAAGTCTACTGAATCCACACTTCCGCCGGCAGCTAAGGTGCCATATGCCGCAGAAACCGAGAGCCCCTCTGAGTCCAGCGACTCGGAAGAAGAACAAGAAGAGGAACTCAACTTTGAGCCAGCCGAAGTGTGGATAACAAACAGCTTGCTAGATGAAATGAGAAAGTTTGACGACCCAAAACGCAAGGCCATTTATAAAGAGAAGAGTACTGAGGGGAAGGTCGCTAAGTCTGGAAAGATGTATAGCTCATCGGAGCTCAAGAAGATTGCTTGCAACGGTGAATTCAGGACTTATATCGACGCCATAGGCTTCGATTGGTTGCTCAAGCACAGTACTGTCGAGGTTCCGATTGACCTGGCCCAAGAATTCTTTTCCACCTTCCGATTTAAGTCCACTACCGATTTGGATGCTGACTCAATTAATTTCAGACTTCTCAATGAAGAACATACGATGAGCATCCGGGAATGGACCTTGCGGATGGGTTTGCTGACACGGACGGAGGACGATGAGGGCCTGTGGAATGCAAGAATGGTGGGTCCGCCGAAAATGACGCCGGGATTCAAAGCGCAAAGCGCATGGGAGGTTTTGACTCACCCGAGGGTGGGTCAGTTTAAAACAAGCTTTTCGAAGGCACACCATATTGAGGACATGGTCCTGCGATTTGCCCAGACTTTTATTAGTTACAATTTAATGGGCACAGCCAACAACGCTCTGACTACCGCCGATCTGTACTTCACATGGTGCATGGCTACGGGGGTAAGAGTTCACTTGGGCTACTGGTTAGCCCAAGCCTGCCATCAAGTGACTGCAAATCCTTCTCGGTACCTATACACTTGCCACCTACTCGGGGCTTATCTGCAGAGGAATGTGATCATGAAGTTCCATAAGGCATGCCGAGAGGTAAAGACATGCTCGCCCCCTGAGGTTTTTAACATGGATTATTTTTTCAATAAAGGGTTGCTGATCGCACGCAGAAGGGAAGTATGCTTTTACGAGGTTGGGCAGTCAGAGACTCAGGTGAAACAGGAACCCGATGTGGTGGAAGTGAAGGATACTGCTGACATAGAAGCAGGAGCCAGGATAGAAGTAGAGGAAGTGCGAAAGGAGGTTGGTTGGATGAGATCAGAAATGAAGATGGTTTTGGAGGGGGTTGTGGCCCTGCGGGGAGAAAGGAAGAAAAGTGCTGAGGCTAAGAGTGTCAGGAAAGAATTCGCTGGAGTACGAACGGAACTAGAAGAAATAAGGACGGAAGTTAGGAAGGTTCGGGAGGAAATGGTGGCCCTCAAGGGGCGCATTTCTGATCTAGTGGTATCATCGTCCAGATGTACTGAGCGGATGACGGAGGGCATCACACTGATGATGAAGATGACGAAGTGGCTTCAAGTGAAGTTCCCCGAGACACTGACGGGACTTCCTGAACCTAGCGGCGGTTCCAAGACGCCGGGTCAAGGAAGTCTAGCTGTGCAGAAGCCGCCACAAGCCCAAAGGCCTCAGACCACCTCATCTTCCTCTAGGCCCGTGATTTTGAAGAAAACCGTACCCCGACCCACAGAAGATCAGAAGGAGACGCCGGAGTCACCGGCACGAAAGAAAGCTAAGGTGACCCAGCAGACAGTGCCACCAAAGTCTGGCCCTCGCGGGGGCCAGACCCCGAATTAAAATCCCCCAAAACCAAGTAATTCTTATTTTTTCTGTTTTTTTACTTTTCGTTTTTCTTTCGTTTGTGTTTTTATGTGCCAGCATGCTTCGTTTGTATATATGTGTTATACCTTCCCACACTTAGACCATTTTTTGGTCTAAGTGTGAGAAGGGGCTTTTGTTTTGCATGTCTTGGTTTTGTATGTTGTGCCTTCTCCCACTTAGCCCGATGTTCGGTCTAAGTGTGAGAAGTTTGTTTTGTTCATATGTTTTGTTTGTTGTCTGCTGTTCTTACTTCCTTTTCCCCCCTTCACTAGGATAGCTAGGGGACAAGCTTGAGTGAAGTGGGAGGGGGGGAGTAAGTATGTGTCTGTTTTTTTTTTTCTGTTTTAGAAGTCTTTAGGATGTGTGTTTCGCATGAGCTAGTGAGATAATAAGGCAGGTTTCCCTTAGTAAGAGTGATTGAAGAAAGAAAGCAGATCAACTTTGACACCTTCTTCCTTAATAAGCCGAATGCGATCTGAATGAAGTTGGGACGATGGAAAATGCCTTAGATAACCTAGCTGTGCAGCCCTACTATAAAGTGAGTTATAAGCCTAAACACCTTTTGTGCTAACATGTAAATTGGGCTGCCACTCGATGCTTAGGGAGTAGAGTATGAAGGAGAAAAAATGGGTTAAGAAGGTATAAGCTGGACAAAGTCCAGGAAAAGAAGGTATAAGCTGGACGAAGTCCAGAAAAAGGAGGTATAAGCTGGACGAAGTCCAGGGGAAAAAGGGTCATAATACAGAAAAAAAAATTATAATCCTTAAGGGCAGAAAAATCGTAGCCTGACCCAGGGAAATTCATAGGTAAGGAGAAGTAAGAAAGGAAAAACTCTCATAACCCGACGCATCAGTGGTATAACCTTAACTGTGGAGCGTTTTGATCCTAGCATCCCTGGTGAGGAATGAGTGATCGAGCGAACCTAACAGATGGGAAATCGATAGGCTATCTTGACAAACTGACGGACCGTTTAGGCAGACGAAGGAAGGGGGAAGATTTGAAGACTGTAATCGATCAGATTGAACTTAAACTTGTGGGGATAGTAGCTTAAAATTCGAAACTAGTTCATGCTTGTTTGTTTTGTTGTGTTTCTGTTCTTTGTGTTGTTTTCTTTTCCAATTCCGTAGTTGTTTAGGTCTAGGAGTTTGTTTTCTTTTTTAGGATTTTATTTGGTAACCATGCATTGAAATTCGCCTTATTCCTATTTTCTTGTCTTTCATACTTGAGGACAAGCATGGTTTAAGTGTGAGCAGTTTGATAAGGCTAATTTCATGCATCGGTCTAGGGGTTTTATTTCGTGAAATTACTGGGTCTAACGCACGATTTAAGCCAGGTGTGTGAAGGTTCTCGCTAGATCCAGGAAAAGAAGAGGACGCTTGCATGGTCCTAGGAAACTGGCGAAAAAGTGGACATTATGAAGGAAATTGCTTGACGGAGGAAGCCTCGGAGTTGAAGGGTAGAATAGGGATTTCTACGAAGACTCTAGAAGGCTATGTCCGCATCTATAAAAGGAAGAAGCATGCAAGCTGGAGGGATCTTCTCGGTGGAGACCTTGCTAACAGCCTGTAGCTTAGTCCATTCTCTTCACACTCTTGGGTTCTTTCGGTGGGAAATTCAGGGCACACTAGGGGGTTCACCTCTAGCTTCCATACATTTTCGATCTGGTTGTAACACCGTCCTTCTTTAGGGCGAAGAAACAATTTACTTTCCGCTTTCATTTCTGCTGAATTCGCCGAGCTTCGCTGTTCGAAGTTCGGACTCTTTTGTTTCTGGATATTTCTTACTTTTATGCAAGTTTCGTTTTCGTTTACATCGATCGTGATGGTTACTGTTGTTTGATTGTGTTTACTTGAATTCTGGAGTTGGATTGTTGGAGTTGGTTGATTTCTGGATTATTGCAGGTTAATGGTTGAATCTGGGAGAATGGAGCTGGTTTGTGAATGAATCGGGGTTTTGTCTGGTTATTGTTGTGGAGTTGTTCGTGATTATTGGAATTTGGCGGTGATCGGAGCAGATCTGTTAGAATCGGAGTTATGGAGTTGATTTTGTTGATTGTTGAGTTTGGATTGCTTGGATCCGGAGTGGATTAAGCGTCTGACGTGATTCTGAGCAGGAGTGTTTAATTTTATGCCGCGCTTACGAGTTTTCATTTCATTTCGCCTAGTTTACGTAGATCTGGTGTATTTCCGATTTGTAGCAAGTTTCCGGCGTCCAAGTTTCTATATTCTGTTCGAATCCAGGAGTATGCTCTGTTTTCTGCATTTACGCGTCTGAGTTGGTCAGGAAATTGCATGGGTTGGTTGTCTGCAGCTTTTACCGTACTTGCTATTTCTGGAAACATGGTCCCCACTGTTAGTTGCTTTCTGTTTAGCTAGGTTAGGTAATAGTTTACTTAGTCTAGGGAGTAATTGTGTCTTTCGGATTTGATGTCTGATTCTAGTAAGTTTTCTGTGTCCTAGGTCCAGCGTTTACATTTCTTGCCTAGATCTAGTGATAGTTAAAATCTCAACCCCTTTGCGTGGCAGCAGCCGTTTGTTTCCATAGTCTCTTAGCACTACTTGCGAATCCATCTCTGTGGGATCGACCCCACTTCCCTATACTAATTCATAGTATTCGGGTTGAGGGATTTATTTTTGAAGGGGAGTCGAGTGTGTCCAACGACAAAAACACTGTAGTTCTCTTGAGTTCCTAGACCCAGTGATCCAGTGGATTTAAGGAGCGTTGTGTCTGGACCGAGCTTTGCATTAATTCTCATATGTGCACACTTGCTTACTCCTGAGTCTAGTCATTCGACATTAGAGTCGAGCGAGAGGACTAGACCACTTCAATACACGACATTATGAACCATAATATTAGTTTGTGGAGTATTTTTTTTTGGTTTGCTATAAGTGAATTAGATTGCACTTGACAGTAGCTCTAAAAACTGGCAGGTGATGTTACATATGCAGTCTTAATAAATGCGGTATTGATAAATGACACTATTCACAACTCCAACCTATTTTGAACGTAAAATAAAAAACGCTGGAAATTTATAACACGGAAAATTTAATTTCATCGAATACTGCAAAATTACAACATAGAAATTTTAAAACTGAAAAATAAAATACATAAAAACATTACGTCAATGCTGGAAAACGTTGGTGCGAGTCCAAATTTCTTCGATTAGATCGGCTTGGAGGCGAGTGTGTTGTTCATCTTGGCGCATCGCAGCTGAACGGGCCATGACATTGTGGATGTCGTGAGGAAGGCCCTGCACGGGCGGCTCGGTGACAACGTAGTTGCTCCCGGTGCTGGCGAGCGGATCGTCGCTCCACAAAGTGACGTTATTTTGCCCGTCCTCAACGATCATGTTATGTATTATGATACATGCATACATTGTGTCGGCGATGTTTGACCGCTGCCAACCACGGGCCGCTCCCTTCACGACAGCCCAACGCGCTTGGAGGACTCCGAATGCACGCTCGACATCTTTCCGAGCCGCCTCTTGCCTTTGGGCAAACATTGCCCTCCGATCGGTTGTCGGAGCTGTGATAGTCTTCACGAACACGGGCCATCGAGGGTAGATCCCGTCTGTCAGATAGTACCCCATACTATACCGGCGGTGGTTGGCCGTGAACTCTACGTTCGGTGCTTGCCCAGCACACAAGTCGTTGAACAATGGAGACTCGTTCAACACATTGAGGTCGTTGTTGGACCCCGCGACACCAAAGTAGGCATGCCAGATCCATAATCTGCAATCGGCAACGGCCTCCCACACAATCGTGGGATGTGTGCCCTTGTGCCCGCTAGTGTATTGTCCTCTCCAAGCCGTTGGACAATTCTTCCACTGCCAGTGCATACAGTCGATGCTTCCAAGCATCCCCGGGAAGCCGTGGGCCTGCTCGTGCATGTCGACCAACTTCCTAACGTCGTCGGTCGTTGGCTTTCGCAAGTATGTATCCTTGAATGCTTCGACGACTGCCCTATAGAATCTAGCAAGGGACTCCCGGCCAGTAGGCTCGCTTACATGGAGATACTCATCGAACATATCTGATGTAGTTCCGTAAGCGAGTTGACGAATGGCAGATGTGCATTTCTGCAACGTCGATATACTTTCCCGGCCCACAGCATCGGTAGTTTGGCAGAAATACGGGTCACGAGCTACAACTGCGTTGACAATGCGTAGGAACAACGGCCTCCGCATTCGGAACCGGCGACGGAACATCTGATCACTCCATCGCGGATCTCTAGAGAAATAATCCGTGAAAAGCCGCAAGATAGCTTGTTCACGGTCTCGGTGAATATACATTCGGGTACGTGGTACCCGGGTTTGTTGTTCGTTCCAAGCTTGAATAACAGCTTGGTAGCTTTCAACTTCGTTGTTGATTTCTTCTTGGATTGCCGGTAGCGCCTCTGCTAACGACCGGGACATTTGATCTTCGAAGATTCTTTGACGTGGAGGCATTTTTTCGAATTCTAGGAAGAGATTTGAAGTTGAATGTGAAGTTGAATGTGTATGAAAATGGAGTAGTATTTATAGAAAAAAATTTTGAATTAAAAAAAAAATTGGTTGCGGCCCGGCCCGAGGAGCGTGTAACGCTGGGCCGGGACTCTACAGTTGCGACACGTCACCGTGCAACGCCGTCCCAGGCCGGGACGCGGGACGCGCGACAGGCCGGGAACGCGGCCCCGGGATCGGCCTGGGCCGTGACTCTCCTCCGTGCAATGCTCGGGACGGGCCGGGACTCGCGAGATGCGGCCAGGCCCCTTGCGTTACAGATGCTCTTAGGACTCCTATCAGCTTGTGTTTTTTACGTTTTTTAAACAAATTGAGGTTGGAAAAAATCACAAAAAGAAAAGCAAGTTTTTGGAATAAATATCTTGAGACTTGTTAGAATCATGAAGACAAAAAAAAACGAAGAAGAAATAAATTTATTATACAAATAATAGCAGGTGTTTTGTTTAGGGCAGGGTAAAAATACCGAAATACCGCCCTTACCGTATCGAAAAATTACCGAAAATACCGGATTTTTTGTATACCGCAATTTTCGGTAAGGTATCATACCTTACCGATTTATTTCGGTACGATAACGGTATGAATTTCATATACCGAGGTATACCGGGGTATACAAAAAATACGGTATATACCGTAATTTTAGGTATATACCGAAAATATGGTATATACCATAATTTTCGGTATATACCGATATCAATATATGCCAAATTATATCAAGTAAATTCATACTTTTACCAAACAAATAAATATTTACATGTAGAAATCAAATCTTGCCTCATTATAGTTGTCGGGTAATCATGTAAATATAAAATCAAATAAACTCAATTAGGAAAACTTGATATCGTTGAATCAATTAGTTTCAAACAAATATAAGATTTTAGTTAATTTAGTTCCAAACAAATATCGGTGAACATTTTGTGATTGCGTGGAGTTTAATTGTTGCAGTTTTTTTATTGAATATGTTTGAGTTTGATTAAATTTCATGTTTTCTAAGTATTTTTGAAATTTTATTTTCATTTGTGTTTGTATTTAGAATTATTTACAAAATAATGATACTTTGGTATGTCGTATTGTAGTCCGATATACCGCAAAAGTACGGTATACCGAATTTAGATATGACATACTGAAATTAAGGTATGGTATTGATATTGAAATTTGTCATACCGAAAATAAGGTATATCGAAGTTCGGTATACCGAAAATTTTGGTAAGGTAAAGATATGATTTTTTCTCATATCGAATTTTCGGTAAGGAATACGGTATGATGGTTTCGGTAAGGTATACCGTACCTACCCACCCCTAGTTTTGTTGGAGATCTGCAGAAAAAAAAAAAACATAGAGCATATTCATAATTAAAGAGATTTAGTGGGATTTACAGATGTAAATATAATAAAATATAGTAGTAAAAGATATGAATTAAATAGACAAACTAAAGCAAACAGTTGTCAATGTGCAAAACAAAATTGCTAGTAAAAAGGAATGTGGCTGATGTGGAAAGTAGGCGCTCACAATCGCCTAAAATAAGTTTGCAGCAGATCATCTCTCATCAAGTTGATATGAATAATGAAATGTGAAGATAAGATGGAGATGATTAATGATAGTTAAAGTCATCTACAACGATCAATGTTTTAGGTCATAAATATACAACCAATATACATGTGTGTATGTATGTACTCTATGTCGTTGGATAGAAAATTAGCAACATATATGGGTGAATAATATTTGGAGTTAGGATTAGTGCTAGTATTTTTAAAATTGGGTACTAATTGGTGGATCGATGTAGATACCATCTTTCAGTAGAAACATTTATTTATCTTTCTCATAACAGGCATAATATAGCATATGTAGTTAGAGTCGTGAGTCAATTTAAGATCGTGAGTCAATTCATGCATCGATCTCAAATTGGTTATATTAAAAAATAGTAATACGTATGCTTTAAAATTTTAAAGAAGGGTATGCCATATTATTTAATTTTAGAGTAAATCTTTAAGTTAATCTTCTACTATACATCATACCAATAACGCCAACTCTTTTCCAAATAATTTCTTATAAGTAGAAATTTGTCACTAGTGAAAAATTGATACCACCATCTAATTAAATTTATAATAATATGTACCAACTTCAAAGTTTATAAAAAAAAAAACAATTTTTTTCAAGTTGTATTATATTTCATGCTAATAATCCTTAAACTAAATAGTGCATATCATTTCTTTTCAAAATCATTTCAGTTGAATCTATTGCTTTCACTTTCTGTATTCTGTCCATCTATGTAGTGGGGTTACACACTCTAGTCAAGACATTTCTACAAGTTATTAATAAATAGAGATTGTGTAAATATGATGTGTTTTTATTAAAGATAACGATATATTAATATATATACACACATATCAGGTTTTGATCAACACAAAACTCAATCTTAATACAAAAACACAGAACTAAGCATACAAAGATCATATATAGGTAGGTTATTGTTAGTTTATTTTTAGGTTATTATAATAAAGATGACCTAAAATAATCTTAATATGACCTCAAATCCGAATTTTATAATATGACATCAATCTGCAGAATAATGACCCTTTGACCATTAAATTAACAAATCTCATGGTCAAAATTCAGTCTGGATTTGGTATTGGGATGCATTTTTGTATTGATAATTTTCCTACACACACGTAGCGCATCTAAAATTTATGAATCCATCATGACACAAGTGTTGGAATCGTATGGCCAGTCAAAGGACTTTGACCAATAATATTTTTAACGAGTCATTTAATTTTGTGAAATTAAACGACATAGCATTGATCTACGTTCGGAGTAGATGACCGTGGTATATTAATTTTCTCAAATCCGATTCTCGGTGAGTGAGAAATAATGGATTAAAGCTGTACAAAATTGCGAACTATTTAAATGAGCTATGTGAGAAGTCATGGGATTAATTAAGTGAGTTAATTATCTCACATTGAAAGTAACAAGCTTATTAAACAAGTAATCCCTTCGTCTCATAGTAGATGTCACACTTTCTTTTTAGTTTGTCCCACAAAAGATGTCACATTTCCTCTTTTGAAAAAAGTCCATTCTCACATCAATTATAAAATTATATTTTCTCTCACCACTTAACACACAAAATAACATCTCCTAAAATCTCGTGTCATCTCTCAAGTGTGACATCTACTATGGGACGGATGGAGTATTTAATAAGAAGGATTATTACATGTAATAATTCTAGTGGACTAAGATGGGTTGTAGAGCCCACGCACGCGCGCCACCGCCGCCCGCCCCGTTGTGAGCCGCGTGCCGCCAGCCCCGAGCCCCTGTTCGTGTCCTTGGATCTTTGAAATTGATCTTTGGGTGGTCTTTGGACTGTTCTTTGGGCCTGGTCGTGGGGCTCGGATCGGTGCTTGGGTTCGACCTAAGGCTGGTTGGTCTAGTTCTTTTTAGAGCACCAACGTTTCCACGTCAGTGAGCCAAGCGGGATGACACATCGTCAATATGACACGGTAAAGCCTACATGGCTGACACGTGATGAAGTCCACGTCGTGAACGAACCTAGACGCGCAGAGTGGTCCGATACGTCCGTCCAGGGTCAGCCTCTCCAGCTCTCGTAACGGTTTGTAACGCCTTGTAACGGTCGGCGGTTACAGTCTCGCAATGATGACAACCATCATGGCTGGTTAACCCCTGCAGTGGACTGAGCCTATAAATAAGCTAGTCATTCCATGAATCTTAATACCAATTCACAAGCATACACAACATAAGCTCTCTCCCTCACTGCATTGTCTTTTCTATCGAAAGCTTTGCCCTATCCTCCATCCAGTTCGCCAGAGCTCTGCTGATAGCGGTGCTGCTTCATCAGAGACGTAGTCGTTTTATCTTTGGGGACGACACGCTACCGGGGCGTATCTTCTCTTGCGGAAAGAGGACTCATCGACTCGGTTAACTACTGTTCACGGTTTATTGTTTCGATTTTCATTGTAATTCAGTTTCAGTTTTCCATTCTGTATTCCTTCTTTTGGGTTATATTACGTTCGATTTATCTCTTGTAATCCAGAAACCAACAACAAGTTAACATAAATAAATTTCAATATAAAATAAACTGTAAGAATGTGTGGTAATCAGCTTAACTAGCATCTTTTCCTAGCTAGATTTGCTTCTATCGAATGTTTCACTAAGCAGATCACATATTTAAAGCTAAATAACTGAATCTTGATGACTTATTAAATAAGTGAACAAATAAATACATCTTCTGGGAATATTGAATGCCGACAAATTAAGTGTATACGAGTACGAGACAACGATTTCGTTTTTCTGATTAAAGTTTCTCATAAATAAGTCTATAAACAAATAAATGCATCTTGTGGATGAAAGATTGGCAACACAAAATTTATGATATTCTTTTTTTTCTAAACAAATCTAATTTTAAAAAGTAATGTTGGTTAAACTTCTTGAATAAAAATTTGGCAAGACTGTAATTATTCATAAATTGGGATATTTATGGATTATTCACGTGAATTTCCATTGTGCTTAGTTTGTACTCAACTGTAATAAATTTAATCTGTCTTATGTTGAAATTTTGAAGTTGATGGTATCGGTAATGATAGATTTTATTTTTTCTTACATCGTGGTACGGTTATTTTATTTTTGTGCTCTAAATTATGACACTTTGTGTTTGTCAAACAAAATCATAATTTTTCGGCAATTTTATTGAATTATCTAGCTTTCGTTATGTATCATTTGAAGATATCGTCGTTGGGGAATATTATGTGCAAATGTGCAATCTTCTATGCCAATGATGAAAATTTTTTTGTTAGTTTTTAGATGATTTAATATTCATAGGCTGGAATATTTTTGTTCAATGAAGGAGTACTATATTTTAGGATGCAAATAATAATTTTCGAAGAAATATAAAGTAGAAGAATTTATGTTAAAATAACAATTAACGCTTTTCTTTTCTATTATGGGGCATCTCTAGCAAGTTTAATCATTGAACTTTTTGATTGAAGTGTGGAATAAAATTTAAAGACAAACTTTGAAAAAACCATAATGATTGTTACCAAATAAGCTTATGGGACACCATCATTCAACACATGACTGTCCATCTATCCCCTTTGATTTAAAAAGAAAAAAGAAAAGAAAAAAAATAACCCGTATTAAAAATTAATTAATTAACAAGCCTAAAACAACAAGGTGCGTGTTGGTTTTGGCGATGAAATGATAATGAAGAACGAAGAAGAACACAGACATTTAACTTGGTTCGACTCACGTCTACATCCACAGGAAAATCAGGTCGAGTTGCTTTATTTGATCACACTCCCTCAGTTTACAAGATTTGGAACAAGAGAAAGAACTCTCAAGAATCTAAACAATCTAGTCACAAGATTATACTCACTCAAGATGGAAAACTCGATCACTCTCTCTTTCTCTCCTCTCCTTCATCTACGTGTTTTGTTGTTATGTTTATGTGGAGACTCAACCGAACTTATATATCAGTTGTTCGCCCTCCTCCAAAACGGTTACAACCAACTCATGCTACTCATAGCTCCTCATGCAACTGGCATGTCACGTGCTATCCCAAGCAACGAGTCTCGGACTAGCTTATGCGACCACCAAAACCCACAATCTCCACCTTGGTCGTGTAAGCATCCAAACAAAAAACAAACTCCTTTCCTTGATTCTCCAACACACGCACTCCACCTTAGTGAGATAACACACTGACCAGCTCCAAGCAATGCTTGAGCTTCGAGTGTGGCACAACTTTAGTCAACGCATCATCTGCATTATCCTCCGTTCCAACCTTTAACACCTCACCTTCCTTCTTCTCAATCTGATCTCTGATGTAGTGAATTCTTACGACGATATGTTTACTCCTTTCGTGAAAAATTTGGTGTTTTGCCAAACAAATGGCACTGCTACTATCGCATAGTACTCTTACTACCTTCTGCTCGATCCCAAAATCATTGAGTATGCCTTTTAGCCAAACACCCTCTTTGATTGCCTATGTCAAAGCAATGTATTCAGCCTCAGTAGTAGACAAAGCAACCACCGATTGTAGCATTGATTTCCAGCTGATTGCCGCTCCATGCAGCTTGTAAACATACCCGGTTTGAGACTTTCTGGTGTCAACATTGGATGCATAGTCAACATCACAATATAACTGACTTCCTCAACTTGTTTCTTGAACATAATCCCAACATTCTTAGTTCCTTTGATGTACCTCAGCATCCACTTCAGAGCTGACCAATGCTCTCTGCTATACTCTTTCATAAAACGGCTAGCTATACTGACTCCATGAGCCAAATCCGGCCTAGTACAGATCATGCAATACATCATACTCCCAACTATGTTCGCATATGGAACTTTCATCATTTCTGACCTTTCTTCCTCTGTTTTAGGAACCTGCTCCTTTGACAGCTTATAATGTTGAGCAAAAGACACTGCCACTTCCTTAGAATCTTGCATCTGGAACTTTTGAATGAGCTTTGCCAGATAATCTGTTTGAAGTAGCCAAATCTTTCCCTCATCTCTGATTCTGAGAATGTCCATCCCAAGAATCCTTTTAGCTTCCCCTAAATCCTTCATCTCAAAATCTTTCATCAATTCATGCTTGATAGCTCTGATCTCTTCCATGTCAGCAGCTGCCACAAGCATATCATCCACGTACAAGACTAAATTGGCAACAACCTTCCCATCAACTGCTTTGATGTATACACAATTGTCATAAGCTGACTTCATGAAACCAATATTGCTGAGATGTGCATCAAACTTGAGGTACCATTGTTTGCTGCTTTGTCTCAGACCATACAAACTTTTCTTCAAGTGGCAAACCTTCCCTTCATGCCCTGGTAGTACAAATCCCTTTGGTTGTTCCATATATATTGTTTAAGCCAAATCTCCATGCAAGAAGGCGGTCTTTACATCAAGTTGATGCAGCTCCCAATTCCTCTGAGTTACTACTGATATCAGTATTCTAATGGAAGTATGTTTGACAACGGGGGAGAAAATTTCATTGAAATCGACTCCTTCCTGTTGTGTGTAGCCTTTAGCTACTAGCCTGGCCTTATTCCTTATCTTATTTCCATAAGAAACCTCCACATTTTTCTTGAAAACCCACTTGCAACCTACTGCCTTTTGAGAACTTGTTCTGTCCACCAAAATCCAAGTCTTGTTTTTCATGAGAGAGACTCCATCTCTTCAGCCATAGCAACTATCCATTTTTCCCATTCAGATCCACTCATGGCTTCCTCATATGTCCCAGGCTCACTGAACTCTATTTCCTCAGCCACACATAGTGCAAAATAAGCCATTTCATAATCTGAAAACTTGGCAGGAAGTTTCCTCACTCCCTTTGATTTTCCTCTGAGATTCTCTTGTACCACTGGAGTGTCTGCTCTTGCAGAACCTGGACTGTTGCTTATGTTGGTGGAGTTATTATGCTCTTTATCTTGCTGAGACTCCACCTCCACTGAAGTATTGGCCTTTTCTTTCTCTACGCAAGGCATTAGATTCTCATCAAAAGTAACATCTCTACTCACTATCAGCTTCCCCTTCCCTTCCTCTGTGCACCAGAGTCTGAAGGCTTTTGATCCAAACTGATAACCAAGGAACATGCACCTCAGGGCTTTGGGATCAAGCTTCCCTTGCTTGACATGTGCATAAGCTCTGCACCCGAAAGACCTTAGGCTTGAAAAGTCTGGCATCCTTCCATACCAGAGATTATCTGGGATATCAAAGTTTATTGCAGAAGAGAGGCTTTTGTTTATCACAATTGCTGCATTGGATACAGCCTCTCCCCAGAATCTTTTATCTGCACCGGAGGTCAAAAGCATACACCTAACCCTTTCCAAGATAGTCCGGTTCATTCTCTCAGCCACTCCATTTTATTGGGGATTTCTTAGAGCTGTGCGATGCCTCTTTATTCCCCTACATTTACAGAAATCATTGAACTCATCAGAGAGATATTCCAGACCATTGTCTGTGCGCAAGCATTTGAGTGTTGTGCCCTTTTCCCTCTCCACCATTCTTTAAAGAAATTAAAGGCATCAAACTTTTCTTTTAGGATCTGCACCCATAACTTCCTCGAATAATCATCAATGATAGTCATAAAGTATCTTCATCCATTCATAGTAGGTGGTTGAGAAGGCCCCCAAATGTCACTGTGTGCATAATCGAGCACTGACTTAGAGGTGTGCTTTCCTTTAAGAAAAGGCAGTTTACCATTTCCCATCATGCATTGTTCACACTTCTTCAAATCCTCATTTCCTCCTGCCTTAATCAATCCCTTTCTCACGAGTTCCTTCATTCCTTTCTCTCCCAAATGGCCCATTCTTTGATGCCAAATACTGAGATCATCCCCTGACTTCTCTACAGAATTAACAACTCCACTCGTCACAGTGGCTTCAAGATAGTATAAAGTGTTTTTTCTTACTGCACTCATGACTTCAGCTGAATCCTTGAATATCCTCAAATAACCATTATCTGATCTAAAACCATAACCCTTCGATTCAAGAATCCTGAGAGAGATCAAATTTCTCTTAACCTCAGGTATAAACCTGACATTTGATAGGAGAACCACAGACTCATTCTTGAGCCTCAATCTGATGCTGCCAATCCCTCTCACAATACAAATATGATTATTTCCCAACAAGATTGTTCCATTTGAAGGTTGGAAATCTTGAAACCATTCCTTGTGAGAGCTGATGTGGAAACTACAACCAGAATCAATTATCCAACGCTCGCTTACTTCGGTTTCCATAACATTCATAATTTGATGCGGCTCCTCAGCTTGCACATTATCAGAAGACCCCTGATCATTCTTCTCAGCTTCTTGCTTTCTCTTCCAAGAGAAGCAATTCTTCTTGATGTGACCGAGCTTCTTACAATAATGGCAGCTCCTAATCTCCTTCTTATCCTTGTCATTTTGATTCTTGGTTTAGTCTGCTTCTGCTTGAATTTCTTGAACTTCTTGACGGTGAGCACCTCTGCAGATGCATCAGGCTGTGACTGACTGAGTTTCTGGAACTCCTTAGTCTTTAATGCAGTCTGCACTTCAAGGAGAGTAATAGGCTTATCTCTTCCATACAATAGCGCATCCTTGAGCTGCTCATAGGTAGGAGGCATCGCATTAAGGAGCACTATCGCCTTATCCTCATCATCCAATTTTACATCTACATTCTCAAAATCGTCTACAAATTTTGAGAACTGATCTAATTGCTCGCTCAGACCCTTTCCTTCAATAAATCTATAGGAATAGAGCTGTTGTTTTAGGTACCTGTTTGCGAGAGACTTGACCATGTAGAGATCCCCGAGCTTCTTCCAAATCGCGCTCGCCGTAGTCTCATGCGCGACTTCTTTGAGGACTTTATCATCTAAACTCAAAATGATAGCGCTGTGAGGACTTTGTCTACGTGTTTTGTTGTTATGTTTATATCAGCTGTTAGCCCTCCTCCAAAACGGTTACAACCAACTCATGATACTCATAGCTCCTCATGCAGCTGGCATGTCATGTGCTATCCCAAGCAACAAGTCTCGGGCTAGCTTATGCGACCACCAAAACCCACAGTGCGAGAGATTAATCAATCAAACTGTGGAATTAGTTTAGCGATGCTATATCATTTGTTTGTTGATAAGGACAAATAGATGCCATTTCCTTACTTTAAGTAACCGCTAAAGCCCCCACTTTTAACTGTGTGCAAACATAAATGTCATTGAAATTATTTGAAACATTATGGTAAATTGCATAAATAATCACTCCTAGAGATTATACTATATACTTAAATTCATAATTGGACCAGCTTGCTCATCTATAAATTTTTTCCCCAAATCTTATGTTTTTCTTCACACATGTCTCCTTTTATGATGATGGTATAATCCTCTATCTACCGACTACGTTCCATAATTGGTTAAATGCAAGATTAGAGAAAATATGGCCCCTACTCCGATGTGCCTTTAATTGCCACCTCGCCAAAAGTTTCCTAGATATCTTGATTTTAATGTTTTAATCCATTCATAGTTTCATACTCCTACTACTTTACATAAGCCAGAAAAAAAAATTACTCACTTCACATGTTATATCGACCGAGCGAATACTGAAAATTACTTTAGTACGAGCTCTATATTCTAAATTTTGTATTCAAAATTTCAAAATAATAATTTTTTTATATTTTAATATGATGATAGGGGGTTTTCCACTATAACACACATAAAATACCAAAATAATCATTCATGTTATACCCAAAAAAACAGCTTTGGAGGGGCTTAAGCCCCTCATTTGTGTGAGTGTGCGCGCCAGTAACATCGGTAATTAATAGAGATTGGGATTCATATCCAAATCTTAAGCATAATAATTAAATAAAATAAGTGTTGGAGTATAATCTCACAATCACCGTTGGATGCAGCAAGCTAAAAATCAATGTCATTCTCAACAGCTGTAGATTTGTTAGAGGTTGAGCTCGTTCAAGATATTATTGAGCTCGGCATATTATTGAGCACGGCGTTTTATTGAGCTCGGTGAGCTCGGTGTTCTATTGAGCTCGGTGAGCTCGGTGTTTTATTGAGCTCGGCGGTTTATTGAGCTCAGCATTTCATTGAGCTTCGGCATCATACAGCACTTCGGCATCATACAGCACTTCGGCATCATGCAGCACTTCGGCATCATGCAGCACTTCGGCATGTTGATGCAAACCAAGAAACGGGAAGTGGCCGTTGGAACAGTTATAACTGATTTGATAACTAACATCTCAAGAGAGCCGTTGGAGGATGAAGGGACTGATAAAAAGCAGACGAAGGTTGCATCTGAAATAGTTAATCAGCTACTTCGGTATTCAAGAAAAGAGTCTCCAAACTATCACTTGATTAGTTCTTGGTTTAGAATTAGATTAGAGGTGTTGAGTTCTTGGAGAGAGTTCTTGAGTGATTGTAAATCTCTGCATATTTCTCAATATACTGAATCATATTGCCTTTGGCCGTGGACGTAGATCTTACGATCGAACCACGTAAAACTCTAGTGTTCTTTCTTTTTCGCATGGTTGTCATCATCGAACTTTTGCATACTTTCACAACAAGTGGCGCCGTCTGTGGGAAGCGCAATCGGAGTTGATATCGATGACGACGACGAGGTACGAAGCGGAGAAATTCTCGGGGAAGAATGACTTTGGTCTGTGGCAGATCAAGATGAAGGCTCTGTTGATCCAGCAAGGGCTCGATGAAGCAATCGAGCCAATTGATCCGAAGGGGAAAGAAAAAGAAGATCTCGATGAGAAGAGCGTGAGGAAGAAGGCTGAGATTGCCAAGAAAGCCCATAGCGCTATTATTCTCAATCTCACGGACAAGGTGTTGCGCGAGGTTGCGAAGGAAACCACAGCGCATGGGGTATGGACGAAGCTCGAAGCGCTGTACATGACCAAGTCGCTTGCTAATCGCCTATACATGAAGCAGCGCCTCTTTTCATACAAGATTCTTGAAGACCGACCCTTCGCAGAGCAGATTGATGATTTCAGCAAGAATCTGGATGATTTGGAGAATGTAGATGGCCCCATGAAGAATGAAGACAAGGCCATCTTGCTCTTGAATGCTCTTCCCAAAACATTCCAGCATCTTAAAGATGCAATGCTGTTTGGCCGGAATGCAGAATCTGGAATCACATATGAAGAAGTTCAGTGTGCTCTTCGATCAAAGGAGCTTGAAAAGAACTCTTCGAAGACAAATGAAGGAAGTGGCAGTCAAGCCTTGAATGTAAAGGCTTTCAAAGGCAAGAAAAAGAAATTCAATCAGAATCAAAAGCCTAAGTATCAGAAGCAAAATGAGGAGAAGCGAAGCTGTCATTACTGCAAGAAACCTGGGCATCTCAAAAGGGATTGCTACTCGTGGAAAAGGAAGCAAAACGAAGAGAAGGCTACCCAAAATCAGGCTGATCTTGCAGAAGACACAGATCCACCCCAGATCATGAATGTGGTGAGTGGTGGGATAGAGAGTTCTTGGATAATGGACTCCGGGTGCAGCTTCCATATTTGTTCCAACAAAGCTTGGTTTGAAAACCTTTCTGAGGCAACCGGGTCAGTAATGTTGGGGAATGATCAGATGTGCTACATCAAAGGCATTGGAGATATCAGATTGAGAGCTCATGATGGATCAACAAAACTGCTTACTCAAGTCAGGTACATTCCTGAGATTAAGAGGAATTTGATTTCACTTGGCATGCTTGAATCTAGAGGTTTCAGGTTTTCTTCTGAGAAAGGCTATATGAATGTCTCACTTAATGGAAAAATCTTGCTGATTGCTGAGAGAAGAAACAGTTTATACTATCTAGTAGCAGAAACTGTTGTTGCTTCAGTGAATCTTGCAGAGGACTCTGATATAGGTCTGTGGCACAAGAGGCTCGGCCATCTTGGAGAAAGTGGGATGAGAGAACTGATCAAGAAAGGGGTCATTCCGGCTGGAAGTGATCAGAGGTTCAAGGAATGTGAACACTGTGCTCTGGGGAAGAGCAAGAAGCTACCATACAAGGCTGGTAAACACACCTCAAAATTACCTCTTGACTATGCGCATTGTGATTTATGGGGTCCAGCTCAGCCTGCTTCTATGGGAGGAGGCAGGTATTTCATGTCGATAATAGATGACTATAGCAGAAAGGTCTGGATATACATCCTAAAGCAGAAGTCACAAGCATTTGAAAAATTCAGAGAATGGTGCACAGAGATGAAGTTGAAGAAATCCACCACTCTCAAGTGCTTGAGGACTGATAACGGGCTGGAGTTCTTATCTGAAGATTTTGAGTCTTTCTGCAAAACAAATGGGATACAAAGGCATAGGACAGTCCCGGCTAATCCGCAACAAAACGGAGTTGCTGAAAGAATGAACCGAACACTCCTCGATAGAGTCAGATGCATGCTTTTATCATCAGGCTTGCCAAAGATGTTCTGGGGGGAGGCAGTGTGTACTGCTGCGGTGCTAATTAACAGCTCTCCATCATCAGCTATAGGAAATGAAATCCCAGATGTCAGATGGTATGGTGGAGATAGAGAGTACAACCAGTTCAAGGTGTTCGGTTGTAGAGCATATGCCCACTGCAAGCAGGGAAAGCTTGATGCAAGGGCTCAGAAATGTGTGATGGTTGGGTACCAACATGGAGTAAAAGGGTACAGGTTGTGGTGCACTGAAGAGGGGAACAAGAAGATAATTGTGAGCCGAGATGTGGTCTTCCATGAGCATCATATGCCATTCTTGAAGACTGAGGATCAGATGGGTGAAAGAGTATCTATTGATCAAGAAGTTCAGCATGGCCAGCCACCACCTAGTGATCCAGATGATCAGAATGGAGGTGGAGCTTCAAGTTCCCATGAAGCTTCAAGTCCACAGCAACCCCAGCAACGAGATCAGATTGATGATGATCAGAGATCACATATTATAGCCAGGGACAGAAACAGAAGAGAGATCAGAAAGCCAGCTAGGTTCAGTGATTATGAGATGAGTTTTTTTGCTCTCTGTGTTGTTGAGGTATTGGAGTGCTTAGAGCCATCCACCTATGCTGAAGCTATGTCGAGTAAGGAAAAGGAGAAATGGCTTGCAGCTATGAGAGAAGAGATCCAGTCACTACTCAAAAACCACACTTGGATTTTGGTGAAGAATCCAGGGACCCAAAAGCTTATTAGCTGCAAATGGATCTTCAAGATGAAGATTGAAGTTGGTGAAGTTGAGAGTGTCAGATTTAAGGCACGGCTTGTTGCTAGAGGATTCACTCAAGAAGAGGGGATTGATTATAATGATATGTTCTCTCCGGTTGTAAAACACAGTTCCATCAGGATATTGCTTGCTCTTGTTGCAAAGTATGATTGGGAGTTACACCAACTCGATGTCAAGACAGCCTTCTTGCATGGTGAACTTGAAGAAACAATATATATGCATCAACCCGAGGGGTTCATGGAGGCTGGGAATGAAGACAAAGTGTGTTTGCTCAAGAGAAGTTTGTATGGATTGAAGCAAAGTAGTAGGCAGTGGTATCTCAAGTTTGATGAGCATATGATGAGTATTGGTTTCAGAAAATCACAGTATGATAGCTGTGTTTACATCAGAGAAAGGAATGGTGTACCAATTGCTTTCCTACTTTTGTATGTTGATGATATGCTTGTGGCAGGAGCAGATCTGGGAGTGATTGAGAGAATCAAGGCTGAACTGGAATCCAAGTTTGAAATGAAGGATCTTGGAAATGCAAGGAGAATCCTTGGCATGGATATACTGAGGGATAGGCCAAAGAGAGAGCTCAGGTTGTTGCAGAGGAATTACATCCAGAGAGTTTTGAAGAAATTTCAGGCTGATGACTTCAAACCTGTCTCTACACCATTGGCTGCTCACTTTAAGTTGAGCATGGATCAGAAACCAAAGAATGACTCAGAGAGGAGAGAGCTGAGCAAGATACCTTATGCAAACATCATAGGAAGCATAATGTATTCAATGCTGTGCACAAGACCAGATTTGGCTCAGGCTATAAGTGTTACTAGCCGATTTATGTCAGACCATGGGAGAGAGCATTGGATAGCATTGAAGTGGTTGCTCAGATACTTGAAGGGTGCTTCAGATTATGGTCTGTTGTACAGGGCAGATTGTAAGGATCAAGGTGGAGCACTGGTGGGGTTTTGCGATTCTGATTATGCATCAAATAGAGATAATAGGAGATCTCAAACTGGATATGTGTTCACCCTAAATGGCACTGCTATAAGCTGGAAATCTGGATTACAACATGTGGTTGCTTTATCTACTACGGAAGCTGAGTACATGGCAATGACAGAGGCTGTGAAAGAAGCAATATGGCTGAAGGGAATCCTAGAAGATTTTGGGGAGAAGCAAGATACAGTGGAGATAAACTGTGACAGCAGCAGCGCCTTATGCCTTGCCAAACACCAAGTGTTTCACGAAAGAAGTAAGCACATAGATGTGCGGATGCACTTCATAAGGGATGAAATACAGAGAGGCGAAGTCAAGATGGTGAAAATATCTACTGAGCATAATGCGGCTGATATGTTGACAAAGCCGTTGCCAGCCATGAAGTTTAAATACTGCTTGGGGCTGGTGGGACTTGTGGAGTGATGAGTTTGAGGTTTTGTCAGAGGATTATGATTCATTGTTGATTCTGAGATTAAGGTGGAGTTTGTTGGAGTATAATCTCACAATCACCGTTGGATGCAGCAAGCTAAAAATCAATGTCATTCTCAACAGCTGTAGATTTGTTAGAGGTTGAGCTCGTTCAAGATATTATTGAGCTCGGCATATTATTGAGCACGGCGTTTTATTGAGCTCGGTGAGCTCGGTGTTCTATTGAGCTCGGTGAGCTCGGTGTTTTATTGAGCTCGGCGGTTTATTGAGCTCAGCATTTCATTGAGCTTCGGCATCATACAGCACTTCGGCATCATACAGCACTTCGGCATCATACAGCACTTCGGCATCATGCAGCACTTCGGCATCATGCAGCACTTCGGCATGTTGATGCAAACCAAGAAACGGGAAGTGGCCGTTGGAACAGTTATAACTGATTTGATAACTAACATCTCAAGAGAGCCGTTGGAGGATGAAGGGACTGATAAAAAGCAGACGAAGGCTGCATCTGAAATAGTTAATCAGCTACTTCGGTATTCAAGAAAAGAGTCTCCAAACTATCACTTGATTAGTTCTTGGTTTAGAATTAGATTAGAGGTGTTGAGTTCTTGGAGAGAGTTCTTGAGTGATTGTAAATCTCTGCATATTTCTCAATATACTGAATCATATTGCCTTTGGCCGTGGACGTAGATCTTACGATCGAACCACGTAAAACTCTAGTGTTCTTTCTTTTTCGCATGGTTGTCATCATCGAACTTTTGCATACTTTCACAACAATAAGTGGACTTAATAACAATAAGATAGCTCAGTATCCAACAGTTTTTACCTTTCTCTCCTTTCTTTTTATAATATGTTACATCACTTCCTACAAAGTACTAGTACTATAAAAATATATATCGATTTGTGCTAAAATGAGTTGTACTACTGTATACCAGTATAGATGTTTGCGCTCCACCAGTTTGTACCATGCCATTGAATTACCACAAACTCATTCTACGTGACAGCTGGCAAATAATGTCTTTTTCCCTGTCTACAAAAATATTTATTTTACTTAATGTCAAAATTTGTTTGGACCCTACATAAAGATGCTGCACTTCATAGGAGTATTATTAATGGAAATAAATTATTGACAATGCAGTAAATCACGAGGTACATTGTGATTTTTAATATTGATCGATCAGTATTGATTTCCACATGTACAAACTTGTATGCATGGATGTTTGTTGGAGTGGAAGGTTTAAAAGACAGATGAAATACACTATTGCTATGGGGGGTAACTACGAAAATTATTATTCATTCTCTCTCAAAGAAAATGTTTGTATAAATGATGATAGAGGATGAAATTATGAAATAAAAACTTCTTTAGTCCAAGTAGAATTCATTAATTCTCAATTAGGAGTTTGCATAAATACTGATTTAGATTTGTTCATCTTAATAGGGTTGATGCACAGGAGTGGCCTCAATCACTATTAATCCACCCTCATATGGTCATATAACAAGATACGTATTTAGAATTAGATGAGGGTTTTTTTTATATATTGACTTAATTTGTTTGTTGTGAATCATTGACAAATTTTAAATCAATTTATAAATTATTCACATCATAGGAGTATTATGTAATCAACCATAATGCCACCACAACTGGAGTCGCACCAAATAATTTTCAAACAAAACATATCTAAGTGTAGTGTCCTTCCAACCAAAGTATGTTAGCACTTGTGTGGCAAGAAATCAAGAGAAACTAAATGGCCATTTCGTGATGCAAGAAACCAAGAGAAAGGGCCTTTTTGTGATGCAACTATGCAAGCAAGATAAGAGCATCCGCAATGGTGCGGATGTCCCGCGCGGACATCCGACGGACTTCCCAAAAACACCACCTGCCATGTCATAAGAACATCCCACTGAACAGCCACGTCATAAGGACATCCCACTGCACAATGACAGACATCCCCAAGGACATCCCGACGGACATCCACAATAATAAAAATTCACAAATTCACCAAATTAAACAATTTACAGAATTCATAAGAGTTTTTTTTAATTAAAAAGTTTAAAAATCGGGACGTCCGCGGATATGAGGACGTCCGCCTCTCACATTTAATGGCGGGCGTCCCGCGCAGACACCCGACACTCCGATCGAACGTCCGACAGGAAATCCGCCATTGCGGATGCTCTAAGCAAAACACTGGGAACTAAATGCTTTAAGTTTCATATTGTGTTTTTTGTTTGTTAGTGAATTGGACTGCTATGTCTCTCATCAAGATTTTCAACCAAGTTTTTGTAAAATTTCACAACTTTATTGATAAATGTTCCATAGGAGTAAAAAAATTGGCGACATACTTAATATTTATATACACACGAAATCAATCCAATTCAAGACTATATAAAGAAAATGTAAATAGATAGTAGTAATAGTTATTCTTATTCACATAAATCTCCAATCCCATAAGTGCAAGGCCCACCTCATTTGCTAGTGTTTGTCTCCATGAGAAAATATATTCAGTGATAGCCTTTTTTTGGAGAGTTTTATTTAGGTTCAAGTACGATAATAATAATATTCTTCCAAAATAAAGTAAGTAATGCTTATTATTGGATGTGTCCCATGTCTGTGTGCAATGTGCTTTTGACCTAGTCAATAATACCAATCATGGTGTTTCAGTGCAGGAGTTACAAACGAGTCATAATTGTATTGAACAATAAATCTTTTCATTTTGAATAGGAAAAATAAAAGTACATCAAACTGTATTTAAAATCTAGGATTGTGAACTTCTCATCAAATTTCAATTTTATTTATACAAGCAGCATAATAGAATTCAATTACAGCGTGATTATTTTTATTACTACTTTGCAGGAGTTAAAATTTAAAATATGATCCACATAAGCAAGCCCAGTTGAAACAAAAATGGGCCTAAATGGGGCCAGATCCATAACCTCAGTCCACCTCAGTAACAAACAAAAATGGGCCTAAATGGGGCCATAATCTCAGTCCACCTCAATAACAAACCATTCATTCTCTCACAATTTACAGAATCCTCAAGAACTGTTGAAGAAAAGCAAACTTCATGTGATCTAGCATAGAAAAACAATCTATACAAGAACTTATTATGGTAAACAGAAAAACTATTTTACATACATGAAAATAAAAATGGAACTAAAAGGACATAGTATATCTTACAGCACTACAATGGTGATCTGACCTGGACTGCAGGGGAAACAGAGAGATGATTCACTGGTTCCGAGTGAGAGACGGGAACGATGGTATCGACTCAAGGATGAGCTTGCGGCTGCTCTTCGGGCCAGGGGACATGCCGCCTGCATTGTGAGGCGGCGACACTCTCTTCCGGTTAGGGGAGGCTGACTGGACGCCTCCATCGGGAGACCCTCCTCCGCCTTGGAGAACGTCGGGGATCTCATCTTCTCTGATGGTGTCGAACTTTGGTGGAGGAGGAAAGAAGCTTGACTTCCCAAATCCTTGTTTAGGAAGGACACTCGAGGAGGAGGAGCCAATGGAAGGGAACGAAGATCGTGGTGGCTTCTTCTTTGAGGAAACCGGGAGCTGAACTGATTGCCTAGTAGATAGAATAAGAAAAAAAATGTTTACTTTAGATGAGAGATTTGATAGATAAAAATAACACAACAGGCTAATCTACCATATACATTAATTCTTATGCAAATACTCATATCCTATGTGTTCACAGAGTATAGTTTACCTTCCTCCCCGTAGAGGAGTTGCAGGAGTTGCGAATTCTTCCGGATTCTGTTGCACGTCATTCTCTATTACAATCTTCTGCAAACCTTTGTCGGACATGCTCATCTCAGATGCATGCATTTCTTCTTCGACTTCAGCCTCCATGCCTATTATTACCCAAACCAGATTAAAAAAAATGCAAAGAGGATAGGCACCTTGTAAGTTGAAACCCGTGAATATATATACTCACCGTCTTTTCTACCGAATGCATTCTTACACCCTTCACATCTGCAGTTAATGGAGCAGCCGACGCCACCCTGCAGGAAGCCAAGAGTAACCAATCAGCCTATGAGATAAGACAAGGATTCCTACCACGACGAGGAGAAACAAACCTGATAGCATTCACAGTATTTCTTCAAGCAGCCTGATTTCTTGCAGTTGCATCCTCTCTTATGACGAGCAGAAGCAGGAGTCTTGCTGGAGTTGTCCTGATACACAGATTCACAAGTATATCTATGAGCCCAAGCAATCATAACGGTCTCCGAAAGGCAACTAACTACTTTACTTACCCTCATTTCTGATGGTGAATCTGATCCTCTGATCACTTTGGGAGCAAAGGCAAGAGGATTTCTTGATTCGATTTGTTTACGCGTTGCAAGGACAGTGTTTTCGTGGATAGGTTTATTGAAGCAATCTATACAAGCACACGGCTCCACGCAATACACCCCAGCAGCAAAGCATTCACAGTAGCTATACACAAATGTTAAAACCAGACGTTATCATATGCTCTACTAAAACAAGATGCACACATCCGCCCTCATTTAATCCTAATCCTGATTGTAATTAATAAACCATAACAAGGGATTGGTGAACTTTAATTAAGGCGGAGTACACAAGTTTTTGCCCTAAAACAATATTTACAAGCAAAATTGGATTTGTTTGAAGACTTTCAAGGTTTAAATGTGATGTTACTTGTCAATTTACTATAGCTCATGACATGAGCGTGATTGAAAAGTGAAGATAACATTATTATGCTGCAGGATGCTATGATGCATAGAAATACTCACAGTTTTAGACATTTTGATCTCTTGCAGTTGCACCGTTTACAGGACTCGCCTTCCCCAGCTTGTTCAGCCCTACGTCTGAACGAGCAACAAGTTACAACTAGGTACCCAAAAACATTAATCTTGAAACTAGCTACTGCTTGGAAAAATACCTCTTTCTCTTTGGACTGCCCTGATTGATCTCTTCATTTGCTGCATATGCGGCTGGCGGGCAGGCATCTTCAACAGCATTTTCAATGCCATCGCCATTTCTGTCAGATGTGGCAAGCAGTAAGTTGTCGTCCAGCAGTCCTTGATTTGTAGTTGATGGGTGGAGATTGACAACTGAGCTCGGACCAATCAATAACCGTGCATACGATGAAGAATCAGGATTACCACTTTGATTGTCCTTAGGTGTTGTTGCAAGCGCATTTAGATGCAAGCCAATTCCAGGCATAAGATGACGTGAAGACTCGTTCCCCCTGTTTAGCGCAACTACCTTCTGGCCGCTGGAGGTTATATTGCCATCAGAACAAAGCCACACGGAAGAATCCGAGACACGATTCTCTTCCAAATGTTTCCTACGGGCTCCTCCCATCTCAAAAACCAGACAGCGCCTTCTCATACCTCGGTAGAAACCAAGTTGCTACAGAAACAATTTAAACATTTCAAGTTCAAACTTTTAAGGGGAATTAGCAAATAACATGTTGAAATTATAAATTGTTTTACCTCACAATCCCCTTTTTCATCAGAATTGCTCAATGATGGACCGGAAACTAGAGCATTTTCCATTCCATCTTCTTCTCTGGGCTGAGTAGACGATGTTTTAGCTTCATTTCCCGCAACAACATGCTCTCCAGAATCCACCGCATAAATCACTTGCAAGCGCTGCATGTCGCTCTTAATCCCGGTATAGAAACTTGTCCCAGGATCGATTGATTTGATGTAAGAATCTCTATCATCGGGAGATTGAAAGACTAGCAGCTCCGAAGTATCAGAAACCATATGCTCCCAATCACAGGACTTGGCTTCTCTATTTTGATATACCCCGTCAGTGTTCACTTCACCCCTCTGAGGGGGCTCATCCATTGGCGGAACAAGGGCTGAAGAAGTGCAACCGTAATCTGCCATGGCTTTGGCTTCAAGACCACAGCCACGTCTTAAGTTGGAGCTAGGGCTGGTGAAATCCACCACAAACTTGGAGCAATCATCGTAAGATGGCTCAGCAGCCACGTCCCCGCCATCACCACTTTCCTTTTGTTCATCCAATTTCTTAGTAGCATCTATATCCTCCTTATTTGCACCAGGTTTAGTCCCATCATAGGAAGAGAACTCAGGTTTTGATGGATCGGAAAGCTGATGCCTGAAACAATCCAAAACAGTTCAAACACAACACGACCAGGTTTAAATTATGGAATGGCACTGCAACAAGTACTTGAATTACCTTCGGAGAAACCTAGATTCCCGTAGAGAACTAACATGAGGCGAAGTGAAGACAGATGGAATGGATGCAAAACTAAGAGGATTGATCGTCTGCGTGATGTGTGTGGATTTAACCGGCATAATAGGGGAGAGACTGTTGAGGAACATAAAAACTGGGGAATCCTGCACGCGAATAAGATAAACTCCATTGTTAGAAACAGTTCATATTAAAGACAACACCTACTGCTGGTTAATCATGATTGCATGAAACCACCAAATTCTCAATCCAAACAAATCAACCAAAAATAGCAAGGCTGTGCCCCCCTCTTCTGATTGAAAGCATCAGTTCTACAATAGATTCACTAAAGGGGTAAATGTGATTACTTAACTTGAACACATCAGCAAATTGGTAAATGGGTTTAGAAGCAAAAATGTTAATGATAGGCTAAATTGACTAATATATATAGCCACGGGATTTGTGAAAAATCAAAGGGGAGGTAAGATTTTGAGTGAAGTAGTTTTGATTTTAACTTCGATAGATCATAACTGGAGGCAAATAAAACTAATAATTTTACAATTGATAGAGAAAGAACTGAGATTTCTTCAAATCTGAAGAGAGATGGAGAGGGAGAAAGAGCTTTCTGAAACATGCATAACAAAGGGACAAATTGCATAACCATTGAGGCTCCAACAGAGAAGTAGCTATTCTAGAAATGTATTTTAAGTAAGTATCGAATTGCTCCACAGTCTTCTTCTTCCCCATTTTTGCTCCAACAATTGAATAAGAAAAAAATCAATGACAAATTAAACAAGTCAAACCAAAGTGAGTAAGATCAAAACCCACAAATTCAAGATTCTTATTCCCAAAATCCCAAGTAGAGAAATTTACTAAACGAAAAAAAAAAACAACAACGTGGGATAAAACTAAGAACACCACATCAAGGTAACAACTGAAAACCCTAAACAATAAAAATGCAAACTTTTTTGCTCAATAGACAAATTAACCTCAAATTTGGCCATGGATGCTGCGATCTGGGTGTTCTTGCCCCTCTCTGGAGTGTCCATCACTTCTATGACTTCTGTGCATCTCTCTTTTGCAGGAATCTCAACTCTCTCCTCCATCCCTAATTTGTGACGGAGGATAGCTCCCTCCGCCTATCTATCGATTGCTCCACACAGGGTCAAAGAAGAGAGAATGAAATTCAAGAAGAAGCGGGAAAAGCAGTGCAGTGTAAATGAAAAAAATGGACTTTTCTTGTGCTGACAAAGGCAGCGTCCCCACCACCCCCACCAAAACACACTCACTCTTCTACGCACAGCTGTTGCCCATGTGGTCAATTATGAGCAAAGCAACCTTAGAGCATCTCCAATAATAATAATAGGTTAGCTATAACCTAGCCACAAACTTCTCCTGCCCCATCATCAATAATAAAAACTCCTCCTGCCACTTCATCTCGTCAAGTAACTGGACAACCGGCTAACCACAATAAACAAAATTATAAAAAACAAATAAATAACACTCACACAAAATACAAAATTATACTTACGACACAAATACGGGAAAATTCAATAATAGTATTTAATTTAAATAAAAGTACATTAATTAAAAAATTACATAATAAAAAAAATGGTCTGGCCGATCGCTCGCCGATCGGGAGCCTGCAATGGTGGCCAGCCAACCGGCGAGCGAACCGGCCAGCGCCGGGAATCGGCTAGCCGGTCCGCTCGCCGCCATCGTGGATGCTCTTAAAGATGTTGGGAGGGAAAAAAAAAATCGAGGCTAACAATAGAGTATATATATAAAGAAGGTTGGAAACTGCAATTGGAAATGAAAAAAAGAGTGGCTGTAAAACTGGCATTTCATTTTCCATTAATTTCCTAATAGAGGAGAGGATCTTATTTATTTTCTTCATCATAGTCATATTTGACCAATTAGGGTTCAATCTAATGATTAGCTATGCTTTTAATACAGAGTAATGACATTTTCGTGGGATTTTTGTTGAAGGAAGCCGGTTTCTATGGAGGCCAAATCTTTTTTTGTTTTATTTTCTCCCATTGGTCAATTAATTGAGTTAAAACCTTAGAGCATCCGCATCGCGTCTCGATGCGAGCTCGATCTCGTCTCTCCGAGAAGAGACCGCATCGAGACAGCGATGCAAGATCCCGTCTCGTCCCGTAGCTCGCCCGGAAGAGGAAGCTGGCGAGCCAACTCGCCACGCGCCTTGTCCATGTGACGAGCTCCCGTTGGTCCGTGACGCCCACTCGCCGGCCCGCGAGTGGGCATCTTTAATTTCCGTTTAAAATATTTTTTTGTTTTTTTTAAAAAATTTAGGAAAATTTTGAAAAAAAACCTCAAAAATATACTAGCCGTTAATAGCCGTTTTTTACAAATTTTTAATTTTTTTTATATTTTTTAAGCTCCCAATCACTTCTATAAATATCAAATCATTCCCACAAATTAATCCACCATAAAAAAACTCTTTATTCTCACTTAAACACTCTACATTCTTCATCTCAAAACATTATTCTTCTCCCAAATTTAACTCATTCATGGATCCATTTGAGCAAATGCGTCGAATAATGGAAGAATAGCTAGAAGAAAATCGACGTAGGGAGGAGGAGGAAGTCGTGGCGCCTCAAAGGTGATCCCGGATTTACATCCATCGTAACCGGGAGGAAGCCACCGCAAGGTTGGTACGCGATTACTTCTGTGAGAACCCGGTATGGGGAGAGACCTACTTCCGTCGCCGTTTCCGCATGCGGAAACTACTATTTATGCATATCGCAAATACATTGGCAGCCCGGGAAGAGTACTTCCAAGAAGGGTTCGACGTCATTGGCAGTCTCAGTCGCACGACGCTCCAGAAATGTACTGCAGCAATCTGTTAGCTTGCTACTGGACAAACGGCGGATTTGTTCGACGAATACCTGCACATTGGGGAAAGCACTGGGAGACTGTGTTTGATGAACTTCTGCAAAGGCGTCCGGGCAGCCTTCACCGACGAATTTCTCCGGAAGCCAAGCACCGCAGATTGTCAGTTTCTGCCCGACTTCACGAACAAGTGCACGGATGACCGGGATGTTTGGCAGCTTCAATTGCATGAATTGGCAATGGAAGAATTACCCTGTGGCGTGGAGGGGGTCATACACGAGCGGCCACAAAGGCACCCACCCCACTGTTATACTCGAGGTCGTTGCCGACTACCGGCTATGGATTTGGCATGCGTATTTCGGGGTCCCCGGATCGAACAACGACGTCAACGTGCTCAACCAATCCGACCTCTTCAGCGAAGTTTTGAATGGTAAAGCGTCTGCCATCAACTTCATCGTTAACAACCGCTAGTATAAAATGTGGTACTATCTTGTCTACGACATCTATCCGAAGTGGCCAACCTTTGTGAAGACGTTCAACAGGCCGATGAACGAAAAACAAGCTCTTTTTGCGCAGAAGCAAGAGGCTACTCGCAAGGATGTGGAGAGAGCATTCGGGGTTCTCCAAACTCGATTCAACATTATCAAAGCCCCGGCTCGTACGTGGTTTATGGAGAATATGGTCGACATCATGTATACGTGCATAATCTTGCACAACATGATTGTCGCCGACGAAGGACCTGAGGCGGGAAATTGGTTCGACCCTAAAACCCCGGGAAGCTCTACCGCAAGTAGTCCGCCTCGCAATGGAGTGCATCCGTCTTTGCAAGAGCGGCTGTCTGTTCGGGTAAGGACACGTGATTCTATTGCCCACGCCCAACTCCATGAGGATCTAATGGAGCACATTTGGACAAAATTTGGCAACCACTAGACGCACATGATCGTCATTAGACAACTCTTTCTTCTGCTTCTTTGAGCTTTAAATCATGTATTTTTTAAATTATGTATTTTTTATTTATTTTTTTAGGATTTTATTAATGTGATATTTTTTTAAAATTTTAAGTTGTAATTTTATTTTATTTAATGAAGTGTGTTTTTATTAATTGAATTTGTTGGAAATAAAAATAAAAAATGAAATTGAATGAATAGTTAAGAGATGAGATGATTAAGAGATGGTTAAGAGATGGAGGGATGCAGGTGTTGTCTCTTAGTTAAGAGATGGAGGGATGCAGGTACAGTGAGGCGCATAAATAGTGAAGAGATGAGATGATTAAGAGACAGATAAGAGACATGGATGCGGATGGCCTTATGGACTTACCCAAATTTCCTTTTAAATATGTAATTAATTGCTTTAATCAAATAGTTTCTTTCTGGCTTAGCATTGAGTTGAATATGGGGGCATGATTTATCATATGTTTCTTGGAATTAGTGGTTTTAAAATGCTTGTAGATTTTGGGAACTGTTTTGATAATTACCTGAAATCTTATTTCGAATGTTATATTATGTCAATATTCATCTTTCTTTACCAACGAGCTGTAGCGCAGTTCGCAACACGGACTGTTGTGATCTTGAGGTCACGCCGTCACAGGTTCAAACCCTACCATTCGTTGGGAGACTTTCGGCCTTAATTTACAAACACGTTCTAGCAGAATTAGTCAGATTCCGTTAAAGGTGGATTCGGTGCACTTATGGTAAAAAAAAATTCGATCTTTCATTTCGAGAATGAAAGTAAATTGTGTTGGTTATATTAGAGCATCTCCAATGAGAGAAAGTATATAAAAAAGGTATATCATGTCTTTACCTTCTTAAAAAGCGAAATATATCCTTCTAAAAAGTAACATATTCCA
This sequence comes from Salvia splendens, assembly GCF_004379255.2. Classification (NCBI taxonomy): domain Eukaryota; kingdom Viridiplantae; phylum Streptophyta; class Magnoliopsida; order Lamiales; family Lamiaceae; genus Salvia; species Salvia splendens. The sequence goes on from NC_056035.1 coordinate 33,544,135, forward strand.
AAGGAAAATGGTATATAGAAAGATAAATTATTTTTTAAAGTTAAAATAATACAAAATGCATTAAAAAAGTGTAATACCTTTCAAATACTTTTCTCATTGGATAATGTTTTTTCATGAAAAGAAGGCAAATATGATAGATATAAAATTTTACCTCTCCATTGATGGAGAAGCAATGGAGAGGTAAAGATATCTCTTTAAAATGGGAAAAGGTATAATACCTTCACAAATACATCTTCCCTTGGAGAATGATTTTTCATAAAAAAAGATTAAAAAATAGTAATTACATTAGTTTACCTCTTCATTTACCTCTTTCATTGGACATGCTCTTATGCATCATTCGGATCACATTTTTTCAGCGCAACCTATTAACCTAAGTTAAACATAATTTGAGTTGGGCCTTTTATCACAGTATAGAATTTTATCGTAATTCTGTTGAATAGAATCCACCAAAATTTTAGTGTGTTAAGCCCAATTAAACTAAATCACCCAGGTTACATTACAGATTTATGGCTGAATTACGAGGAAACATCTATTTTAGTACATCAACTATCTCAAATGACCAAATTTAGTCTGTAACATTTCATAATATCTTTTAAGGTCCATCAACCATAAGTTAATATCAATTCAATTCATGACCAAAGTACCCTTAAAGCCAATGAGGGCAATTCAATCTATTTATCCTATCATTTTCATTAAATTATATAATTTGGGATAGTTGATGTACCAAAAAAGATGTTCCCTCTAATTTTAATTTAAAAAAAAATATCTTAATGACATTAATATTCTATTACTATTAATTATTTACGTTTAGTTTTACTTATTTGTAATATTTTAAATCATTATATGAAAGGCCTCGAGAGGGGCGCGAATTCGGACCAAGTTATATTGAAAATAACTGAACCGATTGGATCAGTTAGCAAATGTCGTTGCCACTTGATCGATTCAAACTCGCTCTCGCTCGTTTCCTACCAATGTAATTTGTAAACTCTCAATTTTGCACTACTTTAACAGTAAAGCGGCAAGTTCGGGGTCGGTCCCACAGATAAGTTGGTGTGTCGAGAGTGTGTGTAGTGAACAGGGGGTTGGCTGCTGTCACGCTTTAACTTGAGAGTTTTTAACTACTGTTTCTGCTCTAGGCAGAATTAAACTTTCTAACTTGATCAAGGTAAAGTTAACTGTTGGGTCAAGTGAATTGCAGGTGAAAACGTAACAGTAAATGCGAGGATGAAAACGTAATAACTTTGATTAAACTAAACTGAGAGCAGTACAGCGTGAAATTGAAACTAAGCTAATACTTCGGAAAATAAGAAAGCAAGTAAACCGAGAAGAATCTCGGCGGGTAATTTAGGAATACGCCGACAGATAACAAGTATTCTGCAGCGCTTCTTTAATTCCTCTTTCTAACTATGCATTACTTTATCTAAGCTAAGCTATTCTAGAAACTGAACTAAATTAGAGAACTAAACTAAGCTAAACTAGACGGAAAGTAAAAGATCGGATCCCTTTCTTGTGGTGGCACATCATCTATTTATAGGCTCGACTTCGACCTCCAGCTAGATAACGATCTTGACAGAGAATATTCGCTTATGCTGAGAGTGAGCTACTCATTGATTGCTACGTGTTTCCCTTCTAGAATGACGACGCTTTTCAGTAACAAATTCGTGACTCAGCCCCGTCCTTGCGTCTCATATGCCAGCACGTGTCCCCTTCTAGAACGTCGTCCTTGATAACAGAATGGTGCGCCTCATGCAGCTCATTTCCTCACTGTTCTTCTTCTAGAAGCCAGCGGTCCCCGCCTAACAGCTTGATTACTCCCCCTTGATCAACTCCCCCCGATTTTTGGCCTTTTATCGCCTTTTGTACTTACTTGATCAGTTCGGTCTTGCTACCTTGGTCAAGCGGCATTTCTGCACCATTAACACTTGATTTGCGCGATAAACCCATCAAATAGCACACATTTTACCCATAAACCGATGCATGAAATAGGCCTTATCATTATATTATATTTAATATTAATAGTGAAATAACTTAGACATTATACTTATACAATATTTTGTATATAAAAGTAGTTCAATTTATTAGATGGAATATTAATTTTTAAATCTTAAAGCTATACATAGAATCTTAAATAATTCAGAGAGCTAAGTTTTATTTTATCTACTCTTATGTAGTAAGTGTAGTCTAAAAAAAATTAGTTGAAATTATCAATAATCAATTTAATAAAAAAAATGACGTTCTTAGTTGAATTTATGATTAATTTAAACCTATGATTGTTTAATTAAATAAAAAATCAATAGTTTCTATCAAAGTATCAATTGTTTAATATCACAATGTCACGTCTTAATATTATCATTAGGTCATTTACAACATCATTAAAACCGTTCATAGTTTTCATATCTATTCCTTTAACTATTCGTTAATCATATTTTTTTTACTTTATTAAATTTTTATTTCAATGTAGTATATATCATATATTATGATTAATTTAAATTTTCAGTTTAATAAGATTACGAAATTCATTAAAATAAAATATTTTATCTTAGTTTTATCTAAATAATTGAGAATGTAACCATATAAAAGTACTAACTAGCACTAGAAGTAATATCATAATATTCAAATAAGGTATGCTATATAATATTAATAATAGTATAAGATCTATTAAACTTAATCCCAAATAAATTAGAAGAAAAAAAAGGATGAATAAATAGATTGAATTGTCTTTCATGGCCTTAAGGGTACTTTGGTCATGAAAATAATGAAAATAACCAAAAAGTAGTTGAATTGATATTAGCTTATAGTTAATGGACCTCAAAAGATATTATGAAATGGCACGCCAGATGGCGCGCATCGTCCGCGCCCGCCATCGTCCGCCCCATTGCGGCCTACGCGGACTATGGCCGCGGACGATAGGCCATCGTCCGCACCATCGTCCGGCCCACTGTGGGCTACGCGGACGATCGACGCAGACGATGACACGCGGTTTCATTTTTTTATAAATAGAGTTCATTTGTAATTTCATTTCACGATTTCAGTTTCGAAACTTATTATTACTACGAAATGGATTCAAGTCCCAATAGTCCTATGTTTAGCGGAGAGACGCGTTGGCCGGATACAGAACCCGGTGAATATCGTTCGTTCGACGCCGACACCCAGTACGATCCCGATTTCAGTACGGAATCGTACGAGTTGTCTGACATGGAGCCGTCTTCCGATCCCGATCCCGATCCCGAACCCGCCGCGACCGCTTCCGCCCCAGCCAAAAAGAAGCGGAACCGGCAGCGGGCGCAGAAGTTGCCGCCTCCCAGAAATTGCGATGAGTACGCCCCCGGCCGTACGAACTACACCGACGACGAAACCCTCATTTTGCCCGGTGTTGGGTAGATATATCTGAAGACCCGATTTTCGCAAACAACCAGAGGCAGGGCGCGTACTGGGAGCGCATCGCCGGCCTCTACAATGAGGCTAAGCCGCCGACCGCGTACAAGCGCAAACGTGAGCAACTCCGCAAGCACTGAGATCAAGTGAAGAAGCAAGTGAACTTGTACGCGGCGGAGTTCGAGAAGTCCACGCGGGCACAGGGGAGTGGCGAGAGCTTGAGCGACGTGCGCGCTAAAGCGCTGTTGTCGTACCGGTCGATGTACGGCGACTTCAAGCACGAGGCCATCTGGGTGCTCTTGAGGGACAAGCAGAAGTTCCAAGGTGGAATTCTGCACACTGGTGCGCCGAAGAGGACGAAGACCACCGAAGCTGGTGATTACACGAGCAGCGGCAGCAGCAATCACCCGGTTGACCTCAACCGGACGTATGTGGATGAAGGGAGTTCCGGCACACCGGTGTCCTCCCGGCGTCAAGGCTGCGAAGGCCAAGGGGAAGGAGGCCGCGACCTCATCCTCGACCGCTGCAAACCCATCTCCGTTCCCGGAAACGCTCCCGACCCAGACGGCCACCGCGTTTGAGTCGTTGGCAACAGCGTCGATGGCGAGGACGTTATTGCAGACGCACAAGGCCCTCAAGAAGTGTACCGACCCCGACGAAGCCGAATATCTCCGGGCGTTAATCGATGAGCTGCGCCGGAAGTTGGGAATTGCACCGACTTAGTTTTTTTTTGTAAGTTGAATGGTGTAACTTTTTTTTATTAATGCGTCGCCATTTGTTATTTAGACGTTTTTTATTTACTCGTTACTTGTTATTTGAAAATATTTAAATTAATTAAACAAAATAATAAAATGATGATGTGGCGTGCCTTAGGGCGCCCCACTGCTGATGCTCTAAGAACAATTTTTGTTTTTACATTTGGACACCAACTTTTATTTATTTAAATAATAATTTTATGCATGCAACTAATAACTATTATTCACTAAAACAGTGATTTTCATTCGTATAACAATAATTTTTATTCATAAAAATACTAACTTATATTTGAATAACTATTTTTATGCACAAATAGTACTTTTATTTATCAAAACCTGTAATTGTTAAAGCCCAAACAAGAATTTTTATTGACTAAAGTACTACTCTTGTAAAGCCCGCATTTTTCTACGCTTTTTTGTTTGAATATGAGTGTTAGACGTTGAATAATACTCGGCACTTGACTTATTCTGTTTGGAATGCCAATAAAAGTGGAATTTTGGGTCTATCTTTATTTTATTTTATTTATCATAGCCCAATTCTTTTGGAATATACATTGGGATAAGCCCAACTTACTCGACATCCTTCCACTCCCAACGTGAGTTTCACCATACCTCCATCACCACAAAAATTTCAACCACCTGAAAATTAGGAACGGAATTAGTTTCTTATTCAACGCAGATTTTATTTATACACATGTCTTTCACTATTCAAATTGCAATTTTCTTCATTCCTACGGGCGGCGGCCACATGCCTACAGGGCGTCACGATGGTGGCAGCGGTTGGTTCTGAATTTGAGAGATGTGTATATTAGAAATCTATTTGAGAGATGAATTGGAGTATGTTATGGGATGCCAAGGGAACTTTATGCATTTGCCGATACTTAGCTTGCATAGTACCTCTTTAAACGACTTCGAGTTTACTGCTTTTATCAAAATATCCGTCAACTGATCTTCAGATTTGACATAAGGCATTTCCACTACCTTGGCTTCGATATTCTCCTTGATGGAGTGCCATCTCTGAACCGAGTATAATTGAGATTCCAGTTATCACTGACCACGTTGAAACAGAACCTCAAGAGGAAGACAATACAATTGATGGAGACACACGGAGATATGTGCTTCCTCCTCGGAGTACAAGGGGAATTCCGCCAAAGAGATACTCCCCAGAGAAGATTGGGAAGAAGAGCCGTTATGGGGTGGCGAACTTTGTGCAAGGAAACCTGACCAAAATGGCTCGAGCTTTTGAGGCTGCGCTGTATGAAGAGGAAGAAATTCCACAATGTGCCGAAGAAGCAATGAAACATAAGAAGTGGAGCGAAGCAATGTTTGTTGAGATGAAGGCATTGATTAAAAACAATACATGGGTACGAGGCAAGTTACCGGAAGGGGTGAAGACAATTGGCTGCAGATGGGTGTTCACGATAAAAAGGAGACCGGGCGGTACCTTATCTATGACCTGAAAGAGAAGGCGATTAACATCAAACAAGGCAACATGGATCTAGAAACATACTACAGAAAGATTCACGAATTGTGGATCAATATAGATCGGAGTCAGAAACAGCCAATCAGCTGTTGTGATAAGGGGATCGACCAATTCCGGACACATTCAAACTCCAAGAGGCTCATCAAGTTCCTGACCGGACTAAATCAGGAGTATGAATCAATCCGACAAGAGATTCTGAAGGAAGAACCAACACCATCAGTGGAGGCAGCGTATGGATGGGTGAAGACGGAGGCGGCTTGAAGTCAAATCATCATTTGGTGGAGAATTCGGACAAGGCTTCACCGCTCAAACCCAACGACCTCCACATCGGAACGGGCCGCCACCGCCGCGTCCTGCGGCCACCAACCGACCGAGAAACAAGCCCGACACGTCGAAATTGTGGTGCTCCCATTGTGGGAAACAAAAACACACTTGGGAGACCTGCTTCAAACGGGTCAGATACCCAGATTGGTGGGAGGAACGGCAGAAGGCGAGGGCTTCTCAAGCTCAGGCAAAAATGTCCGTAGGCGTGAACGGAGAAGGACTGCCATGGCGAATTGAGGCCGAGAACCATGGGGAATCAATCGGAGTTGGAGCGGGGGTGCGTCAGGAGCCTCCACCGGCCGACGACAATGTGAGGGGCGCCGGGAATTTAGCCGAGTGGACGGAAATTGGAGGCGGCGCAACTAAAGGATGTAAAGGGTTTGGATTTAATTTAACTTTGAAACTTTTAATTTTCCACCCCAAAAGTATGTGAAATTTAAAAAAAGACCCCATCTCCTTATACCTGACCCCCCAGACTTGTCGAAAATCCTAAAAAGACTCCTACCTTTTTAGAAATCCGAAAATTACCCCAATTTTGAGTTAGAAAATAAATTTGCACCCCTACGATAAATTTTCGCTGCATTTCATGTTTGTGATATCACTGATAAAAATTCGAAGGGCTGGATATTTGACTGTGGGGCTACTGATACCATGACTCCAGAAAAAAATGATTTTCTTGATTTTAGTGAAGTCACTAGATCATATATTAGAACTACAAATGAGAAATTGATTATTGTTGTGGGATCTGACACTATTGAAATATCACCTATACTCTGACTTACGAACTGTCTATATGTTCCTACTTTGTCTCAAGGATTGATGTCTATAAGTCAAGTAACGAAGGAGTTGAATTGCACACTCCTAATGCATCCCGACTTTTGTGTTCTGCAGGATATTCAGACGAGGAGGATTCTTGGGCGTGGCATTGAGAAACAAGGGCTCTACTACATGGATGACATAGCTCAACATGGAAGTGCGATGCTGGCTCACGAATCCACGAAATAGGAAACTTGGCTCTGGCACCGAAGACTAGGACACCCCTCTCCTGATTACTTTTAATTGCTTTATCTGAACCTTTCTATTTCCTCTGATTTTTCTTATGAGACTTGTGTTTTGGCCAAGAGCCGCAAACAGACTTTTAAATCCACGAATACTCGTATGCAATCTATGTTTTCTTTAGTACACTCTGATGTTTGGGGCCCTGCGCCCTTTGTTGGTGGAAATGGTTTTCGATATTTTGTGATCTTTGTTGATGACTGTACTAGGATGACGTGGATTTATTTTTTGAAACACAAGTCGAAAGTCTTTGATAGATTTGCATCCTTTTTTAAACTAATCCAGACACAATTTCATAGCACTATCAAAACCCTTAGGTCAGATAATGGGAGGGAATTTGCTAACAGTGCTATGACCCAGTTTTGTAAAGATAATGGAGTAATTCATCAAACATCTTGTGCCTATACGCCCGAACAAAATGGGGTAGCAGAGCGAAAAAAATAGGGTTATTTTAGAGATGACCCGTGCACTTATTATTGAATCCAAAGTTCCTAAACATTTTTTGCCCGAAGTCGTCGCTACATCAATCTATCTCATCATGAAAACCCCTCTCGATATCTTGTCCAAACAAGCCAAAATTACCGAATACCTTAGCCTCCCTCCAAAAGTCTTTGGTTGTACCGTTTACACCCATATACCTAAACATAAAAGAACAAAACTCTAACCTTGTGCAATCAAATGTGTTTTTGTGGGGTATGGGGTGAATCAAAAGGGATACAGATGCTTTGATCCCAACACCAAAAAAATCACTACCACCATGAACTGTAATTTTTTGGAAACCGAATTCTTCTACCACACCCACCTTAGTAGTCAGGGGGAGAGTGATCCAGGTAGTTCCGCGGACTATCTAAGTTGGGTTGTGCCAGTTCTAAACTCCTCAATTGAGGAACCAACGGATCCAGTTGTCACTTCCGCCGAGCAGGTCTCACCACAAGAGTCATCTCACCCAAGCCCTTGTAATCCTTCTCCGACGATATCCGAGGTAAGCTCTGATACCATGTTAGAAATCGATAGGAGAAATCATCTTCGCATTCATTGTATTGGTGAATACAGAGATTGCAATATTATATAGGCTAGAATATCTCTACATATGGTAACCCTAATTTACAATAATTACTATGCTATATATGGCACAAGACACTCCCATATCAATTGCATATAATCTTCTCGATTTTATGCGATATTATTCCGACATGCACGCTTTAGATATACCATATATGAATAACATTTTAAATTATGATTCGTGGATGTTGAAGTATGATGTTGTGGACAGTATGTGTGAACATGGAATAACTAGGAAGTATGTTGGACTTAACGATATTGAACTTAATAATAAGTGATGACTTCACTATCACTTCTTAGAGGGATAGAACAAATGTAAAACTACGAATTAGAGTGAACCCCAAATATTTCCCCCCAAAATATGAGGCAAGGAAAATGAGAATGGAAGTCAATGGACCACGTCTTTCAGTACCTTATCCATCTTGAGGTGATGTTGAGAAACATGCATCTTTCATATAGATGGTGCGTCCACGTGTAACTGCACGCAAGCACACCCACAATGAAGCTAGGGCTTGGGTGAAAGTAAATGCGTATCGAGCGTTTCAAAGAGACAGTGGAATACCTTTGAGAGAGTTCGTTGCACGCTTTGACACTCTTTCGAGGGATGCCCATTGGTATGGGGGAGACGGAGTATGATTGTATGCTAAGACCGATTAGGCTTCCACCGAGAGATGGGATATTGGTCGGTAGAGACGGCTAAGCATTTCACCTGGCGCCAATACCCGAGCGACAAAATGGAAGGCGATAAGAATGGCTTCTAGGAAGACGACAAATTAAACTTTGCATTATGAAAATATATTTTGGCATGTGTTCATTGAGTACATCAAATACTCAACTTTGCATATTGTTTTAAAAATGTGCAGGTTGAACGGCGACGAACATGGTGAGTACTAAGCAAGGTCAATGAAAAATATATCTTGTTCAATATGCTAAATGTGTCGTGTCTTCATACATGACATCATTCCATGTCTGAACGCTTCCACTAAAAGTCAAATTCTTTTGGGTTGTTATTCGCTAAGATATTGTTTCTTTCGATTTGGTATTTTGTTGAATTGATACTCTAATATTGTCAAGTTATTTCAGTTATTCAAGTGTTATGGTCAAGTATACATTTTTTCTCTTTTTTCCCTGTTTCTTTAATCACTCCCGCGGTGGACGTTTATTGATCACTGAGCGCAATTCGACGCCGATCAGCCCCCGATCAGTGAATCCATTGAGACTTCACATGTGATCTATATTGCATATCCTATAATATATTCTATCTGCCTAAAACTTATTTCAGAATTTCACGGACTATATCACTCTCTACTTTTCAATACTGAATACTCAACATCTATAAATTTTGTTGTCGGAGACAAGGGAAGATGGATTTCTACTCAGGCTAGAGAAAGATGTCTTCAATTCTAGTAGTGGATTTACAATGTTTGTTCCAAGATAATTGCTGACTGTATCTCCACTCTTATTTTCGACAAGTATGGATCGTGCACGTAATTCTATTATCCATTAACATAGGTCTCTATCTTTTTATAATAATTTTTCTTAAAAGAAGAAACCGTTTCTATAACTTGTGATATCAGTTAGCATCAACAACACGTATGTAACATTTTCATCCCATATTTGATCACAATAAATTGCGTTAAGATTAATTGACTTATAAATTAACTTACTTTAAAGTGGATTTTTCGTTTCCAATTTTCAATTGTTTCGATCGCTAGAATACTCAATATTTATTGGTTAAAGTAATTTATTACAACTTATAATAATGTATTCATAATTTGCAATTGATATAATTTAAGTTTATTTATCTAAAGTGGAGGAGGGAAGAAATTCCTCTAATTGATAGAGATAGGGTTATGTCTGGTTGATGTGATGACATTAGGATTAGGACTTAATGTTGGAGCTTTCCCCGATTGATATATGACAACGAAGGCATTGAAATTAAAAAGTCTAATACATAATTGAATACTTAAAAGACTTTTACATTTATATAGTACTCCATTGTTGCTATTTTATTGAGATTGAATATAATATTCTGGATAAATATTAAGGAGTACTTTATACTCAATACATATGAAATGGATTTACAAATATATGTCGACATATATATCACGTAATGATAAATATTAAGGAGTACTTTATACTCATTTTTAAGATTATAAATTATGTAAGTTTATTTATTAAATTGTTCTATATTTTTGAAATTCTTATATACTTATAATCCTAAATCAGCGTTCATTTTATTAATTTAAATTGTACTCCTATATCCTTGGGAAGTGCCAAGTACACGCGCGTCTAAAGATCAACTGGTAAAGCATCTCCACTATATAATTAAATCAATTGAAATGATAAAAAAAAAGTATTAGTATAATTTAATTGTAATTCACCATGTAGAAATTCCATCTTTACACTGAAATTCAAAATATTATGTACCTGCTGAAGTGGAACAATATAAAAGAGGGGGTAAAATAATAGTGTGAAGATAAAATGAGAGGAATAGAGTGTGCTTAGGTTCTTTATTAAGGTGGACATTAACTGGACCTCTAATGTTTTTTCCTACTTGTCTCGTCGCAAAAATGAATCTGGTCTTAATTCTTCAGCAGATTCATTAAAAAAAAGGTGATTAAATTATGCTTTGTTTTATTTTTATACGATATTACTCCCTCCGTCCCGGACTACTTGCACTTATTTCCTTTTTTGGGCGTCCCAAGTTATTTGCACTCTTTCCGTATTTAGTAAAAATTATTACCTACAGCCGCAATTGTTGACTTTGCTCTCCGTGCCGAAAAGGAAATGTGCGAGTAGTCCGGTACGGAGGGAGTAATTCAGTACACAACAAAAAGAATTGACATGTCATATTTAGAAGTGAAATTATTGTTGGCAAATGAGAGAGAAAAAAACGTAATAATATCTCGTCAGAGAATTGAAAGTGCAATAGTTTTTATAGATCACTCCTCATATCAATTAGGCAATTAGTTTTAGGAAATCCTATAATATTCTATCATGGCATTAGACCATATTACTGATTGTGGGTAAGAATTTAATTGATCCCATAATATATTTGGATTGTAACAATGACTCAGTAGTATATGAGCTTAAAATTTAGGCTAATCTGATAAAGATTGGTACATCCGATCTGATCCGATCCGATCCGATCAAAAAAAATCCAAACCCCTCAAATAATTAGTACTTCACCATTTGTCCCACTATAAGTGAAATATTCCCTTCGTCCTACTAAAGATGACTCACTTTTCTTTTTAGTTTGTCCCAATCAAGATAACTCATTACTAAAAATGAAAACATCTTTATCTCTATTTTATTCTCTCTGTTATTTACTCTTTTCACTAACACACAAAATAAAGGTGCATAAAATCACGTGCCTTTCAAGGAAGCATAAAATCACGTGCCTTTCAAGGAAGGGGTCATCTTCCTTGGGACGGAGGGAGTAATATTTTTTCGGTAGTTATTTTGAAATGATGATGGTATAAGTATGTAGTTAAAGTGAAGAGAAAATAAAGTAAGAGAAAAAATTATATAGAAGAGTGTCATATCTACATTATTCTCTTACTTACGTTACGTTCTCTCTACTCGAACTACTCCCCGTCCGCGAATAAGAGTCCCATTTTTTCATTTTAGTCCATCCGCGAATAGGAGTCCGAGTTCATTTATACTATAAATGACAATATACACCACATTCCACAAACTCATTTCACTCATGTTTCATTTAAAACTAAGAAATTCAAGTGGGACCCATATACCATGCATTAACTTTTTCCACTCGCTTTTCTTAACCTTTCTTAAAACTCGTGCTAGAAATAAATAAGACTTCTATTTGCGAATAGAGTTAGTATTTATTATCATTTTCCCAAAACAATGGTTAGATAGAAACGCCTCAGATGTAGTGGGACGAGCATCAATAAGATTGATTCCAACTTTGAATGTCAATCAAAACATATCTTCCATTTTATTTTCCGATCTATACGTGAATTGTTAATAGTTATTGCTGTTGCAATAATATACAAATCATATCATATAAAAGATGAAGTACGATTAGAAAAAATAAAAATACAAAAAAACAAATGTAACTATTTATTATTTATGTCTATAAAAATTATTGGAGAGATTATTATTAAGTTAATTTTGATAATGGGTAAAATGTTTCATTAAAAGATATTCCATGCACCTGGCCGGCTATCCAACCAACGAAACAAGATTGGAATTCCACCTCAAGAATTAAAATTTTTTAAGAATTCGTTGCGTATTTTTAAAGTGAACAAATAAGATAAAAAATTCGTTGCGTATTTTTAAAGTGAACAAATAAGATCGATCCTTCGCTTCGATATGACCATATTGGTGAAGGCATTATTAGTACTACTAAAATTTAAATGAAAAACAAATTAAAAATATCTTACTTAACTTAGCACAAATGCCTCACACGACACATGTTCATCGGCAAATCTGCTAGCTTTTTTTTGAATTAACTCCTATATAAGGGAGGAAATTACAAATAAACTCGGCATGATAAATCTGCTTGCTTTTTTTTAATAAACTCCTATCGGAATTAACTCCTATATAAGGGAGGGAATTACAAATAAACTCGGCATGACAAATCTGCTTGCTTTTTTTTTAATAAAACAAATAAACTCGGCATGACAAATCTGCTTGCCTTTTTTTTAATAAACTCCTATCGGAATTAACTACTATATAAGGGAGGAAATTACAAATAAACTCGGCATGACAAATCTGATTGCTTTTTTTTAGTTAACTCCTATATAAGGGAGGAAATTACAAAAAAACTCATTAACTCCTATCGGCATGGCAAATCTGCTTGCTTTCAAATAAACTCGGCATGACAAATCTGCTTGCTTTTTTTTAATTAACTACTATATAGGGGAGGAAATTACAAATAAACTCATTAACTCCTATTGGCATGGCAAATCTGCTTGTTTTTTTTAATAAACTCGGCATGACAAATCTGCTTGCTTTTTTTTAATTAACTCCTATTACAGATAAACTCCTACACTATGGATAGGAGGAAATTGATGTCAAGAGGGCTCGAACTCGAGAGGAAATTGATGTCAAGAGGGCTAGAACTCGGCACCTCATGCAATAATGTCTAAGCTCCTTGCCGCTAGGACAAAGGCTCTGGACTGACAAATCTGCTTGCTTAGTGGCAAAGTGCATGCTCCAATTGCCTCCAAGTTCACTTAGAAAAAATGTAAATAATGTAAAAAATAAATTATTTATATTACATTCTAGATCCTGCTTCTATGTATCTTCTTACAAAAACCAAATTACAAGTTTTGTTTCGAGCAAATTAATTCGGACAGTTGTCATAAGTTGCACTTACGTCACACCAATCGGAATAAAATTAGTATTGTCTATATATAGTATATTAATTTTCATTTTATACCAACTTATAATTCTCCCAATTAAAACAGAAAGCAACTGCTCTTCACCACCGTGAATTCTGCAAAAATGGTTCTAAAAACAGTTGATCACCCTTCCTCTCTGATGACTAACTTCCTCCGGCGCTGCGGCGGCTCCGCCGTCCTCGACGGCGGCCTTGCGACGGAGCTGGAACGCCACGGCGCTGACCTCAAAGACCCTCTGTGGAGTGCCAAGTGCCTCTTAAGCTCCCCTCATCTTATTAGAAGGGTACACTTTTTTGAGTTTTTTCCACTTTCGGGTAAATTATTTGCTTACTATTTAATTAAGTACGAGGTAATTTTTTTAGGATTGCTACGAAAATAAATAAATTCTAGCTACTTATGATATTTTTTATTTAATATGGAAGATGCTATTTTATATGTCTAGATGGATAAATTTGGAGTTAGCCACCTCGTTTGAGAGTCATGCTGCTTGAAACGTGTATTTTTCTTCAATTATTAACATTATCAACACTGGTGTGGCAACTTAGTGAATTGTAATCTTGATTTTTTTTAAAACAATAATTTTTTTAAAAAAATGTAAACTAAGCTGTCTGTAAATTGAAATCAAGCAATTAGTAGTAACATAAGTGATTAATCCCCTGTTTAATCTATTGCTATTTGCGGCACAAAAAACTTGAATTTGAATTTTGATTCTGGCATATATATGTTGGGTTTGTTTGGACAGGTGCACCTGGATTACCTTGAAGCAGGAGCAAATATAATTATATCTTCATCTTATCAGGTAAGCAAATAGTACTATAATATACCTGTCATTAGAATATTCGAAAATTCGATAGCATTATAACAACGCATCGAGTTCATTATCTACACTGCATTACGACATAGGAGTAATTAAAATGAAAAGGGAATTTTGATTAGTTATGGTATAAGAATGAGTTTTGATTTGATCCATTCTATTATCTGTACCCTATGTTGTAAGAATAGAATATGGTAGTGCAGGCTACTCTTCAAGGTTTTGAAGCAAAGGGAATTTCAAGAAAAGAAGGCGAAGCGTTACTCGAAAAAAGCGTAAAGATCGCTTGCGAGGCTCGGGACATATTCAAGGAGAGAGCCACCAAGGGGCTGTGGGATGTTAGTGCAACGCTTGATCACGAACAAGCCCCCATTTTGGTCGCTGCATCTGTCGGAAGCTATGGCGCCTATCTCTCCGATGGCTCCGAGTATAGGTATATGATGGAGTAATGATGCATGATTTTTACATACCATTCTGATCTGACACTAATAGGTAGTACCTGCAGTGGGAGTTATGAAGATGGTGTGAGTTTGGATAGTCTGAAAGATTTCCATCGGCGGAGGGTTGAGGTGTTGGCTGCGTCCGGGGCTGACCTCGTTGCGTTCGAGACCATTCCAAACAAGCTCGAGGCCAAGGCATACGCGGAGCTTCTAGAAGAAGAGGGCGTCGAGATTCCAGCGTGGTTTTCCTTCTCTTGCAAAGACGGAGCAAACGTGGTGAGCGGTGATCCGATCGAAGAATGCGCTGCCATTGCTGATTCTTGTGACCAAGTCATTGGAGTTGGAATCAATTGCACTGCGCCAAGATTCGTTCATCAACTCATCCAATCTATAAAAAAGGTATATACTCTCATATATACAATTCTACACAACTCCCAAATTGAATTATCATGTTTTAAATTGCAGGCAACAAATAAACCAATTCTTATATATCCAAACTCTGGGGAGACTTATGATGCAAATACAAAGGAATGGGTGGTAAGCAAAGCATGCATCTTTAATTTGAAGATTAATTAGATTGTGAGACTAATTATGTGTTAATTTGTTATAGAAATCAAGTGGAGTTTCGGACGTGGATTTCGTGTCATATGTGAAGAAATGGAGGGAGGCAGGGGCATCCCTAGTGGGAGGGTGCTGTAGAACTACGCCCAATACAATTAGAGCTATTTCCAAGGCTCTCGAGACTCTACTCTAATGGAAGAGCTTCCATGTTTTTGGCTTATCTATGTAACTTCTATGTATATATAAATCAACTTTTCGTGTGTAATAAAAGGGAAGCACTATCTACTGATGCATGCTTTCTAAATTCAAGATTTTTCTCTTTCTCAGAGTGTTGTTCCAAAATTTCTCCTACTGGCAGGGTGAGTTGGTTGAGGTGATAAAGAATGTGTGCATACTCCATAATAATGTACGCGCTTGAAATTTGAACTACAATGAATTTGTTTCCATTCGGTTCATAAAATAAAAATATGACGAAATCACCATATATTTAATTTTGGCAATGAATAATACTAAATTATGGTATACGCCAGAAAGATGACAAGTTGATGCTACACACTGCCTTTCAATTTTCTATTAATTTATAATTGTCAATTGCCTATGACCTTATAAATTTATTTGTTACATATCGTTAAATCACTATCCATGCATTTTCCTAGTTTAATACTATCTGCTAGGAATTCATTATAAGTAGTACACTATTACTCCATTAATTAATCAGTGACAAGGATTCTAATGTGTTTTCAATATCAATATATTCATAATCATGTACAAGGATAAATTATGTACTAGTATTAAAAAATTATAGTACTACTCCATATATTTACTCAAACCACACCGCGGTCTCCGTCCAAAAAAAGTCATACGAAGTATTTTTCTATTTTATAGTTATCAATCAAAATTAATCTGTATCATAATTTTCTCTCTAGTGAATAGTTAAAATTTGTTAGAAATATGTTTATATTAAATTTTGTAATACCATATTTAAGTTGTGAGGTGTAGGATTTTAGAAATAAAAGTATTTTGAAATGATAGAGAAATAAGAAAAAAAAAGAAAGAGAAGAAAAGTAATGGATTAAAAAATAGAAACGGAAATTGGAATATTTTTTTTCCTATGCATTCTTTTGGAACCATGGGATTAATCCTTTCCACACTTTCACCTCACACGCACACACATTCCTCCGTCGAGCGCCGCCACACCTCCGGCAACCACCACCCTCCGTTGGACGTGACAGTCCCTCATTTCTGCATCCCTCTCTCACTGCATCTCTCTGTGCAGCGGCTGTCCAGCCGTTTCCGCCACCACTATCGCCGGTTTCCGAAAGCTCTAGACTAGAGTTGTCTCCTCTTTGAGTAAGAAAGTCCCTTCCACCTCTAATTTGTATAATTTCTCTTTCAAATCAAGCTAGGGTTCATAATCAAGCTTTTCCCCCAAATTGAAATTTAAGTATATTAGGTGAAAGATTAAGCTTCTAATGGTTATTTCATTTCCTAGAAATAGTTGGAGAGATGATATAGAATGAAATGTTTATCTTGATGTGTGAATGTTGTAAAGCTTAAGATTCTTCTTTTTAGTTTTGAGAAATTTGTTAAGCTGCTTTGGATTGACCTTGGAATTGATCTTTTACACATAATTTTCACATTAATAAACAGAAAATGCAGCGCTGGCATGGGAATATTTGGGACAGCTTTTACACAAGATAGAATTCGGAGGACTTTTACATTTTGACTAAAGATGTTCACATATATGCATTTTTGGGAATATTTACCATAAGCTTAAGTTAAAGTTAGTGAAAAATAGTGAATCTTTATGCTATAATACTTAAATTGGTATAGGACTCAAGTTTGTGATATTTTTAGTTATAATTTGGTTTTAATCTGTTGGTTTGGAATTTAGAGCTAGGATCTGAAAACAATAAGATGAGTAAATTAGTAGCTAAAGATAACTTATTATAAGCTTGACTTATCTCGGGTGTTGGTCTTGATAAAAGTTATATATATTGAAAGGAAATTCTTCCCCGAGAGATAGCATGAGCATCGAGAAGGCAAAGGATAAACTGATTCCAGTAAGGCATCCTCGGTTTTAAGGTAGTGTATTCTACATTAGGTCTTAATTCCTGAATTATCTGCATGATTGCATATAGAATATTGTGTGCTAATCGGTTATACATTATGTGATCTGTTTATGTTGCTATAATGTGAAAAATGTGAATTTTGGAAATATGATGGTATTGAGAGAATTGGAATTTATCCGTTTATTTGATATGATACAGTGTGCAAATCTGTTATGTAAAAGATTATTGGAAATGCGCATTGAGATGAAAATAAGTATACTTGACCGTGTTTAGGCCCCGTGCTTGAGTGTGTTTTGTGGGTACAATTGGCATGCCATAGGACAACAGCACTGCATTATCTGTGTTCACTCGTCTTCTGGATAACCGAAGCGAGGATCGTCTGAAATCCAATCTGATCTGTCTCTGATCTGTTTGATCTGTCTGCACCCTTAATGGGTGGTCTGTGCGGAGTTCTCTATAGGACAAAATCCGCGTCTGCATCTGATTCTGATTCTGTTTCTGATCTGGTCCGCGTACCCTATTTTGTCACTAAGCACTTGAAGGGGCTACATGTATTTGAATATGTGAAAATGTTGATGATCTACTTATGTGTTGCATATGTGTTGGTGACTGGTTAATAATGTCATGTATTATGTGTTTCACTCGATTATTGGTGATATGTAATTTATTTTGTATTCTCATATGTGATTTACGAATTTTATACATGATTATGAATCTGATAAACTTCATTAGATCAAAGTTTGACTACATAAATGTAAGATTTTACTATTGTTCGTTTCTGATATTAAGTATATGTGCATGGATATGGCGATGTTGGTTCTGGAGTGTTTAGTAATCAATAATAGTGTAAATGTATAGGTTGCATAACACATACTTAACTCTGGAAATTAGGCTCAACATTTCTTTCCCCCTTGCAGAGTGCAGATTAGAGGGTCAGACTAGCTCTTTTGTTGTAGCTGATGTAGTCAAGTCACTGTCAACTCCTCTTTTACATTCGGGTAATTCTCTTGTTATGCTTGTTGTGGCATGTAGAGGAAGTAGAATGTTTTTGAAACGTTTAATTATTTCATACATTTTTGTTAAATATGTATATTTTTGTTAGATTAATGCCACGTGTCATTTAATAATCCAGATTTTCATGATAATAATGCACACCGACCAATAATGTACCATTATAGTTTAATAATGCAGATTTTCATTCTAATAATGTACACCGACCAATAATGTAGAATTTTCGTCAAATAATGCAGATGATCACAATCATCCAATTCAACGATCCAAGGGCTGTGATCTGTTTGAAGCTTAACATAAAAAGCTGTGAAGGAGATTAATACAACCCTATATATATAGATGTTATATTGCAGTTTTTCCGTTTGCCACGTAATGAAAAATAATTCATCTATAAACAAATAAAGAATCAATCCAGGATTTTCTGTTAAGTTGAATTTTGTACCAAAATGTGACATCACTTATTCAATTATTAAATTAATCGTGTAAGGGGTGTTACAGGAGTAGTATTTTTATAATCTGGATTATTTTTATTTGGACAGAGCTCCTTTCTTCACAAATTTTATCAAATAGTAGTATTAAAATTTGTATAGGCCATTGTCAAGATTACTCTTTTATGGTTATTTTTACAAATTTAGTTAATAAGCAATTCAATTTCCAGATTTGATTTTTAAGTTCAAGTTGAAAGGAATTGTGCGCGCGCTACCATTATCACCAACAGTGTGCTGACTGCTGACTGCTGAGGCAACACCGATGGATTTCGCCGCCTCAATCGTCTCTCTTCCCCCATCTGCCACCCTCTGTGCGCCAAAGATACAAATTCAGATAGAGCCCATTTCGCCTAAACCTAATCCCCAAAACGGGGGTCTCAATTCTTGCAAAAATCTTCAAGAAATAAAGCAAATTCATGCGCAATACATAAAACACGGCCTTGTAGCTGACCCTTCTTTACTAACAAAACTCATTGCGAAGTACTCAGAGTTGGGCCTTTCTGAAAGCTTGGAGTTTGCAGAAAAAGCATTTAAGATGTTCAAGAACAGCCGAAGGGATCGGACTAGTAACATAATTTACCTCTACAATTCATTGGTGAGAGGAAATTCATTAGCTGGAGCTTATAACGAGGCTATTTCGCTCTATGTGGATATGTTGATTGATGATTTGGAGCCCGATAACTATACCTTTCCGTTTGTTCTCAGCGCATGTGCCAAAAACTCGAGCCTTTTTGAAGCAATACAGATTCATGGCTCCGTGGTCAAAAGGGGATATCACAATGATGTATTTGTATCGAATTCCTTGGTATATTGTTACGGCGAATGTGGCGACACTGATAGTGCGAGGAAGGTGCTCGACGAAATGCCTGACAGAAATGTTGTGTCCTGGACTAGTTTGATTTGTAGTTATGCGAGGCGAGACCGGCATCGCGAGGCGATCTCTCTCTTCTTTGAAATGGTGGGAGAGGGAATTGAGCCCAACGAGCTCACTGTGGTGAGCGTTGTCTCAGCATGCGCCAAGTTAGGGGATTTGGATTTGGGGGAGAGAGTCTTGAATCATGTTGAATGCTCTGAGCTCGAATTCAATGGTGTTATGGTGAATGCAGTTGTTGATATGTATATCAAATGTGGACGTGTAGAGAAGGCGAGACAAATTTTTGACGAATGTGCTGATAAGGATTTGGTTCTTTATAACACATTGCTGTCGAATTATGTTAAGTTGGGGATGGCGACAGATGCACTCGATGTGTTTCGTGGAATGCTTGATATTGGGGTGAAGCCGGATAACCGTGGTGTCTGTGATGGCGTCTTCAGCTGAACTCTCCGAGCTGTTCTTGGGGAAGCAATGCCACGCGTATGTCCTGAGGAACTCACTATGGAGTTGGGACAGTGTTGGGAATTCACTCATTGATATGTACAGCAAGTGTGGCTGGCAAGGGCTCGCTCGTAGAGTGTTTGATCAAATGTCGAACAACAGGACCGTTGTGTCGTGGAACTCTCTCCTTGCAGGTTTTGCTCGGAATGGTGATGTTGATTCAGCCATTGGAGCGTTTGATGAGATGCCTGAGAGGAATGTCGTGTCATGGAACACGATGATCGGAGCTTTGGTAGATGAGAGCTTGTTTCTTGACGCGATTGAGCTCTTCTGCTTGATGCAGAGCCAAGGGATAGCTCCAGATGAGGTGACGATGGTGAGCGTGGTAACAGCCTGTGGCTATCTTGGAGCATTGGATTCTGCGAAATGGGCGTATAGCTACATCAAGAAACGCGGTTTTCACTCCAACATGCGTCTCTGCACCGCTCTTGTCAACATGTTTGCTAGGTGCGGTGACACTCAGAGCGCAATGGAGGTATTCTGGTCGATGGAGGAGAGAGACGTCTCCGCCTGGACTGCAGCAATCGGAGCGATGGCCATGGAGGGGAATGGGAAACGAGCCCTCGAGCTCTTCCATGAGATGGTCGGACGAGGGATTGCACCTGATGAAGTAACTTTCAGTGAAGTTCTTGCAGCATGTAGCCATGCCGGTTTGGTTAAGGAAGGAATGCTTATGTTCAATAGTATGAAGGAATATGCAATCACGCCGCACGTCATCCACTACGGATGCGTCGTTGATCTACTAGGCCGCGCTGGTTTGCTAGACAAGGCGTTCGAGTTCATAGACGCGATGCCCTTGGAGGCGAACAGTGCAATATGGGGGGCGTTCTTGGGTGCATGCAGGAAGCACGAAAACGAGAAGATGGCTGCGCGTGCTGCTAAGATGTTGAGCGAATGTAGCGGTGATCAGACGGGAATCCACGTCCTCTTATCGAACATCTACGCATCCACCGGGAGATGGGGCGACGTTGCTCGAGTCAGGATAAGTATGAAGGAGCGGGGCATGAGGAAAACAACGGGTTCGAGTTCGATTAAGGTTGGCGGAGTCGTTCGCGAGTTCACTTCCGGTGACGAGAGCGTGGGCGCAACCGCGATGCTCCAAGAGATTGAGGCAAGGCTCAGAGATGCGGGGCATGCTCCTCATCTTATGGACGTCTTGCTCGACGTGGACGAGCAAGAGAAGGAGTACTTGCTCAGCCGACACAGCGAGAAGCTCGCCATCGCGCACGGCCTCGTGTGCTCTGCTCGTGGAACGCCGGTGAGAGTTGTCAAGAATCTCAGAATGTGCTCGGACTGCCATTCCTTCGCAAAAATGGTTTCGAAAGTGTATGATCGAGAGATAGTTATTAGAGATAACAAGAGATTCCATTTTTTCAAGCAAGGTTTGTGTTCTTGCCATGATTACTGGTAAAACATAATGCATTAGCTTTGATCAAACACCTTTGACTACAAACTATCCCCAAGTGAAGATCCAAGTTTAGAGAAAATGGCGTCGCTAAAAGCATGATGAATAGGGTCAGATGAGCAAGAAGATGTGGGGATGAGGTTCGTCGGATTATCTCTTCCATGAGCTAGATGCTCCGAGCCTCTCTTCGTCCTCTGCTTGATCGAAGCTCCCAGTCCAGTCCATGATGTGTACGGAATAAAGTACTATCTCGCAGAATTAATGATGTTCAAATTACTTTCAGAATTACAGAAAATCGAGTCAAGCTGCGTAGTTGTTTTCCTATATTTTTATTTTTGTTCTTGTTAATATGTGAATATCAGAGTGGCTTGATTTGGGTATGCAAATCAAAGTTGATTTTTTTTTGATGTATAATCAAAGTCGTGTCGTAAACTTTTGGAATTGTTGAGCAAATATATAGCGCAAAATGAATGGCTCAATCAACATGTAATTGGCCCATATTAATCTATATTGATGGACTGACCCATATAGAAGTTTAGACCTCCAAGTGAAGTTTGATTAACTGGAATTGAATAGTCTGATGGAATGTCTGGGACTAAACGTCCATAATCAGACAAATATGTGTAATGCCCGTCCCTTTTTTACCCCCTTTCGTTTTGTGTAATGCCGAACTAGAGATTTTTCGCTCTCTTGTTTCATTGGATTAAATGGAACCCGTTATCATTTGGTTGATACTTAATGTCATTTGTTCGCAAAACAAAGGCTAAGTGTTAATCGAACAAATTAAAACAAACTAATGTATAATTTCAAAATATGATGAACGTTGTGAAGGAATACGAAGATGTCCCTCCAGAACCAAAGTGTTCGCAAACAATCCCGAATAATACTTTAACTTACATAAACAAAAAAAAAGGAATATAAAATACTATTACAAGAATTATTCATGAATGGGCCAGAAAGTTTAAGAAATTGAATCTTGTAATGCTTGCACTTTGGGCCACTTTTTCCCAAGCCGAAATTCGCACTCCCCCACGACCAGAGTCCGATCAGCCGGCGAGCCCAGGCAGCGACCCGTGGCCCGGGACGGATAGTTGGCAGCCAAGCCTCCCCTCACCTGCAAAATAAGAATAGTCTTCTTACAAGGAAACAAGAGAAATTAAGGAACTACCATCAGAGGAAAATGACAACTCTCCTTTAACCATAGGAGATAAATGACTCACCAAAGAGAGCAAGTCAAATCTAAACAAATGAGAGTACCTAGTACTACAAATCCAAACAAATGAGAGTTATTAGCTAAGTGCCTAGTACTACATATACCACCAAAACTCCTTAAGTAAAGGTACTACAAGGAGATCAAATAAGTGGATATGCTGTCCATGAAAACAAATGAGGATCAACCCCATTTAATTCCCCAAAGTACACCAAGTTTTTGCCTATATAGAACGAGTAGATAGCCGAACATAGATGCAATACTCAGTATAGCAGGATAATAACAAACTCTTCCAGCGAGTAAGAACACACAAGTTCGCATTAATCATCAACCGAGAACTCCAAAAATTCAAAAAAATTAGAGGGGAATAGGGAAAAGTGACTTAGCTTAGTAGTTGAGGCTGCCTGACGACGGAAAGCATCGACGGAGCCCCGCAGGCAACTGCATGCATGCGGTCACGGAGGGAGCCTGTCCACCGCGAAGCTGATGCCGGGAGAAAGGCGACGCCTCTCCCCTGTCGGCGACTGCGTCGGGTGAAGGGACTCGATGGAGATGGCCGATAACAACGATTCACCTCTGTTCTCTTTCGATTGGGGCTTCCCAGGTTTCATTTTGGTAGAAGAGTAGAGGGAAAAGCCGAGACGGAGGGCGCCGTTGAGGCTCCGGCAGCCCGTCGGGAGTGGCGATTTCACCGTAAGAAGAAGAGAGAGAAATTTTGCGCTAGGGATTTCAAATGCAAGAGGAATGTGAATTGGGAAAGGTATCGATGGAAGGGAGGAAGGAATAGGATACCCATTTAATTAATTAAGTGTGCTGCTGGGCCACCTTGATTAATTCATTTGGGCCAAGTTGAATAAATTGAAGATTTGGGCCATAATAAGTAGGATTAGTTTGGCTGCCAATTTAATAAATAGTTGAGTTGGGCTTGGTAATTAAGTTATGTGGGCTGTGAATGTCTTTTGAGCTTGGAGCTTAATTATTTAATTCCCAGATTTAATTTAGTGCTCCAATACTTCGCATAGAAGGTAATGCTCTCTTTGTTAAAGGAATAATTTTGTAAGCCTCCACATAGATTAAATCTCCCGATTTAATTAATGCTCAAGGACTTTTAGAAAGTAAGGAACGAGAAATAAAATGACCATGCACATAGGATGCATTCACGTTTAAGTTTTCGGCTTCCTAAAGCCTAAATTAAGTATACTTTATTTTTTCTAAAGGGACGTCTTCGCACGTCGAGTAAGACCAAGTCAAGAAACTTTCGGTTAAGGAATTAAGCTTTCGAGGTGGACATTCTTTTCGAAACGTGATTTTAAGATGAATATGTGAATCTTTTCTAAACATGTTTGTCATGTCTTGTTTTGCTTTTATGATTATTTATCTGTTTGGCTATGCCAATCATGTTAAATCGAATTCGGGTCCCAGTAGGGCTGAAAACCCTACTCGGACTAGTGTACACATATGGGGACTGAGAGCTAGCTTTCGAGTTGGCCAGTCTAGTGACCCTCGTGGAATGTGGCCACATTCTCGGTTCACATACGTTCAGATATGGTATCTATGTTCATGTGATTGCGCAATCAATTTTATGAAATTAAAGGAAATTTTAGTGACTCGGGCCTTTTAAATAAAACCTCGTGTTCACTCAACTGTGGCTGACAAACTTGAATGAAACATATATTTTTGGCACTATGTCCACTGAGTATATTAAGTACTCAGCCCTGCATGTTTCTTTTCTAACGTGCAGGTTGAACGTGAACGAGGAGGCGAAGGTATTGAGTTATGGTTTTTAACAAGTAGCAATAGGTAGCCCAAAGTAGTGTGTCTTCACACATGCTGCTTTGTCTTGGTCTCTTCCGCTGCAATAGGATTATGTACTAAGAGTTTATGAACCTAGTTATTATACTCTGATTTCATTTTGACTGTGTACCATTTTCGCCTTCGGAATTAATGGTTTGAGTTTGACTTATTCCTTATGTTTATCCCTTTGATTTTGAGACTTTTTAGTCACAATATAGCTGCGCTCACTAGCACTAGGGAGATGTGGTCGTGAGACTGAAAGCTATTTTTCATTGTTTGATGGCATAAAGTAGTAGTACTATATTTTATTAGTAAACAAGATGTATAAGTAAGATAGATTGAGTAAAGACAAGGTTAAGGAAAATGTAATCCCAATCCTTTCGGTGATGACTTGAAAGCAGCATTATTCGCATGGAATTTGTTTCACTTTTACAATCTTGGCGGTTAAAAGGGTTGCTTCACAAGAATCCGAATTGGATTCAATATGGGGCAAAAAAATTTTAAGGTGGCTATATAATAATGATATTCAACCTGGGATGCGTAATAGTAATAGGATTTGTATAGGATTAAATTAGTCACGTGGATGATGATGATATGGTTAATCATAAAATATAGTTGAATTGTGGCATTATAAAGGTGGACCAAGATACATTGTCACATGCCGAGCTTTTGAAATTGAAAAAACGCAACTGATCAAAAGATAAAATGGATCATGATTTTTAAATACAAATAATGATGGCAACCGAATGACCCATAATTCTACTAAATTAGTACTCCATTTGTTAGGACTTAAAACTATCTCAGTTTATTATGATCCAAATCAATTTTGTAATAGAGTAGATACTAATGTCGCGACCAATTTAAATATTCTTTACGGAATTGGTCTATAGATATAATGCATATTAAATCTCAGATTATTTAAACTGTTTCAATTAAATTATAGCCAATTAGATTTTGTAGAAAAATCGGCTGAAACACGTGTTAAAAAAATAAAAGACTCTACCAACGTTTGGGTCTTAGGTTCAAACCCCACCACCCGCTGGGAGACTTTCGGCCTTAATCCACAAATCTGGTCGAGCCGAATTAGTTGGGTTCCGCTAAGGGCAGGTTCGATACATCTGTGTTCAAACAAAAATAAAATAAAATAAAGACTACTTTGTTACAAATTGTGAAGTTGATCTAATTTGCTACAAAATTTGGATCGGCCCGGATCGAATTTATTCAATGAATGAGATTTAATGTAATTATATCATAATCATAATAATAATCGACTGATGGTGACTAATAAAAAATACTGAAACCAAAAGAATACATATCGGTTTTGGTTAAAAAATAAAGATGAAAGAACCATGATCAGTTTAAAGAATTTATGTTTGAGAAAATAAAGAGAATAAGTTGAATAAATGGATATCGATTTGAATATGATACACAAATTGATGGAGTAGAATGAGTGGCGCTGAGTATGAGAACCACAAAATGCCCAAACATAATTTTCTCAGCATTTATTTCAATTTTTAATGCACTCACAACTTTCTTATACTAAAATATGCACACACACACACCACAAAATATTCTTTCAGTCTCCCTCATATCCAAGCAATGTTAGTATATTATGATTTGAACATATAGGAAAAGTACCATTAAATCAGGAGTAAAAGAGTTTACCGAGTTCCGTTTATTTTTCATTTCATGATTTGCTCAATAGTAATTTATTTTACTAAATTAATGCTAGCATAAATATAAATCAGGAAAGGAGATCAAATGATTTGCCAATTAAACTATGTGAAACTTTATTGCAAAGCGAACTATCGATTTGAACTTCTTTCAATTAACATTAATGTGAGCAAAGCAAACCATCAAATAATTCATAAATGTGTACGTTTAGGATTAGTTAAACTTCGTTGATCTAATTTTCCGTCTAAGTCATAAATTGACAAAAAATTAAACCATGCAAATAATTTTAATTTTCATTTGCAGTGTCATCAAGAGTTGGAAGAATTCATTCAGAAAACCATACCAATACTGAATATTGGTGTTCAACATGATGGGGTCTAACAAAAATAAAATAATAATCGCATGTAATTGCAGTATATTATATGCATATATTTATCAGAAAATGACCGAACAAAAAGGGAAAGGAAAAGATTTGATGATTTTGAAGAAGAGACCAATCTTCTAAAGAAAAGGATATAATCCACAAAATAAAAAGTGAAAAAGGAGAAGAGATAATAACTATTCATTCAATATGTTTGTAAAGCTATTCCTTGACTGTCTTCTCAATCTTAATTTGATTTTATATTTCTGGGCCGTGATCTATCAACGATAATATTATACTACTATATAGCTAGATTTTCATAAAAAATAGATTCTTTAATTGACTAACAAATCGTGTTTAATCATTTATCTTGGAGGGGAAATTGAAAATTTACAATAATTATTAGAGGGAACATCTTTTTTGGTCCACGAACTTTAACAAAGTATCATTTTAGGTCCGTGAACTTTGAAAATATCATTTAAGGTCCACCAACTATGAGTTAATATCATTTGAAGTACTTTTTACTATTTCCAAGTTTTTTTAGGCGAAAATACCCTCAATACCTTAAAGGGTGTATATTTTTAATAAATTTATCATATACTCATATTTTTTTATAAATATCTTTACAATATATTTTTGACAAATTTTCTAAATATAATTTGACCTTCAATATTATCATTTAATTTTGTGACATGCAAGAAAAGATCTTTATTCAATTTAAAAAAAAAAATTAATATAAAAAAATTGAAGAAGCAATTTTACTTGCATGTCACAAAATTAAGTGATAATATTTAAGGTCAAATTATATTTAGAAAATTTGTCAAAAATATATTGTAAAGATATTTATAAAAAATATGAGTATATGATAAATTTATTAAAAATATATACACTTTAAGGTATTGAGGGTATTTTCATCCAAAAAAACTTAGAAATAGTAAAAAGTACTTCAAATGATATTAATCTATAGTTGGTGGACCTCAAATGATATTTTCAAAGTTCACGGACTTAAAATAATACTTAGGCAAAATTCGTGGACCAAAAAAGACGTTCCCTCTAATTATTATATGTAGTAGTAGTATATAAATTTTAGTGAAACATGCTTTTTTTTTTACTTTTCTCTTCTTAGCTGGAGCACTAGCATGGTCCATGGTGTCTACTTCTTTACATTTGAAAATCAAATATCCACTTAACCACTAGGTCAGTTTTTTGCAATTTCAAAAATATATCTTTATATTTAGTTTTTATTGGACCTATTCTAAATTTTATTATTTGATATTTTCTTAGCAAGTTGTTATACATGTCAATTGTCATTTCAAACGAACTCATTATTTCCTAAATGAATCAATTATTTATAGAAAGATTCTTTCTTTGGCTTCAACATGAAATATCAAATATATGCTTAGATTCTTTGTTTGGTTTCATGTAGAATGAAAGTGGAAAAAATTCAATTGGCACCTATCATTTCTTCCCATGCCTGCATATATTCCGCAATAAAAAATCTTCATTAAGAGAATCTTAATAGTTAATTCCAACAATAAAATCGATTCACATTAGCAACTCATTTGAATCATGCTTTGTTAAAAAAATTGTTTTGAAAATTCTTTAATCATGGAAATTTTGCGTTCACATAATAAATTGTTAAAATCGTGATTTTAATAATAAAAACTAGTTAAAGTTTAAACCTAGTCTGATTAATGATCACGCTAGTTTTATTCGAAACTTATTATATTTATTCTAATATTTTTCTGTTTCCATCAAAGCTAATTAAAATTGTGATGGAAATGGTATAACGAATGGTTGTTACTAAATATAGCCTTTCGTATACTATGTTTGACCCCAAGGGAAAAAAGCAGTAAAAATCAACCAACCTCACTTTTTTAATCATGTCATGGTTGAGTGTAAAACCAAATAGTTTAGAGAGATATCTTGTCACATAAATTTGCATCACAATTTTGTTAAAGATAATCAAAGTAGGACCATATTTTTAGTCTTGCATGTCCTTTAGATATTCACTTCCCAATAAGGGCCCATGACTGGCTTAATTTTCAAACACTTCCCTACTTTATTTCCTTTATACTATTATTTCATCTCCCCTTTTCTAATTATAATATGAATTTTATTGGTGTATATATATGGTTTTAGAATAATTTTAATTAAATTGATTAAATTAAATATCATAGTCAAGCCAAATAAATTGAAATTTTGTAAGCCTTTGCAAAAGCACAGTCAGTATCTTTGGTATGTAAAATGACATCGCTTATATATTTTGAAAAAAAAAGAAAAAAAAATATTGGAAGTGTATTGGGATAAAATTACTTATAAGGTCATAATTGTTTTGTTTTCATTCATGTAATTATATATTCATGACCCAAACACAATGCAATACAATTAATATGATGGGGCACAAGGGCTTTAAATTTGACAATCAAGTCATCCACCCAATAAAAAAGAATTCCCCCAACCATGCAGAAATGGCTCTATACAAAATAATAATCATCACAAAAATTTGAGGACCCGAAAATAAGACAGTGGGTGCTTCACTTAGTTATATAGTTAGTGGAGTTATTTTTACTATTAATATGCTAATTTATTTTGTTTTTTTTTGTTGTTCTTAATTATGATTTATGGGACCAAATATAGCACTTGCGCCGTCAGCTAATTAAGATACTGCTAATTTTCCCATACTCGCATAATCTCCATAAATAATATGTTGCTTTGTCCAAACCCCTTATAAACAATGATGAGTATTGATTGATGGCTAGCTTACCCAAATTAAAGACATGGACAACTAGTCCTTTTTATTTTTGTTATGTTTTCAAGGCCGGTCAACTAAGTATTAGTATAAAGTAAGAATTAAATTAATGATACTACTAAGTGGCTTATATTGTTGTAATTCTTTCAATATATATATTCAATTTCGGTAAGGACATGGATTGATTCTAGATTATGATTATCGTTATGATCCAGATTTGTGTTTTAGGGGAAGTAAATAAAGCAAAGTATGGCAATAGATATGTTTATTAGAGATAGTGATATTAGTGATTAATTGAAAAGGATGAGCAGACATCCACAGTTTTAGACATCTGCCTCTGCATCGATGGCACTACAACTACCCAATTTTGAGCCTCAATTTCTTCAACAACATTCTTTAATCCCTAGTCCCTACCCTCTATCACTCTCACTCATTTAATTCATATTCTTTATTCCCTATTTTGTTCTATAACTTATTTACGTCAATTGATTTTTTATTTCTTATTTGATATTTCGATATCACAAAATCCCCTCAAGTTTAGCTTGATTTGCTAGTGTTTAAAAATTGAATAATGGGTAACGGACCCAATGAGTACAGGTAAAAGTGACCCATGAATTATGAGTTGGAGAATTATGTACTATGATGATAGTATGGGGTTATTGACAATAATATTTGCCCCTAATATGGAAATATCTGACTAAAAGGACTACGACTATGAGAACGGCTACACCTTAATCCATATTCATTATTGAGATTTTTTCAATTATAGTACTCTCCGTCTCCACTCTTAATAATTTTGGTAGGGGATCACACCACTTTTTATTTGAAAATTAATAAAGTATAATTGAGAAAAAAATTGATTAAAGTATCATTAATGAAAAGTGGATAATAAGAGACAAAAACTATTACGGTGCGTTATATTGCTAACTTATTAATACAGTGTATTAAAAATATCAACATGATGCCATTAAAAATGTCAACACATTATATTGAAATGTCAACAAAATTATGTGTTGGTATTTTAATGTTATCGTGTTGGTATTTTTAATACATTATGTTGATGAGTTAGCAGAGTTAGCTACTTAAGTAAGTTAGCAATTGATCACATCTTTATAGACTATATTATTAAAAATGAATAGACACTAATTTTTAAGAACTGGACCATAATAATGCAAAAAAGGAGACTATGGTTATCGACGAATGTAGTATACTTTTTGTAATAATATTTAATACTACTTCCTCCGTCCCCAAAGAATATGCACTTTGAAGACGGCACGAGTTTTAATGTAAAATTAGTAAAGTAAGAGAGATGTAGAGAGAAAAGATAATAAAGTATTGTTAGTGGAGAATGAGTCTCATCTTATTAGAGAGAAAGACATTCTAAAATTAGAAAGTGCATATTCTTATGGGACGGACTAAAAAGGAAAGAGTGCATATTGTTATGGGAAGGAGAGAGTATTAACTAGTGAGCAAATGTCCTAGATTTAAATCACAATTACCAATTTTAGATTAAGTTCGGCTAATAGTACGTTCTTGCCCATTGCACCCTTCTTTATGAATATAAAATGCTTAAAGCCAAAAATCAGAATATACCAATACAAATAAAAACAAAACCTATACATCATCAAAAGATATTAAGAAAATAATGTGAATAAGCTTACAAGGACAAAATCAACTAGTAAACAAACATAACAATGCCAAATTGTTCTCTCTTTTAAAAGAAATAGGAATATTGATCTAGCATCACGCAACATACCACAAAATTCCTCTCGATAGAGGGTGATAATATGGCCACAAAATGCACATCGAATAAATCATGAAATGCACATCGAATATAAATCATGAGAATGCTCAAGATTCTATTAAAAATATAACAATGACAACTATGGAACGTAATCAAATGCAAAACTCTAAATATTGTACAAACTTCAAACTATGATTTGTACCGTTAGAAAATATCAACAGATGATAAAATAATAGCAATAAAAAATGTCAACACAATGTCAACGGTTGATGCTGTGTTGAAATTGTGTTGACATAAAAATCTTAAAATTTTATACTGTGTTGACGTTGTATTGATACTGGATTAAAATGTTTAGAATTTGTACAATATATAAGTTTGTATTTTATCACTATCCTAACAACTATATCCCTTATTCCATGCAAACTAAAATATAAATTCGCATTGCCCAAGAAAAGCAAGGGAAACAAACATTGAAACAACATGAAAAAATCCTAAAAAGAATTACTCAAAAATCAATATCAATCATATATAGATATAAATAAAACTACAATTGCTGCTACTGACTAAACTCTCTCTTTATATGGGCAGTCTTTATTATGTGCTTTAACTTTGTGGGCATCACCAAATGCCGAAGAGGAAACAAATATTTTACTCTTTTTTACCAAATCTCTCATCGCTTTTGCTGACCAGAAAGGGGCAGGTCTTCGGGCAGGTCGTTTTAGGAATTCTACTGTAGCAAACCGCTGCCCCCCTCCTCTCATGCTGGGCCGGCATTTCGGACTAACTGGGTGCTTGGAAAACAAAGCTGTTCAAATTCTGTTCAAATTCGATTGATGCATTGCTGCTGAGAACGAGGCTCAGTTTCAATAAAAAGTTGAAATTGAAATTGTAAAAAAGAAAATCACCCCTCCCCCCTCTCTCTCTTTCTCTCGAATTGGCATTCTCTTGTTCTTAAGTTAGTCTTGTCTCACTCATTTTTGACTCATCCGCAGTTGGGGTAGTGAAGTTGGGCTCTTTTTCTACTCTCTTCTCTCTCTCAAACAGTCGCATTCAGTGACTGTATTGTGTCTGTGTGACTGTGTGCAGTGTGAACCGTTTTCATCAAGAAAGGAAAGACTGAATCTTGTGAGAGATTCTTGCCATGATGCGAATGCTGAAAGATTGTAGCTTTTTTCCAAATTTGAGGATGCATATGTGAGAATTTCGTTCTTTTGTTACATCAGCCTTGCGATTTTTTGTTATTCTTGAGTTGATTTTAGCAAAAGTTTAGATTTTGTTGGTCTAGTGGGGGTGGGGGTCGGGTGCAAAGTGTTGAAGTTTGCCGTATGAAAGAATAGTGTGCAAAGATGAAAGATGGAAATACCAAGAAATCCGAGGTTTTTATTTTGTTTTTCCAATTTGCTGAATCATATGTAATGTATTGATGTATTTTTTTTTGCCGAGATTAGTTTATATTGATTTTTTTGGGTATAATTTGAAGCTCTCATGGTCGAAGAAACTGGTCAGAAAATGGTTCAATATCAAGAGCAAAAGTGAGGAGTTACAAGCTGAAGAAGCTGTTTATGGAGGTTGGTGCATATTGTTTTTTTGTAGTTTCTCCTCTTCCTCCGGTCATTTTGTGTGTTTGTGTCTTTGACTGCATCAATTATACTATATTACTATGTATTAGTGATATTGTTCGATTGGATGCTTCAAATGAAAACAAACAATTTGCTGATTTTCAATTCTGCTGTTTTGTCTTTCACTGGTTGCAAAACAATCAATGTTGGGTTTGTTCCTTAAAAATTTCATTTTCTACAAAAAAAAACAAGCTATATACCACTAGTATTTTTCTTCACTCCGATAGTTCTGCACAATTTAAACATAACCTTGGTTTGCAAAGGTTCAACTGCTATGGTGAATATCTATGTCTAAATTAGCAGAGATCAAGGGGCTGTGTGATTTAGAGAATTGGGGTATTAGAGGTGATATAAATATTAATTTTCTCTCTCTTTAGGTGGTGATGTTGAATGGAGGAACAGCTTTTCTGAGAGGGAACCATCCAGAGTCAAGAAAATTAAAACAGGTCTGCGGGATCATATTTCTTATCTTGAATCTTAAAAACTCTAAAGTTCATGGACCTGTACAGAATTTGAAGTTTATTAAAATATGTTGTATCTAACTAGGTTGTTTATAAATCTTGTTATGGTTTCCTTGATATTGATTATGAATAGGATAATCAAGTTTTCATTCTGCAGAAAAATCAGCAAGGAACATCGAGCGCTCCTTTTCCCGGTCACGTTCAAGGCGTGGGAGAGCTTACCTTGATCACCCTCAGATCATAAACATACAGAACTACAGGTTTGTTTCATGCCATCAATTTTCTGAATTTCTCTTCTTTGCACGAGGTTTTGAAGTATTGTGTTTTTTCGAGCAGCCTCTTTGTATCGACATGGAACGTGGGAGGAAAGACACCACCGGGAAATTTGAACTTAGATGATTGGCTCCACTCTTCACCTCCTGCTGATATATACGTGCTTGGGTATGATTAATGATTTTTATTTGTAAGGGGACTTGTTATTATTTGATTTTAAACCAATTATTTTCAACATGAACAGGTTTCAAGAGATAGTTCCTCTCAATGCTGGTAACATTCTTGGTGCTGAAGACAATGGTCCTGCCAAGAAATGGCTTGCTCTCATTAAGAGAACTCTGAACAATGCCCCCGGCATGAGTGGAGGCAGCGGGCGCTGCACTCCCTCGCCTGTTCCTTATCCCGTTGTTGAGTGGAATGCTGATTTTGAGGGGTCAAGCAGGCACAAGGCCTCAACATTCTTCCCCCGTCGATCATTCCAGACACCACAGTGCTGGAGAATGGAAAATGACATGCCTGCCCCTCAGCCTCGCCTTGATCGGAGGTATAGTGTGTGTGATCGAGCAATTTTCGGCCATAGGCCTAGCGACTACGATCCGAGGGGTTATAGGCCAAGTGACTGTTCGTCGAGCCAGAGGGCAAGTGATTATTCTTCTAGCCGACGTCCGAGTGATTATTCCTGCGGACCCCGAGCAAGTGACTATTCATCCAGTAGGAGGCCGAGCGATTACTCGTGGGGCCAGAGGGCGAGTGATTTTTCGCGCTTGGGTTCAGATGAAGATTATCCTCCTGGAGATTCACCTAGCACGGTCTTGTATTCGCCGATGTCTTACAATGCGTACGAGCCACCGGAAAACGGGTACTCCATTCCCGGACACTCGAGATACTCTTTGGTAGCTAGTAAGCAAATGGTTGGGATTTATCTCACTGTTTGGGTTCGGAGTGAGCTGACAGAACACGTCAAGAACATCAAGGTTTCGTGTGTTGGAAGAGGATTGATGGGTTACCTCAAAAATAAGGTATGTGTTTACATCGATAAATCAATGTTCATAGCGTAACAATCTTACTAATAGGCTGAGATGTAATATCATTGCAGGGATCCATCTCGATTAGCATGTTATTGCATCAAACGAGCCTTTGCTTTGTCTGCAGTCACTTGACGTCCGGTCAGAAAGAAGGCGATGAATTACGACGAAATTCTGATTTCATGGAGATTTTGAGAAAAACAAGATTCCCTCGAGTTAACAGTGTCAACGAAGAGAAAGCACCCGGGACCATTCTTGAACACGAGTAAGATCCCCTATATGCTTGGTCATACTAGTACTACTGCACCTAAAAATTGCTGCTAACTGATACCATTATTGTAGTCGAATTATTTGGCTTGGAGATTTGAACTATCGAATAGCGCTGCCATACCGCTCTGCTAAAGCACTTATCGAAATGCAAAATTGGCGAGCGTTATTGGAAAAGGACCAAGTATGATTTTAGTTATCTTAAATCTGTTGAGTTGTATTTCAGAACTATTAGGATTGTTGTTCTTTGCAAATTGGCCAATTCAAATTCAAATGAATGTTTCTTGACAGCTGCGGATGGAGCAGAGGCGAGGTCGTGTTTTTGATGGGTGGAGAGAAGGGAAGATATATTTCCCTCCTACTTATAAATACTCACATAACTCAGATAGATATTCTGGAGATGACCTGCATCCTAAGGAGAAACGAAGGACACCTGCATGGTACGGATCAAGTTTCCTGCGTATAATACCCCTCATATTGAAAATTGTGCGAATGCTTATACAAAATGCTTTTGATATGTGAAGGTGTGATCGAATCTTGTGGTATGGTGGTGGCCTTCAGCAATTATCATATGTTCGTGGGGAGTCTAAGTTTTCGGATCATAGACCTGTTTCTGGTGTGTTTTGGGCGGAGATTGAGTCAACACCAAACCGGTTGAGGAAAAGCATGAGCTGCTCAAGCTCAAGAATTGAGGTGGACGAGCTGTTACCTTACTCACATGGTTATACAGAACTCTGCTTCTTCTAACAAAGGGGGAACGAAATGAATCTGGTACGAGTAAACATCATGCCTCTGATTTATACTTTGTCTCCATTTCTTGACGCGATCTGCATTCCTTGTTATCTAAATGACAGCAAAGTATATGCGAATATAGCAGTGTTTGGACCGCACATATCTTAACCTCTATAGTCGATATATTTTCGTAGCTTTTGTTACATGTAAACCATATTCCTCATTTAACAGCAAAAATACATGCCATTGAAATGGTGTTTTTCACACCTAAGTTTCTTCGTGTTGAGTTGCATAATACTTGTCTTTTCGAAACATTAGTGTCTACCTCATGTTTTCGATTGTGTTGTAAATCAGTTTACACATAAGTAGTTTTTGTAGCTTGAAATGATACCAAAGGTGTGCTAAAAGCTGCCCCATGTGTGCAGCTCGTGTCTCGTCTCTGGGCTTTTTCTAGGAGAGGAACGATGGGGACATCTCTCTGCCCATAAACCAAGCAAGGTAAGCCACTGCCTCATAACCTTTCAACACAAATGCTAGCATGCGCCTGACTTTTCTTGTCCAATTCACTTCCTCATATCTTCATCAGGATCAGATGTAGATATTTAACTTTACACGACGTCGCTTGATTGTCTTCTCCTCCTTCTGGAGCCAAAATTCATTTTCAAGATTCTTGAATTCCCGGCACTAGGCGACTACCGAGTTCCAAATGCACCTCGTTGACTAGGTATTGTGTTTTGGTCATTCCACGCCTCTGGTTGTCGAATGCTCGAGTTCATACAGTTGTCATAATGATCATCCAAGTGGGAATGCAGGATTCTTGTTTTCTTTCACTTTCTTTTGATTTTTGAGATTCTTTATTTGTTAGACCTAGATTCTTGACAAGGGAGTTAGAACCCTCTTTTTTTCTTTTTTTTTTTGGTTTTTTGTTGTATCATGAGTGAAGAAAAAGAAGAGAAAAGAATGTGATGTAACACTCATTGCTAACGTGGTATGAGAAAGAATACTATAGTATTGAAATTTGGCCAATGATTTATGCTGAAAAGTTGTTTCTTGGTTGCCTCCCATCATTCTCTTTGTCTGCTTTTCTTTTACTCCATTTCATTGAGGGGAAAAAATGAAGAGCAAAAGTTGAAAAATATGTTTGCAGATGTTGCAGGTTAAATTTTCATGTGTCTTTTACTGTGTAATTTTTTGTCATAGTTTTTAATATTCATCGACAGGCATGGGGTTGCGCACTAGTAAGTTTGTAATTATTGCAATCAGGCATTCAATTATATTATAAATATACAGTATTCTATTTATTTTGTTGGAGATTGTTACAAGCATGGAAATTCTTACATAATTGTGAGAGAGCATGCTTGTGTTTAGTGTCAGGTTTCATATGCTAATTGATTAATTACATTATTACCAGTAATTTTA
The DNA here is from genome assembly GCF_004379255.2 of Salvia splendens. Taxonomy (NCBI): domain Eukaryota; kingdom Viridiplantae; phylum Streptophyta; class Magnoliopsida; order Lamiales; family Lamiaceae; genus Salvia; species Salvia splendens. The sequence goes on from NC_056035.1 coordinate 33,581,056, forward strand.
TAGGATAACCTAAGATGACTGTTTCAGCATTTTCATTATCTGCAAAACTTTATTTTATGTTGCCAATATGTCCAATTAATTACTTTTGCTAAATATGATAAGTTGACTGCGCATTTGATATATGTACGATTTCAAAAGTTTTCAATCCATTTTGAAATTTAACATCAAATGGAAATCTAAATCTCAGTATTAAACTGGCGCAAAAATTAATTAGGGGAAACGGATAGGATATTATCAAGAGGTTGTCCTATTTTAACATGCTTTAAAAATTGGACTTGATTTGCATAGTAAGGTCGGTAACGATGAGATTTAGTTGAAATAAACCCCTTGATATAATAAACACACGAGGAAGTATTTTTTTTTACTTCTTTACGATTTTGAATTCGTAAGTTGATTTAGAATATGATACAACTATTTAATTAAATATTAGTAATTTAAATTGAATTAGCGACTGGAGATTTAGTGCTCCGTACTAATGATAAGATTCCAGCATGATACGAACACTAATCATCGAAAATTTTAATTAATAACTAATGATGAAAGGGATAGGGATGTTGAGGAAACTTTAATTTAGTGATGATGATGCATTCTAGAATACAACCTTAATGATAAGCAAATGCAGCTTTAAATTTAATTTTGTTTTAATGAGATGTCCATAAAAGTTGATGTCCTAGATTATAATTATTACGAATCTTCTCTTTTGTAGAACTATTAAATCACATTATATGTTGGACTGAGTATAAACCGATTCAAGGTTAAATTTGATGAGTTATATATCACCTTCTCATAAAATATGGAGTAGTCAATTTTACTGCTCCTTCTTTCCTATTAAATATAAAATATTTAGTTTTCTGGACAGAATTTTATGTAATGTTGTTTTGTGAGTTAATAAATAGAGAGTCAACAAACAACTTGATAATACTTTAGAAATGAAGTGAGTATAATTTTTTAGATAGAATTTGTCGAAGGGGAACAAGTTAAAGGATAAAGTCAAATCATCTAATTTAACAAAATCAAAAGGTTGTGTTGTAATTTTAATATTTAGTTTAAGCGTAATTTATGATACGAATTTGGATTATTTTTTAAAAAACCTATTTTCATTTAATTTTGAAAACCTCAAACTATGAAACGGTTAACTAGACTCTTAGATATGCTAAGCACATGCAAAACGAAATTTTATTTATTAATTTTAATATTTAAAAAAAGGTTTTTATTTTACATAATGTGTATACATACAAGAAAAAACACAAAATGAAAATTATTAACATAATTATTGATCTAGGTGTGAGTTCAAAATTCCGTGAGGTTTTTACTTGGGCTTGCAGGCCCAATTTAGTTTTTTGTATCAACATGCGTGATTCCGTTTAGAATGAGTTTGTTAACAAAATCAAATACCACATCCGACTTGGGCATAAAGATTTTTAATCTAAAAATCATATTCATACCTGTCTTCAAAATTAAATTTTTTTTACATTACCCGAATTTCATCTCGATCTCGATCTCGATCTCAATTTTCATGAGTATACCAAATTTCGTCACTCGTGAGTATTGCAAATTTTCATGAGTATACCATACCTCGTGAGTACACCATACCTCATGAGTACACCATACCTCGTGATTTGAAACCTTGTGTTTATGTTTAACTATACTAGAATTTCATATATATATATATATATATATATATATATATATATATGGTAGTGATCAAGATATAACTAATCTTAAGTGTATAACTAGAGAACAAATCTCAGCCACACATCATAATGGAACAAATATTATTTATTTTAATAATACAAAATAGGCCAAGGGTATTGATGAAATATAACCACGTATCATCACAGCCGCTCATCGCGAGTTGCCAAGATCAACGGCTGATATTCAAGTGCAACGGCTACTTCGGTTGAAGGCTGTTGAGCTGTTACAACTAGAGCGGTTTTTTGAGCTGGGAAGGAATGCGCAATCATTCGGGGTATAAGAAGTGATGGAAAGCGCATACAAGAAGCATGAAACGCGCCATCAACAAGAAGAGATAGTCATACACATTCACTTGATTAGCTTTAGAGAGAAAGTGAGATTAGAGGTGATTGTTGTTAAACTAGTTGTTGTATCTTGAGCGTGTTGTATTCTTCATTCGAAATCAATAAAGCTATCATCCTCCTCGCCCGTGGACGTAGATCGAAAGATCGAACCACGTAAATTGCTTGTGTTCTTCGTTGTGTTCGAGTGTGTGTGTGAGTCGGACGCCATCCACAACAAGTGGCGCCGTCTGTGGGAAGAAAGAAGGAGGAGATCTGATCGACGTGATCACTGATGGCGACGACTAGATTCGAGGCGGAGAAGTTCTCGGGGAAGAACGATTTTGGTCTGTGGCAGATCAAGATGCGGGCTCTATTGATTCAGCAGGGGCTCGATGAAGCAATCACTCCAATCGATCCAAAGGGAAAGGAGAAAGAGGATCTTGACGAGAAAGGAGTGAAGAGGAAGGCTGAGGTTGCGAAGAAAGCCCATAGTGCGATTGTTCTGAATCTCACCGACAAGGTCCTGCGCGAAGTCGCTAAAGAAACTACGGCTCTCGATGTGTGGACGAAGCTCGAGAGTTTGTACATGGCCAAATCTCTGGCCAACCGCTTGTACATGAAGCAGCGGCTTTTCTCATATAGGATTCTTGAAGATCGATCCCTCGCGGAGCAGATAGACGATTTTAACAAGAATCTTGATGATCTTGAGAGTGTCGATGGCCCCATGAAGAATGAGGATAAGGCCATTTTGCTTTTAAATGCATTACCTAAGAGTTATCAGCATCTAAAAGATGCAATGTTGTTTGGACGAAACGCTGAGACTGGCATCACTTATGAAGAAGTTCAAGGCGCCCTCCGATTGAAGGAATTGGAGAAGAATTCCTCTGTTTCGAATGAGGGTGGAGGAAGCCAGGCTCTCAACGTGAAGGGTTTCAAAGGCAAGAAGAAGAAGGCAAATGGTGGATTCAAGCCTAACCAACATCAGAAACAGAATGATGGGGGATCAAAAGAGACTAGAAGCTGCCATTATTGCAAAAAACCCGGGCACCTCAAGAAAGATTGTTTTTCTTGGAAGAAAAAACAGAATGAGGCGGGCCAAAATCAAGCAGATTTGGCTCAAGAGGAGGAGCCAGCTCAAGTCCTGAACATTATTGACAAGGAAATAGAGAAAGCTTGGATCATGGATTCGGGGTGCAGCTTTCACATCAGCTCATGCAGGGATTGGTTCGAAGATTACCTTGAAGCAACTGGATCGGTGATGCTTGGGAATGATCAAGTATGCATGGTGAAAGGGATTGGCAGCATAAGGCTAAAAACGAACACTGGAGCCATAAAGATCATCACACAAGTAAGGCATATTCCAAGCATCAAAAGAAACCTGATATCAGTTGGTGTTTTGGAATCAAAAGGCTTCAAGATTGTGTCAGAAAATGGACAGATGGTAGTCTCCAAAGATGGATTTGCTGTGATGAAGGCTAAGCGAAATAATAGCTTGTATTACCTGGAGGCTGAGACTGTAGTTGGCTCTTTGAACATTGCAGAGAAAGTTGGCTTTGAGAGATGGCACAAAAGGTTGGGACATATAGGTGACACTGGATTGAAGGAGCTGATCAGAAAAAGGATAGTTGAGGTTGGTGACTCAAAGAAGCCGGATATTTGTGAACATTGTGTCCTGGGAAAGAGTAAAAAGCTACCTTTTGAAACTGGAATTCACTCTTCCACGCAGATATTGGATTATGCCCATGCAGATTTGTGGGGGCCTGCTACTCCATTGTCTCTAGGTGGGGGAAAATACTTCTTGTCCATAATTGATGACTATTCAAGGAAAGTAAGAGTCTTCATCCTTAAAGACAAGTCTCATGCTTTTCAGAAATTCAGAGAATGGATTCTTGAGATGAAACTCAAGACTGGTAGGACCTTGAAGTACCTGCGCACTGACAATGGTTTGGAATTCTTGTCCAAGGAATTTGAGGATTTCTGTAAAGAGAATGGTATAAGCAGGCATAGGACTGTCCCAGCCAATCCGCAACAAAACGGAGTGGCTGAGAGAATGAATAGAAGCCTTCTAGAACGGGTTAGATGCATGTTGCTATCATCTGGTTTACCCAAGCATTTCTGGGGAGAAGCAGCCTGCACAGCTGCTATACTGATCAATAACTCACCTTCTTCAGCAATTGGGAATGAGATTCCCAACACCAGATGGTATGGAAGAAATGGCAACTACAGGTCGTTGAGAACTTTTGGATGTAGGACTTATGCCCATTGCAAGCAAGGCAAGCTTAATCCTAGAGCCTTGAGATGTGTGATGGTAGGATATCCACAAGGTGTAAAGGGATATAGGCTATGGTGTACTGAAAAGGGAAATCAAAAGATTATTATCAGTAGGGATGTGGTCTTTGATGAAGAGAACATGCCATTTCTCAATGATGGATCTTCTGCTGGAACAGGTCAGGAAACTGATGTGAATGAGTCTCTTGAACAAAAGGAGACTGGTAGTATCCTCAATCAAGGTGGAGCTCCTGAGATGAGTCCTAATCTGGGTGACAGTAGAGCATCAGATGAAGGTGGAGCTAGTGAGCCAGGAGATTCTGACACCCAAGCTGGTAGTTCAGAGACACCAGTGCTGGGTGGTGATGAGTACAGTTTAGCCAGGGACAGAGTCAGGAGGGTTATCAGAAAACCAACCAGGTTCAATGACTATGAGATGAGCTTCTTTGCTCTGTGTGTAGCTGAGATTGTAGAGCATGCTGAGCCCTCAAATTATGCAGAGGCTATCAAGAGCAAGGAAAGTAAAGAGTGGCTAAATGCCATGAGAGATGAGATTGACAGTCTGCTCAAGAATTGCACATGGATTTTAGTCAAGAACCCCTCAACTCAGAAGCTAATCAGCTGTAAGTGGATATTCAAGAAGAAGATTGAGGTGGGAGTGATTGAGCAGATCAGATTCAAGGCAAGGCTAGTTGCAAGAGGTTTTACACAAGAGGCTGGGGTGGATTTCAATGAAGTTTTTTCACCCGTGGTAAAGCACACTTCAATCAGGATCTTATTGGCTTTGGTGGCAAGAAATGGCTGGGTTTTACATCAACTTGATGTTAAGACAGCTTTTCTCCATGGAGACCTAAAGGAGACTATCTACATGAGGCAGCCTGAGGGGTTCGAGGTTCCAGGAAGTGAAGGCATGGTATGCTTGCTCAAGAAGAGCCTATATGGCTTGAAACAAAGCAGCAGGCAATGGTACCTTAAGTTTGATGAGCACATCACCACAATGGGATTTAGGAAATCAGAATTTGATAGCTGTGTTTTCATAAAAGAGAAAGAAGGAAATGCAGTGGTTTTTCTTCTCCTTTATGTGGATGATATGCTTGTGGCAGCTGCAAGTAATGCTGAAGTATTGAAGGTGAAGTCAGAGTTAGAGACTCGGTTCGATATGAAAGATTTAGGAGAAGCTAGAAGAATACTTGGGATGGATATAGTCAGAGACAAGCAAAGAAAGGAACTGAGGCTAGTTCAATCAGACTATGTCAGAAGACTCTTGGTTAAATATCAGATGAATGATTCGAAACCAGTGAGTACTCCTCTAGCAGCTCACTTTAAACTCAGCATGGATCAGAGACCCAAGAGTGATGATGAAAGGAGGGAGTTGGATAAGATTCCTTATGCTAACATCATAGGCAGCATCATGTATACCATGTTATGTACAAGACCTGACTTGGCACAAGCTATAAGCACTACCAGCCGATTTATGTCTGACCATGGTAGAGAGCATTGGAATGCTTTAAAGTGGTTACTTAGGTATCTCAAAGGCGCAGCAAAATATGGTTTAGTGTATAGAGCAGTTGATGATCAGCAAGGTGGAGGGCTTGTTGGATTTTGTGACTCGGATTTTACCTCAAACAGAGACAACAGAAGGTCTCAGACAGGTTTCATATTCAATCTATATGGGACTGCAATTAGTTGGAAGTCAGGATTGCAGCATGTGGTTGCATTATCCACAACTGAGGCGGAGTATATTGCCATAACTGAAGCAGTCAAAGAAGCAAAATGGCTTAAGGGGATCTTGAGAGATTTTGGTGAAGAACAAGAGGCTGTGAACATCTTCTGTGACAGTAGCAGCGCTTTAGCTCTTGCAAAACATCAAGTATTTCATGAGAGGTCAAAACATATAGATGTGAAGTTACATTTTGTGAGGGATGAAGTGCAGAAAGGAGAGGTCAGAATGATGAAAGTGTCCACTGATCATAATGCTGCGGACATGCTAACCAAACCACTACCAACTCTAAAATTCAAGTATTGTTTGGAGTTGGTGGGGCTCCGAGAGTGTTGAGGAACGAACTATGGCGAGGAAGGAGGTCGTGATGGATAGTGTGGTTAAGGTGGAGATTGATGAAATATAACCACGTATCATCACAGCCGCTCATCGCGAGTTGCCAAGATCAACGGCTGATATTCAAGTGCAACGGCTACTTCGGTTGAAGGCTGTTGAGCTGTTACAACTAGAGCGGTTTTTTGAGCTGGGAAGGAATGCGCAATCATTCGGGGTATAAGAAGTGATGGAAAGCGCATACAAGAAGCATGAAACGCGCCATCAACAAGAAGAGATAGTCATACACATTCACTTGATTAGCTTTAGAGAGAAAGTGAGATTAGAGGTGATTGTTGTTAAACTAGTTGTTGTATCTTGAGCGTGTTGTATTCTTCATTCGAAATCAATAAAGCTATCATCCTCCTCGCCCGTGGACGTAGATCGAAAGATCGAACCACGTAAATTGCTTGTGTTCTTCGTTGTGTTCGAGTGTGTGTGTGAGTCGGACGCCATCCACAACAGGTATTTTTGGAAATTACATTATTGTAAAGCACCAGAATTAAGGCGACAATTGATAAGTGGGGAGGAGGGCACGATCTGAAATGTGCGGATTCGAAATCGCCGGGGATTCTGTCGCCGAGCATCCTGGATTTTCCGGTGCTGATGCTGAGCCCGGTGACGCCGGCCATCAACGAGGAGGATAGGGCGATCGCGGACAAGAAATTCTACTTCCATCCGTCGCCGCTGACCGCGTCGGAGCCGCCGCAGCTGCTACTGCTGATGATGATTGGTTCCTTGATTATTCCTTGATGATGATGATTGGTTCCTTTCCTCGCATTGACACCAATCGCAAATCTCAATTGGCTCCGCATATTGCTGTAGTAATTGCTACAGTAGCCGTGGATTCCATTTCTTCTCCGATTATTATTAATAAATTGATTATTTATACATGTAAATAAGTAAGAAATCTCCAATCAAAAGGTAGTAAATTAATGCATGAGATGAAGAGAGAGAGAAACATACGAGTGCTGGAAGAGGTTGCGGCACTTTGAGAAGTCGAAGAGCTTGTCTGGGAACCCCACATCGCCACACATACTACACACATCTACCATTAGCAAAACACATCGTTGTTTATATCTTGATAATACGATTTTACTTCACTCTTGTTAGCAAAACACTTCACTATTAGCATGATTTTACTTCACTCTTGTTAACAAAACACATCACTATTATTCTGATTTTACTTCACTCTTGTTAACAAAATACATCATGATTTTACTTCACTGTTGTTAACAAAACACATCACTCTTAGCATGATTTTACTTCACTATTGTTTACAAAACACATCACTCTTATTCTGATTTTACTTCACTCTTGTTTACAAAACACATCACTCTTATTCTGATTTTACTTCACTCTTATTCTGATTTTACTTTACTCTTTTACTTCACTCTTGTTTACAAAACACATCACTCTTATTCTGATTTTACTTCACTCTTGTTTACAAAACACATCACTCTTATTCTGATTTTACTTCACTCTTGTTTACAAAACACATCACTCTTATTCTGATTTTACTTCACTCTTGTTTACAAAACACATCACTCTTATTCTTATTTTACTTCACTCTTGTTTATAAAACACATCACTCTTAGCATGATTTTACTTCACTCTAGTTTACAAAACACATCACTCTTAGCATGATTTTACTTTACTCTTGTTTACAAAACACATCACTCTTATTATGATTTTACTTCACTCTTGTTTAAAAAACACATCACTCTTATTATGATTTTACTTCACTCTTGTTTACAAAACACATCACTCTTATCATGATTTTACTTCACTCTTGTTTACAAAACACATCACTCTTATTATGATTTTACTTCACTCTTGTTTACAAAACACATCACTCTTAGCATGATTTTACTTCACTCTTGTTAACAAAACACATCATTATTAGCATGATTATATTGCAATTTGAGGCTTCAAAAGCGATTGTGATGCAGATGAACAACAGAGTAACAGAATCCGTAATCATGCTCTTCCAGTTGAAACTGTAATCAATCGTGAATGAGCGGTGTTGCTGATTCAATTTCGTTGAAATTAAGCATTGTTGCTGAGGAAGCGCAGCTCAATTTTGATAATCAACACAAGTATTATTTAAATTGTCGTTGTTGCTCCGATCATTCTCACCTCTTTCCCGACGCCAATTAGCTCAATCACGCTGCTAACAATTAGATTATTTACTTTTCACGGCATGGATAATAAAATCTAATTAAACCATACAAATAATTAAAGATGAAGAAGTCTTCCAAATCCCAGAAATTAAAGATAATTAAAAGATAGCAAAACTCATCAAAGCCTCAAAGACAAATCAAAGACTCCTCCGACGCGGTATAGTACGACGACGAGGAGGAGGAAGAAGGAGCCGAGGCGGAGGACGGCGAGTAATCATAGTCGATATTCTTCCTCGCATTGCGGCGCTCGAGCCTCGGCTTCGAGCTGGCGGCACGGTGGCTCGAGCTGGAGCTGCCGCCGGTGACGGATTCAGAGTCACTTTTGCGATGTTCGGCGAAGATTTTGGGAAGGCGATGCATTATTGCGATTGCACGGAGCAAAATCCATCAATCGGGAAGCTGGTGAGCTTCCTTCGGTGGAGAAACTACAGTTTGCAATGACGTAACCTAATTTTGGCTATGCAATGACCATTATACCCCTGCCTTGTTATTGTGGAGTAAATTTGTGATTGAGGGAACTAATTCCTCTTTAAATTAGAAAATTACATGTATTAATACTAGCCCTTGATTTTCTTGATCTTGTGGCTGTGATTTGTTCTCTAGTTATTTGGTTAAGGGGTGTTTGCCATAGATCACTACCCTATATATATATATATATAGGGTCGTGATAATATACAAACTCCCTAAGATACAAACTATGCAAACTATAATCTCATCCATTAAGTATATTTAATCGACGGTTCTAATTTATGGGCTCTCAACATGTCAACATAGCTTATAAAAGATGTCACCAAGGGTTATTTTTGGGACAAAAATTATAAGCTAAAATAACAAAATCCGTTTAGATTAAGGAATCCCAATAATATCGGCTATTCATCGCACCTCTCATTTATCACGTCTTCCCTTTTCTCTTCCATTCCATCAATTAAGCATGTTCAATGCTCCACCCATTAAACACGTCTCACCTCTCCAATTTCCTCCATTCCACCGTTTCGAATCTGTACTCCACGCAATCGCCGTTCTTCAAGGATCGCGTTGACATGAGTTCTGCGAGGCGAGCGGGTCAAGCGGCTGGAGCGTCAGCCGGAGGTGAGGTTTTCGTTGAAAACCCCAATTTTCATCAACAATGTCAACAATGTCAACAACAATGGAAAATCATACATTTCCAATAATGTTAACACCAAATGTCAACAGCAAACTAATAATGTCAGCAACACACTTTCAGCAATGTCAACAACAAAAATAACAGGAGGAGCAACAACAAAATCAAAGCAGAATGTGATCAACACACCATCAACGATGTCAACAACAATGTAAACAACAATTCTAAAATCATTCGTTTAGCAACAATGACAACACCAACTCTAAAACTGTACATTTCCAATAATGTTAACACCAAATGTCAACATCAAATTAATAATGTCAGCAACACACCTTCAGCAATGTCAACAACAAAAATAACATGAGGATCAACAACAAAATCAAAGCAGAATTGGAGTGAAATGAGGATGTATGTAACTGCCGGCAAAAAATATTTCCATATACACCCCCCGCTGACATAAATTGTACTGCCCGGTGACATCGAATTTGTAACCTCCTAACAGCAGTAGATTAGTTACAATGATGGTGTGTGATTAGAGTTTGTAGTTTGCATGATAAATGAGAGTTTGTATTTGATCACACCTCTATATATATATATATATATATATTTACCGTTATTTTCAGTGCTTATTAATTGTGCATCATGGGATGTCACAACTTTCGTTGAAAGGCGTCCATTTATTTTTAGTCTTAAAATATGAGTACGATGAATTAGTAGAATGTGCTGTGTGTATTACTAAAAGTAGTAAAAACAAGGGTGTCAATTAATTGTTGACGGACGGAAAAAGAATTTGGTATCAATTAATCGTGGACTAGAATTTAGCTATTTTGAAAATTATACTATATGTTTGTGAGAATGTGAAAATATTAATTACTATGTAAAACTTCACTGCGTCTATAGTAAAATTAATTATGTGTATATAGTTTTGATTTTTAATCGAATTCTAAATTAATATGCATCTATATAGTTTTAGAGGATTAAATATTTTTTACGTATGTACATTTGTATATTACTATAATTCAACTATTTTGAAAATTATATATGTTCATGAGAATTGCTTCCTATAAAAAATAAATTTTAATTCACAGCTCATAAGTCATAAGCCCAGCTAAACTATGGATTCATGAACTGGATCGGCTCAACTATGGATTCATGAACTGCAAACTTAGTATATCATTCCAAACAATGATTCATAAATAATTTGAAGAGTAAATGTCAATTTTGGTATTTTTAGGTCCTTTTGAATTGGTACTTTGATTTTTTTACGTTGTAGACAGCAGAAATGTTGGATTATAGCTATAAGGTCATGCAGCTTTCTCTAAAAAAATTTCACTAAGAGAATTTATTTTTGATCCAAGGACATGCAAACGAACTATCATGTATATCGTATTTTGGTATATTGTGGAGATGAGCTTTTTTGCACTGGAGTTATTTATTTAAATGTTTTGTTTCCTTCATCATTGAACCTTGCTCTTGTAATTGTTGGAAATATGAGGCTTTTCAAAGCAATGAGAGTGCATGGTAGGATCCAGTGGAGCAAGCAATACAAGATCAAGAAGTATTTGAAAGTTAGTTAAAGACTAACGGCTACTAGCCGTTGGAGATGAGCAGCGGTGTGTAACCGATTCAAGAAGGAATTCTTGTTTCTTCTTTGGGTAGTTCTTGCTAGTATAAATACTTGTAGAGTGTGAGAAGTAGTGTGTGAAAAATTACTCATAGTTGAATAAAGTTTGCATTCGAAAATTCTCCACAAAAGAAATCTATCTCTTCTTTCTCATTTTTGGGTCTTCGTTTAAACAAGCCTTTGAGCTGCGGTTCTTGATCATCTGAGTTACAATTGGCGCCGTCTGTGGGAAGGCTCTAAGATCGATCAGGTGTTGTGATAATGGCAGCTAGACTTGAAGTCGAGAAGTTCACGGGGAGGAACAACTACGGCTTGTGGAAGATGAAAATGAGGGCCGTTTTAGTGCAACAGAGCTTGTCCTCGGTTCTGGCTTCGGATGAGTTGGATGGAAAGGGGAAAGCAGCTGCGCTAGATGATAAAGCTCAGGCCAAGCTCGAGGAGATGCAGCTGAAGGCGCATAGCGCCATTATTCTATGTCTTGGTGACAAGGTATTGCGTGAGGTGCAAGGTGAGAAGACAGCTGTAGGCATCTTGAAGCGGTTGGATGAAGTCTATTTAGCCAAATCCTTGGCTAATAGGCTATACATGAAAAGGAGATTGTATTCGTACAGTTTTACAGATGATAAATCTATTGTGGAGCAGCTTGAAGATTTTGCGAAGTCGGTTGATGACGTTGAAGCTGTGGATGTGAAGATTGCTGATGAGGATAAAGCAATCTTGATCTTGAATGCCATCCCTGATTCATATGACCAATTGAGGAATGCCATCATATATGGAAGAGACAAGGTGATCACATATAGTGAAGTTCATGCAGCACTAATGGCAAAGGAGTTGCAGAAAGGAAACCATAAACCCTCTCAGATTGCTGCAAAGTCCCTCAACATCAGAAAGTTCACCAAGAACAAGTTCAAGAAACAGAAGGGTGAGGAGAATAAAGGACAGAACTCTGGAATCAAAGAGGTACGATCATGTTTCTGGTGTAAGAAGCCTGGTCACCTGAAAAAGGACTGCTTCATATGGAAGAAGAAGTAGGCTGAAGAAAGAAAAGCTCACTCAAATCAAATCAGTGATGATGCAGAAAATGTTGCTGAGGTAATGAATGTTGTGGACAAGATTGAGAGGGATTCTTGGATTATGGACTCCGGGTGTTCTTTTCACATATGTCCACACAAAGATTGGTTCCAACTTGGAGTCAGCCACTGGATCAGTTCTATTAGGTAATGACAGAGCCTGCACAATTAAGGGAGTTGGAACCATCAAACTCAAATTAGATGATGGATCAGTCAGGATCTTATCAGAGGTCAGATATATTCCAGAAGTGAAGAGAAATCTCATTTCTTTGGGGACACTTGAAAGGAAAGGATATTCTTTTATCTCAGAGAAAGGAGTAATGAGGGTATGCAAGGGTCAATATATTAAAATGATGGCTCAAAGGGGTGGCAGCTTGTACTATTTGCAAGCAAGTGTCATAGTTGGTGAGACATATGGTTACAGGATCAGATTTCAGATCTTGGCATCTCAAGCTAGGCCATCCAGCTGAAGGACATTGAAAGCCCTGATCCAGAGGATGTTTATAAGTGTCACTGGCCTGGAGAAACCTGACCAATGTCAAGATTGCATACTAGGAAAGGCCAAGAAAATGTCATTTCCAGCAGGTAATCATTCTCTACAGCTCCTCTTGACTACATTCACTCTGATCTTTGGGAACCTTCACCAGTTGCAAGTCTTGGAGGAGGAAAGTATTACATGTCCATCATAGATGATTTCTCAAGGAAGGTTTGGGTATTCATATTGAAGGAGAAATCTCAAGCCATCATTACATTCAAGAATTGGTGCAAGCTCATGGAGAATGAAAAAGGGATTTTGCCTAAAGTGCTCAAGACTGATAATGGACTGGAATACCTGTCCAAAGAGTTTGATTCTTTCTGTGCTGAGAATGGAGTTAGAAGACACAAAACTGTCCCTGCAAACCCTCAACAAAATGGGGTTGCAGAGAGGATGAACCGCACATTGCTTGAGAGGGTGAGATGTCTTTTATCTTCATCCGGAGTTCATAAGAGATTCTGGGCAGAAGCTGTCACCACTGCAGCCTCTTTAATCAACAAATGCCCATCGTCTGCTATAGGAGGGTCCATTCCTGATGAGAAATGGTATGGTTCTACACCTAACTACTCAATTTTGAAGCCTTTTGGCTGTAAGGCTTTTGCACATATTAAGCAAGGGAAACTGGAAGCAAGAGCTTTGCAGTGTATAATGCTTGGTTATGAGAAAGGTGTAAAGGGGTACAGGTTATGGTGTACTGAGGCAGGGAAGCAGAGAATTATGATTAGCCGTGATGTCAAATTCTTGGAAAATAACATGCCTTATCTCACCAAAGCCATTGATGATACACAGAAAGGAAGCTCTAGTAGTTTGGAGCCTTCTGTGACACAGTAAGAAAGTATTTTGACTCAAGATACCAGCATTGGAGTTGTTGGAGTTGATGGAGTAGGTGGAGGGTCTCAGGATAGCCATGAAGATGATCTTAGTAATGGAGGATCTCAGCAAGATATCACACAAGACTACCAGTTGGCTAGAGATAGGCCAAGGAGGTCAGTAAAACCACCTGCCAAATTCAGTGATTATGAGATGTTATACTATGCTTTACACATTGCTGAGGAATTGGAAGCTTCAGAGCCTAGTTCTTATACAGAGGCCATAAATGGGCCTGAGAAAGATCAGTGGATCCGGGCCATGAAGGAGGAAATTAGATCTTTGATGAGCAACAAAACTTGGATCTTGGTGGAGAGAGCAGAATTCAGAAAAGTGATTGGTTGTAAGTGGGTTTTCAAGAAGAAGTTGGAGTCTGCAGATCACTCCAAGGTCAGATTTAAGGCAAAGCTAGTTGCAAAGGGCTTCAATCAAGTTGAGGGGGTTGATTTCAATGAGATATATTCCCCAGTTGTCAAGCACAATTCTATAAGAGTGTTATTGGCAGTGGCTGCTGCCAAAGGATGGGAATTAGAGCAGATGGCTGTCAAGACAGCTTTCTTGAATGGAGAGCTTGAGGAAACCATATACATGCCCCAACCACAAGGTTTTGAAGTTCCTGGAGCAGAGCATAAGCTGTGTATGCTTAAGAGGAGCATTTATGGGCTCAAACAGTCAAGTAGACAATGGTATTTGAAGTTTGGAGAAAGTTTATCTAAGCTTGGTTTCTCAAGATCCCTATATGATAGTTGTGTATTTGTGAAGAAGCAAGGAACCAAGAGTCCTATCTATCTACTATTGTACGTGGATGATATGCTGTTGGCTGGAGAAAACATGAATGAGGTCAGAAAGATCAAAGACCAGCTCAGTGTGCATTTTGAAATGAAGGATCTTGGCAATGCAAGAAGGATCTTGGGGATGGATATTGTCAGAGATAGGGCCAATAAAAGGCTTTGGCTGTTTCAGACTAATTATATCCATAGGGCTTTGAATAAATTCAGGCTAGAAAACATGAAAAGCACAGCAACACCTATGCCTGTCAATATTAAACTGAGTACAGATCAGAAAGCAAGCATTGGGGAAGAAAGGAAGGAAATGGAAGTGATTCCTTATTCCAGTATTGTTGGGAGCTTGATGTATCTCATGATCTGCACCAGACCAGATATAGCTCATGCTATAAGCATGACAAGCAGATACATGCAAAATTTTGGCAGACAACATTGGACTGCTTTGAAATGGTCACTCAGATATCTTGGTGGAGCAGATAAGTTGGCTTTGTTGTTTTCTGGAGAGAATGAGCCCAACGAAGAACCATTGATTGGGTATTGTGACTCTGATTATGCGGCGAATGTGGATACAAAAAAGTCACAAACCGGGTATGTGTTCACTTTATTTGGGCCTGCTATTTGTTGGAAGTCTAGCTTACAAAGTGTGGTGGCTTTGAGCACCACGGAGGCAGAGTATATGTCACTTATATCTGCAGTGAAGGAGAGTAAGTGGTTGTTGGGACTTATATCAGAGTTCGGCATAAAGCAAGAAAGAGTCTCAGTGTATTGTGACAACAATGGAGCTATATGCTTAGCAAAACACCCCCAGTTTCATGAACGTAGTAAACACATTGATGTGAGACTACATTTTATAAGAGATGAGGTGGAGAGTGGAAGGGTGAGAGTCCTTAAGATTGGTACAGCAGATAATCCGGCAGACATGCTTACCAAATACTTGAACCGAGACAAGTTTGAGTATTGTTGCAAGTTATTCGGTTTGTGTCCGATGAAGTCTTGATCATTGTTTTGAAGCCTAGGTGGAGATTGTTGGAAATGAGGCTTTTCAAAGCAATGAGAGTGCATGGTAGGATCAAGTGGAGCAAGCAATACAAGATCAAGAAGTATTTGAAAGTTAGTTAAAGACTAACGGCTACTAGCCGTTGGAGATGAGCAGCGGTGTGTAACCGATCCAAGAAGGAATTCTTGTTTCTTCTTTGGGTAGTTCTTGCTAGTATAAATACTTGTAGAGTGTGAGAAGTAGTGTGTGAAAAATTACACATAGTTGAATAAAGTTTGCATTCGAAAATTCTCCACAAAAGAAATCTATCTCTTCTTTCTCATTTTTGGGTCTTCGTTTAAACAATCCTTTGAGCTGCGGTTCTTGATCATCTGAGTTACAGTAATTGTGAATTTGTGATAGAAAACCCTTTCGTACGTTGAAAGAATAGATGTTTGTATGTGTGAAGATTGTTTTTAGCTCTTGTTCCAGAGTCCAGATAGTTTTATATTCTTACTGATTTAGCTGGACTTTTCTGTATATATTTAAGAATTCTTTGTGGATATTTTTCTTTCCTCTTACTTTGGTTATACGAAACATATGTTTCTGAAACCTGTTTTTCCAATTGTTTAGTGACATTTAATCTTGACCATAGCATGTGTAAAGCCTCTCTAGCTTTGCTCTTCAAACCCTACGTGCAGTGTCTGTGTGTGTGTATAACTTATGCATGGTATGCATAAATCATACATGAGAGAGAGAGAGAGAGAGAGTCAGAGAGAGAATACTTGTCTGTGTCTTTGTATTGAATTGTAGTTTATTTTCATCCTAGTTCTGTTTGTTTGTTTTTTGCTCTTGTTAAGTAAGAGTTGCATTATGTTACAATACGACTTATGTTAATTTCCCTCTTGAACAAAGTGTCTTTATTTTGAATATGAAGCATTCAGTGAGGGGTGTATATTTCCAATTTTGTTCCGTTTGTACAAACTAGAGGTCAGATATAGAGGGATCAAGATTTAAACTACGATATTCTGTCAAACATTCTAACCAACCTCTAATAGTGATATGGTTTCAGAATCCATACATGGTGAATATCATCCTGACGAGGACGTAGGCCCTTCTCTATACTTCATCGATTACATTGCCTCACTTCACAAGGTTGACAAAGCAGCATTACTTTGCACTCTCCATGATGGATAGATTCTACCGATGGGACATGACTGTTGAAGAGGCCATCGCGTTGGTTGATAAGTGCATAACGGAAATCCGTAGTAGGCTGGTTGTAGCCGCACCGAACTTTTTAATCAAAATAGTGGACAAAGACGGGGCAAGGACATGTGCATGGCGCGAAGGATACACCACCCGTTGCTGCAGATACAGTGACTCGGCTCTCACTTATTTATCACCAGACTTTAATTCTTGTTGCTGGATTTTGCATCAATTATTGCAGCTTGAGGAAATTTAGGTGAACCTAGTATGAACTGCGTGGGTGAGATATCCTCTTGTTTAAGACATTTATTTGTTAAGGAAATTTAAGTGTTCTCCCTTATTTCTGTTACTATAGTTTTATGCCAAATCGAAAAACTGATTTTATGCTCGAAATTTGATCCGGCTTGCACAGATGATAAACTTTAGGCGATTGAGAGTCTAGTTCATATGATTTGTGATTCATTAGTTTTTAAGGCCATCAACACTGTGTGCGCCACCCCACGCTCAATGTGCACTGACGTGTGTGGTGGGCGTGAGGGAAGAGAGTCTAGTCAATGGGTTTGGATCCCCTGCCGTGGACAAAAGCACAGCCAGGGATGCTGCCTCTCGCATCCTATTATTTTAATTTTTTACATATTTTATTATTATATTTTATGATTAAAATAATTAAATATGAAAAACAACATCCCTGCTGTGCTTCTCTCCACGGGGAATCCAAACCCTTAGTCGATTCTATGATCCAAATTGTGCAATTTTCATTATTAATTCTATAATTGAAACTGTGTAGTATTTTTTACTAATTGAATAATTTTAGACTTTTGATTATATAGTTTTCTGTTTAATTAAAAATGTGTTTTATTTTATTACAATATACTCCCTCCGTCTCAAGTTTTTTTACTAAAAACAAAACATTTAATCTCACATGTTTTATTCTTTCTTTTACTTTAATCTCTTTTCTTTCTTTTACTTTATCTCTCATCTACTTTAATTAACTCACTAAACACAACTTTCTTAAATCTCGTGCCGAAAAGAAACGCATCAAGTAACGTGGGACAAAGGGAGTATAGTTGTCAAATAAAATGAAATAAAAAGGAATTAGAGAAATAAAAAATTGAAAAATGTAATGTATAATTGTGGATGTAGAAGGTTATAGTGTTTTCGTATTACTATATACTTGTCAGGTAATCGTACTAATATAGCAGCGCTGTCGAGAAGCCCTAAACAAAGAGCACAAAATTACATAAATTATAAACGCTAAAAAATGGATGGTAAGTTGGATAATTGTATTATTGTATATCTAATGTGAATGAATAACCTAAAAATATCTATATTCGTCGCAGAAAAAAATATTACTAAGATTTGAAGTTTAAAAAAATTACTCATAGCTACTCAATTGCGGAATAATCATATATAACTAATGGGTTTATATGGGTATGATCAATTGCTAACTTGTTAACTAATCAACGTTGTGTATTAAAAATGTCAACATGATGATAATGATATGTCAACATAAACTTAAGTTGATATTTTAATATATTATGTTGACATTTTTAATATACTACGTTGATGAGTAACTTATTAGCAACTTATTATAACAAATCCTGGATTTATATTTATAAATACTTACTCCTAATTCAAAAAAGGAATATTTTTATCATGTTTTTTATTAATATATCTTCTCTACTAAATACGCACTGATAATATTGGAATAAGTTGAAAAAAAGATTTGTTTATTAAACTTCATTACCTACTAATAGTAATCTCTTTTCCGTCATTATTTATTACTATTAGATTTTTTTTTCTCACTCTTATCAACGTTTTGTATCTACATTCCACTAATTCATTCGAATTCACGGTTAATATGGAGTACAAAAGTATGATTGATATCCACTAATATTTTCAATTCACTTTTTATTATATTTTTTAAAATTCTTGGAATCAAATAGTTTCAATTAAAGGAGAACTAGGAGAGGATCTCCTACTTCACTCTTCCTACTCCACCTACTCGTAATAAAATAAAATAATATTATAATCATAACCAATTTTAATAAGTATTATTTTATTTTATTTTATTTTATTGTATTGTGGAGTAGGAGATCCGCCCCGCTAGCACTAAAATAAGTTAAAAAAGAGTGGGTGATACCAAAAAGTGGTACTAATATCTCACTCGCACACGTAAATGGCATGTGTACAAGATGAAAAACACAGTATACATGCCAAAATAGCACATACTCCATAAAGCCATCCACTACGCTTTCTCTATATCGTCCCTTAAACTACTATTTGAGGGCCCCACTGTACTTTTTTACTCCATCCCTTAACTAAGGGACGGAACCTGCATCGCTCCGTCCCTTAAATTACTATTCATTCAGTTTCATTTTTTATTTTTTTCTCCAACAAATTTAATTAATAAAAACCACACTTCATTAAAAATAAAATAACATTACAACTTAAAATTCAAAAAAATAGAAAAAGACATAATTAAAATCCTAAAAAAATAAAAATGACATAATTTAAAATACAATTTTATAGAGACAATCAAGAATGAGTTTGTCTCACATCGAGAGTGAAACATAAAACATTCAAGGATGTCTCTATAAAATAGAGTCAACCAAGAATGAGTATGTCCCACATCGAAAGTGGAAAATAAAACATTCAAGGATGTCTCTATAAAACAGAGACAACCAAGAATGAGTTTGTCCCACATCGAAAGTGGAACATAAAATATTCAAGGATGTCTCTATAAAAGAGAGACAACCAAGAATGAGTTTGTCCCACATCGAAAGTGGAACATAAAACATTTAAGGATGTCTTTATAAAAGAGAGACAGCCAAGAATGAGTTTCATAAATTCGCAAGCCCATCAAATATATATGGGCTAATACGAATTTATTGTATTCATCAGCGTGACGACGCCCACTCGCGGGTCGACGAGTGGGCGTCACGCATGCCCTGGGAGCTCGCCACGTCGCCTCGGCGCGTGGCGAGACGTCGCGTCCCGCGTCGCGTGGTTGCGGGCTACGGGACGGCATGGAGACGGGCTGGGGACGGAACGCCTCGCTGCAACGCGTCCCGCGGCGGTTCCGTCCCTCCGGAACGAAACGCGGGACGGTCGCAGGACGCGTAGTGGATGCTCTAAGCTTGATTGCACACTCTGCTCTGCTTCACGTAAACGTAGGCAATCAATTTTCCATTCGGCAAACCCATACCTTCCGCACCTGTACAATTACTCTCTTCGGTTTGTATACTCTTTCACTAAATGCATTTCTGCATTTGATTTCTTATATCATTCCTACCAACACTGGCTTCTTCTTCGTGTCACCGTTTGCCTTTATTTGTGGTGAATCGGCGATCACTCAGTGTCCTTGTTAGTTTCTCTTGATTAATTTCTCTGATTTTCTTAGTTTCCTTGAATTATTTCGTTCATAAAGTTTTGGTTCTTCTTGGTTGACAGGTAAGCATGAGCATCTTCTTAGCTACATTTTGCCAGAAAATATAGGAGTATAACATTAGGCAACTGTGATGTATTCTTAAATGTGGATTCGGTTGCTTTTCCCTTCTATTTCAAGTCGGAATTCATACTGTGTTCTGCACGTGGATCTTTTTTTTTTTATGAATCTGAGGTGTAGGTTTTTCTCATTCACTAATTCGAACTTGCTATTTACTTAATTTTACACCAGGTTTGCTCAGTGTTTCTTAAATGGACATTTTGTGTTTCTTCTGTAAATTTATCTCACCAAATACTTAGTTTATAGCACACATCTTGTGTATAGAACAATAGGTGGCTTAACATGGCTTACCTCAACTCTGCAGATCCTTCGCAAGGTTTCTCTCTGCAGTTGGTGATGGGCACAATTAATGACAAATCAGATGATGAATACTCATATGTTGGAGATAAAGGGGATATTGGATTTATAGACTTTGATAATTGTCAATCTGTTTGTAGCTATAACCCTGCTGAGGAGAGTGATATATTCAACATTTCTGTCCCGTTTCATCTAATTGAAGGAAGAAAACCTCAATCAGGAATTGTTGGAGAAACAATGTCTGATTCGGTTACTATAAGAAACACCACCAATGAGTCCTTAGATCTCTGGTCTGTGAAGATTTTTGACTCCAAACCTGAGGATTCGTTTAAGATTTCATTAATGAAACCTCCCACATCTGATTCTGATATGGAATACATCCAAGATTATGTGGAATTAGATTCGTTAGATGAGAGAGTGCTCAGACCAAATCAGGCTCTGACTATTTGGTTATCCTGCAAACCAAAGGAAATAGGCGTGCACTCAGCAGCTATACACTTCAGCGTTGGCGATGAGGTGATCGAACGTCTCCTTTTCCTGCTAGCAGAAGATAAGATCTCCAAGTCTCTGTCTTCTTCAAGACCATACCAAAGGCCTTGGAGAAAGAAACATGATATTTTCAATCCCCATGCACCTGATGCCGCATATGTTGCAGCACGACGCCCTTCTCAGGGTCGAGGTCGCCAGTTCAAATTTCAACTGCCCAAGTATTCTATTCCAGAAGAAATCCGCACCATGTTAAGCAGGGGTGAGATTCCCGACCCAGTCAATGAGGGGCTAACAGTAGAGAACTATGGTGCATTCTTCAAGAATCTATTAGCTATGGAGGAGATAAAGTTGGAGGTCTGAGACAATTCATTAAACGTCCGATTCTTTTCAAACTTACATCTATATGGAGTTATGTCGTTAGCATAACATTATTTCGTTTTGGTTTAGGAAGATATGCAGTCGTATTACATGGAGGGTGTCACCATGAAGAGTAAGAGAGGGGGGCAGATGTTGTCACTTGAGGTCCCGGGATTGGCTGAGAAAAGGCCTTCACTTGTTACTGGCGACTACATCTTTGCCAAGCTTGCTTTCGATGATGAAACTTCAAGCACTCGATATCAGGCACGCGTCTAAAATGAACATTCCTATCCTACTTTATGAATATCTTTATCCGAGCAGTGTGGTCATTAGGGGCTGGGATAACAATGCTCTTAGATATATATTTACTTCTGTTTTCTCATACTTATCAAGAATAAAGGATTGGACTCTAATTCCATAAACCCTAGATTTAGGATTCATCTATTTAGAAGAGGAAGTAGAGATCTAATAAAATTCAGCCTTGGGGAATGAGAGTTCCAAGAACTGTTCTGAGGTTTCTTTTGCTATTGTATTGTCAATATTTCCTTTTTGTTTTTCAATGAAAAGAGAGTTTTGTTGTCTATCTATATCTTTCAGTTGGTAGACAATATTCTTTAAAAGCTGAATATGTGGTTGCTACTATGCAGGGCTACATTTATCGAGTGGAAGCTGAAAATATACTGTTGAAATTTGATCAACAATTTTACCGTAGTCACAGAGATGGTAACCTCTACAATGTAGAGTTCAACTATAACCGGACAAATATGCGGCGGTTGTATCAAGCTGTTGAAGCTGCTCAATCTTTAGAAAGGAACTTTCTGTTCCCATCTGCAATGTCCAGAGTGACACTGAGGCAATACAAAGCACTCACTCCTATATGTTCCGACCTGAATGAGGAGCAAACTTTGGCTGTTAACACGATCCTTGTCCGTAGAGGGGGCCCTCCTTATGTCATCCACGGCCCCCCTGGTACGGGTAAAACAAAGACTCTTATTGAAGCTATCTTTCAAATTTACCGTGAAGATAGACATGCCCGGATTCTGGCCTGTGCACCTTCAAATAGTGCAGCTGACCATATATTAGACAGGCTGATCAATGAGGAACGAATTCAGATCCGGGAGCATGAAATCTTTCGGCTTAATGCATACACACGTCCTTTTGAGGATGTCAACCCCAATCACATCAGTTTTTGCAGTCACGAGGAATCAATCTTTATGTGTCCTCCGTGCGAACTCCTTGAGCAGTACAGGATCATCATATGTACGTATGCAAGTGCCTCAATTCTATATTCATCAGGCATTCAGAGAGGTCAATTTTCCTACATTTTCTTAGACGAGGCTGGCCAAGCTTCTGAGCCAGAAGCTATGGTTCCTATATCACATCTCTACTCAAGAAATACCGTCTTGGTTCTTGCGGGAGACCCTATGCAGCTGGGACCTGTAGTTTTCTCTACAGAAGCTGAAGTACATGGACTTGGCACTTCATATCTGGAGAGACTTTTTGTGTGTGACCTCTATCGTGGAGGAGATACTAATTTTATGACAAAGTTGGTGAGAAATTATCGGACACACGAGGCAATACTGAAACTGCCCTCAGAAATGTTTTATGCTGGGGAACTGATCCCATGTAAAGATAAAAATTCCCCAACTTCCTGGGAAGGCATGATTCCAGATAAGGAGTTCCCTTTGCTTTTTATAGGCATTCGAGGCTGTGATGAAAGAGAAGGAAGTAATCCATCTTGGTTTAACAGGATTGAAGCAAGCAAGACTGTTGAGATGATTAAAGTTTTGATAGAAGAAAAAGGGCTCAAAGAGGAAGAGATTGGGGTTATTGCACCTTACCGGAAGCAGGTAAGCAAAATAAGAGAAGCTCTTGAATGTCTTGGCAATCCGAATGTTAAAGTTGGAAGTGTCGAACAGTTCCAGGGACAAGAGAGGGAAGTCATTATAATATCTACTGTCCGTTCGACTGTTAGACACAACGAGTTTGACAAGGTTCATTATTTGGGATTTCTGAGCAACCCAAGGAGGTTTAATGTTGCTGTTACCCGAGCCAAATCTTTGATCATAATTATTGGGAATCCTCACATAATTTGCAAGGTATGATAGAACTTCTTACATGCCTGACTAAATTTTAAGTTGGTATTAGTATTCCTAATTGTATCTAGTCTGATAATGTTGCATATGCTATTAAAGTTTAGTTGTATAATTATGCTAGGATCCAAACTGGAACAAGCTCTTGTGGTACTGTGTGGAAAATAACTCGTACAAGGGTTGCTTCCTTCCTAAACAAGAGGAAGAGTCCGAACTGGCCGAGGGAGAGTACCAGAGTTTTTACGGTGGAAATAATCAGCCATCTGGGTCAAATTGGGATGATCAAGGAGGAGGATGGCAGCATTCTCAAGGTCAATGGGGCGAGGATGTTGGTTGGACACCATCGGATATTCCTTTGGGCGAAGAAGAAAATAACAATATCCAGCCATCAGATGTTCCTTGGGGCGAAGAAGAAAATAACAATATCCAGCCATCAGATGTTCCTTAGAAAACAACAACGTCTAGCCATCAGATGTTCCTTAGAAAACAACAACGTCTAGCCATCTGATGTTCCTCGGGTTAACGAAACCAATATCCAGTCTTCCAATGTTTCTTCTTGGGGCAACAAAGATTTCACAGAACCGATGTGCCAAGGGAGTAAAGTTCGCTAATGAACAAGATCAACGGTCATCTAACTAGAAAAACCAAAGAACCACTATTTTTTGTGGGTCTCAACATAAAAATCTTTCTGTTTAGTCCTATGGATTAGACTTCAATGATGCACAATGCATTATCACAATTTTTGCTATTAACCATATCATTGATGCATTCTGACATTTCCTCCTGTTAATCAGATGTACATTTCACGCATTGTCACAATTCTTGCCATTAATCAGATGTATCATTCATGTTAAGGACAGGAAAAGATGTCAATTCATATCCTCTATACAAATCAAAGCACCTCAGCTATTTCTGGATGGTTGAGAGATGAACATGCAAAATAAGGAACTTAGCACAACTCAGCGCATCCAGCAGATGTTGTGTATAGCCGACGATTGGTTGCTTGATAAGGCGATCCATCCGCAAGTTGTGCAGTCGAAGGACAATCGCTTGAGTCCTGAGGAGCAGGGCTTTTGGCAGCTGATAGCAGATGTTAGAAACTTAAAAAGGAGATTCAGAGTAATGCTATTTTCATCAATACTGAGCCAACTTAATGAATCATGCTTGAGATCAATTATAGTATGAAGAGTTTGACCATCACATATCAATAAACAAACGATAATCTTATTACAATCAAATAATATTACAAAGTGGCCAAACAAGAAAAACAAATAAATATCAGAAATCCAATCACAAGTATGTAAAAGAGTATTTGTCTAACACGAATATCAGATGCAGTATCTTGCAGAGCTCATTTCATTAGTACTTCAAAGCCACATCTGCAAAAACAGCCAAATGCAAAGGCGAAATCCGGTAAGCTGCAGAAGGTGTCACCCCAGCCCTGCTACCCGTGGTGCCCGATGGCGGTTCACCTGCAGCGCCCGGAGCTGGAGTCTCCTCGCCTCGTGGAGACAGTGGCTCCGGTGGAGCTAGCCCTGCACAAATATACATATACATAACATCAAAAATCCAATTTTCTTGAATTTTTTGTATCAAAATTTGGAGTAATGGAACAAACCTGAAACACTGGGAGAAGGGGCTGCATTAGGTGACAGAGACGGGGCGATGGCTGAGGGTGCTGGAGCTGGAACCGGAGCACCATCAGCTGAAAAGAGTCGAGCCGGGATTATATCAGCAAAAGAAACGAAAAAAAAGTAGGAGTTGTTGGACTTGTATGATGGTGGTGGTCTAACCTTTGCAGTGGAGGGGGACACCGGGCATGTTGCAGGCGCGTGGCAGGGAAATGGCAAGGGTTCGGTTGAGGGGGATGTTGAAGGGGACGCTGCCAGTGACAATTAGGCAGAGGCAGTCCTTGCCACTGCTCTGCTCATGAGGGACTTGAGTGAGTTGCAGCACTCTGGAGGAGGGCTAGTCCCACTGAGGCTGCTGTTAGTCGCAAAGTTCATGCACGGTGTGAACGCCGCGGAGTGGTGATCTGGGCCGAGGCGGGGAACATGAATGCGGTTGCAAGGAGTGCTAGGCCTAAGATCGGGAGACGGGAGATGATGTTTTCTGGTTGTTGTTGTTGTTGTTGATGTTGTTGAGTTTTGAAAGTGAAGGAGATTATTAATGTGTGGGAAATGGTAGTGAAGATTGGTTGGATGTTTTAGGATGCTGGAGTGAGAGATTGAGATGAGTGACTTTATAGATGGAAGAAAGCAATTAATGGAGGGAAGGATCTTACCTACACTGGGATTTGTGGATCAACTACTTATAACTAATTATTTTGGATATGATTAAGATGCTTATCAAATTAAATTGAGTTTGTTATGTGTTGAGCCATGTTTGCCACTTCCCTTCTACTTTTCTTAAACAACAACTCCAATGTTTTCATCTTGATATGATGAATGATTGGATGAGCAGTTTATTCAAACATAAAAAGAAGGAAATACAGGTTGATCTATTAAATATTAATGTTTACATAAATTCTTTGACCCCGGTAAGAGCATCTCCCCTTAAGGTAAGATATAATGTTTACATAAATTCTTTGACCCCGGTAAGAGCATCTCCAAGGGGAGAGGTAAATAGGAAGGTAAAGTATGATAACTACCAAGTTTAATTTTTTTTTTAAGGAAAAACATTCTTTAAGGGGAGAGATATAGGTGAAGGTATTATACTTTTTTTCTCATTTTGAGAATATTTATTTACCTCTCCATTCAAGAGAAGGTAAAAGATAAAAATCAGTTTTTTAATCTTGACTGGATATAGAGAAGGCAACAAAACGTCTAAGGCAAAATTAATTTAGGGTTGATTTATGTTTTTAATATTTTTTTAACACTTTAAATTATTAGTTACTTTATATTATTTGTTAAATATATTATTGGGTTCATGTAGAGAAGGCGTCTGCCTTTATATTTGATTAGTTTAGGGCTGATTTATATTTTAAGTATTTTTTAATACTTTATATTATTTGATAAATGTATTATTTAATATTTTATATTTTATGTTTAGATTATTGGTTAATATATTTAAGGAAATAATCATTTACCTTTTCAATATACCTTTTCTCTTTGGCATTGGTTATTTTAAAAATGTATATTACACTTTTTGAGAAGGTATAAACATGATATACCCTTTTTATTTACCCTCTTCCCTTGGAGTTGCTCTTAAGCCCTTGTTATTAATCCCATCATATCTTTGCATAATATTTGATCAATTTAAAATCTGCAATTCGAAAATAAAATTGCACATAGAAAATCATCAATCATGCACTTCGCTAATATTATGATTTATAATTAAACCAAGAAAATTGTTGATAAACAAATCCAAACTCTTTGAATAGGTTCAAGAATAAACATAAGTAAATTAATTCTGTAACTAAGCATAAGCATCATGCCACTAATAGGTTCAAGAATAAATTGGCAAAGTAAAGATGAGGATACACTTTGATTAATAATGAATTGGTAAACATTAAACTTTAAAGCATATAATGACATTGAGTCACTGGGATGGGTATTCTAGCTTCTAGTATCTATACTTCCATATTTTACCATTGCATCATTACTTGAAAAGTAATTCTATGATGCAACACAAATTCAAAGTGATCACACATGGTTGCTCACCCACATAACCAACCAACCCTTCCCATCTGTCCTAATACTAATACAATTCTTAGTCTCCCCACAAAATCATTTGAATTATCTCCAAAAATGTCAACTATTCCCGCTGTAGGAGAAAGTTGGAAAACCACTCCATCCTCCCTATATAAACCCCATAAGTCCATAACCAAAGAAATCATCCAAAAATGGCACACCAAAACATCTCAATGGGGCTAGCCGTGATTCTCGCCACCACCCTTTTAGTCGGCTTGGGGACGGCCCAATCCAGTGACTGCACAAACGTCCTCATCAGCATGTCCCCGTGCCTCAACCACATCTCCGGAAACTCCTTCTCCTCCTCCCCCTCCTCTAGCTGCTGCTAGCAGCTGCGCACGGTGGTGGGATCCCAGCCACAGTGTTTGTGCGAGGTTCTCAACGGCGGCGGCTCCAACCTCGGCCTCAACATCAACCAAACCCAAGCCCTGGCCTTGCCCGGCGCATGCAATGTCCAAACTCCCCCTCTCACCCAATGCAATGGTAATTAAGGATTTTCATCCTAGTCTTTAACATTTTTTGGAGCGATTTGCGCGTGCGCTTATTGTTTTTTCTTGCAATTTTGCAGCTGCTTCTCCGGCCGGGTCTCCTGGCTCAGCACCGGAGTCTCCCAATACCGGCTCAGGTGGGTCCCGCATTGATCTTTAACTGTTGAAAATAAGAAAACTTCAATTTCATCTCATTTTTAAAATGTTGATGGCAGGGGATGGATCTAAGGCAGTGCCAAATCTTAAAGATGGTAATCGAGAGAGGCATTGTATTGAAGGTAGAACATGGTGGCAAAGGTAGAAGAATAGCTTAGATTGTATTTTTCTGTTGTATTTGAATAGGTTACTCATGCTCCCTTTTATAGGGGAATTACAACTCTAGGAAATACCTCCATCACTCTAGAAACTACCACTAATTAAAAGTATCTAGGAAAGTTCACTCATTTATTGTAATAACAATTACCAAGTTATGGGTACTTGGTACTAGCCGTCTTCTCTTCTTTTTGACACTCCCCCTCAAGTTGAGCAATGGTATCTCCGATGTTCAACTTGGCCAAAACTTCTCTAAAAATTCTGGGATTCACTGCTTTGGTTAAGATATCAGCCAATTGTTCCTCGGATCGAACAAACGGGAATTCTATGACTCCACCTTCCAATTTTTCTTTGATGAAGTGGCGATCGACTTCAACGTGTTTGGTTCTGTCATGTTGTACTGGGTTTTCTGATATGCTGATTGCTGCTTTATTGTCGCAGAATAACTTACTCTTTCGATTTGGGGGAAAACCGATCTCAGTAAGTAATCTCCTTAGCCATATGATCTCCATGAGTCCACTCTTGATACCTCGGAACTCTGCTTCAGCACTTGATAAGGCTACAACCTTTTGCTTCTTACTTCTCCAAGTAACTAGGTTGCCTCCTATGAAGGTAAAGTATCCACCGGTTGACTTTCTATCGACTGGATTACTCGCCCAATCAGCATCTGTATAGCCATATACTTCAAGGTCCTTTCCTTTTCTTAAGAACACCCCATAATTTGTTGTGCCTTTGAGGTACCTTACTATTCGTAAGGCCGCGTTCATGTGTTCTTCTTGCGGTTGGTGCATGAACTGACTGACAATTCCTACTGCATATGCAATATCTGGCCTGGTGTGTGACAGATAGAGTAATTTCCCAACTAGCCTTTGATATTTCTCTCGATCTGCAGGTTCAGCTCCCTCAACAATTTTTAGCCCATGATTCGGTATCATTGGTGTGTCAGCAGGCTTGCAGACTAAGAGGCCAGTTTCTGCCAACAGGTCGAGGACATATTTTCTCTGTCTTAAGAATATTCCATGATTCGATCTGAGCACTTCTATTCCTAAGAAGTATTTTAGGGGGCCGAGATCTTTCATGTCAAATTCTTTAAACAGATTGGTCTTGAGGTTGTTGATTTCTTCTGTGTCATCCCCTGTGATGATCATATCATCGACATATATGATAAGACAAGTTATCTTATCTCCTCTCATTTTTGTGAAAAGTGTATGATCAGAAAGACTCTGTTTGAACCCATGCTTGACCATTGCTTGGCAAAATCTTCCAAACCAGATTCTTGGGGACTGCTTCAAGCCATATAGAGTTTTCTTCAATCTGCACACTTGCCCGTAACCAAATTCAGCCTCAAATCCAGGTGGAACTGCCATATAGACCTCCTTGTCTTCACCTAATTTTCCATGGAGGAATGCATTAGTCACATCAAATTGATGTAGCGACCAATCCTTACATGCTGCAACTGACAATAATGCCCGGATCGTGTCAAGTTTAGCAACTGGGGAGAAAGTTTCGTCGTAATCAATTCCATACACTTGAGTATATCCTTTGGCCACCAATCGCGCCTTATATCTCTCGATTGATCCATCTGCACGCCTTTTGATGGTGAACACCCACCTACATCCGACTGGTTTCTTCCCTTCTGGTAGATTACATTTTTCCCACGTTCCATTTTTGATCAGGGCATCAATTTCCTTCTTCATGGCTTCTCTCCAATGTTTGTGCTTAACGGCTTCTTGGAAAGATTGAGGAATTTCTTCTTCTTCATACAGGGCAACCTCAAATGCTCGGGCCATCTCTGTGAGGTGTCTTCGAGCAATGTTTGCTATTGAATATTTTGTTTTCCTTCCTTTCTAATCTGGAGAGTATCTTTTGGGAGGGATTCCCCTTGTACTTCTTTGTGGTAGTTCATACCGCTTCTCATTGTCCCCTTCTTGGCCTCCACTGTCAGTGTTAGTGATTTCTAAAGGAACTGTGTTGAGTTCAGCAAAATCGTTTACCTCAGGATTCGAAGACGGAGTTGATGGTTGGGTGATGTCTCCAAACTCTGCGGCCTGACTAGTGGATTTTGATAGCTCGTTGGCATGGCTTGTTTCCTCGACTGGATCAATTTCTGTGCCAAGGATGGGTCCATTTTCCCTTGACTCATCTCCCCCTTGCTCGGTTTCCCCTGGTATAGGTTCCGGCTGATGGATTGTGTCCTTTGGGATGTATAGCCAATTTAGTGGGTCGCTAATTGGCCTATGTGGTTGACTCTCCCCCTGACCGCTAGATTGGCTGTAGTAGTACTCACCCTCAACAAAATCACAGTTCATGGTAGTATACATGTGTTTATTTATAGGATCATAGCACCGGTAACCTTTCTGATTGACCCCATACCCGAGAAAAACACATTTAACGGCACAAGGAGAAAATTTGGTACGGTCATGTTTTGGGATGTGGACAAAGACTGTACAACCAAAGACTTTCGGATCCAGGGTGAGATAGGTTGGTTTCTGTATGACTTCATGGTTGATAAATGTATCGATGGGAGTTTTGAAGTTGAGGATACCTGTTGGAAGACGGTTCATAAGGTACACAGAGGTGGCTATAGCTTCTGGCCAAAAAGATGTGGGGATTTTTAACTCGATGAGGAGAGCCCTGGTGATCTCTAGGATATACCTATTTTTCCGTTCTGCTACCCCATTCTGTTCAGGTGTGTATGCACAAGAAGTTTGGTGGATAAGCCCTTTGTCAAGAAAGAAGGTTTTCATGTTGGCATTTATATATTCCCCCCCATTGTCGGACCGTAAGACTTGGATATTTTGTTTATACTGGGTTTGGACCATGCTGTAGAATTGGGTGAATTTTTCAAAAACCTCAGTCTTATTTTTTAAGAAGTAGACCCAAGTCATACGAGAAAAGTCATCGATAAATAGGAGAAAATAACGGAGACCCTGACCCCCATTGATTGGGGCAGGACCCCAAACGTCAGAGTGAATCAGAGAAAACGGGGTAGACACTCGAGTATTATTTAGTTTAAAAGAATGACGATGGCTTTTGGCCAAATGACAAGTTTCGCAATCAAGAGAGTGCACACTAGAAAGCATCGTAGGGAACATTAATTTCAGATATCCTATAAAAGGGTGCCCTAACCGACGATGTAAAAGCCAAGTCTTTGTTGTAGTTGCTTCACGGGTTAGTAACGCCGCACTTTGTTGGGCTATCTCATCCACATAGTACAGTCGCTTCGTTCAGTGCCACGCCCAACTATCGTCCCCGTCTTGATATCCTGTAACACGCAAAAACGAGGTTGCATTAGTAATTTACAGTTTAACTCCTTTGTCACATGACTGACGGATAATAATTTGTGTGAGAAAGTTGGGACAAAGAGGCAGTTAGAGAGGCGGAGAGTTAGAGAAATATTGATAACGCCTGCCCCCTCGACTCGAGCTAAATCCCCCCCAGCAGTTTGGACATAGGTTTTAGTCGGTTTAGATATTGTGGAGAAGTCATTTGGATCGAAGGAGATCGTGTCAGTAGCCCCACAGTCAAAAATCCATTTGTTCTCCTTTTGTTCGACTATGGTGGATGAGGTAAATGCTAAGGCTTTAAAGGAGTTGTGACACGGGATATTAGGTTGAAAGGACAGACCGTCTGATTTGTCGGGGAAATTTTTGGAATATTTTGGGGCATTTTAGGATTTTTGGAAGAGTTGGGGTGAATTTTGGATATTGTGGTGGAATTGGGGTGATTTCGGGTAGGGTGAAAAACGTGGGGCCTGGGGAGGGATTTGGGAGAGTTATGGTGGGGGATTTTGAATTTAGGAAAAAACTGGGGGGGAATTTTAAATTTAGGAATTTTGAATTTGGGGATATGAGAACCCCCGTCAACCCTAATTCTACTCGGCGCCTCCACCCCTTTCTCCTCTCCAACTCTCAATTCTGCCTCCCTCTCTGCCGACGTTCCGTCGGTGCCGGTGATCGTCGACGCCGGGTTACCTTCCGACCAGACCCTGGCGACCGAGACCGATGCGACGGCTTTCTTCTCCTCGCCGCCGTTCCCCGTCGCGACAAAACCATGGCGACTGGGACCGGGGAGCTGCCCGCCGCCGTTCCCCGCCGTGCTGGTCTGACCGACGTTGCCTGCCGAGTTCTCGGTGTTGGTAGCTCGGTCCCCAACGGTCACTGCCGCCGTTGCTCTGCCTCCTCCGCTCCGATTCCGGTTCTGTCTGTTTTTCTTCATGTCTTCCCACCAATCGGGAAATCCGTGGAGGTGGAAGCATGTATCCACCGTGTGCTTCTTCCCACCACAGTGGTTGCACGTCATTTTGCTCTTGTCGGTCGGAGTTGCAGAGAATTTGGGTGGCGGTGGTGGTCGGCTGCGGTTGATTGCTGCTAATCCGGCACCTATTCCGGCTCCCTGTGAATCTCCAGAGGGTTTGTAGACCCGCTCATTAGCCGATTCGCGTCTCACCAATCCGTAAGCACTTTGTACAGTGGGAAGTGGATCTTTGTTTAAGATTTCTCTCTTTAATGTATCGTATCTTTCATCCTAAGCCCATAGAAACTGATATAATCTATGCCTCTGAGTGTTGCTGTTGTATTTCTGAATAGTTGATGGAGTATCCATCGGATTTGGATCCATTTCGTCGATGGAAATCCAGAGCTTCTGGAATTTATTCCATAAATTTTCAAGGCTCATATTCCCATGCTTCATGTTGTATGCTTGCCTGTGCAGATCCGAAACTTGGAACGGATCAGTTCCACTTCCGTATGTAATGGCCAGACCCTCCCATAGGTCTCGGGCCGTTGCGTATTGTGATACTTCATTGACAAGATTGGCTTCGATGTTGTTTATAATCCAGTTGAAGCAGCAATGATCTCTCTGCTTCCATTTCGGATAACCGGGATCACTAGTTGGAGGAGGATCTGTAACTCCATCGATGTGAGACGACAGACCCTTCCCTCCGATTGCGTGTTCCATCAGGGTCGTCCAGAGGGAATAATTGTCGCCATTCAATTTGGTTTGAAGATGTATCTCCCCCAATGATTCTGGTTGATTTGAGGGTGGAAGGGGCTGTTCTTGAGCTTTTGGTGGTATATTGATTTGCCTAAGGAATTCGGCCAATTGGGCAGCGAACTCCCCTGAGAAATTCATCAGTGGTTGGTTGGTGTTTGTAGCTTCTGAGTCAGATTCTGACATGGCTATTTCTCTGATTTTGCAGGTTTAAAAGAAAAGGGCCGGGAAAGGTATATCCGGGACGGTGATGAGAATTTTCTGAGTCCCACCGTGTTGCAACCTGCTCTGATACCATCTTAAAGATGGTAATCGAGAGAGGCATTGTATTGAAGGTAGAACATGGTGGCAAAGGTAGAAGAATAGCTTAGATTGTATTTTTCTGTTGTATTTGAATAGGTTACTCATGCTCCCTTTTATAGGGGAATTACAACTCTAGGAAATACCTCCATCACTCTAGAGACTACCACTAATTAAAAGTATCTAGGAAAGTTCACTCATTTATTGTAATAACAATTACCAAGTTATGGGTACTTGGTACTAGCCGTCTTCTCTTCTTTTTGACACCAAATGGTGGTGGTGATGCTTTCTCAGCTGCAACTTCAAATAAGTTGGGTGCTACACTGCTGTTTTGCCTTTTCTTCATAGCCTCCATGGCTTGATTTCATCATCTACTTATATTTCTTTATTATTGATTTATATTTATTAGTATTACTGTATGCCATTTATTCGATTTTTATACGACATGTTTATTGGTGCCTCATCTTATTTTGCACTACTCACCATGGTTGAAGACACTATTTTGCCAGTTTCTTCTACGAATAAAAACTATAGCTTATTCAAAAGCATGACTTGAGCCCAAGATCCCACATAAAAATATAAAATAAATCCTTGTTTAACATAGCATCTAATTAAAACATATATAAATGATATTGTGCATATAACTAGTCAATAAGCATGTTTAGTAGGGATAGATAACTCGTCTAGAGATGAAATTCTATGAATAAAAAATGTCATCTATCCTACCAAACATACGATACATAGGATGAAAGAAGATTGATGGTCAATCATCGACGAAATAATTAACTTGAGGATCGGTTGACAAGAGGCTAAAAATGACGGCGTCTCTGGGTTTCCCCTTGAGCAAGTAATACTTCCTCAAAAGCCCCTCCCTCACAAACCCGGCCTTCTCCACCACTCGCTGCGAGGCCGGGTTGTCCACGTCTACCACGGCCTCGAGCCGCTCCAGGTGGGGCATCTCGAGGAAGGCGTGGTTCGCGGCGAGGGTCACCGCCCTCGTGGCGATCCCCCTCCCCCAGTACTCGGAGGCCAACGCGTACCCCAGCTCCCCCCGGCACCGGTCGCAACCCCCGAAGAGCCTCACGGCTATGGACCCCACCACCCGCCCTGCCGCGCATATGGCCCGGTTCCACGGGTGCGGCAGATCCTGCTCCACGAAGTAATCCACCGCTGTTTCTCGCGACGGGAACGCCTCCCACGTGCAGAATTTGCTCACTTTTTCGTCCATGTACCTGTATCGATTACTCGATTTAATTAATTATACTTAATTTCTACAAATGTCAATAATTACGTACCATTGTACGGCTGCGTCGGCGTCGGAGATTTCTAGTGGCCGGAGAGTGATGTCTGAATCGGAGTATTTTGCCATGGGATTGGATTTGGAATTGTGAATTGCTTTGCTAAAATAATTGGGTTTTTTTTTATAATATGAAGATAGTGGGAAGTTCAATTTTACTTGGTCACCGAGGGAATGAAAGTAGTTGTGATTAAGAAAAGACCAGGAAATGAGATATATTGTACTTTGTTTCACGGAGCAGACACCAAAGAAGACTTTGTTATTGCCGAAGGAGTCAGCAACACTAGGCACTAGTCAGGAAATGAGATATTGTACTTTGCTAAAAAAATAGTATTTCTTACTATCAAATAAATACTAATTATATACATAGTCACTCCACTCCAATTAAAATATTCTTACAACTACTTAATGTTAGATGAATAATTATATAATAGAGATATAACAATCAAACGATAGCTTATAATTACAGTCATGGTTTTACAACAAAGATAAATATTTTAATTTTCACTACATATGTTTGGGCTTTTGGAGGCACACATTATCCACAGCGTGACGCTCTGCGGCTTCTCAGATCAGAAATCTGACATACTATTATATTGCCCACATGCATTTACCATGCTTTTGCTTTTATGAAAGGTCCCAATCCACTCACACTTGAATATACCATGTGACAACTTTAAACATGAATTATGCATTCATTTCTCATGCACACCACAAATCTTACCTTACTCCATCTCAACTCAACTAGTTTCATTTGTTCTAGCGTTACATTTATTATACTATACACTAACAAAGAGTAGGATTAATTTGTTCAATTTAACGCATATTCATTCACATATAATGTGATTTTTTTCCACTCAAAAGGAATACCACTTTATTCTTAAAACACACGTTTTGTCCCTCATAACAACACTCTTCGAGAATTAAGACTTTAATGGGATTAAGAATTCAAATAAGAATAAGATATAAACGATGGGGATTCAAGAGATTCCTTTACATTTGACGCATACAACAACAAATATACAGCTCAATAGGAATAACTTTTACCATATAATTTCTCCTTTTTTTTCCTTAAAGTTTTGGACCACTTGCTTTTTGTGTTTGTTAGTTGTAGTTTGGCAGCCGCTCGTTTGCTTCTCAGGAGCAATTTTGTCATTTTTGCCCGCATAATTGATGCCGTTCACAGTCTCAAGCTTTAAATGTGCATTTATTTCTTACAAGGAAATGTGCTGTTTAATTATTGCACATCACTGTATCTTGTTGAAACTTGACACATTAAACAACTACACTACTGTAGAAGCTCTGTTAATTTGGCACAGATGCAAATTGGGTACACAAATGTACAAAGAGCATCCAATAGTGGTGCGGATGTCCCGACGGACATCCCAAAAACACCTCCTGTCACGTCATAAGGACTTCTCACTGCACAGTGGCGGACATCCCGACGGACTTTCCACAATAATAAAAATTCACAAATTCATCAAATTAAACAATTTACGGAATTAAAATTTCACCACGATTACGGAATAAAAATTTCATTAAATAAAAAAAAGAAAGGTACATTTCAACAAAAAAACAAAAAAAGTACACTTCAATAAATACAAATTCCATCAACGACGACCCCTCCGCTGCAATACTTCTTCAATTATATCGTCCTGGAGTTGAATATGAGCTTATTTTTTACGCATGTCGGCAAATGCACGGACTCGCTTGACCTCGTCATGGGGTATCCCCATACGTACATTGCCGGTGGCCACGCCGTGGCTTGGACCCCCAACATCAGCATCATCATTGGTCCAATCCGTCAGTGCTGGACCTTCATCTTCGACAATCATGTTATGCATGATAATACATGCGTACATCATATCGGCGATGCTGTCAGCATACCACAGCCGTGATGGACCCTTCATTGCCGCCCATCGAGCCTAGAGCACACCAAATGGCCACTCCACATCCATGCCCGCTGCATTCTGACGACCCGCAAAATATACCTTCTTTTCTTCTGTTGGGCATCTGATCGTCTTCACAAAGACGGGCCACATAAGGTATATCCCATCAACCAAATAATAGCTCATGTTGTGCTGGTTGCCGTTGGCGACGAAATTGACTGTCGGACCGACGCCCATGCACTGGTCGTTGAAAATGGGCGACGACTGGAGGACGTTGATGTCGTTGTTTGACCCGGCTATTCCAAAATAGGCATGCCAAATCCACAACCGGTAGTCAGCTACCGCTTCAAGAATCATCATGAGATTCTTGCCCTTGAAACCCGTAGTGTACACCCATTTCCAGGCAGCGGGGCAGTTCTTCCACTTCCAATGCATACAATCTATGCTGCCTAGCATCCCCGGAAACTCGTGTTGAGTCCCGTGCATATCCAGCAGAACCTAACAATCTTCGAGGGTAGGCTTCCGAAGATACCTATCTCCGAATATCTCCCTAACGCCTTGACAAAAATACTTTAGGCAATCGCGAGCAGTCGTCTCGCCGATGTGGATGTACTCATCGAACATGTCAGCCGCGCCTCCGTATTCCAGCTGCCTGATGGAGGCAGTGCACTTCTGAATCGGAGTGTGGCCGGTTTACCAGCCGCATCCTCCCGCACCCTGAAATACCCGTATCGACGCTCTAAAGCGCCCACGATACGCAGAAAGAGCGGACGATGCATCCTAAAACGTCGCCGGAACATGTTCTCCCCAAATCGTGGCTCCGGAGCGAAGTAATCCTCGTACAACCGACGTTGTGCAGCGAGGTGGTCTCGGGGTACTATAGATTGACGATGGATGGGTCGAGGTACCACCGGCGTCAAGGCCGCCTGTATCTCCCTCTTCGCTGCCTCCCGCACACGTGCATGAATTCGCCTCATTATGTCATCATACCCCCACCACTACCACCCGCACCAAAGCCACTACTACTACCAGTCATTCTGAATATATAAAAGAAACGTAGAGAGAGATACTCGTTAATACAAGTGGTGCGAATGAAATGAAGTT
Source organism: Salvia splendens (assembly GCF_004379255.2). Classification (NCBI taxonomy): domain Eukaryota; kingdom Viridiplantae; phylum Streptophyta; class Magnoliopsida; order Lamiales; family Lamiaceae; genus Salvia; species Salvia splendens. The sequence goes on from NC_056035.1 coordinate 33,618,600, forward strand.
CAACGAGCCGTATTTATAGAATTTTTGAAAAAAAATATAAAATAATCGGGACGTCCGCGCGGACGTCCGTGGGTCAACTCAATGGCGGACGTCCGCAGGGACGTCCCGGAAATGCTGCGGAACTCCGGTGTTCGCAGTGGACGCCCGTATCCGCGTCACCGCTGCGCAATGGCAGACGTCTCGTGCGGAACTCTGACACGCTGGCCGGATGTCCGCCGGGACGGGCGCTATTGTGGATGCTCTAAGACAAGGAAAAACATTATTTCCCCAAATTCTCGAGAATTGAATGCCAATCGAACTCGACCGTTGTGTTCAAATTCAAAAAATACGATCCACTGTTAGATTTCCATACGACAAATATTATTGAAGACCCAATTCAAAATCCTCACAGCTCGAACTCAAAGAAACCATGAAAACAGTGATTCTTACTCCAAACTCCTCGGTAAAATCCAGCACCACAACAGTCGGAGTAGGCAGCAGAGATAATTCTTATTATCCGGGATGCAAAAAAGACGCCAATTGCAACTGCGAAATGTGTATTGCAAGCTTCAACGCCACTCTTGATTTGATGCCGCAGACTGCTCAGAGGAGTTCGCTCACAAACCTCTCCGTTTCAAGGCCCAAAATTCGGAGAAGCCCTGTCCCTCTCGAGGAGCCCTACGAATTCTCAGCAAAAGAGAAAAGGGGAATTCAAGTGCGAGGGTTTCCTTGTGCGGTTACTTTTTGGCTTGATTGTTGTTTTCGGCTTGGAGTTCGGATTTTCATGGATGATTTCAGGGGGTTTAAAAAGTCAATTATCGCCGGAATTGGTGGATAATATGGCTAGAAATTCATGGGTTCACGAGGATCTGAATGGGAAATTTATGTTCTTTAAGAATGAACTGGAAGGGTTTGTGGGAATTAGGGTTTCAACCTGCAATTCTGCTAATTCTGTGTGGAAAATCAGTCAGGTCAGTTACGGAAATTGAATAATTAATTAAATACTATCCTTTATTAGCTCCTTTTGCTTACAGTGTTTTGTCAATTTTTTGTGATTTATGAGCAAAATTGGTGAGATCCCTAAATATTGATCTTATTTGAGTATGATTTTAGCTGAAATTTTATTTATGGTGTCCATTTATTCTCTTGTCTAATTTGAATGATTTTGAATATTATTAGATGAAGTTCTGAGATTCTTAGTTGTATGGCGACATGGATCTTAGGATGATTTGTTGCTGAATTCGCGGTGCGTGTTGTATAAATCAATGGCAGAAGAGGTAAGCATTTGGGGATGGCCATTGCAGACTGCTGGATTGCTTACTGCAGAATATTATTCAAGATCATTCAGCATTATAAACGGAAGAGTTACTGAGGTAAGCAGTTACAAAATGAAGTATATTATGCTACCTACGCATTTTTAATGTACTCTTCTTGATTGACTGTCTTTGTGCTTGGTTCTGTTTAGAGTTATGGTTGATTTATTGAAATTATATTGTGAGTTGACTTAAAGTTCATTTTGAATGGATATATCTTGAGTGGTATATATAATCATATGTATTGATCTTAATTTTCCCATGACATAAATTTCCCTAGGATCTTATGCTTTGAATGTAACATGGTCTTAAATTTGTTTTTAATTTCTTAGGAAAAGATCTACTAATAATTTAATTTGAGTAATGTATATATGTGCATAAGGTCTTCGACATACAAATAAATCCCAAGTTTTCTGTACATCTTCCATATACAGTAGCTTTCACCAAGTGTGCTAACTAACTGCTAAGCATAGAATAACTTAACCGGTATCTTAAAAATGGACTTAATTGTCTGTGGTATAGAGTTGTTGAAATAGATCAACTATAGAGTGTAATGAGTTCGCGTGGTCTCTGTACTTGGGACTAGCCTTCTTAAACCAATCATCTGCTTTAGACTTTCTGAAGCATTTCTTTTGGTAAACTGCGTCAAATTTAGGTTCCAGTGTGTTTATATGGAAATCACAAATGACTGTTCACTTGTATCTAGATTTAAAATATGGAGTAACATATAGTAATACTCAGAGAAAACTGCAAATTTGTAGACGAGCTTGTCATTTTAAATGAAAATTTCCAAGAGTTTCATCATATTCCTTGCAAGTGACTGGTGACTGGTACTCATTTTTAAGGACGTTTATTGCTTTCTTTCAACCTATCAGTGGTCTGTCTTGGAAGTGTGAAATCAGAATCAAAATCTTAGTTTGTTTTCTTGCACTATCATTGATTCTCAGTCCACATAGAGTTTCCAAAATCCAAATAGTAGTTCATTGTAGAAAATATTTTGTCTGAATAGAAATTTGTAACAAGTGATTAGTCCTAAAGAATTCGACAGTTGTTATCTTAGAAAACTCTATACCTCCCTTAAATCTTATAAAAATTGTTACATCTTTTAGATTTTTAAAAAACTAACAGAAGATCAGTTTCTGCTGACATATTTTCAAGAGTCATCATTGATTATGAAACCTTTGTTTACAGTGGTCTGATGGCAAAGCCAGTTATTTTGAACGGAGAGAAAATAGTTCGTGGGTGCAAGAAAAATGGAGTTCCTCTGTCGTACAGTTTGATCCTAACACGTGGCTTCTGGAGTACAGACAGAGCTTTCTCCTGCAAAACGCAAGGCCGGTTTCTGCTACTCTTAAGTTCTTGAAGTTGAGGCTGACAAGAGATTTTGGAAAGATGTACCAAGTATTCTGGCTACGATATGCTAGTTTTGGTGGTCGTTGGGAGTTTAGAAGGCGGCCCAGACGAACCACCCTGGTACCTACTTAAGTGTAGAATGTCTTAAACAATACTCATTACTGATGAGAAGCTTTGTATCATTGGAGATGTAGCAATTTCTTCGTTGTAGAAGAAATAGGATTCTGGTCTTGTCCATATATGGTGGTTAACAACAATGATGTAGAGGTTTATTCTTCTCAAGCAATTTTGTTCAATGGCTACGGGAATTTTTGCACAAAATAAAATAAATGTTGAAACATAGTACAAAATGACTATATAAAATTACAGTTCGAGTACGATATTAATAAATTCCATATGGTGATTAACCAATTTGAAAATATCCAGTCATTGCCGGAGCCAAATATAGGCTTATTTCTATAAAAAAAATATAATGTTTTTCTTATTTACTAATGTACTCAGTACTCCTATTTAATTATCTGATTCAATCCTTTTGAATTAGTTGATCATCAAAATAAATAAGGACATGCTAGAAGTTTATTGTTTACAAATGTTTTTCTTAATCATTGTAAAAATCTCAGTTAGCCTTCATAATTGCACGGTAGAAGTATTTTAAAATTCATTCATTACATACTCAAAATCATGATCGTGAACAGAAATATATATACCCAAATTATTAAGGATTCGGGCTTTGTGATATTACAAAATACAAATAGTACTTTATGCAAAGTATCATAAATCTTAAATCATTTAGTTCATAACGTTGAAGAAACTATCACAATATGCAAAGTACTCCTCATTAATTGGATTTCTTCCACAATAGATATATAGTGTACTTCAAAAGTGTTTTATACAGATACCACAAGTTGAAAAATAAACACAAATTCTTTGTTCAATATATTAGAGCATTCACAATGGGACGGACGATAGTCCGCCCGATATTGTTCAATATATTAGAGCATCCACAGTGGGGCGGACGATAGTCCGCCTGATGTCCGCCCGATGAAACACAAATTCTTTGTTCAATATATTAGAGCATTCACAGTGGGACGGACGATAGTCCGCCCGATGTTGTTCAATATATTAGAGCATCCACAGTGGGGCGGACGATAGTCCGCCCGCATCGGGCAGACTATCGTCCGCCACTGTAGCCATGCGGACGATACCCGATGCATCGTCCGCGCCCTATGCTTCGTCCGCGGACGATAGGTGTTGGAGCATGCATCGTCCGCCACTGTAGCCATGCAGGCGATGCCCACCATATCGTCCTCCCCACTGCGGGCGACGCGAATGATACCGCGGACGATGCAACGCGTTTTACATTTTTTTTAATTCTTCAAAATTTATATATATACACTCTTCCATTCACTCTTACATTCACTCTTTCTTCTCATTCTCTCTATTTCACTTATTATAAAATGAATCCCGATGATTTCCCAAGTCCGAATAGTCCGATGTTCGGTGGTGGTGCACGGTGGCGGGGTACAGACCCTGATGAATACCGGCCATTCGACTCCAACACTCAGTACGATCCCGATTTCAGCACGGATTCGTATGGGCGATCAGACATGGAGCCGTCTCCCACCTGCGCCCCCACCCCACCCCGCGGCCGCCGCCGCCTCGGGCTCCGCCACCAAGAAGAAGCGGAACAGGCAAAGAGCCCAGAAGTTACCGCTTCCGGAGAAGAATGAAGATTTCGCCCCAGGGAAGACGAACTACAACCCGGATGAAACCATTGTCTTGATGTAGTGTTGGATTGATATTTCGGAGGACCCGGTGTTTGCCAACAACCAAAAGCAAATCGCGTATTGAGAGCGCATCGTTGATCGCTACAACGAGGCCAAGCCGGCGGCTGTCTACAAGCGCCATAGGGAGCAGCTCCGCAAGCACTGGGATCAAGTGAAGAAGCAAGTCAATTTGTTCTCGTCGGAGTACGAGAAGTGCTTGAGGGAGCAGGGCAGCGGCGAGAGTTTGACTGATGTGCGCGATAGAGCGCTTGCGTCGTACATTTCATTGTACGGCGATTTCAAGCATTACAACTCATGGCTCCTCTTGAAGGACAAGCAGAAGTTCTAAGGAGGGATTCTGCCCCTATCGGTAGTGGCGAAGAGGACGAAGAACACCGCCGCCGGTGATTATACGAGCAGCGACAGCGGCGCACCTCCGATGGACCTCAACCAGCCGATGTACGAGGATGAGAGTTACGGCACACCGATGTCCTCCCGGCGTCTCATTGGCAGCAAGGCTGCCAAGAACAAGGGCAAGGCGAAGGTGACATCCTCACAGGCCCCGGCCCCCGACCTCGATCCCGACTTTGGCTGCGGGACATGCATACGCAGAGTTGGTGGTGGCCCCCAACCGGAGGACGTTGTTGGACACGCACCACGCCCTCAGGCAGTGCGAGGACACGGGCGAAGCCGAATACCTCAGGTGGATGATCAATGATCTGCGCCGCAAGTTGGAAATGATGTAGAGTATGCCATTTTTATCTGTAATGAACTTGTTTTTTTATTTCTAACTCTTGTAACTATTTTTTTAATTAAGTAATGTAAGATTTGCTTTTAAATTGTGGTGCTTTTTTTTGGCATGACATATTTGAAAACAAAAAATTAATCAACAAAACGGTAATGAAAACTATAGCGGGGCATACAGCGCCCTATAGGGCTATAAGGCGTCCCACTACAGGTGGAAGGGTAGTAGGATAGAATGATGATGTAGCGGAGCATAGAGCGGCGCGCCCTATAGGGCGGACTTTAGGGCGCCGTCACCATGACATATTTGAAAGTGTAGTTGTAATCCCACGAGTGTGTGTGCGTGGACACGTGAACGGTGTAGGTGTCTCAACTCTAAAGTGCAAGTACTGGTTGTATAAAAAACGCAAGAATGGTGGGGAAGCCTAGAAACTAAAATTCCAAGTGATAATGGCAGCAGCTCCAGGACCTTGCCTCAATCACATTTCTAGAGAAACGTCTGACATCAAACGCCTCGCCACTTTCTACATAGAGGTCCATCTTTTCCTAAATCTCATACCTCATTTTAGTAGAAATTGTTGACATCTTGTTAGGGTTTCTGATAAATCATAAATTCAGTAAGTAGTAGTAATCAAATTCAAAGTTTGTTTCGTTTCATATTTGTTGAATGCAGAATTAAAGCAATTGAATCGTGTAATTAGAAAGAAAAAAGTAATCTTGATTCTTTTATCTGCTTTCGGGTAATGAAGGGTTTTGGGATCTCCAGACTTAAATTTGATGTTGATTAGTGGAACTTTGTTTGTTTTTGTTTTGTACTTTGGTGATGAAGGTTTTTGGGTTTGAGCAAATAGAGTCTCCAAAGTTCGATTTTGAGGTGATATGGTTGAAGCTTGGATCATCTATGTTGTTGCACCTCATAGAGAGGGACCCCACTGTCATGCTTCCTGAAGGTCCATGGAGTTCCGTGGCAGACCCGAAGAACCTTCCAAGAGGACACCATGTCTGTTTCTATGTACCCGAATTCGACTCCTTTGTACAGAGAGTTAAGGTCCACACTCTAGTCTCTCTTCTCTGTTTCCTGCAATTTGTTGATTAGCTCGTTCTTTGTGTTTGTTGTGGTGTGACTCTGGTTTTTAATGAGCCTAGATGCTGCATATCGATTTATCATTGGGAATATTTATTTAGTGTAGAGATGCTTTCTTTTTTCTAGGACCTTATTGGCTGAATCAATGTTATTTTACAAGTTTTTGCTTCACTGTATTACAATAGATGGATTGCAACAAGCTGCTTTACTGTCTAATCGTATATAAAATCTAGTTCTAGATGTGTTCATCGGTCAGTATGATGAGCATCAGCATCCTATTACATTCAGTTTCCTTATTATTTTGTTGAAGATTTGGCTGTTTTGTTTGAGCAGGATAAAGGGATTCCAGTACATGAGCAGAGTCAACCGGATGGGAAGACGAAGCAAGTATTCTTCTTCGATCCAGATGGTGAGTCATTGCTCATGCAATACAACTCTTATCTGAAATTGAAGGATTTGTGTTGCCATTTCAGTTAACTTTATGTTTTGCAACGCACACGCATTCTTGAAGCAAACTCAACATTTTGAGTCCTATCTTCCCTTGTGTGACCGAATCTTTGTTCTAATATGCAGGGAATGGTTTGGAGGTCTCAAGCCAGTGCCCGGTACTATAGTCATTGGATCCAACTTTACTAATTGGCTTAGTAAACGCTACATAAAAAGTGAGGAGATGAGTTCGCAGACATAATATGTGTAATATATATGTGTGTGGATCGCCCGGGTGGTCAACTAGTTTTGCATTAAAACTCACGACATAATCAAAATTTCTATTTTTAGAGAATGGATTAGGACTCAAATCCACATTTTCTTAAGCAATAACTTAGAATCAGACTCTCGTTCCAATAAATGAATATTTGAGAGGTCTGCCAACATAAAAATCTATATACAAATTATCAGATTGATAGCTACATACATGGCCACATCTAAAATAAAGAATGATGCCTGAGTCACAAGGCATGCTTGTAGAATCTGATGATATTTTCACAGCATACAAACAATGCGGGATAGGAAATCATAACATAAGGCGTTGTTAGGAGGATTCGAACTTCGAATAAGAGGGAGCAGCCTTCAGTAATGCCCTCAAAGAACTGCAAACCTAATACTGTTCTTCTATCTGCTCATCCACAGCATCTTAAAGCTACAAAACCCAGACTAGCCACATTTAACAGGAAATTTACCTGTTGTTTTCACCATCAGCAGCATTAGATTCTTCCTTGCTCTCAGTGGGTGCTGTGGCCTCGACCAAAGATCCAGAAGACGACAAAGATGCAGCTTCTCCATCAACCACAAGAGCCGTCTCAGGAGCTGGACAAGAGACTACAAGGTCGTTTTGCACCTGGATGTCGGCCTTGCACGCGTTTCTTCCAGAATCCAGCAAAGTTGACATAGGGGTGGGGTTGTGATTTAAGTCCACTTCCTCAGAAACATCCTTTGCAGAGACTTGAGGACTTCTGTTGATGCAAGAGGCCTCGCCATCACATTCATCCTTGTCAATTTTAAAATCAGATGTGGCAGCACTGTTAGTGAAAACTTCCATATCTCCATTTGTAGCACTTGGTGAAGATGCTTCAAGAACAGAAACATGATTTACAAGTGCTTCGGCGTCAGTTTCTTCAGAAACCTTCACTGAGGAACCTATATTCACACTTGTGGATTCAGCAGTATCTTTTCTACTGGTCACAGTTTCAACTAGATCAGTTTCAGTCGCAGAGTCACAAATAGACTTGAGACAAGGAGCTTCAGTTTTGCATAGAATGGCCTCCAAAGGAGAGTTGTCTTCCTGAGGAGGACCTTGCAACCCATTTTGCAGTTCAATGTTTTCGCATTCACAGGCAGTAGAGCTAGCAGAGAGTTCTTTTTGGTTGTCTTCCACCTCAGACTTGATCACAATAGCTCCGTTGCAGGTAAGAGGTTCGTAAATAGAATCTGGAGTACTAGTATGATCAGCTGGAGCTGGATAGCCAGAGTCCAGGTCACTAAATTGGTCGTTTGTCTTGGTGCCATGGCCCACTCCAGAATCATTACTCGTCTGCTTCTCATACTCCATGGGCGAATCAATATCCGATTTTTCAACCATAACAGGCATCTGGGACTGGTTCTTGATTGATTCGGATACCTTCATACCTATAGTTGAAATAGGGATGAATTGAGATGGAAGCTACTACAAAACATATCGAAATATCATAAATTCTGAGGCCACCATACTAGTTTAGATTTCATTCAAGAACAAAATTTTGAAATAGTTTGAGCAATATCAGATGGAATAGAAATTTAATACCATCGGAATGCTTAGCCAATGGTTTGTGCAACATGTCAGTCCCAGGAAACACCAACATGGTCATGGACTTTATTTCTTTCTTGAGCCCATCCTCAAGTTGATGAAAACCAAAAACCGAAGTCCACGTGTTCGTATGCTCTGATATGGCAGGAATGACCAATTGCTTGACTTTGAGATAACGAAGTTCCTGGAATCACAAAAATTAATCACCATTCCAGCACATGAAGGGGGCAGGGGGGAATTTAAATTCCCAGTAATTTTTTGTCACTTAATTTAACACTGAACAAATGCATCAGCACAGCAGTAATCCAGAGCAAGTCATTACTGTTTCAATTGCTGATAGAAGACGCCTGCACATTCCTTGTCGCCTATAGATTTCACGCGACCCAATAAATGGCATCTCAGCCAGACGGGTCCCGTGGATCCTAATGAAGAGATTAAAAGTCCAATTATCAGATTGGTTTAGGGAGGGAAAGAAAACAAGTGACAAATGACAAACAAACCTCAGAGGGCTAATGCTAATGATCAAAATTTAATAATTCCTTCGTAAATAAATCAGTTTGCAATTTTACATATGCTGATATTTTAGTTTTTGTTTTTATCTTTCTTCAACTTTGTCTTGTAAATCAGGAAACTTGAAACCGAATAGAAGAGGCCCAACCCCCTTCCCGATAGGAAAAATACACACAAACAAATACATGTAGGACTAGGACAGTCATGATAAGAATCTGGTTAGGTGTAAATGTGTAATATTTATTACCATCGGGAATCAAGCTAGAGTTATGACTTACGAGCAATTTTGAATTATTTTAGATCCTGGAATGCGTTTTGGCTGTTGACACCACAGACACAGATAGTATCAAGATCAGATTGTTCTATTACCTTAAAGATGCTGCAGAAACTATTTCATCACCCCTCTCCAAAATTATGGTATAGAATCCACAGAAGTTCAGACGGTTGAAGTTTGATCTACAAGACAATCATCTGTAATATATACTGAAGAATAACTAATACTAGAATAATGTCTACATGTATGCATAATTTCATATAAATGCATTCTATACAATCAGAGTTTCAGGCTTGGCGAATGCTTCACTTTTTGATTTGTCTCCTATTCAAGACATGTTAGCGATAGCAAATTTTTGTAATCACTAGTAACTTAAGAAACAAGTACCGCCCTTTGACCAAATCCTGCATCAGACTTTCTGCTCATTCCTTCCCTCATTTTATCACCTCCCACCACGCACACACATATTCACATGCTTACAGCTTACTATGTTAAAAAATAGGCATAGTATCTAGGATCTAATTCCACAAGAGCTAAAAAGCAATGTTGAAGATAACTACAGTCTACATATTCACATTTGCCATACATGTAGCTCTATATTCCCCCCTCAAGCACCCCTATATCTATAATCTGATATGAAAAACCTTATCACCATTTCCCAGCATGATCATTTAGTAGAGTTTGTGATGTATGAGTGTGTGCACTGAAGGCTTTAGCAGCAGGCAAATAACAGCTCACCCGATGTTATAGACAACATTGCACATCATATTAATTCCACTTCTGCGGTCAATAATGGGCAAAAAACACTCATTCATAACAGATAACGCAACAGCTATCTTGGAGTTTGATTCAACCCTTTGAGGAAACCCTCGGTGTGAGGTATCAGACACATCTGTTCTCTGAATTAGGGACCAAGAAAATCCACCTTCCAGTTCATGTTTGACTCCAAGAATTTTCTGTAAATGATCATAAAACTGAAGAACAGAGAAAAGAATGTCAATATTATCAATACGAGTCAGAATCTGAGTGTGAGTTAATAGCAATCAGAAGTCAAAATCCTCTAGTGGAATTAAAAAATAAAAGTAGAGAATCTTTGGACTTCAGGTGTAACTTCAATGTAATTGAGTGATATCAAATGAAGAAAGTTTTGGATTCCATTAAGCATGTTACCACTAAGTTCCCTAGGGAGACTGCAAGCTATACTAATTCATGTAAGATAGATAAAACTGCAAATTGCACAAATATCACCGCATCAAGCTAATGAACAGAGACTGCACTAATGAAGAATCATTGACTGAAGTAAATTATAAAGGGAGAGGTGCCACTATGCTTTTATGTACAAAAGTACTCCTTGCCTCTCTATGTAGTTGAACCAATATTGATGAGGTTTTGATTGTACTGAATTTAGTTAATACACTAAAATCAGTTAGGGAGTAGTACTTCACTTATAAATAATACGTCCTCCATCCCAAGATACTTGAGGCATTTCTTTTGGGTGCGAGATTTAAGAAATTGAAGTTTAAAGGTTAAATGGAGAGAGAATAAAGTAGTATAAAAAAGAAAAGGTAGGAGAGAAAAGGAGAGAGTGAAGTAGGAGAGAAAATAAAGTTTTTGCCCGAAAAGGAAATGGTGCAAGTAGCTTGGGACGGCCCCAAAGTGGAATACAGTGTAAGCTTGTGACAGAGGGAGTTTCTTTAACAAACACATAATTGAAACAGATATCACTTAGCAGTAACCCGACTCCACAGAAGATCAGAACATAAACTACCTCCATCAACTATCCAATATATAATCTTCAAACCACCACTTTGAGATATTACACTCCCACTAGCCCTGACAATTGGCTTTAAAACTCCCAAGTATAGTAATATAACAGTCATACCTATGCATCTATACTATAAATAATAAACTGAAATTGGGGATATCCTCAAGAAAATACAAACATGGCCTGATACTGAGCACATTATTGCAGTGTGTTTACAGCATCAGAAAGTTATTACACCCACCATATATTCTCCTAGTCAAATATCACTAGGCACTCCATATAACTACTTTTGGACAGAGAGCGGAACCGATGATTTTGCTACTTCTAGTGAGCATAAATGTCCTTAATTATTATCCATATATCTTGAAGATGGGATAAACAAAAATTTAAAACAAACCAAGCCTTACTTTTGAATGCATATTATATTCTTTGTTGGACTTGTGTCATGAAGAGAGCATGATAGACTGCTGAAAACTCATTTGTCATCACAAATGAAATGCAACATTTTTGCTCAATGAAATTCATTATATAGAAATTTCCACATATACTGAATAGCTTTTAATTTTTCACTTAACCCTCAGGCCGTCGTGGTGATTAAAAAGAACATCACAATTCACAATGTATTGCCACAGCTAGCTATAATGGTACCAAAGCTAACCTCTTGACACTGCAGCCCACAAAATGATGCACCATTCAAACTCATAGACGAAGCAAGCACTCCTTTACTACATGATTTGTGATCTGTGAAAACAATACAAAAGAGAGATTTTTTTTATCATAAAATTACTTTGAATACAAATGGAAATGTGCATTGTTTTTGTCAGGGAGATCAGAAGGGGAGAGGAAAGAGCTATGCAGAAATTTCAAGTAAAACAATTACATTTGTCCACACAGAAGCTGCATCTGGTAAGTTCATCTGCATCGACTTCCCCACAAAACTTGCATATACAATTTGGACAGTGCCAATCACCTGAAGGAAGCATCTGGATTGAATAGAAATTAGAAAACAAAGGTGCTCAACTACCAAGAAATATAATCCAGTGCCATTTATTAAGAAGTTTTGAATATGATAAACACGATTATGTCTTGTGCCAGTACATGTGAACATTGACTACAAGGTGCTATTTCTCAGAATTGATCTTTTTTCCATCCACAAAACACTTAAACTGGAATAAAATTTGCTCAAATGATATATACATCCTACTCTATTAAATATTGATTATAAAAGCCAGAACAATAAAGTAAACAAAATCATATCCAAAATGCAAATGGGGAAACAATCACTGTCCTGTGAATGATGCAATGCAGAGACAAATACAAATCATGCTTGAGACTATCTGATAAGTACCTGTATATCTAAACAGGTCTGATGGAAAGTTGATTGACAGCTATCGCAACAGATCAAAGCACCTCCATCACCACAAATGCCACAGGCATCATCATCTGGATTGTCCCCATCAATGGCAACAGTATGGAAATCTCGACACACAGAACCCCCCTGCTTATTCCAGGCATCTACTTGGCATTGTAACAGGGAGGGTCCAGACTCCAAAAATATGTTTTGGAAAGGCTGGCGCAACTTGCTGCCAGCATGCAGCTCAAATTTTGAAACTGTGAGGATTTTACTGCAGCAACCACAGTGGATGCCATCTCTCGTAACCCAGCCTTCTAGCATCGCCCGATTCCTTTTGCGGTTCATATACTGCACCTTTTCACTCAACTGTGCTGTCCCTGAATCAATCAGCCAGGCCAGTATAGTTCTTTTTCCACTATATGGAACATATCCATCAAACTCCGAGTTCTCCCCCTTAACAGAGTGACGAACCAGGAGGGTGCATCTTCCAATCACTTTACTTGTTCTTCCCTGTAAGACATTACAATTGGAAGCAGAAGTATTTATGTCAACTTTTATTTTCCTGGATTTACTTTTCAGGGAATCATTACTTAATTCACAAGCGAGCATTAATTCACCATCACTCGCTTGATCCGTATCAGGAAATGTACGTCTCTGCAACTTCTGATTATGTTTTCTACAGGAACTGAGTGTTTCCTCATTCTGATCACTGTCTGAGCTCTCTCCATCATCCCTACCAGGAGATCTCTTGGCACTCTTAGACAGACCATCTTCTTTCCTATTCCTTTTCATTGCTTCCTCAACCTTCATTTTTGTCTGCCTAGTCAGTTTATTTATCAGATCTTCAGACAGAGGAGCAAACGAAGGAGAATCAATGACCAATTGACTTTTTGATTTATCTTCTTCCAGCTGTTTCTTAAGTGCATCATAAGCCTTAATAATTGACCAGTAGGCTGTTCCACTAGGATTAATGTACACAGCATCTAAGTAATCTCTGTTCCGCCTAGGTCTATAATCAATAGTCCACCCGGCATCAATTAGCATTTCCCTTATCTTCTCCCGCAAAAGTTGTTTTTCAGTACATCCACCACGCTTCATTTTCCCTTCTTTCCCTTTAATAGGGGTGAAATTATCTATGACTGCTCTTTCCTCTTCCTTTTTCACCGCTTTCTTCGAGCTAGAAACTTGAAGACCTGGTGGTGCCAGGTTAAGTGTGGTATCAGCAACATCAGTTTCGATCTCTCTGACCGTAGTACCTTTACTTGTGCCAATGATTTCTGACTCTTTAATCTTGATCCCCTTACTTGGTTTTGGTTTTACTTTTTCCAACTTAATATTCATTTTCTCCTTCTCCATCACAAACCTTGGTTTTCTGGTGGCTTTGAAACTGGATAAGTGGGGATTCTAAACAATTGGTCATTCCTGGGTACATCTTCTGATCTAGAGCGTATTCTTTGTTCAACTGCCCTTGAATCATACTTACGATGACCAGAATGTAACTCCATTTTCTTCTTCTTCTTATTCACCATCACCTTCAACACCCCATTCTTTCCCTGCAGCCTGATTGGCTCATCAGCCCCCTCTGGGTACTTCAACCTTGACAACGAACCCGGCATTTCTTCCTCAGCCTCCTCCAAATCAAATCCCTTATTCCTCCAACCAGCATATTCACCCTCCTTGCTCCTCCCACTACTAGATCCATCAAAAAGAAAACTATGCCGTCTATCCGCCACCAGATTCCCACGTGATGATCCAATGAAAAAATCCTTCGAATTCTCACCACCTCTACACCCAACCATCTTATATCTATCCTCCAAATACGCATCCCTCATCCTTCTCTCATCAAATTCACGGTCTTCATCAAACTCGTTTGAACCTAACTCACTTCTCCTCTCACGACCAAGATCAATCCCCACATTCCTCTTCTCACACTCCCTGTTCTCAAACTCACCCCTCCTGTAACCCATGGAGCCATTGTGCAAGCTCTTACGATTCACTTTTCTCATAAACCCCAATGACTCATCCTCATCACTGGCGCCAAAGCCGCCTGCACCGAACCTCTGCCTCTTTCTCTCATTACTATGACAACTCAAACCCTCCCACCGCCCTCCAGAATTCCTATTTTCTACCTTTTTCCTAATTATCAAACACCCTGACGAACTCTTCTTCTTCAACACACCACCCCCTGATCTCATACTGTCTTCCATGTTCATGCATAAGAAGAAAAAAAAATCCTTCAAATCCACACGCAATTGAACACGAACTCACCCGAGAAACAATGTTTTCGACATGGATTGTCAATTCTGCAGTCTAGCATTTGCAGATCTGAATCAAAACCAAACGCTCGCATAAATTTGGGGCACCAGATTACATTTCAATTAAAAAATTGAATCTCTCAACCTCGGCAGGAAGCCGCGTGGATACGCCTGGGATCAAATTCCAATCTTGTGGCGTGATTTTCTGGCAAAGCAACCGAAACCCAACGAGTAGAAATGTTTTTACGATAAAACATACAGTACTTCATCAGTTTGTTAATGATATTCCATTTTTGACATTTTACTAACTCCAAAATAATTAATCTCTTTTTATTTATAGAATCTATTTACATTACATTTCTTTTTTAGGTTCATGATTCAATGTGCTTAAAAATATAATTATACAGTAATTATTATTGGTGGAAAAACAAAATTATGGGCGAAATTGGAATCCGACGAGTACAGATTTGTGGATTGTTGCTGCAGTTGCAGAGCTTGATTGAATGGAGTCAGATTTGTACAGAAGTTTTTTATTCTTTTTTTCTATATTTATAATGTCTTAGATTTTGAAAATTGGGTGAATGTTGATGTGTTTGTGGAAGGGAATTGAATTTTATATTTAGACCTAAAATTTAAATCTCTTTTTATTTTTGACACCAATGCCATGTCAATTAAATTCACTTGGTTTAAATGATTTTGGCATACTACATATGATTTTCACAATTAAATTGATCTTTAAACTTAACTGTGAAAAGTTTGATGGTTGGAATGTTTGAATTTTATTTTCTTGAGTGAACTACGTCAAAAAGTCCATAACTTTTCAGTTTGTGACATTGTTGGTTCCTAACAAAAAAAAGCACCAGAGGACCCTAACGTTAAATATAATCACGAATTATATTTTTTCGGACCAAAATACCCTCAGGCCCTAAAAGGGCATTTTTGTCACTCCATTATATTGTTGACATGTGATTTCTGCTACATTTTTGTCAGCAACTTCTTATGTAATTTTCTAATAAATTCTAGTACTTCATACGTGATTAAAATCTTGTCATTATTTACACTTTCTAATTTTTTTATAATATACATATTTATCATTATCTGCTTTATTTAATATGAAAATAATAAAATGAGACCCTTTCTTCCTTATAAAACTCATTTTCAGGTATTTTTCGATGTTTTCTATTTCCACTAATTTTTATTTATTTTTTACCTTGATTTATCGATCGATTTTATTTATTATGATAGTATCACAATTTTGCTGTATTAATTTATAAATATACATTGTCTTAATTTCAGATACTATTATTAACAAAAAAATCTACAAGGATTAAAGCTAATGTCACATGCTTGAATATTTTTAATGTATTACTCATGTTTCAATTTTATCATGAATGACAATAAACTATGCAAATTTATATATAAAGATTGAATATTCATATGATGTTAATGTTAGGTTTGGTATACTAAAAAGCATGTTTCGAGCAAGTTCGCGCGAATATAATCTTGCTTGTATACGGAAAACTCTACAATCCACTTTTAACCCGATTCAGTATTATTCGAGCAGTATCGCACGAATAGGATCAGTATATTATTACATTGTGTTTGCTTGTGCATTTATAAGATGTTTTATAAACATTTAAATGTATAAGAAGCAAACAAAGTCTAAGTCTTTTGCTTAGTAGACTGGTTGTGGGCGTCGTCCACTTTAAGGTAACATAGTCGGTTCTATGCAATGCTTTGCAAAAGAAAAAGAAGAATTTCACAACCCAGATAGGCTTAGACTACCTATCGTGATAGGTTGCAATGTCAGTCCGATTATTTCTAAGCCTTTCTGAAATAAGATGACGTTGGTGTGGTATAACACTGAATGGATCTAACAGCAAGACGTGTCTTTATGCTATCTACTGAAAGACTAGGTCTTGATAAAATACTATTTCTTAATCTACATATGTTAGCATTGAGCATACGGTATTGATTATGCACTACTTTGACTTATCAAAAGGTGCGGGTCTTTCGCAACCTAATAATCCTGATATATTGGGTAGTGGTGATTAATATCTAGCGGCGCTAGGATTGCTATTATGTTGAATCGTGCGCGAGGTGAGTCTCGTTTGATAATGTCCTCAAGAGGAGCTTGAACAAGGTTTTTATTATTCGGAAACTGACCAGTTGAAATTTAATTATTCCATGGATAATAAATAAGTGTTTTTTGCTAAGTTCAGTCTTGGAATTAATAAGATGTTAATTAATTAAGTCCATAGCAGACTTAATTAATTAATAGACATTTATATCTTAAGCGCGGGAAATAAATAATAAATAAAACAGAAACCCGGATTACTTGTAATTTCATATTTGGATGGGAATGTCAATATTACTTATGTAGTGGCTACTCGTAATATTCCAATATAAGCTTGTATTAAATTGAGGGTTCAATTTAATTAGTAAAAAGCTAAGTGGGGTGAGCCCATATCCAAAACCTTCCATAGATCTCTGACTGAGCCCAATATGAACTTAATATAAATATGAGAATAAAAGACAGAAAATACAATTAATGAAGTGGAAAATTTCGTCCACTCCTATACAGAGTAGAGGACGAAAATTTCTCAGCTCTCCTCCATGAGGAATTTCTGTCTTTTTATTCGAGTCCTAGTATTTTGATAAGATCAGTCCACCCTGATATCGAGATACAGTTTGGGAACCAGTCAGAAGACCCGTGGTCTAGTATTGAAGATTATCGTGGAGAAGACGCGAGCAATCGACGATTCTTTGGAGAATCAAATCGGTAATTCTAAACCATAGAATTCATGTTTTAGGATTTATATTCTTTAAGCATGAATTATTTGCGTTCTAGCATGTAATTCTGCGTTAACATGTGAATAGATTAATCCCATAATCTGTCAAATAGATCATACGTCTGATTTATTTGTTTTGTACAAGTCTTCCGCTGTGCAAGGGGCTCCAAACCCCATCAGTTAAAAATTTCAGTTTGAGTTGCATTAAAATTCTTAATAAAATATTAATAAATATAAAATCGTCTTAAAGTTAGGCTTACATTAACAAATTAGTTCGATGATATATAATGAAAAAATATTTTAAATGCCAGTATTTCAAGAAAATAATATTGTATCATTTCATTAAATATGAAATAGTATTTTTTATTCAGTGTATTATTGATTCAGATTTTATTTCATAAATAACTTTACTTTTCCATATTTTTATTGTTTCTCAATGAATTTCCTATATGATATAACTAGTATATTGTTACCACTAACTAGAAATAGAGGAGTATAATAATTTTTTTTGTGTACAAATATTGACAAAACTTTAATCACGTATTAAGTATCGGAACTTATTAAGATATCACATAACAAGTGTGACAGAATTCATATGTCAGCGAATTTAGGGATTGCCAAAAATGCCCTTCAAGCTATTTGGGCATTTTTGTCCGAAAAGTGGTTAAAAAAATATGATTCGTGATCATGTTTAACGTTAGGGTCATCTGACGATATTTTTTATATTAGGGACCTGCAATGTCACAAATCGAAAAGTTATGAACTTTTTGAGGTAGTTCATTCTATTTTCTTTAAGCGTCAAAAAATTTGATGGTTTCTGTAATGGACCAAACATTTTTTCTTTAAGTTTGAAGGTTTGTGAAGATAACATACATTAATGATGGAGAGGTGGAGCAGTTAATGAAAATAGTTCAATAACAATGATTAATAAAGAGATAAACATGCAAATATTGAAAATGGATTTCGAGGAGGAGAGTGTAAGTGATATAGACCCCATATAGTGAATTGATAAACTTGATCTAAATATATTTATTGTTTATTTTGATGAATTAATTAATTGATTAATTTTGAATTTATTTAACTATTTTATCTTTTAAATTTACTCAATTATTCCTATAAGTAGCTAGATTGTGTTTTGTAGTATGATACTATGTTGTTACTTATGTACTACTATTAAATCTATGGTATTTTCTGATAGATTCAAAATAACCTTTTGAAATCAGAGAGTAAATGTTAAAGTTATTTTATTTCGGATGTAACCTTTATTCAATGTGATGAGATCTATACATGGCTCTTTAAGATCTCAATTTTCTATTTTTTATATATAATTTAGGTAGTAGTAATTCGGAAGAAGTTGACCTAATATTTTTTTTAAAGTCGAAAAGAATCATGGGATTGTATAAAAAATATATACTTCTATGAAAGAAGATAAAACTTGTCTGATTATGAAAATGGTATCTTACATTCTCACGTTAATTACATTCTAGCGATTTCATAATTTAGATTCTCGTTCTTAACGTTATTCAATTTATAATATCATAGTGACCTTTAAGTTATAAATAATTGATATTCAATATTTTTTTATTTAATTTACTTTTTAAGTATATGAGATAAATTTTATAAATGGTCAACAAACTATAACATTTGTAAATTATTCAAGTGCATGATTTGATTAATCGTGAAAAATAAAATTACGCAACAAGCAGTAATTTCTCTAACTGTTATGTTTAAATGTTCAAAGTGCAATATTGATTATGAATCAAAATTTGTTTCATACTCATAATTTTTTTATTGTGTATCATTAGATGAAGACATGAATTCTTAACTTGAGCTGATAGATTCAGGGGCAATAGTGGTGTCGAACATGGGGGATGTGTGGCTGAGACGAGTGAGAACTCTTTCCGGCTTCTGGGGTGGTTCATCTTGGCTATGCTATTACGAAATTGTGCTTGCGAAAAACTTCGGGTGTTGCTTTGGTACAATATTGGAGTTTATAGCCTTCTCTATTTGATCAGTTGTTGATGATCACTTGTTTTTATACACACGAATGATTTTTGCCATATCTGTAATGTAACCATCGCTCCACACCTCACGATACAGAAGGATAGATCCGATAGACGTCGTCAACTAGGGTAAGAAATACCCAAGTTGAATGTAGTGATTTACAATGTGACATGGCAAATAATTTCATAAGATTCACTTAAATAAAAATTGGTTAAGCGACATTAAAATTTTATTTAGAATAAAATAATTAAGAAAATTAAATTAAATTATCAAGTGATATATAATGTACTATAATTTTAATAATTTATTTTAAATCAATATTAAAGTTTAGTAACCGATAAAAATATCGGTAATCATTTATTCAATTAATCCATGTATATGGCATAATAGTTAGTAGTTATTTATGTTTTTCATAGTTGGGCTAGACTTCTGGGTAGGTGAAGTTTAATCTATAATGGGCCTTAGAGGATTTATTTTACAATTAGTTTATTGCATTATCTATAAGCAAATGCTCAGTAGTATCTTATTTATTGAATAATTAACCTTTTACAAAGCTGTCTAAAATAATATCAGGTAATTATTGAGAAAAAGTGGCCACTTGGCTCCCCCGATCACAACTTATATTTAGAGCTGGCATAAAATTCGATCATACTCACAATCCATGATCTCCTCTATAATTACACCACAAATAATTGAATGTATGAAGCATCCAACTGTTGATGACATTTTTCTGTTTTATGTTTAGAACTAATAACTACAAGTAATACCAACACCAAGAACAAAATATAACAGCAGAAATATTAGTCATAATGCATAGTATCAAGCTGTCTAATATTGCTTGTGGATAAAATAATTTGCAGTTACAGTCCAAATCAAAATTTCAAACAATATACCATTGCAATTGCAAGTCTAGCATAGTGTGACAGGTTTTATTTGTTGTACTTGGGTTTTATTTGGTGTGGAGTTCAACATGGGAAGGTTGATGTGAGAAAGTATGCAAAGGAATCTGCTCTTTAGGCGTTATGATTATATGGCTAGTGTTTCTTTTTGAACATGAAAGTGATTGATGAGTCACATAATAATAATGAGCTTGCAAACATAAAAATGTTAGTTGTGGAAAACAAAAGTTGAACTCCCATCACATTATTAATGGGAGCATGGATGAGTCTTTATCATCTTCAGCTCTTTTTCTTACCTTGTTGTTTTCTCCTTTTAAGGAGTAATCTCATAGAGAGAAACCTAGGCTGGGGATCATTGAAAGTGGAATTTTATACTGTTAATGAAAGAAAAAGGCGATGTGAAGTTGAGAATTGAGATATAGTATGAAAAACTTATTTAAAGTAAAAAAGTTTCAAAAAGAGACCCACTTTGCATGGGATTGGAGAAATTACAATGTGAGGACCAATTTTTGCTATATCTGCTATATGAATCAGTTAGTAATGTACATCCACTCACTGAATTCAATTCCAACTGGCTTTCACCTCAAGCTGACTATGTGTACCTCTCAAGAGCCTTGTCGAAACAGCCACGAGTTCTAGAGCTCGGTGGCATCGACTGGCAGAGAGGTAGCCCTGTGGAGTGAATGCGGGAGCAAACCATTGGCGTAGAAGCTCTTGGCTGTGACCAAATGCACGGGACTACAAGAATTATACGCGGACTCGTAGCTGTAGACCTTTGGATCACTAGTGCTTCTATCAGAATCTGTGAGAGGAAATAGAGTGAACTGCTTCCCGTTGGATAATGAACAATCGATATTAAATTCACCCGTTTCTCCGTTTGCAATGCTTGAGAATGATCGTGATCTATCTCTCACAACCCCCAGCTGTTTATGACTGAGCTCCCTCAGCTGCTTTTTGTACCTGGCCTTGAACCATCTCAGCTCCTGCCTCATCTCATTCTCATAGTTGTCGTGTAGAGGTGAATTGCTCGTTGTAGGTGATGCTTGCTCGTTGGAGGCATTTTCATCGACACTTCTTGTGACAGTCTCCTTCTCATTGGAGGAGTGATCAAATTGATTGTCATTAGATGATGGAGAAGTCACTTCGTGGTTCTCTTGCTGCGACCATATGTTTGTGTGTTGAGCACCATCGTACTGGCTTGACCCCACGGGAGCACCATCAGTCACACGTTGCTCCGACCCTTCAACTTGGTACGTGATCTCTTCAAAGCGGCCATGGATTGATCCACATCCGTGCACAGTCTTGCCCATGTAGTCTGCATCACCCAAAGCACAGTTTTGGCAGACACTACCACTCTTGATAGGGCTCTCATCTGTGCCAAATCCTGGTTTCCATTCAGGAACCAAGGAAGCAATCTCACCATCGATCATTTCCGCTATCTTAGTCACATCTTGGTCCGTTATGTCTAACTCAGCAACCATTTCGGTCGCAACGCTCAGTGCTGTGTCGGTTTCAATGTCAAAAGGGAAGTAAATGTTTCGCACTCGACCTGAAACAAACAACCAATCCAGAACCATTCTCAGCATCAATAGTGGAATCAAATTCGAGTGTTTTGAAACTAAACCAACCTTCTTTATCAGCAATTCTGAGTCGAAGAAATATGTCATCATCCTCACTCTTTCTCCCATTGATGGTAATGTCAAGATTTTCCAAATGATCATCGTCTTGACCTGTGAATAAGTTGATCTCAGTTGCTTCGTAGTCAACCGAGTTAGAATCCAAGTCATGCTCTTGATCGTAACAGATATAATTAGAGTAGCCATTGACTAAAGAACTCGTTGTGCTATGATGAGCACTGATCAAGAGAGGCTGTCTTAAAAGAGGGCCTAGTTCATCATAGTCTCGTCGATACTGGAATGCCCTCAAATCGTAACCACAATCATCAATTTGAAGGAACGGATCGTTGAGAAGATCCCAAGCAGACAGCCTATCAGATACTGTTGCTAAGCACTTCTCAACAAACCTACGAACCTCAGGATCCTGAACTTTGTACAGGGAATCCGGTTTCTTTCCCTGTAAAGAAACAGCTATGTTAAAACAACATACATATCAAGTTCGCAACAATAAAATTATAGCTAATCCTCACCGAGATCACTTTCTTATAAATTTGAGCAGGATGAGTGCACTCACTATAAGGATATTCAAATGTCACCATTTCTAAAATGCACATTCCAAATGAATAAATATCGACTAATTCATTGTATTCCTCTTCATACACCTCCGGAGCCATGAACTCGGGAGTTCCTGACAAAAATCAAGTGAAGTCGCCATCAAACAAAATCCAAAGCAAGGACGAGATTTTCAATCAACTGGAACTCACCAACACAACGCGCAGCATGGGATTTCCTGAGGATCGCAGCGAGGCCAAGATCACCAATCTTGACCTCGCCTTGATTCCCATTGATGAAAATGTTGTCACACTTGAGGTCTCTGTGAATAACCGGAGGATCATGGCTGTGGAGATAGAGAAGCCCTTGCAAAATCTGCCTACACCAGTATTTGATTGCTCTAATATTTGTCCTCTTGTGTTTCAGCCTATACCTATTCCAAATTTCAATAAAGCTCCA
Source organism: Salvia splendens (assembly GCF_004379255.2). Taxonomy (NCBI): domain Eukaryota; kingdom Viridiplantae; phylum Streptophyta; class Magnoliopsida; order Lamiales; family Lamiaceae; genus Salvia; species Salvia splendens. The sequence goes on from NC_056035.1 coordinate 33,641,600, forward strand.
TAAGAGTTGAAGAAACTAATACTACAATTATTTGTAAAACAAACAAACAGACTTACTGTCTGAGGGTGCCAGAAGTGAACATTTCTGTCACAAAATTGATGTTCCTATTTGTAGTATCCACCCAAGAGGTGTAGAATTTCATAATATTGGTGTGTTTTAGAGTTTTGAGAAGATGAATTTCACAATACAATCTCTCAAGATCTTCTGGACTTTGCAGAAAGTCATAAAGTTTCACCTGATTCCAGGCTACTTCAATCCCTTCATACTCATCAAAAGCTCTGTAACTGCCAGGATACATTAAAATTGGGGAAAGAAAAACATATCAAAAATGAAATTAGGGCATATTGTAATGATTAAGATGAAATTCTCAGGATAAAATATACATACACTGTCTTAGAAGACCCTTTTCCAAGAATCTCATTATACTGCAATCAGAAAACAAGAAACAAAATAAAAATGATATCAAGTAAGAAGATAGAAAGACTGAATGAGAAGGAAAGCCATAGCATACCCTCCCATATCTTCCAGTTGGATCAATTTCCACAAATTCAGAATCCTCTGCATCAAGTCCAACAACACCATTCATTTCCTGCACCTACAATCTGATTTTCCTTTCTAAGGGAGAGAGAAAGAAATGAATAAGGTACTACTACTAATTTCAAAAATTAATACCTAAAATCAATAAATTCAACTGAAGGGAAAAATCGAAACTTTCAAGAAAAAAAGGGAATAAATACTATAAGCATGATTTATGTGGAAGAGGAGGCCTAGGAGAACCCATCAAATACCATTATTAAAAAAAAGGGGGAAAAAGAGTAGTTTATTAATTCCACAACAACTCATACTCCACAAATCCCAAATCCAGACAAAACGCCTCTCCATTTTCTAGCTTTCCTTCTCTTTAAAATGCATCGACTTTCTATCTCATCACGAGCTATAAAAGTACAAAGGAAAACACGCACAGCACACAGTGACTGACTCTAAGTTTAACCCACTTTTGGATGCAAGTAAATAAAATTGTTCAAGACAGGGTTGGTGATGGGGTGCGTACTAAACAAGCCCAACAGCAAAAGCCCAAGGAAGAGTATGAGTTCGGCATTACCAAAGAGTTCGGCCTCAGCCTACAGCTCGGTAAAAGCCAACCTATCAAGCTCTGCTCTCAGATCGGCAACCAAAGCAGGAGTATGAGTTCGGCCTTACCAAAGAGTTCGGCCTCAGCCTACAGCTCGGTAAAAGCCAACCTATCAAGCTCTGCTCTCAGATCGGCAACCAAAGCAGGAGTATGAGTTCGGCATTACCAAAGAGTTCGGCCTCAGCCTACAGCTCGGTAAAAGCCATCCAATCAAGCTCTGCTCTCAGGTCGGCATCAAGCTCTACCCTCAGATCGGCAACCAAAGCAGTTCGGTCTCAGTATTCGACCGAACAAGGAGTTAGTGGACCCATACAGGATGTCCAACACACCCACTACCACGTGGTGTCAACTCAGGCCACGATCGTAGGCCATGACCTACGCTACATCCACGATCTTAGGCCATAACCTACACGACATCCACGACTTAGGGTGGTGATGCAAGCCACGATCTTAGTTCAAGATATAAATAGAACTTAGATCAGATAGAAGAAGGGAAAGCTCTCTAGAGATAAAAGACCATATAGCAAATAGCAAGTTTGTATTTGTAAGCTGTAGAAAGCAGATCAAGCAATACAACTCTCCCCCCTTTTCTTCCCGTGGACGTAGATTTACCTCAGTAAATCGAACCACGTAATTTCTTTGTGTCATAATCTTCATTCTCTACCAGCATTTACTAACGTCAGAAATTCGCGGATCCATCACTGGCGCCGTCTGTGGGAAACAGAGAACAAAATTTGTGATAAAGCGAATTTTTGATCCATTTTTTTCCACCCAAAAAATGCATACCAGATCGCAGAGTACCCGTATTCCTGCCCGTGGGAACCAGGAGGAAGCCAATCCATCCCATAGGTCTGGAAAACAGCCTAGGGATAAATCCACCACCAGTTCTCATGGCGAAGGAACAGGCCGCTCCAAAAATCGTCCCACTGAGTCTTCCCAGCAGCCTGATTTGAATGAGGCTGTCAAGCTGTTCTTGGCTGAGAAGCAGGATGAGTTCTTAGCCTTCCTGCAAAAGAGCCAAGAGCCGAAGACGAAAACGGAGGATTCTCCTTCCTCATCCAGACATGAAAGTCACTACCGCAGTAGTGCCGTGTCTTCCAGGAAGAAGAATCCTCAACCCCGACATATTCCTGTTCTTCCTCGGTACCGGAATCACAGGAGAACTCAATCTCCTCCATACCGACGAGATATCGGATTCGCCGTGTACGGAGCACTGAAGACTCCGTTCTCGGACGACATCACCCGAACTCCCCTACCACAGAACTACCGAACTCCGTCGATGACTTACGACGGGCTCGTGGACCCTCACGATTTCTTGGGGCGCTATCAGTATAACATGGCGAACCAGGGTCTCAACGAGGTCCACATGTGCAAGCTGTTTCCCGAGCTGCTCATCGGGAACGCGAGAAGGTGGTTCGATAGCCTCCCCCAGGGCAGCATCAGATCTTACCGAGATCTAATGGATGCCTTCCACAGGAGGTTCTTTCAGAAAGCGGAAGCCCGAATCACTTCGGCTCAGCTGCTTTCCATTCGTCAAGGTCGCGACGAAAAAATCAGCGACTTTATGACAAGATTCCACAAGGAATGCCTGCAAGTAGACGATCTCAACGATCTGCTTGTCATCTCGGCATTCCAAAATGGAATCCTGCCCGGAGCTCTCTACAGGAAGCTCGTTGAGTGCGGTCCGCAGACAGCTCAGGAAATGTGGGACATTGCGGACCAGTACTCCCGGGCCGATGAGGCAGACCGTCGCAAACGGTCGTTAGACAGCTCATCGTCCCGAGGAGACAGGAGGAAGCCCGATCATAGCGATCAGGGACATCCTCGCCGAACTCCTTTTGGCGATCAGGGACATCCTCGCCGAACTCCTTTTGAAAGGATTCAAAGGACTCCGGTGCAAGACAGATTGGGACCCCGTCTCAATCCCGAGAAGCCGCCCGCTCAGTTCGTACCGCTGAACAAGCCGAGAGCGGAAATTTTCGAACTACACTCTGACCTGTTCGAAAAGCCAAAGCGGATGACGAAATCTGCCGCGCGCCGACCCCAGGATAACTACTGCTCCTACCATCAAGACCACGGTCACGATACCGAGGAGTGCAGAAACTTGGCTGCAGGTATCGATGTTCTTGTGAGGGCAGGGACATTGAAAAAATACCAAAACAAGCAGTCAAAGAAGAATAAGAAGCAGAGAGGTGCGAACTGCGCTCCTCAGGATCCGAAAAGGCAGCCGGATCCCGAAGACGATGACGAGCCGCAATATGATGGAGTAATCCTGACTATTGACGCTCTCCCTGCCGGGAAGACCAAGTCGTCCCTGAAGTCAGAGCGCAGAGGCTCCAATCGAGAAGAGCCAACGCATAAAAGGCTGAAGCAGGACGAAGTGATTACGTTCTCGGATGCTGATCCCGTCCCGGCCATCTCTCCTCACCAAGACGCCATTGTCATCCAAGCCGGAGTGGCAAACAAACTGATCCACAGGGTGTTTGTGGATACAGGAGCGTCAGTCAGCATTCTTTTTAAAGAGTGCTTCGACAAACTAGAAGTGGACCCAGCTCGGCTCAGCCCGGCTCCGCTTCCCCTGAAGAGCTTCGCCCAGGAGGACACCCGCCCTGAAGGTATTATCAGCCTTCCGATCACGGTGGGGAAAGCGCCTACTAGCTCCAGTACGATGATTGAGTTTTTCGTGGTGAAAGCTCGGTCCCCGTACAACGTCATCCTGGGAAGAGACTGGCTCAACACAGTTCGGGCCATTTGCTCCACTTATCACCTCACCATCAAGATCCCTACTAAAGGAGGGATAGCGGTCATCCGAGGTGACCAAAAGAGAGCAAAGGAATGTCTGCAAATTGCGCTTAGAAGTGCCGAGCAGTCAGATCGGCACCACCAAGCATAGCAATCACAGCAGCCGGAGTCAGAGGCAATGACCGAAGTCATACCGGAGCCGAATTCGATGACAGTTCAGCTGTACGAAGACGATCCATCCAGAACGGTTAAGATCGGCTTCGCGGGAACGCCTCTACTTCGGGAAAAAAACCATCCAGCTCCTCAAGGAGTACAAAGACGTCTTTGCATGGTCTCCGTTGGACATGACCGGAGTGCCCCCCGAGGTAATCTCTCATCGTTTAAATATTGATCCTTCGGTCCGGCCGATAAAACAGAAGCAAAGACTCTTTGCGGCAGAACGAAGTCAAGTCATCCATGACGAAGTCCGTCAATTATTGAAGGCGGATGTGTTATTCGAAGTGAAGTATCCTTCGTGGGTGGCCAATCCTGTCATGATCAAGAAAAAGGAAGGAGGATGGCGGATGTGCATAGATTTCACCGATCTAAATAAGCACTGTCCCAAAGATTGCTATCCCCTTCCGAACATAGATAAAAAAGTAGAAGCTCTGATAGGCTTTGAAATTTTTTGTTTTCTTGATCTATACAATGGATACCATCAGGTTTTAATGGATGAGATTGACGCTTCAAAAACGGCCTTCATTACTGATTTCGGCATTTTCGCTTATAAAAAGATGCCATTCGGTTTAAAGAATGCCGGAGCCACTTATCAAAGGATGGTAGACAAGCTTTTTCGGCACCTGATTGGAAAGGAGGTCGAAGTGTATGTTGACGATATAGTCGTCAAGAGCAAAAGCACCTCGGAGTACGAGCACAACCTCAAGTCCACTCTCAACGTGCTCAAGAAAGCCAACCTCAAACTTAATCCCCAAAAGTGTACCTTTTTGGTAGATTCGGGAAAGTTTCTGGGTTGTTGGGTTTCAAAGGACGGACTCAAGGCAAACCCCTCAAAAGTTCAAGTCGTTCAGAACATGGCAATGCCGAAGTCCATACATGACGTGCAAAGGCTAACCGGATGTCTAGCCGCACTGAATCGATTCCTTTCCCAAGCAGCCGAAAAGCAACTGCCGTTCTTCAAGGTGTTGAAAAAGGCACCAAAGTTCGAGTGGGGAGCCGAGCAGAAAAAGGCCTTTGACGAGCTCAAAAGTTATCTAGCCGAGCTTCCTATTCTCTCTGCTCCAACCGAAGCCGAAGTACTATTCTTATACTTAGCGGCATCGGATCAAACCATCAGCGCGGTGCTTGTACGAGAAGAAGGCCTAAAGCAGCTTCCCATCTATTTTACAAGCCGAGCATTAAGAGGTCCAGAAACCAGGTATCAACCTCTGGAAAAGATTGCTCTAGCATTAGTAAATGCAGCAAGGAGACTGCGGCCATACTTCTATGCTCACAAGGTATGCGTCTTAACTGATCTGCCACTTCGGCAAGTGTTGACCAAACCAGAAGCATCAGGCAGAATCGCCAAGTGGGCTATAGAGTTGGGAGAGCACACAATTGAATATCTACCTCGGAAAGCCATCAAGGGACAAGCCTTGGCGGATTTTCTTGCAGAAGCGAAGTTCGATCAAGCAATTCCCGTTATTGCCGAACAGAAGAATTCTGCCAATGCCGAACTAGCACAGCCCTTGGAATCCGAAGTAGAGCCGCCGGACTGCTGGAGCGGATTCGTAGATGGAGCTTCAAACAAGATGGGAAGTGGAGCTGGTATTTTACTTGTCGCTCCCGACGGACACGAGGTAACCTACTCACTTCGTTTCCTATTCCCCACTACTAATAATGAAGCCGAGTACGAAGCCCTCCTGGCCGGACTCCAGTTAGCGCAAAGTCTGCTCGTCAAATCTCTCAAAGTCCATTGTGATTCACAAGTCATAGTAAATCACATGTTGGGTACAAGTGAAGCTCGTGACGAGAGAATGAAGAAGTATTTGGACAAAGCGCAAAGCATCAGCCGAAGTTTCTCCTATTTTCGGATAATCCGCATTCCCAGAGCGGAAAATAGCCGAGCAGATGCCTTAAGTAAATTGGCCTCAGATCCGCGCTCAAAGGCGGAAGAATTAATGCATCGAAGCATTGATGAAGCCGAGGTACATTCAGTATCCAGCTCGCCGAACTGGATGACGCCGATCTTGCAGTATCTGGATCAAGGACAATTGCCCGAGGATAAGAGAGAAGCTCGGAAGATCACGTGCCGAGCACTTCGGTACGAACTTCATGAAGGAGTCCTCTTTAGAAAGTCTTACCTCCAGCCGTTATTGCGGTGCGTAGGACCAGAAGAGACGGACTACATCCTCAGAGAAGTTCATGAAGGATCGTGCGGTAGCCACATCGGAGCCAGAGCTTTAGCTAAAAAAGTTCTGAGATGGGGATATTATTGGCCAACCATGGTACAAGACGCAGTGCAGCTCGTCAAGAAGTGTACGAAGTGCCAAATTCATGCAAATGTCCCAAGGATGCCGCAGACCGATCTATACACTATGCAAAGCCCTTGGCCTTTCATGCAATGGGGCATAGACATAGTGGGACCACTTCCTCAAGCTCCTCGGCAAATGAAATTCCTTATCGTTGCCGTGGACTACTTCACGAAGTGGGTGGAGGCTGAACCATTAGCTACGATAACGAGCTCAAAGGCGTTGGACTTCGTCTGGAAGAACATAGTGTGCCGATTTGGCATACCCCACATCCTCATCTCGGATAATGGGACTCAGTTCACCGACAAGACGTTCAAGAATTGGTGCCAAGAGCTGAACATTCAACAGCGGTTCACTTCGGTCTCCCATCCCCAAGCAAACGGACAAACGGAAGTAACGAACCGGATTCTGGTGAAAGGGTTAAAAGCTCGGTTAGAACAAGCCAAAGGACAATGGGTAGAAAATCTCCCTCAAGTCCTATGGTCCTACCGAACTACACCCAAAACCTCCAACGGTGAAACTCCGTATAGTCTGGTGTACGGCACTGAAGCCGTAATTCCAGTGGAGATCGGCGTACCCAGTCCCCGAACTCTAAATTTCTCCTCAGAAATGAATGACGACGGACTGAGAGCAGAACTAGATCTCGCCGAAGAAAGAAGAGAATTGGCGTGCATAAAAGCAGCCAAGTATAAGGAGCAAGTAGCCCGGTATTATAACCAAAGGGTGAAAAAGCTTCAATTTCAAGTGGGAGATCTCGTCTTGAGAAACAACGAAGTAAGCCGAGCAGAAAAGCTGGGCAAACTCGAACCCACATGGGAGGGTCCATATCGGGTGTCAGAAGTCCTCGGCAAAGGGTCTTATAAATTGACTCACATGTCAGGAGAACAAGTACCCCGAACATGGCACATCTCCAACCTCAAGAAGTTCCACTTGTAAGAGACAGTCCGGTCAGTCCGTCTCGTGTCTAGTTCGGTCATAGGGGTATGTGTTTTTATTTGTTTGTTTTTTACTTGTACCTTTTACTTGTCGTTTTTTAAAAGGTTTAAAGTCTTTTTCTTTCGTCTTTTTCATTTTTTCCCTATGTGTTTTGTCTCTATGTGCTTGTCGTCTCTTACAAATGGTACCAAGGTATATCGTTCTTTAAAGACTGATCCCCTTTTTAGATCGATTATTAAAGACTATTGTGAGTCCAAGCTTCTAAGGAGGATATAAGACCACAAGTCAGCTTAACAAGCAGTCCGTCTGAAACGAACTGCAATAAGCCAACGATTGTGAGTCCAAGCTTCCAAGGAGGATACAAGACCGCAATTCAGCTTAACAAGCACTTCGTCTGAAACGAACTGCAATAAGGGAAAGTCCGATCCACGCGATAAACCTCGCCGAATTAGGACGACCAAGTTCGGTCAAAGAAGTTTACCTCATAAGACCGGGGACGACCATGTCTGGTCAAAGAGGTTTACTGCATAAGACCACTTCGGTTAACTGGGAAAGTCCGATCCACGCGATAAAACTCGCCGAATTAGGACAAGGGAAAGTTCGATCCCGGCGACAAAAATCGCCAAATTAGAACACAAACCAAGTCGGGTCAAAGATGTTTATTTCATCAGACCAAAGACGAGTCCGGTCAAAGATGTTTATTTCATTAGACCAAAGACGAGTCCGGTCAAAGATGTTTATTTCATCAGACCAAAGACGAGTCCGGTCAAAGATGTTTATTTCATCAGACCAAAGACGAGTCCGGTCAAAGATGTTTACTTCATAAGACCAAGGACCAAGTCCGGTCAAAGAAGTTTACTTCATAAGACCGAGGACAAGTACGATGAAAGAACAATGTTGTACCGAGAAGCCCAACGCCGCAGTGATGTCACAACTTGTTGGCAAGCCGGGCTCTCCAGCACATTGTTCATACGGAGTACATGATATTCCTCCCACAGTTCGTCAACTCGACTCTGAACATCTGATATGGTCATTCCCCCGCGCACACGGATGTAATCCTCATACGCAGTTCTCTCAGCAATGGCCGTATTCAGCTCGGCCTCCAGATCTTTCTTATCGGACTCTAAGTCCTTGATATCGGCCTCTAGCTTCACTAAACGAGCCAGAAGCTCGTCATTCTTCGTCTGATCGGCTATAGCTCTTCTCTCAGCTTCGTCCAAAGCCGAAGAGTACAGCCGTTTCCAGTGAAGTATCTCCATCTCCTTGGGTACAAAGCAGCTATATTAGTTCGGCAGCTGTACCGAGCAGATAGTAAAATACAACAGGAATAAAGGCGAGTACGAAAAGCTATACGAAGACAGGTGTAGAGAATTTTTCATTCACAAGGAAAATTTTTTACACTAGGGCTTCAAGGCCATTTTACAAGGAAGAAACTAGACTAAGAGAAGGGAGACGAAATCATACTCCGCCAGCTTCGTCTCCGGCTCCTCGGTCTGGTACAGCTTCTTTCTCCTGGGCTACCTCAGCCTCAGCCTCGCCTCCTGCCGGCCTCGCCTCCGCCTCCTGATCGGCTTCCTTCTCCGGATGCCCGGCCTGATCGACTTCGGCCTCCCGCTCCAGCGGCTCGGCCTCACCCTCTCCGTTGTAAGTCGAAGCGGGTGAAACGGGTCCCACGGAGGCAAAGATAGCCTCCAGGTTCTCGTCCCGATCAGCTCGACAACTCCGGACTCGGTCTGCAGAAAGCAGGACCGAAGATGAAGCGAGCTCCTCAAGGAGCGGCAGATTCTGAAGCCGAGCCGCTATCTCTCGGCTGTACAGAGGCAGCACGACGTCGGCCCCCTGCTCGCCCTTATCGGCAATTAGCCTTACCAGACTACCGACAAAGGCCGAGAACTGGCTGCTCAAAAAGAGTTTCTCCGTGTAAACACGGAGAGCCTCCCCTTGGGCAACCACGGCAGCAGCATCCAGACGTTTCGTCTGCTCCCGCTGGATGACGAGCTGGTTTTTGGCAAACTGAGCTTCATCCTGGGCCGAAATCCTAGCAGCTCTGGCCTTCTCAAAGTTAGCCTCAGCCTGTTCGGCCCGATGACAAGCAGCCGCCAACTTCCTCTGCATCTCAGCATAGTCATTGGACGCTTTGGAGAGTTCGACGGCGACGAGCTTGGAGAGCATATCGTTCCTCTGAAAATGAATAAAGAAAAAAGTCAACAAAGGGACCACAAAAAATACAGGAAAAAAGCAAGGCCAGACAATCAAGAAGAGAATTCACCTCGGCGAAGTCCGTGGGCCATAAAAACGGCTCACAGATATGTTCCGAAGGAGGCGCCAAGACCACGTCTTTCTCTGGCGCTCTCGGGGGCTTCTGGGCCTTCCCCCTCCCCTTTGCCGAAGTTGACTCCGGCTTCTTCGGATCCGAAGAGGTTTTTTGCCTTTTCGGAGTCCTCTCGGCATCAGACGCCGAGCTGGTGGTTTTCGGCCTCTCCGGCTCCTTGGACTCCGAAGATTTTCGGGTAGCCTTGTTCAGCATGTACACTGCCAAAAAGCAAGAAAGCAAGGTTAGTTTTCTTCGTTAAAGCAGTACAACATAAAGGTAAAGAAAAATCCTCACCCTCGGCCTCTTCGTCCGAAGACGAGATGTCGAACACGACGTCGCCCTTGACGAGCTCAGACTCCGTGTATTGTTTCCTAACTACGGGAATCTTGTTGAGCTCGCCATCGAGCTCGGCCAATGGTTCTAACCGAGGATGAGGAATCACGGACTTCGGCCCTCTCCAGGGGAAGCCCGGAGCCGCTGTCCTATTATAAAAAAAGAAGCGGTTTTGCCATTTCGGCCACTTGGTTTTGCAGAATGCCCTAAAAGGCTGTAAGGGGATCAAGTAAAACCAAGATCCCTTCCTTTTAAATTGGAAAAAATTAAGGATTGCCCGCAGAGACAGATCCTTATCTAACCTACGGAGTTCGGCAGCAAAAGCCGACAAGTGCCTCCAAGAGTTCGGAGTCACCTGACCTAAAGGGAGTTGAAAAAAATCAAGAAGCTCTACAAAAGGTGGGGGAAGAGGGAAACGAAGCCCGCATTCTAAGCAGGCTTCGTAAACGGTGGCATAACCCTCCGGCGGGTCGTTAGCCCTATGATCATCGTCGGGAACCACCGCCTTCCCCCCAGGAAAAGAGTATTTTTCGTAAAGGGATATCACAGTATCCTTACTCAAGATACTGTGAAAATACTCTACGGTCTTCTCCCCGGATTCTTTCCGGCTAGAAGACCCCTTACCCCCTTTTCTACCGCTACCAGACTCAGACGAAGAAGAAGCAGACATGGTTCTTACTCTTTGAAAGTTTGAAGAAATCCTGAGGAAATTTTTGAAAGCGGAAGGAAATTTTTCACGCAAAAGATAGAGAGTGCAGAAGAAGCCAATAGCAAAGGTGTTCAAATGATGAAGAAAGGCGGTATTTATCAGATTTGGAAAAGATTTCAAATCATCGCACCGTTTCATATCCCACCTTTTCAGGATTCGACGGCCGGATTTTACTGTCGCATTTAATGCCGCATTTAATGCAGTCACGCGCAGGGCACGTCCCCTGACTTCAGCCTCCCCCGTCCCCTTTTTCAGAATGCCGAAGTGACTCGCTTCGCCGAAGTGATTCACTTCGCTTTTCGGGGGGGGTAGTGATGGGGTGCGTACTAAACAAGCCCAACAGCAAAAGCCCAAGGAAGAGTATGAGTTCGGCATTACCAAAGAGTTCGGCCTCAGCCTACAGCTCGGTAAAAGCCAACCTATCAAGCTCTGCTCTCAGATCGGCAACCAAAGCAGGAGTATGAGTTCGGCCTTACCAAAGAGTTCGGCCTCAGCCTACAGCTCGGTAAAAGCCAACCTATCAAGCTCTGCTCTCAGATCGGCAACCAAAGCAGGAGTATGAGTTCGGCATTACCAAAGAGTTCGGCCTCAGCCTACAGCTCGGTAAAAGCCATCCAATCAAGCTCTGCTCTCAGGTCGGCATCAAGCTCTACCCTCAGATCGGCAACCAAAGCAGTTCGGTCTCAGTATTCGACCGAACAAGGAGTTAGTGGACCCATACAGGATGTCCAACACACCCACTACCACGTGGTGTCAACTCAGGCCACGATCGTAGGCCATGACCTACGCTACATCCACGATCTTAGGCCATAACCTACACGACATCCACGACTTAGGGTGGTGATGCAAGCCACGATCTTAGTTCAAGATATAAATAGAACTTAGATCAGATAGAAGAAGGGAAAGCTCTCTAGAGATAAAAGACCATATAGCAAATAGCAAGTTTGTATTTGTAAGCTGTAGAAAGCAGATCAAGCAATACAACTCTCCCCCCTTTTCTTCCCGTGGACGTAGATTTACCTCAGTAAATCGAACCACGTAATTTCTTTGTGTCATAATCTTCATTCTCTACCAGCATTTACTAACGTCAGAAATTCGCGGATCCATCAGTTGGAACAGCTAGATGGAAGAATGGGAAGAAAGGGGCAAGCTGATAATAGTGTTAATGTTTTTTTTATTTTTATACTCACTCAATCTCATATAAATAGAATTTTTTTTTCGTTTTTATCCATCTCCTTAAAAAAAATAAAGCACTGTACAAGAAATTTTCTAATTTAAGTAAATTTTTTTCTATTTAATAAGATGAGATTCATTTTTCGCTAACACATTTTTTCTCTCTATTTTTTATTTTATCAATTTTATATTTAAACCCATATTAAAAATTTATCAATATTGTATTTAGACTCATATTAAAAGTTTTTATTTTTAAACGATAGAGAGAGTATTTATATTACAACTGCTATTTATGTGGTATCAATTGTCAGGGGCACAAGCAGTGGCGGATCTAGGGGGCAGGAGGGGGCGGTCGCCCCCTCCGTTTGCCTCCGGCGTCACCCCGAATAACAAAAAAAATAGCCATGTCCGCACTAAACCAAGTTAATACTATATATTCTGCCCCCTCCATTTCCGGATCCTGGATCCACCACTGGGCACAAGTGTGTATAATTAATAGACAAATTTCTGGTACTGCAGAAGAATTTAATAGAAAGTGGATTTGGCAATAAAAAGATTACGATGCTTATTCGAGTCAATTTTAGGAATTAGATTTCTTTGTTGGATCGCATAAATGGGGATCTGGTTCTGGCTTCTTCGTCAGCTACACTGCTACTAATTGTATGGAAATATAAAGAAAGGTATTGGAGTATACTATTTCTTTCTTTCTTTTTTCATTTTTTACTTACACAAGACAATTCTAATACAACATCCTTTATTAGGGAAATAAGAGAATTCGCTTCATTATCATACTTTTGCATTTTTTGAACATTTTGTTGATCAAAATTGCAAACGTCTTTCCAGCGATATTACATCAAAATTCACGGACATGCAAGAAAATTTATAAAGAATGAGGGTCACATTTGATATTATACTTCCTCACGGAGATGAGAATATATGCACTTCTTCTCGTCACGGAGATAAGAATAGTGTGTTAAGTGGACGGTGAATAACATAAGAGAGAATAGAGTAAGAGAAATTAAGAAAGAATAAGGTAGGATGGAGGGTTATTTTTTGCCAAAAATAGAAATAACTCAATTAACTTGGAACTTTCCAAAATAAAAAAATGACTCAATTAACATGAAACAAAGAGAGTACTCACCCGTCCCACTCAAGATGCCCACTTTCTAGATTTGGAAATAAATCTTTTTCCCCTCTCCTTATTAAAATATTCAACTAAAGTACTTTTTTTTACTTATTCCACCTAACAACTTCTTCTAAAATTTTGTACCACTCAAGAATGTGGATATATTGAATGAGATTGAAGGAGTAATAAAGTTGTGATACCAAACCAATTTCGTAGCCCGGATTTGAAATCGGGCTATTCGGGTTGACCCGGTCGGGTCTCCGGGTTAGGCGGGCTGACCCGGTCGGGTTACGGGTCGGCCCGTCGGGTTAGAGGTTTCTGGACATGGCGCAGTCTTTGTAACGGGCATAACTTTCTCTACAAAGCTCCGATTGAGGCGTGCAAGATACTGACGCTAAGCTCTTTCAAAGACGAAGAGAATGGTATGCATTAGAGGCTTATCGGACTTCAAAATCACTTGAACCAATGACTCGAACAAGGCTGATGCACATCCACATATTTTGTGTATATTTTTCTAATCCATTTTCTATCTATTCTCAACAAACATTTAATAATACCAAAATATAGAAACATAATCAAAATCATCCAAGACAATTCTCTAAAACCATGCAAAATCCAAATACGTCAACCAACTATATAAGATCACGAAAAAATTCATTATGTAGTTTATGGATTCATAAATACTAATATATAAAAACTTTCTTTTAGTATATTTCCAATATAATAGTGCAAAGTGTTTTGGCGCCACTTCGTCATTGAATTATGCGTACTTTGATGATTGTTAAAACAAAGATAAATCAGTATTTGACTTATCTACAGCTGAAATAAATTAAATTTTGAAACGAAGTGTTGATTTATATTTTAAATACATAAACATAAACATACTATTGATAGATATTTTACAAATAATTACGTAAATATATAATGAATAAGTTATTTTAATTTGAAAAACTTAATCATTTTTCAAAAATATTAAAGAAAATTAAAAATATGTATTTCATTGTTGCATGACTAATTAAAAATATGTATATAATTAAAAAAATAAAAAATACATACTATTATTTTTTTGAAAATAGTAAAAAAACTAAAAATAAGCATTGGCCCAAATAACCCGAAGGGTTAGGGTTAGGGTTGAACTTTTGTAACCCGAAAAAAAAATCATAACCCGAATAGCCCGACAACCCGAACCGGTTGGCCCGATTGACATCCCTAAACACGGCCTCTCATTCTTTATGTCAAAATTTAGATAAAATAATGTATAATTCTACCACTATACGAATTTTTCAACTTGTAAACTTAGAAGGTGTCAAATGCAAGACTACATTAAAAGTTCACTCAAGTAATTAATGCTTACAAAAATCGTTTTGTCATGTGTTTAATATTACTACTATAAAATAAATAATGTCATAAGTAGTTATAAGCTTATTACAAATAAGCGTAGTTCAACGTTAGCTCATTTTCATTGAGCATAAGCCAAATATTTAAATCTATCCTAAATAGTGTTTTTTTTCTTTGATCATGGACTTATTATTCCAAAGTAAGGTACACCCGATTTACATCGGATCGACGGTGAAGCCAGTTCGATTTAATGTCCAAAACCCATGTGAGGAAGTATTACAAAGAATAAGTCTGAATTTAAAGTTTTTGAAATTGATCGGAGACCCAAGTTCGGATCATATTTTTAAAAAATTAACTCGAATTTGAGTATGATATGCGTACACTTAAGAGAAATTAATCTCTAACTTTTAGTATCAAATCGTTCAATGATAAGTCTGCCGTCTACATAATATTTTGTGATTCGAGTATTCAATGATCAAAGTCAAAGATATAGAATCGAAGTAGAAAACATGGTGTATTGTAGTAATTATTATTTTGCCTAAATAAAACTTAGGTGATCAACTAATTAGTAAAAGTATACTTCCATTATAAATTAATCTAGTCAAATTATTTATGAAAGTGATACTTTGAAGTTTGATCAATTAGTCTCATAGGAGATAATCAGTTAAAAAAATATTTTGAATGCTGATTTTTTAGCAATATGAATTTGGTCCAGGTCAGGAATTGTGGTTAATTAATTATGGGTTCAACTACCCTACAAGAAATTCTTTCAAATACTATAGTGTATAATAATTTTTGTGGGGTTTGCAATTCAAACCACTAATTATATAAAAAATCTATTTGTGTGGGATGAAAATGATGAAAGCATTGTACTTTTACGTACAATACATCATCATCATCATCATCTTTTACAACTAATTATTTAACATTTATTCTGAAAAGATAAATTTATCTATTTTAATTAATGGTGGGAAGAGTAGTCCTTACATAGCGTATTTTTTTTATTGTGCGTCGCTATGGAGGATACTAACTGCACAAATAGGATAATACTACTACAACAAAAAAATAAAATATACTAATTAATTTTAATTTAAGTTAACAAAAAATGCTCTTAATTTTTTTCATTTTTAATTTAAATGAATAAAAATTGCTCTCATGTTGCATTCTTCTTACTTTTTTTACGTTCTCAAGTACTCCCTCCGTCCCGCTTTAGCAGTTTTAGTAACTTTTAAGCACTCATTTTGTAAAAATGATAATAAATAGTTAAAGTGGAGAAATGATAAAGTAAGAGAGAGATTAATGTAGAGAAGTGTCTTATCTACGTTATTTTCTCTCGTACATTACCATTTCTCCACTTTAACTATTTATTATCATTTTTACAAAACGAGTGTTCAAAAGTGACTGAGTCTGCTAAAGCGGGATGGAGGGAGTAGTACTATGTTTCTAACATGCTTAATCAATTAGCATCCAGATATTTGAAAGAAAAAAAAATTAAAAATGGTAAACATGCATAAAAAAATAATGGTTACGGGTCACTTAACTACCCATATAATTTTCATTTTTTTTCCTTGAAAAATGACGTAAGACAGAGTGATATAACATCTTAAAGATACATATATATAAAAAATGATAATTCACATAGGTTTGGCGGGACTGGGAGAGGGGAAAGGTTTTTAGAAGGAAATAAAAAAATGAAGGGGTTGGAGGGATATTTAATGCAATAAAAATGAAAAGAAGTTTTGAGAACCACATAACACAATCAACTTGCTCAAATATAGCAAGTGGACTCATTCAAAGAATGATGCTTCTATTGATATGTGCTCTAAATTCAAATGAAAACGCAAGTCAAAATGCAACAATTCATTTTTTGTTTTAGAATATGTGCAAATGGTTAGTTAGCATTAATCTATAGCCACAAATATATTGCTAAAGACATGACTTATTCCCAACACTCACATGTTATTGTACTGTGGTTGGGATGGTGCAAGACATTAATGTCTTCCTCCTTGGTCCTTGTCACATTATTATGTCATAATTATGATTTTGCTATACTCTAAAATATTGTGTAATTCAAGTAAGTGATTATTTCAAATGAGATGGAAGAAGTAATGAGAAATAAACTATAGGTTTAAAATTTATTGTATTAAAGTGATCATTTCGAATGAGATGGAATATTAAATTTGTGAAATAAAATAAAAATAATGGAATTAAAGGCAAAAACTTATAGCCTGCAAAATCGATTGAAATGTTGGGAAATAAACACAGGCAATCACGAATATGAAAGAGAATGAACACAAGAAGTTGTTTACCCAGTTCGATACAATGTGTATCTACGTCTGGGGGCGATGCCAAGCCAGGGATTTCACTATATAATTTCAGGATGATTTAACAATGAGGGAGCACCTCTATTTATAAGTAACTAGAGAGCCCTAATTCTAGTCAAACTAGGAAACATATTCCATAAGGAAATATCTTTTAAGGAATAAATCTATAACAAGGAAATATACTTCAAGGAAACAAATCCTAAACATGGTAGGAGATATTTTAGGCTCCATAATTAACAATCTCCCACTTGGAGACTAACAACTCCTAAACAACCATTTTCTCGTGATCTCATCCCTTCATCCGCTTAGCATCGCCTAACCTTCTCTTCAAGTTCCAAGGCCAATTGAAGCTATACATAGCTTCAATTTCTCTAAGGTCACCACCTTAGTAAACATGTCTGTAGGATTCTCACTTCCAAGTATCTTCACAAGTTGCAGGATTTTCATCTCCACTAGGTGTCGAATGTAATGATATTTCAACTCCACATGCTTTGTCCTAGAATGAAACGCTGGATTCTTCGCCAAGAAAATAGCACTCTGACTATCACTGTAGAGTATGCTACTCTTGTTCTCCTTCCCAAGTTCATCTAAGAAACTCTGCAACCACACCATCTCCTTGCTTGCCTCTGTCGCAGCTACATATTCAGCCTCCGTAGTAGACAAAGCAACAGTCTTCTGCAACTTAGAAGTCCATGAAATAGCAATACCACCATAAGTAAATACATACCCGGTTGTGCTTCTTCTCCCATCAAGATCATTGGACGCCAAGTCTGCATCCACATAACCTGCCAGCTCGACATTCTTGCCATTGAAACATAAGACGCTTTCTGTAGTACCTCTCAAGTATCGAAGGATCCATTTAACTGCTTCCCAATGTTGCTTGCCCGGATCACCCATGAACCGGCTCACTACTCCCACTGCTTGTGCAATATCAGGCCTCGTACACACCATTGCATACATAATACTGCCAATTGCTGAAGCATAAGGAATTTTCTTCATTTCAGCACGTTCTTCTTTTGTACTCGGCGACTCCTTCTTCGACAGCTTAAAGTGACTGCCCAAAGGCACACTTACTGGCTTCGAATTATCCATGTTGAATCTTTCTAAAACCTTACCAATGTAAGCAGCTTGCGAAAGATACAATTTTCCTGCCGCCTTGTCACGCTCGATTCTCATGCCCAAAATTTGATTAGCCTCTCCAAGATCTTTCATGGAGAATCGTTCAGACAATTGCCTTTTCAACTTATCCATCTCCTTTTGATCACCTCCTGCGATCAACATATCATCAACATATAATAACAGAATAAGATAGCTCTTGTCAAACCTCTTGTAGTAACAACAATGGTCAGCGTAGCATCTTTTATAGCCAATCTCCATCATGAATCCATCAAACTTCTTGTACCACTGCTTTGGAGCTTGCTTTAAACCATACAAGCTCTTCTTCAACTTGCATACAAGGCTTTCCATTCCTTTTACTATGAATCCTTCAGGCTGTGTCATGTACAACTCATCCTCCAAATCACCATGAAGGAATGCCGTCTTTACATCCATCTGATGTAACAATAGATTTTCTGCAACTACCATACTCAACACTAAACGAATAGTAGTTAGTTTCACAACAGGAGTGAACACATCTGTATAATCAATACCGTATCGTTGCTCAAATCCCTTGACAACCAGCCTAGCCTTGTAGCGCTTGCTACCATCAGCTTCACCTTTGATTCAATAGACCCACTTGCAATGCAATGCCTTTTTCCCTTTAGGAAGTTCCACAAGCTCCCATGTGCCATTTAGGAGAAGAGAGGCAAACTCGTCATCCATGGCAATTTTCCACCTTCGTTTATCAGGGCCTTCTCCTGCCTCTGCATAACACTCGGGCTCACCACCATCAGTAAGTAACAAATAGAATTTAGAGGGCGAGTACCTATCAGGTGCACGTCGCTCTCTAGTCGATTTAGGCAGCGGAATACTCGGTGGTGGAGTGCTTGGTTCTTCTTCAAGCACCTCTTCAGCATTCTGACTCTCCTTGCTCCCACTCGAGTTTGAGATGTCTAGCTCGACCACTTGTGGCTCAGAACTGCTGGGACATGACGCCTCCAATCTATCCTTGTACAATACCTGTTCATTGAAGATGACATCTCTACTGCGAATAACCTTACGGTTCTGCTCATCCCAGAGTCTATAACCGAACTCATCGCCTCCATAACCAATGAACGTACACTTAATAGATTTAGCATCCAACTTACTTCTCTCAACGGAACTAACATGAGCATAAGCAACACAACCAAAGATGCGTAGGAAAGATAGATTTACCTCTTTTCCTGTCCAAACCTCCTCGGGTATCCGAAACTCCAAGAGAACTGATGGACCTCTATTAATTAGGAATGCAGCTGTGTTGACTGCATCTGCCCAAAAACTCTTTGGCAATCCACTTTTCAACCTCATGCATCTTGCTCGCTCATTCAACGTTCTGTTCATGCGCTCTGCGATTCCATTATGCTGTGGAGTTCCTTTCACAGCTTTCTCCATGCGGATTCCATTCTCGGCGCATAATTCCTTGAACTTTGCAAGTTCATATTCTCCTCCATTATCGGATCTTAGACACTTCACCTTCATCCCGGTTTCAGTTTCAACAAGGGCTTTCCATTTCCTGAAAGCGTCAAACGCATCGGATTTACTCTTCAGAAAATAAACCCATAGCTTTCGAGTAGAGTCGTCGATGAAAGTCATATAATATTCAGAGCCTCCTAGGGACTTCACAGGTGCTGGTCCCCATAGATCAGTGTGGGTCATCTCCAACTTCTGTGTCTTCAATTTTCTGCCTCCTCTTGAGAAACTCACACTTTTCTGTTTCCCAAACACACAATCCTCGCACAGGCCAACTTCAACAGTTTTCAAGCCAGGCAGTAAACCTCTTGAGCACATTATCTTCATCCCTTTCTCGCTCATGTGGCCAAGACGACAGTGCCACAAATCTGCATTATTTGCCTCACTTGCAATATCAATGCAATCTTTGGAGTTAGTGGTGGTATACAACGTACCCTCCTTCTTACCTCGAGCTACTATCATAGCTCCCTTGGTAATCTTCCAATTGTTGCAGCCAAACGTCATGGTGTACCCTTCTGCATCAAGCTGCCCAATCGAAATCAAACTTCTCTGCAATCTAGGAATGTGTCTGACTCCATTCAGTTTTATTACGGATCCATTGGACGTCACTACCTTCACGTTTCCCTTTCCCACGATATCTAAGGGCTCGTCATCAGCCAGATGTACCTTCCCAAAATCGCCAGAAACGTAGTCTTCCATTATCTCCACATTGCTGCAGGAGTGAAACGACGCCCCAGAATCCAATACCCACGATTCCATCGGACTACTGACGCTCAAGACCAACGCCTCGCCATCGTCATCAGACATGGTAGCGTTTGCTGTCTTCTTGTCCTTCTGATCCTTATTCTTATACTTCTTCGGTGCCTCACATTGATTTCTAAAATGGCCAAACTCATCACAATTCCAGCATTTAACTTTATCCAAATCCTTCTTGGATTGACTCCTTCCTCTGGAATTTGATCTTCCACGATTTTGCTTTCCCTTCGATCTGCCTCTCTGTTCTGTATTCAGTGCTGATCCCGAAGTAGAAGATCCTGATTCTCTCCGGCGAACTTCCTCACCAATCATCAGATCTCTTACTCTGTCAATTGTTAGTTTTGTCTATGCAGCAGTAACTGCTGTCACTGTGCCAGCCCAACTCTCAGGCAGAGACGATAGCAAAATCAGGGCACGAATTTCATCATCGAATTTTATATTAACCGAGTTCAGTTGCGAAGTAATCATGTTGAACTCGTTGAGATGTTGTTGCACCAGCTTTCCCTCTTGCATTTATAAATTAAACAATCGTCTAATCAGATGTACCTTGTTTGCCGTTGATGGTTTCCGATACATGTCCTCCAAGATCTTTATCATCTCCTTTGTCGACTTTGCTGCAGTCGTGTGATAAGCCACATCCTTGGACAACGATAGCCTAATCGCGCTCATCGCTTTTCTGTCCAGCAGCTCCCACTCCTCATGTTCCATCTTTTCGGGTTTGGTTTTTAAAGGCTTCCAGAGATCTTTACCGTACAGGTAATCCTCAATCTGCATCTTCCAAAATCCGAAATCAGATCCAACGAACTTCTCTACAACAATTTTCTCGTCGATCCCCATCGTGATTTCTGCCTCTTAAACCCTAGGCTCTGATACCAGTTGTTGGGAAATAAACACAGACAATCACGAATATGAAAGAGAATGAACACAAGAAGTTGTTTACCCAGTTCGATACAATGTGTATCTGCGTCTGGGGGCGATGCCAAGCCAGAGATTTCACTATATAATTTCAGGATGATTGAACAATGAGGGAGCACCTCTATTTATAAGTAACTAGAGAGCCCTAATTCTAGTCAAACTAGGAAACATATTCCATAAGGAAATATCTTTTAAGGAATAAATCTATCACAAGGAAATATACTTTAAGGAAACAAATCCTAAACATGGTAGGAGATATTTTAGGCTCCATAATTAACATGAAACACAATCATTAAATCTAGAAATTTAAAATATGTATGGCGTAGTAATTAAACACAATCCCAGGTAAAAAAAAATTAATTTAGAAAGAGGTGGCCCTTCAACGAGCGACATGTGTGTGCGTGAGAGTAGCCATGACACACACAAATAGAATATGCACATGCTGACATGTCTGCCTCACACACGACGGCAAAATAGACATTCATCAATATATAAATACTCCATCTTATTTTTTATTTAATAGCACATGATTTTGAAGATACCTCCAAATGTTAACTAATTCCCCCCATCCAATAAGGGCTAGTTAAATCGATAAAACATCACGAGACACTCTTTAACAAGAGATATTTGGTTCAATTATGTATTTGGTGTAGTATATATAGTGTCTTAAATTTTAAGTGACACCACCATCAGAAATTTGAATAAAAATATGATTTGGAGCACTTTGAATTGAATCAATTTTTTTAAATACTACATTGAGGCGTGCAACAACGGGTTGTTCTATTTTTGTAAACTCTTGTCTTGTGTGAGGAGGTGAATGGGCTTCAAGAGTTTCGTTAATTGTTCTATATGCTTCAATATAAGCCCAATAAAAACTATAAGCCCAACAAATAATAGCAACACACTCAAAGTTGAGGGCCCATCTATATGATTCAGGAAATACTAATTCCCCATACAGCATAAACATATATTCAACCGTACTTCATTTTCATCATGTCAAAACAAGTCAAATAAATCAATTAAAATTCCTATCTTTTAGGTGAAGGTGAATGAGACGAATTTTCGTGTCTATTTCAGCTTCTTCTTGTATATTTATTCTATATAAGAATTTGGTACCATGAAATTGTAATTTTAATTGGGTTAGAAATTGAAATTTCATAGAAATGTATACGAAGAAGTATTTAATTTAATTCCAAATCTTTTATTTGGAAAAATTAAATAATTGAAATAAAATTTTATTCTTACTCCAAGTTTGATATGTCAAAAGAATCAACAGAAAATTGATATTTAGTTTGAAGTATGTTTTATATATTTTGTTTATTTATATGCAGTATATCACTATATTATTTTTTAATATTTCTGAGTTTGTTTGTGCAAATGTATATGTTATGTGTGCAATATTATGTTTGTGTATGTGTGCGCAATGTGTGTTATGTTTTGGTGTGTATTGTGTCATTGTGTGTGTACAATTTGTGTATTATGTTTGTTCTGTGCGGTGTATGCATTGCGTGTGTGCAATTTAGTCAAAATAATTCATACTGTAGTTGACCGTTAATTTTTAACGGCGTAGTCCAAAAAGGACTAAATTCGATCCGTTTTCATTTGTGAGGTACGAAATAATTCAAAAGATAATGTTTTGGACCAAAATCATAAAATCGTCATATGTTTAGGACCATTTTTTACCTTTAGGGCATCCGCATCGCTGGCTCGATGCTGCCTCTCGGTCTCATCTCGGCGAGACGAGACAACATCGAGCCAGCGATGCGGATGCTCCGTCTCGTCCCGTATCCCTCCGCCGAGCGGAGGGTGGCGAGCTGGCTCGCCACTCGCGTTGGCCACGTGGCGAGCTCCCGTGCGGCCGTGATGCCCACTCGGCGGCTAGCGAGTGGGCGTCGTTTATATCCGCTGAAAAAATATTTTTTTTAATTTTTTTTAAATTCTGAAAAAAATCGAAAATAAAAAATAATAATAATAATTTTTCCCCCAAAAAATACTAGCCGTTTATAGCCATTTTTCCAATATTTTAATTTTTTTCTTATTTTTTTAAGCCCTCAATCACTTCTATAACTATCAAATCATTCCCACAAATTATCCACCATAAAAAAACTCTCTATTCTTATTCAATCACTCTACATTCTTCATCTCAAAACATTATTCTTCTCCCAAATTTAATCCATTCATGGATCCATTTGAGCAAATGCGTCGAATGATGGAAGAATCGCAAGAAGCAGATTGACGTAGGGAGGAGGAGAAAGTCGCGGCGCGTCAAAAGCGACCCCAGAAATACATCCATCGTGACCGGGAGGAAGCCGCCGCAAGGTTGGTACGAGATTACTTTTGTGAGAACCCTATATGAGGAGATACCTACTTCCGTCGCCGTTTCCGCATGCGGCGGGAGCTATTTCTGCATATCGCAAATACATTGGCAGCCCGAGAAGAGTACTTCCAAGAAGGGTTCGACGCTATTGGCCGTCCCAGTCTCACGACGCTCCAGAAATGTACTGCAACAATCCGTCAGCTTGCTACTGGACAAACGGCGGATTTGTTCGACGAGTACCAGCACATTGGGGACAACACTAGGAGAATGTGTTTGTTGAACTTCTGCAAATGCGTCCGGGCAGCCTTCACCGACGAATATCTTCGGAAGCCAAACACCGCATATTGTCAGTTTCTGCTCCAACTTCACGAAACAAAGCACAGATTCCCCGGAATGCTTGGCAGCGTCGATTGCATGCATTGGCAATGGAAGAATTGCCCTGTGACATGGAGGGGATCATACACGAGCGGCCACCAAGGCACCCACCCCCACCGTTATACTCAAGGCCGTTTCCGACTACCAGCTATGGATTTGACATGCGTATTTTGGGGTCCCCGACCTCTTAAGCGAAGTTTTGAATGGTAAAGCGCCGACCATCAACCAATCCGACCTCTTCAGCGAAGTTTTGAATGGTAAAGCGTCGGCCATCAACTTCACCGCTAACAACCGCCAGTATAAAATGGGGTACTATCTTGCCGACGACATCTATCCGAAGTGGCCAACCTTCGTGAAGACGTTCAACAGGCCGCTAAATGAAAAACAGGCTCTTTTTGCGCAGAAGCAAGAGGCTGCTCGCAAGGATGTGGAGAGAACGTTCGGGGTTCTACAAGCTCGATTCCACATTATCAAATCCACGGATCGTACGTGGTTTATGGAGAATATCGTCGATATCATGTATACGTGCATAATCTTGCACAACATAATTGTCGCCGACGAAGGACCTGAAGCGGGAAATTGGTTCGACCCTGAAACCCCGGGAGGCTCTACCACAAGTAGTCCGCCTCGTAGTGAAGTGCATCCTTCTTTGCAAGAGAGAATGTATGGTCGAGCAAGGACACGTGATTCTATCACCTACGCCCAACTCCAGGAGAATCTAATGGAGCACATTTGGACAAAATTTGGCAACCGTTAGACGATCACCGCATCACTTTCCATGATTATGTGGATTTCAATAAATTGTAATATTAGGATTTCAATTATGTATTTTTCGTATTTTCGGATGTTGTAATTTTCTTAATTTTTAATGATTTTATGAATTATTAGTATTACTTTAATATTTCAATGAAATATTAATTGAATTTGTTGGAAAAAAAAATAAAAAATGAAATTGAATGAATAGTTAAAGAATGAGATGGTTAAGAGATGGATGATTGCAGATGATTGCAGATGCCGTCTCTAAGTTAAGAGATTTGGTAAAAAGTGTAGTAGGGCTCATGAATAGTTAAGGGATGAGACGGTATTGAGACAATATTGAGACAGTGATGTGGATGGCCTTACTCATTTATTTATAAACCCATAACGACAATAAACTAATTTAAGTAATTAAAAATACAAAATCAATATGGTAGTATTTAAGGTCTAAAATGTCCCAAAATATTAAAAATTCACATTTTTGATGCCTACAATTACTTTAATCTTATCGTACTAAAAATCTATAAAAATTTTTGAAGGACCATTGATGTATTTTTCTACGAGATTAGGCACTATTAAATTAATTCACTCTATTGTTAATTAGTATCGGTTTGATAGTCACCGAAACTCAAATCCCATTGACAAAGCTCATTAGTATTCGACCATCAAAATGTTCAATTTGAGTACTAATGAATGGTATCCTTTGGCATATACTACTTGTGTGATTGTATCTTATTAATATCATATTTTACCAATAGAAGTCAAAATATCAATTAATTTGATAATAATATATTGCATAAGAGGCACGTACTACGTACTCATTATAATAACAAACATGATACTATATAAATTCAATATATAACAAAAAACAATTAAGCACAGAAACAAACAAAATATAACCACTCTGTATAAATATATAAATTACTAGTAACTCTTAAGAGCATCCCCATCCGTGCTCTTGCCAACGAGCACGGATGTGGGCCCGGGCCCACTCTTATTACTTTTTTTACTATCTGCTCTTAGGCAAGAGCACAACACCCACATCCGTGCTCTTCTGCAAGGACATGGTCAAGGGTCCCACCATTCTATTATTCAATTTAAATAAAAACGTTTCTACAATATTAAAATGCATTAAAATTATCCGGAATACTATTACAAAATAAAAAAAATTAAAAATGACATAATTAAAATCCTAAAAATTAAAAATTACACAATTAAAATCCTAAAAATTTAAAATTACATAATTAAAATCCTAAAAATTGGGATTGAGAGAGTTGTTTGGTATAGTGTCATTTTTTGTGTTTGAAATGAGAGTATTTATAGATGAAAGTATGAATTTTGGGGTAAAAATAATGAAAAATAAATTAAAAGTGTGGAAAAATGGATATATTTTATTAGGAAGTGGGAAAATATTTTTTTAATTAAATCTGAATTTTCAGATTTTTTTAAAAAAGTAATAAAAAATGATAAACCAACGGGTCAATCAGAGCATGCCACGCCGGCGTCTCGTGCTCTTGCCGCTGGCACGGACATGCTCTATGCATAGAGCAGCGCCCTGCCGTCGGCAAGAGCATAGCGGCGGACAGGGTCTGTCCTTGCCGATAGCACGGACGCATCCGTCGGCAAGGACATCGCTGTGGATGCAGCAACAGAAAAGTTCATGAGCTTTATATTACTAGGTAATGTTGGAATTATCAATTTGATAACTACTTAGTTATCAAGTTGATTAAGTTAGAAGCTTCTTAAGTACTTAGTTGTCAATTTGATAACCAACTTAGTTATCAATTTGATAACTATCTCTTAAGTAGTAAAATAAAAAATGATCACCACTTATCTTTCCTAAGCCTATATATATGTGTGGGGGTTGAAGGAGAGATCATAACAAGATCAAGATCACAATTCTCTAAACTAGTTCTCTCATTTAGCCATTTAGGAGCATAGTCTCCTCAATTCTCGAAACTCCGAAAGTTCGCCGGTGCCTAGAGAGTTTGAGGTGCTTCTACTCTCTAGGACGAAGTCGTTTTATCTTTGGGGACACTACGCCAATCCGTGAGCACTAGCCGAGGCGTAATTTGTCTTGCGGAAAGAGGGCTTTCCTCGACTCGACTTATAGTTAGTACTGTAATTTTCTATTTTCGTTGTAATTTCCGTTTCAGTTGTATTTGTATTGCTTTTCGGTTGTAATAGTTAGAGTACTGCCTGTAAACGGCTCGGGAATTTTCCCAATTTTATCCAACAGTCGCAAGACAAATTAGTCGTACTCTAGGTGATGTCGGCCGAAGTTACGATGGACGGAAACCATGGAGCTGGAGGAAACGAACACCAACAAAATGGATCTACTTTTTCTGCTGCCAAAACATCGGTGTTGACACCTGTTTCGACCTCGAGGGTGATGCCTCAGGCCGATAAGCCAGAGAAATTTAAGGGCTCTGAATTTAAACGTTGGCAACAAAAGATGTTGTTCTACCTAACTACGTTAGGTGTTGCCAACTTCCTCACGGAAGATGCGCCAGTCGTATCTGAGGAAGAGACGGACTTCCATGTCCGGAATGCCTATGATGCTTGGCATCAAGGCGATTTCTTGTGCAAGAATTACGTCCTGAACTGCTTAGAGGATAGTCTTTATTCTATCTTCGCAGGGACTAAGACCTCAAAAGAATTGTGGGAGGCTCTTGACAAGAAGTACCGCGTCGAGGACTCCGGTTTTTGGACTACAAGATGGTGGACTCTCGTTCAGTGGTGGCGCAAGCCGAAGAGCTGCAAATCATAATCCATGATGTCCACGCTGAAGGAATGGTCTTACCAGATCAGTTCATTGTTGCGGCAATGATTGAGAAACTTCCTCCGTGCTAGACAGATTTTAAAAATTATCTGAAGCACAAACGGAAGGAGATGAAGCCTGAAGACCTGATTGTTCGTCTTCGTGTCGAAGAGGACAACAGACGCTATCATCAGAAGCCGGGAAGCTCGGAAGACTCAAAGGCAAATCTGATAGAGCGAGGAAGATCCTCAAAACGTCCCCGCCCGAATGAGAAAGATAAAGGGAAAGGGAAGGCAGTTGCCCGAAAGTTTGAAGGCAACTGCTATAACTGTGACAAATCGGGTCATATGGCGAAGGACTGCCGAAAACCCAAGAAAAAGAAAGCCAAGAAAGATCTGAACCTGGTCGAGAAGAACTTCGATGAGGATGACTTGGCGGCCGTGGTCTCTGAAGTGAACCATGTAGATAACCCAAAGTCTTGGTTTATCGACACTGGAGCGACTGTACATGTCTGCTCAGATCGAAATCAGTTTTCAACATACAAACAAGTCGAAGGGAAGAAGCTTCACATGGGCAACCAAAACTCATCTGAAGCTATCGGCTTGGGAGAAGTGAAGCTCAAGATGACGTCGGGTCATGAGCTGAAACTGAAGGATGTGCTGCATGTCCCAGACATCCGGAAGAACCTGGTTTCGGGTAGCCTACTTGTTAGTCATGGTTTCAAGTTAGTTTTTATGTCTGACAAGTTTGTATTGACTAAGTTTGGTACTTTCCTTGGAAAAGGTTATCTTTCCAATGGTTTGTTCAAACTAAATGTAACGGTTGTGCGCCGCACTCCGAAATTATCAAGTAATGAAAATGATGCATCTTCTTACTTGCTTGAGTGCTCCGATTTATGGCATTGTAGATTGGGACATGTAAATTTAAATGCTATAAAAAGATTAGTGAATCTCGATTTACTAAAAGTCAACAAATTCAACTCACTTGAAAGATGTGAGGTGTGTGTTGAAGCTAAAATGACTAAGCTGCCGTTTCACTCGGTAGAGCGGAGCACGAAACCTCTAGAGTTGATCCATACTAATGTATGCGATTTGAAAGTTGTGCAAACTAGAGGTGGTAAAAAATATTTTATCACATTTTTTGATGATTGCACAAGGTATTGTTACCTTTATCTGTTAAGAGGTAAAGATAAGACAATTGAAGCGTTTAAAGACTTCAAAAATGAAGCCGAAAATCAACTTAGTTGTCAAATTAAGTGTGTTCGAAGTGATAGAGGTGGCGAATATGTAGCCCCGTTTGCAGAATTATGTCATGCGAGTGGTATAATTCACCAAACTACGGCTCCTTATTCTCCCCAGTCGAATGGCGTTGCTGAACGCAAAAATCGAACATTGAAAGAGATGATGAATGCTCTCTTGATTAATTCAGGGTTACCCCAGAACATGTGGGGGGATGCTGTGTTAACAGCAAATTATATCTTCAATAAAATTCCACTTAAAGGTAGAGATGTGACTCCTTATGAGTTGTGGAAAGGAAAGAAACCATCGTATTCATACCTCAAAGTCTGGGGATGTTTAGCGAAGGTTGAAGTGCCTCTTCCAAAACAAGTTGCAATTGGCCCCAAAACTGTCGATTGTATCTTTATTGGTTACGCACTCAATAGCTACGCCTATCGTTTCTTGGTCCATAAGTCGGCTGTGCCTGACATAGCTGAAGGAACGACCATGGAATCAAGGAATGCTATATTCTTTGAGAATGTTTATCCTTGTAAGAAGCAAGAGGACCGTTTTAGTGAAAGAATGGGGGAAGAAGCTACTAGTTCTCATTCTCTGGAAAGGACGAATCCAAGTACTGAGAATGAAGAACCAAGACGTAGCAAAAGAGCTAGAGTTGCAAAGACCTTTGGCCCCGACTTTATTACTTTTATGTTGGACGATGAGCCAAAGTCACTAGCAGAAGCTCTGTCTGGCCCAGATGCACCATTCTGGCTAGAAGCGATCAATAGTGAAATTGAATCAATTATGAGAAATAACACATGGGTGTTAGTGGACTTGCCAGAAGGTTGTAAGCCTTTAGGGTGCAAGTGGATCCTGAGAAGGAAATATAAAGCTGATGGTACTATTGATAAGCACAAAGCTCGTTTAGTCGTGAAAGGCTTTAAGCAGAAAGAAGGATATGACTTCTTTGATACCTATTCACCGGTTACGAGAATCACTTCT
Source organism: Salvia splendens (assembly GCF_004379255.2). NCBI lineage: Eukaryota > Viridiplantae > Streptophyta > Magnoliopsida > Lamiales > Lamiaceae > Salvia > Salvia splendens. Next base: position 33,670,940 of record NC_056035.1, read on the forward strand.
ATTCGGATGCTTCTTGCGATTGCTTCATTGCACAATCTTGAGATTCATCAAATGGATGTGAAAACTGCATTTCTGAACGGTGAATTGGAAGAAGAGATATATATGGAGCAACCTGAAGGGTTTGTTGTACCTGGCCAAGAAAGGAAGGTATGCAAACTAGTGAGGTCTCTATATGGATTAAAGCAAGCGCCATTGCAATGGCACTTGAAGTTTGACAAAGTGATGTTGTCAAATGGATTTACTATCAATGAGTGTGATAAGTGTGTTATATTAAAAACACAGATAATGGGTTTATTATTGTGTGTCTTTATGTAGACGATAAGTTGATTATGGGCAGTAATAATCGCATTATCAACGAGACGAAAAATATGTTGAAAAGAAATTTCGACATGAAAGATATGGGTCTAGCTGATGTGATTCTTGGAATCAAGATTGTAAGAGATCACGAGGCAATTACTTTGACACAATCTCACTACGCTGAGAAAGTGCTCAAGAAGTTCCGCTCATTTGATTGTGAGCCAGCTAAGACTCCATTGGACCCTAATGTGCATTTGAGCGTGCACACGGGTGAGCCTATTGCTCAAGAAGAATATGCAAGGATCATAGGGAGTTTGATGTTTATCACAAACTGCACCCGACCTGATCTTGCATGTCCAGTGAACAAGTTGAGCCGATTTACGAGCAATCCAAGTAACGAACATTGGAAAGCTCTTCGTAGAGTTTTGAGATACTTGAAGTATACTCTCAACTTTGGGCTGCGTTACACCAGATATCCCCAAGTACTTGAAGGGTACTGTGAAGCAAATTGGATTTCTGATTCAAAAGACTCATTTTCGACAAGTGGGTATGTGTTCACTGTGGGGGGTGGAGCTGTTTCGTGGAAGTCAACGAAACAAACCTGTATAGCTCGATCCACCATGGAATCTGAATTTATCGCTCTAGATAAAGCAGGGGAAGAAGCCGAGTGGCTTAGAAACTTCCTAGAAGGCATTCCATGTTGGAAGAAGCCAGTGCCCACAGTAGTGATACACTGTGATAGCAAAACGGCTATAGGGAGAGCACATAATAGTTTGTATAACGGAAAGTCTCGACATATACGTCGAAGGCACAATACCGTGAGGCAATTGATCACGAGTGGTGTTATCTCAGTTGATTATGTAAAGTCAAAAGATAACTTAGCGGATCCATTAACCAAAGGGTTATGTCGTGATCAAATGCTTAAGCTGCTAGAAGGAATGGAGTTGAAAACCACATCTAAAAGATGATTATAGTGGTAACCCAACCATACGATTGGAGATCCCATGGGCTTGGTTCAATGGGAAAACGAAGCTATACGAATCTAGTCGTAACACTCAGAAGAACTTAGTCTTCGCCCATTCCTTAGAAAGCATTGAGTGTTGTAACCTGCACGTGGTAAGAGGTTAAGTCTTTGACTTTTAATGATTATTGGAAACCTCTAGGAGGTAGAGTATAGCAGGATACTCGAGAAAGAATCACCTATGTAAGTGAGAAATGAGGGCCGCTTCAAAATGTGTAAAATCACTTATGAATCCAAAGTGGTGTTCCATGGCCAGAAAAGGACACAAACGTGAGAACTGACGAGTTTGTAAACAATATTGTGTCAATACTATTGTCTCGGTATACACCAAGGAGGAATGGTTCAAGGCATCACGTCCACCAGGCCGCCAGTATGCCCGATCGTATTGACTATGGAAGGTTCAAAGCCCCAAGCTACCATTTCAAATGCAATATTATTTCTTGAGAATTGAGGCTAGCGTCTGCATACATTCATATTCATTCCTCCGATAGAGGTGTGACTAAGATGTTGGTTTGAGCTTGTGAAGCTCTAACCAATGTGGGGGATTGTTGGAATTATCAATTTGATAACTACTTAGTTATCAAGTTGATTAAGTTAGAAGCTTCTTAAGTACTTAGTTGTCAATTTGATAACCAACTTAGTTATCAATTTGATAACTATCTCTTAAGTAGTAAAATCAAAAATGATCACCACTTATCTTTCCTAAGCCTATATATATGTGTGGGGGTTGAAGGAGGGATCATAACAAGATCAAGATCACAATTCTCTAAACTAGTTCTCTCATTTAGCCATTTAGGAGCATAGTCTCCTCAATTCTCGAAACTCCGAAAGTTCGCCGGTGCCTAGAGAGTTTGAGGTGCTTCTACTCTCTAGGACGAAGTCGTTTTATCTTTGGGGACACTACGCCAATCCGTGAGCACTAGCCGAGGCGTAATTTGTCTTGCGGAAAGAGGGCTTTCCTCGACTCGACTTATAGTTAGTACTGTAATTTTCTATTTTCGTTGTAATTTCCGTTTCAGTTGTATTTGTATTGCTTTTCGGTTGTAATAGTTAGAGTACTGCCTGTAAACGGCTCGAGAATTTTCCCAATTTTATCCAACAGGTAAAAGGATCAGCACGCGGGGAAGTCGGGGGCGCTGACTTAGACTTATTTGCACTTCGAGATGGATATGTATGTCCTTGTCCAGAATGATTTTCGGAGTGTAGAGATCTGATCAACTAGTTCAGTGATTAACTTTTGCCTTCTATTGCAGATAAGTGTCACTCCTCTTGGTGCTTTGTCACGAGCAGACTCAGATAGCCACGTCTACTTTGAACAGTGGCTCCCTCGTGTGGCTGAATTCGTCGCATCTTCAACTCCATAAACACACAAGCTCTGCTCTTTCTCCATTGTCACCTGTGACTCAGTTTTTTTTTAACCTCCTAATAAGTTTGAGCTTCTTCTTTTCCTTGTGAAAGTATTGTTTTGGTAATTACATTAACTATTAGTCTTGTTTGGCATATACTACTTCATTGAGACTTTAACTAATAGTCTTGTTTGGCAAATACTACTTCATTGTATTACTTAGACTTTAACTATCAGTCTCTGTTGATACGATATTAGTAATTACCTTTAGCTATACTGAATATCACTATTATTATAATACTCCATTCGTCCAAAGTTAGTTAGGTCATATTTTATTTTGGATTATCTCACATTATTCTTATGTTATTCTCTCTTATCTATTCTACTTTATTATCTTTTTTATTTTATTTTATCTTTATTTTAACCTATTAAATACAATACAATTTTTCTTAACGTTGGTGTTAACAAACTAACTAAGATGGGACGCATTAATAATTAAAAGTTTATCAATAATTTAAATTGGTTTTGGCTTGCGATAGAAAATTTAACATCGAAAAGCTAAATCAATTCACTGGATGTTTACTAAAGGTGATACTCTATTTATGGTTAAATGACAAAAAAATTAGTACAAAATCATGAGTTATATTTCAAAATAATGGAAAAATAGAAATATAAATAACATGTACTTTTTGTAATACTAGTTACCAAAATCATAGGTTATGCCATCATTATCAAACATCGATCCGAAATTTGTCATACATTTAAATATCATAATGACTACTCGAAAAACTTAGTTCTATCCAGTGGCATATCCATTAAGGAACAAGCCGTACCCCGAAAAAATGATATTATCATTATACAATTAGTTAATGACATAGTCTCTTGCCTGGTGGATTCTCTCCTTCACAAATGGGGAAGCCCTAAAGAAGCCTTGCTCGCACATTTTATTTTATTTGGTATCGTTTAGAAATATAAATAACATGTACTTTTTGTAATACTAGTTACCAAAATCATAGGTTATGCCATCATTATCAAACATCGATCCGAAATTTGTCATACATTTAAATATCATAATGACTACTCGAAAAACTTAGTTCTATCCAGCGGCATATCCATTAAGGAACAAGCCGTACCCCGAAAAAATGATATTATCATTATACAATTAGTTAATGACATAGTCTCTTGCCTAGTCCAGTGGTGGATTCTCTCCTTCACAAATGGGGAAGCCCTAAAGAAGCCTTGCTCGCACATTTTATTTTATTTGGTATCGTTCATTTTATTTTATTTGGTAGTTTGATTTGAAGTCTTCTTATGCATTTATTTCATTTCAAATTAATTACTTCTCTTGTATAATATTTTAATTATGTTTAGTTGATTTCATTTTTCTCTTCTAATGCCTCTTATTTTGTACATATATTTTTATTTTAAATTCATCTTATACATTTTATATTTAAAACAATTCCTTATTTTATAAAGCATTATGCATTTTAATTATTTTTATATGAATTTTAGTCTTAACTTTTTGTTTTAATTATTCTATTCTATTCTATTTTATTTTATTTTTTATTTTTATTTTTTAAACTTATTGAAACATTGCTCAAATAAGCCAAAGGATGATTTATTAATAAAATAACACACAAAAAAATGAAAAAAATATTTTTGAAGATAACACACTATATAAAAACTAAACAAACTTATCTATAATATACAAATATAAGAACTTTTTTTTGATAATAAGAGTCATTTCAAAGAAAAAGGATCGGATTTTGAAGCTTTAAATCGTTATAATTATTTATCGAATCCTCAAACCGAAATTCCTGGATTCGTCACTAGTTCTATCAATTCACTAGTCAACCTTTAAACTTAGGAAGTTGTGAAGAACCTATCATAACTGCCAAATTAACTGCCGGAAATTGACGTGGCAACAACAACTCATTTTAATTTACCAAGAACTAAAATAATGTATGAGCATTGTGTATTAACTTTACCTCGAATAAGCCTGAAATCCGTAAAAGGAGAATTGAAAAGCGAAATGTAAAAGAAAGTTTCTATCGTATTTACATGTACGTATGTTACTTTTCTGTCTCTTTGGTTTCTTCCCGTCGTGTCGTACGTACGCTTTTCTTGCTAATGGAGAAGTCATGATTTGGGAGGCAGTGGCAGTGGCAACGGTGGCCGATGTGACTCCACCAATATGGACCAAAGCACATGGACGTCTTCGTAAGGGCACAATTTCACATCCTCGTACAAAATGTACATCCCTCTACCTAACCAAAATCGGAACATGAAAAACATAGAAATTAAGAAATGTAAGTGCATGATGAATTGATGATCATCTACTTTACTTACTCTTCTTCTTAGCGGAATTGAGACGAATCCACAGCTTCTTGAAGGGAGAGAGGAGGGATTGCAGCCACCCCATTTGGAGGAGAGGGTGAGGGCTCAAGACATGTTCAACAATTTACACAAGTTTGTAGAGAGAAATACTACCAAGTTTAGAGAGAGAAATACTACCAAGTTTAGAGAGAGAAATACTACCAAGTTTAGTGAGATAAACTTCAAGTGTGTTTTTGCTTAGACAGGAGTCATGTTTAGGTTCTTTACTATTTTCCCTTTTTTCTATTACAAACGTTGCTATAATTCTTCGCAATTGCAAATCAATCATGCGAACCACATTTCCTTTGGTAAAATGTCTATTTCAAATATAATATTTCCCTTGTAGTAGAAGAGCCCTATTTACCTATAAGGAGCCTTTCTTTCTCAACCTTAATTTGATTTTATATATTTATAATTTCTCAGTCCAATATTTATTCTATAATTCTACTTCACAGATCTTATATTTTAATTTATCATATCTAATAAGTAATATTATAATTCTTATAGACAAGTCTCATTTGATTTCTTTTAGTACTTTGCAGCTGTTTTTATCAATTTACATGTACCGACACAACTCTTTTTTATTTATATTTTATAATGTGGCATTTATAATTTGTCTACACAATACTAATTTCCTTAACTTTTTTAGCATAATGTAACGTCATATCTATGTTCTTCGTGTATTTTAAGGGAACATTTCTGATAGGTGGTAGAAGTATCTCTTACGTATTTAAATGATGTTGGTCCACCTATGCTACTAGTAAAAAATATACGTGTCAATTTTGTTAATTAGAGTTTCATGGCTATTCCTGTTAATTAAGTAATGCTATATATATGTGTTGTCAATTCTCACTCACCATTCTTGTGGTCCACTACTATATTTATTGATTAACAATTTCATTGTAGATGAGTAAGGTAGATCGATTTGATTATTTTTCTCATATATATACCATATGAGTTATCGACACACATTTCATTCTTGCAGTAGTATCCGCGTAACGCTGCCTCACACATTTCATTCTTGCAGTAGTATCCGCGTAACGCTAGATAAGTTCTTGCAGTAGTATCCGCGCAACGCTGTCTCTTATCCATTTCCTAATTGTCTCACCTCTTCACTGTTCATGGGCCTCATTATACTTTTCATCCTATCTCTTAACTAAGAGATAGCACCTGGAACCCTCCATCTCTTAACTATCTCATCCCTTAACTATTTATTCAATTTAATTTTTTATTTTTATTTCCAACAAATTCAATTAATAAAATAAAATTACAACTTAAAATTCTAAAAAGATAAAAAACCACATTAATAAAATCCTAAAAAAATTAAAAATTACATAATTTAAAATCTTCCGCTCACTCTCTCTAAATTCAAAACCTCAAAACTTAAAGAAGCAGAAGAAAGAGTTGTCTAATGGCGATCATGTGCGTCTACTGGTTGCCAAATTTTGCCCAAATGTGCTCCAGTAGATCCTCCTGGAGTTGGGCGCGAGCGGTAGAATCACGTGTCCTTGCCTGAACAGACAACCGATCTTGTATAGACGGATGCACTCCACTGCGAGGCGGACTACTTGCGGTAGAGCTTCCTGGGGTTTCAGGGTCGAACCAATTTCCCGCCTCAGGTCCTTCGTCAGCAACAATCATGTTGTGCAAGATTATGCACGTATACATGATGTCGACCATATTCTCCATAAACCACGTACGAGCCGAGGCTTTGATAATGTTGAAGCGAGCTTGGAGAACCCCGAACGCCCTCTCCACATCCTTGCGAGCAGCCTCTTGCTTATGCGCAAAAAGAGCCTGTTTTTCGTTCATCTGCCTATTGAACGTCTTCACGAAGGTTGGCCACTTCGGATAGATGTCGTCGGCAAGATAGTACCCTATTTTATACTGCCGGTTGTTAGCGATGAAGTTGATGGTCGGCGCTTTACCATTCAAAACTTCGGTGAAGAGGTCGGATTGGTTGAGCACGTTGACGTCGTTGTTCGATCCGGGGACCCCGAAATACGCATGCCAAATCCATAGCCGGTAGTCGGCAACGGCCTCGAGTATAATGGTGGGGTGGGTGCCTTTGTGGCCCCTCGTGTATGACCCCCTCCACGCCACAGGGCAATTCTTCCATTGCCAATGCATGCAATCTACGCTGCCAAGCATCCTGGGGAATACGTGCACTTGTTCGTGAAGTCGGGGCAGAAACTGACAATCTGCGATGCTTGGCTTCCGGAGAAATTCGTCGGTGAAGGCTTCCCGGACGCCTTTGCAGAAGTTCATCAAACACATTCTCCCAGTGCTTTCCCCAATATGCAGGTATTCGTCGAACAAATCCGCCGTTTGTCCAGTAGCAAGCTGACTGATTGCTGCAGTACATTTCTGGAACGTCGTGTGACTGGGACGGCCAACGGCGTCGAACCCTTGTTGGAAGAACTCTTCCCAGGCTGCCAATGTATTTGCAATATGCAGAAATAGTCATTTCCGCATGCGGAAACGGCGACGGAAGTAGGTCTCTCCCCATACCGGGTTCTCACAAAAGTAATCACGTACCAACCTTGTGGCGGCTTCCTCCCGGTTACGATTGATGTAAGTCGGGGATCGCCTTTGAGGCGCCGCGGCTTCCTCCTCCTCCCTACGTCGATCTTCTTCTAGCGATTCTTCCATTATTCGACGCATTTGCTCAAATGGATCCATGAATGGATTAAATTTGGGAGAAGAATAATGTTTTGAGATGAAGAATGTAGAGTGTTTGAGAGTGTTTGAGTGAGAATAGAGAGTTTTTTTGTGTGGATTAATTTGTGGGAATGATTTGATATTTATAGAAGTGATTGGGGGCTTAAAAAAATACAAAAATTGTAAAAAACGGCTATAAACGGCTAGTATCATTTTGGGATTTTTTTTTTCCGAATTCTTTCTTAATTTTTTTAAAAAAAATACATTTTCAACTGAAATAAACGACGCTCACTCACGGGCCGGCGAGTGGGCGTCACGGACGAACCACAGCTCGTCACGTGGCCAACGTGCGTGGCGAGACAGCTCGCGGACTACCTCTCTGCGACGAGACACGGGACGGGATGGGGACGGGCTGGGGACGAGACGGAGCCTGCAACGCTGTCTCAATGAGGTCTCATCTCTCCGAGACGAGATAGAGACAGCAACGAGATGCGTTGCGGATGCTCTCCATCATCGATCCCACTAAAATGACTGTTTTAAGGTTGTGGGCCTTCTGGCCGAGCCCGGTCCATCTCGAATTTATATACACTAGTATCTTACTCTCACAATCTCATTATCAGCCCTCTAAATAGGTTTGGGATTCAACTCACATAATACATGAATAATTGATAAATGAAAAACTATTACTATTAGGAAGGTCCAATATTCTTTAAAATGGTGATTTTTTAATATTCAATCCCAAAACCCAAAAAATTAACTACTCCTTTCCTCCTATTCAAGATGATCACATTTTCTTTTATATTTATCTCAATTAAGATAGTTATTTTCTCTTTTAGAATAAACTTATTCTGTGAGAGCTTTTCATTAAAATATTAAATTATTTATTTCCTTTCTATTTTATTTCACTCAACCACTCCTTATAAAATTCCATGCTATGTGGTCATTTTAAGTTGGACGGAGGACAGGAGGAGTACTATCTTCTTCATCGGTTCTTATACCAATGTAGTATTTTATTTTAAAGGTCCAATATTTTTTTTATTGTAAAAGGCCAACTAAAACTTATCTCAAACTATGATTATTTGTCAATCCTATAGTACTATACTATGTTAATTAAATTTAAGCAAATAATATCATTAAAAAAATTAGGTACCTGAAAAGCGAGTGCAATTATCGCAAATTTTACATGAAAATACTGTAAGAAATTTATAAATTTAGTGCAAGCTGAAGCCAAATGAGAACCTACTCCTGTCAAGTAACAAAATATTTGTACGGAGATGGATTGTAAAATTCAGTAACTTAAGCAAAATATTTATGTTTTAGCATGTAATTATATGTTGAACATGTTAATTAATTAATCCAATAATCAGTCAAATATATCTTTTATATAATTTATTTATTTATGCAAAGGGCACAAAACCTCATCATGTCACTTACATTTGATCTAATTTTTTTTATCCTATAAATTAAGTGTGTTACCTTTTGGTTCCAAATAATATGTTTTGTTTCATAATTAAGATTTCAGTTAAAATTAAACAGGCAAACGTATTTAGACTAAATTGATGACTTAATTATGAATTTAATTAGCCAGATTAACCTAATTAATTTATATTAAAATATGTTTTACCTATAATGAATTACATAAGTGAGAAAAACCATGAGAATCAATCATCAAGGGACCGAAGTGTGCCCTGATTTCATCAATTATATCATGTCAGGATCGGGCGTAGGCGTCATAAACACAAATTTTGTCTATTCAAAAAAATGTTGCCGGTTACTATGTTAATGTTAGCGTTGATGAGTTAAACAATATTGCATGTTCATAAGAATTGATATTTTATTCGAAAAACATGAACAATGTATTATCATAAGATAATTGAGAAAAACCCAAATTTTATAATTTTCTAACTAATTTTTAAAATTGCAAGATGGAGTATAATTTTTACGAAAATTACCATATATTTTTTTTGAACAAAATCGATTGGATATTTACAGTATAATTTCAATTGGTTATTTTATTATTCCCTCCATTTCCTGAAAATAGAAACTGTGAAAACGGCGCGTGTTTTAATATAAAATTGGAATGTATCAGAGAAAATAAGAAAAAATGGATGAAGTAAGATAGAAGTATACAAAGTTGTGGAATTAATATTAGTGTATTATGAGGTCTATCTTTTTGAAATGGAAAATTTTTAGTTTTAGGACACGGATCATAAAAAAATTAATTTTTATTTAGGAAACGGAGGAGGTATCTTTTGTGATAAATTTATTTAAAAGAAGAGAGATATGAAAATATTACCGTACGTACTTTGTTAGATTTTTTTTATCATGTACTCCATATGATGAAATATTAAAAAATGATAAATGATAGTAGTGAATTGTATTCAATGTCGAGCATGGGCGGACCCACATAGACAAAGGGTGGGGCTTTAGCCCTTAAATTAAAGCCCTTATTACCTAGAACATAGAGAAAGGGTGGGGCTTTAGCCCTTAAATTAAAGCCCTTATTCCTATTTTATACCTATATTTATATTAAAGCCCTTATTAATCACATAAATTACCTAGAAAAACATTTTCAAACTATATTTTGAAAATATAGCCCTTACTAATGTTTATTTCTGCGTCCGCCCCTGATGTCGAGCTAATTTTAATGACTGAACTAGAGACCAAATCTCATCCATCCATTTTTGTAATTTAGCGATCATATTAAAATCAACCAAATATTATTATTTTATTAAAAGAAATCAGTTGAAGGGCTGTTAAGTAATTCACATTATAATGGTTATTGCGTTTCCTTAAATCATGTCATGCATATATGGAAAAAATCTTCAATATCTTGTTTTGAAATTCACGGTTAATTTTGCGTTTTCTTCTAATGAATTCTGCTTTCATCGTCTGAATTCCTTTATTGTTTTTCACCATCTGATTTTGCTTTCGTCATCAGAATTATGTCTTAGTTTTTCGTTGTATGAAATCTGCTTCTGTACTATCGTCCGAAATCTATTTTCGACGTTATTCCATGGAGCATTCAAGCACCTCCCACATCAATGGAAAATCCCTGCTTCTATGATCTTCCTCTTCTGTATCTTAATCAAATCATGCGAATTTAACTCTGAAATCAAGCTTGAGAAATCTGCTATTGAATTTTGTTGTGATATACAACGATCTGGTTGAATTATTCGTAGTTGATATACCACTTCCGTGTTCCATGGAGAATTCAAGGTCATCGCTGATCGTATCAGAGCGGACCTGCTCAAGGTCATCGCCAATCAGATCGGACCTGCTCAAGGTCATCGCCAATCAGATCGGACCTGCTCAAGGTCATCGTCGGGATGTAGATATCCTTCATGTGGACCTCTAAAGCCGCGGCCGAAGACGAGGACGACACGGTAGTAATGAACTATATTTACTAAATAATGAAGTAAATGTTGGGGTAGGCAGCGGAAGCGTGTGTTCTAACGGATTTCATAATAATTCTGATCTATTTAGCAGATTATTTAGACAAATTCTATTCGCGTAATTCTCACATGTATCATGCTCATAACTTGAATTTAAATATGCTTTAGCGCAATTAACACCTAAAACATGTTTGCTACGAAGTAAGCCAATTTACCTCGTTGATTCACTGAAGAATCGAAGATAGCTCGCGCCTTCTCCACGTGAAGATCTTGAGTACTAAACCACGGATCTTCTGACTGTTTCCCGGACTGTAATCTGATATCAGTGTGGGTTGATCTTACCAGAATACTAGGACTCAAATAAAGAAGACGGAAACTGCTCACGGAGGGAGCTTAAAATCGTCTCTCTGCTTAAAGGAGAGGGGGGCGAAAATTCTTAGAGAAAATAATGTGTATTTTTTGTCTCCTTTATTCTCCTATTTATAATAAGTCACATATTGGACCCAGTCATGGATCTATGGAAGAATTTGGATATTGCCTCCCCCAATTAGTTTCTTACTAATTAAATTGAACCCACAATTTAATATAAACTTATATTGGAATATTACGAGCAGCCACTACAGAAGTAATATTGCACTGCCCATCCAAATCCGAAATTATAAGTATTCCGGGTTTCCATTTGTCTGTCATTAATCTCCCGCACTTAAAATAGAAACGTCCATTAATTAATTAATGTCTGCTATGGACTTAATTAATTAACATATTATTAACTCCAAGAGTGGACTTAGCAAGAAACACTTATTTATTATTCATAGAGTAATCAAACTCCATAGCTAGGTTCCGAATAATAAACCTTGTTTCGAGCTCCTCTTGTGGACGTTATCAAACGAGACTCACCTCACGCACAATTCAATATAATAGCAATCCTAGCACCTCTAGATGTTAATCACCACTACCCAATATACCAGGATTCTTGGGTTGCGAAAAACCCGCACCACTTGGTAAGTCAAAGTAGTGCATAATCAATACCGTATGCTCAATGCTAGCGTACATTGATTAAGAAATTAATTATCAAGACCTCGTCTTTCAGTAAATAGCATAAAGACTCGTCTTGCTGTTAGATCCAATTTAGTGCTATACCACACCAATGTCATCTTATTTCTGTAAGGCTTAGAAATATGCGGACTGACATTGCAACCTTTCACGATAGGTAGTCTAGGCCTGTCTAGGTTGTGAAATTCTTTTTTTTTTGTTCAGAACTGACCGTGTTACCTTAAAGTGGACGACGCCCACAACCGGTCTACTAAAACAAAGACTTAGACTTTGTTACGTTGCTTATACATATAAATATGCAATAAACATCCATTAAATGTAAAACATAACAACATTATGACAAAAAATAATTTGTTTAATTTCTTTGGAAAATAACGTATAGGGTTTTACAGTATTCAATCACTCGAAAGGTGATTTCTAGTATACAAACTCTAACAGTAAATTGATATTAGTGATGAAGTAATTTTGATATTTTATTGAAATACACGATTTAGCTCAATATTAATAATTATTTGATTCTTTTCATTTCTTATACTATTATTTTTCTTTATATTAACATTATAATGCAATATTTAGTTATTATTATAAAAATAAAAACCAAAACTCTTTTTTCGGTTGCTTTATATCAAATGCATTAGTCATTATTTTTATATATTGTCCTTATTGAGATTATTACTTCGTTTAAATACATTATTACTTCAAATAAGTTTATTACTTCAAATAAGTTTATTACTTCATTCCAATACATTATTACCATTTGTTCCCTCATTCATTGGTGCCCTAAAATGATCCAAATTCGAAATAAGGCAATGCGTATTATAACCTATTAACTTCATTTTATAATATTATAACTTCATCCAAAGAAATGAACCAAATATGAAACATATAACTTCATCTAATATTGTAACCACTTCATCTTATAATGTTATAACTTCAACCAAACTTGGAAACACATCAGTTAAGATTAACCAAATTTGAAAGAAAGCATTGGAACTTATATTGTAACAAATTCATCTTATACTTTTATTGCATCATCTTATAATGTAATAACTTTATATTCTAATTTGAATCTTCCCAAAAAATCCAAATTTGAATGAAATCACTTCATCTAATAATGTAATAACTTCATATTTTAATATAATAACTTCATCTTATACTATAATCACTCTTCTCTCTACTAACTTTCTTGAAACCCAAAAATCAAAACCAAAATAGTAAAAAAAATTGTAGACAACAATTGAATCATATTTGACTGTATTCCACAACAATGAATTGCATCAAACATTCTGAACCCTAGCTTTGTTTAGCAAAAGTATTCATACCCAAAATATGAACAACTATTCAAGAGATTAATAGTATTGAAGTACTATTCGAGAAGTAAAATTGCCAAAAAAATGAACAACTGGTCGAGACCGAATTTGAGATAAAAACGAACAAGAAATCAATTACAAATGAATCAAACTGTAGGATAAATTCTCCATAATTCTGAATCAGGTAGAATGGATTGATTACCATGTGCTTCTACGTACAACAAGTTCGTAACCAAATTTCATAAGAGGATCAGCAATGGCGTCTGTCCTGGCGGAATTCCGACCGGCGTGCCGGAATTCCGCGGCGGACGTCCGTCATTGTGCATGGTATGCACGGATCCGGAATTCCGCCGAGGACACCGCAGTTCCGCGGCGTTTACGCGAAATTCCATCGCTACGCAGCGCGGACGTCCGCCATTGCGTTGACTCTCACAGACGTCCCCGCGGAATTCCCATTTATTGCATTAAATGTTTTTTTAAAAATTTCTATAAACACGTCTCGTTGAACTTCATTTCATTCGCACCACGTGTATTAATGAGTATCTCTCTCTACATTTTTTTTATATATCCGGAATGGCTGGTAGTGGTAGTGGTAGTGGTAGTGGTAGTGGCATTATGAACACATGATGCGTCTGATTCATGGACGTGTGCGGGAATCAGCGGAGAGGGAGGAACAAGCGGCCTTGGCTCCAGCGATACCTCGACCCATCCATCGTCGAACTATAATACCCCGGGACCACCTCGCTACCCACGCTCGGTTGTATGAGGATTACTTTGCATCGGAGCCACGGTTTGGGGAGAACATGTTCCGGTGACGGTTTAGGATGCATCGTCCGCTCTTCCTGCGTATCGTGGGCGCTTTGGAGCGTCGATACGGGTATTTCAGGGTGTGGGAGGATGCGGCTGGTAAACTCGGCCACACGCCGATTCAGAAGTGCACTGTCGCAATCAGACAGCTGGCATACGGAGGCGCGACCGACATGTTTGACGAGTACCTCCACATCGGCGAGGCGACTGCCCGCGATTGCCAGAAGTATTTTTGTCAGGGCGTTAGGGAGATATTCGGGGATAGGTATCTTCGGAGGCCTACCCCTGAAGATTGTCAGGCTCTGCTGGATATGCACGGGAATCAGCACGGGTTTTCGGGGATGTTAGGCAGCATAGATTGTATGCACTGGGAATGGAAGAACTACCCCGCTGCCCGGAAAGGGATGTACACTACTGGTTTCAAGGCCAAGAATACCACGATGATCCTTGAAGCGGTAGCTGACTACCGGCTGTGGATTTGGAATGCCTATTATGGAGTAGCCGGGTCTAACAACGGCATCAACGTCCTCCAGTCGTCGCCCCTTTTCAACGAGCAGTGCATGGGCGTTGGTCCGGCCGTCAACTTCGTTGCCAACGGCAACCAGCACAATATGGGCTATTATTTGCCAGATGGGATATACCCTATGTGGCCCGTCTTTGTGAAGACGATCTGATGCCCAGCAGATGAAAAGAAGATATATTTTGTGGGTCGCCAGGAGGCAGCGCGCAAAGATGTGGAGCGGGAATTTGGTGTGCTCCAGGCTCGATGGGCGGTAGTGAAGGGTCCAACACGGCTGTGGTATGTTGACAGCATCGCCGATATCATGTACGCATGTATTATCATGCACAACATGATTGTCGAAGATGAAGGTCCAGCACTGACTGATTGGACCAATGATGATGCTGGTGCCGCTGGTCGAAGCCACGGCGTGACCACTAGCAATGTACGCATGGGGATACCCCATGACGATGTCGATCGAGTTCGTGCATTTGCCGACATGCGCCAAATACAAGCCCATGTTCGACTTCAAAACGATATTATTGAAGAAGTATGGCAGTGGAGGGGTCGTCGTTGATGTAGTTTTTAATTATTGAAATGTTTTTTTAATTTGGTGAAATGTACTTTTCTTTTTTTTTATTTAATGGAATTTTTTTCCCTATTTGTGTAGAAATTTTAATTCCGTAAATTGTTTAATTCCAAAAATTGTTTAATTTGTGAATTTGTGGTTTTTTAATTGTGGGAAGTCCTTCGGAAGTCCTTGGGGATGTCCGCCACTGTGCAGTGGGAAGTACTTATTACGTGGCAGTGCAGTGGGAAGTCCGTATGACGTGGCAGGAGGTGTTTTTAGGAATTCCGCCGAGAATTCCGCACCACTGCTGATGCTTTAAATAATAAATCAATACACGTAAAATGGATTGATTACCATGTGCTTCTAAAATAAAATCCAGCATTGTTTTGTTTGTGTTCAGATCAATAAGTAATGGGACACAACAAATCTATGGAAGAGATCAAATTATCAAAATAAGAGGTCAATAAACAATTTACCCAAAATCATTTACATATCATACAATCACATTTCTTCATCTTATAAAAATCCACTTACATCACCACACACATAATTATGTTATAACAGAACAACACATCAGAACAAAGTAGCAAAACTAACTATATGTGAACGCTTCCTGAGCTGTTTATGAAGTGTTTATCTATCACACACATACACCACATATAAATCCATTTACATACATTAGAGCATCTGCAATGGGGCGGACGAAAGGCCGCCCGATGCCTCGGGCGCGCCATCGTCCGCCCACTGTGGGTGCGCGGACGATGCCCGATGCATCGTCCGCGCACTATAGATCGTCCGCGGACGATACGCGGAAGATAGGGCATCGTCCGCGTCATCATCCGCGACGCGGACGATGCAACGCGTTTTTGTTTTTTTTTTATTTTTTAATTCCGAAAAATTTATTTATATAAATACCTACTACCTCACCTTCATTTGTAAATTACACTATAAAATGGATTCCGGTGAATACCCAAGTCCGAATAGTCCCGATGTTTGGGGGTGGTGCACGTTGGCCGGGTACAGACCCTGACGAATATCGGTGGTTCGACTCCAACACGCAATACGATCCCGAATTCAGTACGGATTCGTTCGGTCTGTCTGATATGGAGCCGACTCCAACTCGCCCCGCCGCCCCTTCCCGTCACGCCGCCGCCGCCGCCTGGGCCAGAAAGAAGCGGAACCAGCACCGGGCGTACAAGGTGCCACCTCCAGAAACGAATGAAGAGTACGCCCCCGGGAGGACGAACTACTAACCGGATGAAACCCTCGTCTTGGCGAGGTGTTGGGTGGATATTTTGGAGGACCCGATATTCGCGAACAACCAAAAGCAGGTTGCGTACTAGGAGCGCATCGCCGAGCGCTACAATGAGGGGATGCCGCTGAGCACTTACAAGCGCCATAGGGAGCAGCTCCGCAAGCACTGGGATCAGGTGAAGAAGCAAGTCAACCTGCTCTCGGCGGAGTACGAGAAGTGCTCGAGGGAGCAGGGAAACGGCGAGAGCTTAAGCGATGCGCGCGATAGAGCGTTGTTGTCGTTCCAGTCAATGTACAGCGACTTCAAGCATTTCAACATCTGGGCGCTCTTGAAGGACAAGCAGAAGTTCCAGGGCGGGATTCTGCCATCGGTTGCGCCAAAGAGGACAAGGACCACCGAAGCCGGTGCTTACACAAGCAACAAAAGCGGTGCATATCCGGTGGACCTCAATCGGACGATGTACGGGGAGGAGGAGAGTTCCGACACACCGGTGTCTTCCCAACGTCCCATTGGCGTCAAGGCTGCGAAGAACAGGGGGAAGGTGAATGCGACATCCTCCTCGCAAGCCGCAGCCGCCCCCTATTGCCGATCCCCACCCCGACCCCGGCGGCACTTGCCTACGCGGAGTTGGCAGGGGCCACCAACCGAAGGACGTTGTTGGACACGCACAACGCCCTCATGCAATGTCAGGATCCGGCCAAAGCCGAATACCTCCAGGGGATGATCGATGAGTTGCGCCCCAAGTTGGGACTTTTGTAGAGTAGTCAACTTTTTTTCATTTCTAACTCGTTTAAAACTTTTTTTTAATCAATGTAGGATTCGCCGTTTTTAATTAATCGTGGTATTTTTTAATTATTTTGCATTGACATATTTGAAAACATTTAAATTAATTAACAAAACAATAGTGAAACCTATAGGGCGGCCTTTAGGGCGCCCCACTGCAGGTGGAAGGGTAGGAGGATAAAATGCTATGTGGAGGTGCATAGGGCGGGCTTTAGGGCGTCCCTTATGGCGCCCCACTGCTAATGCTCTTACATATAAATCAAAAAAAAAATTACTTCTGCTGATGTTCAACACACTTCATCTTATAATTTTATAATTTCAGTTGCATTTGTCCAAAGTTCATCCAATAAATATCACCAATAATTAGAATGAATGAACTTTCTTTATCTCATAATTCCAGTTACATATATCACACACATACACCACACATAAATCCAGTTACATACATCACAAATAAATCCAGTTACAACATACATAAATCAGAAAAAAATACTTCAGCTGATGTTGAAAATACTTCATCTTATAATTTTATAAGTTCAGTTACGCCAGTCCAAACTTCATCCAATAAATACCATCACTAAGTTGAATGAAAAAAAATTATTTATCTCACAAATTCTAGAATTCCAGAATGAATGAATGAAAAACACTAAATTAACATATGAACTAAACTAATTTGAGGAAGAAGGATAATTAAAAAATATGAAACTCAACTAAATTAACATATGCACTAAACTCACCACCACCAGATGCAGATCTGGAATGCAAATTCCGCTCATCTATAACCAAAATTCAAGATATTAGTTTGTAGGGTTTTTGTCAAATGGTAAAATTGTAGAACACAACAAATACCATTACGTTTGGCCAGCCTTGTGTCCACGGTGGGAGAAAACGAATAGAATCGCGCCGCCGCGGAGTGGGAGAAGACGATTGGAATCGTGTTGCCGCGGTGTGGGAGAAGAAGTCGGGAGTTGAAAAGTGAGATTGGGAAGTGAAAGTGGAAGTGGAAGCGGAAGCGGTGAAATTAATTTGACCCTAATTCATTCCTTGTTTTACACAGAAGCCAATTTACACGTTTTGACTAGATTAAAAAATGACTATTCTACCCCTTTTGGATGAAATAATTAAGAGCATCTCCAATGGAGGCTAGCGGACCGGCTAGCCGATTCCCAGCACTAGCCGGTTCGCTCGCCTAACCATTGGAGTCGGCTAGCGCCAAATCGGCAAAAAAATCGGCGAGCGGACGCCGATTCTCGGGCGCTGGCCGATGCACTCACCGATCGGCTGGCCGCCATTGTAGGCGAGCGATCGGCCAACACTTTTTTTTTAAAATTTTCGAAACACTATATATACGCGATTTGCACATCATTTTCATTCGCACCGCTTGTTTTAGCGAGTTTTCTCTCTCACTTAATTTCTGTACAAGAGCAATAAAGCAAAATAGAGAACAACAACGAGGGGTTTCAAGTGACGAGCGGGTCTCAAACTCCCACGGTACCCGTGGAAGGTGGATGTGGTCCGATGGCCGGGTACTACAACATGTACCATTGGCAGCAGATGATGCCCGGGATGGCAGCCGAGGGTAGTATGCCGGGATGGCAGGGGATGCAGGGCGGGCAGGGGGTATCGGGGATGCAACCCGGGATGCAGATAATGTCGGGGTGGGCAGCTGGGATGCAGATGATGCCAGGGTGGCAACCGGGGATGCAGCTTGGGATGCAGGGGACGCCGGGAGGGGGGGACAATGTCTATCGCCCCAGTTTTGATTTTTTGACTGCTTCTTCGTACACATCGACCCCATCGGAGACGCAGTTCACTGGGTGTGAGACTTTCTCCTTAGAGGAGTTGAGAATAGATCTCGAGGATGCAGACACTCCTGTTCAAACGGGGGAGTAGGGCGGGGTCGGGGCGCACCAAAGAAGAAGAAGGGCAAGGGGAAGGGCAAAAGGGTGGTCGGCGAGTAGTCGCAGACGGCTGATGATGACAGCCCGACACGGAGGAAGTGGACGGATGCGGAGAACGTCGCGCTGTCCAAGGCTTGGGTGAGTGTTTGCGATGATCCCCTTCATTCGAACAATCAAAGGATCATCAACTTGTGGGCTAAAATATCAGCAGCCTACAAGGCATTTTGCCCGGAGGGGAGGCCACACAGCGGGGAGGAGTGCCGGAAGGGGTAGGACCGAATCAGGGCTGCGGTCTCTCGATTTTCGGGCTTGTACACCAACTCCTTCCGCATGCAGACCAGTGGCCAAACTGACGAGGACTGCAAGAGGATAGCGGAGAAAGACTTTCCCGTGCCCGGGCTTTATAAGGAGTTCACCTACTGGAACTGCTATGAGGTCCTGATGGACTCCGAGAAGTTTCGGGCAGGTGTCGATGCTGGCTGGCCGAAGAAGCAGCGATTGAACTATGCCGGTGATTACAGCGGCAGCAGCGTCGGTTCCCACGACCTCCCCGAGGATGTTCAGGAGTTCCCATCCCCTCCATCGTCGTTTACTCGCCGCACTCGCCCGGTTGGGCAAAGGCGGGCGCAACGGGTAGCGAGGGGGGTCGCCCGGGGGTACCAGGAGGTCCAGTCGGCATCCCCCCTGTTGGCTCGTCGCCAACCGAGCTCGCCTTCTTCGCGCGTCAACAAACGCGAGCTCAGATGCACAAGATCTTAGTTGAATGGAGGGCGACAACCGACCCCTTGGAGAAGAGGTTTCTTCACTCAATGCTCGAGAGTATGCGGGTCGATTTGGATGCCGCCGCGGCACAGTTGGGGGGCTCAGACGCGGGCTCAGATGCCGCAGAGGTGGGGGTCCCGGATAGCGGGGACAACGGCGGCGACGACGGCGACGGCCACGAGGAGTGAGGCGGAGGCGGGGGCGGGGGCTCGTGTGTGGAAGAGGGGTTTTTTTAAATTAATGTAATTTTTTTTATATTAATTTATATTTTTTTGTAATTAATGTACTTTTAAAAATTTTACTATTATTATTGAATTTTTCCGTATCTGTATCGTAAATTTAATTCCGTATTTTGTGTGATTGTTAATTATTTGTTTTTTATAATTTTGTTTATTGTGGCTAGCCTATTGCTTGTCCAGTTGCTTGTCCTGATGATGTGGCAGGAGGAGTTTTTAGTGCTGATGATGTGGCAGGAGGAGTTGTGGCTAGCCTATGGCTGGCCTATGGCTAGCCTAAAACCATTGTGGATGCTTTAATGAACTGGATGAACGAAGGAATTAAGATGTAGTATCTTTAATCTCAACCATTAAAATTTAAATCGAATGATCAATATTTAGTCCATAGTTCTATACTAAACAATTGTTAAAATTTAAATCTAATGATCAATATTTAGTCTCTAGTTCTATACTAAGAGCATCCACAACGGTGTCCTTACCGACGGACGCGTCCGTGCCGTCGGCAAGGACAGACCCTGTCCGCCGCTGTGCTCTTGCCGACGGCAGGGCGCTGCTCTATACATAGAGCATGTCCGTGCCAACGGCAAGAGCACGAGACGGCGGCGTGACATGCTCTGATTAGCCCGTTGGTTTATCATTTTTTATTACTTTTTTTAAAAAAAAATCAAAAAAATCTGAAAAATTCAAATTTAATAAAAAAATATTTTCCCACTTTTAATTTATTTTTTTATTATTTTAACCCAAAAATTCATACTTTCATCTATAAATACTCTCATTTCAAACACAAAAAAATGACACTATACCAAACAACTCCCCCAATCTCAATTTTTAGGATTTTAATTATGTAATTTTAAATTTTTAGGATTTTAATTATGTAATTTTTATTTTCTTTTAATTTGTAATAGTATTCCGGATAATTTTAATGCATTTTAATATTGTGGAAACGTTTTTATTTAAATTGAATAATAGAATGGTGAGACCCTTGAGCATGTCCTTGCGGAAGAGCACGGATGTGGGTGTTATGTTCTTGCTAAGACCAGAGAGTAAAAAAGTAATAAAGTGGATCCGAGCCCATATTCATACTCGTTGGTAAGAGCACGGATGGGGATGCTCTAAAGAATTGTTGTCCTGATAGTAGTAAATGATAAATATACTACTCCAACATAACGCTTGACGCTTTACCAGGCAAATCATTTGTTTCCCAATAAATAAGTGGTTTTCTTTTTCACCAACTATATACTACTATATTTAGAAAAATAGTCGTCTCTATTTGCAAAGTCTTCTTTTTTGTTTCCCAATAAATAATAACAGAAGAATAATAAGGTGGTTTTCTTTTTCACCAACTATATACTATATTTAGAAAAATAGTCGTCTCTATTTGCAAAGTCTTTTTTTTTAATTAACTCCTATATAAAGGAGAAAATTACAAATAAACTCCTATACTATAGAAATGAGGAAATTATAACTGATGTCAAGAGGGCTCGAACTCGGCACCTCATACAATAATGTCTAAGCTCTTTGCCGCTAGAACAACCAACAACATAAAATTCTCTACTCAAAAATCATCACCTGACCTCCATAACCTGAACCAGAGCCAAAAAATGGTGCTAAGAGCATCCACATCCGTGCTCTTGCCAACGAGCACGGATGTGGGCCCGGACCCACTTTTACTCCCTGCTCTTAGGCAAGAGTACAACACCCACGTCCGTGCTCTTCAGCAAGGACAAGCTCAAGGGTCCCACCATTCTATTATTCAATTTAAATAAAAACATTTTCACAATATTAAAATGCATTAAAAATAACCGGAATAATATTACAAATTATAAAATAATTAAAAATTACATAATTAAAATCCTAAAAGCGTTTTAAACAAGCGTTTCAACATAAACAAGCGTTTTGACAATATACAAGCGTTTTAAACCTAAAAGTATTCAACATAAACAAGCCCAGTAGCAAGTTGTCGGATGACACACGTACACTTCTGTAACGCCGAGAGACTTTGCCGACCGGCTGCGTCTGTACTTGTTTGAAAGTATTCAACACGGGCGGACAATGTGTTGACAATACGCATAAACAAGCGTTTTGACATGCGAAAACGGCGCCGAAAGTAATCTTCCGGAAACCGCGGCTAGTCGAAAAAATAGTCGGCAACGAACCTTTCGTTGGCTCCCTCCCGGTCACAATGGATGTATCGGCGAGTTGATCTAGTTGGTTGAGGAGGAGGGGTGGGGGTATTCGCTGCGACATAGGTTTCATAGGCAGCACGATGTTGTTCATAGTATTCTTGTTCTTCGCGCTCCGCTTCCACAATGAGATGGGTGAAATCCATTTGAGGGTTTGAGTGAGAGAGGAAGATGTAGATATAAGTTGTATGAAAAAATATGAATGAGAGATGAATGGGAGATGATTTGATGTGAAAAATGGATGATGAATGTGTGTATTTATAGATGATTTTGGGGATAATAAAAATAAAAATAAAATCCAGAAAAACGGTAAAACAACAGCCAGATTTTTGGGCTTCTAAAAATATTTTTTTTAATTTTTGGTATTATTTTCGATTTTTTTAAAAAAAATTTGAATTTCCAACGGAAATGTCATTGTCTAATCAGAACGCACCACGTCAGCTGCTCGCTGGCACGGGCGTGCTCGATGCATCGAGCAGCGCCGCGCCAGTGGCAAGAGCACAGCGGCGGACAGCGGTGCCGTACCGCTGGCACGGATGGACGGACAACGTCCTGCTCACCGCTGTGGATGCTCTAATAAGCAAGCTTGTTAGGTTCGAAACACATATCATTCATCGAGGGACCGAAATGTACCCTGATTTCATCAATTATATTATGTCAAGATAGGGCATGAGTGTTAGAAACACAAATTTTGTCTATTTATAAAAATGTTGCCAATTATTACTATGTTAATGTTAGCGTTGATGTGTTAAAAAATATTATTTATTTATAAGAACTGACATTTTGTTTGAAAATATGAATAATATATTACTATAAGATAATTAAGAAAAATCCAACTTTCATAAATTTTTAATTGATTTTTAAAATTAGCAAGACAATTAGTGTATATTTTTTACGACAATTAGTGTATATTTTTAGAATTCGACTAAATTTTACTGTACTACAATTTTTACGACAATTAGTGTATATTTTTTTTGAACAAAATCTATTGGATATCTAAAGTATGATTACAATTTACAATTGGTTAGTTTATTCTCTTTTATGATAAGTTTATTGAAAAAAAAGAGATGAAAATATGGAAATTTTATCGTACCACTTTATCAGTTTGTTTTATCATGTACCCCATATGATGAAATATAATGATAATGATAATTGATAATGATAAATATAGTACTCCATATTCCCTTACCAGCGCATCACATGTTTCCCAAAATATTAAAAGAATAATAATAAGGTCGTTTTCTTTTCACCAACTATACTATATTTCCATTTCCAACAATATAAAATTCTCCACTTGAAAATCATCACCTGACCTCCATACCCTCAAACACAGCCAAAAAAATGGTTCCATCACTGAAATATGTCATCTTCTTCTTCATCATCTTGTTTCAATCCCAAATCGGCATTTCATTTTCATCCCAAGATAGCCATCACCCTCTGAACTCCCTAACTCCGTTGGAGCTAAGTGAAGTCGGATCCATCGTGAAAAGCCACTGCAACGGCAACGTGAGCTTCCACTACGTAGGCCTAGATGAGCCGAACAAGTCTCACATCCTACGCTGGATATCCAACCCCCACTCGGCCCCACCCCGCCGCGTGTTAGTCCTTGCTCGCATCCACGGCGCCACCCATGAAATCATCGTTGACCTTTCCCGGAGCTCGGTGGTTTCTGACCGGCTCTACCAAGGAAACGGCTACCCTCTATTGAATATAGAGGAGCAAGTGGCTGCGAGCAGCCTCGCGACGTCGTATCCGCCTTTTGTCGCTTCGATTGAGAAGAGAGGGCTGAAGATGGAGGAATTGGTGTGCATGAGCTTTAGTGTGGGCTGGTTTGGAGAGGAGAAGAGTAGGAGAATGGTGAGAGTTATGTGTTACTATTTGGACGGGACGGTTAATATGTACATGAGGCCTGTTGAGGGCATCACCGTGGCCGTTGATCTCGATCGGATGGAGATCATTGGCTTTCGTGACCGCGTTGTGGTTCCCGTCCCTAAAGCTCAGGGGACAGACTACACAGGCTCCACTCCATCTGATGCTGATGATGAAGATAAGGATGCACCACTTTGCCATTTCACTTTCGATGGACATGTTTTGAGGTAAAAAATTGGATTCACCATTCTTGCATTAGTACTACTATCTATTGATTCATTGTATAATTGTTGAAATGGTGTAGATGGGGAGGTTGGGAGATGCATGTGTCGTTCGACATGAGAGCCGGTCTGGTGATATCAATGGCGTCGATTTACGATGGTGAAAGGGATGAGCAGCGCATAGTGATGTACAGGGGATTTTTGTCTGAGTTGTTCATACCATACATGGACTTGACAGAGGAGTGGTACTACCGGACTTTCTTTGACTCGGGTGAGCTTGGATTCGGAGTCTCTGCTGTGCCGCTTGTGCCTTTGAAGGACTGCCCCAAAAATGCGGTGTTCGTCGATGCCTACTTCACCTCAGGAGATGGGATGCCTGCGCGAACCTCTAACGCCTTCTGCATTTTCGAGAAGCACGCAGGAGATGTCATGTGGCGCCACACCGAGTTTGGAATACTTGGCAAAACGGCAAGTCATTTGTCGTCTCACTCTTCATGTTTTGGACTTGTCAATTGACTTTCATGCTTGCAGATAACGGAGGTCAGGCCCGAGTCCAGCCTCGTTGTTAGAATGGTATCGGCTGTCGGGAACTATGACTACATTGTGGATTGGGAGTTCAAGCAAACGGGTATCATTAGAGTCACTGTGAGTAACATTCTTGCCTCTTTATGTTGTTGATTATAGAGTATCAAGATGGATGATTTGATTGCATTTGCATTTGCATTTGTGGGAGTAGGTTGGGATGACAGGCCTACTTGAAGTGAAGGGATCAGTTTACACACACAAGGATCAGATGCATGAGGAAGTATATGGGACAATATTAGCAGAGAACACAATAGGGGTGAACCATGATCATTTCTTGATCTTCAATCTTGATCTCGACGTTGATGGCGAAGAAAACTCCTTGATCAAGACTGACCTCAAGACGTCTCGCGTGAGCAGAGACGTATCTCTGAGGAGGAGCTACTGGAGGGCCGAGAGTGAAGCAGCCAAAACTGAATCTGATGCAAGAATCAGGCTTGGCTCAGGAGCAACAATGGTGTCTGTGGTGAACCCAAGCAAAAAGACTAAGATAGGAAACAATGTGGGCTACAAGCTGGTACCAGGATCAGTAGCCGGAGCCCTTTTATCAGACGACGACTATGCACAAATCCGAGGAGCGTTCACTAAGTATAACGTGTGGGTTACACCTTACAACAAGACTGAGAAATGGGCTGGAGGGTTGTGCACTGATCGAAGCCATGGAGATGACAGTTTGGCTACTTGGACCAAAAGGTACATATATTATACTTATCAGTATCATACTATGTAATATCAATTGAAATGAAATTTTTTAGGACTTCTAATAATTTTCACTCTTTTTATTTGGCCATATAATATAATGCAGAGATAGGGAAATTGAGAACAAAGACATTGTGCTGTGGTACACTTTAGGTTTCCACCACGTGCCATGCCAGGAAGATTTTCCGATCATGCCAACGTTGACTGAGTCGTTCGAGCTCCGGCCATCCAACTTTTTCGAGCACAATCCTACGCTCTACAAGCAAGAGATGGGAATGAAAATTCATGCTGACTCAAACTTCTCAGTTCAGTAGTGTCTTTATCCAAATTTGCCTCTACTTTATAGATGGATCAAATGAGATATCAATTCTTGCTTTTATATAAGTAGCTACTTATCAAATTTAAAAGTTGATTGGTGGGATTATATCAAAAGGGTTTGGTGTCGAGGTCAATATGGTAGCAAAGTTGGATTAAATATAAACAAATATCAACATGAAAGAAATAGATAATTTCTAGTTTGGAGATAATTAAGAATTAAACAAGTGCACAACATTAAAGCAGAATCATAAATACGTTGACTTGATTTCTATGTCTCAGTTCCTTTTGTTTCATATGATTAATTCATTTATCAATATTGCGTTTTTTGTGTATACATATTTTTGACACAATTCTAAGATAATTACGAACTAAAACTCATAAAAATTTGTATATATGGAATTCTTAAGTTTATGAGACTAAAGAGTTTCGTCATTTGATTCTCTTTTTATTTTATTAATTTTTGGAGGTGTGAACAAACCTTGCAAAATTTGATAGTGAAAGGAACTTTGTTTAGTTATACACGTTTTCATTTTTATTTGTCGCCATCCCTTACACAAAACTCCATCTTCACTTGATTAGTTGGTAACGATATTTAACTAATCCAAATCGCTTTTTCTTTACAATCCCTTTATGTTTAATAATTTGTCTTAATTTGAGTAATGTGTTACACATGACATAACCGGCTAGTTGTTTTGTTTTGTTGTTGCTGATGATGATGATAAAGGTGTAGTTGATGCAATTGTTTAGGTTCGCGTGTTTCCACGAAATGAGATAGCAATGCAAGAGAGAAAAAGAATATTATGACGAAATACTATCCCTGCTTTCAATCTATATTTCTAAAGTAATATAGTAGGAAATTCTTTTATGATTATTTTGATTTGTTTGGTCATTTATTCCAAAGGTATTATAAGCAAATTTCAAATGTTTTAGTTAAAGCTAGCAAAATTATATATTCCCTCGTCCTTTAAAAATAGACCTCATTTGTCATTTTAGGATGTCCCACACTCTACACGGAGCAAGAAATGGAAGTAAAAAATCATGCTGGCTCAAACTTCTCAGTTCAGTAGTGTCTTTGTCCAAATTTGCCTCTACTTTTGAGATGGATCAAATGAGATTCCAAATTCTTGCTTTTATATATGTAGCTACTTTTCAAATTTAAAAGTTGATTGTTTATATCAAAAGGGGCTGGTGGGATTATTCAAAAGTTTACAGCAGCCAGAGATGAAACGTAATGAACAAATAGTTCTCAATTTCTCAAATGAAAAGCAGAAAATCAAGTAAACTTAGCCCTCAAAGCAAGTCACAAACTTTACTAGATAATCCTCATTTAATTTTTACAGATATGTTTTGCTTTGGAGCAAAGAAAAGCTGACATCTAGTAGCATGGAATGCCAAGGCTAAAATCTCGGATCAATCACTGAAGTAAAAAGAAATTATGTATACAATATCCCCATTCTTGAAAACCATAAATGTTAACAGTGATTGAATCTTGAACCAAACAAATTCACATCCATTTCTTGATGCCATGACACTCCTTCTCTCACTTGTTTCTGCATTCTTTCTCTTCATATCATCATCTCTATGCCACCCTTTAGACCCTCTCACTCCTCAAGAAATCCACACAGTCCAGCTCAGCATCCAAACATCCCATTCTTCCTCATCTCCTAACATAACCTTCCACTATGTTGATGTGGATGAGCCAGAGAAGCATCATGTCCTAAAATGGTCGTCTTCAAACAGGCACCACGCACCATTCCCCACTCGTAGAGCTAAGGCAGTGGTTCGTGTGGGTGGCAAAACACATGAGCTTATCGTAGACTTGATCACGGGCTCAATTGTCTCCGACCAAGTCTACAAAGGATATGGCTACCCTCCATTCACATTTGAAGAGTTTTTCAAGGCTATCAGGCTATCTTTGAAGCATCCCTCGTTTCAAAATTCGATCTTGAGACGAGGGCTTGACTTATCGGAGGTGTCATGCCTGCCCCTCACAGTAGGCTGGTTTGGAGAGGCTGCAAAAAGAAGAGTTGTTAAGGTCACATGCTTTTACAGAAATGGGACATCAAATATTTGGGCTAGGCCAATTCAAGGCATAAGTCTTCTAGTAGATGTTGAGGAAAACAGAGTTTTGAGCTATTCAGATAGACCAAGAGAACCTTTGCCTAAAGCTGAAGGCACTGATTTTCAAAGGCAGAGGCCTAGCCCTGTTTCTTGCAGTGGGAACAACAACAAGATAACCATCACAGGGAATAGTGTGAAGTGGGCTAGTTGGGAGTTTCACGTGGCGTTTAATGCACGGGCGGGCCACATCATATCAACGGCTAGTGTGTTTGGCAGGCGCGTTCTTTACAGGGGCCACGTGTCAGAGACGTTTGTCCCGTATATGGATCCAACCCAAGAATGGTATGACAGGACCTTCATGGATGTGGGGGAGTTCGGGTTTGGTAGGTCAGCTAGTAGCCTTGTCCCGGGCATGGACTGCCCGGCCGGGGCTGTGTACCTGGATGGACACATGGCAGGCACAGATGGGAGCGCGCAGATGGTGCCGCGTGCCATCTGCATTTTCGAGCTCTACACTGGGAATGTGGCTTGGAGGCACACAGAAGTTGGTGTCCCTGGAAAAGTGGTACACATGTGAAACTTAATTTATGTATTGATGGTTTTATTAAAACAGTTTTAATTGTTTTAAATTGAGTTGGTTATGATTGTAGATCACAAGTGGAGAGGCTGAGGTGAATCTGGTTGTTAGAATGGTGGCAACTGTGGGAAACTATGAC
Source organism: Salvia splendens (assembly GCF_004379255.2). NCBI lineage: Eukaryota > Viridiplantae > Streptophyta > Magnoliopsida > Lamiales > Lamiaceae > Salvia > Salvia splendens. Next base: position 33,699,861 of record NC_056035.1, read on the forward strand.
TACATTCTTGATTGGGAGTTCAAGAAAAGTGGATCTATCAAAGTAGGAGTAAGTATACGTGTTATGTCTACTCTTGTTTCAACTTAGAAGATCTTTTTTTTGAATACATTTCTCTCATCTCATGACAGGTAAGCTTAACAGGAGTCTTAGAAATGAAGGCTACAAAATACAGAAATAGTGAAGAAATAAGGAGAGATATAATGTATGGCAACTTGGTAGCAGAAAACTTGGTGGGAAACTACCATGATCACTTCATAACATACTATCTAGACATGGACATTGATGGTGAAGCTAACTCAGTAGTTAAGTCCGAGCTACGAAGAAAGCGGACAAAGGCAGGCGAGAGATCGCGTAGGAAGAGCTACTGGACAGCAGTTAAGGAGACTGTGAAAAGAGAAGGCAAGGGAAGGTTTGAAGTAGGATCGAAGGCGGTGGACATTTACATCACGAATCCGAACATGAAGACGAAGATCGGGAACGAGGTGAGCTACAGGCTGATCAGTGGAAAAGCGGCGGTGTCATTGTTGGCTGATGATGACTACCCGCAGAGAAGGGCAGCTTACACAAAGTATCAAGTGTGGGTGACTCGGTACAACAGGTCGGAGAGATGGGCCGGAGGGTTCTATGCCGATAGGAGCCGTGGAGATGATGGCTTGGCTGTTTGGAGCCGTAGGTTAGTTTACAAAATTCAAATTTGTAGCTACATTGATTATTGTACATAGTTACTAACATGTTGTTGTTGGGATTGTGTAGGAATTTGGGAATTGTGAACACAGACTTGGTGGTGTGGTATACACTTGGATTTCATCACACACCAATTCAAGAAGATTTTCCCGTTATGCCTACTCTCTATGATTATTTTGAGCTCAGACCTGCCAATTTTTTCGATTCCAATCCCTTGTTGCAATCTTAATTTTTTCTCATCTTCTTTTTACTCCAAGCTTTTGATTTTGAGATATTGTCATCACCATCGTAGTCAGTCCTAGACTTACTAGTATAATACGAGTTTTGTATATTGATGAAAGTGGTGATAATTTTTTTTATGTTAAATCTTATTGAATTGATCTACGTCAAAACTCGGCATCATATAATTCAATAAATCTAATTCATATCATTTAGTATTTGCGTCTCCACGTTAACATTCAGCGTGACAAGATCGAAATATGAGTTTTGGGAATTTTTAAATTTTGTTAAAAATGTTGCGTATAAAAACGTTACTACTAGCATTTTGTTATTCTGAATCCAAACTTGATATTATGACCAGACAAATAAGATGTTTCGAATATTTCTCCTCGAATAATATGAGCATTTGAGCATGTAATTATTGAATTACACTAAGAGCATCCACTACGCGTCCCGCGCGCGGCTCGCGTTCCGTCCCGGAGGGATGGTTCCGTCGCAGGACGTGTTGCAACGTTCGTCTCGTACCGAGCCCATCCCCAGCCCGTCCCGTAGCCCGTAGCCGCGAGACAAGGGACGCGCCGTCCCGACACACGCCCGGGCGACGTGTCGCGCCCCCGATGCATGCGTGACGCCCACTCGCTGGCCCGCGAGTGGGCGTCGTCACGGATGACGCAATAATTCGCTTTTTTTTTAATTCGAATTTTAATAAAAAAAAATTTTATTTTTCAAACGGCAATGTTACCGTTAATTTTTATTTTCTTTTTTTATTATTATTTTTTTGATTTATTTACGGATCTAATTGAGGGAAATTTTATTCGGATGAGGGAATTTTAATAATTACGTCACGAATAAAAAAAATTTATTCGCTGACCCAACTCCAAGAGGATCTAATTGAGCACATTTGGGAAAACTTTGGCGGAGAAAATTAAATTATGTCATTTTTATTTTTTTAGGATTTTAATTATGTCCATTTTCTATTTTTTTGAATTTTAATGTTGTTTTAATTTTAATAAAGTGTGTTTGTTTTAATTGAATTGGGTTGGAAAAAAAAATAAAAAATGAAATTTAATGAATAGTAATTTAAGGGACGGAGCGTTGCAGGTTCCGTCCCTTAGTTAAGGGATGGAGGAATAAAGTACAATGGGGCCCTCAAATAATAGTTTAAGGGACGGTGGGGGGGCAGCGTAGTGGGTGCTCTAAAGGTTGAGCATTTGAGCTTTTTGTACGATATTATTGATATTTTTGGTTAAAATTATGGATAAAATCTGAAAATGACAAAATTAATGAATATAAGAAATACTAAATCTATCGTGGTGACGAAGTATGATATAAATAAGATGGGTGTGATTGTAAATGAAATCCATAAGCAAAATGTCACAAATAAATTGCAGAAAAATTCCTTCCATAAGTACACGAAGGAAGACTATTGAATCATGATTTTGAATTAAAGAGCGTGCCTTTTAAACAATGGCTCGGCAAGTAAATAGAGATACTGTCTCAAAATTATTGATATCCCAACAAAATTATCGCCAACTTTTGTGGACTGAAATTTCACAATAACACATTGTTGCTGAATGTTGCAATAGAAGATCCAGACTTTTTAATAATTTGTATCAGAACTTACAAAGGTATCATATCTATTTATCTAAAATATACTACTTACTATCTATTACTAACTTCAAAAATAAGTATTACATCATGAAACCTTTTCAATTTAAATCGTCAATATTAGGAACGAATTCAAACTAAAAGAAGAGGTAAAAAGTGAGTTGATGATGCTTTGCGATTCAATGGCTTGGGATCTTCACATTAATTATCTACCTTAACGCGTTGCGTTTTAAGGTATGATGCACAAAAATAATGTTAAATAAATATACAATCATTGAAGGTTGATAAAGAATGAAGGTGTCCATATACTACCAAGATTGGATTAAATATAAACATAAATCACATGAAAGAAATGCATAATTTCTAGTTTTGATATAAGAATTAAACAAGTGCACAAGAGTAAAGCAAAATCATTAATAATACGTTCTATCACACATTTTTCACACCATTTAACTAAGGGGGTGTTCGGTTGGCAAGATTAAATCTCATGATTAAATATGTATCATGTTTGGTTCATAAGATTGAACATTTCAACTTAATCCTAGATGGATAGTCTCATGATATTAGTCATGGCAACCGAACACCACCTTTGGAGTCTTGAATGGTTGCATAAAATGTTTTAACCATTGAGCTACCATCTGCCCAGATTAATCTGTTTAGGTGGCGTTCGGTTGCCATGACTAATATCATGAGACTATCCATCTAGGATTAAGTTGTGGGATTATTTTAGTTGGAGGGGGAGGCTATGACTAATTATCATGAGACTATCCATCTAGGATTAAGTTGAAGGGTTCAATCTAGGCATGCACAAGGGTCGTAAACCGCCGGTTCCGGGCCCGAACCGGCGGTTCAAGGGTCGAGAAATTGCCGAACCTGAACCGGCCCGCCTAGCTCCCGGCGGTTCCGGTTCCGGTTCAAAAAACCGGCGGGTTACGCGGCGGTTCGACGATTTTTTTTTTTTTTTTTTTTTTGCATTTTTCAACTATTCAATTTTAATCAAATTAAATTACACTTTTCAAGTTTGTTTTTGTATGCAATGTGAGTAAATAAAATTGAAAAAAATACGGCTAAAGTTGCAATTTTATTGAAATTGCATGTTTACAAATTACACGTTACAAGTTACAACAATTACAAATTGAAAACATATGGCGGTCTTGAAGTCTTAAACAAAATTTAAATACAAATGAGACTACTAGTGAAGAACTAATTACAAATGACAAGAAATGACATTGAAGTTCTTAAAGGTATAAGTGTATTATATATATACTCTTAACCGGCGAAGAAGATCTTTCTACATAACTAAATTAAGGACACCTTTAGCAATTCAACTTTAAATGTTGAGTTTCGTCTAACAATCAACAATTATAGTAGAATTGTCAAAAGTTTCAAATTTTCAAATTTTCGGCCGAACCGCCGGTTTACCGCTTGAACCGGCGGTTCAACCACAAAACCGGCGGTTTTTCCACAAACCGCCGGTTTCTGACCTCACCTAGCCCCTACGCCTGAAAAGCTTCCGGAACCGGCGGAAACCGGTCGGAACCGCCGGTTCAAACCGGCGGTTTTCGTCCAAAACCGGCGGTTTTCGCCCAAAACCGGCGAACCGCCGGTTCATACCAATCCCTACTTTGAACCCCTACGAACCCCTACGAACCCTATGCCGTTCGACCCTTTGAACCGGCGGTTCGAACCGCCGAACCGCCGGTTTTGAACCGCAGGTTCACGGTTCAAGATATTGCCGAACCTGAACCGGCCCTTATGACCCTGCGACCCTTCTGCCGGTTCAACCCGCCGGTTCCGGGCCCGGTTCCGGTTCATGAACCGGCGGTTCCGAACCGCCGGTTAACCGCCGGGCCTGGTCGGTTTGTGCATGCCTAGTTCAATCTTATGAACCTAACATGATACATATTTAATCATGAGATTTAATTTTGCCAACCGAACACCCACAAACTATATTCTGTATGTCTTAATTCCTTTTGTATTCATATGATTATTTCATTTATCAATATTTCGTTTTTTGTGTATAATTCTAAGATAATTACGAACTAAAACTCATAAAAATTGGCATGGAATTCATTAGTTTACGAGCCGAAAGAATTTCGTCATTTGATTATCTTTTTATATTGTTAATTTTTGGGGGTGTGAACAAACCTTTTAAAATTTAATAGAGAAAGGAACTTTGTTGTACACGTTTTCATTTTTATTAGTCGCCATCCGGCCTTACACAACACTCCATCTTCAATTGATTAATTGGTTACAGATAACTAAGAGCATCTCCAGTAAGACTGGACGTCAAATAGCCCTCACATAGCCTTTACACTGCCACATCATCAGCACTACAATTCTCCTGCCACATCAGCTTGCCACATCAACTGGACATCAAATAGCCCTCACATAGCCTTCACACTACCTATCCACATCACTAATAACAATTATATAATTTAATTTACACTCGTATCAACATACGGAATTTAATTTACGAGACAAATACATTTAAATTGAATAATACTATTAAAATTTCAAAAAGTACAATAATTTAAAAAAAATACATTTAAAAAAATTACATAAATTTACATAAAAACTAACGTCTTGCAATCCTCCGCGCCCACAACTCTTCAACTAAATCCTTTTGGAGTCGAATATGAGCCTCCGTCTGACGCATGTCGGCATGTGCTTGGAGGAGGGCTTCTTCATCGTGAGGTACCCCACCTCGTACGTTGGCGGTGGCGACGCCGTGGCTTGGACCGGCCTCATTATCGTCGTTGGCCCAATCAGTCAGTTATACACCTTCATCTTCGACAATCATGTTGTGCATGATAATACAGGCGTACATTATAGGCATCTAGCTCTTCGTTCATCATACGCTCGTACTCATTCGCATCCCCACCACTACCACCAGCATTACTCATTTCTTAAATTGATCTTGTACAAAAAGTAAGGTAGAGAGAGAGTACTCGTTAAAACAAGTGGTGCGAATGAAAATGACGTTCAAAGCGCGTATATATAGTGTTTTCAAAAGAAAAAAAAATAAAAAAATAAAATCTGACGCCGGTTTGACGCCGATCCGGGACCCACAATGGCGCCGTGAGGATCGGCGTCAGAACCGGCATCATCACGCGAATCGGCATGGCCACGCCGATTTTGACGCCGATTTCGCAGACGCCGGTTCCAATGGTTCGGCGTCAGAACCGGCGTCACGATTTTGACGCCGGCATTGGAGATGCTCTAATCTAATCGCTCTCTTTACAATCCCTTTATGTTTACTAATTTTAATCTTAATTTGAGTTATATGTGACAGATGACATATACCGGCTAGTTATTAGGTTAGAGCATCTGCAACGGTGGACGGACGGCGTCCGTCCATCGGTGCCAGCGGCACGGAGAAGGTCGTCCGCCGCTGCGCTCGCTCTGCTGGCACGGCGCTGCTCGATTCATCAAGCACGTCCGTGCCAGCGAGCAGCTGACGTGGCGTGCTACGATTGGGCAACGGCATAGCCGTTGCCTTTGAATATTTATATTTTTTTTAAAAAAAAATCGGTATTTAATTATAAAAACTGATAAAAAAAATATTTTCCAAATCCTAAAAATATGGCTGTTTTTTTGCCCATTTTTTTGTATTTTTTTTATTTTTTTCCCCAAATCATCTATAAATACACACATTCATCATTCATTTATCACATCAAATCATCTCTCATTCATCTCTCATCCATAATTTTCATACAACCTATCTTCACCTTCATCTCTCACTCAAAACCTCAAATGGATTTCACCCATCTTATGGCGGAAGCGGAGCGCGAAGAACAAGAATACCATGAACAACATCGTGCCGCTTAGAAGCATATGTCGCGGTGAATACCCCTGCTCCTCCTCCTCAACGAACTAGATCAACTCGGCGCTACATCCATCGTGACCGGGAGGAGCCCACGAAAGGCTCGTTGCCGACTATTTTGCCGACCAGCCGCGATTTCCGGCAGATTACTTAAGACGCCGTTTTCGCATGTCAAAGCGCTTGTTTATGCGAATTGTCAACACATTGTCCGCACGTGTTGAATTCTTCCAAACAGGTCAAGATGCAGCCGGCCGGCAAAGTATCACGCCATTGCAGAAGTGCATGTGTGCCATCCGACAATTCGCTACTGGGCAAACGGCCAACCTCTTCGACAAGTATTTGCATGTCGGTGAGTCCACTGAAATCCTTTGTCTAAAAAAGTTTTGCGAGGGCGTCCGTACAGCTTTCGGTGATGAATTCCTTCGGGTACCCACCACCGATGATTGCCAATGGTTGCTTCGTCTTCACGAATCAGTCCATGGCTTTCCCGGAATGCTTGGCAGCATTGACTGCATGCATTGGAGGTGGAAGAATTGCCCGACTGCTTGGAGGGGGCAACACTTAAGCGGTCACAAAGGCGGCGGCCCAACACTTATCCTTGAGGGATTTGGCATGCATATTTCGACGTTGCCGGATCCAACAACGACTTGAACATGCTCTATTCTTCACCACTCTTCAATGATGTGATGAATGGTGTAGCACCGGTGATCAACTTCACCATTAACGGAAATACGTACCACATGGGTTACTATCTCGCCGATGGTATCTACCCAAGGTGGTCGACTTTCGTGAAGACGCTCAGCAACCCGCAAGACCCGAGACGGGTTCTTTTTGCGCAGCATCAAGAGTCCGCGCGGAAAGACGTTAAAAGAGCTTTTGGGTCCTTCAAGCCCGATTCAACATTGTAAAGGCCCCGGCTCGGCTCTGGTACGTGAATAATATCACCGACATCATGTACACGTGTATTATCTTACACAACATGATTATAGCCGACGAAGGAGCGAGAGCGGCTAGCTTCTACAACGAGGATGAAGCCGGAAGCTCAACCGCGAGGTCTCCCCCACGCCGAGGTCGGCATACGCGGTGGGGGAGAGGCTCGAAACAAGGCACACAATGCGCGATACCCGAACCCACATTGAGCTACAAGAAGACTTAATCAAACACATGTGGGCAAAATTCGGCAACGAGTAGTGGTTTTTTTTAATTTTACGAATTTAATTATGTAATTTTTAATATTTAGGATTTTAATTATGTAATTTTTAATTTTTAGGATTTTAAATATGTCTTTTTTATTTTATTTGTAATTTGTAATATTATTTCGGTTATTTAATGAATTTTAATATTATGGAAATGTTTTTATTTAATTGAATTTTAAATTGAATTGTGTTCGTCCTTGTGGAAGAGCACAGCTGTGGGTGTTGTGCTCTTGCCGAAGATGAGGCAGAAAAAGTGGGGCCGAGCCAATTAGGGGTGGGTCGGTACGGTATACCGTACCGACCGTGCCATACCGCATACCGTACCGGAAAGTACGGTATGACAAAATTCAATACCGATACCGTACCTAATTTTCGGTATACCAAAATTCCGGTATACCGGAAATTCGGTATGATATTTTTTGATACCGTTACCATACCGTTATTACGGTATACCGTACCTTGTTTCGGTATACCGTTAAAAAATGGTATACCGAAACACGGTACGGTATACCGTAATAACGGTATGGTAACGGTAACAGTATACCGAAAAATAATTGGTTTCTTGATTTGTTCATTTACTAATTGGTTTCTCGATTGTTCATTATTTTTTGCTATCGGTAATTCGTCCATCACTCTATTCAATTTTATATTTTGGTTAGCATGTTATCAAGTATCATATTATATTTGTTGTTGCCGATGATGTTGATCTTTAAGTATCTTTTAATATATATTTATGGATTATTTTGATTACATATATTCAGAATTTTATCTCATAATCGTGGTTAATGATAAAATGAAGGTACTTATTGATTATTTTTGGCTATTTAGACCAATAGTAGTAATAATTGGTCTTATAAATAAAATCTCCAAATAGATTTACAAGTGTAATGAAATAAAGATTCAATTTTTCCCCCTAGACTTTAATTTCAATCTATCATTATAAACATGCATACAAATTCTCAAAAATATTAACAAGGCACGGTCTTCCTTTGATTTGAATAAATTTTTAAAATACTAGCAAATAATATTTTTTTAATGTGAAATTACTAAAATTCAACATATATCAAAATTTGGCTCATTTGTTGGTTATGATGAGTATATTTTAAAGTTAAGGGTTTAGGATTTAGGTTTCAAGGTTTGGGTTTTTAGTGTATAGGGTCGCTATATTGCAATGAAATGAATCTCGACTAGAAAGTGTCTCACCAGTGTAATATTAAATTATTGCAACGTAAACTTGCTCCTACAGTTATAACTCAACGGTTAATTCATATTTTCACAGATTTAAAATGCTTTTTAATTTTAAGTCTGATATTTAAATGTCAAGACAGTTTATTAAAATGTCAACACAAATATGTGTTGAAATTTTAATGTGATCGTATTGACATTTTTAAGAAAAAGTAGCATTTAAACACACTCTTGTGTCTATGTGGGGTTAATGTTATTGAAAAAGTATAATCCAAAGTAAGAGGATGTTGAATATTCTTTTGTTTATCATTTCACAACTTTTATTTCGCAAAATGAAATAAATATGAAGAAATTAAAATGACTCGTGCATCGCACGGGCGTGACACTAGTTAGTAATTTAAATTAGACATTTATTTCTCTTTAAGAATTAAAAATGACTGATCAGTATCCTATTTATTCATCCTTCAATTTAAGTAATATATAAAATAAGATAACATACAATGAATTAAACACTAATTAAACGATTTGATTCATTTTCAGCTGCACATATTTTTAATTGACATTTTATGAAGTGGGACGAAGAATAAAACAAAATTTTTAATTACTTTGTATATTTGGAATATGACATTACACAAAGAATCATTTACTAAATGGTGTGAGTTAATACAAATTCTTTCAAATGTGCTCTATTGAAACATATTCCTGATATCGTATTTCCAATCTTCTTTCGGTGTTATGTGCTATTGTGTTTATTATATTTAATAGGACGAGTTGATAAAAAAATAATTCAGGTTAATTTTGAATTTGTTTGAATAAATTATCATTTGAATGTTTAATTTTATTGTATTAATTGATGTATTAAATTTTTTTAATATAATATATATATAAATGTAATATATATATTACAACATATTTAATATTAATATATATATATATATATAATAATCTATCGGTATACCGGTATACCACGGTATACCGGTACACCGTGGATTCGGTATATACCGAAGTTTCGGTATACCGGTATACCGTGGATTCGGTATACCGCGGTATAGAAAAATTGATACTGTTACCGTACCGAAACACTGCGGTACGGTATCATACCGTACCGGAAACTGCGGTATACCGAAAAATCGATATTTTCGGTATTTTTCCGGTACGGTAAGTCCGGTATTACGGTATTTCGGTATAATTTTCCACCCCTAGGGTCAATAACCGTGATCGCTGGCAAGAGTACGGTTGTGGGTGATCTTATTTTAATGATGATGATAAAAGTCGAAGTTGATGCAACTGGTTAGGTTCAACGTCATATAATTTAATTCTCAGGAATTGCAACACAGTAAATACAAAAAGTAAGACACTAGACTTTCTTTGTTTTAAAGCAAACTATTTATTTTTTAGAAGTACGAGATTTTATGTGGTATTTATGTTACATATTAAGTGGAAAGTGATTAAAATAACAGATAATAATGGAGTAATAGATAAAAGTTTTTATTTTTAAAAATGAATAATGTGAAAACAAATCAAACTGAAAGTGGAACAAAAGTTATTTTATGTAATAGTACTACTATTAATTAACCAAAGTCTGGACAGAGAAAGACATATATATTCAGTGTGTCAAACTGTCAGTTACTCGAAAGCATATTGTAACAATATATAAATCATATAATAAAATGACTATAAGCTTGGAAATGTTAGGTGGAGAGCGTTTAATACTATTTATGATTAACGTAGATAAATAAAAATAATATATACTATATTCTATTCTATATCTATATTAAGACGACTTTTGATTTGTGACATATGATAAGGTCTTTTATAATTTCTACAACTTAAGAATTAAGATATACTTGTTCTTATCCAATTGAAAACATAAATTCAGAATAATAACTTCCTCAGTTCATAAATAGAAGATCCGCTTTAATTTGGCATATGTTTTTATAAAATATAATAGAAAAATAAATGGAAAAAATCGTGTAAAATGAGTTCTTTCTTTACATGAGTATTAATTTTGTAATAAAATGTGAGTGAAAATAAAATTAGTAGATATGAGGTTCATTATCAAAAATAATAAATATAATATTTATTAATAAATAAATAAAAATAAAATGAAATAATTATTGATGACGAAATAAATACTCCCTCCGTCCCATGTTACTTTCACTATTACTTTTCGGCTCGTCACAAACTACTTATACTGTTTATAGTTTAAGTTAGAATTAATGTATGTAATTAATATGTTAGATTAAGTTAAACGCTCCTTTATTAAGTGATGTCTCATTACACTTAAAATTCTAATTTAATTACACTAAAAAATCAATCTCATATTTACAGCCTAAAATGAAAAGTGTGAGTAACATGGAACGGATGGAGTAATAAATTAAAAGACAATCATATTAACAATTCTAATACTCCGTTCAATTATTATAGTCGGACAACCCATTCAATTTAGTGTTAGAAAGTGCCTTCCAAAACTAGAAAAAAATAAAATCTAAGCCAGTTTCACAGATATTTAGTGCCTTCCACATTCCTGTTGTTTTTTTAACTATATTTTAAATCTCAAATTATATAAATTTGTCAGAAAGACAGGAAAAAAAGTTATACGCGTTATAACATCCCTCCGCCAATAATTAATCGTTTTAAGTTGATTTGACATAAGTTTTAAGAAATATTAAAAAAAAGGTGAGTTATAAAAAAATAGTGAAATATGAATTCTATATTTATACTCCATCCATTAGAGCATCCATAATAACCGGCGTCACCACCGCCACGCCGATTTTTCGCCCACGCCGGTTTGACGCCGAACCATTGGAACCGGCGTGGGCGAAATCGGCGTCAAAATCGGCGTCGCCATGCCGATTCCCGCGCTGACGCCGGTTCCGACGCCGATCCTCACGGGCGCCATTGTGCGTCCCGGATCGGCGCCAAACCGGCGTCGGATTTATATTTTTTTTTTGTTTTTTCGAAAACACTATATATACGCGCGTTGAATCTCATTTTCATTCGCACCACTTGTTTTAACGAGTATTCTCTCTACCTTACTTTCTGTTCAAAATCAATTTAAGAAATGAGTAATGCCGGTGGTAGTGGTGGGGATGCGGATGAGTACGAGCGTATGATGAACGAAGAGCTAGATGCCTATACGAGCCGTGAGGTTGATCGATGGATGCAGAGTTATATGCAGCCGGCGGCACCTCGCCCACGACCAGTTGTCCAACGTCGACAAGTGGTGCATCGTGATCATGAAGCTGCACATCAGCGCCTGTTCACAGATTACTTCGCAGAGGAGCCGCGTTTTGACGCCAACCATTTCAGGCGTCGTTTTAGGATGAGGCGGGACTTATTTATGCGTATTGTTAACGCATTGGAGCAGCGATATCTGTATTTCCGCTTCAGGCACGATGCGGCTGGCAGACCCGACCACACCCCTATTCAAAAGTGCACTGCGGCAATCAGGCAGTTGGCCTACGGCACCGCGGCAGACATGTGGGACGAATACCTCCACATCGGTGAGACGACTGCCATCGAATGTATGAAGTATTTCTGCCAGGGCGTGATCGAAGTATTCGGTGATCAGTATCTCCGAAAGCCTACCCCCGAAGATTGCCGGAATCTGCTGCGGATGCACGGGGATCAGCACGGGTTCCCGGGAATGCTAGGCAGCATAGATTGTATGCATTGGGAATGGAAGAACTGTCCCGCTGCCTGGAAGGGGTTTTACACGACCGGCTACAAGGGAAAAAATCCCACGATGATCCTCGAGGCCGTGGCTGATTACCGGTTGTGGATTTGGCATGCGTATTTTGGGATAGCCGGTTCGAACAACGACCTAAACGTCCTCAACTCGTCGCCCCTTTTCAACGAGCAGTGCCAGGGCGTCGGTCCGGCCATCAGTTTTGTCGCTAACGGCAACCAGCATGATATGGGCTATTACTTGGCGGATGGGATATACCCTAGGTGGCCCGTCTTTGTGAAGACGATCCCGTGCGCATCAGATCCGAAGAAGGCCTACTTTGCGACGCGGCAGGAGTCGGCGCGAAAGGACGTGGAGCGCGCATTTGGTGTGCTTCAAGCTCGATGGGCTGCAGTTAAGGGACCAACGCGTTTGTGGCATGTCGACTGCATTGCTGATATAATGTACGCCTGTATTATCATGCACAACATGATCGTCGAAGATGAAGGTGTACAACTGACTGATTGGGCCACCGACGATAATGAAGCAGGTCCAAGCCACGGCGTCACCACCGCCAACGTACGAGGTGGGGTACCGCACGATGAAGAAGCCCTCCTCCAAGCACATGCCGACATGCGTCAGACGGAGGCTCATATTCGACTGCAAAAGGATTTAGTTGAAGAGTTGTGGGCGCGGAGGATTGCAAGGCGTTAGTTTTTATGCAAATTTATGTAATTTTTTAAATGTAATTTGTTTAATTATTGTACCTTTTTTTTAAATTAATGTACTTTTTAAATTTTAATATTATTATTCGAATTTTCCGTATTTGTCTCGTAAATTAAATTCCGTATGTTGATACGAGTGTAAATTAAATTATATAATTGTTATTAGTGATGTGGATAGGTAGTGTGAAGGCTATGTGGGGGCTATTTGATGTCCAGTTGATGTGGCAAGCTGATGTGGCAGGAGAATTGTAGTGCTGATGATGTGGCAGTGTGAAGGCTATTTGATGGCTATTTGACGTCCAGTGTTATTGGAGATGCTCTTATTATACTAATTATGTATTAAAACTCACCCCGAATCCAAATTGTATATTTTTTTGCGAAGTAAGTATTATTATTAAAAATTAAAATAAAATATGAATAAAATAAGTTAATGGAATATGTAATTCGTTATTAAAAATAATAAAAAAATATATGAGATACTAAGTAGACAAAAATAAAAAGTTAATACAGTTAGGGTATGATTGGTAGCCTTGTTAGGCTTTGTTTAAACACTGTTGAAGCCCATTAAACCATTGCTTGGTAGCCTTGTAAGTTAACATGATGACCCGTGTTAATCGTAGACTAAGGATGGAAAAAAGTATAATACAATACAATTAATCATAGACGAGAGTAATATTTACTGCATCACATAGACACAGTAAGAAGGGAGAAATGGAGAACGGTCGGTGCGACTTAATTTTATTGACAAACGCGTCACAATCCAATGTTATCTCAACAAATACTATTATAAATATCTGAATGTTTTATTGGATGATGATGGACGTGTGGGCCCCAGCTGACTCAGATGTCAATTCAAACTCGCATTACATCTTTTAATCCTTCATCCATCCTCTCCCTATATATACGCTTCTTCCCTTCATTTCTCAACAGTCGTCTGCCCCATTCCTCCCCAAACTCGACATCGAAATCCCTTCTCCTAAACCTTTATTCTCCGTTTCCAATATGGATTCTTGCGTCATTCCTTCCCCTTTTCAGACTCTCATTTTCGGTACATTACTTAGCTCTCTCTCCCTCCAATTTTGATTCATGGCAATTGATAAATCATTAAATACACTTCTAAATTTATGAAAAATGGTGAGATTGGATTCATCGGATTCTTAATTCTATTTTCATTTTTTATCAGCAGATTTGGATGATACCTTGTATTCTTCCAAGACTGGAATTGGCAAAGCTCTTAAACGAAACGTTGAAGGTTGATTACAATACAATCACCATTTACTTTTACACAAATGCAATTCATCTTGATAATTAAGGAATAGTTTACACAAAATGAATTTTGATTGATTTTATTGCAGATTTCCTTGGTGAGAAATTCGGAATTTCTGAATCAGAAGCGCAGGATATGAACAGACAGCTCTTCAGAACTTACGGAAGCTCCTTAGCTGGCCTTCGGGTAATTATTTTATTTATTATTATGCCTAATATTTTACGAATTATCTTCATTTTTCAAATTTGTGTTTCTTTTGGCAGGATTTAGGGTATGACATTCACCCAGATGATTATCACAGGTAACAGAAATCAGCTGTTTCTTCTTTATTTAAATTTGGGTGAATTTTTTTCAATTTTTCTAATTTTAACTTTATTTGGCCATGTCATGACAGTTTCGTGCACGGAAGATTGCCCTACGATTTGATCAAACCGGAAGCTAAGTTGCGTAGCATTCTGCAATCGATCAAACAGCGCAAAATCGTAAGATAAAATCTCGAAATAATTTAAAAATTGAAATATATTTTTACTGAGGCGAAAGCGTATCGCAGATTTTCACGAATTCGGATAGAATTCACGCGATGAAAGCGCTGGATCGGCTCGGAATCAGCGACTGCTTCGAGAAAATCATATGCTTCGAAACGATGAACCCTGCTCTGTGGGGACCAGCGTCGATGGAACATCCCGTGGTGTTGAAGCCGTCGATGGAAGCGATGAGGATCGGCGTCGACGCCGCGGACGTCGATCCCCGCCGCACGGTACGACGCCGGTCTATGCGGTTGATTTTGTTTTTCCTCTTGATTTCTGGAGGTTTGATTTTGTTTCTTGACTGCAGCTGTTTTTGGACGACAATGTGAAGAATATAGCCGCCGGGAAGGCTGTTGGGCTCCGAACGGTTTTGGTAAGTTCAGGGAGTTTTTTCGTGCGGAGAGGTGCACCGTTGTTTTGTGATGCTTTGGTTTTATTTAATGCCACGAGTGGTCACGGCATTATTTATTGTGTCACCCTCGATTAATTTTTAGCACGAATGACACGTGTATTCAATACCATTCTCCAACCAAATTTCCGGTACAAATGTAGACAAAAGTAATTATTACTTGAGAAAAAGTAGTACAATTATGGGACAATTAAACAAATTATTATCGAAAAGTCCAAATGAACTAAAGCTATAACAAGTTGCGATTATATTGCGTGGTTAATTGATAAAGAATTGATTTTGTGAAAAAAGGTTGGAAGAGCAAGAAAGAGCCAAGAAGCAGATTACGCTATAGAAACGGTGACGGAGATGGTGCAAGGGATCCCAGAAATATGGGTGGGTGAAGGAGAAGGAGAAGGAGAAAGAAGTGGTGATGATAATAAGAGGATTAGTCACGCCCTAAATGATATGGACTCAGTCTATGCAGCCACTACGGTTGCCGCTTGATGGACTTGTACATCCCCTATTAATTGTATATGGCCCCGGTCCCACTGCTAATTGCTATGTACAATTTGTAAATGCATGTAAAATGTAAATTATGTCTCAATTGTAGTACTAATATTTTTCGAATTGAATATAATGCTTTTGTTACTGCCAAACTTTCCTCTTATTTTGGTTCTGGAATGTAACATTAATGGAGTAATACGTGGAGGTGGAGCCACTTGGTGCTTGTATTTTAATTTGGTTTCTCAATTGTGTTTTTATTTTAAGTTTACAATAACAAATGGAAGTTCTATAAACAAAAATAAATACAAATCACAACATGTAGAGTAGTAATTAATCACCATGCATTATAATTATCAGTTTATAAGTTTTATCCATTATTTTCAATCAACCGGTGTGTGTCAACATTGATTCACATATATTTACAGATGGGGACAAACTAACAATTAAAGGAGGGTGATAGAATGCAAATTATGAATACATATGTAATTGTATAGACCTCCAAGAGTATACGACACTTATTAACTAGGATATCACTAGCTAATCTGAACTCATTTTTTTAGGATATAACGTAAACATGCTCTATAGTAGTATAGTATACAAGAATAAAGTTATTTGTATTTGTCAGATTTTGTTAAATTTGGATACATAAGAATAAAGTTATTTTATTAATAATTTCGCTTTTACACTACTATGATATTTATACTATGCACAAAAAATCTGTTTTAGACATTGTGATAAAGCTAAAATTATAAAATATCATTTGGTCACTATAAGCTTACAATCCAAATAGAGCTAGAGAATCTTTTGTCAAAGGTTGCAGTATACATATTTTGGCTAACAAATAATCTTTGTAAAATGATTGCATTGAAATTGAAATTATCATTGTGATGAGTTCTTTTCTGTTGTTAGTAAAGTTAAAGTCTCGGAGATTTTTATAAGCATACAAAAATTAGAGACGAAATTAATTGCATCAGAAATTTTTGAAAAATAAATAAAATTTAGTGTGCAAAAAATGGTATGCATAAATCATTGTTCACTAGAGTACATCTTTACCTTTTGGTTTTTATAACCCTTTCATTTAAATCACTTTAGTTTAATTGAGACACCATTTTTAGCATGAGTTACAAATTTAGAAACACAAAGTGATATCTTTAATTAACTAAAAATTTCTCTGGCCTTTTTTTTGTCGTAGTGGAACGGGACCTGCTAAAGATAGGCACAACAACAAATATGGCATCATAATGTGAAAGCAAGCTTAGGTTATACTAATATATTAATGATTGTCATCACATCAATATAAATTATATTATTATAATATGTGTTAGACGTAACTTATTGGTGTTATTATCTTTGCTGGGAATTGGAGTATTATCTTCATCATTGATTAATTAAACCTTTGTGCGTGGGTCATTGTCTCATACTCTCATTGATCATATCATCTCGATCGATTTCTCCCATGTCATATATATAGAGCATCCGCAGCGGTGAGTGGACACCTGTCTGTCCGTGCTAGCGGCGCGGCACCGTCTGCTCGCCGCTGCGCTCTTGCCGCTGGCGCGGCGCAGCTAGATGCATAGAGCACATCCATGCCAGCGAGCGGCTGACGTGGCGCGTTCCGATTGGCCAACAACATTTCCTTTGAAAATTCATTTTTTTTAAAAACGAAAATAATACCAAAAATTAAAAAAATATATTTTCAGATTCCCAAAAATATGGCGGTTTTTTACCGTTTTCTGGAATTTTTTAATTTTTTTATTCCCAAAATCATCTATAAGTACACACATTTATCATCTATTTTTCACATCAAATCATCTCCATTCATCTCTCATCCATATCTTTTCATACAACTTATCTACATCTTCCTCTCTCCCTCAAAATTTTTAATTTTTAGGATTTTAATTATGTACTTTTTAATTTTTAGGATTTTAATTATGTAATTTTTAATTTTTTTGTAATTTGTAATAGTATTCCGGATATTTTTAATGCATTTTAATTCTGTGGAAATGTTTTTATTTAAATTGAATAATAGAATGGTGGGACCCTTGAGCTTGTCCTTGAGGAAGAGCATGTATGTGGGTGTTGTGCTCTTGCCTAAGAGCATGGAGTAAAAATTGGTCCGGGCCCACACCCGTACACGGATGAGGATGCTCTTACAAAAATATTCGATTCTATACACATTTTATATTTTATATTTGCTTTCGTTATAAGTCGTGGTCACAAATAATTGACGTTATTAAATGTCTTGACTTTTAGTTCGCGCTATATCCAGGTATTATTAACTACAGTTTTATGGGCGACTTTTATATAATTTTAACAATAATTTCTTTACATAATTTTTACTTGGTTTCATTGTGAATTTATTAATTAGAATATAAAAAACTTTATTTTGGATTGGCGTGAATAACATTACATAATTTTTTTTATTACTAACATTAAAGAATGCTTGAAGATGGGATATTAATGATAAACGAACGATCTAGAATCAATTATTAATTTACTTAATTGTTTTTATTATTAATCATTGTAGCCTCAATTCATTTAAATGGTTATGCATAATTCATAAACAACCACATTGCGTTGTATTTAATCAATTTGATACTTTACAGCGTAGGGCCATTGCAAAGTGTAGCACATTCACGAGGCTCAATAATGTCTAAAATTATGTAGATTTGCTAGTTAGTAAAAATCTGTCGAATATGTGTAATTTGATAACTAGCTAAATTGCTTATAATATTACTTAGGAATTGAGATGTGTAGTCACGCTTCTTTCATTGACTTATCATTTTTGTGTGGATGACAGATCAATAGATATGAATAGTCGAATTCATAATCTCAAAACATATATTGCGAGAGCTTTACAATCATAGTCGCATACACCGATATATTATTAGAATCAACCAAAAATGTTATGCACATATGATGGATTTAATAAATGGTCATACTAGCACAAAAAGATGGATTTAATAATTGGTCATATTAGCACAAAAAGGTGTCTTCGGAAGTGCAATACAATAGATATACTAATTAATACCTTTTATAACAAAAAAGATTATGTTCAATAACATCGAGTCGTATTTAATAAGTACAATACTACTACATCTACATCAGTACTTTACAAATAGAAATTATTTTCATTTTAGTATTCTTTTATATTTCAGAACACTTTGTACACTCATATGCCACTAATAATATTTTAATCAGTTTTTTATCAGTATTAAACCAACTTACCCTTCAATCAACATTTTTTGAAAATCTGTATACAAAAATCTGAGGAGAAGTTTCCACCGTTTGCAATTTGCATCGACGCCTCTTTTAACTATTACGGATATATTTTCCTTTTTTTTGTGTTCGACTTATTTTTCCTTTAGCCAATTAGATAACTAGGAAAAGAGCATAACATTGACAAAAACCATATATAATGACAAAAAGAATAGTAGTAATTTATAATGTGGTGAAACAAAGCTAGAACACATGTAATCACAAACAATAACAAATTGAGATGTAAAAGAATTGCTACTGCTTTAGTGTAAAGACATAAGGGATGCAGAAAATGACCAAGTTCAGATAGAGATGCTGTTGGGAATTCCCTTTCCAGTAAGGCCTCCCTCTCTACTGTAATCAGAGGTGTTGGGGTATAACAGCATGTAGGGGACCTCCACAAGCCCATAACGGTTCTTCAACGTCTTATCCTCGTTCCTCTCCCTTATTCTCTTCTCAATCTCAACCAACGCTGCCCTGAATCTATCGAACGCTTCCAGTGCTAGCTCGTCGTTAGTCCACTCGGGGTTATCTCTCTGTCCCAGATATATCTCATCTCTCGAGTGCCTAGACAATATTTCAATCAAAGAAACCCCCAGCAGAGTTTGCAGCTGGTTATAGTTTTCAGGTATGCCAAGTCTGGATTAGACTCCAGCTCAGCAAACTCATCTGTATCTGGTTTAGGCATGAATCAACGGCTCACTGTGGGGCGGTTTGGGAGGTATCCCGCGTAAGGATACTGCCCGAAGTTGACAGCAGCGTGGAGGGCTGAAGCCACCCATATCACAATTGTGCATGCTTCGATCAGCTCAGCTCTTGTCTCCATCTTAGGCAACCACGGCTTGTCCTTTAAGTCACCGTGTCCCACTTCACGAAGTTCCTTCCACCATAATTGAAGCTCTGTGTCTCCTCGGACCTCATCATCTGTAGCAGGGTAGTAGATGGACAGTACTCAGTGACCCAAGCTTCAATCGCGTTCCAGACTTCCAAGCCATCAACAGCAAAAGGGTAGTCTTCGATTAGGAGTTTGAGGCCGTAGGGATGGCTTTCGTCGGGAACAGCCACTCCTCTACAGCAGTAAGAATGAGATACATAGATACCATGTTAAATAGAAACTAAGCAAGTGTAGGTTTCAAATAATTTGTAATGAACCAACCTTTTGATGAGGTCTACGGGGAGTGCTTGCTCGGTGAAGTTCCAGTTTCTGTAGACGAAAGAAGACATTTCCATGGCATATCTTGCTGGGAAGACGGTTATCTCAAGCACTCCACCTGCGTTGATGAGGATCTGCCTAGCCAAGGCGTTTATGTGGATTGTGTCGCGGAAATGAGGCTTCAGAAGCTTGTGTATAGGGTGGAGCGTGCTCAGCTGTCTGTTGGTTGCAATCACAAATGGCTCAATCACCGCGTGAGTGTTCAGCCTGCACACAGATATAAATACATCCATCATCGTTGCATCAAAGTTGTGTATGTACGCAATGTGTATGTACCAGTGGCTAATTAGTGGATGATAGCCTGAATCGCTAACTGCAACATAGGCTTTTGCGAGCTGCCAGATGGCGTTCCCAACTCCGTGATCACAAGGAGTGAACACTTGACTGATGGCACCGAGGGCGTCTCCATTTTCATGGGGAAAGCTTAGTTCAATCGCCAGTGGTTTCAGAGTGCCATCTCCTTGGAGGAGAAGGATTGTTCGGGTCGCATAAGTTTTCGTTGTAGTGGTGTTGATCCTTCTGAGGTATGGCATCAGCGCATCGTGATGATCCAATATGAACATTTTGTTTTTCTCTATGGCCTGATCAGGCATGTTTTATAATCAATTTCATGTCTGGATTGAGGAAAAGTGAAGAGGGTTAGGAATATGACCTCATCGACGGTGAGGCCATTCATGTTCGTGTGGAGGTGCTCTCGTGTGATTCTGCTATCTTGATCGCCATATTGTCCCAGGTCTAGTTTGCTTCTTGGTGGAAACTCCTGCGACGTCGTAATGGCAAAATCATGTTTCTAACCACGTAGATTTGTTGGAGTCGTTTCGATTACCTGGAGACGTTGAATGACAACAGGGTTCACTCCTGCTAGCATTTCTCTTCCGAATTCTTCATCTGTTCTCCATACCGTTTTGTCCCCTGCAAACTGTTAAGAATATTAGTATTCTGTCCCATATCGGTGATGTGACATAGCCTAGCTTAGTCTCTTGTACTATATATATGTGGCCTGTGTTGAGTAATAAAATACACCATATACACTACTACTTTCTCTACTATATCTATTTACTATTCCGCTTATATCTATATTTTACTGTTCTACATGGTATCAGAGCGGATTCGAATCCGTCTCTAAAAAAAATTAGGGTCCTCCCCCAAAAAAAAAGAAATTAGGGTTTCTGCCGCTGCTCTTCCATTTCTACTCTGATCTACTTTATGAGTGTTATGTTCTACTACCAAACTAGGGTTTCTGACGTTGCTGCACTTTGCGCTATTATTTGCCTGCTACTTATTTTCCTGATGTTCTACTTCTACTCCTGCTCCGTTGCGCTGCGCTATTATCTGCCTGCGCTCTTGCTTGCTTTTTATCTACCTGCGCTCTTGTGCTGTTATTATTCTACTCATCTACAGTTGTCCTCCTGCTACAGTTGCTACTCTGCTACAACTGTCACTACTACCCTGCATCTACTACTTATGCGGTTGCTACTCTGCTACAACTGTCACTGCCCTGCATCTGCTACAACTGCCACAGCTGCAACAACTGTCATACAGCTGCTACTCTGCTACAGCTGATACTAACTACCATGCATCTGCTACTCTGCTACAATTGCTACTACTGCTCTGCAGCTGCTACTACTGCCCTATAGCTGCTACTCTGCTGTAGCTACTACTACTCTGCCTTGCAACTCTACTTATGCAACAGCTGCAACTACTATTGCCCTATAGTTTCGGCTACTACTATTGCTGCCGATGTTTGAGGAAAAACATTTTTGAGAACTTTGTACCAAGCTGGACAATATAGATGTTCCAGCTTGAGGGGGAGTGTTAAGAATATTAGTATTCTGTCACATAGTGGTGATGTGACATAGCCTAGCTTAGCCTCTTGTACTATATATATGTGGCCTGTGTTGAGTAATAAAATACACCATATACACTACTACTTTCTCTACTATGTCTATTTACTTTTCCGCTTATATCTATATTTTACTATTCTATACAAACACTTGTGTTAAAAACTTAAAATCTAATCGAAACATTTCCAATACTAACTGAAGTAAGCTTGGCTTACCTTTGATGACAACGGGCACGGGGAACTTAAGAAAGTGTTCCCCTTCAGAACGGATGAGTTCCCGGACCAGCTCCCACGGAACACACTGCCTGATTTTCTTGAGCGAGTGGGAATAGTGGGAATCAGGCAGCTTGACACCGCCCTCATAGAGACGAATAATGTCTTCAAACGTGTCGAACTCATTGATAGTCTTGTCGAGCAAAGCTTTCACCTCCGGCACTATGACCTAACCTATAGACTTAAGAGCATAGCCTATGAAATCAGAGAATTTGACCTGGTTGAACCTCTCATCATTTGGGACATATGTGTTCAAGCTCAGTAGAAACAGCCTACTTTCAGTATTGGGATCTGCATTTCAAAATCAAGAAACTAGTTATCAATATTTGAATGGTGAAGTTAGCTAACATCAATATGTGGATGCTTACCCTTTTTGTTAGGCTTACGTTCGGTTCTTGCTCTACGAGAGTAGGGATAGTCCGCCCCCCGAGCACCGGACGAGCATATTGGTGGCCCTTTTCCGGCATACCCAAGTCACTATAGTATGCATAATCATAAACTCTATCCCACTCCTTAAGCATCCCGGAGCCCGTCCCTCGGAGGCTCACGAGCTCCTGCTGCCTATAAAACAGCAGAGGCTCCAGCGTCTCGGCTGGCAGGTACGTCTGTTTAATTATTTACAATAGTTATAACACAACATTCTCTTGTCTTCCAACAAAATTGCAAAGTGAAAAAACAGAGACATGCCTTGCTTGTGAAGAAGATGCGATCATATGCATAGTGATGCACGGGATAAACCCAAAACTCGCAGAAGAAATGGAGAGGACCGTGGCCATGTACGTCTTCCAACCTCACTGTCTTCAAGTATACCTGACTGTGGTGTTGGTTTCTCACAATCAGAGCACCAGGGACGCCAAGAGATTCACCCCAATCGAAGCTCAAATCAAACAACGCATCATCCTCTGCATTCAGAGAAGTCAGCTTCCTCATGTTGGAGATCACAGAATATACTGCAAAATAAAGAAGATTGCATAAGTTTAGGAAGAGATTAGACGAGATATTTAGCCGGTTAATTAGGGAGATTTGATTGAGAGTATCTTACCATGTATAGTTTTAGTCCTTAGCCTATATGATGTACAATCCTCTTGCGAATAATATAGAAAACAATTATACAATTCTACGATTCTATATGGTATCAGAGCAGGTTAGGCTAACAAAACTATCATCATAGCCCCAAAATATACCTCTCTCGACAGAAACGGCGAGAAGAACAACCCAGCCAGAAAAATGGCAGACGAAAAACCAGAAATAGAACCTGTTGCCGAAAAGATCAGATCGAGCAAGGGCGTTACCATAGCCTTCAAACTGAATGGCTCAAACTATTCACTATGGGCACGATTGATGAAAGTGTCCATAGGCGGCAGGGGAGTCTACCGCCACATCATGGGAATCCCGACTCCACCAAGACCGGGAGAGAATGGATACACTGATTGGGAGGAGATAGACCTGATAGTCTTCTCATGGATCATTGACAACATGGAGGCGCATATTATAGCCGATTTCGCACATCACCAGACGGCGAAATCCCTATGGGATACACTTGCCGTAACCTTCGCTAGTTCGGCAGATTCATATCTAATCTACGACCTGCGAGAGAAAGCAAGCAGAATCATTCAAGGGGAAACAAGTTTGGAGGCCTATTGGAGTAAGCTCCACGGATTATGGACGGATATAGATCGGCGCCCACACAAGACCGTCGATTGCTGTGATAAAGGAGTTTCACAGTATCGGAGCATCAAATTAGAACTGAGATTATTCAAATTTTCACCGGACTAAACGAAAGGTATGATTGGGTCAGGCGTGAAATCCTCAAAGAGGATCCATATCCCTCAGTCGATGAGGCGTACGGATGGGTAAAACGGGAGGCAACTCGATTGAAAATCATGTCACCGACGTCCGAATCACCCACCACCGCCGTTGGAAGCGACTCATCATCGGGAGTAAGGTTCGGCTTTGGAGCCAGAGAATACCGCCAGTCGCAGCCTCAACACAGGAGCCAACCACCGCTGCCGCGCCCCAATGCTAACCGCCGGGGAAATACCAAATTGGATAAATCAAAGCTTTGGTGCTCCCACTGTGGAATGCACAAACACACGAAAGAAACTTGTTTCCAATTAATCGGATATCCCGATTGGTGGGAGGAGGAGAAGACAACGAAGGCGAAGGTTGCGATCGGAACGGATGGAGGACGAAATCAATCTGGAACAGGGGTGGAAGGAAACCGGGATGCGGTGCAATTTCGGGAACGGAAGCCTGAAATTAATGGCCTCCAGACCGGCAGAAGCCGGCGTGGCGACGGCGGCGGAGGGAGAACAGCTGAGGCGATGGTCGCCTCTCTCAAAATGTAAAGCGGCGCAGACGAAGTAGGTAACGGATTAGGGGGAAATAACCCTAACCCTAATAATGCCTCTTTACTCATTAGTCCCCAATCTGTTGGAAATTTTAAATTTGTACCCCAGATTATCTCTATGCATAAGAAGAACCCCCAGACTAGGAGAATTTTCGAAAATGACCCCATTATATGCAAAAACTCCTTTGCACCCTTAGAAAATTCATTGTATGCTTTTGAGGCCCGAGATTGTGATATTGTTGATGACACGGGATGAATTTTTTACTGTGGGGCCACCGACACTATGTCATACGACAGAAATGATTTTTTGGAAATTCATAAGACTCCTAAGTCGCATATAAAAACTGCAAATGGAGGGGTAACACCGGTTGAAGGGGCGGGAACTATAGAAATTTTTCCTAATGTTCCTATTCCCAATTGCCTCTATGTTCCTAGATTGTCTCAGAAGTTAATGTCAATCAGTCATGTGACTAAAGATTTAAATTGTACTCTGCTGAAGCACCCAAACTTCTGTATGTTACAGGATATCCGGACGGGGAAGATTATTGGACGTGGCACTGAGCGTTGTGGGCTCTACTTTGTGGATGAGATTGCTCGACAAGATGGTGCGGCGATGCTTGCTCATGGATCCACTAATCAAGATACTTGGCTCTGGCACCGTCGGATGGGCCATACCTCTCCTGGTTATTTAAAATCCTTATTTCCTAAACTTTTTGTTCCTAAGAACTTCTCTTGTGAAGCTTGTGTTTTGGCCAAGAGCCACCGAAACTCTTTTAAACCAAATGACCCTCGTGTTGACACTGTTTTTTCCTTGATTCATTCTGATGTGTGGGGCCCAGCGCCTATAGGAACTAGTTTTGGTTTTAAATACTTTGTGATATTTGTTTATTTCATGAAACATAAATCTGAAGTATATGACAAATTTGTGCTGTTTTATAAAATGGTTCAAACTCAATTTCAAACGTCTGTCAAAATCCTACGGTCTGATAATGGGGGGGGGGGGGAATTTTTAAATAGTTCCATGACATAAAGTTTTGGCGAAAATGGGTTATTACACCAGACTTCTTTTCCCCACACACCAGAACAAAATGGGGTAGTAGAACGAAAGAATCGAATCATCCTCGAAATGACCCGAGCCCTCCTACTTGACTCAAAAGTACCTTCATCTTTTTGGCCTGAAGCCGTAGCCACCTCAGTTTACCTTCTCAATCGACTTCCTACTAAAATACTAAACCGAAAAACCCCTCTAGATCACCTTTCCACCTTAACCAAAATTCCCTCAGCCTTATCCTTACCACCTAAAACCTTTGGCTGTTCTGTTTATGTACACGTCCCAAAGCATGAAAGAAATAAATTCTCCCCGTGTGCAATTAAGTGCATTTTTATGGGATATGGGATTAACCAGAAGGGCAATAAATGTTATGACCCCAAGACCAAATGGGTTATTACAACCATGAACTGCAACTTTCTTGAACCGAATTCTTCTCCTACCTTGGGACTCAGGGGAAGAGTGTGAGATAGGGGGAGACCCAAGAAAGTGACCCCCTTCGGTGGTATATGCCAAGTAACTTTGATTCGGATCCAACAGAGCAACCTGGCACTGGTCATGAGCCGATCCCGTCTGCAGAGACGATCCCGACAACGCTTCCGCCGCGTTCCTTTGATCCAACCGTAACGGAATCCGAGGTAATATCTAGTCCGAATCCTGAAAGTTCAGATATTATTCCTGACTCACTTGGTACAGAAGAAGAAGAAGATGAAGAAGATACTACTATTGATCATGATACAGGGCAGTATGTGCTTCCTCCACGGAGTACGAGAGGAATTCCGCCCAAAAGATACTCCCCTGAACGAATAGGGAGGAAAAGCAGATACTCGGTGGCTAACTTTGCTGAAGCCAACATATCCAAAATGGCAAGGGCATTTCATACCGCACTGTGTGAAGTGGAGATTCCTAGAACCTTTGAAGAAGCCTTCAAAATTAAGCACTGGAGGGAGGCAATGCTCGTCGAAATAAGAGCACTGAAACGAAACGGCACTTGGGAGATCAGCCCATTGCCCGATGGGAAACATACAGTTGGCTGCAGATGGGTCTTCACAATCAAACGGAGACCAGATGGGAGTATTGAGCGATACAAGGCTCGATTAGTGGCAAAGGGGTATACGCAGACTCAAGGAGTTGATTATTCAGAAATATTCTCCCCAGTCGCAAAAATGAACACTATAAGAGTTTTATTGTCCGTTGCAGCAAACAAAGACTGACCACTTCATCAGTATGACGTCACCAACGCATTCCTTCATGGAGAATTGAAGGATCCTATCTATATGGAGGCGCCACTGGGCTTCACAGAGGATGTTGAACAAGGCAAGGTGTGCAAGTTAAAGAAAACTCTATATGGATTGAAGCAGTCCCCGAGAGCTTGGTTCGGGAGATTCACGGAAGTAATGAAACGATACGGCTATCGGCAGAGTAACTCGGACCACACCATTTTCATCAAACGGAGAGGAGAAAAGATCACTTGCCTGATAATTTATGTGGATGATATGATCATTACAGGGGATGATGCAGAGGAAATAAAGGATCTTAAGGGGCATTTGGCTACAGAGTTTGAGATGAAGAATCTAAGAGATCTCAAATATTTTCTTGGGATCGAAGTGCTCAGGTCTGGAAAAGGAATCTTCATTAGTCAACGAAAGTATGTTCTCGACCTTTTGACGGAAATAGGGATGCTCGAGTGCAAACCAACAGATACTCCCATGGTGCAGAATCATGGCCTTCAAATAATCAAAGGAGCAGCATCAACTGATCGAGGGAGATACCAAAGGCTAGTAGGGAAACTCATCTACCTATCCCACACTCGGCCTGATATTGCATATGCAGTTGGGGTGCTTAGTCAGTTTATGCATAACCCACAGGACGAACATTGGGTGGCAGCACTTAGAGTAGTGCGCTGCCTGAAGGGAACTGCCAGACATGGAGTACTGTTCCAAAAAAATGGACATCTCGACATTCATGGATACACTGATGCAGACTGGGCAGGGAACCCAGTTGATAGGCGGTCGACAGAAGGATACTTCACCTTTGTGGGTGGCAATTTGGTCACTTGGAGGAGCAAGAAGCAGAAAGTAGTGGCTCTGTCAAGTGCAGAAGCCGAATTTCGAGGCATCAAAAGTGGACTCACTGAAATCCTTTGGCTTAGGAGGGTAATAAAGGAGCTGAACCTCGAATCACAAAAGACTTGCAAGTTACTCTGTGACAATAAGGAAGCAATTAGTATTTCAGAAAATCCAGTGCAACATGATAGAACCAAACACGTCGAGATTGATCGACATTTCATAAAGGAGAACCTTGAAGAGAAGATAGTAGAAATTCCATATGTAAAGTCCGAAGATCAACTAGCGGACATCTTGACCAAGGCCGTATCTGCAAAGAGCTTCCAAGAAGTATTGAGCAAGTTATGTTTTGGGAATCCCCACATAACTTGAGGGGGAGTGTTGGAGATCACAGAATATCCTGCAAAATAAAGAAGATTGCATAAGTTTAGGAAAAGATTAGACGAGATATTTAGCCGGTTAATTAGGGAGATTTGATTGAGAGTATCTTACCATGTATAATTTTAGTCCTTAGCCTATATGATGTACAATCCTCTTGAGAATAATATAGAAAACAATTATACAATTCTACGATTCTACACCTCACCCATCCCTCCAAATATACCTCTTTTCCTATCTTCCCTTTCAGCAAATTTTCTTCAGCAAAACAAAAAAAGTTCCAATTAATTCTGTATTTTCACTTAATTTACAGAGAGTAACAACACGAGACGACTAACCAGGGTCAGCAGAGTGGGAGCTGACAAGCTGGAGGGAAATGCCTTTGCCCATGAGCTCGTGAATCCGGTCCACCAAGGAAGCGCGGATGTCGGTGACATCCATCACATTCTTCTTCTTCTTCAGAACGACAGTGCCTTTAATCTTCTTCTGCTGCTTAGCACTGGGCTCGTCTTTAATCTTGCCGCACACACACCCCACTAAATTCTCCCACATCTCTGAATAATCACACGCACACACCATTGCAAAAATGAGTCTGTGAAGGAAAGGGGGAATAGTGGAATTGGATGGATTTGGAGGGGTGTATATGTAGTTAGTGATGATGGAAAAGTGCTAATTTAGAAACGGGGAGAAATTATACCTTGCTTGAGTAGGTGATTATGGGGATTAAAAGGGGAGAAAAATGCACTAGATTCTGTGTGTAATTAATGTTAATTATGTGTTTATGATGTTTTTTTTATTCTACACGCCTTTCTCCTCGTGCTTTCTACTATATGGTTTTTTTAGTGTCTTCTTTTCCTTGATCAGTTTTTGCCATGTTCTTGCTCTCTTCTTCAAGTTTCTTTTTTCTTTATTGCTTTAACTTTATTTTTTTTGCTTTCTCGTATCTTCAATTGTAAAAATATGGAGATATGTTACAGTGAGATGATCTCCATTTGATAGAATGGACTATGGTGAGTTGTTTGGATGGATCATAGAGTCGTGTTCTTATTACATAATATCAACAAAAATATCCAAAACTACTCGTCGTACACGTTTTTTATGTGTTATATCAACTATTTCATTTTAGGTGAAATTTTTTTTGTACATTTATATGCCTTGTTTTAATATGTTAAACGATGTTCTTAGACCTTAGCTACGTCATGTATGTTATGGATATCTATTCCATGTCATCTAATTTTATGCATAAATGTAAAATATATTAGTAACTAAACAATATTGGTCTAGAAACATATTGTAACTGAACAATATATTAGTCTTCAATTATATAATCATATATTCATATTAGTCTTCAATTAGTAACTAAACTATGATTTTTACTCTATTAGTATCTGATTATATAATCGAAGTCTAGACTAAGGACCATTTTTAATCCTAAACATAAAAGTATTTTAAATTTTGGTCCCAAACCATATGATTTAGGGTTCTAAATAGGGGTGAGTATTCCCTTTTTCGGTTTTTTTTTTTGTTCAAATCGAATCGAACCAAAAAACGAACCAAACAGAATCATTTGAAAAACGGAACCTGAAAAATTGAAATTTGAACTATAAAAACTGATCTGAACCGAAATTTGAACTGAAATTTGCATAAATATATCCAAAAATCCAAAAAAAAAAATCAAAATTGCACAGCTTATCCAAAAATTATAAAATCTAAATATATTATACTCATTAATATAAATCAAAACATTAGAGTTTGATTCAAGACATAATATACTTACTATAATGTTACAAAGAAATTCAGTTTTTTTTTTGGTTTTTAAAAATCTGAATAAAAACCAAAATATACCAATAGTTTAAACCAAACCAAAACAAACCAAACAAAAAAAAAACTAAAAAACAAAACGAAATTTTAAATTTCGGTATGTTTGGATCAAATATTGGGTTTTCAGTCAATGCTCACGATGAAGTATAGTGAAACCTAAGGGTTTCAAAGGCCATCATTGAATGTTCAGAAATTTTCAATAACATTCAAGTATTTAATTAATAGTGTTATAAGTTTGAGGAGAAACGACATTATCACATCAGAAAATTAAGGTGCTAGGTTCGCCTCCGACTTCCGATCAAGTGGATTTTAAAGATTGAGCAATGGACGTTAAAATCCTCGAGGTTTCGCTGCACTTCCTTTCACTGTCGATATTCGCCAAAATCTGGGTTGACTCATTGCAATTCATATCACAAATGAAACCTTAGCACTGTAGAAGTTTAATGGCAATGTTATTTTATAAAAATTGATCGATTTATTGTTTAAGTTCCGAAACTAGTAAGTGTAATATTCTAGAGTCTACACAAACATCATAAAAAACACATATTTTTAGGGAAAAAAAGAATTTAGTCTAGTTTTAAATGCTTAATTAATACGAATATTTAAGTTGTTAATTGAGCTAAAAGCCTAAATCGCTATACTTGTTAAATTTAAAGATTCCATGACTTGATGACAAAAATGAATTAAGTAATATGACATTTAGAATTTGAAGCCGTCAAATAAAACCTTTGGATGAAAATCATGAAATTGGTCGTATTAAGAATGTGGTGCGATATATATATATATATATATATAAGGTTTTGATCTATGCAAAACTAGATTTAAATACAGAAACGCAGAACAATATCATAATTAGGGCACTTTTAGGTCATAATTAGGTAATTTTTAGGTCATGCTAACAAAGCATGACCTAAAACGATCTTAGCATGACATTAAACCCAAATATTATAATATGACCTAAAATTGTTTAATTATGACCTTCCGTGTTTTTGGTTAATTATTGACCATTAGATCATCTAATCCTAGGGCCAAGATTTGGTCTGCATTTCTGGATTTAAACACATACTTATTTTGATCATCTCCCTATATATATATATATATATATATATATATATATATATTGAGGGATGTATTCATTTCTTTTTCCTATATTTCCTCCTTTTTCCTTCTTAATATCAGCCATTAGATTAGAGAAATGAACGGTCAAGATCAACATTGGGTAAATATTCCCGTGTTGCATTATTTGTCATATTTTGTGCATTATGAGGGTACAATAGTAATCTAATAATGGCTGGAAACCGCTACGAATAATGCACCACATGGTCACGAGTAATGCATATAATTGACTATATAATGCACAATATGTTAACTGCAATGCATACGAATAAGATGTACCATGTTATGATGTTTGGACACACGTTTCTTGTTTCCCCTAAGGGTTTAATAAGCTTAGGGGTTAGGGTATAGTACGTAGACACATATGTAATCTTCACATGGTAACGAGTAATGGATATAATTGACTATATAATTCACAATTTGTGAACTGCAATGCATACAAACAAGATGTGTTGTGTTATGATGTTTGACACACGTTTCTTGTTTCCCCTAAGGGTTTAATAAGCTTAGGGGCTAGGGTATAGTACGTACGCATTAATAACAAATTATAAAACGATACGAATAATTCACCAAATTGTCACGAGTAATGGATGTTATTAACTATATAATGCACAATATGTGAACTGCAATGCATACGAATAAGATGTACCATGTTATGATGTTTGACACACGCTTCTTGTTTCCCCTAAGGGTTTAATAAGCTTAGGGGCTAGGGTATAGTACGTAGACATTACTAAATGCACGTATGTAATCTTCAATCCGTTGATTAACCCATATACACAATACCTCTAATAATGCATAATATACTGAGATAATGACAATTAACAGCTACATAATGCACTACCTAAACCAAATAATGCACATACGTATATTCCAATAACAACAATTTGTTAGTAATGTCTACGTACTATACCCTAGCCCCTAAGCTTATTAAACCCTTAGGGAAACAAGAAACGTGTGTCAAACATCATAACATGGTACATCTTATTCGTATGCATTGCAGTTCACATATTGTGCATTATATAGTTAATAACATCCATTACTCGTGACAATTTGGTGAATTATTCGTATCGTTTTATAATTTGTTATTAATGCGTACGTACTATACCCTAGCCCCTAAGCTTATTAAACCCTTAGGGGAAACAAGAAACGTGTGCCAAACATCATAACACATCACATCTTGTTCGTATGCATTGCAGTTCACAAATTGTGCATTATATAGTCAATTATATCCATTACTCGTTACCATGTGAAGATTACATACGTGTCTACGTACTATACCCTATCCCCTAAGCTTATTAAACCCTTAGGGGAAACAAGAAACGTGTGTCCAAACATCATAACATGGTACATCTTATTCGTATGCATTGCAGTTCACATATTGTGCATTATATAGTCATTTATATGCATTACTCGTGACCATGTGGTGCATTATTCGCAAATACCAAAATGTGGCAGTTACTTTTCCGTCAAATGTCAATAATAACCCTGTAATGCATACAACCACCTTCTATAATGCAACACGGAACCAGTTTTATAGAATCAATCTGATCCGTTGATGCCTTAGATCTAACGCGTAATATTAAGAAGGAAAAAGGATCTAAGATGTGAAAAGGAGAATAACGCTCCCCTATATATATATATATATATATATATATATATATATATATATATATATATATATATAGGGGGCCTTATTCTCCTTTTCCTATCTTACATCCTTTTTCCTTCTTAATAATTCACGTTAGATCTAAGGTATCAACGGATCAGATTGATTCTACAAATCCTTTTCCGTGTTGCATTATAGAAGCATGGTATATGCATTATAGGGGTAATCTAGACATTTTGGCCGCATATGAACCGCCATATTTTTGGAATGAGCGACTTTCGGGGGATTTGAAACGATCCCACTATTCTTCTTTCTTCATTCATTATTCTTCCAACCCATGAAACTCCTTCCACTCTCTCCACAACCGAAACCCTAGAAAGCTCCCTCCAAGCGCCGCGTCTGAAGATTGGGGATTTTGTCGACCAAATTTCGGAGGGAATAGCTATCACCGATAACATCTACTGAGAACACCGATTCGTTTCGACTAGGTATGTTTCCACAGTGATTTAGGCGTTTCTACTATGTATGTTTCCACATCTACTCAGAACATCGATTAGCGATTTTGCAGACCCATGTTTGTAAAATTGAATCTGTGAATGCGCCGAGGCGCAGAAATCTCTGAAAGTAGTTGTTCGACTAGGGTTGTCACTGATTAGCTTGACGTAGAAATTGTGTTATGTTAACTAGGGCTGGATTTAGGTCTCTTATGTTTCTGTTGTTTGCCAGGTTAAAAATGCCGAAAAGAGGTCGTCCGCGCTCCCAAGCATCACATGATGCAGGTATATTGCCGTTGCATCTTGTGCTTTTCAGTAAAGGATTAGTTTATTGTGTATAATGGTATTCCCATGTTTGTGTGTTGTTTGTAGTAACTGTGCTAGAGAATAAAATATTTAAGGTGACGTGGTGCATTTTTTAGGGCATAAAGTGCATTATGTATCATTATCTATGCATTATATTGCTGTTAACATGGAGTGTTGGTTGTATCATTATCTATGCATTATATTGCTGTTAACATTCCAGGTTTTGTTGCAGTTTAGAGGTGTAAGTAGTGTCTTCTGTGATGTGCTGCATTATGTTTACAAGAAATTGAATGTGCATTATTGAACAAACACTGTGCATTATTTAACATGATTTATGCATTGTAGTCAGTATTTTAAGCATTACTGCCAGTCTTAGCTGTCGTGGTTAAGTTGAAGCCATTCTTTTTTATGACTTTAGCATCATATATTGTGCTATACATATGAAGCACTAATCAAATTCAGTTAATGAAGTGTTTTTCGGTCCATTTCAGATAACCAGCTTAGAGTTGACATAGACAGTGTTGTCGACGACATTATTCCCGTGGCGCTAGCAAAAAGATTTAGGGAGAGGTTAGCCGAGATAGGCCCTAGGACCTCTGGTAGTCAAGGTCAGCCTAAACCACCTACGGGTCGAAAGCAGGATCGACTCTACTGCCGCAGAACCCCTTCTGAGTTCATTGAATGCTTGAAACAGCTGAATCCTCGACAGAAAAAGGCTGTTACAGAAATTGGATTTGGGGCGGTCCTTAATTTCGGCATTACGGAAATCCCTCCGTATCTGGCATATTGGGTACTGAGCGCCTTAAATCTTGCCCGCTGCCAAATTCAGCTTAGAGGCGGTGAATACCTTACGCTTGACGAGGATGATGTACACCTCACATTGGGGTTCCCTCGGGGTCCATTAGTCATATCAAGGCCCGTCGACAAGCAGTCAAACTTCACATTTAATGACCTGGTGGCAGCGAGGTGCAATAAGGGGCGATTTAAGATGAGCCCAAAAGATATTGCACAGCTGATGATGGCCGATGTGGATGGTGGGGATGACTTCAAGAAGCTATTCATGTTCCTACTTGAAAATGCTTTGGTAGAAACTCTTAGTGACGGCCACTGCAAGCCGAAGATTCTACATTTTATCGACAATGTAGCCGAAATCAGAAATCTTAATTGGTGTGGCTACGTGTTGTCGGTCCTTGAGGCAACCTACACAAGCTGGAGTAGCGTACAATCTCCGTTGTTCTCCGGGCCAATACACTTCCTGGTGGTAGGTGTATAATACAAAACAGATGCTATATATTTATCATCCAAAAGCTGCATTATAATGTCTTACATAATGCATTATTTTTAATGTAATTTGCATTATTGATCCATTACCGTTTTTTGCATAATATGTCCAGTGCTGCTATGTGGACCGCGTGGTCCACATCCGGCGACAAGTTTGGTACAGGGAGATTAGAGCCTCGTCTAGACAAGGACAGATTGGGAGCGGTGGAGGAGATGCAAAGTCGAAAAACGCTGGCTGCAGGAGAAGGGTCCTCTACAGGACTCCACAAAGCGAGGCAGATTAGAGAAAAGTTTGTTGGTTCCAGCGCTTTGATGGCCCACGCTATCTCCATGTGGGTTGATGATTTCATGAGTATCCCTCTGGAGATACTCGACGATGGGTGCATCCGCGTTGGAAGTCAAATTGGCAGAAAATTGTTGGGGATTCCTGAGGAAGAGGAGGTTGGAGATGATGAAATAACAACCACCTTGACCCAAGCAAGGGAGGACGAGGAGGAGTACAGTCCGGAATGGATTGCTGAGATGGAGAAAATGATGGCAGCATACGACAAAAAAAAGTCCATTACAAAAAGCTTTACACGACCATCTTTTGTTTTAGATGGATTTGAATGCCCCGACCCGTTTGCCACACAGCCAACCCCGGAGGCATGCGTTAGCGCTGGAGGAGTACAACCTCCCAAACCTGATGGCCGAGCAAGTGTTGCACCGGATGTGGATCGGCCGGAATATGAAGATTATCAGGGAGGCGCAGCCATGTCTGATCCATTAGGTGATGTTGCTGGAGTTGGAGTCCCAGCAGATGTGCACACATCAGTTGCAGCAACACACATGGAGGTGGTTGGTGGCGTGAGTATCCCAATTAGTTTGACGCACACATATTTTTTGTTGTTGTGACTACATTTAATTGATTGTTGAATTGTGCAGAACATTGGTGGAGTAGCAGAGACGGTACACGAGCGAACGGAGATTACGGAAGGTGGAAATGCTAACGTGGGTTCGTCGGGTGAGGAAAGCAGAGGAGTGAGAGAAGGTGGTAACGAGGTGGTGACAACAACAAAACCCAAGAGTGTTAAGGTAATCAAAGATATGCCATTTCAGATGGGAGAGTGAAGGTTTGAAGTAATTTAAAATCAACTGCATTATATCATGTTTATGTTAACTTGAAAAATCACATATCGGACTGACTTGAAAACATAGGGAAAGGCAGAGAACATAGCAGGCCTGACAAAGGAAATGGCTTTGAAGCGTGGCCATGGGAAACAACCTGCCGTGACAAAGGTTGTTACTAATCTAAACTTGGTATGTCAGTTGTAATGTGCATAACACATTATATTATGTGCATTGTTTATTGTGTGTGATGCATTATATGGCGTATCTTATGCATTATGTTAAATTATCTATGGCTTGTGTTGGTTTGGTTAATCACATATTTGATATGCATGCATTACTTGTTTGATGGAATGTTAAACTGACTATAGTTTTAGCAATTTAATTTGTGTGCATTATTTGGTTGGTTCTATGCATTATTAAGAAGACATGAAGCATTATTTATTGGGACCTTTGCATTATTTGTTGTGTATTGAGAAAATTTGTTATGACTACTGGATAATTTGTTTGGACATATTAACTAAATGTTGTAGTTTATGTATTATATTGAATTGTATTCTAACCTTGCGTTTACAGAGACCTCCCCTGACCAAGAAGAAGGGGATAGTGATTGCCGAGGCTGGGACGAGTGGTATTAGTGCCGACTTGCATTTGAAAACTGCGGCTGGTCTTGTAAAAGGAAAGGAGAAGGTGAACAAGGCTAAGGAGGCTGTCCGATCGGTAACAAAATATTAGATAACATCTTGTACGGATTTTGCCTTATTATTGAATGAATATTGTATGTTTGCAGGAGGCTTCAAACGTTGAAACGGCACGTGTAAGGAAAGCTAGTCCGGCTATGCGGTCTCCTTTCAACGAGCGTGCTGTAAGGCTTACAGCCAAGGCTAACGGCAACGATAAGGAGCTATATTTCTGGGTCTTAAGCACAGCGGAGACGCATGAATCTATATGGTGTGTATTATTTGTTTTGCATTTCGTTGTGAATAGGGTGATTCTCTTTAATGGTTGTTTGTGTATTGCAAGTATTAAGTTCTAAAGTCTACATACAGTGCATATGTGCATTTTTGTATGTAGTTACTGCATTATGAAATTTTCATTGTGCATTATGTAATCATATAGTACTAGGATTTTATTACCAATTCGGTTTGCTATTCTGTGAATACCGTAATAAACCTACTGGGTAGTACATAGATTCATTAATTGGATGGAATAGTGCATTATGTAGCCAATTGGTAACATTACATTTGAAATTGATATGCAGGGATGCAATTGTGTATGAAGACTCTTACAAACAAACAGTGCAGTCCGAGTTCCTTTCGCTGGCACCATTTAAACCTGTCAGCCCGGTCATTGTGGACACTTGGTGCTCATACTTGAACAATATGGAGAAGCTCAAGGCACCAGACACAGCGTCCAGACTCTTCTTTTCCACAAGGCCATGCGTGAGTCAAACTTTTTGTTATCTATTTACCAAATGAATATTACTCTGCAACATTAATACCTGAAGTACCAACAACGATTGTAGGCACAATCATTGGTACACAGCCCTGAAGAGTGGGATGAGGAAAGGCGATTTGCGTCTTTTTGGACCATTCTTTTTGAGGAGGCACTTGCAGCCAGGTACACCAAATGGGAGAAACACGATCTGGTTAGTCTGAATATAAACTTGTATGTATGAGAAGCAATGGTTTAGGACAGCCTACAAGACCATTTATTGTTATCTTCACCGTGTAGTTATTCTTCCCAATTTGGGGGAAGACACATCAATATGTGGTCTGCTTCGATGTGCCAGATGGCAAGATGAACATTATTGACCACACCCTCACAGAGTCGCACGCGTCGTTCGGCGAAAAATATGGGGACACGCAATCTATGCTGGTATGTAATGGGACCACTCTTTTTTTTTGCATTTTAAGCATACAAACATATTTTGTTGATGCGGTGCAATTATGTCTTTATGTTTTAGCGGAAATTCATGGCTGACGCAATAGATAAGTGCCACGACTCTAGGCTGGCTGATGTGATCCGAAAATGCACTACACATGTAGTTGCAATGCCATGGCGGAACAACCTGTCCATAACAGAGAATGGTGTGTATGTCATGCGCCACTTGGAAACATATTTTGGAGAGAAGGAGAAAGATTGGGGATGCGGGCTGAGCGCGAAGGGAAGCAAAAGTCTACAAATGTTTCGAATCAAGTTCACAAGGGCGCTACTGACTTGTCCTCACAATGTCCGCGCTGCCGCAAACCAAAAAAAGGCAACCAAGTTCTGGAGAGATAAACCTGCACATTTCAATTTCGAACATTGGGTAGATAATTATGGGTTGTAGTGCTTGATGGTTTATGGTTTTTGTTGTAAGACTTAGCACGTTGTACATTTTAACAACCTTGAATACACTGAACAATGTTTTTGCGAAGACGCTTTCTGGATTTGATCATGTGAACATTCAGCCGAACCGTAACTGCGTTCTTTTTAATCAGACGAATGCAAATACTTTTTGTGTAATTGGTGTACTATGTTATTTGTCTTGTTTGTAATTTTTTTTTGGAATGTAAAGGTGGCCAATTAACTCTCGTAATGCTTAACACATGCCAAATAATGCACTAATCCTGGTGCGCAATGCAATGGCAACACTAAATAATGAATTTTAATTATACACCTAATAAATTAAGCCCCGTATGCCGGACGCCTTTATTTTATGTGTATCATATGTGCTTATAATGTAAGTATTCGTATTAGATTATGCATTACAAAACTTTGTTTGTTTATATTACACAAATAAAGCAACAATCGTTGTGCGTAATGCTATCGCCTCCACTAAATAATGCATTCGTTTATTGCACACCTACTAATTTATAACGTATATATAGTACGCCTCAATTGTATGTGCATCATATATGCATATAATGTAAGTATTCGTGTTCGATTATGCATTACAATAGTTGTTTGTGTATTTTATAAAAATAATGCAACAATCGTGGTGTGTAATGCAATGGCACTTCTAAATAATGCATGCGTAAATTGCACACCTACTAATTTAAAACGTACATTTACAACGGATCAAATGTATATATAGGTTCAGTAAAATTTTGTAATGGTTAATGGAAACCGCCAAATGTATGAGACATTTAACGCTTGTGTTAAAGTAATGCTCATTAATAGTGTTAGGAACAGATGTTTAATCCTCTAAAAACCGCAAAATTATTCCCACAAACCAATTAAACCAAGGGATTCTATGACAACCATTCTACTAAAAATAAAGAATTGACCAAAAGAACGACCAATGCAGCATATTTTTATAAGATATGATTCAAGCTGGATTTTTCCCCTTGCGGGCAACTTTCTCCGTCCTCATCTCTTTAAGCACAGGACAGTTCCTGGAGTCGTGATGACCCACCTCATCGCAACCCTTACACCGTCTAGGAGGCCTAGTCGCATCCTTTATAGCCTTCTCTCTCTTTGAAATCAGACGGCTAGCCGAGCTGCTGGCGTGACCTTTCGTCTTCACGACATCGGGAGGATGCACTGCAACAGTTTCAGGCCTTACCATGCCGTAAAACTCTTCAACCATACGCCTCTTCTCAGCGACTGAGGTTACCGGAGTACCAGTTTGAATAGAGTTGCCAAGGTCTTCGACGCCAGCAACAAATGCACGTAAGGCATCGACGTCGGTCTCAAACTGTCTAAGAAAACCATAAAACATCGAAATCGCTTGCTTTGACGCAGTTTGCCTATTGTCAGAGGATGAGTGGGTCAGCAAGCGATCCTGAAACTCCCCGTGTATAGCCTTGGCTAAGGGAGTCTTCATCCATCGGCTTTCACAGTATTTATCCGGGATTTTTTTCACCTCATTGTTCCGAAACAAGAAAAAAATATGACTACACAAATAACCATGCCGACCAAAAATCTTGCATTCACACGAGTAAGAATCATCCATCTTGTCATGACGAACAGAATATGCATTGCGCTTGCTATTGCCAAGATTGTATGTGTCAACAGTTTCTCCTGACATAAAACTCAGCACACGACATCTGTCATTACCTTCCACAATTTCTTCTTGTATTTTCCTGAACATACTGTCGGTAAACAAAGTGGAACCATGTTTCTCGAACGGCAGAGTAGTTGCGAGTATGGGTATGGAAGTGGCATCGTGGTAGTCCAAAGTTGTTCTAGTGTTCCGCTGGAATTCAATGGCGTGGTTGAAATTCAGGTAGAATTCGGCTATGTTTGCTCGGGGCTTCAGAAAATTTTTGTAGAAACTGTTCTCTGATTCAGATATGGACGTAGTCCGAATCATGGAACCCATAAGAAAATCCCTAAAGTATGCCGGTATCCAGTACTTCCTATATGCGTACAGTGTGTTGAACCAGTCGATGTCCTCAAGCTGATGATGTTTGACCAATCTATTCCACTCCTCCTCGAATTCGTCCGGCTCTAACAGGTTCGACCACACACAAGCGTTAAACTCCTTTTTGAAATTGTCATCCCGCAATAATCTGTTTGGTACCTTGACTGCCAATTTATGCATTATATGCCACATACACCAACGGTGACGTGTGCCGACTAGGACCTCTTCAATAGCTGATCGCATACCCAAATCTTGATCTGTCACAATCATCCTGGGTGCTACACCCATACTGTAATAGCCGAGACTTAGATTTCTCGGGAGTTATGAAATAAAATACTAGAACTTTTATTGACAAATGAAAGAGTATTTTTATTTCTCGAAAAAGGGTACAATTACAATTTTCAGAATCTCAAACTAAATTACAATCTTTGACAATGAAAATAAAAGTCGAGCTACACTACTACATTTAGAAATCCCTAAGGGCTACTTTGGCCTTCGTCATCGGGCCGTCTCGGCCCCAGATCTTTCAAACGAGCCGGGAGGGCGAGACCACGAGGGAAGACAGCCTCGTTGGCCAGTCGCAACTCCTGCCATAGCGCACGAAAGAGAACTAGTTGCATGAATAGAGACTGTTGGTGGATTGTGATAGCTCGGCACCAAGCTCAGCAGTTCGCCACCAAGCTCGGCAGTTCGGCAGGGAGCTCAGCAGTTCGCCACCAAGCTCGGCAGTTCGGCAGGGAGCTCAGCAGTTCGGTACCAAGCTCGGCAGTTCGGCACCAAGCTCGGCAACTCCGTGATCTGGAGAGAAAGATCAAAACATGAAGAAGAGCTCGGCTGTTATGACAACTCGTTTCAACAGCCGTTAGATCTCCTCAATTGTTACAGAGACAACAAGAGAAGTGTATTAAGAAAGGGAAGGGGAAACAATACCTTTCAGAAATGTGAGTGAGTGTTGGACCGAAAGAGGCAAACTCCAGCCAGCAGGCTCCCCTCCAG
The DNA here is from genome assembly GCF_004379255.2 of Salvia splendens. NCBI lineage: Eukaryota > Viridiplantae > Streptophyta > Magnoliopsida > Lamiales > Lamiaceae > Salvia > Salvia splendens. The sequence goes on from NC_056035.1 coordinate 33,741,173, forward strand.
CTAATACTCTGCAAAGCTGCAGGTAACAGCCCTTGCTTCCCCTACCCAAACCGGTTATAGTCCGGAAATCAGCCCCCACAATGCCACCTCTAGTGTGCACCTGCAAAAGAAGACAAAATTCATGAATGAATCAGAGTACAAGGCAGCACAAAACACCAAAATCAGTTAAAGGATGCTGCAAGGTCAGCCAACACTCAACCTCTTGCAGCTTTCAGTTACACCCCAGCTATAAGTATAGATCAGCCTCGGCCTCTTCCTCCCCATTTATCACAAAGCAACATCCAATTAAAGAAAGAGAGGAGCCGAGGAAGGGGGAGGAGGCGAGGGTGAAACAAGAGCAAAGACAAGGACTAGCAGCACAAGTTCAGTGGAGGTAACCACACTTCCTTTCAACCTCTGTTAACCATATTATAGCATCATGTAGACATCACAAGCATGCTAGAGGAACCCCATAGTTTCAGAGAATATAAGTAAGCCGTAAATAATTAAAGGAACAACACTTTAGCCAACTGTCAAGCTCATCCCAGTAGGTGGACGATTAAGTTCAGACACGAACCAACGAAGTAGAGAAAAACACCTAAATAGCTAAGGTAGAAGACTTAGCCTAGGAGTTTTCTGTTGAAGAAGGCGACGCCGACTGCGAAGCAGCGGCGAGCCGGCGGAGATAGCCGAGGAAAGGATCTGCAGCTCGCCGGAGAGGTGACGGCACCGGCAGGAGTGTGTGCTGCCTCAGCGCAACGGGGAGACCCGACGGAGGCGGCTACACAGCCGCGGCGTCGGCTGGAGACGGAGGCGGCATCGGCTTCGCGTCGGTAGGCTGCACCCAACGTGAGACGCAGAGAGGGAAGACGTCGACGGCGCGAGCCCACCAAGCTCCAGTGATGGCGCCGACGATGGTGGTGCGTGGTGGCTGGTGTGGCGGTGAAATCCGCCGAGGAAGGAGAAGAAGATTAGGAATTTGCCTTTGTTTTGAGATTTGGGGATTTGAATCTTGTTGAAGATGGAATGAGAGAGAGTCGACGGGTTGGAGTATGGAATTGGGCTCCCCAATTTTTTAAAACTGTTTGGCCTAGTTCTTTTTTTTTTATTTGGGCCTCCTTTCATAATGGAAGAAAATAAATGATGATGATTAAAAGAGATGTAGGAATTGGGCCTGGTATTACATCCTGGCCCAGATTCTGAGTATTTTAACCACGTGGGATTAGGCCCATCGCTCTAAATAGAGCCGGAACTTAAGAAGAGAAATTTTCCCTAAGCCACGGAAGAAAGGAACTATATTAAGCCGTGTTGAAATAATTTTCGATAAGGAATTAAAGCGGACTTTATTAGTCACAAAAAGTATTTTAAAAATACTTAAGAAATCCGGAAATTTTATACCCGATCGGGTCAGCCGGTTTCAGAACAAATTAAATCGCCGATTTAATTAAATATTTAAGACTTCTAATTTTAGAAGACAGAAATTTAAAACAATAAGCACACGCTTAGGCATGCATTCATGCAAGATTGAATGATTACTCAAAGCCTAATTTAAGTACATTATTTTTTTGAAAAGGGACGTCGTCGCTCGACGAGTAAATCTCAAGTCAGACAGTACCCGTTTGAAAAGGTTAAGCAAACGAGGTGGGCTTTTCTATCCTACATTATGTGTGGGCTTTTCTATCCTACATTATGTGTGGGCTTCTTTCCTTTTTATTTACAGAACTCTATGAGAATAAGTGTGAACTTTTGAATGAGTTGTCATGCCATGTTTTATTTTGTGATTGCCATTCATGGATAAAACGAACTCGGGTCCCAGTAGGTCAGTAAATCCTACTCGGACTTGTGTACACTTACGGACCGTGAGCTAGCGCAAGGTTGGCCGGTCTAGGGGTCGTGAGCTAGCGCCAGGTTGGCCGACCCAGTGATCGTGGAATGTGGCCACATTCCCGATTCACACAGCTTGACATGGTATATCATCAGAAAGTTAAAAGACTGCAGTCTATTTCAGAAAGAAATAACAGATTTTAGTGACCGGGACTTGTTTTCAGAAAAAAACCCCGCGTTCACTCAGCTTGGCAGACAATTAAAAGAAAAACAGTTTTCGGCATAAGCCACTGAGTATATCAAGTACTCAGCCCTGCATATTGTTTTCCTTAATGTGCAGGTTGATCGATCGAGGCAGAGGAGGTGTTGGGACTGAAGATAAAATAAAAGAAGGGTAGCTAGTGTAGTATGTCTCCATACATGTTATACTTGTCTTGGAACTCTTCCGCTGCATAGACCTAGCTTTGTCTCAGTAAAGACAATGTCCCACTTTTCACTCTGATGTAATAACTTGCTATCTTGATGACTTTTAGACAGTATTTCCTTAATTTCAGTAATTATGATGATGTGTTGAGACAGTTTAGTATTGTTAGTCGCGAAATAGCTGCGCTTTCTTTGACTAGGAAGTTGTGGTCGTGACACATACAATGTATAAAATGTCTGAACAGCCAAGCAAATGCCCATGTTTTCTCGCTACACACCAACCCGGCCACAAATGTCACAGGACTACCATGATTATCCTTTCCAGTGAAAGGCGTGAAGATCATACAGTACCTGCGAACATGACAAAAATCGGTCGGCATAGGCGTAATCGCATCATAATCCCAATGTCTTTACAAAGACCAAGTTATAACGAAAATAGTTTACCTTCCAGCTTGTTCGGGAGATGCATCCCTACACGGAAAGAGATCGTACCCGCGATCTAGTAAAGTGATCTAATGTGGCGTAACAAGCCCAAGTGGCTACGTGATCCAGAAGCGATACTTATAGCGTGCTACGAAGCACGATGGAGAATGTGATGTTTTACCAGAATCGGCGTTCTAAGTTATCAAGAACGATATGAAAGTATGACCTCCAGCTGCAGTTATCAGTTTAATAGCACGAGAAACCCCATCTTGAAATGTATGGTTTCTTAGAACGCGTTTATCATGTCAGAACTCCACAAGAACAAACAAAGAAGTGTCACATAACTAGAACCGATGAATATAATCAATAGTACTTACTTGGATCCCAGTGAAATTCTTTCTAAGAGTCCTCCCAGAGCACGGTACCCCCGTCTATTCAGACTTTAGTTCGACTCACAAGTAACATGCCAGTATTCATTTCTCTATGCGAGGTTTGACTCACTTCCAGCTTATGGACTGCAGTCCTTTTTGACTCATCGTACATAAAGAGTAAAGTTTTGACTGTTTAAGCTCCAGTCGTAAACCCTAAATTCTACAGTTGTTCATATCCATGATCTTCGGAATGAGCGTATTCCTCAGACATTCTTTGAACCTCCGGGACAACGATGTCCTGTCGGCTATTAAGACCTTTGATTGACTCACGTTCTGCAAGTAGTACGCCACTGTCATTCTCTTCAGGAAAGCGGCGACTCAGTTTCAGTTCCCAAATTTTGGATACCTTTATGTTTCAAGCATCGTTATTTGTTGTTGTCTCCTTTGAGCCACAATATTGGAGATTTATATCTCGATTTCTTGGACTCGTGCAATGAAATTTCATTCTTATGATGCTTACAGTTCCGACCCCCAGAATGGTCGCGCCTTTTAAATATTTTCTCAGCGCATTTCATATTGTGTTGGCACTCTTGTTCACCTCCCTATTTTAAAACTGTGTTGTAGCAATATTTTTCCTACGGAGGTGAAATTATTCCATCCCAGTTCCAATACATGCATTATTCCTAGTCTCAGAATTTTTCTGCAGTTTGAAGTTAAGGCAAGCATATTGTACTTTTCCCTAACGAGCTTGGCATAGCTGATTTTTCTGAATAGTTCATTTCAGTGTATTGCCTTATTGAACCTATGAAATCATTGATGTGATTTTGTTATTCCATATCAAGATGCCTTTGAAGCATGATCAATGTTCCTTCATTGCAATCGCCTACGTTTCTAAATTTTCGCGGTTGACCATCTTAGGCGGTGACATGTTTGAACCACTATCCTTGATGCTCATATCCTTTCAGTTTAATTGGACAACAGTACTGTCTTATTTGGCAGCTCACTATGGAAATTTACAGTTGATTCATTTCCATCCAGTTTTCATGACCTATCTCATGATTATTTCTAGCTCCCATCAAGGGTGGACTTCAACTTCTATGAGTTCATTTGAAACCAGTTGAGCCCATAGTTCTTTGAATGAACTCAGTACTTACCTTCAAGGTCGATTATCGACGAAAATTCATATAAGTTGAACAAGGGATGCTATTCTTGTCCAGTTGGGTATTCAGGAGCCCTTCAAATTTTCAGTCATACTCTCTTGTGTGAATAATAATCCAAGTTAAGACTATTAGATTAATCATTGAGTTATTGATACGAGGCTAGCAGAAAAAGGCATGGTCTCAGTTTCCTTCAGATACGCATAATAAATACGTCCCCATGGAGACACGTGCAGGAAATGATGCACCAACCAGAAGCGTCGCATAACCGACAGCAAAGCGTTAAATACTTCGAATCTACGTACCGCTTGTGACCATCAGGTGGAAGATCGAATATTTTGTTGTATAGAGAAGCAACTAGCCTTGAGTAGAGAAATATCAAGGAATATTTGTGGATTAAATGATGTCCGAAGACGTAAAAGACCTATATGGTAGTTTGAACGATCAAAATGCTTACTCCGAGTAAGATAAGTAAGCCACAAGAACAAAGACTCAATCATGGGCATGTAATGAAAGCCATGGAGAAAGTACGAGTGTATTCGTAGTTTATGTTTGACGGAACAAATCCCATCAGCAAAAGGGATTCGTCTAAGAGGTGGCCAGGAAAAGTTAAAGCTGGAGAGACATTCGGGGAGAGGAACGCGTGATAGCACAGCTACTCTCACCATCCCTACTATGAAAGGAAGAATCGAAATTCTTCTTTAAAGAGTTATCGCAGAAGAATCGATTTAGAGTCCTATAATGCAGAGCAAGGGCAAACGTTGGCGATGATACGCGATGAAGTATTCTACGATATGCCACGTCCCAAATTAAGCGGCTCAGGAAGGAGCTGTCGATAGAGTTTTGTGTTAATCTAGACACGAGATCTAGATCACTTTGGAAGTCATGCTAGATTATTTCACCACGAATCGCTCAGTCGAACCAAAAGAGCATGGAGACGGTAGCATTGGGAGAAAGAAGCCAACACCTCCACATGCACAGATCCAGTATTCAAGGTTTAATGCGAATAGAATAAAGTCTATGCTAAATCATGACAAAGAATCGCGGTAAACACAAAAGCATCTTGAAAACGATGAAAGTGGACTACCTCAACTAAGCGAGAGGTTACGAGGTCATTAGGCCAGCTCAATGACTACGATTACGATCGATACAAGCATTTGAGAACTTGGTATCTGACGATGAAATCTAAAACGAGGAATGGCCTCAACAGCCAGACGAAATGAAACGTCTAATGGATGACTTGAATCAGTCATATTAACTTAGTCACCAGATAGAATGGCGCTTAAGGAACAGCAGAACTTAAGATCTAGATGCAATAACTACTAGACCCGCGTTTTATTAGACTCAGTGTGTGACCAGGTGTTACACCAGAGTTCTTCATGAAGAAGGATAAAACGTTGAGAGTTGAACAAGTTAGCACTGACGAACAAGTATCCTTTACCGAGAATCGACGATCTTTTCGATCAGCTGCAAGGAACTAGAGTCTTCTCGAAGAACGAGAAGGAACGCGAGGAACATTTGAGGGCCACTATAGAAACGTTAAGAGCCGAGAAAACTCTGTGCTAAGTTTAGCAAGTGCGAGTTCTGGCTTAGCGAAGTGAATCCCCTTGGACACGTAGTGACAGCAGAAGGGATCCGAGTGGACCTGCTAAATTGGAAGCCGTCCAACGTTGGCAGTCACCAACGACGCCCAATGAAATCCGGAGTTTCCTAGCACTGGCAGGATACTACCGACGATTCATGGAAGGAATTTTTTTGGATAGCAAGGCCAATGACTCAACAACTCAAGAAAGGAGTTAAAGTCGATTGGACCCCAGAAGGTGAAGCAAGCTTCCAACTGCGAAAGGAAAAGTTGACCACAAGACCAGTTCTAGTCGTGCCGGAAGCGGGAGTCGACTATGTGGTGTATGCAGATGCATCGAAGGTCGGACTCGGGTGCGTGCTGATGTAGAAGGGTAAAGTGATAGCATATGCGTCACGCCAGCTAAGGTCGCACGAGTTGAACTACCCGACGCACGACTTGGGATTGGCGGCAGTGGTATACGCATTGAAGATTTGGAGACATCATCTATATGGAGTTCGATGTGAGATCTTCACAGATCATAAGAGTCTCAAGTACTTCTTTGAGCATAAGGATCTAAACATGAGACAACGTAGATGGCTAGTGTTAGTCAGGGACTACGACTGCGGTATAAATTACCACCCAGGCGAGGCCAATGTGGTAGCAGATGCCTTGAGCAGAAAGACTGCACCTCAAGTGGCTACTTTCCTCACCCAAGCGGAGGAGCTTATCCGGGAATTTGCCAAGATGAAACTGGAGATAGTAAGAGCCCCGGAAATGGTGGGTAGCAGAATTTTCCACCTTGGTCATAGAACCAGATTTAAGAGCCAGGATCATCGACGCTCAGAGATGCGATGAGGCATTAGAAAAGATTTGTCTCAGAATGAGGACCGGAAAAGGGAACAGTTACCGCGAAGAGGCGGATAACGCCCTCACCTTCGAAGGAAGATTATGCGTACCCAATGATGAGGCACTCAGGAATGAGATCATGAGTGAAACTCAGGAGACGCCCTACACTGCCCACCCTGGAAGTACGATGATGTATCAAGTTTTAAAGAAAAAAAAATTCTAGTGAGATAGCATGAAGAGAAGCATAGCGTCATTTGTAGAAAGATGTCTGGCTTGCCAGCAAGTGAAGGCTTTACATCAACGACCCTATGGGAAGTTGCAACCTCTCGAGATCCCAGAATGGAAGTGGGAGCATATAGCAATGGATTTTGTGACAGGATTGCCAAAATCACAGCGAGGAAACACTGCCATCTGGGTGGTTATAGATCGCCTCACCAAAAGTGCTTATTTTATACCAATCCGAATCACATATGGATCCGACAAGTTGGCTCAGATCTATGTGCAAGAGATCATACGCTTACATGGCATACCAGTAACGGTTACTTCGGATCGAGATTCGAAATTTACTTATAGATTTTTGGATAGACCTACAGCGAGAGTAGGGCACTCAGCTGAATTCCAGCACAACATTCCATCCACTGACAGACGGACGGTCCGAAAGGACGATTCAGACATTAGAGGATATGTTGAAAGACGTAGTGCTCGACCGTGGAGTAAGCTGGGAGCCAGTACTTCCACTTATAGAGTTTTCCTACAACAACAGTTACCAGACAACCATAATTATGGCCCCATATGAAGCACTCTATGGGAAGAAATGTAGATCACCGCTTTACTGGGATGAAGCAGGTGAGAGAAGAATTCTCGGACCAGACTTTGTAAATGAAATGATAGAAATTGTCCGACAAATCCGAGGGAGAATCAAGGAAGCTCAAGATAGACAGAAATCCTATGCAGATGCTCGCAGAACGGATTTACAGTTTAAAACAGGAGACAAGGTTTTTCTGAAAGTATCCCCATCAAAAGGGATAACCAGATTTGGCGTCAAGGGCAAGCTGAAACCGCGTTTTATCGGACCTTACGAGATCCTAGAAACAGTCGGCCCTGTGGCGTACAGATTAGCGCTTCCGCCAAGCTTCGAGAATGTTCATAATGTGTTTCATGTATCACAGTTGAGGAAGTACGTGTTTGACCCCAAACACATAGTGCACCAAGAAGAGATGGTGTTAGAACCAGATTTGAGCTATGAAGAAAAGCCAGAAGCAATTCTGGACAGAAAAGTTAAAGAACTGCGAAATAAAAATATTGTAACAGTGAAAGTCCTTTGGAAGCATCACGACCGCAAGGAGGCGACGTGGGAGCTCGAGGACCAGATGAAAGAGAAGTACCCACAGCTTTTTGCCTAACGGAGACAAAATTTCGGGACGAAATTTTTGTTAAGGGGGGTAGAATGTAATAGCCGAGACTTAGATTTCTCGGGAGTTATGAAATAAAATACTAGAACTTTTATTGACAAATGAAAGAGTATTTTTATTTCTCGAAAAAGGGTACAATTACAATTTTCAGAATCTCAAACTAAATTACAATCTTTGACAATGAAAATAAAAGTCGAGCTACACTACTACATTTAGAAATCCCTAAGGGCTACTTTGGCCTTCGTCATCGGGCCGTCTCGGCCCCAGATCTTTCAAACGAGCCGGGAGGGCGAGACCACGAGGGAAGACAGCCTCGTTGGCCAGTCGCAACTCCTGCCATAGCGCACGAAAGAGAACTAGTTGCATGAATAGAGACTGTTGGTGGATTGTGATAGCTCGGCACCAAGCTCAGCAGTTCGCCACCAAGCTCGGCAGTTCGGCAGGGAGCTCAGCAGTTCGCCACCAAGCTCGGCAGTTCGGCAGGGAGCTCAGCAGTTCGGTACCAAGCTCGGCAGTTCGGCACCAAGCTCGGCAACTCCGTGATCTGGAGAGAAAGATCAAAACATGAAGAAGAGCTCGGCTGTTATGACAACTCGTTTCAACAGCCGTTAGATCTCCTCAATTGTTACAGAGACAACAAGAGAAGTGTATTAAGAAAGGGAAGGGGAAACAATACCTTTCAGAAATGTGAGTGAGTGTTGGACCGAAAGAGGCAAACTCCAGCCAGCAGGCTCCCCTCCAGCTAATACTCTGCAAAGCTGCAGGTAACAGCCCTTGCTTCCCCTACCCAAACCGGTTATAGTCCGGAAATCAGCCCCCACAATGCCACCTCTAGTGTGCACCTGCAAAAGAAGACAAAATTCATGAATGAATCAGAGTACAAGGCAGCACAAAACACCAAAATCAGTTAAAGGATGCTGCAAGGTCAGCCAACACTCAACCTCTTGCAGCTTTCAGTTACACCCCAGCTATAAGTATAGATCAGCCTCGGCCTCTTCCTCCCCATTTATCACAAAGCAACATCCAATTAAAGAAAGAGAGGAGCCGAGGAAGGGGGAGGAGGCGAGGGGTGAAACAAGAGCAAAGACAAGGACTAGCAGCACAAGTTCAGTGGAGGTAACCACACTTCCTTTCAACCTCTGTTAACCATATTATAGCATCATGTAGACATCACAAGCATGCTAGAGGAACCCCATAGTTTCAGAGAATATAAGTAAGCCGTAAATAATTAAAGGAACAACACTTTAGCCAACTGTCAAGCTCATCCCAGTAGGTGGACGATTAAGTTCAGACACGAACCAACGAAGTAGAGAAAAACACCTAAATAGCTAAGGTAGAAGACTTAGCCTAGGAGTTTTCTGTTGAAGAAGGCGACGCCGACTGCGAAGCAGCGGCGAGCCGGCGGAGATAGCCGAGGAAAGGATCTGCAGCTCGCCGGAGAGGTGACGGCACCGGCAGGAGTGTGTGCTGCCTCAGCGCAACGGGGAGACCCGACGGAGGCGGCTACACAGCCGCGGCGTCGGCTGGAGACGGAGGCGGCATCGGCTTCGCGTCGGTAGGCTGCACCCAACGTGAGACGCAGAGAGGGAAGACGTCGACGGCGCGAGCCCACCAAGCTCCAGTGATGGCGCCGACGATGGTGGTGCGTGGTGGCTGGTGTGGCGGTGAAATCCGCCGAGGAAGGAGAAGAAGATTAGGAATTTGCCTTTGTTTTGAGATTTGGGGATTTGAATCTTGTTGAAGATGGAATGAGAGAGAGTCGACGGGTTGGAGTATGGAATTGGGCTCCCCAATTTTTTAAAACTGTTTGGCCTAGTTCTTTTTTTTTTATTTGGGCCTCCTTTCATAATGGAAGAAAATAAATGATGATGATTAAAAGAGATGTAGGAATTGGGCCTGGTATTACATCCTGGCCCAGATTCTGAGTATTTTAACCACGTGGGATTAGGCCCATCGCTCTAAATAGAGCCGGAACTTAAGAAGAGAAATTTTCCCTAAGCCACGGAAGAAAGGAACTATATTAAGCCGTGTTGAAATAATTTTCGATAAGGAATTAAAGCGGACTTTATTAGTCACAAAAAGTATTTTAAAAATACTTAAGAAATCCGGAAATTTTATACCCGATCGGGTCAGCCGGTTTCAGAACAAATTAAATCGCCGATTTAATTAAATATTTAAGACTTCTAATTTTAGAAGACAGAAATTTAAAACAATAAGCACACGCTTAGGCATGCATTCATGCAAGATTGAATGATTACTCAAAGCCTAATTTAAGTACATTATTTTTTTGAAAAGGGACGTCGTCGCTCGACGAGTAAATCTCAAGTCAGACAGTACCCGTTTGAAAAGGTTAAGCAAACGAGGTGGGCTTTTCTATCCTACATTATGTGTGGGCTTTTCTATCCTACATTATGTGTGGGCTTCTTTCCTTTTTATTTACAGAACTCTATGAGAATAAGTGTGAACTTTTGAATGAGTTGTCATGCCATGTTTTATTTTGTGATTGCCATTCATGGATAAAACGAATTCGGGTCCCAGTAGGTCAGTAAATCCTACTCGGACTTGTGTACACTTACGGACCGTGAGCTAGCGCAAGGTTGGCCGGTCTAGGGGTCGTGAGCTAGCGCCAGGTTGGCCGACCCAGTGATCGTGGAATGTGGCCACATTCCCGATTCACACAGCTTGACATGGTATATCATCAGAAAGTTAAAAGACTGCAGTCTATTTCAGAAAGAAATAACAGATTTTAGTGACCGGGACTTGTTTTCAGAAAAAAACCCCGCGTTCACTCAGCTTGGCAGACAATTAAAAGAAAAACAGTTTTCGGCATAAGCCACTGAGTATATCAAGTACTCAGCCCTGCATATTGTTTTCCTTAATGTGCAGGTTGATCGATCGAGGCAGAGGAGGTGTTGGGACTGAAGATAAAATAAAAGAAGGGTAGCTAGTGTAGTATGTCTCCATACATGTTATACTTGTCTTGGAACTCTTCCGCTGCATAGACCTAGCTTTGTCTCAGTAAAGACAATGTCCCACTTTTCACTCTGATGTAATAACTTGCTATCTTGATGACTTTTAGACAGTATTTCCTTAATTTCAGTAATTATGATGATGTGTTGAGACAGTTTAGTATTGTTAGTCGCGAAATAGCTGCGCTTTCTTTGACTAGGAAGTTGTGGTCGTGACACATACAATGTATAAAATGTCTGAACAGCCAAGCAAATGCCCATGTTTTCTCGCTACACACCAACCCGGCCACAAATGTCACAGGACTACCATGATTATCCTTTCCAGTGAAAGGCGTGAAGATCATACAGTACCTGCGAACATGACAAAAATCGGTCGGCATAGGCGTAATCGCATCATAATGCAACTTACGTTAGTGCGTAATGCAGTAACATTCAGGAATAATGCACACAGTATAAAAAAGATTAATAGAATATAACGTAAACAACACAGTATGTAGTTGGTACCTATTTGTGTTGTACGTGGAGTCGAAGGACACAATGTCACCAAACACGTGGTAATTTCTCTTCATCACACCATCGCACCAAAACAGAGCAACCAACTGGTCAGATTCGTTAACTTCGTAGTGATAGGTGAAAGCCTCGGACATCTCCTTCTTCCTAGCCATGTCATCCAACACCATTTGTACATCAAATCCTTGTGCATATGCTTTGATGTCCCCGTGAGGCATTCCTGATGTCCCCAACAGTGCAACCAGCCAGGTCAAACCCACCGAGAATCTCCTTCAATACCTTAAATGTAAGCGTGGGTCCTATATTCGCCCTTGAACAGTCTAGAATAAATTTGTGATGTACATCATCCAACTTGCGATTACTTGACATGAATCTCTGATGTTCCGTCTCAACCATAGGATGGTTATGAATCTCATTGAACTCCTGAATTATGTATCCTAACGAGCAATCTTCCGAGAAAAACCTGAAGGATATACTAGTTGTACAACCACACCGCTTAGATAACTTCCTACGCTTGATTGTGAAACCAGAACGGGCATTCAACTGGTCATCCGCTTCGCCCTTCTTCCTTCCTTCCCTATTGCATACAACTTGATACCAGATGGTGACATCTTCAACCTTCCTCATAGCTTGTTTCCGATTATCAAAGCCAACTGCGCGGGCATACACGTCGTAGAAAGCGAAAGCAAAATCCAATGATTGGAATTTCTGACCTACTACAGGCTTCACCTCAGGAGGACATTCAGGTACAACAACCACTGTACACAATTGGAAAAAAAGGGCAGCATAAAATAACAACTTCGCAATATAATATGCTGACAAGTAATGCACGATTTTGCACGTATTCAGTATGTCAAATTATTCAGTTGGACAAACACGTGAGTTATGCATACGTATAACACATGCTATTAAACACGTCGTTTTTTATTTGAACATACTATACCCTACCCCCTACCATTATTAAACCCTTTGGGGAAAACAAGAAACGTATGCTATAATTAAAAGCTAACAGCCGATATTTACGCACTGGGAAAACGAGACATAAAATCATACCTATCTTGATTCGTACAACATACACATTGCAAATAAAATATTATGCATTATACATACAGTACAGAGCATTACGTATATACACATTATGCATTACTTGTACGGACTTACGTAATATGGGTATGCATTATACATACAGAATAGAGCATTAAGTATAATCACTTTATGCATTACTTTTACAAACTTACGTAATATCATTAAAGGTAAAATATTATGAATCATAGATACGGAATAGAGCATTACGTATATTCCGTTTATGCATTACTTTTAAGAGCTTACGTAAAATAGTTGTACGTCAAACACAAAGATTTGTTAAACATTGTTATTAATGGTTACATACTACACCCTAGCTCCTAGGTTTATCAAACCCTTAGGGGAAACAAGCTACGTGCACCACAAATCGCAAACCCGACAAAATCATTTTACCGGCAACATTGCCGCTCACGAATGATGCATTATATAGGTAACTAAGTTCATTACATTTCGTCAATATGTGCATTACATGCTTCGTTTCAACATAATACTGTACATATGACGCAAGCGAATCCATGGACAAAGTTTTGACAGCAAGCAGTAATGTTATACCATGGCAACACAAAAGACGCTTTAATTGGTGATTAAAAATCAGATAATCAAACTGCTACAACTTGTACTGAAGCATCCGAAGCATAAACAAAGTCAGGCTGATTCGTAATTTACCTTCTTCCATTGATTAAGACCAACCTCTGACTGTCGAGGACTGATTAACGATAGAATTGAGATGTGTGATAATTGAAACCTTGCAAAAAACTAGCGATGCATAATCATATACGCCTGCGCCGTGTCGTCCTTCTTCGAGGGGAGAGAAGTAAAAAAACCGTAATATTTGCCAATGAGAGAATCATGGAATTTCCATAACTAACAAGTAAATCTCTACCAAATCTACCCTTAATCGATTTTCACTTAATTAAATTTAAATGGAATCAGCAATTTTTTCAACCATCCGATTAACGTATTTAAGGGTTGAGATTAAAAAGGAAAAAGGAGGAAATATAGGAAAAGGAAATGAATACATCCCTATATATATATATATATATATATATATATATATATATATATATATATATATATGGGAGCGTTATTCTCCTTTTCGCATCTTAGATCCTTTTTTCCTTCTTAATATTACGCGTTAGATCTAAGGCATCAACGGATCAGATTGATTCTATAAAACTGGTTCCGTGTTGCATTATAGAAGGTGGTTGTATGCATTACAGGGTTATTATTGACATTTGACGGAAAAGTAACTGCCACATTTTGGTATCTGCGAATAATGCACCACATGGTCACGAGTAATGCATATAATTGACTATATAATGCACAATATGTGAACTGCAGTGCATACGAATAAGATGTACCATGTTATGATGTTTGGACACACGTTTCTTGTTTCCCCTAAGGGTTTAATAAGCTTAGGGGCTAGGGTATAGTACGTAGACACGTATGTAATCTCCACATGGTAACGAGTAATGGATATAATTGACTATATAATGCACAATTTGTGAACTGCAATGCATACGAACAAGATGTGTTGTGTTATGATGTTTGGCACACGTTTCTTGTTTCCCCTAAGGGTTTAATAAGCTTAGGGGCTAGGGTATAGTACGTACGTGACAATTTGGTGAATTAATGCGTACGTACTATACCCTAGCCCCTAAGCTTATTAAACCCTTAGGGGAAACAAGAAACGTGTGTCAAACATCATAACACAACACATCTTGTTCGTATGCATTGCAGTTCACAAATTGTGCATTATATAGTCAATTATATTCATTACTCGTTACCATGTGAAGATTACATATGTGTCTACGTACTATACCCTAACCCCTAAGCTTATTAAACCCTTAGGGGAAACAAGAAACGTGTGTCCAAACATCATAACATGGTACATCTTATTCGTATGCATTGCAGTTAACATATTGTGCATTATATAGTCAATTATATGCATTACTCGTGACCATGTGGTGCATTATTCGTAGCGGTTTCCAGCCATTATTAGATTACTATTGTACCCTCATAATGCACAAAATAGGACAAATAATGCAACACGGGAATATTTACCCAATGTTGATCTTGACCGTCCATTTCTCTAATCTAATGGCTGATATTAAGAAGGAAAAAGGAGGAAATATAGGAAAAGGAAATGAATACATCCCTATATATATATATATATATAGGGTCATGATCTATGGCAAACATCTCTTAACCATATAACTAGAGAACAAATAATAGCCACAAGATCAAAAAAATCAAGGGCTGGTATTAATTTTTGAATTTAATGAGATATTAGTTCCCTCAATCACAAATTTACTCCATAATAACAAAGCAGGGGTATTTTGGTCATTGCATAGCCTATTGAATTAACTCCAAAATCAGGTAGGTTGCAAAAATTGAATTCATTTGAAACCGCTTCTTCTTCTCCGCCGTCGTCCGCAACGCCCGCAGAATCACGGAAGCGAGGAATCGATCAATTCGCACACCAGAGGCGGCGATCCTATGGAGAAAATCGATTTGTGGCTGCAGGATTTGGTGCCGGACATTGTTAGGAACCTAAAGCAGGTGCCGCTGCTGGGTTTTGGTGATCTGCTTTGCAACGTCGGCGGAGGAGACGACGACGACGGAGAGTTGGCCAAGTTTGAGGTGCATCGTTGGGCCAAAGATGCGGGCGAGTTGGTGGAGGGAGCGGTGAGGAACGGCGCCGAGGAAGTTGTGGATGTTTCCGATGAAGGGGAGCTTCCATGGGCCTGGTGGGATGTGGATATTTCTAGTGTTTTTGGATTTGAATATGAGACTGAAGAGCAAGAGTGGGATGCATAGTAATAGTAGTAATAGTAATGATATTTGGATCTCCATAATGGTTAATACTATATTCCTCACTAATGCTAGGTTGATGGATGATGATAGTATTATTTACTTATGCAGAGGTTGAAAATTGACGAATTTACTTTTCTTGCTTGAATTTTATTACATGAGTAGTAGAAAATTATCACTTCCTCATGATAAGAGTGATGTGTTTTGTAAACAAGAGTGATGTAAAATCATATTAAGAGTGATGTGTTTTGTAAACAAGAGTGAAGTAAAATCATGCTAAGAGTGATGTGTTTTGTAAACAATAGTGAAGTAAAATCATGCTAAGAGTGATGTGTTTTGTAAACAAGAGTGATGTGTTTTGTAAACAAGAGTGATGTAAAATCATAATAAGAGTGATTTGTTTTGTAAACAAGAGTGAAGTAAAATCATAATACGAGTGATGTGTTTTGTAAACAAGAGTGAAGTAAAATCAGAATAAGAGTGATGTGTTTTGTAAATAAGAGTGAAGTAAAATCAGAATAAGAGTGATGTCTTTTGTAAACAAGAGTGAAGTAAAATCAGAATAAGAGTGATGTCTTTTGTAAACAAGAGTGAAGTAAAATCAGAATAAAAGTGATGTGTTTTGTAAACAAGAGTGAAGTAAAATCACAATAAGAGTGATGCGTTTTGTAAACAAGAGTGAAGTAAAATAAGAATAAGAGTGATGCGTGTTGTAAACAAGAGTGAAGTAAAATCACAATAAGAGTGATGTGTTTTGTGAACAAGAGTGAAGTAAAATAAGAATAAGAGTGATGTGTTTTGTAAACAAGAGTGAAGTAAAATCAGAATAAGAGTGATGTGTTTTGTAAACAAGAGTGAAGTAAAATCATAATAAGAGTGATGCGTTTTGTAAACAAGAGTGAAGTAAAATCACAATAAGAGTGATGTCTTTTGTAAACAAGAGTGAAGTAAAATCAGAATAAGAGTGATGTGTTTTGTAAACAAGAGTGAAGTAAAAGAGTGATGTGTTTTGTAAACAAGAGTGAAGTAAAATCAGAATAAGAGTGATGTGTTTTGTAAACAAGAGTGAAGTAAAATCAGAATAAGAATGATGTGTTTTGTAAACAATAGTGAAGTAAAATCATGGGTATAGTGATGTATTTTGTTAACCTCGGTGAAGTAAAAATATGGTTATAATCATGCGTCCAGGGTTAGAGTGAGAGTGATTCAACTTCAATTTCAAAATCTGGTGTTTAGAATTCTCGAATTCTCCGATATCTTTATCCGATTCATGTTTATCAACTTAGTTATGAACTTCAATTTGAGAATTTGGTGTCCAGAATTTTCTAATTCGAATTTCTTATCCTATTCACATTTATCAACTTAATTATGTGATTCAATTTGAAAAGCTGCGTTTGGAATTCTCCTCTTCAAATTTCTCCATCATATTTACATTTATCAACTTAATTATGAACTTCAATTTGAAAATTTAGTGTTTAGAATTCTGGAATTCGAATTTCTTCATCGTATTAACACTTATCAACTTAATTACAAAATTCAATTCAAAACTCTGGTGTTTGGAATTCTCGGAATCGAATTTCTCCATCATATTCACATTTATCAACTTAATTTCGAACTACAGTTTGAAAATCTGGTGCGTGATCACCGCCGTGAAACGCCTCCACTTCGGCGCCGCGGAGAAGATGAAGAAGAACGATCTCAGCAACTCGTTTTTTCTGTTTTGGAGCAGAACATCGACAATCTCAATCTGGAAGGAAATGAATCTAGCGTATGAGCTTATGAATTTCATAAAGAGATTTCCAAAAATACCCTTGACCTATTTTACATTATTAAAATAAATAATATTTGTTGCCTTTATTTGTGTGGCTGAGATTTGTTCTCTAGTTATACACTTAAGATTAGTTATACATTGATCACTACCATATATATATATATATATATATATATATATATAGGGGAGTGATCAAGATATAACTAATCTTAAGTGTATAACTAGAGAACAAATCTCAGCCACACATCTTAATGGAACAAATATTATTTATTTTAATAATATAAAATAGGGCAAGGGTATTTTTGGAAATTACCTTATGAAATTTAAATCAAATTACGCAGCAAGTTCATCAACAAGCCGGAGAGAAAGTGATCTGAAATCTCATCTATGAAGCTCCTTCTCTCTGTAGATATGGTGATTCACGGCGGCGAAGTCTATCTGGTGTTTTACGGCGAAGATCTTGACGGTGGAAGAAGATGCCGATTCACAGTGGAGATCGGAGATCGGTACTTTGAAGGATTAATAGGATAAGAAATTTTCTTTTGAAGCTGAATTAGATACGTTGGCTTCAAATTCCAATGCAACCATGTCGTGTCAATCATTCAACTCCCTCCTATTCACGATTTTTGTAATTAATTGGGAATTTGCTTAATTATTTCTTAAACTTGATAATCTCACCAGAGAGTTTAAATAGGAGTACAAAAATTCGGTTGAGGCCGTGGGAATAGATTAACTGAGATTGCTTTTGATGTGGTTAAATCGAATAATTTTGTGGGAATTGTACGTATATATTGATAGTGAATTAGATAAATTATTACTACTACTACTAATTTTACAATGCACAGTTACTCGTATTTTATCTTTGCTAAGATCCACTTCACATTTTAACTACTCCGCATTTCCTTATTTTAGAAATAAAATGTGTGCTTGTTAATCACATGCCAACACAGTTCCACTTCACTTTTTAATTTCACTCTTGTTTACAAAACACATCACTCTTATTGTGATTTTACTTCACTCTTGTTTACAAAACACGTCACTCTTAGCATGATTTTACTTCACTCTTGTTTACAAAACACGTCACTCTTATTGTGATTTTACTTCACTCTTGTTTACAAAACATGTCACTCTTAGCATGGGTTTACTTCAATCTTGTTTACAAAACACATCACTCTTATTGTGATTTTACTTCACTCTTGTTTACAAAACACATCACTCTTATTGTGATTTTACTTCACTCTTGTTTACAAAAAAGTCATTCTTATCATAATTTTACTTCACTCTTGTTTACAAAACACGTCACTCTTATTGTGATTTTACTTCACTCTTGTTTACAAAACACATCACTCTTATTGTGATTTTACTTCACTCTTGTTTACAAAACACATCACTCTTACTCAGATTTTACGTCACTCTTGTTCACAAAACACATCACTCTTACTTAGATTTTACTTCACTCTTGTTCACAAAACACATCACTCTTACTCAGATTTTACTTCACTCTTGTTCACAAAACACATCACTCTTACTCAGATTTTACTTCACTCTTGTTCACAAAACACATCACTCTTACTCAGATTTTACTTCACTCTTGTTCACAAAACACATCACTCTTACTCATATTTTACTTCACTCTTGTTTAAGAAATAGGCACTTCATTGAACAACAAAACATCACAAAGATTAAGAAATCAATGTGAAAATCAACAGTTTCGCACCCAAATATCCAATGTTGTTTATTCTAGATAGAGCAATTTCCTATCACGAAACGCTAAAAATCGAAATCAATCTCAGAGTCAAAATCAAAGTGCTTCCTTCTTCTCAAAATCATCTAATTTCTCTTCCTCCTCTATCTGCTTCATCACCGCCTCCTCCGCATCGAGCAGCGACGCATAGTAATCGGAATGCGCCTCCATACACTTCCTCAACGCCGAAGTCGCCTGAACGCATTTCTCCACGATATCCTCTTTGTTCTTCTCCCCTTCCTCCACGCACTTCTCCCAATCCGTGAAAGTCTCTCTCCAACCGCGGCGGCGCCGTCTATTAGATACACAGCCCCGTCGGCTGAGACATCTCCGACGGCAACGACCACCGTCAGCTGCTTTCTCTGTCTGATTTTCTGAATTTCACAGCGCAAAGAGATTGATGAGCCGAAGAATGCGTTTCCGCCATTCAAGGATGATTTTTTGATCGAGTTTGAGGGGACGAAGAGAGCCTGGAATTGAGCGACCGACGCCATTTCAATTTTGTATGTGAAGTGACAATTATACCCCCGCCTTGTTATTGTGGAGTAACTTTATGATTGAGGGAACTAATTTCTCCTTAAATTAGAAAATTACATGTATTAATACTAGCCCTTGATTTTCTTGATCTTGTGGTTATGATTTGTTCTCTAGTTATTTGGTTAAGGGGTGTTTGCCATAGATCACTAAACACCCCTTAACCAAATAACTAGAGAACAAATCATAACCACAAGATCAAGAAAATCAAGGGCTAGTATTAATACATGTAATTTTCTAATTTAAGGAGAAATTAGTTCCCTCAATCATAAAGTTACTCCACAATAACAAGGCGGGGGTATAATTGTCATTGCAGCTAAAATAGTGTCATTGGCAAATTCACAAATTTAATTCGTTTGAGAACGAATTCTTCGTTGAGCTCCGAGAATCTGAGCAAGCGGAAGCAGGCGGCGGAGAAGAAGCCATACCGCGGGATTCAGATGCGCAAGTGGGGGAAATGGGTGGCGGAGATCAGGGAGCCCAACAAGCGCTCCAGAATCTGGCTGGGCTCCTACTCCTCCCACGTCGCCACCGCCCGCGCATACGACACCGCCATCTCCTCCTCCGCGGCCCCACCGCCCGCCTCAACGTCCCCGACTGCGTCCCCGAGTACTGCCACCAGGACCTCTCCGCCGCCGCCATCAGGAAGAAGGCCACCGAGGATGTTGTACTGTACTGTAAATGCTTCAGAAAGAAGGGGAATATCTCATACGTGGCTAAGTTGTGTTGATGAATTGATAAAATGTGAAGTTTGGCAGTGCTTATATTGCTTGTATAATGTTTTGAGGCTCAAATCTTTGGTTGCTCCTCCTCTCTGTAAAAAGCAAGTAATTTGCAGAATGAATAAGGAATGTTACTTGTGGATGTGATTTTACTTCACTCTTTTGTGAACAGTAAAATCAAAATAAGAGTGATGTCTTTTGTGAACAAGAGTGAAGTAAAATCAGAGTAAGAGTGATGTGTTTTGTGAACAAGAGTGAAGTAAAATCAGAATAAGAGTGATGTGTTTTGTGAACAAGAGTGAAGTAAAATCAGAATAAGAGTGAAGTAAAATCAGAATAAGAGTGATGTGTTTTGTAAACAAGAGTGGAGTGTTTTCTGAACAAGAGTGAAGTGTTTTGTGAACAAGAGTGATGTGTTTTGTGAACAAGAGTGAAGTAAAATCAGAATAAGAGTGATGTGTTTTGTGAACAAGAGTGAAGTAAAATCAGAATAAGAGTGATGTGTTTTGTGAACAAGAGTGAAGTGTTTTCTGAACAAGAGTGAAGTGTTTTGTGAACAAGAGTGAAGTAAAATCAGAATAAGAGTGATGTGTTTTGTGAACAAGAGTGAAGTAAAATCAGAATAAGAGTGATGTGTTTTGTGAACAAGAGTGAAGTAAAATCAGAATAAGAGTGATGTGTTTTGTGAACAAGAGTGAAGTGTTTTCTGAACAAGAGTGAAGTGTTTTGTGAACAAGAGTGAAGTAAAATCAGAATAAGAGTGATGTGTTTTGTGAACAAGAGTGAAGTAAAATCAGAATAAGAGTGATGTGTTTTGTGAACAAGAGTGAAGTAATTTTTAATCCATGTTGTTTTCGATTTACAATGACAAAAGTAAAATTTAATTGAATTCTCGACGAATTTAAACAATATTTCTGTAATTCTAAAGTTGTAATGGAAAAGAGAGTACTTTTTTCACATTGTGAGAAGAAATAGAAGATCGAAAATGAAATAAACTTCGTCTTTCAAGATCAAACGAAAAGCGATATGATATGACTATAGCAGCTCCAACACTAGAAAGTGATCAAGACCTAATTACTGTATTAAGATATCGGAGAATCCATGCACAAACACCCCCACTGTGTGATGCCTACACCAACCCCAATAATGTGCTGGCGCTTGATCAAGGCAGCTGCAGCTCCTCCGATGGCAGCCATATCAGCCACCAGAGCTTCTCCTTCCAAGGAATTGACGATCACCACCAAAACCTCTTCTTCAACGACGCCGGCACCTCCACTTCCTCTTCGAATTACGCCTGCTTCAACGATAATCCGCAGGATTACTACAGCAGCATCGAGGAGATCAAGGAGTTCATCACGATCAACGACGGCAGCGTAATTTCATATTGTAATTTCATAATGTAATTTACAAAAATACCCTTAGTCTATTTTATATAATTAATATAAAAAATATTTGTTCCATTAAGATGTGTGGCTGAGATTTGTTCTCTGATTATACACTTAAGATTAGTTATATCTTGATCACTACCCTCTATATATATATATATATATATATATATATATATATAGTTTGGGAAGCACATTAATAGAAAGACGCGTTTACACCTTAGTGTAACAATTTCAGAAAATGTTTATAAAATGGGTACATCATTTCCATATTTTTATATTTAATGGATATGTATTTTTTTTTGTCTCCCATTCTTCTCAACTGGGTTTGTGATCCACTAATCTCAAATTTATTTACTTTTCGTTTTCTGGTTTTCATACTTTTGGCTTCTTTTTCATATCTGCATTTACTTCAAAATGAACAAAAATAGTAGTAAGTAATATAATTAGAAATACTAAAATGATCGGTGGTGTATGAAAAAGAGAGGTTGAAATCAATTTCTGCTGAGTGCAAAAAATTTAACAGAAAACGTAATGTGAGGCTCATTCATTAATAGTGTAATGGTAATGTAAAACTTCATTTTTTTTTGGATTTCATAATTCATACGCAGTTTAATGAATATTAATGTACACCTGTTTTATACTACTATAGAGCATAATTCATAAGTGAGAACATAACATTTTCTTGTGATAATTTACGCATCTTGATGACGCTTTTGCTAGCAGCCTATAGACCCATAGAAAGGTTTTTAAGCAAAATAATTAATATATCTACGTTTCTCTACACAAAACTTCCATCGGGAGTACTAAGAGCATCTCCAACGAGGAGAGGCAAAAGAAAGATATATATTATCTATTTACCTTCTCATAAAGTGAAATATAACCTTCCAAAAATAACACACTTCAAAGGAAAAATGTATATAAAAAAGTAAATCATTTTTAAAAAATAAAATAATAGTACAAAATGCATTAAAAGACATAAAATGTAATATTTTCTCAAATACATTTCCCTTTCGACAATGATTTTTCTTGAAAAGAAGGCAAATATGGTAATTATAAGATTTTACCTCTTCATTAAGCAGAAAAAATTCTCCAGTCATGCCATACCAAAGTGGCAATATGACGTAGTATAACTTATTAATAAAATTTTAACATGTGGAAACATATAAATCTCTCTTCCAACTATATTCCAACTAGATGTATAAATTATGGAAATACATTTAATATTTCTAAAGAAAAAGGTATTATTGTAAATTATGGAAACTATGCCAATTTGGATAATCATATATGCTCATAAAATATATACCTATATATACGCACAATTAATAATAAAATGAATAATCGTTAAAAGTCAAGTAAGTGTTAAAATAATATTGCACCCTATTTAAGATTTGATGAAATATTTTTGGTTTGTATATAAACATATACAAAAAAAACTACACAAATAAAAATTAATAATTAAATTTTATTAGCATTGAATGGTAAAAACTAAATCGTCTATATAAATAATTATAGTATAAATTTTTATTTTAGTTTTGCACATTAACTATATAAATGAATATTTGTTATGTTAAAATATAAAAATAGTTATTAATAATAAGATGATCTAAATTTTACTACTTTAAATCATATTCAACGTATCATGCCAAAACTTCATAAAACAATACTATAATAGATGATTGCTGCAGGAAATAGTCATTATATTTAATATTATAAAAAAATTTAAAATTACTATGAACATGTAAAAATAGAATATATGCGTATATATGCTGTCCATCTATCATGTATGGAATCTGCAAAAATATTTCTTATAATGTCATAGTTTACTTTTATAAAGCACCTAGGTGGAAGTGACATCTTAAATGCTTCCATTTGTCAAAATTGTAACAGTAAGTCATACCACGTCAGATTGAATGTCATTTGTTAGTTTCTAGATTACAAAATATAAAACCGGGTGTAATACAACCCAAAATAAGAAATACAAATGGACAAACTGAAACAAAATTACAATGGAAATGAAACAGTAAACTGTGAATAGTATTAGCCGAGTCGAGGAGTCCTCTTTCCGCAAGACGAGATATGCCCCATTAGTGCTCTCAGATTGGCGTTTCGACCCCAAAGATAAAACGGCTACATCTCTGGTGAAGCAGCACTGCTATCAGCAGAGCTCCGGCGAACTGGATAGAGGAGAGGGCATAGCTTCCACAGAAAAACAATGCAGGAGATGAAGAGAGCTTATTATGCAGAATGCTTGTGAATTGGTGTAGAGATGCATGGAACGGCTATCCTATTTATAGGCTCAGTCCAGTGCAGGGGTCAACTAGCCATGATGGCTGTCATCATTGCGAGGCTGTAACCGCCGACCGTTACAAGGCGTTACGAGAGCTGGAGAGGCTGACCCTGGACTGACGTATCGGGACACGCTGCGCGTCTAAGTTCGTTCACGACATGGACTTCATCACGTGTCAGCCATGCAGGCTTTACCGCGTCATACTAACGAGGTGTCATCCTGTTTGGCTCGCTGACGTGGAAACGTTGGTGCTCTAAAAAGAACTAGACCAATCAACCTTGGGTCGAACACAAGCACCAAGCCCCACGACTAGTCCCAAAGAACAGTCCAAAGACCACCCAAAGACCAATTGCCAAGATCCAAGTCCAAGGACAAGGGCTCGGGCTCGGGCTCGCGGCACGCGGCGGTGCGCGCGTGTGGGCTCTACAGCCCATCTTAGTCCACTAGAATTATTACATGTAATAATCCTTCTTATTAAATACTTGTTTAATAAGCTTGTTACTTTTAATATGAGATAATTAACTCACTTAATTAATCTCATGACTTCTCTCATAGATCAATTAAATGGCTCGCAATTTTGCACGACTTTAATCCATTATTTCTCACTCACCGGGAATCGAATTTGAGAAGATGAATATACCATGATCATGTACTCCGAACGTAGATCGACGCTATATCATATAATTTCACAAAATTAAATATCTCGTTGGAAATATTATTGGTCAAAGTCCCTTGACCGGGCATACGATTCCAACAATCCCCCACATGAGTGGAAATAGTCAAATGCATATGCATGCAGACACAAGCTCAACCCTCGAGAGGTATATAAGCATAAGGATAGGTAGTTATTGGCTTTCAACCATCCATAGTCAACACCATCGGATACACAAGCGGCTTAGTAGCGCGATGCTTTGAACTATTCCTCCACGGCATGCATCGAGACAATGGTGTTAACACTTAAACACATCAACCTCATCTGTTCTCACGTTTTGTGTCCTTCGCTGCCTTGGACACCACTTTGGATTCATAAGTGTGTTATTTAAAGCGGTCACACTTCACACTTGCATAGGTGATTCCTAATCAAGTATCTTGCCTTACTCGATCTCCTTGAGAACTCAATCTCCTCGAGATCCTTAGGAGTCATTAAAAATCATAGACTTAGCCTCACCACTAGGCAAGTTTTTCAAGACTCTATTTCTCTCTAGGGAAAATATATAGATAAGTGTTTCACACGAACTCCCATAGCTTAGTTTTCCTATTGAACCAAGTTCTTGGGATCTCCAGTCATCATGGTTGGGTTACCATTATGACGATTCTTCATTTTGTGGATTTCAAACTCATTCCCTCTAGCAACTTATTCATTTGATCACGGTTTAACCCTTTGGTTAGCGGATCCGCTAGATTATCTATTGACTTCGCATAGTCAATTGTAATCACCCATGTTGTGATCAAATGTCTCACGTTATTATGCCGTCGGCGTATATGTCGAGACTTACTGTTATAGAAGTCATTGTTTGTCCTTCCAATAGCAGCTTGGCTATCACAGTGGATCAATACTGCTGGAACTGGCTTAGACCAACATGGAATATCTTCAAGGAAGTTCTTAAGCCACTCGGCTTCCTCACCAGCTTTATCTAAAGCTATGAATTCTGATTCCATGGTTGATCGGGCTATACATGTCTGTTTCGTGGATTTCCACGATACAGCACCACCCCCAATAGTAAAGACGTATCCACTTGTTGAAAGTGAGTCTTTATTGTCGGATATCCAATTTGCATCACAGTACCCTTCAAGTACCGGGGGTATCTCGAGAAGTGTAGCCCATGATTTTGAGTATGTTTTAAGTATCTCAAAACCCTTATAAGAGCTCTCCAATGCTCTCTACTTGGATTGCTCGTGTAACAACTCAACTTGTTCACGGCATAAGCAATGTCTGGTCAGTGCAATTAGTCAAGTACATAATGCACCCTGTGACCCGTGCATATTCTTCTTGTGCAACGGGCTCGCCTTTGTTCTTGCTCAAGTGAACGTCGAGTTCAATAGGAGTCTTAACCGGCGCGCCATCATAGACATTGAATTTCTTCAATATTTTCTCAACATAATGTGATTGTGTTAAGATGATTCCATCAGATATTCTTAGAATCTTCATTCCAAGAATTACATCGCCTAGACCCATGTCTTTCATATCAAAATTTCTCTTTAACATGGTCTTTGTATCGTTAATCACTTGAGTGTCACTACCCAAGATTAACATATCATCAACGTATAGACACACTATAACATGACCGTTATTAGTGCTCTTCAGGTAGATCTACCAACACCCATTTACAACCTAGAGGTTTCGCACCTTAAGGTAGATCTATGAACATCCAAGTGTGGTTTCGCAAAATTAAATCAATTTCACTTTGAACAGCTTCTCTCCAATGTAATCCGTCTGGGCCATCAAAGGCTACTTTTATTGATGTTGGTTCTTCATCTAACATAAAAGCAATGTAGTCAGGACCAAATGTTTTTGGTGTTCTGACCCTACTACCACGTCTTAGTACTGTATCATTTGGATCGGGCCTTGCACGCTTGCGCTATTCAGGTTCTTCATCCACTGGTTTAGAACTAGTGGCTTCATCTTCAATTCTTGTCTCAGAATTGGTTGTGACTTCTTATTTGTCTTTGCAAGGAAATGTATTTTCAAGAAATACAACATTCCTTGACTCGATTGTTGTTCCTACAGTTATAGTCGGCATTTCAGACTTGTGAACAATAAATCGATATGCACTACTGTTAAGTGCATATCCAATGAAGATACAATTAACTGTTTTAGGGCCAATTGTAACTTCTTTGGGCAGGGGAACCATCACCTTCGCCAAACACCCCTACACTTTGAGGTATTTGTAGGATGGTTTCCTTCATTTCCACAACTCATAAGGAGTGATGTTCTACCCTTTGAGTGGGATTTTGTTTAGGATATAGCTGGCTGTCAAAATAGTCTCCCCCCATATGTTATGGGGCAATCCTGAACTAAGTAGCAACACATTCATCATCTCTTTTAGAGGTCGATATTTGCGTTTTGCAACACCATTAGGTTGTGGTTAGTATGGAGCAGTTGTTTGATGTATTATACCACTTTCATAGCATAACAACCCAAACGGGGCTACATATTCGTCTCCTCTATCACTTCGAATCGTTTTGATTTTACAACAAAGTTGATTCTCAACTTCGTTCTTATAATTTTTGAACGTTTCAAATGCTTCATCTTTACTTCTTAAAAGATAAATGTAGCAATACCTTATGCAATCATCTATAAAATTGATAAAGTACTTTTTACCACCTCTAGTTTGCACCAACTTTAAACCACATACATCCGTATGAATTAATTCAAGGGGTTTTGTTCTCCGTTCAACCGAGTGAAACGGTAACTTGGTCATTTTAGCTTCAAGACATATTTCACATTTGTCTTGGATATCCACTTCATTAGTCTTTAGTAAATCTAAATTTACTAATCTTTTAATAACTTTTGAATTTACATGTCCCAATCTACAATGCCACAAATTTGAACACTCGGTCAAGTAAGAGGAAGTAGATGATTTATTATTATTAGCCAATGGCTTTGGGACAAGGCGTGTAGCCACACTAAGCTTGAAAATTCCATCGGTTACATAACCTTTTCCGTGTGACTTTCCAAACTTGTACAATGCAAACCTATCAGACTCAAATATAAGTTTAAACCCCTTATTAATTAGTATTGATCCTGACACTAGGTTCTTGCGGATGTCCGGGACGTGCAGCACATCCTTCAAAGTGATTGAGACTCCGGACGTCATCATGAGAATCATGTTGCCAATGCCAAGGACTTCGGACAATGCTTGATTCCCCATGTTGATCTTCCTCTCATCAACAGCAGTGTAGGAGGCAAACTTGCTTTTGTCGGAGCAGACATGAGCAGTAGTGCCGGTATCAATGTATCAGCCACCCTTGTTATCAACAAGGTTCACTTCTTCGGTGACCACAGCAATGAGGTCACTTTCATCACAGTCCTTGAACTCATTCTCGACGACGTGGGCATCCGGCTTCTTCTTCTTGCTGCGGCAGTCCTTGGCAAAGTGGCCAGGTTTGCCACATTTGTAGCAGTCGCCTTCAAACTTCTTAGAGCATCCGCATCCGCCTCAAGTGGGCCTTGGCTCTTAGAGCATCCGCATCGCCGTTTCGATGCGGGCTCGGTTTCGTCTCGGAGAAACGAGACAACATCGAGACGGCGATGCGGAGTACCCGTCTCGTCCCGTCGCGTCCCACGTCTCTCTGCCGAGAGGGAGCTGGCGAGCTCCCGTTCTTCCGTGACGCCCACTCGCCGGCCCGCGAGTGGGCGTCGTTTATATCCGTTGAAAAATGTTTTTTTTTGTTTTTTTTTAAATTCAAAAAAAATATCGAAAATTAAAATAAATAAATAAATTTCCCCAATGCATTGCAAACCGTTACGAGAGCTGGAGAGGCTGACCTGGACTGACGTATCGGGACATGCTGCACGTCTAGGTTCGTTCACGACATGGACTTCATCACATGTCAGCCATGTAGGCTTTACCGTGTCATACTGACAAGGTGTCATCCTGCTTGGCTCGCTGACGTGGAAACGTTGGTGCTCTAAAAAGATTTAGACCAACCAACCTTGGGTCGAACCCAAGCACCGAGCCCCACGACCATCCAAAGACCAATTGCCAAGATCCAAGTCCAAGGGCACGGGCACGAGCACGAGGTCGAGGCTCGTGGCTCGCGGCGGCGCGAGCGTGTGGGCTCTACAGCCCATCTTAGTCCACTAGAATTATTGTATGTAATAATCCTTCTTATTTAATAGTATTTGTTTAATAAGCTTGTTAGTTTCAATGTGAGATAATTAACTCACTTAATTAATCTCATGACTTCTCTCATAGCTCAATTAAATGGCTCGTAATTTTGCGTGACTTTAATCCATTATTTCTCACTCACCGGGAATCAGATTTGAGAAGATGAATATACCACGGTCATCTACTCCGAACGTAGATCGATGCTATATCATTTAATTTCATAAAATTAAATGTCTCGTTGGAAATATTATTGGTCAAAGTTCCTTGACCGGGCATACAATTCCAACACCACTTTGGTATTACATGACTAGGGAATTTTTTTTCGTAAAGATACCTTTTCAAAATGGGAAAAAGTATAATACATTCTAAGATACAATGATTTTTCATTGAAAGAAGATAAATATGATAGTTATATGACTTTACCTCTTTGTCTACCTCTTCCCTTGGAGATGCTCTAACAAGGTCGAGTCCGAAAAAATATATACTCCTACAAAAGACATAAATACAAATTGAATCGATTTGTAATTGATCCGATTAGTTTAAACATAACAAGATGAGATGACTTTTATAGTCATTTATCCAAATTATTATATGGTAGAGGTAGATCATGTATGAATAATTTTGAATCTCAACAATCAACAAAAGGACCAACATCTTGCTAGACTGTATTCCAGCTCACACAATAGAGTGAAAGCGAGTGGATATTATATACTACTCCGTATTACACTTTTATTATTGGATAGATTTTGATTACTCGAATGGACTTATAACTAGAATATCTAGCAAATCAGGAGTTGCAAATAAATATAAATATAGGATTTTGATCTATGAAAAACTAGATTTAAATACAGAAACGCAGAACAAAATCATATGTATGGCATTTTTAGGTCATTCTAACAAAGGATGATCGAAAATGATCTTAACATGACGTCAAACCCGAATTTTATAATATGACCTAAAATAGCCTATAATAATGACACCCCGGGTTTTTAGTTAATTATTGACCATTAGATCACTTAATCCTAGGGCCAAGATTTGGACTGCATTTCTGAATTTAAATGCATTCTTGTTTGGATCATCTCCCTGCCATATATTCTTGTCAATTTAGAATCGCCAATCATTGTTCGAACAGAAAATAACAATAATAATTATAATTTGACTATAGATTGGATCATTAAACTTAGTATAATAGGAAAATGGTTCCAAGGAAGTCTTTCATTTTCTACAGTACATATTTTAAAACTTGTTCAATCTAGTGGAAATCATCTTTCTAACTTTGAGCCAAATTTACATTGAGAATATGATTAGTATATTTAACCCCATTGTTTGATCAGTTCAAACTTGTTCAATCTTACATATTTTGTTGTGCTTGCTTCTATCAGTTCAACTCTATTGTTTTAAAATATGAGTAGAATATTTAAAAAATAGTAGTAAATAATAGGATACAAGATCATGTATGTTCTACTCATTGCATTTACCATCTTTATATCACTTTAATAAAGTTATGCTATGAAAAGAAATATGCTACGGATATATATTTGTATGGCAAATCAAATACCGGCCTATCGCCTTATCGCGTAAGTATTCTTCTTTGTTGTGACTCATATTTGTGCCTTGGATTGTAATAAGAATCAAACAATTAATTCTTACAAAAATATGGATGTTGCAAAATGCCAATATTGATATCCCAAAGCCGAATTGTAGAGTAGATTGTTCTTTACTTCTCTTGTAGGCCATGAAAAGAACCATATCCAGCACAAAAATTTATTGTTAAACATATGGTTGGGGAATTAGTTGAACGTGAACATGATTGGAAACCAAATTATATATACTTCTTCCAACTATATAGTAGCACTCCATGATATTCGATATGAAAATTAAATGTCAAAAATCAAGTTTAACTCGATATGTTTTTTTAGGAGTACATGAGAAATAAATACATAGTATAAATATCAATTAGTACATCACTACATTAAGTAGAGACTTGATCACTAGATTCACTACACAAATCACATATGGTATAGAGAATGTACTCCTTTCATATAAAATAAAAGTTAAATAACTTTACTCGTATTTTACTTCCTTAAACTAAAATTAATTGACAATCCAAAGATTAAAAAACATGGTTCTCCCCCGCCACAATGGAAACCAAAAAGAGTAGTAATGATGATGGAGGAATAAAGTCGGGTATATTTCCCCAAAAATATAAGCAAATACATTATTCTTATTCTTGAAGATGGTTCTAGTTCTACTTACTATTGTTGATGTTGTCGTTGCTATATTTACTGTTATCATTATCTGATAAGGGAAAGACCCTTATCAAGTGAAAAAGATAAAGAAAGTCGCAGAGAAACCGTGCTCTGTCGATGATGGGGTGCGTACTAAACAAGCCCAACAGCAACGACGGCCCATCAGCCCAAAGCCCAAGGAAGAGTATGAGTTCGGCATTACCAAAGAGTTCGGCCTCAGCCTACAGCTCGGTAAAAGCCAACCAATCAAGCTCTACTCTCAGATCGGCAACCAAAGCAGTTCGGTCTCAGTATTCGACCGAACAAGGAGTTAGTGGACCCATACAGGATTTCCACAACTTCCAACACACCCACTGCCACGTGGTGTCAACTCAGGCCACGATCGTAGGCCATGACCTACGCTACATCCACGATCTTAGGCCATGACCTACACGACATCCACGACTTAGGGTGGTGATGCAAGCCACGATCTTCGTTCAATATATAAATAGAACTTAGATCTGATAGACAGGGTTTTTTAAGCTCTCTAGAGATAAAATATCATATAGCAAGTCTGTGTTGTAAGCTGTAATCCCAGATCAAGCAATACAATCTTGCCCTCCCTTCTCCCCGTGGACGTAGATTTACTTCAGTAAATCGAACCACGTAAATTCTTTGTGTCGTAGTCTTTATTCTCTACCAGCATTTACTAACATCAGAAATTCGCGGATCCATCAGTCGACAATCGGAAATTATAAACGGAAAAACTAAATAAATATAAAAGACAATAATTATGATTTCATTGATTGAATTATGAGAATAACAATAGGTCCTATTTATAATACTCCTATGAATAACCTAATTTGGTGAATAAGATAACAATTATATGGAAAAGATATGATAATATAATAATAAAGATATGGGAGATATTTCCAAAGATATACTCGTATCAACTCCCCCGCGGTTAAAATCCACCTTGTCCTCAAGGTGGTACCCACAACACAATGAAAAGCATCGCGAACATACGCTTTGGCGGGCTATTCCCTCCTGGATCAAATGCACACCAAACAGTTGAGCATCTCAGTCGTCGTGGACAATAAATCATAAGTGCATTGATATCAGAAATGTAGGTTGTCGCCCAGTAATCCAGTCCAGTTGGCATGCACTCTAGCGCTACTGTCAAAATTCCAACCTTCTCTTCATCATCTAAAAATACCCCTTCCGCTCCAACGTGATCTCGGTCAAGTAGTTGATCAATTGCAATTATTGGGCAAGGTTTTTTTGATGCATCAGTAACATCAGCAATTAGTTCTAGGGAATCATAACTGAATTTAGGGTTGCTAGGTGCTGAGTAGAGGCTCGGTGGATGCCCGTCGGAGGTAGCAACGGGCTGCTGGTTGAGGAAGGGTGGAGCTGTCAGTAGAGCGGGGTTCAGCGGCCACGGCCTTGACTCTGCGAGCGGCATCTCACATGCCTCGTCTTGAGATCCTTCACTCTGTTCAATTTCATCACTCACATCTACCCCGACAGCAGTGTTGATGCCAACATCGGTGATGATGTTGGGAACATCGTGAATGTCTTTGGGAACATCCACACTCAATACCATCGTGAAAGTGTTATCAATGTTATCCTCAGTTATATTCTCATCATCAGTGTTCTCCTCAAACCGAGCGGTCAAACGGGCGAGCAAGGCGGCTTGGTTCAATCTATACACACGTAATTTCTCGTTGTAATCGTTTACGGCGGCCAGTTGGGCATGGGAGAACGATCGAGCCATAAGGTCAGGATTATTGGGGTCAGAACCCTGGTATGTCGCTTCACCATAGGCGAGGTATGGGCCCTGAGGCGGGGATTGATCATAGGTCGAAGAACTCTGTTGCATGCGCACCCATGGCGGGTCCCAACAAGTGGGCTGTCGGGCCTGGTAAGGATGATATTGTGGGTGGAAGTGCCTATCCTGTGGATAGGATTGTTGCAGATCTAATGATCCAATCGGATGGTGTGGCGGCTGATATATGGGTTGCGATGGGTGGTGGGCGAATTGCGGCTGACGGTAGTCGAATTGGTGATGGTAATAGGCAGCATAGGTGGATGACATGATGGAGGTAATTCGGAGGATGAGAACCGAATGAAAGCACCAATTGATAAGAGAAAGACCCTTATCAAGTGAAAAAGATAAAGAAAGTCGCAGAGAAACCGTGCTCTGTCGACAATCGGAAATTATAAACGGAAAAACTAAATAAATATAAAAGACAATAATTATGATTTCATTGATTGAATTATGAGAATAACAATAGGTCCTATTTATAATACTCCTATGAATAACCTAACTTGGTGAATAAGATAACAATTATATGGAAAAGATATGATAATATAATAATAAAGATATGGGAGATATTTCCAAAGATATACTCGTATCATTATCATCTTTTGCTAATTCGGGATTTCAATCATTTCCCTAATTAGAATACGAGTGTAAAGTCTCCTCGTAAGTCATGATTATCATGTATACTGAAATAAAATACAAGTAGTCCAGTACTAGTTATTTTTCAATTATTTTTCTAATTTATTGAAATTTGTCAATCAATAGGCGCGCGTCTTTGCATATTTTATTTGTTGTTATCAACTTAATTAAGAAAAGCAACTTTGAATGGGACTGTGCAGATATCCATGCTTATGAAGTTGTACAGGATTAAGTTATTCTGCATGAAAATCAATCATAATTGTTTTAATCGAGATTTATTGTGATCTAAAAGATTAATCTAAGTCCAAACAAAGTCCAAGTGTTAAGTCTAAAGAACATCTGCAATAGGAATGTAGCCCAACACCACCAATTAGACCCAAAAAAAAAGTTTTTTATGTTAATTTTTAATCATATGCATAAAATATACTCCATTTATTCTAATTTTAATTTTAGTTTTGATGTTTATCTCGATTTTAATCTTTATTTGTTACTATTTTTGATCCAAGCTACTTAGTTGTTTATTTTGACACTGAATTTAAGAAATTGATGTTCAAAATTTAAGTAGAGAAAATTTTATTAAAAGAATAAGCATGAACGGAAAATAAAAAGAAAAAGAAAAGTTTTTATAAAATAAAATAATACAGGTAGCTTGGAACTACACGAAAATAAAATAAGTATAGTTATCTATCATCAATTACTAAAGCACTGTTAGTCGTGGAAATTGAAAATTACGAGATGTTTATGTTTGTAGTATCAATTAAAAATAGTAAGAGCTCATAAAATAATTGTATTTATTGTTGTTTCTGGTGCTTCATACATTGCCCAGATCTCTTCACCTTTATCAATAAACCCCGCTAATTTTGTTTTCATATTTTTGTAATTGATTTTGGATTGCCTAAATCAAGATTAAAGAAATTTAGCTCAATTAATTTCGAGCGAGTTTGTGGCGGATGGTGTGTGAAAGAATATAGGCAAATGGCTGGGCCCCAATGAGATATTAAATTCCGATAGTATTTCCGGTGATAGAGCGATGCCGGTCTCAGGTGAGATGATCATTTCTAAATGATTCTTTCCGTATTATTTTGATTTTGTGTTTTTATTGCTGTAGACGTGTGTTTATGAATGGTTACATTTTTTTAGATGTGGATTTCTTGATTTTAATATGAGATTCCATTGTTTATTTTAGCACCTTATTGTTGATATGATTTGTAAAATTTCAGGTTTGTGGATGCATATGTTAAATATGCAACATTTCTGAATTAACTTTGTTGCTACATGTTATGAATTTATCTTTACCATTTATTAAGAATGAGCTGGATTTGCATTCTTCACTATAAAAGCAATAAAATGTGGTCTGAATCAAATAAAATAACAAGATAATGAACATGACTTGATCTTAAGAATGAAGGAAGAAAAATATTATGGAGAGAAAGATATTTTCTGTTATTGAATGAATAATGAATTACAACTGATCACCACCTTATATACTAAGATTGTGATGGTGTACATACAACAAAGGCATACGATAACATCTCTATGCAACTAACAAACTAACATAACAGCCTAACAGATTAACCGCCAATGCCAACGGCTAGTACAGCTCACTGACAGCTGTAGAGACTTGAGCTCGGATACACTACATGCATGAGCATGAGATGAGGCTGCTCGTGTCTTGCAGATGAGCTATCTCTAATAGGCCCCCTCAAGATGGACTATATAGGCTTTTAAAGTCCATCTTGGTAAGTAGAGTGTGAAATGGAGCTACAGCCAAGGGTTTGGTGAAGACATCAGCTAGCTGATTGTTGTTGTGAACATGTATTGTTGTGATTACTCCTTCAAGTATCTTGTCACGAACCGTATGGCAATCGATCTCGATATGTTTCGTACGTTCATGGAAGACCGGGTTAGAGCTAATATGGACCGCAGCTTGACTGTCACAATATAAAGGAACCGGCTTCTTTATGTCTATACCAAAATCCTTTAGTAATGCGATTATCCATACTACTTCACAACAAGCAAGGGCCATAGACCTGTATTCAGATTCAGCAGATGAACGAGATACCGTGTGTTGCTTCTTGGACCTCCAAGATATCAAGGAAGTACCAAGAAATAGGCAAAAACCAGAAATGGATCGTCGGGTATCAGGGCAACCTGCCCAATCTGCATCAGAAAAGATGCTGAGTGAAAGATCAGCTTGTGAAGA
This sequence comes from Salvia splendens, assembly GCF_004379255.2. Classification (NCBI taxonomy): domain Eukaryota; kingdom Viridiplantae; phylum Streptophyta; class Magnoliopsida; order Lamiales; family Lamiaceae; genus Salvia; species Salvia splendens. Next base: position 33,776,721 of record NC_056035.1, read on the forward strand.
GTAGAACAAACCATGGCCTATAGTTCCTTTCAAATACTTGAGGACTCTCTCAGCAGCTATAAGATGATCTGAGCAAGGTTTTGAAAGAAATTGGCTCAGTTTGTTAACAGCAAAAGTGATGTCTGGACGTGTGATGCATAGGTATACAAGTCTTCCAATGAGCCTTCTGTATACTGTGGGATCCTCTAGTTGTGGTCCTGCATCAGCTTGTAGCTGTTTAATGGAGTCCATGGGAGTGGATGCAGGTTTACAGCCAAGCAACCCAGCATCAGAAACCAAATCTAAGGCATATTTGTGCTGAGAAACAAAAATGCCAGATTTATTCCTAGCAATCTCAATGCCAAGAAAGTATTTGGGGTAGCCCAAATCTTTGAATTTGAAATGCTCAGCAAGGAAGGTCTTGAAGTCAGATATCAAGGATGCTTCACTACTTGCTACAAGAATATCATCCACATAGATAACAATTCCAAAATAGCTGCCAGAAGCAGAGTATTTGTAGAAGAGGGAATGGTCAGAGGCTGACTGAGTTAAGCCAAAACCTGAGAGGACTTGAGAGAATTTGAGGTACCATTGTCTGGATGCCTGCTTGAGACCATAGAGGGACTTAGTGAGTCTACAAACGAGCTGTCCAGATCCTGGTGGAGGATCAGTAATGATCAAGCCAGGAGGTAGAGTCATATAAATCTCTTCTTCTAAATCTCCATATAAAAAGGCATTGTTGATATCAAGGTGAGCAAGGGTCCAACCCTTTATAGCTGCAAGAGACAACAATAATTTGACTGTTGTGAGTTTAGCAACAGGGGAAAATGTGTCATGATAATCAACACCAGCTTGTTGAGTGAATCCCTTTGCCACCAAACGGGCTTTATACCTCTCCACAGAAGCATCAGCCTTAAATTTTATTTTGTACACCCATTTGCAAGAAATGGGGACTTTACCCGGTGGTAGATAAGTGATGAGCCAAGTATTGTTTCTGATCAAGGCTTGCAGCTCTTCTTGCATAGCCAGAACCCATTCTTGGCTTTGAGAGGCCTTTTTATATGTAGAAGGTTCAGAGAGGATAGAGAGCAAGATGATGAATTGCTGATAAGGCTGAGATAATTTGGATAAGGAAAAAAAAGATGAGATTGGATATTTAGAGGTGGAGACAGAATTACAAATGTAATCTGTTAGATGTGAAGGAGCTTTCAATTTTCTGCCAGATTTTGAAGTTTGTGGAGGAATGAGAGGATCAGAAAAAGGAGTTTGCTGAGGAATGAGAGGATCAGGAATGGGAGGATCAGTATGAGTGAGAATAGGAAGGTCAGATTGTGGATCAGAAGATAAGGGAAATTCAGTCTCATGAAAAGAGACATTTCTACTGATGAAAATTTCATGAGTGTCAAGGTCCATGACTTTGTATCCTTTGTAGCCTGATGGATATCCAATGAAAATGCACTTAACAGCTCTAGGAGAGAATTTGTTTTTGCTCTTATCCAATGTGGATGCAAAACAAAGACATCCAAAGGATCTCAGATTTGAATAAGATGGAGTTTTCTTGAATAAGGCTTGGAAAGGAGTTGTGTTGTCTGGAAGCACAGAAGATGGAGTTCTGTTGATGAGAAAAGAAGCTGTTAAGATGCATTCCCCCCAGAATGAGATGGATAAATGAGATTGAAAGAGGAGACTACGGGCTACATTGAGGAGGTGCTGATGTTTCCTCTCAACTCGGGCATTTTGTTGTGGAGTTTCCACACAAGAATGTTGAGCTATAGTCCCATATGAAGATAGAAGAGAATGGAGGTTAAGCTCAGGGGCATTGTCACTCCTCATCACTTTTATTTTCTTGGAGAATTGAGTGTTTACAGTGGCAAAAAATTGGGTGAGAACTGGCAGAACTTCAGATTTGTGTATGAGAAGGAATGTCCAAACAAATCGTGAGAAGTCATCCACTATGGTTAAGAAGTACTTAAAACCATCATGTGTAGGGGTGGAAAAAGGTCCCCATACATCACAGTGAATCATATCAAAAATCTCAGATGATTTGTATGTTGAAGTGGGAAATGGGAGCTTCTTTTGTTTTGCAAGGGGACATATGTGACATGCAGTGAGTTGAGAGTTTGATGGAGACAATATGTTGGATAAAAGTCTCAATTTATTGAGTGAAGGGTGTCCTAATGCCATAGATCAAGGCTTACAACAGAATTTACAGAAGCAGAATTAAGAGAATGAGTTACAGTAGAACTTGAACAAGGCTGAATTGCTTCTGAAAAATCAAAGATGTACAGGTTTCCAACTCTATTACCCTTCCCAATCACTGTCCCCAGTGAAGCTTCCTGAATTGTGAAGGCATTATGAGTAAGGATGACAGTGCAAGATGAGGAATGAGTGAGGGCACTGACAGATATGAGATTGAAAGAAAAAGATGGAACATATAGAACTGAAGTGAGAGTAATTACAGAAGTGAGTTGTATTGTACCTAAATGAGTAACAGGAGCTGTGTTTCCATTTGGGAGATTGACAGAGGCATTTTCAATAGGTGTGGCAGAATTGAAGAGAGATTGATCAAAGCACACATGATGAGTTGCACCTGTATCTAGAATCCAAATAGATGAAGTGGAACATGAAGATGAGATAGAGTTTATGTAAGGAGTGAAGAAAACAGTACCAGAAAAATTGCTGGATGATGAAGGCTGAGATGTGGACTGAGCAGAGAGGTCATTAGCTGAGGTGTTTGCTGGATTTGGAAGGTTATGGAGTTGCTGACTCTGCAGAAGGCTGATGAGCCTTTGATACTGATCAATACTTGGCAAACTTGCAGTGTCTTCAACAAAATTAATAGACTTCTGCTGTTGAGAAAACTGATTTCCAGACTGATTTCCAGCAAAACCAGATTTATGTGGATTAAAACCAGAGGATGGAGTAGGTTTGCCTCTGCCTCGAGCAAAACCTGGAGGAAATCCATGGAGGAAGAAGCATTTTTCCACTGGATGATTTGTTTTACCACAGTGAGAACATAAATATCTGTTCAATCCTCTGCCAAATGAAGATGTGGTATTAGCATAAGGTAATTCACTAGTGGTTGGGATACGAGGAGTGTTATTTCCATTGATGAGTCTCTGTCTTTCCTCTTGAATAACCATGGAGAACACTTTAGACAATGAAGGAAGAGGAATCATGGAGAGTATATGAGATCTTATCTGAGAGAAGGAGGCATTGAGTCCAATGAGAAACTGCATAGTGCAGTCATTCTCTTGAAACTGATTCCACTTCGAAGCGCTATCGCAGGTGCATCTGGAGCAAGTACACCATGAAATAGGCTGTGAACTCTTGAATTCATCCCAAATGATGCGGAGGTCAGTGAAGTAGGTGTTAACATCAGCTGATCCTTGAGAAAGGGACATCAATTGTTGTTTGAGTTGGTAGATTCGAGCTGAATCTCCAATAGAGAACCGTTCCTTTAGATCGAACCAGATCGAATATGCATCATCTAGATACATAATACTCGAAGAAATCTGTGGAGATAATGAGTTGCGAAGCCAGGAGATCACCATACTATTACATCGAATCCATGACTGATACAATAGATCATCACGAGCAGGGCGAAGAATCGATCCATCGACAAAAACAAGTTTGTTTTTGGCAAGGAGCGCAGTTGTGAAGGATCTGCTCCATGCTGCATAATTTGATCCAGTTAGAGGCTGTGGAACAAGGAGAATGCCAGGATTATCGCTCGGATGGAGGTAGTAAGGACTCGATGTATCTTCGGATGGAGCTGGACGATTTCGATTGTTCATCGTGAAGGAGATAAGGAGATATGAAGATTTGAAGATATGAAGAACTCGAACTCAGATGCGGAAGATGATAGTCACTGATACCATAACAAGATAATGAACATGACTTGATCTTAAGAATGAAGGAAGAAAAATATTATGGAGAGAAAGATATTTTCTGTTATTGAATGAATAATGAATTACAACTGATCACCACCTTATATACTAAGATTGTGATGGTGTACATACAACAAAGGCATACGATAACATCTCTATGCAACTAACAAACTAACATAACAGCCTAACAGATTAACCGCCAATGCCAACGGCTAGTACAGCTCACTGACAGCTGTAGAGACTTGAGCTCGGATACACTACATGCATGAGCATGAGATGAGGCTGCTCGTGTCTTGCAGATGAGCTATCTCTAATATAAAACGTTGGTTCCTGTCGCATGCTCAATATCTGAACTTCTTCACCGTCCTCATTCTTGCTTCGCTTACCTGCTTTAACTCCTTATTCCATTCATGTACTTCTTGTCAAAGATCACAAATCAAAGAATTACCAAATATAGAAGCATGATTATAGGAAAGGATATTAAATTGATATGGAATAAATATGTAGTACATAGTCTAGGAATAGATTGATCTATTACCTAATTTACATTGTACATCTTCCCTATATTATGAGGGAAGAGCCGAGAACATCACATATCAAAATATACAACAATCATATTCCTCTAAAAGCTCTCCTATTGCCTAGAATTGTAGTATGAATCGCCTATCTCTCGATTACCATCGTTAAGATGGTATCAGAGCAGGTGATTAGGGTGAGACTCAGAAAAATTTCATCATAGTCTCATTATACCTTTCCCGACCCTTTGAACCTGCAAAAACACAACCAATATGTCAGATTCTGACCCACAAAAAACCAATACAGCCGTTACCCTCTCAGCAGATCAATTTGCTGAACTAATGAGACTAAGCATGTCTCAGAAACCTCAACCCCAACAGACTTCATCAATCGAATCACTAGGCGAGTTGCGCCTGGCGGAGAAACTTAACGGGGATAACTACCCGTTATGGGCGAAGCTAATGAGCCGAGCAATCCGAGGGAAGGGGCTGGCATCTCACATAAATGGAGTTACAGATCCCCTTCCTCAGACAGACCCGAATTACAACCGATGGCAGCAACGGGATGATTGTTGCTTCAATTGGATAATCAACAACATCGACGCCAGCCTCGTGAATGAGGTGTCCCAATACGAAACAGCGTACGACTTATGGGATAGTCTAGCCACGACGTATGGGAGCGGCGCCGATCAATTCCAGATCTCAGACCTGCATAGACAGGCATATAGCATCAAACAAGGAGAATCATCACTAGAGAGTCTCTGGCAGAAACTACAGGATCTCTGGATATCAATCGATACCAGGGATCCAAATCCCATGGAGGATGCCTCAAGTATTGAAAAGTACAATCAGAACACACAGAGGCATCGATTATACCAGTTCGTATGGGCACTAGACGATCAAAGATACAGCAAGATAAAGAGAGAGATCATGAATATAGATCCTATACCAACGGCAAGAAAAGCATACGGGTTAGTCCGAAGAGAATCGGTCAACGAGAAGCTGCTCAACCCAGAAGGAAAAGAATCGGGAATCGGATTAGGGCTCGCAATACACGACCGAAGTCGACCGCCTCAACACCTCCATCACCCATCCAGGAACCCAAACTACTCAAGGGACGAAGACAAAAGCAAATTGGTCTGCAGTCATTGTGGAGGCAAGAAGCATACCAGAGAAACATGTTTCCACATCCACGGGTTCCCGGAGTGGTGGGAGGAGATGAAAAAGGCGAGGCAAGCCCGGAACGCAGGACGAGCCGGAGGAGGCAGGGGAGGCGGAAGGGCCTCGGTCACCATAGCTCACGACCGCGACCTCAGGACCACCGACCGCGCCTCCTACGCCGACAATTCGACGGGTGGCAGCGGTGGCAGTGGTGTCTCCGGAAGCAGTAGTGGCGAGGTCCGAACCGGAGAAAAGTCACCAATCGCACCCTCAATCGCATCAGCTTCAATGGCTCGGACCTGGACTGAAGGTAATGTATCACCAATTGGTGACCGCACAGGCGAAATCGCCGGCAGGTGCAGTAATCGGAGGGACGAAGAAGGCATTAGGGTTCCCACAGGCGAGGCGGCTAGGGTTGCACAAAACCCAAATATACCAAATATACCAAACCTTTTGTCCAAACTACCAAATCACCCCACTACTTCCGGATTTACCGATTTCTCACCCCAAAGATATCCTAAATCCCACATGGACCCCCGAGCAGAAAATACCCCTCAAATTGACCCCAACAGTTGTCAAATATCGCACGCCTACCCCCATAAATGCATATATTCCCAGAACTCACCCCAAAGTGTACACTTCTTGCAAAATTACCCCCCAATTGCGAAAAATTTGCAGATTGCTCCCGCGAGGCCCGATATTCCTACCTATCAGCCAGCCATAGCCTGTCGTAACTCATTCGAAGCACTAGCCTATTCATCTACCTCAATTTCAGGACCCAAGGACACCCACTGGATTTTTGACTGTGGGGCGACCGATACAATCTCATTTGAAGCCTCCGACTTTGTTACCCTCACCACTTCAAAAAAATCCTATGTCCAAACTGCCAGTGGGGACCTAGCACAAGTTATGGGGGCAGGCACCATAAATATCTCGCCAACTCTACGCCTATCTAATTGCCTTTTTGTTCCGTCATTATCTCATAAATTGTTATCAATTAGTCATGTGACTAAGGAACTAAACTGCAAATTACTAACGCAGTCCCGATTTTGCTTATTACAGGATATCAGGACGGGGACGATAGTTGGGCGTGGCACTGAGCGAAGCGGACTGTACTATGTGGACGAGATAGCTCAACAGAGTGCTGCAATGATGCTGACTCCCGGACTGACTGACAGACAGGCTTGGCTTTGGCATCGTCGGTTAGGGCACCCATCCTTGGGATATTTTCATTTACTTTATCCTGAACTAGCTAGAACTCTGAACTCTTTTCATTGTGATACTTGTGTTTTGGCCAAAAACCATAGACATTCTTTTAAGTTAAACAATACAAGAGTCAAATCTCCTTTTGCATTAATACACTCGGATGTTTGGGGACCCGCTCCTATCACAGGGGGCCAAGGCTTTCGATATTTTGTGCTTTTTATAGATGACTATTCCCGTATGACTTGGATCTATTTTTTGAAAAATAAAAATGATGTGTTTGACAAGTTCGTAGATTTCTATAACCTTATTCACACTCAATATAAACATACCATTCAGACACTTAGATCCGATAATGGGGGGGAATTTGTCAACCAAAAAATGCAAGAATTTTTTAGAATAAAAGGGCTAGTCCACCAAACCACGTGTTCCTATAACCCGGAACAAAACGGGGTAGCCGAACGAAAAAATCGTTATATCCTGAAAATCACCCGAGCCCTCCTAATTGAATCCAAAGTACCCAAATCTTTTTGGCCAGAAGCCGTAGCCACAGCCGTTTACCTCATAAATCGCCTACCCACGGGCATTCTTAGCTTTAAGACCCCCTTAGACACCTTTTCCAAACACTTTGAAATACCATCCTCTTTGTCCCTCGAGCCCAGAATTTTCGGATGCTCTGTTTTTGTCCATATTCCTAAACATGAACGCACGAAATTTGATCCATGTGCCCTCAAGTGTGTCTTTATTGGCTATGGAAAAAACCAAAAGGGATACCGTTGTTATGACCCAAAAACCAGGAGAATACACACAACCATGAACTGTGATTTTGTGGAAGGGGAGTACTACTACCAATCTAGCGGTCAGGGGGAGACACAAACCTTAGACAATAGTCAAAATAGTGACCTCCTAGATTGGCTACCCGATATTCAAAACCACCACTTAGAGGAAGAATCACCAGGGGAACCACAGACAGGGGGAGAGTCCGAGCCAAGCCTTGTCACAGAGGTTGGTCCACCTGAGGAAGTTAGCAACACCGCCGGGCCGTCAAATCCAATAGTACAGAACGACGAGCAACGTGACATCATTCTACCGTCATCCCCGTCTTCGATTCCTGAGGTACATAGTTCCAATCTTGATAATATCCCTTTGGAATAAACTAACCTTGATAGGGGAAATGATGAAGAATGTGAAATCAGTGGCCAAAGAAGCCCATTGCCCCCGAGGAGAACAAGAGGGGTGCCTCCTCGACGGTACTCACCAGAATGGAAAGGAAGAAAGGCTAAATACGCTATATCCAACCTCACACAGAGTCACTTGTCAGAAATGGCATGGGCTTTTGAAACTGCTCTGTATGAGGAAGAAGACATTCCACAATCATTTGAAGAGGCAAGCAAACATAAACACTGGCGAGAAGCCATGAAGAAGGAAATCGATGCATTGGTGAAGAATGGTACATGGGAGAAATGTACACTACCAGAGGGAAAGAAGCCAGTTGGATGTCGATGGATATTCACCATAAAAAGACGAGCAGATGGTTCAATCGAGAGGTACAAGGCAAGACTTGTGGCAAAGGGATACACCCAAGTCTACGGAGTGGATTATGAAGAAACATTCTCACCAGTGGCAAAGATGGAAACCGTGCGGACACTATTATCCGTAGCGGCAAGCAGGGACTGGAATTTGCACCAGTTTGATGTGACCAAAGCCTTTCTCCATGGGGAACTAGAGCAGAACAAGGAAGTTTACATGGAAGTCCCACCAGGCTTCTCCGCTGAATTTGGAAAAGGAGAAGTGTGTCGATTACGAAAAACTCTATACGGCCTGAAACAGTCTCCACGAGTATGGTTCGGCAGATTTTGTCAAGCTATGTTCAAACACGGATTCAAGCAAAGTCACTCCGACCACACACTCTTCACGAAACGGAGAGGCGACAAGATAACATGTTTAATCATATATGTTGACGACATGATTATCACCGGAGACGATGTAGAAGAGATACAGAGGTTGAAGGAGAATTTGTTTAAGGAATTCGAGATGAAGGATCTTGGAGCACTAAAGTACTTCTTGGGGATAGAAGTGTTAAGGTCCAAACACGGAATATTCCTAAGACAGAAAAAATATGTCCTAGATCTGTTGGCTGAAACTGGTCTCCTTGAATGTAAACCGGCAGAAACTCCAATGGTTGCCAACCATGGTTTGAAACTAGAGGAAGGAGCAGAACTCGCAGACAAAGACAGGTACCAACGACTTGTCGGAAAACTCATCTATCTCTCTCATACGAGACCCGACATTGCATACGCCGTTGGCATTGTAAGTCAGTTCATGCACCAACCTCAGACTAATCACATGGAGGCTGCCTTGAGAATCGTGCGCTATTTGAAAGGGACTATAGGATATGGTGTATTCCTAGCCAAGAGGGAAGATTTGGAGATTGATGGCTACACCGATGCCGATTGGGCAAGTAATCCCGTGGATAGAAAATCTACAGGGGGATACTTTATGTTCATAGGAGGAAACCTGGTCTCCTGGAGAAGTAAGAAGCAGAAAGTGGTTGCTCTATCTAGCGCCGAGGCCGAGTTCCGAGGAATGAAAAGTGGCCTCATGGAAATCCTATGGCTAAGAAGACTACTCGCAGAACTTGGTTTTCCACCTACTCGAAAGAGTAAGTTGTACTGTGACAACAAGGCCGCCATCAGTATCTCAGAAAATCCAGTTCAACACGACAGAACTAAACATGTGGAAGTTGATCGACACTTCATCATGGAGAAGCTAGAAGGAGGCATCATTGAATTCCCGTTTGTCCGTTCAGAGGAACAACTGGCCGACATCCTGACCAAAGCTGTCCACCCAACTGTGTTCAAAGAAGTATTGTCCAAGTTAAGCATTGGAGATACCCTTGCTCAACTTGAGGGGGAGTGTCAAAGATCACAAATCAAAGAATTACCAAATATAGAAGCATGATTAGAGGAAAGGATATTAAATTGATATGGAATAAATATGTAGTACATAGTCTAGGAATAGATTGATCTATTACCTAATTTACATTGTACATCTTCCCTATATTATGAGGGAAGAGCCGAGAACATCACATATCAAAATATACAACAATCATATTCCTCTAAAAGCTCTCCTATTGCCTAGAATTGTAGTATGAATCGCCTATCTCTTGATTATCATCGTTAAGACTTCTCCTGATGTTCAGACTGCAACTGTGAGGGTAGCTCTTCAAAACCCATTTTATACTGATTGATTTCCCATCCCACACCTACTTATTATTCATAGGTTTTTTAATAATAAAACTTTTTCTAAATACCTATTTATGATATTATCAACCCGAACTCTTGCGGACCTGATTTAGTGGCGTAACAATCTAGCATAGCTAGATATTATTGACCACTATTTAAATTGTCATGAGTGAGAAACTCACATCTTTTATTAAATAATACCACTACCTAACTAATATCATATGTTCAATGTTACTCCTTCCGTCCCTTTGTTTCTGAAAATTTGTTACATTTCATTTTTGCAAAAAAAATAATAGGAGTAATAAATAGTTAAAGTGGAGAGAGTATAAAGTAAGAGAGATAATAATGTAGAGAATACTATCATCTACGTTACTCTCTTTCTTATTTTACTCTCTCTCCAATTTTATCTATTTATTATCATTTTTCTGAAACGAGTGCAGAAAATGAAATGTGACAAATTTTCAGGGACGAAGAGAGTAACAATTAATGAGACATTGGTACTTAGAAAGAAAAACCTATCTCATTGTAAGATTCGTTTAGTGCTCTATCACACCAGTGCTATTAGTTTTAGATATACACTATAATATTTCATGATAAATAGTCAAAGCCTATTTAAATTGTTAAATATTATTTTATTTTTACAATGTGTAAAATTTATTTTTAGAGATGAAATATTTGTAAAACAGAACAATTTTTTTATGCTCCATCCGTCCCAAGTTACTTGAGTCGTATTCAATTTTGGGTTGTTCCAAGTTATTTGAGTCATTTCTTCTTTTTTTTGCTTAAAAACAAAACATTTAATCTCACCTACTTTATTCTTTCTTTTATTTTACTCTGTCTTCTTTCTCTTACTTTATTTTATCCTCAACTTTTAACTCACTAAACACAATTTTCTTAAATCTCGTGTCGAAAAGAAACGCCTCAAATAACATGGAACGGAGGTAGTACTATTTAAGAAGCTCCAAGCATGTTTTACAATATACAATAATAAACATGTTTATCTGCAATTCGTGATTGACAAAATGTACCGATTAATTCGGAATGAGCGACCGAAAATGTTGTGATCCCATAATATGACCGGGTTTGAATTATATTAATGCTAAACTAAGTAACTAACCATTTCCAACTAAAATTCATCTCGGTCACAAACTCCTAGTGTAATAACCTAATTTACCAAAATGTAACTCAAATTAACACCAAAAATAACCACACAAATCTTCCTCTGAATCCAGGTTGCTATCTTGTCTCTTGATTTTGTATACTGAAAATTGAACCACGAATTTTTTTTCACCCCCTTTTTGTACTTCCCCATGTATGCAAAATGAATACTCCTATATATGCAAAATGAATGCTATGCAACTCTAAACAAAGGTAGACAAACTATTTATTGACCGTTTAGTCAAGTTGTATACTCCTATTTGATTGTGGGCTGATTGCTTGTGGTTGTTCGTTATTGTACTCTATGTAGTATTTAATGCAATGAATTTAATAATATAAATAAATGTTTAAATTAAAGTTTGATATCATGCTAGTCAAGATAGAGAGAACCACTGAATCACAAATTCTTTAATGTAAATGTCACGAAGCATAATAGATGGCATCATATGACAATTATATCATCCTATCCACTAGTCTTAATTGTCAAAGGCCATGCAATACTCAAAACAGTAAAATGGTTGAAGCCTTTTCGTCAATCAACCTCTCTCTCTCTCTCTCTCTAAATTGAAGGCAACAAAGAAAACGTTTGGCCCTGAGTAGACAATATCAATATAAAAAGGTCCACTGCCATTCCAACACACAAACAATGATCTTAACAGTAGTGCACATGTGGACCATATTAATTTCAAGGCCATTCCAAACAAACTTCAAAAGATTAGAGGCCCTCCCTATTCATTACATACATGTCCAAAACTCGAATCTTTCCTTCTTCTTTTTCGTTTTCAGAATAATCTTTCATTTCTCTTTCTTTTTTTTTCTGGTAAAGTATATTCCCAAGCAGGAGAGTGAGGAAGATACAAATATGATCAAAGAGCGTCCACTATTCTAACCAAAAACAAGAACCTAAGCTCCTCAGTGTTCTAACATCTAAACTTGTTCTTGTCCATCACCAAAAATTGATCAATTCTCTCCCCCGCCCACTTCCAAACCCACCGAAGTTCCACCATGAAAACACTTGCCGGTTTCATATGTAGCATGTTTACCAGTCGAATAACAGGCGCGTGCACGCAGTAGGAGCTCCGTCCGTCTTCTCTTCTCCCTTGTTCAAATGTCCTCGGCCCCCTCATTGTCCCAGCATATGTCTGTCCCAAATTTCCCTCTCCCTTGAGACTCACAGCTTCTTCTTCATCTTTCATTTTTTCTCAGACTGCCATGGATTTAAATTGTCATTTCCTGGTCAAGAAATCGTAAAATTTAACAATAAATTCACAACTCCCATTTATTATAATTTATGCAGTAAAACAAAGTCATATTTCTCAACCTAATATGGGATTGCAAAACCTATTTATAGTTTTTGTAGATACTTACCAGCAGGTTGTTTCTTCTCAGTAGGCTTCACCTGAACAGCAGCTGGAACGGAATGCGCGTAGGAAAAGCCAGCAGGCAAAAGGTTCCCAGCAGCCTGTGAGGCAAACTGCGGTGCATTGATTATTCCCTGGGAAGCCAATCCGCCACCCTTCGCATTAGCAGTGGCTGCTGCAATTGCTGTAGCTGGACCATTCGTGTTTGCACCACCCAATGTGACAGGAGTGCATAAAGATAAACTCCCAGCCGATGTCACCGGAGCACCCGGTGACTGCTGGTGTTGGTCTGTCTGTCTTCGTGGCATATAATATCCGCTGGCACTGGGTGTGGAAGAGCTTTTACTCGCAGAATGTTGAGATTGGGATTGTGTATATGGATTTGAGAAGTACAACTGTTGCTGCATTGTTTTAGGCATCTGTTGCTGAGACTGGTGTTGCATTTGAGGTTTCTGTACGCTGCCAGAAGAGGCTGAAGCAACATGAAGGTTTCCCAAAATTGATGGAGATTTCTGGTTAGAAACGGATGGTGGGTTCTTGGTTGGCTGTGTTGACAAGGACGAAGCATGACCCGTTCCCATTTTGTTATTCGTAGAAGCAGATGAAGTTGTTCTAGGGCTCCCACTGGCTCCTTTGGAAACGGAAGAGGTCGTCGGAGAGCCTACCATCATAGGGGAAGACGAAGTCTGGTTGTTGCTGGGATGTGCTTGACCTTGTGAGCCTGTTGATGGTTTCTGATTCCCTCCAAAGGATATTTGAGCATGCATCGGGGCTTGAGTCCGAGCATGCTGTTGGGGAAGGTTTTTTAGCGTGGTCGTAGTTACAGAAGGGGTTTGGGGGGTTGAAGTTCTACCAGGGCCTTTCCATTGAGGGGACTGAGATGGGCTGCTGCTGTTGCTCTTTACAAGATTTGTTGGGAAACCAGAGAGGCCACTCGGAAACTTCAAACCCATGGCTGAAGATGAATTGAAATGCTGCTGTCGACTAGCTGCATTTGCTGTCATGTGCTGCTGCAGACTAACTGAATTTGCTGTCATGTGCTGCTGCAGACTAACTGAATTTGCTACCATGTGTTGCTGCAATTGCTGCTGCAGCTGTTGGTGCTGCTGTTGCTGTTGTTGGTGCTGCTGTTGCTGTTGTTGGTGCTGCTGTTGCTGCTGCTGCTGCTGTTGCTGTTGTTGTAGCTGCTGTTGTAGCTGCTGCTGCTTGAGCAGCAGCGTTTGCTGTTGCTGAAGTTGAACTTGAATGCTGTGAGCATTCTGAACATTCACGGCATTAGAACGGGAGCTGCGAGATGCACCAGACGAAGCATTTAGAGACCGTGTGGAGCTCTCAATCACGTTGTTCGTCTGAATTGACGAAACATGCCCATCAGTCAAGTCCGACCTTGCAAATACAATGGATTGCTGCCCACCAACACCCATAGCCTTTCCCGTCAAGATCTTGCGTTCATCTTCTTCTGTGGAATTGGAATCTACACCGCTAGATTTAGCATCATCAGAGATTCGGATGTTCTTCTTTTGTGCAGCCTGAGCACCAGCCATCAACTGGATATTCTGTCGCGTGGCTTCTGAGGAGCTCTGAAACATTGCGTGATTCTGAGCCACAGATGTCATATCGATGCCTGGGCCACCACTAGTTCCATTGATAGTACCAAAACTCATCGCGAAACTATGACTTGCAGGCAATGACTCCGGTCCTGTCTTTGATACCGGCTGCAGCTGATGCCCTTTCTTGTCAGCATGATTACTATTCGCGCTGGTAGCACTAGCAGCGCCACCCCCAGCACCAGCCAAAGTGGCTGGATGAGTCATTAACCCAAAATTCTGTGGGTACATTGGCATCGCAAAATTCTGGCCATAGATATTCATCGAGGCTCGAGAACCGCGGCTGTCAGTCGTTGATGGGCTGTCTTCCCTACTGGGTTCGCCCTCAAGGTGTCTTGCCCGTGATTGGTGTACATACTGGCTGTGACTCTGTTGCAATTGTTGCTGGGATGGCTGGGAGGACTTCAGGGACGACATGTTTTGCAAGCTAGCAGTTCCAGAATCACTGGAGATGCCAGCACCAGTTTGCGTTCTTGGATGCTGGCCCTGCAAATGCTTCTGTGAATTCGAGGAACCACCACTCGATGGGCTTGCATTTTGGTGGGCTTGCATCAACTGTGACTGGATGGATGGTGGCTGAGCGTGCTGAAGTTGTGAAGGATGAATCATCTGTGAGGAATAGAATGAACCATTGAACAAAGGCAGCGCCTGGGCTGGTGTACCCCGGTAATTCGGGGGTCCCCCTACAGCAGCAGCCGGTATGGGAAACGGGTACCCGTTGTTCTGTAGGATCGCCAAATACTGTGTCTCATTAGAAGGCATATTCGGGTAGTTGAAACTCACTGCAGCTGCTGAAGTGGAATTCGTAACACCAGAGCCACCAGTGTTGGACGAAACCCCAGCAGCCGGAGATTTCGCACCACTAGGCCGTGGGGCAGCCGACTGCTGCTGGTTCAAGGGGAAGATGAAAGTAGGCCCCTGCTCAGCACCATACAAACACTCAACACCACTCCACCAGAATAGAGTTGCAGCAAAATTAGAGACGTAAAAGAAAACATACCAGTATATTACTAGGAGCAACGGGAGGCAACGCTTGCTGGATTAGAATCTGTTGCTTTCTCTGAGCAGAACCAGACGTACTGGCCGGCTGAGAACCCTTCTCTTTCCCAGCATGATTGGGGACGTTCTGGGCCTTATCCTGCGCACCTTTAACAGCAACATTGCCGTGCAACTCCAGCCCAGGTATGACGTTAAGATTGCAAGGCTTCGACCCAAATAAAGAAGCTGAGCCAGCAGGTCCAGGCCAGAAGGGGTTCATCTTCATGAACTGCTGGAGGTAATGTATGTTCCTAGCAATGTGGCAATGTGTAGCACAGCGTTTTGGCCGGGGCTGAGTGAACATCGGCTGCAAAAATTTCAACATAAATGATCACCAAAGATTCACCACAAAGGCCATCATCATTGCTCCATAACAAAACAAGTAGAAAAATAGTTTACCTGAATATGTGCAGGAGCAACTGGACCACCATCCATCGATACAACTCCTTGCAATGGGGCCATATATCTGCTGACAAAAACAATGAAACACCATCAAAACAGAACCAGCATAAAGATTTCAATGAAATCAAGCAAAAGCAATCATACCCCATCGGAGGAAGCCCACCAGGCCAGTTTCCCATGGACATTGGCAGCGGTAAAGAGCTTGTTGAATGACCTGAGTTCAGGAAACATACAAACCTCTCAGCATCAATCTACACACCCAAGGCACAAGGCCATATATTCACCATATAAAAAGAAAACCTACCAGATTTCTCTGTGGGCTTCAACGCTGACTGTGATTTGTTTGCTGCAGTAACTCCATCTCCGTGGCCAAGGTCCCTTTCAGACTTCTCCAAATCGAGATGCAAATCAACATTCCTCTCCTTTGATTCGGCTTCTTTTAGAAGCTTCTTTTCTTCATCCCTCCCGTTTCCACTTTTGCAATTTTCGTCGGCTGGATCTCTCAAATTCTGCAGATAAAAACATCAGAAGGCTGCCCATCAAAATCTAAGAATCCAAATAAAAACAGTAATCATCTATCAACGTACAGCATCAGTGACCTGAACAACCGGCTTCTGTTCCACTGGCGAATCCCTCAAATCGATCTTTGCTTCTTTTTCTGGAGAAGGTTTAGCTTGCGGCGGCGTCGCCTGAAACCACCGGACTCAAATTCCATTTAAGCAACAAAAACACAAGAAAACGGACTTCAAAAAAATCGTTTCTTCGCTCACCATCAGATCTATTTCAAATTTCTCTTCCTTCCCATTCTCCAACTCCATTGCCGTGGAATTGCTAAATTCAAAAATACCAAAGTTAGGGCAAATGATGAGAAAATCATTCCCCCAAGAAAATTAAACCCAAATTTCTGTACTCACATTTTAGTAGTCGCCGCCGCCGGTGAATCGCCGTTTTGGCTAACCTCCGCTCTCACCGCCGGAGAGTCTCTCTCTTTCGGCGACTTCATCTCTTCCTTGCTCTCCCTTAATTCTTCAGAGACATGCTTCATCTCCGACTCCACCTTCGGCGCAGCCGGCTCCACCGCCGCTTGCGTCTGTGGATCGACCAAATCGGCAGCCGCTTCGTACACATTTTCAGCTGCGGACCCCGATTTCTCCGTAGTTATTGATGAAATCTCGCTCTTCGGCGTCTGATCCGCTTCAAGCTTCGCCGGAACGGGGCTGCTCCGAACGCCGTGGCTCGAGTTTTCAGGTATCTGCCGCGGCCTCTTTCTCTTTGGAGCTGCAAAACGATAAGCGACATTTTTAGCTCTCTCAATCAGAGAAAATCTGAAACTGAATACGGCGTGATTGAACACTTACGGACGGCTGAAAGGGGCCCAGAATTGGCACCCAAATTGGGATTATTGGCCGAAGTAGAATTAGAAATCGGCGATGAATTATGCGATTTCACATCGCTGCTCAATCTGTTGATTTCTCTCGACTCCTCCTTCTTGGATGAAGGGGCTTGTGACTGAGTCATCAAGCCGTACAACACCTCGGCGATTTCAATCTCCAACTCTTCCGGATTCGAAGAGCTCGGCTTCGACGCAGCCGCCGCCGCCGCCGCCACTTTAGGCGGCTTCAGCTTCGGAGCGGAGTTGCTCACCGCCTGTTTCTGCAGATTGCAAAAGTTCAGGATTAAGAATCTTTGGAGTTTTAAAAAATTATTAACCGATTTCAGGCACTAACAAGCTTCTTTCTCATGGCATTGGAAGAAGAGGGTGATATAGGAGCCGCCGGCAAAGGCGTCGCTGGAGAGCTCCCGAGATTCGGTTCTCCACCTGAAACTCCGCCGCCGCTGTTGTTGTTGCTGCTGATTGAAATCCAATCGTGAGACCTTTTCGTGGATGCTTTACGAAAATGAAAAGAAATCAAAAGGTTTGACCTAAAAAAACATCGAGAATTAGGAATCGGAGAAATGAGGTGAGTTTTCCGTGTCTTACCGGAACGTGCCTTTCTAGGAACGGAGGCGCTGATCATTTCATCGCCGGATTTCCAAACCGGTGGCACTCTAGAAATCTTGGCCGCCGTTGAAGAAGTGGGAGGGAAGCTTTTTCTGTGCTGGAGATGGTGATGATTGCTGCTTACAGTGTTATTATTGCTGTTGTTGTTCTGTTGAGGTTGACTAAAACTACTAGTGCTATGGCTATGGCCGCCGTGATGGTGGTTTGGAGCGGAACCAACCGCCTGCGACAACAATCTCACGCCTCCAGCGGCGTTGTCTTCATCCTCGTCGTCTTCTTCATCATTGACGCTCTCTTCTGAAGTTTCGTCTCCACCTCTTCTCCTCTTGCTCCGGCTAGACCTTTCTCTCAAATCCCTTTCTCTATCCCTCTCCCTTTCCCTCTCTCTCTCCCTCTCCCTCTCCCTCTCTCGATCCCGATCCTTCTTCACTCGATCTCTTAACCTCACCGATTCCTGCAACTCCAGACCCGCATCTTCATCTGCAAACAGCAGCAAAAAAGGCTTGATTCGTTAGTATAAAAAATTGGGAGTCGGAGACAGATCTGTTGATGAGAAATGAGAAAAATCAACCTGGAGAGTCTCTGAGACTGTTAGTTCGGTGGCGGCGGCGATTGAAGCCATTGGAGCCGACGATACTAGCTCTTCTGGCTTCTCTGTTTCTGTCCATCACTGAAATTTCCCCCCTTTTGATGCAGAGTTTCAGCTTGACCCAGATGAATAAATCCAATCAGATATCTCATCAGAGGTGCCTATTGCATAATTCGCCGGAGAAGGAGATGAGACTCGCCGAGAAATCAAGATTCAGAATGAATCCGGCGGATAAAACAACAATCTTTTTTCTCCAAATGGACTCCTCCTCTTCCACAAAATCCCCTAATTCAGCTCTCTGTCTGTCTGTCTGTCTCTCTCTCTCTACCCCTATAAATGAAGCTTTTTTTAATCTCATCATCTATTCATTTGTTGGAAGGGGGTATTTCACATCTACAAAAGCCCTCGTGGAAACATCACATGAGGTTGCTTTGTCACACGAATTGATCTCAGTCGTTGAGATTGGTTTGATCGAACGCCCCAGAAAAGCCATATGCCAGCGTGGCGGTATTACGAACAGAACTACTACACCACTATGAAATCGAGAATCCCACCGCTACGTGTCGGTTTCTATCTTTGGATTCAAGCTTCCATATTTTCCGATTTTTAATATACGGTGGTCATTTTGCTTACGTCTCTAGCAAATTAAGAAAATCGCATGAATACAAAATTATACTACTAGTATTTAATCTCATTTCCTTTTTTATCGTTTTATCGTAATAGAATCTCTATATATTTTGGGAATATTACACACTCAAACTATGGTACACAAATATAGCAAAGTAAAAGGAAAACGACGATTATAAGGCCATCTACAACGTTGTTCCTATATTGTTCCTAAACCGTTCCTTAAACTACCATTTGCGGGGCTCACTGTACTTTTTTACTACATTCCTTAACTAAGGAACGGAACATGCAACCCTCCATTCCTTAACCGTTCCTTAAATTACTATTCATTCAATTTCATTTTTTTTTTCCAACTCAATTCAATTAAAAAAATACACTTTAATAAAAAACAAACACACTTTATTAAAAAACACACAACATTAAAAAAAATTACAACTTAAACTTAAAAAAATAAAAAACACATAATTAAAATCCTAAAAAAAATAAAAAACACAATAAAAAACACACAATTAAACGTGGGAAAATAAAAAAACTACTCCGCCGGCGAATCATCCTCCGGAGGCGGTCGAGGTTTAGGGGGAGTCGGAAGGCCAAGTTGTGCTGCCATAGCAACAATTTCGTTCCACCAGGCCGTGAATTGGGCGTACTAGAAGCGGGAAGTGTCCGCCATTGTGGCGGTTATGTACGCCACCATAAGTGTGTCCGAGCCTCCCCGCGAGCCCGATCCCGAGGTCGGCTGGCTTGATTCGCCTCGGCCCTTCCCGCTCTAGCCGCCTTCGCCGCCTTCGTCCCTTGCGGCCGACGGCGCCCACGGCTGGACCCCCCGTATTCGTCGGGCGTTGGATACCCCGTACCCCCAAACACATGCGGTTCACCCTCGCTGGCCTCACCGGTGTCACCAGACGAGTAGTTGCCGGTCGTCGTGTGCTTCGTGCGCTTTGAGGTTGAGCCCGAGCTCGAGCGGACACCGCCGCCCACCTTTCCTCGTCCTTGACGAGCTGCCAAATATCAATAAATTTGAACTGTAGACCGGTGTCCTGGTGGAAGGCGAGCAAAGCCGCCCTCAGAATGTCGGCGCCCGAAGCTCCGCTTTGGTATTGCGCCGCTTCGGCCGAGTAGATGCCGCAGAATTTTTTGACCTGTACGTCGACCCGGCGAAAGTGAGCACGGAGCATTGTATATTTCCGCTTCCGGGCCACTTTCGGCTTAGTCTGGTGGTAGACATCACGGACCTTTACCCAGAAGCACTTGGCGGCTTGTTGATTCCCGACGATGGGATCATACGAGACGGTGAGCCAGGCGTTGTACACCGCCTTTGTTTCTTCGTTGCTGTACGGATGCCGGCCCAGATCCTCTGGTTCATCCTCCTGTTCCTCCTCCTCCTCGGCCGCCTCAGACGCAGCCCTGGAGCTTCCACCGCCTCGGCCTCCTCCCTGGGTGGGTGCAACGGGGATATTGACAAACACAGATTTTGCATGTTTTTAAGGACTAGATTTGACTTGTTTTAAATGTCAATCATGCAAATTATGTTCTTAAATTGCATATGTTATACATTTGGTATTTTTGACGTGTTTGTTGATAAATGATAGAAAAAGATAGAAAAAGGTGTAAAAATGGCCAAAGTGCAGCAGCCTCTGTTCGAGCCCATTATGGAAGCGATTTTGAAGTCCAATCAGTGCCTACTAGATACTAGTCTCTTCGTCTTCTAAAGAACTTCGCGTGGATACCTTAAACATCTAAATCGGAGTTCTGTGGAGAAAGTTATGGCCATTTTACAAACATCGCGCAGTGCAGTCAAAATCTGGCGGAAATTAGGCGGAAATTCACGGAAGAAAAGAAATTATTATATTGTGAAGCCAAATCTCTCCTATTTCTTGTAGGGCACGAAATTTATCAAAAATAAACCTTTTTCAGCTTATAAATACCCATAACCTAAATTATAATCTTTATCTCAGAGCCTCCAATCCTTCTCCATCTCTACACCTCTTTCCATTCCATAATACACACATAATTCATCCATCTTCCATTGGAGCGGAGCTCTGCAGATCCAGGCAAGAGAAGACTGAAGATTGAAGATTCAACCTTGGGTTTTATCAATTTCTTTCATGTCTCGTACTTTAATTGTAGTTTTTACTTGTCTATGAGTAGAACATCTTTTGTAGAATTTTTGGTATAGATATTCGATTGATTTTCCTTGTTAGCTCTTGCAGTTAATTGATTTATCTGGTGCTTTCTGTGTTCAATTGATTAGCTACCTCTTGAATACATGTTAGAGTTAATTAGAGTACTCGGGAGACGAAATAATTGACTTGGAAAAAGGGATAATTCACACCTTAATTCAATAGAACTCGGGAGAGTTGAGGTTTTGAGTGAGGTCTTTGATCTTATATGCTTTTAGGAGTTAGGGGTTTAAGGGTTAGAAGGGGACTTCAATCCTATCACCTAATCTACAGGTTTCTCACCTCGGGAGGGGGTTTAATCTATAATTGTGATCGACTTAATAGCTCTGGAGACCGTAATTCAAGAAAGTCGATTGTGTTTTTGGATCCTAAAATTCTACATTCTTAAGCCTGCTTTGTATTATTTCTTTTTATGTTTTCCATTTTTTTCTTTATTTCTTTCAATCTAGTTTAGTTAATCAACCAAAAAAACACGTGTCTCTGGATAATATATGACGCTTAATATATGGTAGTCAGTTGCAATCTTATTCCCTGTGTTCGATATCCGGTACTGACCTTTAGCTATACTAGATCTACCCTGTATGCTTGCAGGTATTTTTAGTGCTAATAAATAGTGCATCAAGTTTTTGGCGCCGTTGCCGGGGACTATTATTGCTTTAAGCTGATATTGTAGAACGGTTGATAATACTAATTTGGAGTGTAATATTTTGTTTAGTTTTGTTTTAATTGTTTTTATTGTATTTGTTTTGCAAGGAGCACGAAACACAACAATGGATTACTCTGCGCTCCTATGGAAGATGCAATTATCTGCTACAACATTTGATATACTCCGTAGAGCGTGAGTGAGATATAAAATATGCTTGCTCTCTTGTTTTTATTATTTTTTTTGCTTTTAGTTTTCTCCTCCGTAGAGCTGAAGTTTTTCTCCATAGAGCTTAAGTTAAATAAAAAAAATAATAAAAAAATCTTTTCTTTAAACTTTTTTTCCTTTTCCGTTTGAATTTTTTTTTCCTTTTCTTTTTTTTTTCTTTTTCCTTTTGTTAAAACTTCTTATTCTTCGTATTTTTTTCAAGAAAATCTTTAAAAAAAAGTAGAAAAACTAGAACCTCCTTCCCCTTATTTTTATTTTATTTTATTTTCTCCACATAAATCACTCACACACACTTTAAATTCACATCACTTAAGCAAATTCTTTGTACTCTACCAATTATTCATGTGCTTAGCTCTCAATCGACACAAGGTACGTTCTCTTTTAATTTCTGAGCTTTGATCTTGAATTTTTTCCTTGAATGGCCTTGTTGTTGATTTATATATTGGAAGTTTGGATTGGAGTTTGATGGAGGTTGATGAATTTGTGAGTCTTGGATTTTTGGAATTAATTATTGTTGGGTGTGCTTGAGTATGTTGATCTTGTTGGATGAAAATTGAATATCACTTTTATTGATTGTTGATACACATAGTTCATGTTCATAGCATTGCGAGGCTATTTTATCTTGCATGAATTGTGTATATTTCTAGAGCTTAAATTTTTTTGCTTGATCTTAGTCTATTGTTGAAAATTTTTGCAATTAATTGGGAGATAGAGAATATTACAGGGGATGAAAAATGATCACGTTAAGGTACAAAAGGCATCCCACAGGAAGTCCCGAGAATGGGGGATAATTTATGAGCTTCAAAGAACGTCAAGCTAAAGACGTTAACCAAGCGCTTGTTGGGAGGCAACCCAACATCGGTATCTTTTTTTCATATTTATTTTGTTTTCTTAGTTTACTCACGTCCCTACCGACTCTACAAACTTATTCTTAACTTAGTTTTGAATAAGTTTGGGGGGATGAAGTGGTGGACCGTGAGTTTAGTTGTTTTTGCTTATTTTTGTTAGTTTTTTTTTAATAATCCCGAGGTGAATCTTGTCACGGGCATAACATAGAAAATTTAGAAATACTTATGTTTAGGAACATCAGACCGAGTTGCCTATGATAAAAATTTCGTTTATGTGTTGGTTGAGTTGACTTGATGCACTGATTTGAAGGTTTAGTGAAAATGTGCATAAATAATGAATTGCTTGTTTGCCTTGAATCATGCTTATACCTTGTGAGACTTGAGCCATAAATTTCTTTCTTGTGTGATCTATCTATGTTCATGTATTTGTTTCTAGAACTTGCTCCTAGTCTGCCTAAGTTTACATAGTGTTTAAATGATAAAAGAGGACGTTAGGCCATCCTTCTTAGCTACTTTATATATCTAAATTTATGACCTTATTCAAAATATTTTTCCCTAGCTAGCCACTTTGAGCCTTTAAAGCCTTTTTCGTTGGAAGCTAAATAAGGGGGAATATCCATACGCTCTTTGGAGAAAGTTAGTTCATATCTTATGAAAAGAGTTGGAGAGATAAGGTAGAAAGAAAAATAGTGTGCTTACTTGTGAAAAGTGCATAGACATTTGTGGTTTGAATGAGATATTTGGTTGTGCATAAAAGAAAAAAAAAGAAAGGATGTACAAAAGAAAAAAAATGAAAAGAAAAAAAAATCAAAGGAATTTGGGAAGTGAGAAGAAATTTAGACAAAATCTAGAATTTACTGAGATTCGAATTGTTGGTGCAGTGCTATGTTTGATGTAGTAGAAATTGATCACTTTTGCTATGTTTGGGATTAGTTACTTTTTAGCCATATTTCCTCACCTTACCAAAGAGCCTACATTATAACCGAAAATAAAGACCTTTCGGATTTTTTATTTTAATTACATAAAGTAGAGGAAGGATTAGACATCGAGCAAGCCTATGGTAAACTTTGCATGTTGCATGATCTGAGAGCATATATTCTTTACCTTATACACTTTGAGAGTGAGTGATAAACACATTCTAAACACTTGTGAGCGCATGTACTTCAAGGTGATCAACGAGCTAGTAATGAAAATGCACTAATAAGCTTTGCTTAATTTGATTTATACTCTTGTCAAACTCTTCATTTCTTGTTACAATTTTTGAGGCAACTATGAAGTCTAGTACTAAGCATCCGTGTTTCTTTAGTAGTTTTTCTCTTGTTTTGTTTGAGGACAAACAAATAATTAAGTTTGGGGGAGTTGACAAACACAGATTTTGCATGTTTTTAAGGACTAGATTTGACTTGTTTTAAATGTCAATCATGCAAATTATGTTCTTAGATTGCATATGTTATACATTTGGTATTTTTGACGTGTTTGTTGATAAATGATAGAAAAAGATAGAAAAAGGTGTAAAAATGGCCAAAGTGCAGCAGCCTCTGTTCGAGCCCATTATGGAAGCGATTTTGAAGTCCAATCAGTGCCTACTAGATACTAGTCTCTTCGTCTTCTAAAGAACTTCGCGTGGATACCTTAAACATCTAAATCGGAGTTCTGTGGAGAAGTTATGGCCATTTTACAAACATCGCGCAGTGCAGTCAAAATCTGGCTGAAATTAGGCGGAAATTCACGGAAGAAAAGAAATTATTATATTGTGAAGCCAAATCTCTCCTATTTCTTGTAGGGCACGAAATTTATCAAAAATAAACCTTTTTCAGCTTATAAATACCCATAACCTAAATTATAATCTTTATCTCAGAGCCTCCAATCCTTCTCCATCTCTACACCTCTTTCCATTCCATAATACACACATAATTCATCCATCTTCCATTGGAGCGGAGCTCTGCAGATCCAGGCAAGAGAAGACTGAAGATTGAAGATTCAACCTTGGGTTTTATCAATTTCTTTCATGTCTCGTACTTTAATTGTAGTTTTTACTTGTCTATGAGTAGAACATCTTTTGTAGAATTTTTGGTATAGATATTCGATTGATTTTCCTTGTTAGCTCTTGCAGTTAATTGATTTATCTGGTGCTTTCTGTGTTCAATTGATTAGCTACCTCTTGAATACATGTTAGAGTTAATTAGAGTACTCGGGAGACGAAATAATTGACTTGGAAAAAGGGATAATTCACACCTTAATTCAATAGAACTCGGGAGGTTGAGGTTTTGAGTGAGGTCTTTGATCTTATATGCTTTTAGGAGTTAGGGGTTTAAGGGTTAGAAGGGGACTTCAATCCTATCACCTAATCTACAGGTTTCTCACCTCGGGAGGGGGTTTAATCTATAATTGTGATCGACTTAATAGCTCTGGAGACCGTAATTCAAGAAAGTCGATTGTGTTTTTGGATCCTAAAATTCTACATTCTTAAGCCTGCTTTGTATTATTTCTTTTTATGTTTTCCATTTTTTTCTTTATTTCTTTCAATCTAGTTTAATTAATCAACCAAAAAATCACGTGTCTCTGGATAGTATATGACGCTTAATATATGGTAGTCAGTTGCAATCTTATTCCCTGTGTTCGATATCCGGTACTGACCTTTAGCTATACTAGATCTACCCTGTATGCTTGCAGGTATTTTTAGTGCTAATAAATAGTGTATCAGATATCCTCCCGAATCTGGGACAATCCCTGAGAAGGCCGCGAGGCGGCGGGTCGAGCGTATGCATCCACATCGAAAGTGGGTGGTTGGTACCCACCCAGCGTCGCCGACCTGGGTGCCCGGCGTCGACGAACTGGAACCACCAAGTGTGTTGTACATGGTCTCCCAATCGCCGAACGCGTTGAGATCCCACCCACCGGAGCCGCCACCGCCGTAGTTGCCGTCGCCGGACATTTTGTGAAGAGATTGAATATGAAAATTGGAGAGGAAATGAAGTTGATTTAGGAAGAATAGATGTTTAGTTGTGTGTGAAATGAGGATGAATTATGAGTATTTATAGAATACTGTATAAAAAAACGGTAATATTACCGTTAAAAAAATTTATTAAATCAAATTTTTTTAAAAAAAATAATTATTGCGTCAGCACGTGACGTCGCCCGGCGAGTGGGCGTCACGCACGAAGCGGGGAGAGCCACGTCGCCGAAGCGCGTGGCGGCACGGACCGTGCCGCGGGTCGAGCCGTCGGCACCCGGCACGGCTTGGAAACGGCTCCTCGACGACACCATGCACCGCAACGCGTTCCGCTGCGAAGTCGTTCCGGCGGAACGGCCCGCGGAACGCCGGCGGCCCGCGTTGCGGGTGCTCTAAGAAATCTCGGTGTGACCAAATATCGGTAAAAGCCACGGTCAAATTTCACTATTTTTCGGTTTCACATAAACAAAATCTTTTTGAATTCAATACAAAATCATTTCCACTAAAAGAATAAAATTGAAGGTCCCACGAATTACGGGTAGGTGTAAATAAAATTTAAAACCCTTCGTCCAAATAAAAATAAAGCATTTCCCATTTTTAGAATCAGATTTCAAGATTTAGGTGTAATTAATTAGTTGGGGTTGAACACTTTTTCGCATAAGTGACAGGTGGGCCCAATTCTTTTAGAGCATCCCCAATGGCGGCGAGCGGTCCGGCAAGCCGATTTCCGGCGCTCGCCCGTCCGCTCGCCGAACCATTGAAACCGGCGAGCGCCATTTCGGCGAAAAAATCGGCGAGCTCTGGCCGATTCGCGAGCACTCGCCGGTCTGCTTGTCGCCATTGCAGGCTCAGGACCGTCGAGCAATCGGCGAGCGAATTTTATGTTTTTTTTTAATTTCGAAACACTATATATACCCGATTTGCACGTCATTTTCATTCGCACCATTTGTTTTAACGAGTACTCTCTCTACCTTAATTTCTGTACAAGATCAACAACGGGAAATGAGCAACGTTGGTGGTAGTAGTGGTGGGGATGATGTGGAGTACGATCGTCGAATGAACGAAGCGTTAGAGGCCTATACGAACCGTGAGATTGATCGGCTGCTGCAGAGGGCCTTGCAGCCGGCGGTACCTCGACCTCGACCACGACCAGTTGTCCACCACCGAACAATGATTGAACGTGATCACGTAGTTGCACATCAGCGCCTATACGCAGACTACTCACAGGAGCCGCGGTTCAACGACAACCATTTCAGGCGCCGTTTTAGGATGAGCAGAGCCCTGTTTATGCGTATTGTTAACGCCTTGGAGCAGCGATATCTGTATTTCCACTTCAGGCACTATGCGGCTGGCATACCCGGCCACACACCTATTCAAAAGTGCACTGCGGCAATCAAGCAGTTGTCCTACGGAGGCGCGGGAGACATGTGGGACGAGTACCTCCACATCGGTGAGTCGACTGCCCTTGAATGTATGAAGTATTTCTGTCAGGGCGTGATTGAAATTTTCCGTGATCAGTACCTTCGAAGCCCTACTCGCGAAGACTGTCAGTATCTGATGCAGATGCACGGGGAGAAGCATGGGTTCCCGGGTATGTTAGGCAGCATAGATTGTATGCCTTGGGAGTGGAAGAACTGTCCCGCTGCCTGGAAGGGGTTATACACGACCGGCTACAAGGGAAAGAATCCCACGATGATCCTGGAGGCCGTTGCTGACTACCGGCGATGGATTTGGCATGCCTATTTTGGGATAGCCGGGTCGAACAACGACCTCAACGTCCTCAACTCGTCGCCCCTTTTCAACGAGCAGTGCCAGGGCGTCGGTCCGGCCATCAGTTTTGTCGCCAACGGGACCCAGCATGATATGGGCTACTACTTGGCGGATGGGATATACCCTAGGTGGCTCGTCTTTGTGAAGACGATCAGATGCGCATCGGATGAGAGGAAGGCCTACTTTGAGGAACGCCAGGAGTCGGCGTGCAAGGACGTGGAGCGCGCATTTGGTGTGCTCCAGCCTCGATGGGCGGCAATTAGGGGTCCAACGCGTTTGTGGCATATCGACTGCATTGCTGATATAATGTACACATGTAGTATTATCATGCACAATATGATTGTCGAAGATGAAGGTGTACGACTGACCAGTTTGGCCAACGACGATAATGAAGCCGGTCGAAGCCACGGCATAGCCGCCCCCAACGTACGAAATGGGGTCCCGCATGATGAAGCCGGCCTCCTCCAAGCACATGCCGACATGCGCCAAACGGATGCTCATATTCGACTCCAAAAGGATTTAATTGAAGAGTTGTGGGCGCGGAGGATTGCACGGCGCTAGTTTTTTTTAATTATGTAATTTTTTTAAATGCACTTTTTTTAAAATTTAAATAAAATAATTGGATTTTCTTGTATCTGTGTCGTAAATTTAATTCCGTATTTTGTGTGATTGTCAATTATTTGTTTTATATGGGTGATGTGGCTAGGCTATTGCTGGGCTATTTGCTTGTCCTAATGACGTGGCAGGAGGAATTTTAGTGCTGATAATGCTGCAGAAGGAGTTTGTGGCTGGGCTATTGCTGGGAGAAAGCCATTGGAGATGTTCTTAGGGCACCCACAATGGGGCGCCCGATGGCACGCCTGATGGCGTCCATCGTCCTCGGGCACGGACGATGGCACCATTGTGGGTGCCTGCCATCGGGCGCGCCCGATGCTCACGGCCGATACATCGTCCGCGGCGTATAGCTCGGACGATAGGCTATCGTCCGCGTCATTGTGAGAGCGGCGGACGATGTCGCTGACGATAGGCTATCGTCCGCCCCATTATGGGCTCCGCGGACGATGACACGCGGTTTGGTTTTTTTATAAATACCCTTCATTTGTAACATTTCATTTCGCGATTCCACTCTCGAAACTCGCATTTTTTATTACTACGAAATGGATTCATCAAGTCCCAACAGTCCGATGTTCAGTGGTGAGGCGGGTTGGCCGGGTACAGAACCTGACGAATATCGTTCATTCGCCGCCAACACGCAGTACGATCCCGAATTCAGCACGGAATCGTACGATTTGTCTGACATGGAGCCGTCACCAAACCGACCCGTCGCCCCCTCCCGCTGCGCCGCCGCCGAGGCCGCTCCATCCGCCCCCCGCCAAAAAGAAGCGGAACCGGCAGCGCGCGTACAAGTTGCCACCTCCGGAAGTATGTGAAGAGTACGCCCCCAACCGTACAAACTACGCTCCGGATGAAACCCTCATATTGGCGAGGTGTTGGGTGGATATATCGGAGGACCCGATATTCGCGAACAACCAGAGGCAGATCGCGTACTGGGAGCGCATTGCCGATCGCTACAATGAGGCTAAGCCGCCGAGAGCGTACAAGCGCCAACGGGAGCAGCTCCGCAAGCACTGGGACCAGGTGAAGAAGCAAATCAACCTGTTCTCGGCGGAGTACGAGAAGTGCGAGCGGGGGCAGGGGAGCGGCGAGAGCTTGAGAGACGTGCGCTCCAAAGCGCTGTTGTCGTACCAGTCCCTGTACGGCGAGTTCAAGCACGAGGCCATCTGGGCTCTCTTGAGGGACAAACAGAAGTTCCAAGGCGGGATTGTGCACATCGGGGCGGTAAAGAGGACGAAGACCACCGAATCTGGTGGTTACACGAGCAGCGACAGCGGTAATCGTCCGGTTGACCTCAATCGGACGTACATGGAGGAAGATAGTTCCGGCACACCGATGTCCTCCCGGCGTCCCATAGGCGTCAAGGCTGCGAAGGCCAAGGGGAAGGAGCCGACGACATCATCCTCGACCGCCGCAACCCCATCGCCGTTCCCGATCCCGACCCCGACCCCGACGACCGCCGCGTACGACCAGTTGGCAACAGCCTCGATGGCGAGGACGATGTTGCAGACGCACAAGGCCCTCAAGAAGTGTACGGACCCCGAAGAGCCGAATATCTCTGGCCGTTGATCGATGAGCTGTGTCGAAAGTTGGGAATTGCGTAGATTAGCCGGTTTTTTGTGTAAATTTGAATCGTGTAACTTGTTTTTTAATCAATCTTCGCCGGTTTTTAGTTACTTGTTCTTTTTTTTGTTAATTTTCATTTGCACACTATATTTGAAAACATTTAAATTATTTAAACAAAACAATAGTACAACTGATGACGTGGCGCGCTATAGGGCGCCCCATGTAGGTGGAGGGCTAGGAGGATAAAACTGATGACGTGGCGCACCATAGCGCCTTAGGGCGCCCCACTGCTAATGCTCTCAGTTGAAGTTGGATGTGCGAAATATATATTAAATATGTCCTAGCTGGCAGATAGTGGAGGGGCTGGAACGGATCTGGGCCGTCCGAGTTTTTTTAGGTGATCGGACAGCGGAGAATTAAGACTGGAAAAATATAACTGAAGTCGCGGTCACGGAACTACCGAGGAGTGAGTGGGCCCACCGGTTTGTCTTTCTTTTTTTTATATTTTGATTACTCATAATTAATTATATTACACCAGTATTTATTTTATTTTATCTAACTTAACTCTTATGCTTAACTAATTGTCACGTTGCGGTGGAAAAATTGGAAAATGTTTATAAGGAGTCCCACTAAAGTCTAAAAATACGCTCATTCAATGTGCCACCGCCGCTTCCTTGCTCCTAGTCATTATGAAAATATTACTAATATTGTTTGATAAGTACTATTAAGAAATTTTTGCCACTTTAAGATGGGATTTCACTCCATTAGTATAAAGCCTGGAGATGTTTTCAAATATACGCAGAATAAATACTAGTACATGTTATTTTTAATGCGTACTTGTGTAGTGCATAAAAAATATACCCATGCAATCAACTCTTCCTACTTTTATGTTGTGATTATTCTCTGATCAAATTCCTTAGATACTATTTTGATCGGTGTTTAGTGTATATAGTCAATTGTATGAATGCATGCATATTTGAATGCGGACACTTTTGTCTAACAAATAGTGTTTCCGGATATATGATTGGACATAATCCATTAACTCTCTACTATTCAATTAATCATTTATAGTATTACAAATCCACTTAAATGGCCAAATACTATATGGTTCGATCTTTGCAAAAAAATTACAGTATCATAACTGTTGCATTGCTATAAAATCAAAGGTAGCTTTTTCGTATGACAAAAGGGAACTTAAGTAACAATACTAATTTACTTAGTTGTTTCCTATATTAGAGTATAGATGAACTCGTGCTGTGACTATGCAAGTGTTGTTATGTGTCATAATTAATTAAGATTTAAAATTTGTATTGAAATTTTATTTGGAATATGAGAATAATGAAATTTAGCCAATCCCGTTACTTAAAAAATTAGTTACTTACTAAACTATGCAATTTGTCTTGGAGTATTTTGAAGAATATGTGGGGTTCTTTGCGAATCTTTTATTTTAGCTACTTAATAAATGTATCTCGAAAGCGATGCATTACTTTATTCATAAGTGGTTGTAATATAATATGACCATAATTAAATAATGGAGGTTGGAAGCAATCCACAGAAGAGTAGATGATAGTACTCCCTTGTGCATGTAGGAGTTACATGACGATATTATAATTTTGTTACTTGCAATTGTTAGGAGTATTTGTTATTTCTACCATTTATAATCACTAATTTCATCGACTTGGAATTTATATTATTTTGTTATTTCGATCATTTATAATCTTATTCATTGTTCTGTTTAATTATTTATTGGGTGTTTGTTTGTGTTAACATGCCCAATAGGTCATTCTCAAATTAATTACAAGAATATGAGTTTTGCACAAGCTTGTAGTATATAAAATAACATCTTTTGATGCTCAAACAATGTTGTTTAAAGCAAGTTTTTTACCTATTTTTTTGCATATTTTTCTTTTCACTTTTTAATTTTATTATTTTAATGAACATTATTATTCTGAGCATCATTAAGACATTATTTTGTACACTAATGAGACAATTGTGAAAAATTAAAATTATGTAATTTGATACTTAATTTTTAAAGTATATAAAATGGGTCAAATATTGTGATTTAACCGACTATTATAGCATCCACATCTCATTGTGGAGATATACAATAGCATTTTAACAATCCAAGTGCTATCTCCATTACTCGCATCTTTGTGCATACAAGGCCCTTAAATATTAAACACTTCACACTCTCTTATTTAGATTTTTGTATTTTTATAATTCTGATTAAATATGGCATATATTATGTAAATATTAATTTTTCATTATTAAAACTTTAAATTACTTAACTTTTAAAAAAATCTGATAATCACATAATCTTTAAAAAATAAAAAATTTACATAATTCAAAAATAATCACAAACTTTAAACCAAATTAGGTAAATTAAGTCGAGAGTGTATCAATAAAAACAAATTTATTGCTTAATCTACTCATCGTTGATACCTAACAATCTTTAGATATGACAAATGATATAGTCGTATTTTACATAGTTTGGGGTTTGATTTAGTATGTTTACTTGGCTTCAGAGTGTCCACTATGGTATAGCCGCGGCCATAGTCCCGCCGGGGCGATCTCGGGGCGGTTATAGTGGAGGTGACGCCCGCCCCCGGGGCGGACGAGGAGTGTGGGCGCGGTAGGTGGCGGACGGGCATGCGGCGACTCCGGGGCGAGGACGCGGCGACTCCGCGGCGGATAGGCGTGGCTCCTATAGTGGAGCGGTGTCCGGCGCGGCGGTAGGGGGCGAAATTTTTTTTTTTATTCAATTTAATTCATCTATAAATACATCTCATTCCATTCATTATTTTCACACCATTCCAACTCTTCATCACTCAAAATTTCTCTCACTAGAAATATGATAATAGAAGATGACGGATTTGCGGCAGAGCGCTGGGCACCGGAAGAGGGCGCAAGTACAAGTCACGGTGTTGCCTCCGCGCCTATCCAGATGGGCGTACCACGGAGCAATGAATTGATCCAACGTTTCGCTGATATGCGCAAGACCACATCACATACCACACTCCAAGCCGATTTGATTGAAGAAGTGTGGGCACGTAGGGGAGGTGGCGGCGCAGTGTGAACACCTTTGTGATTTGCACTAGATTAAATTTTCGTTGTGAGTATAATTTTTCCTGTACTTTAATACTACGAAAATTTGTACTTTAATTTTAATTTTAATTTCTTCACTATAGTAGTTTTCTTCTAATTACGTATAGTCCGATAAATTTATTCATAATTGCTTGAAACATTAAAATAAAAATTTTGGGGCTATTGGTGTCCACCATAGTGGCGGAAGCAAAAATTTGGGGCTGTGGATAAAAAAATTGGGGCTATGGACAAAAACTGAGGCAGGGCTATTTGGGTGTCCGCTTTATAGTAGACACCCTTAGGACTTGTTTTTCTTGATTTTGTCTAACTTCCCATCAATTGCTTTTTATGATGAGTTTGTTGAGTTTTAAAAGAAGAGGAGATAAAAAAGATGAATTCAAATCAGTCTCTAAAGGAAAACATTGTTTTCAGTTTTAACTTTGTGTGGGTATCTGATACGAGTAGTCCTTTAGTTTAGATATATTTTATCTTCCATATCTTTTGTTTAGTTATCTTTTGATTCCTAGTATCTTTTCGTATCTTGTTTTCTTGTTCCCTAAGCTAGTATTCTAGTATTATAAATAGGGCTAGGTTGTTATCATTTTATTCATTCAACGAATATATTATTTTCCACAAACTTGTCCTGAGTAACAAGAATATCATATTTCATTTCCAATTTGTTGTTCATCGGAGAACGTCCGTAATCAGCAATTCGTGAGCTTTCCTTCGAGCACGTCGAAGGTTCGATCACCTTATCTCTCCGAGAAGTTAGCCATCCGGCCTCGTTACGGAGAACGTCCGTAACAACTGGTGCTTTCATCCAGAGCTCATCCTCCATCTTCGTTCATCCCTATTTCTCCAAATAAATCACAAATATTTCTTACCGCGCTTGCGGCTGAGAGTGACAACTGTGTATCTCATCGATCAATCGAAACCGCTTTCACTTCCGCGGCAGAGCGTCGAGATCTTTGCAACTACACCGGAGATACCGTATATCTCATCATGTCACGCAACTACACCGGAGTCGGACTGAGGGATCAAATCTGCATGCCGCCGAGTACAGATTACATTCGAGACATAGTGATACCTCCGTTAAAAGGCTCGACGCCACAAGAATTGATCGGCGATCCGTCGCATCGCTTGTCGGCGAACAACCGCCACCGCGATGGCCAACCGCGGCGGCCACTGCGCGATAATCCAAAGGCCAGAAATCCGCCGTGCGACGTTACAGGAACAACCGCGATTTCCTCCACCGGTTTGGAGAAGATCTTAGCGCGATTTGACAGAATGGAACGCAGGCTGGAGAAGTTGGAAGTGCCCGAACATGATCCACACTATTTCTCGGATGAAATTGATGACGAAGGGTATCACTCCCCGCGCGACGCTTGGGCGGCAGACGATGATGTCCACCGGCCTTTCATCCACGGACGACGAGACCGTGGTGGGGATATCTGTCATCGACGAGGCGCTGCCTGCGCATTACATTGGCGCGACGACCGTCTTCCGCAGCAGAACGTTCATCGGGCGCCGTACCGCGATCGCCCCGAGCCTCGCCACCGCACGTGCTGGGACAGGCCGCAGGATCGATACCTGGGGATGGACGAGTCCGAACAACAACACTATGTGGACTTCTATTCTGGATCGAGGCGTCGCCGGACTTCTTGGGATCAGCCCTCCCGAACATCTGGTTGTCGTGTGGGAGAGATTCGCGCTCCTCCGCTGCCGAAACCACCGCCACAGCCGGTACCAGAGCCAGAACTGTTCTATGGCCCGACGCATCGTGGGACATCGGACACTCCCGCATCAAAACACACGACGCGCCCCTCTTTCGGCCCCCGGGGCTTTCTTCACGCTGATTCAGACGTGCCGTCACGATTCCCACCTAGCGCGTATACTGGCCAGCAGCGAGAGCAGTCCCAAACCCGGAACCGGCACCTGCACCCCACGTTCCCAAGCCCCCGTACCCCCGCACATCCACAGCACGTGCTCGACCAACAACCACAGCCAAGTCACCGCCGCGCAGCGCCACCGGCCCCTGTTGCTGCGCCGCCCCCGCCGCTGCACATGGATCAGCAACGATCGCCATCCTGCGGCCATCCTACGACTCGCCTCCGTCAAGCTGAGGCCTGCCTCGAATTGTCCGCTACTGTGAAGCAGCCCCTGCTCCAACGCCCGCCCTCCTACCTGCGTTCCCCGAGCCTCCACTCCGCTACGAAGCTTGTTTCTTGTGAAGAGAAATACGTGGGAATTGAGGGTGATGCAAAAGTGTTGAATCAAGTTGACTTGCGGCTCAATGAGAAGAAATTAGTAGATGATGAAGTACGAGCTATAGAGGTGGATAAAATTGATGACGATGATGGTCTTCATGATTCAAGTAAAAGGAATGAGGAAGAGGCATATGAAGAGGAGGACGATTCCACAGAGGAAGTGCTGAAGGTCATTGCCTCATTCCCCCCTGTTGTTCAAGTGCAATCCAAATCTATTGTTGAGAATTGTTGGGGCAAGAAAGGAGATAGTGCCTACACCGGTTGGTGCATAATTATTGGTGTATGTGTGGATTTGAGTATCAGTGATGTTACAAGTATGAGTCATCGATCAACATCGCTCGATACCGATGCAAGGTTGATCCCTCCGCGCAATGACATGCTGGATTCGAACATTCTCGGAGGCGTGGACAAGCTTGTCGTTGTGGCGTGGAATTTTGCCGACCACATTGGGTCTCCTATGTTGATTTTTTATGGCTGTGATGAAGAGAGACGTTCAGCTGTTCGTTGGGCGTTTGATCCAGGAGGAGATACCTCGCCAAAGCTTCTGCGTTCGACTCTCGCCCTTGCTTCGTGGTTCCCACCTTGAGGACAAGGTGGATTTTAACCGCGGGGGAGTTGATACGAGTAGTCCTTTAGTTTAGATATATTTTATTTTCCATATCTTTTGTTTAGTTATCTTTTGATTCCTAGTATCTTTTCGTATCTTGTTTTCTTGTTCCCTAAGCTAGTATTCTAGTATTATAAATAGGGCTAGGTTGTTATCATTTTATTCATTCAACGAATATATTATTTTCCACAAACTTGTCCTGAGTAACAAGAATATCATATTTCGTTTCCAAATTGTTGTTCATCGGAGAACGTCCGTAATCAGCAATTCGTGAGCTTTCCTTCGAGCACGTCGAAGGTTCGATCACCTTATCTCTCCGAGAAGTTAGCCATCCGGCCTCGTTACGGAGAACGTCCGTAACAGTATCTAACAAGTCTTAATTGGAGTCCAGTAAAGAAATTATGATTGTTTTACTAATATTTCATAGTCCAATCATAAGTGACGAGTTTTTGGCATAAATTCAAGATTTTCAAAATATACATGCCTTTTGAAACCAAATCTCTTCCATACTGGAGTTTATGCCTTATAAGATTCAAAACTTATTAAATCTTAACCCCCTCCACCCCTAATAATTTAGGCATGTCAAAATGGATAGCGGGTATTGGATACCCGATATCCAAATCCGAAAAAATCAGGTAATTGGATACCTGATATCCGATTTTTCGGGTTTTGGATCGGGATCGGGTAGTGAGAATTTTGGATTATCGAATATCGGGTTATCTGATAGCCGATCAGGTATACCCGAATTACTCGATTTTTTAATTAATATATTATGTTTTCATTATAAGTAAATGTAATTTTCTTTCTTAATTACATATAACTTAATAGTTAACGTATAGGATTAGGGTATACCCAAAAATTCACAGCTCCTCACTCCCCTCTCCTACTCTCTCGTTGCGCCTCCCTCCGCCGCCGCGGCGTTGGCCGTCTCCTCTCAGTAGTCTCTCCCTCACCTCTCCCCCGCCGTCCTCCCTTTCTTCCACCCTCTACTGCCCAGTCTCTCAATCTCCTCTCGGAATAGTAGTAGTCCCGTCACTGCCTTAGAGCACCGGCAACGCATCTCGCGGGTGTCTCTTATCTTGTCCCCCCGAGACGAGACAGACGCGGGACGCGTTGCAGCGTCCCGTCTCGTCACCATCCCCCCGAGACGCCCGTCCCACCGAGACAGATGGCGAGCCGTCTCGCCACGCGCCCGCGTGACGTGGCGCGCGTTGGCGCTAGGCGTGACGCCCATTCGCCGGCCCGTGAGTGGGCTTCGTCACGCTGATGCAATAAATTATTTTTTTAAATCGAATTTAATAAAAAAATAAATAAAAATTCAAACGGTAATGTTATCGTTTTAGACCGTTTTTTATTTTTTTACTTTATAAATACTCATATTTCATCCTCATTATACACACAAATATACATCTATTATTCCCAAATCATCTTCATTTCCTCTTCAATTTTATCTAACCTCTCCAATTTTCATCACAAAATGTCTGGCGACGGAAACTCTGGCGGTGGCGGCTCCGGCGGGTTTGACATCAACGCGTTTGGCGACTGGGGGCATGTACAATGTATTGGGTGGTTCGGGTTCCGGTTCGTCGACGCCGGGCACCCAAGGCTCGTCGACGCCGGCGGGGTACCAACCACCCCATTTTGATGTGGATGCATACGTCCGTCCCTCCGGCCCGAGGTATTAGCAGGGATTATCCAAAATTAGGAAGGATTATCCGGATGAACCCACTCCGGAAGGAGGACGAGGTAGTGGAAGCTACAGGGCATTCGACGCCGTGGAGGAAGAGGCGGAGGCGGGCGAGGAGGAGGAGGATGTAGGCCAGCATCCGTACAGCCGCAAGGACACGATGTCTGTGTACAACGCCTGGATCAGCGTCTCGTACGATCCCATCGTCGGGAATCAACAAACCCGGAAGTGCTTCTGGGAAAAGGTCACCGATGCCTACAACGAGATTAAGCCGAAAGGGTCCCGCCACCGCACATTGAAGATGCTCCGCACTCACTTTGACCGATTCGACAGAGAGGTCAAAAAATTCTGCGGCATCTACAAGACTGAAGCGGCTCATTACCAAAGCGGAGCCACGGGAGCCGACATTCTGAGATCAACTTTGCGAGTCTATTTGGACGACACCGGCAAAGAATTCAAACATGTCGATGTTTGGGAGGTAGTCAAAGACGAGGCAAGGTGGGCCAGCGGTGTCCAGTCCAGCATGGGCTCGACCTTGAAGCGCACGAAGCATACGGCGGGTGGCCAATACTCGTCTAGTGGGGGCGGTTCAGGCAGCGCCGCACAAGAGGTTGCCTCGCATGAGGTTGAGGGCACGGCGGATGATGCAGGGGGTCCTCCCGTGGGCGCCGTCGGCTGCAAGGGACCAAGGCGGTGAAGGCGGTTAGAGGGAGGAGGGGCCGAGGCGAATCAAGCCAGGCGAGCTCCCACGGGCCGCCCCGCCCTCCTCCTTAATGTCCATGTACTTCACCGCCACGATGACAGACACTTTCCGCATGACGTCTGCCCAATTTCAAGCCCATCATGCCGACATTGTGTATCTGGCGGGACAACTTGATATTCCGCCTCCCGGGGATGATTCGCCGGCGGAGTAGTTTTTATAATTTCTATAAAATTGTATTTTAAATTGTGTCTTTTTTTATTTATTTTGCCACAAATTTAATTATGTATTTTTTTAGGATTTTAAGTTGCAATTTTTATTTTATTTAATGAAGTGTGTTTTTATTAATTGAATTTGTTGGAAATAAATATAAAAATGAAATTGAATGAATAGTTAAGGGATGGGATGGTTAAGAGACGGATAAGAGATGGAGCCATGCCCACCGGTTCTGGTTCCGGCGGTTAACCGGCGAACCAGAACCGTGGCGATTTCCTCGAAACGGAACCGTCACAATTCGGGTCGCGGTCCGGTTCAGGTTCAAGATTTTTCGAACCTGAACCGTCACCGAACCACCGGTTAACCGGATGAACAGCCGATTCGGGCGCGGAAACCAAGGCATCGGGGAGGGCAGCTTTTCGAGCATGAAAACCGGCCGGTTCCGGCGGTTTTTGGACCGGAAACCGCCGGTTTTCCGCCAAAAACCGTTGTTTTTTCCGAAAATTCAATTTTTTTTTCCAGATTTCAAATTCGAATTCTTTCATTTTCCCCCCATTTTTATCTATAAATACCCCAATCTATCCTCATTTACATTCACCCCACTCGTGTGTTAATAAGAGTTTCTCTCTTCAATCTCTCAATTCTCTCTCTTTGTCTCCAATTTATCATTTGTGCTATTGGGCTTCCATTTAATTACTCAAGTGCTACTCTTATTACGCATTGTTATACACTTATACTTGTTCCCGTAGTTCTATAAGTTGTCTTTCTTTCTCAATTGCTTAAACAAAAAAATATATATTGTTCCATATTTCTACATTTCTATTATATAATGTTGTATACTTGTATATGTATTGTAAATTGTAATGTATCGTTGTCCGTTACAACTCAAATTCAATAAAATTGATATCATTTTCATCTTATTCGTCTTATTTCAATTTAAATTATCCATTGTCTTGTTCCAATTTATTGTATAAGTCCAAATTTCAAATTTATATTACATTATTGTATGTTGTATACTTGTATATGTATTGTAAATTGTAATGTATCGTTGTCCGTTATAACTCAAATTCAATAAAATTGATATCATTTTCATCTTATTCGTCTTATTTCAATTTAAATTATCCATTGTCTTGTTCCAATTTATTGTATAAGTCCAAATTTCAAATTTATATTACATTATTGTATGTTGTATACTTGCATATGTATTGTAAATTGTAATGTATCGTTGTCCGTTACAACTCAAATTCAATAAAATTGATATAATTTTCATCTTATTCGTCTTATTTCAACTTAAATTATCCATTGTCTTGTTCCAATTTATTGTATAAGTCCAAATTTCAAATTTATATTACAATATTGTATGTTGTATACTTGTATATGTATTGTAAATTGCAATGTATCGTTGTCCGTTACAACTCAAATTCAATAAAATTGATATCATTTTCATCTTATTCATCTTATTTCAATTTAAACTATCCATTGTCTTGTTCCAATTTTTTGTATAAGTCCAAATTTCAAATTTATATTACATTATTGTATGTTGTATACTTGTATATGTATTGTAAATTGTAGTGTATCGTTGTCCGTTACAACTCAAATTCAATAAAATTGATATCATTTTCATCTTATTCGTCTTATTTCAACTTAAATTATCCATTGTCTTGTTCCAATTTATTGTATAAGTCCAAATTTCAAATTTATATTACATTATTGTATGTTGTATACTTGCATATGTATTGTAAATTGTAATGTATCGTTGTCCGTTACAACTCAAATTCAATAAAATTGATATCATTTTCATCTTATTCGTCTTATTTCAACTTAAATTATCCATTGTCTTGTTCCAATTTATTGTATAAGTCCAAATTTCAAATTTATATTACATTATTGTATGTTGTATACTTGTATATGTATTGTAAATTGCAATGTATCGTTGTCCGTTACAACTCAAATTCAATAAAATTGATATCATTTTCATCTTATTCATCTTATTTCAATTTAAATTATCCATTGTCTTGTTCCAATTTTTTGTATAAGTCCAAATTTCAAATTTATATTACATTATTGTATGTTGTATACTTGTATATGTATTGTAAATTGTAGTGTATCGTTGTCCGTTACAACTCAAATTCAATAAAATTGATATCATTTTCATCTTATTCGTCTTATTTCAACTTAAATTATCCATTGTCTTGTTCCAATTTATTGTATAAGTCCAAATTTCAAATTTATATTACATTATTGTATGTTGTATACTTGTATATGTATTGTAAATTGCAATGTATCGTTGTCCGTTACAACTCAAATTCAATAAAATTGATATAATCTTCATCTTATTCATCTTATTTCAATTTAAATTATCCATTGTCTTGTTCCAATTTATTGTATAAGTCCAAATTTCAAATTTATATTACATTATTGTATGGTGTATACTTGTATCTGTATTGTAAATTGTAATGTATCGTTGTCCGTTACAACTCAAATTCAATAAAATTGATATCATTTTCACCTTATTCGTCTTATTTCAATTTAAATTATTCATTGTCTTGTTCCAATTTATTGTATAAGTCCAAATTTCTAATTTTAAAAAAATCGAACCGCGAAACCGCCGGTTTTCGAACCGGAACCGGAACCGTGAAATAGCCTCACGGTCCGGTTCTGGTTCCGACTTCGACCAAACCGGAACCGGCGGTTCCGAACCGGAACGGCCGGTTTTGGAACCGTGGGCAACACTAGATGGAGGGTTGCAGGTTCTGTCTCTTAGTTAAGAGATGGAGTTAAAAGTATAGTGGGGCCCATGAATAGTTAAGAGATAAGACGTTTAAGAAACGGATAAGAGACAACGTTGCGGATGGCCTTAATATTTAAAATTGTTTACATAACTTTTAATATTTGGTAGTACATGGAGAATTGACAGTATATAGTGTAATTTTTAATATTTGGCCGTTCATGGAGAGTTGGCAATATACACTTTCAAAACTTGGCAGTATACGTTTTTTAATATTGTGAAATGCTCATTTTGTGTTTAGTTTTTCCCTTAAATATTAATTTAACTTTGTATTAAATTTAAACTAAATAATATTAAATAAATTCTAAAAGTTTGTAGTTAATTTTTTAAATAAAAAATCGGGACTGGATATCCGATTTTTCGGGACTGGATACCCGAGTCGGGTATTTGGGTACCCGAAATTAAATTCGGATCGGGTATTGGGTATGAGATTTTGAGAATTTCGGGATCGGGTACCCGGAAATTTCGGATCGGGTATCCGCATGTATCCAATTTGACAAGCCTACCTAATATAAATTAGAGTAATTGTCCAGATCTTAAATATCTTGGAAATTTTCAAAAAATAATTTAATAATATCTGAAGTTCAAGATAAGAAGAAGAAGATAGAAGACGTCAAGATTCATCCTATGAGTTTAATACAGATGTTTACTTATGTTCTACTTTATAATATTGTTTTTGTGTACCAGTAAACGGGTAAGTAAACTATATTCTAGGATTTGAAACTAAATACTAATTGATAGGGGTTATGGTGCCCCTTTATAGCGGAATACTTGCAATATACAATTGAAAATAAACACTAATTGATAGGGGTTATGGTGCCCCTTTATAGCGGAATACTTGCAATATACAAAAAAATCAGACATATTTGACTGATTATTGGCTTAATACTTCACATGTTAAACAATATGCATGCGAGAATACATATACTTCATGCCAAGGAAATTAACCCTAATTCATGAAAATATTAAGGTCTAGAATTACCGAATAGATTCTTCAAAGAATCGCCGATCGCTTATGCTTTCTCCACGTGAAGTTCTTTGTATTCAACTACGAATCTTCTAATATGTTCTTGAAATCGGATATATGACCTTTGAGTGGGCAAAGAATTGTCAGAATCGAAAAGGACTTGACAAGAAAGAAGACAGAACTTCAAATACGTGAATAACTGAAATTTTCAACCACTTTATCACTAGGCCAACTCACGTATAGAATTATCATTTTTTTTATACTTCATTCGTCTCTTAAAAATTGAAACTTTTGAAACGACACATCTTATAATGTAAAATGGTAAAGTAAGTGAGATATAACGAAAAGTGTGTTAATGTAAAATGAGTCTTATCTCATTACAGAGAAAGAAATTTCTTAAAATAACACTCCAATATTTATTTTTAAGGGACAAACAAAAAGTAAAAGTTTTCACTTTTAAGAAGACATTTGTAGGGAGTATAGGGTGTGTGATCAAATACTAACCAGTAATAACTAATAACTAATTTCAATTTTGTAGTTAAAAATATCAACACAAAGACATAAATTTACCAATCTTCTTGGGTTGATAAACTTATATTTTTGTATTGCTATTTACATTTACATGTTGTATTGATATAATTATGTCTTTGTGTTGATAATTTTAATACACATAATTGAAAGTTATTAGTTATTACTATAAATTAGAATTCCCTCCGTCTAAGAAAAATAGAGCATATTTGCCATTTTTGGTTGTCCATGAAAAAGAAAGCACATTTGAAAAATGAAAGTTTTCAATAACTTCTCACTTATTTTTTTCCCTTCTCGCTTACTAATAATATAGACCTCATATTCCATACACTACTACTCTCTTACTTGTTTTTCTTTTCTCTTAATTTTTCTCTTCTCTCTTACTAATAATATGGATCCACCTTCCACTAATACTACTCCTATCTTACTTTTTTCATTTCTTTCTTATTTTATCAATTACACATTAAAACCCGTATTATTCACAATGTGTCTTATTTTTCGTGGACGGAGGAAGTATTACCCTAACGCTGACCCGGGAGTATAAGAGTATAAAATATGGCAATACAATAAACTGAAATTACGATACGGATCAATGTTAAATGTTAGTTTTGAACCATGCTTCTCAATCATAGCATTTTCCATCACGTTCAAATTTGATTCTGCACTAGTAATCGATTAATGGATTAACATTATATGTGAACTATTCGAATAACGCATAAAATAATAAAATAAAATAAACTAATTGAAACACTAATGCAAGTTTACATTGTACAAATCTTATAAAATCTCCAGACATAAAAGAGTAACACGTCCTTAGCTCTTCTTTTTTGTTACATCGAGATTCAATAAATTTTATATTTGTACTAGGCATATCATTTTACATATATAAATAATATATATTCGCCTTCCACACATTGTAAAGTGTGTATAGACTATAGATAGTGTCAACGTAGCAAATAAATATGGGCATGAATTGCCACAAGCGTGTTGATACACCGAACTTCACTATTTTAATCAAAATTAAGTTTTATTATTCCAATATTTATCATATGCATAAAATAGTGGGCACTAGCCTTAGACTTAGAGCATCCACTATGGATAGGCGCGGCGGTAGCCGCGAGGCGCGGCGGTGGGGCGGCGGATTATAGTGGAGAAGGTGTCCGGCCCGGGGGTGGACGCGGCGAGGGGGGGAGACGCGGCGGACGCGCGATAGCCGTGTGCGCGGCGATGTCGCGGCGAGGGGTCTATAGCCGCGCCTATAGGCGCGGCGGCTATAGTGGAGTGCACCGCCGCGGCGAATTCGCCGGTCCCGAGAAATCTCTCCTTTGAGCTTCTCTGCTGCTAATTTACTGGTAAATTTCTTCCTTACTATGTTAGAGCTGCTTGATTTTGGGGTTTATATTTTGCTAGCTGTGTTTCTATTCCACTATTTCTCGAGAGATATTTCCTGGGTTTTGTGTTATTAGCGTGTTGTTAGTATGCTAGCTTCTTCAATTTCGTCTCGCTGTTGTGTTTTTTTTGTTTCATTTCATTTCTATAGAATATAGTTGTCAACATTTTTCACATGTTTTAATTTATGCATTTTCTCTGAAACAGTAGGTTTTTGCTCCATTTAGTCAAAAATCTGTTGTGCCGTCTTTGTTTTGATGATTTCCTTTAAGGGAGTGAGCTGTTAGATTTAATTAATGCATTTAATTTTCAACAAAATACAGCAATAATTAAACATTGAAAGTGTTCGGTTTTCTGTTTAATCTACTCCATGTTAGTATATGAAGGTGTTGGCATGGCTGTGGAGCTAAAAGAAGACGAGAAGGAGGAGAAGGAGGTGAAGAAGAAGACGACGAGGAAGCCGACTCCGACACCGAGTAGGCG
This sequence comes from Salvia splendens, assembly GCF_004379255.2. Classification (NCBI taxonomy): domain Eukaryota; kingdom Viridiplantae; phylum Streptophyta; class Magnoliopsida; order Lamiales; family Lamiaceae; genus Salvia; species Salvia splendens. The sequence goes on from NC_056035.1 coordinate 33,821,017, forward strand.
GTGGCGGATTTTTTAGTTGTATTTTATTTTACATATTCGTTGTAAAATTTTACCGGTTTGAAATACAACGAATATTCGGCCCTAATAATTACCTAATTTTCTATTTATTTATAATGCGATTATTTTAATTATAAAATTTTGGGGCTATTGGAAGTGTCCACTATAGTGGCGGAAATAGAATTTTGGGGCTATGGACAACAAAACTGGGGCTATAGACAAAAACTGGGGCGGGGCTATTGGGCGTGTCCACCTTAGGGTGTCCACTATAAGGTGGACACGCCCAATAGCCCCGCCCCAGTTTTTGTCTATAGCCCCAGTTTTGTTGTCCATAGCCCCAAAATTCTATTTCCGCCACTATAGTGGACACCTCCAATAGCCCCAAAATTTTATAAATAAAATAATCGCATTATAAATAAATAGAAAACTAGGTAATTATTAGGGCCGAATATTCGTTGTATTTCAAACCGGTAAAATGTTACAACGAATATGTAAAATAAAATACAACTAAAAATTCCGCCACCTCCTACTCGGTGTCGGAGTCGGCTTCCTCGTCGTCGTCTTCTTCTTCTTCTCCTCCTTCTCCTCCTTCTCCTCCTTCTCTCTCGCTGCTGCCGGCCGCGGTTTCCCCAGGAGCATTATCAACAGACCCCAGTCGACTCTCAATCCGAGTGATGAGCCGCTTGTAGACGTTCCTGAGGTACGGGTCAGTTTCCCCTGCGTATTTGCTGCATACGTCTTGCAGTTGTTGCATCAACTGCACGTCTATGGTATTGGCCAATACCTCGTGGGGTTGCACCGTGGGCAGTGGGATTGGGGCAGACTGGGGGAAGCGCGATCCGGACGCGGCTGCCGATATGTGGGAGGCACTTCTACCCCCTCTGGCGCTGCGGATAGAGGCTTGTTGTCCCGGGGGCCGTCGTCGCCTTATGTGAGTCGCGGCTGGCTCTTCTACTTGCTCGTCGGACTGCTCGAACTCGTGCGAGCCGCTCCCACTGCTGTATTGCCCGGCAAGGTTGTGCCTTGTGCGCTTCGGGCCAGGAGCTGTTCTGGGTCGCGCTTCTCAGCGCCGTCGGGCTTGAATTCCTCGTATGCCACACTGACGCGCCTCCAAAAGCTCCCCGAATCCTGATCGGTGCCCACCACGGGGTCCGAAGTGATAGAATCCCACGCCTTCGCCACGGCAATGCTCTCGGCTTTGGTGTATGGCTTGCCGCGGCTGGACCCCTCGCCACGGCTAACGCCGGCGTCACTGGCCGAGCTACTCGCAATGCCGGCCCAGCTGCCCGAGCGTCCACGACTGCCGCCGGTGCCACGACTGCCGCCTCCGCCCCTAGGGCCTCCGCCCCTACCGCCACCAGGGCCCCGACTGCCGCTACCTCCTCGGGTCGGAACGGGCGTTTCCACCCGCGCGGCCGGCGTGTCTGGGATGCCGCCAGAACTGAGCAGACCCATCATAGTATCAAATGCGTCTTGATCTGCTTCGGTGATCGGAGATTGGCTGGCTTGGAAAGGGGAACCCGGCCGCGGCTGGTGAAGCGCGTCTAGGTTGGGTCTGTAATCCCCAAATGCGGAACGATTCAGATTCCGCTGTAAAGGAGGCGGCGTTGGAGAAGACCTCCACGGCTGAGATGGAGGAAGGGGTGGACTCGATGCCCATGGTGGGGGAGATTGATTCCAATTCCAATACTGGGACGGAGTCCCGCCATATCCGGCAAAACCCGACGGCTGTGATGGATTGGTGTCATATCCCGATTCCTCAGAGTCGGATGAGTCGTCGTTTCCTCGATTCATTTTTTTAGAGAGTAGTTGTGTGGATAGTGAGTGGATGGATTTTGTGAAAATGGTGAAAAATAAGTAGAGGGGGTGTGGTATTTATAGAGGGGATGGTGGAAAAAACGTCAAATTTCTCGTTGCCGGCGAAATCGCCGCGGCGGTTCGATGCACTATAGCCGCCGCGCCTATAGGCGCGGCTATACACCCCTCGGCGCGACATCGCCCCGCACACGGCGATCGCGCGTCCGCCGCGTCTCCCACCCCTCGCCGCGTCCAGCCCGCGGCTATCCTCCTTCTCCACTATAATCCGCCGCCCCACCGCCGCGCCGCGCGGCTACCGCCGCGCCTAACCATAGTGGACGCTCTTATAGTGGAGAGTCTTATACTGATCAAGGTCCCATTTCCACTTCCATCTGGGAATGCATAAATTGATTGTTTATTAGATTAAAATATACAGATCAATTAAATATTATTGTACTACCTCCTTTTATTTTTGTAGATTCTGTTGAACTCTGTATCATTTTGACCTTACTTAATTAAAGTAGCATATTAGAATATTATTACTTTGATAGTGGAACCAGACAATCTGGCTTGCTCTAACTAATAATATTAAAAAATCAGGTGGGGATAAAGACATAATAATTTTGCATTTTTTAGTCATCAGATCCCAAGCTACATGGTTTTGGACAAAATACCAATCAAATATTTATGGTTTCTAAGAATTTATTTATTCCGCCAGATGTATTTAAAAATAGGGTGATTTTAGTTAATTAATAAAGTGAGGTGTTTAGTCCAGGTTTCCCCTAATGATGGGCTTTTTATTGTTGGGCATCAGCCCATTTCGATTTTAAATAGTAGATCAGTTATAAAATTGAAAATTTGGAAGAATTCTAGTACTTTCAAAAGTTCCATCTTTTTTGTTCATGCTATCTTTATAGGTTCAATTTTGGTAATATGATTAATATGTTCTGTCCAAGTATAATATGATTAGATAAGAGTTTTATTACTTTCAAAAATGGAGTTTTTATACTATTTTAAATAGTTGTACCTCAAACTCAAACACGCACAACGAAATTAATAAATATGTTGAAGAAAAAATTAATATGTTTGCAATCCGTTTTATATGTGGGCCGATTTTAACCATATTATGCGTCAACTTATATGAAGAAAATTCCACAAACGACACCATTGCCTTTTGCCTTTTCCGGAGGAGCATAACTAGCATCTACTATAATTATTAAAATAGTTCAAAATGATAGTATTAGTTTGATTTTAATAGTGTCTTATAGAAGAAATCCTATATTCTTATCCAAAACAATGAAGACACCTAAAAGCCACACAGTTGTACACATGTGTCTAGATACCAATGGTAACATCCTCTACCCCACCCTACCCTCCCCTCCCCTCTATTAGTTCTTGAATTTCCGCACTCTATAAATAGCTCAAATCCATGACCTAAATACTCATTTTCTCTCATATCCTGGTTCAAATTAGAGAATTTTCTCACTTAGCAATACACTGATCAAACTTGGACATGGCCGGAGGCGGATTTGCAGGCTCGGGAGGGGGCACAGAGTTCGAGGCGAAGATCACACCGATAGTCATCATTTCTTGCATAATGGCCGCCACCGGCGGCCTAATGTTCGGCTATGATGTTGGTGTCTCAGGTTAGTTACTTACGTTGATTCGATCATATAATTATGATTTTGTTAGAATTTTAATTTGGATATTTAAAAATAAACAGTATTTGTTGTCCTTTAATATCAAGTACTATATGTCTAACAAATAATCTTCATTATTATCCATAGATAAAAAATACTAATGTTTTGCAGTAAAATCTTCATTATCCATAGACGAAATAAAGTTGAAGATACTACTAATTCTTCATCATGGAAAGAATCACGTGATTATGATATATTTTATTTGATTCTTATACAAATTTCAAGAGCCCACTTTGTAAGTTTAAAATTTTCAAACTCGTGATCTTGTGAAGATTTTGTAGTACTAATAATTTTCAAAATGAAACTAATATTAGTCTGATTTAATTTATAGGCGGCGTTACGTCAATGACTCCTTTCTTGAAAAAATTCTTCCCTGCGGTTGCTGCGAGGGCAAATGACCCAAAATTAAACAGTAATTACTGCAAATATGATAATCAAGGGCTGCAGTTATTCACATCATCACTCTATTTGGCTGGTTTAACTGCAACCTTCTTTGCCTCTTACACAACAAGAAAGCTTGGGAGGAAACTGACCATGTTGATTGCTGGTGTTTTCTTTATTGGTGGAGTTGTTCTTAATGCTGCAGCCCAAGATCTTGCCATGCTCATCATTGGTAGGATCTTGCTCGGCTGTGGCGTCGGCTTCGCTAACCAGGTACAAGTTTGTTACACATGAAATGCTACACAATATTCCATATTTTGAACCAATTTTTTCTAACAAGATGGTTTGATTATTGGGTCGATGACATCAATAAGTTGTTGTTTGAACTGATTTTATTTTCACTATATATAGGCCGTTGGTAGTTTTAGACGTTACAAGTGCTATCTTTAGTAAATCACATTTTCGACTTTAATCAATAATAATATGTGTATAAACATATTCAAATTTTGTACTCCATATAATTATGATTTATAGGGTTTCAACTTTTTAGAAAATATTATAATGCGGATTTTATGTGGTCCAATACTTTTCACATGTCATGGGGTATCATTTAATATTTTACTATTCATTCATGAGATTAAAAATAAAAGTTGCACCAAAAAATAAATGCCAAGTGGCGAAGATATTTTGTTTTTGTGATCATTTGGTTAACTTTTTTAGGCTAGTAGTTTTCGAGTTAACAGAATAGGTTAATTTCATATCAGAAACAATATCAACAAATTTTCCCAAGAAAAAGATGTTTCCATGGTTAGTCATTAGTTATGTGTCGGCAATTAACTGGAGTTTATTTGGACTGTACAAAGAAGTTATACTCCATAAGCACTTAATAATTTTCATATTTTAAAATATTTGGAGATCGACTAAGTTCCCTATGTATGGATTAAGACACTTATGTCGCGCAGTGTGACATGAAATAAACGTATCCAGCTTTTTATCTTGGTGGAGAAGAAAAAAATCCCTTTTTCTAACTTTATTCTCAGCAAATATCTTAACCGTCAATCATTACTTTTTCCAACTTTATATTGGGACTATTATTATAATCCTTTTGTTTTACATATATACCACTTGAACATTCACCTCTAAAACAATTTAATCAACGCCTCTGAAAAAATCAATCAATTTCCATGTGAATTTTAATTATAGTAGTAATAAAAAATGGTGAATATTTCAGGCTGTCCCACTCTTTTTATCAGAAATTGCACCTACGAGAATACGTGGAGGGCTCAACATTTTGTTCCAACTTAATGTTACGCTTGGAATTCTTTTTGCTAGTCTCGTCAATTACGGCACTGCCAAGTAAGTTATTTTTTTAATAAATATTTGAAGGTTATTTCTTGATCGAATAATCAGTATAAATTTGTATTAGTAAAGTCAGTACGTCCCAGTGCATGTAGGCTTCCTATTTGATGAATGTGGTCATAGTCAAAATTTTGGTTTTGCTCAAACTTTGAATTCATGTCATGTCGTATTCAATTTCAAATAAAATAATTTACAATAAATAAACACGATAACATAATTTAGTGGACACATGTGCCCATCGTCATCAATATAGGGTGACAAAAACCCCACAACGTGGATAGTGAACTATTGGTCTCTAGTTAAAGACAATATACTTGATAACTACTTTAAAAGTTTGACAATTTGATTTTTCCAAAATTTTAATATTGAACTGTTGGTTTCAAAATTAACTATGTTGTTACACCATCAAATCTGCATAAATTTTCTTAAAATTGTGCAGATATATGTAATGATCATGGTGTTGTGCACTTTATTTTTGCCAATGTATATTATTGTAATGAAATGGTGCAAAAGCAACTAAACTGCTCTTCGTAATAGTAGTTATTAATAGGAGGAACTATAAGATAAAAAAATGGTCACAAATTTAAATTAGTACTACTATTTTAAAAAATTGAGTGTGAATTTTAGGAGTTGTATGTAACAGAATCAAAGGAGGATGGGGGTGGAGGGTGTCACTGGGGCTGGCAGGTGTCCCTGCCAGCCTCCTCACCATTGGCGCGTTGATGGTAGTCGACACGCCAAACAGCCTAATAGAACGCGGCCATTTGGATGAAGGAAAGGCCGTGCTCAAGAGGATCCGGGGAACAGATAATGTAGATCCCGAGTTCTTGGAGCTCGTTGAGGCTAGCCGCGTAGCCAAGCTCGTGAAGCATCCTTTCAGGAACCTACTCATGAGGAGGAATAGGCCTCAATTGATCATAGCTGTTGCCTTGCAGGTTTGTTCAATATTTGTTTTAGTTTTGTTATGTTTATGTTTTTTGTTTTAGTGTTTGTTGATTGTAAGGTATTTGTTTGTGCAGATTTTCCAGCAGTTCACAGGAATTAATGCCATAATGTTCTATGCACCTGTCCTGTTCGACACGGTTGGATTTGGGAGCGATGCAGCTCTGTATTCGGCCGTGATCACTGGTGCTGTCAACGTGCTATCCACGGTGGTGTCCATCTACTCAGTGGACAGATTAGGGAGGCGCGTGCTGCTGCTGCAGGCCGGGGTGCAGATGTTCTTATCGCAGGTGGTCATTGCGGTGGTGCTAGGCATAAAGGTGAAGGATCACTCCCTGGATCTCAGCCATGGCTATGCGATCTTCGTGGTGATCTTGATATGCTTGTTTGTGTCTGCCTTCGCGTGGTCTTGGGGCCCGCTCGGGTGGCTCATCCCGAGTGAGACCTTTCCCTTGGAGACTAGGTCGGCCGGGCAGAGTGTGACCGTGTGCGTCAACCTGCTCTTCACCTTCGTGATAGCGCAGGCCTTTCTCTCGATGCTCTGCCATTTCAAGTTCGGCATCTTCCTCTTCTTCTCCGGTTGGGTGCTCGTGATGTCGTCGTTCGTGCTCTTGTTGGTGCCAGAGACGAAGAACGTGCCCATCGAGGAGATGACGGAGAGGGTGTGGAAGCAGCACTGGCTGTGGAAGAGGTTTATGGATGATCATTATACTGATGTGGTGAAAAATGGACATGATAAAGGGTTTGATCCTCATTCTCAATTATGAACATTTTTGTTGTTGGGATTTACATGAATAATTCAATAGATAGATGTTAGTATCATATAGCACAGAGCTGTTATGTATCCTTCTGTGTTATGACTCACTCTTATATGCTATTCCACACTTTCATCTGAAACCGATGTGAGATCGTATCAAAGTAACTGATCATAACTATAAATAGTTCAGATATATTTATGAAAGCAATAAATCCCAATAAAAACAATTTCATGGTTGCACTTGTTGGCATACTATGCTGCTCTTGATCATCTTTGCCACAATTTTGACACAAATTGCGAATCCAATCCGTGACCGTAACACATAAAAATAACGAAAACTTCAAGCCAAATGCGCGTACATTTCATCGATCTCTTTAGCAAAGTGAGCTTTCGCTTGTGGCCTCTTAATCTGCAATTCACACCACAAACATTTATCAACATAACTCAGACCAACTAAAACCTTCCATTTCCTATTAAAAAAAAAAAGAAACAAGAAATCTCTAACTACAAACTCTTGCCTTGAATGTTGGAGTGAGCAATCCATTCTCCAAAGTGAATGGTTCAAGCACAAGAGCAACATCTTTTGCAAACTCAAAGCCTCTCAGCTGCAAAACACAATTACCAGAAACTGCAGTAAACAACATATTTCTATTGATCTTATACTGTTTTTTTCAATCTAATCATGCTGTTGGCTATTACTTGAGCTTCCTTTGCTATGGAGTCCATGTCAGCCAGCACAGCACCCTTCATCCGAGGATCACTGCATAGCTGCTTCAAATCTTCATACTACTCAAAGAATCGAAGATATCAAGAAACGCTGAAGAAATAGGCTTGCTGAGAAGGAGCAGAAAACAAAAGGCATCATTATTTACCTCAATGCCTTCAGTCGCAGCCCATGTTTTCAATGCATCATGATCCACAGCAATAATTGCGACTAGAGAAGACTTCAGGCTGTCGCCTACAAGCAAAAAAACACGAAACAAAGTCGTTAATCTCCTCTTCGTACACAAAATACTACTAATATATTTTTTCCTTACCATGTATAAAGCATTGTGCAATGAACTTGCATTTTGTGTATACATTCTCTATTTTCTCAGGAGCTATGTACTCTCCTTGAGCCAATTTGAATATGTTCTTTTTCCTGTCAATAAAGGATGTTAGAATAGGGCCATCAACAAAGCAATGAATCAATCAACCTAATTGCTAAAATCGCGTATTCTCACCTATCAATGATCTTCAATCGGCCTTGTGGCAACCATGAGCCTATATCTCCAGTGTGAAGCCATCCATCCTCATCGATTGCTTCCCTACTGAGAAAAATCAGATAGCTACATAAGTGCTTCTCACAGGCAAAGAAAGATAACGAGATATCAAAGCATGTACGTTAGTTCCTCCGCTTTATAGTATCCTTGGAACACAGTGGGACCTCTCACGCAGATCTCACCCCGTGGATGGGGCTGGTCCTTGGATGTATAGTTCATCTCCGGAACATCTACGAGCTTCATCTCTGACAGGAAAAACAACAACGTTAAATCAAGAGTTCTTTTGAGAGTGTTTGTGTGTGTCTGATGATCTGATCACACTCACCACAAGCAGGATGGGGAACACCAACATGGCCGGATAAAACATCGGTTTCATCCATGTTGCTTATGACACAAGAAGCCTCTGTCATTCCATATCCTTCAATAACTGTGCAACCAAAGCATCTTAAAAAAGTCCATACTGATCAGTACCAAAATATTCTTCGTTTTCTATTTTTGAACAGTTAGTAGTGATATATACTTACACTCGTAGAAATTCCATGACTTGAGGAGACAAGGGTGACGCGCCAGACACCATGTAACGAACTCTGCCTCCCAGTATTCCCTTAATATCCTCAAACACCAAACTCTCGAACATTGGAGGCGGTTTCTTTCCTGAAACAGACACGAGCACATCTGATAAAAGTCTAATAATCTCTGTAGCTATTTTCGTGCGTGGAATTTGAGTTTACCGGTAACTAACGACTGCTTCTTAGCTTTATAAGCTGCATCAAACAGCCTCTCCCTCAAATCACCGGATGATTTTACAGAGTTTATCACTCTGCAATGGAGTAGGCATCTTAATCATTCTGTGGAATACAAGTAATGATGTTTTTTTTGGAAGAACAAGTTTTTTTTTTTTACCCTGCGTATATCCGATTATATAGCCGTGGGACACTGCAAAATACAGTCGGTTTCAAGACAGCGACATCCTCGAGTAATTTCATGCTGTCCTATGTAGCAAAAATGAAAGAACTGAAATAATGTACTAACAAATAAAAACTGAAATACAGTTTGTGAGTTATTAACTAGAAGACTCTTCATTCATATTCATACCCCTTGAGAAAAACCAGAAGCTCCTCCAATATACGCCACCGTGATTTGGGTAACACGCTCGTATATGTGTGCTAGAGGAAGATATGATATGAAACTGCCAAGTGATAGTGCAGAAATTTGTAACATAAATATAGTATGAAACAATATCTAAAGATAAAATGGACACATTTTATTTTATCGTTTCAACTCACAGATCAGATGGATATAACTTGAATCCCATGCTCGAACCAGCAACGTTGGCAATCAAATTTCCATGAGACAGCACGACTCCCTAGCCATAGAGAATTTCACTTTGTTTATGAAAGTTATACACAAATTTAGGCAATGAGGGCTCGAAATTGATACCTTTGGAGTTCCGGTTGTGCCACTAGTATAGCATATTGTGGCAATATCGTCGGATGTTGGTGGACAGAAAGGCTTAAAGCTGCTAAGACCCTAAATAAATATTGTATTACAAAATGAATATGAAGTCTCTCGATAGGGATTCATTTTGAAAATACAACAGATGGAGAGACTTACTTCAGTATGTAGTTGTGAATATGAGATTATTTCTACTCCTGTTGTTGAAGAAAGTGATGCCATTTTACCTTCTACTCCTCCAACAACCTGAAAAATACTAAGGAAGATGAAGCAACAACCTTATATGGTTCGACTCTTTTTTACCACGAAAATCATACCACAATCAGATGTACTGATGGGATCTCAGGCAGAAACCTGAGCAGCTGCAATTCAACGCAATAATCGGACATTAGACACAACAAACAGGATTAGATTTGGCAAATCATTTTCCATCATATGAAGCCCAAAATCCCGAAGAAGCTTCGTATTTGCTTAGATCATACTTACGATGTTTAATGTTTTTGTATCACAAAATATAGCTCGAACAGCTGCATGATTGACAATGTATCTAACTGCTTCCGGACCTGAACGAAGCACTTTGCATTTAATCGACCACATCTATTCACACGAAGATATAGAGATAGTAAATCACTGACCTAATGTGTTGTATAAAGGTACAGAGACAAACGAATATGCAGAGCAGGCATGATCGATCACAACCCATTCGGGTCTATTAACAAAATAAAGCCCGACACAAGATCCCTGTCATGCAAACACGAACACAGTCAGATAACAAAGGGATTTTAGACTCAGAGTTTGCATCTATCTCACCTTTTGTATCTGACGTCTCACGAGGCTAGAACCAATAGCTGACCGCGAAGTGTCCGCTTCCCCATAGGTCATCCATCTGTACCTGTTGTAGCATGAAACTGTAAACGAATCCAGTTTTGATTAAATCCCAATACAAGCAATGTTCTTAAGCAGGAAACTTACTCTCCCACTGTTCCATCTTCTTGGAATCGCGTTCCTAAGTACTTGTGATCCCGAAATGTCTTAACTGCGTGCCTACACGCTCACAAAAAGTTACGAACAAAACAGTGAGCATCGATGTCAAATAAGCATAGTTGTGATTGAAGAAGTAAAGTTGCTTACACAAAATTGTCGTGCAAGGTTGCGATCTCAGGATGATCAGGAAATCTACTAACAAGTTTGAAAGGCGATCGTCGATTTCTAGAATAAATAAGACAATATATTATCTGAAAAGCAACAAAAAATTTGCAATACTAGTAGGCAAGACAAGTCTAAACCTGTAGACATTCCATTCTCCACTCTGCAGCTTCTCCGGAAGCACAACACTGTATCCTTGCTCTGCTCATAAACAACAAATCACTGCTTCAACTTAACCAATCATGATTAAATTTAAATCAATATCAATTTTATTTTTGGTGACAATCATGAAACTCAAAATAAATCGCCCTATAAAAGCAATCAGTGAAGTGATCAAGTACCTGAAACAAATTCACCGGCGATGGGGTGGTGGCGGAGATGCAACGGCTGATCATTGCCGGCGGTAGAGTTAATGAGATGACTAGTAAGTTTGTGGAGACGGCGTTGGGCTGTGGAATCCATTCTTTTTCCAGCTCAAAATTTTACAAGGAAAGAGACGAAGTAGATGAGTGGTGGCATGGGGAATACATAAACGTATATTCATATAGTTTTGTGAACATTTATTTGTCACATTTGATATGGACATCTTACTATATATACTATGAAGTTTGAAGTATGAACTAATCTACATGTCGTGTGTAGGTGTCAGTGTCAGTGTCAGTGTCAGTGTGTATGAAAATCCAGTGCGCTTACTATTAATTAATTGATTATTAATTGGAGGGTAATGAATTAATTAAGGTGATTAGTGTCTTCTCTTTCGTGGAGACCAGCTCATTTGTCGTAGAAAATTATTGGATTTCAGTAAATATCATTTAAAAAAGAAAAAAAAGAAGAGTGATTTAGTTTTTAATAGAAGAGTGTGCCTGAAAGAAGCAAAACGGGAGAGCTCAGAACTCATTGTTACTTCATTAAAATCTTGTGTGAAAATATAAAAAATAATCTAATACGCCATTGTCTTAGTGCTCATCGATCCAAATGTACAAGCTTGAAGCTTCCCCAAATGAAGAAAAATTGAGTTAAATTAATGTATGCTAGTGGAACAAACAAAAGTAATACATGTCCTAAACGCAGTAAAGATTGGACAATAATATATTTACGTTTCTTGAAAACTGCTTACTTGGAATAGATTGCAACGAATTTCTCATCTTGTTCAGAACATTTCTCTATTTGTAAATTTATCATATTAAGGATTAAAAAAATTCCAGTATTTTCCCTCATTTCTACAAAAAATTATTTCGCCTTTTTTTTGTTCTTTGTTTTTACTTCATGTAAACATAAACTAATGGTGTGATAATATTACTATCTCTCACAGAGTGGAAATAAAAAAGAATATCAAAGGGACAAAATATTTTGATGAAAAATAGATGGAAAAGAAATGAGGAGTTTACAAGGAGAGAACTTTTTTATCCATCATTTTTCAATGGCTTTTCAACTCTCTTTGCCTGTGTCTCACTATTTACATCAAGTTATAACATAATATTGGAGTCGATGCATACAACGATATAAGGGGAGTTTGTGCAGTATATACTTACAATTAGTGTGGTTTTCTTGATTTACTTTGCATAAAGAAGGTTTTGTCATTGACTATGTGAAAAACTTCAATAAAACCGTGATGAACTAGAGTAGAGTGGGAGTTTATGGAAATGTAAGCTGAATCGGCAGTTCATCTTAGATCTTCTAAAATAATTCCATTAGCTGATGTGCAACATCTGCATCGTAAGGTTGCAAACAAGTTAACGATAGACAAGCTAGGATATCATCGTGAATAGGGAGTCGAAAAGTATGTGCGAATTGCGATAAACATTTTCCATGAGAAAACTCTAACAAACATCTTTCTGGCAATTCATAAAACTTAAGCCTTCGACATGGAACTTTTTCAATATATTCGCATAATTGGATAGAACTCATGACAAGTGTAAGTATTGCCAAACCATGGCATTCAACACCTACGGCGTAATTCACCAATTGAACTCTCAACAAGGACAATTTTAGGCATTCCAATGAGTTTGATCCCATAAAGTGTGTATCTTATTCTCTATTTAAATTAAGATCAGAGACAGACACAGAATATAATGTAAAAAAATTATTGTGAGTGTGGTACCTTTAAGTACAGATGGCGGTGTGTGGAACTCATTCCAGATGCTATCACATGAAGCAAGATTCATATTCAGGAATTTGGCAGCAAGGTAGGCAGCACCAGCAGCTATCTGGTGAGGTTTGAACTGAAGCCATAGTGAACTTCTAAGTCTACAAAAAAAAAGAAACTTCATTTCAGAATAAATGTTGTCTTCAAAATATGAGATATGTTTATAAAGGCAAACCATTTGAAGCAGAAGCAACACCAACAATTCAACTGGCATGGTCTTATTCTCATTAAAAATGCTTATGTTTTGAGATGCAGTTGCCACTTTCCACAACCAGAAACTGTTCATACTTAACCAAATTCACATTTCATATAACAAAATGCAAATAATGAATCCCTTACCAACTAATAAGGCAGCAACCAAGTTGGATATACCAAAGATTCTTCTGGGAAATGCTGGCTGATATCCCAGTATAAAACATGTCAAAACATCTATAGATCAATTAACTCCAACTCCAATCTCTGCTGCCACAGTCTACCAACAACAATGCTGATGTTGATGCACATAAAAGAGAATAAACTACGTTCCCAGGAAAGCTCGGGGTCACCTTGTAAGGCATAGGACTAGCAGCAGAAATGCTATAATGTCCTTAAGACTTACTGTGACTTCATAAATTAGTTTTAGCACTAGACTGTCAGTCCACCAGAAATTGAGAGTATACTTTGCTTTTGTTGAATGCTCAGAAAATACAGACTATATTCAGGGTGTTGGATCAGCAATATATTATTGACTAAGTTACTAATTCAGATATAATATCAGTATAGCTTACTACTGGTCATGGTATATGTATATATGGACTGATAATACTTGAAATAGTAGAACTTACCCTTCACTGACAAAGTTCAGGGCCATATTCAACAAGACAGACTGCGCAAAGCCTAGTTTCTGAAGCGTAGATGTCAGAGATTCATATGGATGCTGCACATTTAGCTCGAAATTTAAAGTTGTTAAGACCAATTGCTCAGCATCAATCATCCGTTCACGATATTTTTCTAACCAATCCTGTTCAGGAAATGATCCACACAGCAAAACAACTAAATTAGAGCAAGTTTAGACTCTTAGGTAATGGAAACAACAGAGTAAATCAAAGAACAGTTCACCTAGGTTATATCTGCAAAGGGGCCTTTCCTACCCAGCAATTAAAAAGGCCAAACCAAAAACTTAGGAACCCAATACATCAACATTGAATTCTCCAAGAAATTTTATTCGTTGGTCATGTTATGTTATCTATCTTGCTCATAATCATATTATACGTTCTATGCCTTGATAAATCTCAAACATATCCACAATTTACTGAAATGAAGTAAGAGCATTAGTTTGCTCCGGCACGCTGCTATTATCATATCTCTTAAATTCTTGAAAACTGCCTTTGAATACCTTCTAGTATCCTCTCAAAATGTTTGACAATCTATTACACACATAGTGATTAGAAGAATGAGAAGATTGCAGAAAAATAACATATTGCCTAATAAATTAAGGAGATATAATCAGTTATTGTAGAATGATGCGTGAATAAAATAGTGCTCATTGTATAAGAAGGAACAAATGCTAATTATATTCCTAAAAACTCATTACAACAGAATTGATATTGCAAGTTGAGAACCATACACTTCAAACCAAATCGGGAATGATCTTTTAACAGTTTGCATCGATTAACTTACACCATAAGGAAGAAAGTCAAGCTAAGACAAGGAAGGACGAAAGAAGTAAAGAGGATACTAACAATGGGTAACATATATGAGAGAAGTGAGAAGTCTTGCTTGTGGAGAATTTCGCACGATGCTTTTAGTACATCATTCAGAGCGCATGGTGTCTCCTCAGACTTGGAAGCCAGGAAAAGTACTGCAGTAGATATCAGCTGCAAGCAAATGATAAAAGTACCACTCAATTCAAACCTCCAAACGCCAATTATTTTGAAAACCAGCATATAATTTAGAAAGCATAAGCAATTAAATTACAAAAGCAAAATGCCTGCATTCATAAAAAAGAAACTTACGAATCTATCATGAGAGGCATGAGAGCGGCGAACAAAGAAACGATGGCAGAGAACCATGGCAGTCCCAATGGTTGTTGGCGGTCTGATATTTTAATAATATTGCATCTGAATTTTTGGATAACTAACATAAAACATAGCAAAACAAAAAGATACTCGATCCAATATAGTTCTAGAAGGAGTGGAATTTTAAACTAAGTCATGTACAATGCTTTTTTAAAGGCAATTTTTTTAAACCCTTCATGGCAAGATACTTACAGATGAAGCCTAGCCCCAACATTTTGAAGGAAGGAACAATATGAGTATCGCAGATATGTTTCATGCAGCTGATCAATGCCATCTTTTCTCGAAGGTGAGGACTTCTCTATGTCATCCCTCGACATGAAAACCACTTCCTCATCCTCAAACTTTAACCGGTCACGCTTCGATATGGACAAAGCATTCACATTGGCACCACCAGACCTGGTTTCAGCAACAACAGCAGAAGTTTTGCAGACTAATTGGGCACCGCAAGCATTATAGTATTTGGAAGGTTTGCATGGGTCAGCAGTACGATATACAAGATCATTTTGGGATGTCTCTT
Source organism: Salvia splendens (assembly GCF_004379255.2). Lineage (NCBI taxonomy): Eukaryota > Viridiplantae > Streptophyta > Magnoliopsida > Lamiales > Lamiaceae > Salvia > Salvia splendens. The sequence goes on from NC_056035.1 coordinate 33,836,533, forward strand.
GCTGCTGATAAATAATCGCAGTGCTTTCACAAGAGAAAGTTGAAGTCCTTCTCCTTTTGGAAGATGGTTCATAAACAGGCTCATGACAGTTATACGTGAGTTCATCCAAACTATATGTTTGACTAGAGCCATGGTAGTTGTTGTAGTCATGTGTGCCATAGACCCCATAGTAATTAATAGATGTGTCAGTAGTCCTCACGATCATATTGCTATTTCCACCACAAGGTGATCGATGATCTCTGTGAAATTTTCCACCTCGTGGTTGCTGAGGGCGCGCAGAAGACATAATTCCTGCTCAGTTAATCAAAGTCAGAGAAGATACAAAAATGCTACACCCAGAGATTCTATCAGTGATATTTGTCATGGACTTAGGAAGTCCATGACAAATACAGCATACCAACAAAACTTCAAATTATACACCGTTATTCATGAAATACAAATCAAATGTATAATTATTTCAGCACTAGCAAAGCTACAAAATATCATACTGTTCGTAATTTAGTTAGCTATTTGACTAAAAGATATTACTAGTATATACCTTTAGGGATGCATCAAAACTAGTATTTGAGAGTTCAATATCCAAAATCCTATCAACTTTAGATGAATATGAGCAAGATACAGCACAAAATCGATATCCAACGCAATTAGATGCAATATTCTGCAAAACAATTTTAAACTCCAATCATTTACCCCGAACTCAAACCCATTTTCGAGTACATGTCATACCAAAAAGTAGTTTTACTCCAACCATTTACACCAAATTCAAAATTTACACAATTTTTAAGTTTTTGTCTCACAAAATTTTTGCAGTAAGACCGTATTTGGGGTTGTTTCACAAAAAAACACTAAAAATGAGTTTGCGTTTGGTTGGAGAAGATTTCTTTACCAAAACTCATTTTTGGAGTATAGTTGAAGATGGTCTAAACCAGTAAAAAAGAATTCAAATTGAAATTGAATTGAAATAATAATAATAACTGATATAAAGTAACAATGCCTGATTGGAAACAAGTAGATAGATATGAAAAGGATCGATCGCCAATTTCGCGCTGGAAATACGCAATTCCTATTGAGATTAGGGTTTGTCTATGGAATGTGTGAGAGAAAATACAGAGTTTTAGAAGAAGCAATGAGCTCGAGCAAATGTCATTTCATTAAGTGGAGTACCAAATATTTCTGGCTTTATTATGAAGAAGAAGAAGATATAAAATCAAACATAAATGTGGTTCATGACATATCTAAGAATATTAAAACGAATAATAGTCATTTAAATCGCGATTAACTTCCTTTGAATTTATGAAATTGGAATATTAAATTAAAGTTTCAATTTTTTCGGTCTCTGATTATTATTATTATTATTATTATTATTATTATTATTATTATTATTATTATTATTATTATTATTATTATTATTTAGTTAGTTAATTATGGATTTGCATATCTTTTCCATATCTTTTGTCTTGCTCATTAAGTTAGTATCCACTATTATAAATAGTGGACATTGTTATTCATATTATTCATTCAAGAAATAAAATACTCCCTCCGTCCCGGACTACTTGCACTTATTTCCTTTCTGGGCGTCCCAAGTTATTTGCACTCTTTCCATTTTTAGTAAAAATTATCACATACAGCCGCAATTGTTGACTTTGCTATAAACTCATTCCTTAATCTCCGTGCCGAAAAGGAAATGTGCGAGTAGTCCGGGACGGAGGGAGTACTTCTTTTACGCAATTTAACGTTTTTTTCTCTCGTGCACAAAGCACGAACCCTAGAATTCGACGCCAGATTGATCGACGGGCAAAGCTCCCGCGACGTTCGACGCGATTTCCTATCGTTGAGGAACTTTATCCTTAACAAGTGGTGCTTTCATTCTCGAACTCATGGCCGAAGTCAATCTTTGTTCATGGTGGGAGATATTGCAAGCATCTGAAGGCTTGCAATTGAATTCAACAGCAGCAACATGGGAGAATATTCTCGCTAGGCTCGCCCGGCTCGAGACCCGATTGGTTGAGCATAAGAGCAGGGTGGCAGCAACGCTCCCTCCATTGCAACCCGAACCTGATCCACCCAACCAACCCCGGTTGTACACCGCCGCACAGCCACCTCACGCGCCCTACTAGCCACCGTTGCAACCCGTATATCAACCCTCGCACCATCCGATCAAAGCGTTAGATCAACAGCCATCATATCCATATCCACAGGATGGGCGACTCCACCCACAACACCATCCCTACCAAGCCCGTCAGCCCACTTCCTGGGACCCGCCATGGCTGCGCCAGGAAACTGCATATCAGCAACCATCGTCCTACGAGCCAGATTTGTACTCGCCACCACCACCCTCTTGTTGGGACCCGCCAAGGTTGCGCACGCAGCAGCGATACTCACCATATGATCAGCCTTATCCACCGCCACATCCACCCCCGCAACACTCACCGTCCTGCTGGTGTCCACCGACAGCCACGCCGCTGCCCACAGCTGCTGTCCCGATCTCAACCCCGGCCAATGGTGACGTAGAGATGCCGGTCTTGGAAGAGGTTCAGATAGAAGAATTGCCTCCGATTGAGGTGATAGACGAGGAGGATGGCTCCATTGATGATGGGTTTGATAATTCCACCGAGAAGATTCTTGATTCTTCTGCTGGTTTTTGTGGAGTTGAAAAGGCTGAGAAGGAGACGAAACCCAGTCAGGATCACAAGCGCGAGGAGAAACAAGTTCAATGGCAGTTTGAGTGCTCGATGCAACTGAATGCTTTTCCAATCAAGGTTCTTCAAGCTAAGGTTGATTTTGGTAATTCCATGAGGCGCAACGCATCAATGGAATTATTGAGTGATTCATCACATGTTAAGAATGTTGCAAATATGAATCATCGATTAACATCACTCGATGTCGATGCCCGGTTGATTCCTCCGCAAAATGACACTCTATGCTTGAGCATTCATGGACGCATTCACAAGATTTTAGAACTGAATTATCATGTCCATAAGGGTCATCCCTTTGTGATTTTTGATGGAGATGATGCAGGGAGACGCTCAACTATTCGGTGTATGTTTGACCCAAGAGGATTCTTCGACACTCGTCGTTGCTTCATGGTGCCCACCTTGAGGACAAGGTGGATTTCAACCATGGGGGAGTTGATACGATGATTATTATTATTATTATTATTTAGTTAATTAGTTAATTATGGATTTGCATATCTTTTCCATATCTTTTGTCTTGCTCATTAAGTTAGTATCCACTATTATAAATAGTGGACATTGTTATTCATATTATTCATTCAAGAAATATCAATTATCCTTCTATTTTATTTTCTCTTACTCTCTTCCCTTTCAAACGTGCAAAACGCACAAAACCCTAATTTTGACGCCGGATTGATCGACGGGCAAAAGCTCCCGCGACGTTCGACGCAAAATCTACGAGTTAAGAAACTTCATCCTTAACAGTCTCATTCGTGCATAAATTAACGTCTTTTATGATATTAAAAACGATAATATTTTAATAAAATTATGAAGGTATATTTCAATGAAACAGTGGCTTTGAATATCCCACTTGAATATCGTTAAAAGACGATATTTTGTGCATGAATGGAAATATTGCGAAAATTTGAAACTTGTGATAAATGATAATAATATTACAACTTCAAAATAAATAAACAGACCAGAAGTTGATCAAACTTCATAATTTAAAAGACTATTTACCCTTTTAAAATATTATACCACCAATTTAAAATTAAAATAGAAACTATTTCCATTCTGATCCGTTTTTAAAAATAAAAGTTTTCTAAACTTTCTATTTTAAGAAATGGACCTCTCAATTTACTAATATTACTTTTACTATTTTTTCCTTTCATCTCTCTTACTATACCTGTTTTTATCTCTTTCTCTTATTTTACCAACTACTTTAAAACCGTGTTGTTTTAAAAGTTTATATTTATCAAGCACATAGGTAATAGTAAAACACATACTCCCCTCTGTCCACAATTATTTGACATAACTTTTCTTTTTCCCGTCCATGATCAATTGTCACTTTTCTATACTTTGTTAATATTTTATGATAATATACCTCATACTCTACGAACGCATCCAACTCATATTTATAAAACTAGTACATTGTATAAAAGTGTTACCACATTTTATTAAAATTTTTCACCAATTTTTCATTTCATCATTAAACCCAAGCCAAATCAACTTATGCTAATTAATTATGGACGGAGGGATTAAAATATTGATTATGCACATTTGACATAACAAGAAAATAAATAAGAAATGAATACTACTGTTTTGGCTAGCGTAAATCACAAATATTGGCCTAATTTTGTACTCCATTTCTCATGAATAAAAAATTTGGTAAGGAAAATCATGAATTTATCCCTTGAATTTCCTATAAGTTGGGAAAATAACTAAATTTGTAGGAAATTCACAATAAAGTTTAGATTTATGATTTTTTTTCAACTAACTTTATAGTCCGCTCATAATGCCAAATTTTGGATCAAAATTTATATATTTTTAACTAATATACAATTATGTTATTCTTTTGAATAGTAAAAGTATAATCTAAAATTCATTTCAAGAGCATTTTACTCTAAAAAACTAAAGATGTAAAAATATTTAAAATGTGTCAAAGTGCAAAGTCTATAATTTCTCGTCATATTAGAGAGAAGTTAAAAATATGAAGTTCAAAGACAATGATTCAGTTTTAAGTTAGAGGTTTGATATTTTAATAGGATAAATAGTCTTTTAAATCATAAAATTTGGTCAAATTCTGATTTGTTACATGTATTTTTGAAGTTGTAATATACATGATGCTAACATATATGATGATTTTCACGAAACATGATGTGCCACACCCACACTCCATTAGTGTCACTAGTAGGTAGTTCTTGTAAAAATATGGATAGAATCTCCTAGTTGTGAGTCAAGAAGGATCATTATAAATTCACCAGAAAAGTTAGCCTTATTTATATCTCATTCTTGAATGAATATTGCAAAGCCTTGATCGTGAATATACATCTAGGTTTTTCCATCTATGGACTTGGATCCTTTGTGATCAAACCACAAAATTGCTTGACATTCTTTTTTGCATTTTTTATTCAATATTATAGTAATATCTGCACCGCACATATTCAAATTATCTAATTGTCACTATTGAATATTCTTGACTTTTTGTGGTGATTTTTAATGATCGCATGTGAAAATAAATATTCTAATAAATTGTCAATCAGATTAATCGAATTAGAAACTGAACATTATTAGATAGATGATCTCCACCACTCATTCCCACCTGAAGAAAGAAGTGAGTATTCAATGCGAGAGTGGGGGACTGCCTATTACAAGCACGGTTAAATGAGTAAATCAATTAAAATTGATATTTAATGATTAATTAATACTCACTCGGTCCCCAAAGAATATACATTTTTTATTCGACAAATTTTAATGTAAAATTAGTATGGTAAGAGAGAGGTAGAGAGAAAAAAATAATTAAAGTATTGTTAATAGGGAATGAGTCCCACCTCATTACAGAAAGAAAAAAAAGTTTTTAAAATTGAAAAGTGCATATTCTCGTGGAAATGATTAAAAATGAAAAAATGCATATTTTTGCGGGATGGAGGGAGTAGTATTGCGGGATGGAGGGAGTAGTATTGCAGGATTGCACGCAGACAAGAAAATTATGTTTCGAGTCTTCTAGTTTCCCACCTCCAGTCCCACCTGGATCTGTCTCTACTGAAAATCAACAACAATTAGTCCTTGTTATATGATGAGATTATACTATCTTCCTTTTATGCTTAGATTCCACGTGAAAACTCTCACCTTTTTGCCATCAATCCCAATCAAGCTTGGAGTAGTAGTTTTTATTTGAAGAAATAGGGTAATTAATGTTCCTTTAATTGCGTAATTATTCTATTAATCTTACTATTCTTGTCATTATCTACAAAATAAATCCATGCTCAAAATAATCATCCATAGTATGAATATGAATCAGTAGTGCTACCAATTAAGTTCCCAAAACTTCTGATCCAATTATTGCAACAAATAAAGTCAATAGCTGTAACTATCTAACTAGTACCAACAAAAATATTACAGTATTAACTAATTAAGACTATAATGTCCAATAATAATTTATAATTAAGGGGCGAAACATTAAATATAATTATGCATTCCAATCTAAATCATATGGTCGACCTCCACATTTCACGATCAGGACACGTGACACGGTGGCAGAGCACGCGACTCGGCGGAGGGTATGCCCTTTCAACTTCCCATCTCACCAAAATATTGAGAGGGTTATTTGATTGTATTTTATTTTTATCTTTAACTTACTTAAATAGCTTAACATTTTCAAAGCTATTTAATTATGTTTTGAGGTGAACCATTTGAATTTAAACATGAGTGACTATGAGATTAGTTTCACCACATATGTACAAAGCTGATTCATACACATGCATACTTTGTTTAGGAGTATAAATGATTAACGTAAAATAGTTACAATTAATACTAATATTTTTAGACTTAATAAAATAGGAATAATGAGGAAGTTATATATATGGAGGCAAGCAAGCAAGGGGCAAGAGCAGCAGCAAGATGGGGCGGCGCCACCGCAGCAAATCGCAGACCCTCCCGTCCTCCCCCACCTACTCATCTTCCTCCTCGGAGTTTGAATTCCGCACCTCCCTGTCCCCCCACAAATCCTCCCGCCCCGCCGACGAGCTCTTCTACAAGGGGCAGATCCTCCCCCTCCACCTCTCCCCCCGCCTCTCCATGGTCCAGTCCCTCCTCCTCCTCTCCTCCTCCTCCCCCTCCTCCTCCTCTTACACCTCCCGCGACTCCACCGCCTCCTCCAACCTCCTCCTCGACTCCGACTCCTCCCGCCCCAGCTCCGCCACCGACGACGACTTCATCAAACGCCCTTCCGCCGCCGACATTCTCTCCCGGAAATCCCCCAAATACTTCTCCCTCGCCAAATTCTCCTCCAAGACCACCTCCTCTGTCAAGCGCGTCAGCACAACCGCCAGAGGAGTCCTCCGCAAGTACTTCAACAAGGTCAAACCCCTCTACGAAAAGCTCTCCCACAAACAACACCACCACCACCACCAGAAAATGCCTGCGCCGGCGGCCGTGGCGCGGAGATCGAACGACAATTCTAGAGAAATCTCGATGTCTTTCTCCGGGAATTTGAGATACCCCAGGCGAAGAAGCAGCATCTCGAGCTGCCCTTCCTCGATGACGTCATCGCCGCGGCGGGGCGAGGTCCCGCAAATGGGTCGGGTCGGATCCGGATCGTACAACCCGGGAGCTTCGTCGATGGCGGAGCTGCAGAGTGCCATCCAAGGCGCCATTGCTCACTGCAAAAACTCCATGATCAAGAACAATGCGGTCAGCAACGATTAATTATTTTTATGTTACGTTCAACAATTAACATATATACCTTGCTCATTCATTAGTCTAATTATAATCGATCCAATTCATAATTGAATTCCTTATCTCGAAGTTCTGTATGTAATCTTGTTTGGTATAATCATGATAAGTTTAATCTTTCTTCGACAACTACAATTTCTATATGTCCGAAATCATTAAATTCAGTAGAGAAAGTATCCTATAATTAGAGTAAATAATTGTTGAATTAAAGCTATTGAGTTTGGAGGTGCATGATTGATTTGAAGTTTGTGTGAGCCAGATCTGAATAGTGCACGAGCTACCTCATCCCCACAGGCAATAATTATAAATATGGATTACTACTAGTACTATTTGGAATACTAGCTTATTTTGAAATAGAGGAAACATGGTTGGTATTAGTAATTTTGGTACGAGTTGAATTTATTTTTCTTACATATGGGATAATCTTGCATGTGCACTAAGATGTAGCATATGGCATTTAATGTGTGAAGTAACTGTGAAGTTTCTTTTGGAGTATTCAGTATTTGTCTTGTTCCTTAGTTTGTAGTACATGCGTATCTGTATTTGACTACAAGACGCACACATTAATAATACTTCTATGTATTACCAATTATTTAACATTTCATTCCGTATATTGACATCATTCAATTATTTTTTCAAACCGAAAATTCCAGTGCGCTGCAAACGGCCGCATTTATAAAAAAAGTTTTAATTAATTACTTATTACATATAAATTAATTAAAAATTTTATTATAATTTATTACCTGCACAAAAAAAGGGATAAATGAAAGTCGGCGATTGGAATCTTTGGATGGTCACGATGACACTCTATAGTACATGTCCAAAACATCAAGGAAAAGTTGTCGAAAACCTAGTTCGGCTTCAATTATGAAATTTTAAAAAATAGTCAGAATTTTAATGTTTTTCTTAATTGTGAGTATTAATTTTGATTTTGAAAAGAATTATGGAGTATAAAATTTGGATGCCAAAATAATTATTTTTTTTTTGCAAAATTGTATATTACTCAAAAAATTACTCGCATTAATTTTAATATAAAAAATATAATAGATTAGGCTAAAGTATATATTTTAGCTTCCAAATCATACATAATTTTTCATTAAATATAAATTAATGGAATAATTGACTACTGTTAAAATATGCAATATTTATTAGAATTTGATCAAATTGTATGATTTTTTGGCAAATTATCTTATAAACAAGTAGTAGTATGAAGTATCTAATAACTTGAGAAAGAAATAGAAATAAAATCTTTAGAACCTTCTGTGATTTCTATTTTAATTTTAGAAAAGAACCTTCAGTTATTTAATTAGTGAATCCTCTTTGGTTTTCATGTAACCCTTTCACAATCCTTTTATAATCCCAGATTTGATCATGCCAAACCTTAATCAGTCTTTGGAATATATTCCTAGTTCATAATCTACAACCGTTCCAAAATAGATAAAAATTCATTTCGTATAGTATTACTATTAGTTTCTGCTAATACTATAAAAAAAAGTGCGACGATATCTAATAATAATAATAATAATAATACTTATTATTATTAATAATAAATAAGTATAATATAATGATAATAACACTCCTTATATAGTAGTACTAATAATAAACGTCAACATCAGAGGAACACTCACGGGAATACTCCTTTTTTTCAATGAAAAGCAAATGCTCAAGCCACAAAACAATGAGCTAGAAAAAGACAAGCCAAAAGGTGATGGCACCAACAAAAAATGAAACCCCCTACTTCTCAGAAAAGGGATTCAAAACAAGCGAAAAAAACAACTTAAAAAAGCAACCTGGTGAGAATATTGCTTAATTTCGTTGGATTAATTAGGATATTTGAGTATCGTTTACTCCACAAAAAAATTCGTTGGATTAATTAGGATATTTGAGTATTGTTTACTCCACAAAAAATTGATAAAACAAGTAAAACATATTCATCGTGTAGAAGAATATTATATACAATAATTCATTTTATCTGTCACGTATAATTTGCAGTATTTAATATCATTGCAGCAAAAGGAGATTCCGTCGCCTTGGCGGCCCCTACACTCCGGCCCGACATCATGTAAGGGAGTTCAATCAGGGTATGCAGTAGCCCGTTAAAGGGGAGGCCTTAATCCACTGGCTGTCAGAAGCCCATCTCCCAAAGCCTCACACTTGTGCCTGAGAGATAGAAGCAACTACACGACAGCAGTGGGATCAGCGGTATATAATATCATAAAACATCGTGTAAAAGAAAAAAGGTTTGTATGGACATATAATTATCTTATTGTATGTCATAAAACAAGGAGACGTATCGAAACATTATAAATCCATTTTATTCTGATTATCCAATAGTTGATACAACTTTTAAAGCACATTTTCTGTTGAAGAGTATATCAATATATCATCAGTTGAAAACATAATGACACGCCCGTATTTATGTTTGGTTGATGAGAGAGTTTTTTTAAAGAAGAGATAGCGTTATTTTGAGAAGACTTGAATTCAAAAAAATTGAAAACGAAATGGGCCTTAAATTCAGAATAATTAGGAGTTGGCAAGATCCATCTCTCTGTCTGTGGTTTTTTTTTTTCAAAAACGCCCTCAACTCCTAAGATCCATCTCTCTGTCTGTGGTTTTTTTTTTCAAAAACGCCCTCTGTGGGGGCGAGGAAAGGAGATTTTTGAAGGGATTTTTGAAGAAGTCCATCTTTAGAGCATCCACTATAAGGTAGACACTTCCAACAGCCTCGCCACATTTTTTATCCACGGTCACTTCTTATTTGTCCGCGACCACAAAAAAAAGTGTCCGCAGCAATAGTGGACACTTTTTTTAGTTACTTTTCATTTTATTTTATTATTTTATATATTTTAATTCAATTATAGTTAAAATTATCGGAATGTAAATAATTAAAAAAAAGTATTGGGACCAAATATTCGTTGTATTACGGAAACGGTAAAATTATACAACGAACATTTTAAAAAAATATAAATAAAAACTCTGTCACCGTCTACTCGGTGGCGGAGTCGAATTCCGCCTACTCTTCTCCGCCACCCCCCCTCTTCCTCGCCGCCCCCCGGGCGCTGTCCCAGCCCCAGACAACCCCAGTTGATCCTTGATCCGACACATGAGCGCGTAGTATATATCCTTGGTGATCGGGTCGGTCGCGGTCTCGTAGAAATGACAGTTTTCTTGCAGTTGTTTCATCAACTACACATCAAGGTTCCTCTGCAAGACCTCGTGGGGACCAGTGCCCATGGAGTGCGGTATAGGGGCGGACTGCGAGATGCGCGATCCAGACGCGGCCGACGAGAGGCGGGAGGAACTTGCAGGCACTCTAGCGCCTCGGATAGAGGCATGTTGGCCCGGAGGGCGTGGGCGCCTAGAGTGTGTAGCGGAGGGCTCTTCCGTTTGGGCGTCGTTGAGGTCGATTGATTGCGAACCGCTGCCGCTGCTGTAGTCCCCGGCTATGTTGTGTCTAGTTCGCTTCGCCCCAGGACCTGTCCCCCTCTCCTCCGCATAGATGGCCTTGAATTTCGGGCAGTTCTCGAGAACGAGATACTCATCCCAGGAGTTGAACTTCGGCCAGCCTTCCATGTTGAATTGGGACATAGACAACGCTTTCACGTCGGCTTCGCTTCGACCACTCTTAGCAGTGAGCAGGTTGTTCTCGTATATGCCCGCAAACCTCTTGGTGGCTCTTAGAATCCTAGACCACTTTTTGCGGAGCTGTTCCGGGTCACGCGGTTTGGTACCTCTCAGCCTGAACTCGTTGTATGCCAACAAGACGTGCTTCCAAAAGCTCAACTCGGTCTGATCGGTGCCCACTATGGGGTCCGATGTGACGGCTTCCCACGCCCTCGCCACAGCAATGGACTCCACTTTGGTGTAGTGCGTGGACCGTTTACCGCCGGCCCACGTTGCCTCGCTGCCCTCGCCACCGCCGCTGCCGGCGTCGCTGCCCTCGCCGCCGCCACCGCCGCTGCCGCTACCGCCTCCTCCCCTGCCGCCGCCGCTGCTTCCACCCGCCCCACCGAACCCGCCGACTCTCATCGGAACGGGCGTATCCACACGGGCTGGCGGAGTATCCGGTAATCCCGGACTCAAACAACCCATCATCTGCTCTAGTGCGAATCTATCTGCATCGGTGAAAGGAGATTGGCTGGATTGGAAAAGGGGTCTCCGGTTGCGGTTGGTTAAGAGCGTCCGTGCTGGGTCTGTAATCTCCAAATGCCGAGCGACCCAAATTCCTCTGAATAGGGAGAGTTTGACTCGATCCCCACGGCTGGGAAGGAGGATAGTCGCCATATCCCGATTCGTCAGAGCCGGGTGATTCGTCGTTTCCACCGTGCATTTTTAGAGAGTGAAAATTTTGAGAGTGAATGAATGGATGGAGTGTGAAGTGTGTGTGAAGATGTGTGTGGAGTGGTATTTATAATAAAATTTTTGAAAATAATTAAAAAAAAGTGTCCGGCCTCTGGCGGCACGCCGATGACCGGCGCTCCTATCGGCGCGGCGAAGCACGCCCGGTGCGTCCTCGGCGCCTTCTCGCTGATGGGCCTTCCGCCCCAAAAAATGAGTCCGCCTCAGGGCGGACGCTTCCCACGCTATAGGTAGGCGCGGCGACAGTGGTTCGGGGGCGGCCGGCGCGGCGACCCTATAGTGGATGCTCTTAGAGGTATGTGGTGGATTAATTCATTTAATTTTGGAGCGATCACAGTACTGGCCGAACTGGAACCGAGGATTTAAATAAGACGAACTGGAACCGATGATTTAAATAAGACGATGCTGAAATTTAACGACTAGTGCGGCACGCAACGACTGATTGATATAAAAAAATTATTATACATACTACCTCCGTCCCACATTAAGTGTCACAATTAGTGTGGGTACGAGTTTTAAGAAATGTGGGTTGAATAAGTTAGTGGATTATGGGCCCCACTTATATATATTAGTTTTATAATAAAATGCGAGTAGAATTAGTTGGTGGAATGTGGGTGGAATGGTAAAAGTGAAATGTGACTTTTATTGCGAAAGTACCGAAATAACAAAATGTGACACTTAATGTGGGACGGAGGTAGTATTAATTGTACCTAAACAATACGTCACTGCATCCAGCCTCCTCTGCGTCGGCAAGCAGTAGCAGCCACAGTCCTCAATGTGTGATCCAGCTGCAAAAGCCTTGGTCCTCGGCGTCTCGGTGTTGTGACGAATGGAATGAGCCAAAAATGAATTTGGTAATGTACACTTGTATAAGAGCATCCACAGTGGGGCGCCCTAAGGGGCGCCTTAAAGCCCGCCCTATGCATCACCACGTCAGCATTTTATCCTCCCCCCTTCCACCTGCAGTGGGGAACCCTAAGGCGCGCCCTAAGCATTTTACTATTGTTTTGTTAATTAATTTAAATATTTTCAAATATATAAATGCAAACGTAGAAAAAACACAACGATTAACTAAGAACGGCAAAAAATTCATTGATTATAAAAAAAAGTTACACGGGTTAGAAACAAAAAAAAAATTGACTATCCTACAGAAGTCCCAACTTCCGGCTCAACTCATCGATCAACCTCTGGAGGAATTCGGCTATGGCTGGATCCGTACACTTCATAAGGGCGTTGTGCGTATCCAACAACGTCCGTGCCATCGAGGCCTTTGCCAAATCCGTGCGCGACCCAGAACAGATCCACAAAAAGTGGTCTAGGATTCTACCGGCTACCAAGCGGTTCGCGAGCATATACCAGAACAACCTTCTCCACGCTGAGAGTGGCCGAAGCGAAGCAGGCGTGAAGGCCCTGTCGATGGGCCAATACAACACGGAGGGCTGGCCGAAGTTTACAATGTGGGAGTAGTATCTAGTCCTCGCGGATTGTCCGAAATTCAAGGACATCTGCGCGCAAGAGGTCACTGGAGCTCCTGGGCCGAAGCGTACAAGACACAGCCTTGCCGGGGACTACAGTAGCGGAAGCGGCTCGCACTCGTTCAAGCAGAACGAAGAGCAAGTCGAAGAGCCCGCCGCTACACACACTAGGCGAAGACGGCCCCCGGAACAACATGCATCTATCCGCAGCGCTAGAGGGGCTAGAGTAAGTTAAATAACTATAAATAAATTGGGCACCCAATGCCCTGTCCACATCCCTCAAATTTATGTTTAATGCGTAAGTTAATAAAAGAAACACTTAAATTATAAAGATTGGGTAAAAGAATGAAAACCAATATCCAAAAGTGTTGTAAATAACGAAACGTAGCGTAGGCAATAAATACTCGGATTCAAAGTTTGAATTATATCTTATTCGAATGAGAGGTGTGTCTTTTAAGTTGCAATTCAAATAAAACTATCCACGTCCAATAAATATATTCATGATGGTCACGCACACACCAAACTTAATTGACAATTTGCTATACAATAGTCAAATGACTTAAAGATCAACGATACATGCTGCGTACGTAGTGCTATCAAATGTTATTATTTTAGATTAAAAAGACTAATGCATGGTAATGGTATGGAGATAATAATATACCCTTCTATATCGGGAAACGTAGCGTTTAAGCTTATACGGAGTATTTAATACTAATACAATTCGGATTAATTCGAACTTAGAGTTCAAATTTATTTAATATGCTGAACTTGTACATTCAATTTAAACAACTAGGCATCGAGCAAATTCAGTATCAATTCTGAACTCCCGGCCGTCTTGTCAACTAAATTTCGATTATGAATTACAGAATTCATTATTATTATAAAAGTAGGTGCTTTTACACATTTGATGTATAACTGTTTAGGGTTTAGGTATATTTGCAATTTAGATACTCCACACTAAGCACTATTATATTTTCCGTAAATAACACATCACTTTTTTTTTAGTTTGATCACATATGTTTCGAACCCGCATTTGGAGGAATCGGAATAATCCTGCTCGGCCAACTTTGCATATTAAAGCCAAAAGTCTCCAGCGGGTGGCGGAAGTTTGAAGCCGTGACCTTACGGTTAATTAAAAAATGTATGAGACCATTGTTTGCATGACTATCCTTATAAACTTACTACTCCTAATTACACACCCCAAAATACATAAAACAAAATTAGAGTAAAGGTTAATGAAACACCACATCTCCTTTGTTTATAAACTCATGCACACCACATGACTCCACAACTCAAAATTTAGAGATGGTCTTCGAGGAGCCCCTCCTTTTTCTCTCCGACTCCGATGAGATGGGATCCAGTGCCCGGTTTTCCTTCTCGTCGGAGTTTCTAGACGAGAGCAACTTCATCACTATATTCCCCAACCCAAAGGCGGAGCGGGAGGCCGCAGCCGACATCGAGTTCCTCTCAGGAAACCTAACCGGCATGATCGCCGCCGACGAGCTCTTCAGCGAAGGAAAGCTGCTCCCTTTCCAGAAAATCCATCTCGCCGAGAAGCTCGACAAAATAAGCCTGAAACCGGAGGAAGAAGGTAGCAACAAGAAGGATGGGGAGAGAAGGATGAGCTGGTTCGTCGACGACGATCCGTCTCCGAGGCCTCCCAAATGCACTGTTTTGTGGAAGGAGCTGCTCAAGCTGAAGAAGCCGCGCCCTTCCACGCTGTCTCCGCCTAATTCATCATCTTCTACTTCTTCTTCCTCTTCCTCCTCGTCCCGAACTTCTTCAATCGAAGTTCGGGGTGAGGTAGTGTAGGAGAGCGGGGAAAGTAGCAAGAGAGTGAAGAAAGGGAAGGAGAGGACGCAGTCGTTTAGTATACGGATTAGGCCGGTTTTGAATGTGCCTATCTGCACGCAGGCGAAGAACGCCGCTCTGCCGCCATTGTTTTCATCAAGGAAAGGTAGACGAGAGAGAGAGAGTATTAATTATAAGAAGGCGCAGTTTGTATTTTTTGCTTACATTGATTAATTTCATGTTATTTTTTTCATTGTAATAGATGATTTGAATTTATGACTGAATCTGCTTGTTTTTTGTTTTAATAAGTTTGGATGTGCAGAAACATGATCCAGGTAACCTGGATAACCTCCAGTTTTCTGGGGCCAAACATAGCAATCAATTACTATTACATAAAGAGTGATGAAGCATGATTAATTTCTGGTTCGATTATTGTAGTTTTATTGTTGTCTACAGTATTTTATTTTATTCTTGTGAAATAAACCTTTAGATCTAAACAACGCACACTGCTTTTGTGAGAGTGTATAATTACAAGTAGCATGAAAACCTTATAAACATTAGCTGGAATAGCTCAGTTGGTTAGAGCGTGTGGCTGTTAACCACAAGGTCGGAGGTTCAAGCCCTCCTTCTAGCGAAAATTATTTTTATAGAAGCAGAATAATAAGCTTCAAGGCTAAGATGATACCACGCTTTGTTTGTTTTTTTTTATTTCAAATGTATTTCTTAATTTCAAATGTATTTCTTAATTTCAATTTTGTAATAATAAAATTTTAGTGCTACACTATTTTATTTATTCATAAATTAGTTTGATTAAAAATATAATTAAAAAAAATAAGAAATGAAAATAGGGAAAATAGGTAAATAACACTAGTACATTGTTTAATAAAATCATTGATGTATTAAAACAATGTCATGATCATACTTTGCTAAGGATGAAGATGCCATGGAAACTGGGATTAGGGGAGTGATGTAAAAGATGCGAATAGAAAAGAGGTAGATCTAAAGATTGCACATGCATTAAAAGATAACGGATATATGAACATTCGACAATACATGCTCGATCACAACAAATAGAATAGTAAATTCAACATCAATCATTGTTAAACAATCAGTGTTTAAGAAGTAATATTAATTAGATCATGGTTTTCTAGACAAGAACAATGAACAAGAACTGCCCCCAATTACATGGGTGAAGATATAAACCTTTGAGAGTCCCATGCTAAAACTGAAATAAGCCAATTCTGATCATCACTTGCCACTCCGTTACAATTCAACCCAAAAAGCAAATTCATACAATATATAGTTGTCATGCCACATTAATACTTGTAGATTTTCTCTTAAATGAGTAAAAAATAGGGCTGGGAAAAAATACCGCAATACCGGGCTTATCGTACCGAAAAAATACTGAAAATATCAATTTTTCGGTATAACGTGATTTTCGCTACGGTATGATACCTTACCAAAAGATCGATAAGGTAACGGTATGAATTTTCATACACCGGGGTATACCACGGCATATCAAAATCCGGTATATATCGTAAATTAAAGTATATACCGTAAAATATAAATATAATTATATATAAAATATATTTATATATTTTTAAATTATAAAATCTATTGAGAGATATAAATTAAATTATGAATAAAATATATTTAATATATTTTTTAAAAATTATAAAATATAAATAATATTCTAAAACTCAAATATTCTATTTTCATTGATGTTGAAAGTGAGGTGTACCGCAAAAGTACGGTATACCGAACATCGGTAAAGTATATCGAAAATGAGGTACGGTATCGGTATGGAAATTCGTCATACCGAAAATAAGGTATGCCGAAGTTCGGTATACCAGAAATTTTGGTAAGGTAAATGTACGATTTTTTCGCATACCGAATTTACGATAATGTATACGGTATGGTGGTTTTGATAAGGTATACCGTACCTACCCACCCCTAGTAAAAAATTATTCTTATTCTAGATTCTAGATGCTAAAAATAATTTTTATTTCAATCAAATGCAATATTGATACTATTATATAGTAGTATAACATAGTTCAACAAATATTACCAAGTGTAAATTTATATATATATATATGAAAATGGGGTTGTATTATATACCAAACTAGTTTTAAACACCAAATGCCAAACACATCATTATATAATAATGCGGAGTTCATAACAACTTTATTTGTGTTCATTATAGGGAATTCTGAGATTTAAAAACAATGACATCATCATGCATAATTTAGAAATCTGAAGTTCATTATATGTTTGTTATTAGTTCATTATAATGAACTTCATGTTATCATATAATGATGTTGTTCGGCGTTTAAGGTTTAAGAGTGGTTCGGTATTGATCACAATCCTATGAAAATGATCAATACAAAACTTGATCTCAATACAAAATCCAGACCAAATCCTGACCATGAGATTTGACAATCCAATGGTCAATAATTAAACAAAAACACGGAGGGTCATTGTAAAGCAGTTTTAGGTCATATTATAAACTTTGGATTTGAGGTCGTGTTAAGATCATTTCATGTCATCCTTACTATAATGACGTAAAAATAAGCTTACCATGACCTAAAAATGACTTTTGTATGCTTGGTTCTGCATTTTTGTATTAAGAATGGTTTTGCATGGATCAAAACCCTATATATATATATATATATATATTAATTAGTGAGTTGTGATCAATTTAAATTTTTTAGCCTAATTAGAATTGATGCATTATCAGCCACTCATTTTTATTAAATGAGTGGTCCAGAATTTACCACATGGAAAATATTTTTAGATTAATTAATTATGAAAGGACAGAATGGTAGTTTCATAGTACATTTTATTCAATAAATATTTTTTTAAATTTTAATTTTTTTAATTTTTTTTGAAATTTTTTTTTGATTTTTTTGGTCAACTACATATACAATTCATGTCAACTACACGTATAATGTCAACTACATATACAATTCATGTCAACTACACGTATAATGTCAACTACATATACAATTCATGTCAACTACACACATATAATATCAACTACATATACAATTCATGTCAACTATAAGTTGTTGACATTTGATGTGTAGGCTATTAACTATAATACCCCCGAGTTGACATAATCTACTTGCAGTTGACATTTCGAAAATGTTGTGGATGGGTGGCTGAAAATGCATCTCAATTGTCAATTAAGCTAAAAAATCTCAGCCTAACATGACCCTATATATATATAGTGATTTATTCATATCCTTTTTCTAATTATTGTTCTTTTTCCTTCTAAATGCTAGCCCCACGATTTTGATGATCTTATGGACGAAAATTAAGCAGATTATGATTATTTAAATTATTAAAATAATAGAAAAAGGTTAATTTTGGTATAGGAATAATTTTCAGTTATGGTATCTTCCATGATCTCCTCCATCAATCTTTTTCCAAAATCCGTTGAAACTTTTATGCATATTCTTCAAAGATTACACGCCAATATTAATGTCTCTCTCCCACAATGATCATCGTTTTTTACAGTTTATACGTCTGCACTATTATTTTTCTTGTCCCATAACCATTTGTTGAGAGATATAGCAGTCAGTAGTTGTACACGACAATCTTAATCTCTCTCTCCTACGGTGATCATCGCCTTCTACAGTTTATGGTAAGTTGCTTGATTTTCTCCCTCAAAAGATCTCAGTTGTTTTTCTACTGGAATTAATCGAATCTTTCTTCCCTCTCCAAAACTTTAATTTTTTCTTCTCCGTTGAAAACATTCTCTGTTGAAGACATTAGAAAGAAAATTCTTACGATTTTTTTCTCGTAAAAAAACGTTGTTCTTGTAGCATTCGTGTTTTGTTTTCATTTTTATTTGTTCCTGTATTGATTATTTGTTCCTGTATTGATTATTAAAAAAACGTTGTTCCTGTATTGATTATTCAACAATGGAAATCATCGTGGATCGTCTGATTGTCGTCGAGCGATAAAACGATCTCGTTTGATTTTTTGCCAGTGGAGAGGTTGGTGAAACGGAGTCCTCGAGCGACGGGAGGGAGGTGAGGTAGAGCGAAACGCGGCGGTAGAAGAGGTTGCGCTGGTGAGTTTAATGGTTCAACTCAGGGACTTTGAAGTGCTTGTGAACGTGAACTCGGTCGTCGATCCACATAATGTATACATAATGTACATATTGTATAGTATAATGCGTAGTTTAGTTTCTGTAATGCATTATATGTGATATGTAATGAACATTTATACTGACGCGTTTAATTTAAGTTGTGTTGTGTTTCGATGTTTGGCGCACGTTTCTTGTTTTCCCTAAGGGTTTAACAAGCCTAGGGGCTAGGGTGTAGTATGTTCTAAGTCTAAAAAACGTTGTCCAAATACACGAGCTGCAGTAATTCGTCTGGGGTTGCACATAATGTATATTTTGTATAGTATAATGTGTAGTTTAGATTCTATAATGCATTATTTGTGATATGTAATGAACTTTTATCCTAACCCGTTTAATTTAAGTTGTGCCGTGTGTCGTTGTTTGGCGAACGTTTCTTGTTTTCCCTAAGGGTTTGACAAGCCTAGGGGCTAGGGTGTAGTATGTTCTAAGTCTAAAAAACGTTGTTCAAATACACGAGCTGGAGTAATTCGTCTGGGGTTGCACATGCATAACGCGTAGGTATATTTTAAAACAAATATACATAATGTACATATTGTGTAGTGTAATGCGTACTTTAGTTTCATTAATGCATTATTTGTGGTATGTAATGAACATTTATCCGTACCCGTTTAATTTAGGTTGTGCCGTGTTTCGATGTTTTACGCACGTTTCTTGTTTTCCCTAAGGGTTTAACAAGCCTAGGGGCTAGGGTGTAGTATGTTCTAAGTCTAAAAAACGTTGTCCAAATACACGAGCTGCAGTAATTCATCTCGGGTTGCACATGCATAGCGCGTAGGTATTTTTTAAAACAGACATACATAATGTACATTTTAGTATAGTATAATGCGTAGTTTAGTTTCTGTAATGCATTATTTGTAACATGGAATGAATATTTATCCTGACCCGTTTAATTTAAGTTGTGACGTGTTTCGAAGTTTGGTGCACGTTTCTTGTTTTCCCGAAGAGTTTAACAAGCCTAGGGGCTAGGGTCTAGTATGTACAACAGCAACCACGTGATGCATAAAACAAGATAAATAATGCATTCAAATAGCCAAATAATGTACAGAACCACTCAATTAATGAACATACAAATATTGCATTCATTCTTAGACTCATGTACAACAGCAATCTAATGATGCATAAAACATGATAAATAATGCATAGAAATAGCTAAATAATGTACAAATATTGCATTCACTCTTAGACTCATGTACAAGTTCCGTGACAGCTTCCTTCTGCCGTGGAGTTAAACTCTTTATACAATTCAAAAACTCGGTAGGGGTTCGTCGACAATACAGATGGTCGACGTTCCTACCCCTTGGTTTCCTATCCTCCGTCTCTTCCAGAGCTGTACTAGTCCCGGCCTCTGATAATTGGTCCCGGAATTTCTGGGCAATTCCTACTGGCAGTATATCATCGACCGCCTCGTCGATGTCCAATCTTAGCTGCTTTGATGCTGTACAACATACAGAATAATAACATACAATTAATTACATAATGTACAAACTGAATAAAATAATGTGGACAGTTATACTGCATTCACTTATACACTCTTGTACAGAAGCATCAAAATAATGCCTGAAAACTGATACATAATGCATTTTAATAATCAAATAATGTTCAGAATAAATCAACAAATGCACAATGAATATTGCAATCACCCATTGTCCCATGTCCAACAATAGTCACATAAAGCATAAACCATAATAAATAATGCACTAAAATAACTAAATAATGTACAGATCCGGTCAAGTAATGAACATACAAATATTCCATTCACTCTTTGACTCATGTATACCAGCAGTCACATGATGCATAAAACAGTATAAATAATGCATTCAAATAGCTAAATAATGAACAGAATCACACGAGTAATGAACATATAAAAATATTCCATTCACTCTTAGACTCATGTACAACAGCAGATAAATAATGCATAAAACATGATAAATAATGCATAGAAATAGCTACATAATGTACAGATTCAGGCTAGTTATGAACATAAAAATATTCCATTCACTCTTTAACCCATGTACAACAGCAGACACTTGATGCATGAAACATGTATATAATGCATAGAAATAGTTAAATAATGCACAACATCAACCTAATAATGCATAACATTAACCCAGTAATGTACATTTAGAAAATAAACATTCAGCCTTCACTCATACTACAATAATGTACCACACCAACCAAATAATGCAACAATACAACAGAAATAATGGACTCAGATTGCAAGAACAATACCTCAATCATCAAACAGTAGTCACTTGATGTTATATACATATACTTTCAATGAATAAACATAAAACTTGAATTCACTATTTTACCAATGTGCAACAACAGTCACTTGATGTTTCTACCAGTGAACATAATGCATTCATATAGGCAAATAATGCAGAGATTATATCAGGTAATGAACAAACAAATATTCCATGTACTCTTTGACAATATAAAACAACAGTGACATGATGCATAATACAGGATATGTAATGCATAAAAATAGTGACATAATGTGCAGATTCATTCAAGTAATGAACATAAAACTATTGCATGTACCATTTTTCCAATGCCCAAAGGCAGTTGCTTGAAGGTTGTACCCGTGAGTATAATGCATTCATATAGGCATATAATGCAGAGAAATGTCAGAACAAACAATAAAACCCAGTCGGATACCACAATCCATGCATTTATACCCAAAACAATAAAAACCCGTCTGAATTTCATGAGCCGCGACAATTATCGATGTTCCAATTTATAGTTTTCGTGCCTTCAAAATCATTAAAGCGAAGTCACGTACATTGTCGCCGGTTGCGGTTCGGTGTTAGCTACGGCCTACGGTGGAGGGTGGGTGCCGTAATCTTGGACGATTGCTGTCGATTATTTCGCTGACTACCGAGCGGCGAACGGGATCTAGGGTTTAGAGAGTGGAGAGAATGGAGAGAGTGGAGAGAGTGGAGAGTGCTTTTACAGCGTTTAATGAGAGAGAATGAAGAGACGGAAGTTTCAAATCCCAATAATTTCAGCCTTTCCAAATTCTGGCGGTTCAATTTTTGCTGGATTACAATTTTACCCTTATAATGCATACACACAGGTTCAATAGTGCAACACAGATAGAATTTGGTAGCATCAATCTGGACCGTTGCTGCATAAGATCTAACGCCTAATAATAGGAAGAACAAAGGAGGTTAGTATTGAATAGGAGAATAATGCTCCCCTATATATATTCATAAAGGAAAAAAAGTTTGTAAAGCTATTATAGTAGTAGTAGTCCGAATATTGTATGAACATACAAAAAGGAAGTACATACTCCTATTTTTTAAGTTGACGGATGGTGGATGTAATGATATGATTTTTCAAATCTGTGGTATAAAAATGAATGACTCAATTGAAAATGTTTCAAAAGAAAAAAAAGTATAAAAGATAACGAAAAACAAAAATAAATTAAAAAGGCGGAAGAATAAGCAAAATCCAACTCAAAAATTCCCAAATTGAAAAACCCTCCTTTCCCGTTCCCTCATTTGCGAATCGCGCCACCGTCGTCGCTGTTCGTACGCCACCACCATACATTCATTCCACTCCACTTCTCTCACTCCCTCTCTCTCTCTCTCGACGAGCTGCAACTCCAGAAACCGCGACAAAGAGGTAATCCCACTCCATTTTCCATCCGTATTTCTCTTTTGCTTCTTCCGCACAATATTTGATGCCCTATTCCGTTTTAGGGTTTCTATTTCCCGCTTTCTTTGCTGTGAGTAAAACCCACATACGCATGCATATTCCAAGATATGCAAACGTGGGTTCTGTTTTTTACTGTGCTTTCCGGAGCAGTTGAGATTTTATTTCTTTCTGTTTTGTCGAATTAGAGGCTCGGAACTTTCTTAGAGGTTTCATTTCCCTCGTGGATCTGTTAGTTCAGGATGCTGGTGTTTCTGCTGGATCTGCGAATAAGAATGAAATTTGAAACAATATAAATTTATTTTAAATTTTTTACTTATTGGATTAGAAATGAGCGTTGATGAAATAAGCGTTTTTGGAACGTTGTTACTTAATGCGATAGGAAAAATGCTCTTAGTTGATGATAATTAAACGCTAGTCATGTTCTCGTTACCACAAGCGTTTGCTTCTGTCTTACTACTCCCTCCGTCCCCAAAGAGTATGAATTTGTGTTCGACACGAGTTTTAATGCATTATTGGTAAAGTAAGAGAGATATAGATACATAGAGTTTTTTAAGTATTGTTAGTGGAGAATGAGTCCCACCTCATTAGAGAGAAGAGAGTTTCCAAAATTGAAATGTTCACTCTTTGGGGACGGACGAAAAAGGAAATAGTGCATACTCTTCAGGGACGGAGGAAGTACTTTTTAAGAAACTAATTGAAATTTAGTTGTTGGAATATTAGTGGAAAGCAAACTGAAACATGGATTACATATGAAAATACTTGACATTTGTTTTGAATTTAGTTGTTGGAATATAGTGGAAAGCAAGCAAGAAGCTAAGAACTTTGATTGCATATGAAAATACCTCACATTTTCAAACATTCTTATGCTTCTCTTCTTTTTGTGTGGTCATATGTGATTGTTGTCAGCTGAAGATTTTGGATTTCACAGGCTCTTCTGCTTGGTAAATCAAGCATATATATGTGCACATATCTTTGGACAATTTTATGATACACTGTTCATAATTCTCTGATTCCCTTAGAACTTTACCTACTCGATTGAGGAAAGGCAGAGATGTTGGTGATGTGGTGTTTCAGCTTTCATGGGTAAAAATGGTGTCTTGATAATAATTTAACTAAATATCCAGGTTATCTTTCATATCTGGTGAAAATGGTGAAAAATATACATAACCCCAAAAATAATACCCACCTTATTAAGTAATGACATGCGGGAAGAATTAAACGCAAATGATACTTAACATTAGTGTAGACTGTTCCTAACCATGACTACAACTTTTGATAAATAGTATATGCCTTTTCTTCTGTTTATTCATACTATCCTGCTAGTCAATATTATACCTGGGAGTATTTTGCACGTCTAGTATCTTACTAACCTTTGTAGGTTCATCGCCCCAATAGACCATGGTTCATGAGATCACATAGATAAACTTGTCCGTTGTTCGCTTACTGAGTCACTTTCTAACCTTACTTAAAGGTGATAGCATATATGGTCTCTTTATGTTTTGGTACTTCATCCACAAGGACATGAATTGCATTTACTCATTCAAATTTTGCTCATAATTAGTGTTAGCTCTCCATCTCATACGAGGCATAAGTTGCTAGTGCTGAGTTGCTATTTTTTTTATATTTTGGACAATGCATCTCAAAATCACATAATATCGTTGGCTTTAGCTTGATTTCTAAACCACTATAAGCAATCAAGTGTCAATATATATGGAACCTAAATTTCAGATATTACTGCCTGTTTCTGATTATACTATTATTTTCCCATTAATTCTACTTGCAACTGACATACTATACTGGTTCTGGATAATTTGTTTTAGTTGAGATGGAGAACACCGCCAAAACATCAAATGGAGAACGCTGCCAAATCACCATTAAGCTCTGGCCCCCTAGTGAAAACACTCGGTTGATGTTAGTTGAACGAATGACGAATAATCTCTCCACACCAACAATTTTCACCAGGAAGTACGGTAGTCTCGGTCAACCAGAAGCTGCAAAATATGCTAAACAAATTGAGGAATCAGCATTTTGTTCAGCAAATCAGCACTACGAGCAAGAGCCTGGTGGTGGTGATGGAAGTTATGCTGTGCAGTTGTACGCCAGAGAATGCAGTAAGCTGATACTGGAAGTTCTTAAGGAGGGTGCCAAACTAGAAGAAAAAGAAGCAATGAAATCCGAGGTTGAATCTGCTCCTCGTGAGACCTTTTTTGATATTTCCAAAGGTCAGCGAGCATTTATTGAAGTAGATGAGGCCCAAGTATTATTGAATCCCTTGAAAGAGCCTGGAAATTCTTACACTAAAATATGCTTTAGCAATCGAAGCTTTGGTCTTGGCGCAGCTAATGTGGCTGGACCAATCCTAGCTTCCATTAAGAACCAACTGAAGGAAGTGGATCTGTCAGATTTTGTTGCTGGAAGACCAGAGGCTGAAGCTCTTGATGTTATGAATATCTTCTCTGAAGCTCTGGAGGGTTCTCATTTAAAGTATCTGAATATCTCTGATAATGCCTTGGGTGAGAAGGGAGTAAGGGCGTTTGCAAAGCTATTAAGATCTCAAACTAGCTTGGAGGAACTTTATCTGATGAATGATGGAATTTCAAAAGAAGCTGCACAAGCTGTTTGTGAGTTGGTACCTTCTACAGACGTACTTAAAGTACTTCATTTTCATAACAACATGACAGGAGATGAGGGGGCTATTGCTATTTCTGAGATTCTAAAGCGTTGCCCTTTATTGGAGGATTTCCGATGCTCATCCACCCGAGTTGGTTCCGAAGGAGGGATTGCCTTGACTGAAGCACTTGCACAATGTAAGAATCTGAAGAAACTGGATCTTCGGGACAACATGTTTGGTGTGGAGGCTGGTGTCAAACTGAGTGAGGCTCTCAAGAAACACGAGAACCTCACTGAGATTTATTTGAGCTACTTGAATCTGGAAGATGATGGAGCAGTAGCAATAGCCAATACTCTCAAGGAGTCAGCACCTTCACTTGCAGTGTTGGAGATGGCTGGAAATGATATAACTGCTGAAGCTGCTCCCAGCTTAGCTGCTTGCATTACTAGTAAGAAGTCTCTTGTGAAGTTGAACCTGTCAGAGAATGATCTGAAGGATGATGGTGCAATTCAGATAAGCAAAGCGTTCGGAGAAGGCCAGGATCAACTCAAGGAAGTTGATATGAGCCAGAATTCTTTGACAACCACAGCTAGGAAGTTAGCCCAGGCATTGGTGCATTTGCCTGGGTTTAAGCTCCTGAATGTAAATGGGAACTTCATTTCTGAGGAAGACATCGATGAGTTGAGGAGTATCTTTAAAGAATGTCAGGAAAAACTTGGACCCCTGGATGAGAACGACCCTGAGGGTAATGATTTTGATGACTCGAAAGGTGGGGATGAAGATGAAGGCAGCCAGGATGAATTGGAAGAGAAACTTAAAAAGCTTGACGTCAATCAAGAAAACTAAAAGAAGGTAGGTAGTCTTGCAGTCCTCATGCAGAGTAGAAATCGTTATTGTAGTAGATTATCTTCTGTGGACGTACTAAATTTGAAGAGGAGATGATGCTGATTCTTGACTAAGCCACTGCTCACCATTACGAGTTTGCGTTGATGGGACCTTTTTTCCCCTTAAATCTGCTTTAGATTATTCAGCAATTTGTATCAGCTGAAGGTACCTTCGACTTGGCCTGTAGACTTGTAAACCCCATGTTGGGGACCATGGTAGGATCCTTTTATGCCTTTTCAATCATATTTACTTACTTTGAACCTTTTGTTATGAAAAATACTAATGAGTTCTTATTTTGCTTACTATGTTCTTTCTTATTTATCGTTGGCTGCACGCACACCTGCTTGTTTTTCCTCTTCAGTTTTGTGGTTGTACCTGAAAAGTTGTACTACTAGTCAATTGTTCTTATGAATTTGTGATACACATTCCCATACTAGCAATTTGGAAGCTATGGGCTTTCCTGCCCCACTCACTTTTCTTCTTGTTTGAATTGTACGTCAATTGTTAGTACTCCTACTTATTAAAATATCATAACTAAACAAATGTAATAAATATTTGTAAATCGGACTTTTGTCATAAACTGAAAATTATGTATTCTTTCGAAAAAGATCTCTTACTCTTATTGCAGTCAATGTTGTTACTGGTATGTTATTATACTATTAACATTCCGTATTCAAGATTATCCAAAAACTTTCATAAGTTGTTTTTTGCAATTTAGCAACCCGAAGTGGGGGATTCGATGTGACTGTAACATTTCAATTGGCACAGAAGAAAAATAGAATAAAAACAAACTTGTTCAGGGGAATCAGCGCGGATGCAAGTCAGTAATGGATGCATCATTTTGCGAGGAACGACGAGACTGTTGAGAAGAAGTCTTGCAGTAAGAATTTAGGGAGTCGAAGTTGTGAATAAGTGATGCATCCAAAGCGTAAAACGCTGGCTTCGAAGGCAAGTTTAAGGTTACGGAGAAGCTACTCAGCATAAGCACCACAGAGGCCATAGTTGGTCGATCTGCCGCATTTTCTTGAACACACAACAAACCAATATGGATACATTTCAACATCTCAGCCATTGACCGCGATTCACTCCTCAAAAATGGATCCACCACATCTCCTCCTCTTCCTTCTTTCCAACTGTCCCATGCCTACAACATTCATCAATTTCTCATTTTCATTCACTAACTATAAACTAGTTAAGGAGTAAGAAAATGTTACATGCTTTGTACTTACGAAGCTCAAGAGGTCCCCTACGCTGTCATCCCCATGTTGGAAACCGTTATTTTTCTTGGCGCTGATGATTTCAAGGACTAGTACTCCAAAACTGTAGACGTCGGACTTGATTGAGAATTGGCCGTGTTTTAGGTATTCTGGTGGCATATATCCGCTGCAATTTATAGAATTTAGTATTATTGTAACTCAATAAAAGTGCTAATTTGTGCAACTTACTATGTCCCCACAACTCGACTTGTATTTCCGTGTGTTTCATCTAGTCCCAATAATCTTGCCATACCAAAGTCGGCAATTTTGGGACTCATCTCTTTGTCTAGAAGTATATTACTGGCTTTTAAATCACGGTGAATGATTCTGAGACAAGAATCTTCGTGCAAGTAGAGGATTCCCCTTGCAATACCTCCTATGATCTTGTAACGTCTATCCCAATCCAAATCTGAATGCTTGACTGGGTCTGCATGTCAAATTAATTGCTAACGAGTTAACATATGTTCACATATCATTAATTAAGTAAATTACTGATGAATGTTAGTACCAAATATGAAGCTATCCAAGCTTGCATTTTGAACAAATTCATACACCAGCAGCTTCTCCATTCCTTCTAAGGAGAAACCTAATAGTCTAACCAAATTCCTGTGTTGAAGTTTAGCCAATAAGAGAACCTCATTTTTGAATTCTATATCGCCCTGCCCAGAATATCTCGACAATCTTTTCACTGCAATTTCTTGACCATTTGGAAGTGCCCCCTAAAATTATGACACCACACAATATTTATCCTTAGTTTTTGAATTATGTTGTTGTAGTAATATAGTAATGTATATTTACATTTACCTTGTAAACAGTCCCAAATCCACCTTGGCCCAATTGGTTATGATCAGAGAAATCATTTGTTGCAGCTTTGATTGTACTGAAATCATAGTGTAGGGATTCGACTATGCTAATATCGTCGGCAGCTTCATGAAATTATGAAGAAACATTGGAGGCCAATACACAAAATGAATGAATAAAGCGTATGGTGTGCAACTAATATGAGTAACTTACGTTGAGGAATTTCCGTTGGTTTTTGTTTCTTTCTCTTTCTTAGAAAGAAGATAGCTGATACGATCACAATTAAGAGAACAACAGTTGCAACCACAATTATCACAATAGTTTGAGTTGTGCTGTTATCTTTCTTTCCTGCAATACTTTCAGTTGTGCTATCATCTTTCTTTCCTGCAAAAACAAAATCAGATAACTAAATAATGTATGATCAATTTTAATATTATATCGCATTTTCAGTAAAGTATACTACAATACGGTTATATCATTACATAGTTATATTTAATACTGTAATCCAATGAAAACAAGGTTAATGTGATAACTTTGATAACTCGTCAACTATTAGTCTATAAAAGTGGCAATACATGACATGAGTTTGTTAGCTATGTATTTGTATTGACAGTTGTATATTTTTGGAGTTTTAAATGTCAATATAGAGATACAATTGACTATTTATTATTACAGTAATAACTAATAACCATTTTAATAGACCGGCTTCAATAGACTAGCAACCATCAATATCAATACAATTATATACCGGAGTCGGTCGGGTCGGTAACCTTAAACAAGTCCAAATTCATGTAAGTTGCACTACACAGAAGGTGAAAACATAATTAAACGGGTGTTCGATTTGCAAGATTGTATCTCGAGATTAAATTTGTAGTGTGTTTTGTTGATAAGATTCAATATCAAAACTCAATCCTAGATGGATAATCATAAGATAATTAGTCATAACTTACCTCCTATGACTAAAATAATCTCACAACTCAATCCTATAATATATCTTGCTATTATTTTATCTTGAAAAGCGAACGCCATAGACAATTAGAATTACCCGGCGGCGATGACTGTGGAGGGACAAACTCAAGCTCGTGAAGTCTAGTTTGATTGAAAAACAGAGTGGTCTCGAAACGAAGATTGCAACTTGGCACGAGGACTGAACCCCCAATACTCCCCTCACAGCATTGCGGTATATACGAAATCGCACCGATCAAACAACTCGTACAATCCTCCGATGACAAATCCGGACTGCACTGAACCAACCCATAAATCATTTGATAATCGGGTCCACTTACATTCCCCGCCGCCACCTTCACCCTAGACGACCCCGCAGCCGCTCGTCTCCGGAGATCACCGAGCAGCCCCCTCAGATCCTCCCTAAACTCCTTCGGACTCGTCACGTTCTCCACATAATACCACGAGTTGTATCCGTCGAGACTCTCCAGGCTACCGTAGATGGTATCGTTCGAGTATCGTATCGTGCAGAGCACATCCAGGAGGAGTCCCTCCTTCTGAACCGGGCACGCGTCGGCTAGATCGGCGCAGGCTCTCTCGACGCAGTCGCGGCAGGCGCTGGGTTGAATGTCGGCTCTGCACAGCGCGATGGCGTTGGCTCGGCCGGGGCCCTGCCCGGTCGAGGCGTTGTGGAAGCCATAGTTGTCGATATTTGTGGAGAGAGAAGAGAGAGTAGTGTTGAGGTTGGAGCTGTATGCGCTGTTGCTGCTGTAATTGCCGTTGCTGCCGCAAGTGCTTTGGCCCCACTCCGAGGCTAAGAGATCTGGCGGTAGCATCAACAACAACCCTGCAAACAATGTTTGATAATTCATAGTGCTTGGATTGGAATACACTTATTCTGGAATATATAGAACATAATTGGAGAAATGTTCAATGCAATTAAGCCTAACTCATTATACACCCTTCCCTTCATCAATGAAAGTAGTTGCCAACATATATATCCCTTTCACAGTCTGTCTCGTTCAACCAATCATCTCCCATTCCCATTTTATTTCATTGTTGAATATAATCTTTCCACAGATATTGTCAGCACTATTAAAAGTATGACCAATTTAATCAACTGATAAATAATATTTTACCAACTTAAAAGGTGTAAAATAATAATAAAAATTGAAACCAAAACAATGAGAATTAACTCATTTGGGACATATCTATGAGGTTGGGGTTAATTACTGCCCAACCCTATTAGATAATGGGCTATTTGATTTTGGGTCATTTGGATTGTGTTTTTTTAATTTATTTTTTTAAATATAATCTTATAAAATAATCAAGTTATATATTCAATCCAATTCATAAATTTTAGATTGAATTGACATCCCAATTTATGAATATTGAAAGAGATAGCCCTATCAACTGGGATTGCAGATGTGCATTGACCATATCAACAAATTGTCCTTAAGAGCATCTCCAATGGCGGCGTCAGCGTAGGCACGCCGATTTTTCGCGGACGCCGGTGCTGACGCCGAACTATTGCAGCCGGCGTCAGTGAAACCGGTGTCAAAATCGGCGCGCCTACGTCGATTCTTGAACTGACGCCGATTCTGACGCCGACTCTCACGGCGCCATTGTAGGCTCCGAATCGGCGTCAGACCGGAGTCAGAATTTTTTTTTAATTTTTCGAAACACTATATATACGCGCTTTGGACGTCATTTTCATAAAAAACCGGAGTGATTTTTTATGTACTTTTTTTGTACTTTTTAATTTTTGTATTATTTTAAAATTAATGTACTTTTTTTATAAATTATTGTATTTTTTATAAATTTTAATATTATTATTCAATTTTCCTGTATTTGTCTCGTAAATTAAATTCCGTATGTTGCTACGATTGTAAATTAAATTATATAATTGTTATTAGTGATGTGGATAGGCTATGGGAGGGCTATTGCATGTCCAGATGATGTGGCAGGAGGATTTTAGTGCAGATTGACAGTGGAAAGGCTATGAGAGGGCTATTGCATGTCCAGAATCATTGGAGATGCTCTAACCTAGCTTGAATCCCACACGGCCACACCCACACCTGACACTACAATCCAAATTCTGCACTAGCCATGGACTTGGTCCTATCCTAACACTCATTTCACAATCAGGATAATGATATTTATTGAGTTAATTACTTTTTATAATTTTAGTGATTTATTATTATTAATTGATTTATCTCTATTTAAAATAATGTTAAAATATACTATTAGTCAAGATGTAACATAAAAATAGGAATATTATAATATAGAAACAAATCCTTTCCTTTAAACTCAATCAGCTCAATTAATTGGATTATTTTATCGGTTTGGTTTGTTAGGCTTATCAGACCAAAAATAATTAAGTGAGAATGAGAATGTGTGTCCTATTTTTATATATTTAATTTATAATAAAAATATAAGTGAAATAAGTTAAAAGAATATATAAAATTTATTATTAAATATAATAAAAATGAAGTGAGACAATCAATAAGGAACATTCTAAAATAGAAAATTGACGAGACATATAATGAGGGACGAGAAAGTATCATACATGCACAAAATAAACATTATCGTTTCACTTGTAAGAGCACCCACAATGGGGCGCCCGATGGCGTCCATCGTCCTCGGGCGCGGACGATGGCACCATTGTGGGTGCCTGGCATCGGGCGCGCCCGATCCTCACGGCCGATATATCGTCCGCGGCGTATAGTGCGGACGATAGCCTATCGTCCGCGCCATCGTCCGTGCCATTGTGGGCTCCGCGGACGATGGTCAGGGACGATGACACACTGTTTCATTTTTTTTATAAATACCCTTCAATTTTAACATTTCATTTCGCGATTCCACTCTCGAAACTCACATTTTTTATTACTACGAAATGGATTCATCAAGTCCCAACAGTCCGATGTTCAGTGGTAAGGCGCGTTGGCCGGGTACAGAACCCGGCGAATATCGATCATTCGCCGCCAACGCGCAGTACGATCCCGAATTCAGCACGGAATCATACGATTTGTCTGACATGGAGCCGTCACCAAACCGACCCGTCGCCCCCTCCCGCCGAGGCCGCCGACGCCACCCCATCCGCCGCACCCGCCAAAAAGAAGCGGACCCGGCATCGCGCGTACAAGTTGCCACCTCCGGGAGTATGTGAAGAGTACGCACCCGGCCGTACAAACTACCAGCCGGATGAAACCCTCATATTGGCGAGGTGTTGGGTGGATATATTGGAGGATCCGATATTCGCGAACAACCAAAGGCAGATCACGTACTGGGAGCGCATCGCCGAGCGCTACAATGAGGCGAAGCCGCCGAGAGCGTACAAGCGCCAACGGGAGCAGCTCCGCAAGCACTGGGACCAGGTGAAGAAGCAAATCAACCCGTTCTCGTCGGAGTACAAGAAGTGCGCTTGGGGGCAGGGGAGCGGCGAGAGCTTGAGCGACGTGCGCTCCAAAGCGTTGTTGTCGTACCAGTCCCTGTACGGTGAGTTCAAGCACGAGGCCATCTGGGCGCTCTTGAGGGACAAACAGAAGTTCCAAGGCGGGATTGTGCACACCGGGGGGGGGGGGGGGGAAGAGGTCGAAGGCCACCGAAGCTGGTGGTGGCACGAGCAGCGACTGCGGGAATCGTCCGGCAGACCTCAACCGGACGTACATGGAGGACGATAGTACCGGCACACCGATGTCCTCCCTGCGTCCCATAGGCGTCAAGGCTGCGAAGGCCAAGGGGAAGGCTACGGCGACATCATCCTCGACCGCCGCAACCCCATCGCCGTTCCCAACCCCGACCCCGAAGGCCGCCGCCTTTGAGTCGTTGGCAACAGCCTCGATGGCGAGGACGTTGTTGCAGACGCACAAGGCCCTCAAGAAGTGTACGGACCCCGACGAAGCCGAATATCTCCGGGCGTTGATCGATGAGCTGCGCCGGAAGTTAGGAATTGCGTAGATTAGCCGGTTTTTAATGTAACTTGAATCGTGTAACTTTTTCTGTAATCAATATTCGCCGGTTTTTAATTACTCGTTCTTTTTTTGTTAATTTTCGTTTGCATACTATATTTGAAAACATTTAAATTAATTAAACAAAACAATAGTACAACTGATGACGTGGCGCGCCATAGGGCGCTCCACTGTAGGTGGAGGGTAGGAGGATAAAATTGATGACGTGGCGCGCCTTAGGGCGCCCCGGTGCTAATAGTCTAATCTTTAAACTTTACATATTTGTTGCGTCATATTGTTCTGATTCAATATTTTTCCTCCGTATAAGACAAATCTGAGTAAACGATGTAGATAATAGAAAAAATCAAATAATTACCCAAAATAA
Organism: Salvia splendens; assembly: GCF_004379255.2. Taxonomy (NCBI): domain Eukaryota; kingdom Viridiplantae; phylum Streptophyta; class Magnoliopsida; order Lamiales; family Lamiaceae; genus Salvia; species Salvia splendens. The sequence continues at coordinate 33,870,210 of NC_056035.1, forward strand.
TAAAACAAAATTGAGTAAATTAACTTTTACAAATTACACTTCATACATCACCTCTATGTAATAAATATTTGACGCGTTATATATTGACTTGGTGGTCTTTGATGTGTCCTATCCACTTATTTCACAAGCAAAATAATGATATTGTTTTAATTACTTTTCATCATTATAATGATTGATTATTATTGTTAATTGATGTATCTCTATTAAAAATAATGTAGGGATATATAAGTCAATATATAAAATTTAAATAGGAATATAGAAACATACATTTCCTTAAATTTAATCAGCTCAATTAATTGGATTATTTTATCCGTTTGGCTAATTAGGTTTTCAAATTAGAAATCAGACCAAAAATAATTCGGCTAATTTACTTATTCATTACTCGTTTTTTACATACCTAATCATAACGTTCCTTGTCTTTTTTTGGAAAGAAACACATATTTTCCATATTTAAATACAAAACAATAGAATACAATCAATATTCACTAATTATAATAACTATAACAGACAAAAATACTGACATCTGAATAAATCAAAGTAAAAGGATTGTACGTTTTCTTCATTTAATGGTCAACTTTATCATATCATTTGGGACGTTTACTCCAAAATGTCTCATTATTTAGATAATTATCATTTAATTTAATACATGTTATTTTATTTTTTTATAAATAAAATGTCTCCTAAAGCATGTTTAAATATCAGCGTGTTAGCTGGATTTACACGTCAATTATTTATATGGCGATAATCTATGAGGTATAATTATCGCTTTATTCATTTTTATAAAACAGTTTTTTCATAATTATCATGTGAGTAGATAGGAGGCAAACAAGATTATTAGTCTTAAATATTCTCATCATATATTCAAAATTGCAATGAGCATAATGGATCTGCACAACGAATTTCGCTTATGCAATTAGTAATTTTGGGAGCTTATGCTTTATAACTTTGACATTACTATTCTATTTTCTTCCAACACCTATCTAATTTTCTGTTAGAATTCAATACTACATCGAAGATTGAAGACATAGTTTTTTTTCTTAACCGAGACGATAATATTCTACTACTATACGTCTAGTCAGTTCCACCAGCTTGACGAGAGAGATTTAGTGCTGATTTGACCTCAAATAAATGTTTGACGATAAAGCGCTACTCGGTTAATAAGACGTTTCTCTAACCAATAAGTTAGGGGACCAAGTCACCATTAGAGTAGATGAGAAACCATTATAGATCTCTTTGGAATCAAGGAGAATGGCCATAGTCATTTGTGTACACGAATAACCCGACAACCTAAGCGAGTTGGCCAGAACCCAAATGAGTTCGCCTTATTGACATCAATGATTTCTAATTCGGCATGTATTATTTTCTTTCCCAAAGCATCCATATTTTATTTAGAAAAGTAGTACTGTACTTATTTATTTTCTTTCACTATTTCTCCTATGTCCCTTATCCTTATCCCCACGCTCATTCTGTAAGTAAATTTTAAGAAGGGGGTTGACAACTAGACACACAAACTAAGAAATTTGTAGGTCAAAAACAATGTATATCGATGTTCTTATTGTTTTGGAACACAGAATCAGAGTAAGCAAAGGCACATTTGCAGAGGTGCTGATGAAAAAGTAGATTTACAGCAAGAAAATATCAATGGGGTGACCACGATTGCAATTTTGTTTTAAAGTAATTAACCTACTTCCTTTAGAGAAACAGCCTACAGCAAGCTCGATCTCCTCCTTTTATGTGCCTTCCATGTCAAGCCATTCATCCCACTTTCCGAAGCTTCTAATCCACTTCTAGAACTTTCGGCGTTCGACTTCTGAGAGGTCCAGCCGGAGGAGGTGTCTTCACTCGCCATGGACGTCGTGGTCTCACTCTTGAGCTCCACAGCAACATTATCTATAGGCAATTCAACAGGCCGGGGAGGATTCTCTCTTCTCCTTTTAGCAGCATGTTTAGACCCTTCGTTCCCGTTCTCCAAAGCCTTCATCCACTGCGAATCACTTATTGCATCCTCACGAATCACCTCCTTCCTGTGCCTCTTCCCCGTTACAGGCAAGTCTTGGTCCACAGATCCTTTACCCTTGCCGTTTATTTCTGGCTCCGCAAATACCCAATCTGGCACCTCGTGTTCTTCTATGAGACGGGACCAGTAGTTTTCTCGCTGCCTTCTCTCCTCATCCATCTTCTCGAATAACCAAAACTCCTCCTCTGTCCGGGCTGCCAGCCGATTGATCTCTCTTTCACTTGGCACGTCTTCTCCAAGCGCCCTTGTGCCTTTACGCATGATTTCCTCCAACATCTCCCTCCTGTCTTGAGCTGTGAATCAAAATGAATAATAACATCAATATCATCTTCAATCAACCTTTTAAGCATACACTATTCAAGTCTGAAAATTCGATCCATTTTGTGGTTTGGTAGTTCCTACTCTAATTGCCCATTTGATTGCAGTTGAAACACATGTTCTCACACAATATAGGAATTAGGAAAACAGACAAGCAACCATTTTTATTGAAATCGACAAACCTGTGGATGTTGTATTAAACAATCCGGCTTGAATAACCTTGGCATCGATACCCATTTTCTGCTTAGCTCTTTCTAAGATAACTTCTTCCACGGATCCAACACTGACGAGCACAAAAACTCTGACCTCCTTCTTCTGGCCGATGCGATGGGCTCGATCTTCTGCCTGCTGGTCCATCTGAGGGTTCCAGTCGCTGTCGAAGATGATTACTGTATCTGCAGTCTGTAAATTCAGACCGAGTCCTCCAGCACGAGTACTTAGGAGAAAAATGAAGTAAGGTGAGTCAGGTGCATTGAACTTTTTCAGTAGTTCACCCCTGTCACCAGTGTTGGTAGTGCCATCAAGTCTAAGGAACTGATAACCTTTCAGCGTCAGATAATCTCCGAGTATGGTCATGAGCTTAGTCATTTGAGAGAAAAGAAGGACTCTGTGCCCCGCCCTATGAAGTTTGGGGAGCAGGCGATCAAGAAGCTCGAATTTTCCTGATGACCTGACAATATTCTCACTCTGCTGCATATAGTAATCCGTAACAAACAGGTATGGGTGGTTACAACATTTCCGGAGCTGCATTGTCAGATTCTGAAGACTTTTCGAACGACCACTACCTGCAAAACAAGATAGAAAGCATGAAGAAAATCTTGTTACTATCCTCGTTAGATTTGGACTAGAACAAAATCGGGGTGACACTAATATCAGAAAACCGATAAATTGCAACACCGAATATAATAGAACACTGAATAGATGAAAACTTGGTGCATTTTTTTTTCCAGCTTGATTCTTATGGAATAGAATCAACAACTGTCAAGATGAAAGGAAAATTGGTTGCAGGAAGTATTTGCAGGCATATGCTAAAATGGAAGCAATATAGCAATTGATGATTACATCGACGAAGCACGGGGATTTTTTGGGGGGCACTGGGAGAAAATTTTTCCTCAATACTTCAAATTTATTGTTATCAAATAAAATCCAAATGTAAATAAGTTAAAACGAACAACTCATACAAGAAGTAGGAGCCTAAGCACATCATTTAAAGAGTTAAAGTACTATGTATAGATGATTAGATATATTCATGCAAATATTTTATCAAAATTTTAAAGTGAACTTTCCTCATAATACTCCTAATCTACGTATTAATGTTGTTTTAGGGAGGGAAATGATTATAACTAATAATGACTTAAGAACATGAAATGGCTGAGGCTGGCAGTTAGATGTTCCTCCATCCTTGGACGAGTGCGTAGAAACCCTTACCATGAGAAAGACCAACCCGTCCTTGCTCGGTCACTTGCTTGTAATATGCTTTCTGCCATGCGGACAAGTCGCATTTTAGTATGACCTGAGTTTTACTAGGTAGGTACTTTTCGACCTCATCCTTCCTCCTCCTCAAAATAAATGGCCTAATGACCTGCAGAAACGCAAGTGGGATAGAAGAAGATTAACAAAAAAGAAGGTGAGTTACAAGCATATAAGAGAGACACATAAAGAATCAAGCCATACATGGTGCAAACGACGAATGACTAGCAGCTGTTCTTCATCTGTTAAGCTGACATCACATTTGTCGGCGAAGGGAGCATTAAACCACTCCTCAAAGTTTTCGACTGAATTGAAGATATTAGGAAGGAGAAAGTTAAGTAGGGACCACAGTTCCTGCAAGCTATTCTGGATAGGAGTTCCAGTCAAAAGAAGTCTCCGCCGAATTCGGTAACTGCCAAATTCAATTACCATTAAGGGTTGAACAATTTTATCTAAAGGCATTATCGACAAACTCTACAATACAATTAAACAACAATTAGCTCATACTCGCGATAAGATGGCATTTTCATAATATAATACGTAATTTGCAACAACTTTCGTGCGCCCAACTACACAGCAGAAATAGGGTAACATAAAAGTGATTCCAAGACAAACATGAGGTAGATACACAAATAAAAAGGACAGTTGTGGAAGTTACTATACACATGATTATAAGTAGTTATAGACCATACCCTGAAACAAGAGTACGTGCAAGAACACTATCATAATTTTTAAGTCGATGTCCTTCGTCCACAACTAGGTAGTGCCAGTGGATTTTCCTCAAAAATGCTTTATCTCTAATGATAAGATCGTAATGGGTAATCAAAACACTGAACTTCCCCTCTCCTGAGTATTTTTCTCTCAAGGCCTTTCTTTCGTCCATGCGTCCATCATAAAGAACTGCAGAAATACTGATATACGGAGAATGTCCATCAGAACTACAGCTTTCGATTCACAAATTACTTATTAAATAGAAAATTCAACCTGTACCTAGGAGCCCAAGTAGTAAATTCATTAACCCAATTTGGCAGAACGGCTTTTGGGGCAACAATCAAGTGCGGCCCATTCACACCCTTGTTTTCCATGAGATGAGCAATCAGAGAGATTGTCTGAATTGTTTTTCCCAACCCCATTTCATCAGCTAAAATTCCATTTAGATTGTTATTGAACAGTGACACCATCCACTGAAGCCCCTCTATTTGGTATGCTCTTAACTCTCCACCTTGAAGCATGGATGGTTGCTCTGTCACCTATCAGTGTTCTTGGCAGGTTAGATCAACATAAACTTTATGAGGAGACATGAACTTGTAAAATTCAACATTGAAGGGTTACATTCCATAATACCACACCCCACAAATCTATATATCCTAAACATAAGATGTGTTGGCAATGAGTACAAATGAAGAGAAGGTGAGTAATTTATATCAATAACCTAATGCATCTGATACTCATGGAATTAAAAACATGATTAAAGAGAACTTGCGAAAACCCGTTTCCTTACCATTCCCCTTTTACAGAACAATTTCCATAATAGATTTGGACTGATATTGTTGCACAGGTTCCTATATAAGTACAGGATTTGTGCAGAGAAATAATTAAAAAGAAAAAACAGCAAAGTACTAGCCTTCTCTCGTTTTCTGTTTAGTCTATTGATGTCCTTTAATACTTTTACCTTACATCCATATTATACCAAATATTAGGCATTTGTACCTCATTTGTTGAGGAGATATATGAGAATCCTATGAGTGTAAGAGAACATTAGTTTTCAGCTGCTACATCCCAGTGAAACTGGCAATCACACACATGCTGGAGGGAACATGCAAAAGGCATTCCAGATGGATTTGATGCGGAAGTATTGCAGTTTCCATTTAAAAATAATATCAGGAAATAAAAGATCACCTTTTCCTGAATAGAGTGTACAGCAGAATTATACTTCCGCTGCCCTTCTAATAAATCACCAGTCTTTGCTTTATCATCAGACTCATCATCAATCTCTTCATCATCCTCAGGAATTGATTGTGCTGGTGTATCAGTCCTTGAAGCAGATAACTCAGGCAAGTCAGCATCTGAACCTTCCAGGGGTTCAATGCTATCATGGGCAGCATCTTTTTCACGTTGAACAGCAGCACCCAGGCGAACTAAGAGATCATTAGTTTTTCCGAGGAGCATCGTCAATCTCTCATTCTTGCTCTCCTCAACCATTTTCATGTAAGCTTCTTGATCATCAGCTTTCAAAGCTTGGAACCTCAGTTTTTCAGCTCGTGTAGCTCTTTGCCTCAGTCTTCCATGCCAAGCCTGAGAATTGTAGAGAACTTCCATTGTCAGTGAGGTATTGAAATGGAAATGTAAAGCAAGATATCAAAGATAACATTCTTAACAATGTATGCATGACATAAATATCATCAACTTTTCTTAACTAAATGAGATATATTGAAGTTTCCCAATACAAAATAATCAGAACAAGTTCAACTCATGAAAAGATATCAATTTGAAGTGTAAGAGAGTTTCCAGAACTCAAAACGTATAAGTTAGACTTTCTGTTCAAAACTGAAAAGCAATATTTAGTCGTCAAAACAGGGAAAATAACCAAATAAAGTTTTAGCTTTAAAAGTTCGCTTATTTTGAAATGTCAAAGCTACCATACAACCTTAATTGTTCCCATGCCATACTGCAGCTTAAGAAAATGCATAAAAAATAAGTTTTGAAAATAGCATCATGCCTGAATACCGTCATTTCTCTGTTTCCGCCGTTTCTGGGCAGCCTGTACTTGCAATTGTAGTTCACGTGCAGTATCGAGTAAATCAGCAAAGAATTTCCTTTGCCTAGACTCTATCCGATTCTTCTCTTCCTCCTCAAATTTTGAAAATCTCTGCAGCAAAACAGCCAATAAATATGCGCAATCCAGCCAAAATCTTTTCCTATAATAAATATATGAGCTTTTTATGTATGAAGCTGTAAGAATTCGATTTTTGGTGTGTTCATAGAAATTTATCTACTTTGAACCCATAATCAGAACTGTGAAAAGTCAAAAGGACAACCCTCACCTCAGCCTCTCGTTTCTTCTTCAATGGGTCATCGGTTGCCATAGAAAAAGCATCTCCAAAGCCAAATGGAGGACGACGTAATCTCATCATTCCCCAATCAAAAAGCTGCTTTTCAGGATTTGCACAATGCAGTCGAAGCCAATATTCAGAACTGACTTCAGAGCGTACTTTGCTCTGGAGCTCAGCTAACTGATAGCAGCAAGAATTTATTATCAAGCAATAATAGACCATAATACTCTTACTCTCACATCAAGGAACAGAAAAACACACACATAGTGCTCGGAATGTGGAGGGTGTGTTTTGATATACTTGGGTATGACAATAAAGTCAGATATATCTAACCCCAGCCCCTACTTTTAGTTGGATGCATAAATGAAATTCAACAGAATTACAACCACAGAGATGTTTAAAATTGGTTTCGAGAACTAAGCATAGTCAGTTGTTTTGTTACTCCCTACCAGCAGATGATCCAAGCAGGATAGAGTTTATTGCTAGCATCAGAAGATACTTTTGGAGAGGAAAATGAGCTCTACTTTAATCCATATATGTGAGGGCAATAATTAATCCCACCTTAAAACTTGTCAAACATCATAACTTTTGTCAACTAGAGTCATCAAAAAAGTGAACTGCACCTTTAGTCCATAGAGTTCAAGCAAGCATCTGGACTGCAGGTCCTCGCCTCTACTAGTAGGCAATTCTGTTTTACATAGAAGGAGAAATAAACATATTTCATGAGCAAGTATTTATATGTAAAGAAAAAAAGATATATGAAGAATATGCCGTTTGTAGCTCTGTGGATATGCATGCAAACCAACCAAATAGTGAATAAGTGAAGGGCAGAAAGCAAGGAAGAAAAATATATGAAGGAGCAGCTAAGATAGCCAAACTAAGATTTACACGGCTATGGCTGTATTTTTTTTTATCAGGAAATGAGTGATCAGCGTTAAACATGAATCATCTAAATTTCCTGCCGCAATAAGACAAGATAAATGCTATACTATACAAGCAATCACACGACTATAAAGTATAAACAATTTGGAAAAGCAATTGACATGTCACTGGAAATTTTTTTTTCCTTCAAGGTAACTACCTTCAAGTTCAGCTAACCGGTGATTTATTTGGCTCTGAAACCTGGTCTCCTTTAAGTCTGATAATTTGGAACTAGGTAAACAAGCTGGTCTCTGCTTCAACACCGCATCCTCAAAGTCCAACATTAACTCATTGTAAGTTGAAACACCCAATTTTTCCTGCAACATTATAACAAGATTAACCACATACCTTATCAGAAAATAAACTATAAATTTAAAAAAGTAAGCATGAGAAGGATATAACAGGAAGGCATAGCCAGATAAACAAAAGTAGAAACTATTCACAATAAATTCATACCCCATTGATATCAAAACCCGTCAATTGACATTATTCTACCCAAAGAGAAGGTTGATGTAGAGATAACTTTCGCTAATCCCAAGCTTTATGGGCCTAATGTGCCTTGTAATAGAGGTTTTCTTAAGTTAAGCATGGCCTTACACTACTAACATCAGAAGTAGATATTCAGCATTGTGTATGAGCAAAAGGAGGAATGTGTTGCTGTATCAGCTTGATACAAGTAACAGGAATGACTACATGGAGGTCAAAGCCAGCCTATGGAAGTTTAAAGCAACTAGCTTTTACCAATAAATGCAAGCTGCTAAGGAAAGGAGGCAAGATTAACAAAAAAGTAAATAGAATTATCAATCATGACAGATAAACTATAATGCAAGAACCCTATGTAAAAAGATGTCAAGAGCACTGTTGTCTTTAAGAACAAACAAGGTACAGAAAGACGTACACTGCATATGTATTCTTAGAAATCGTAAATTAAGATAGATCGAGCAGAACACCAAGTTGAAAATACATCAGTTTTCAGGCAACTGCTTGCAGATAAACTGAATCTATTTTTTTTAAATAAATAATGTAAATCTCTCATTTCACTGAAATTAAAGCCCATTATTAAGGAAAGCCCTCACAATAGCAACCAATATTTAGAGGTAGTAACAAGTAATCTGAGAATAAAAAAACCCTCTGTTAAACAAGTTTTGCAGTATTGCTATCCCTAATCATCAAATTTATCCAAGTGTAATTGAGGAGGGGGATGGACCCAGCAACCTAAAAGCGACACTCTTGAAACAATTAGGATAAAACAAGAAGTTCCAAATTCTTGCACAATAGAATGCAATAATCAATGAAAAAAAAGAGAAAAGGCAAGAGCAGCCGATATCAATGTGAATTGTCTGTTATAGCTACTAAACATTTCAGTAAATTAAACAAGAAATATACCCAAGAGCTGAATTAGGAGTGACAACCCAAAATGAACTAAACTAACGCAGAAAAAAAGGGACCGGAAAGAAAGTGGGAAACCTTTGGCAGCGGGTCGTTGGTGGCATCAGCAGGATGAATACCATGAGTGGGGAATTGAGGAGCAGCGTGGGATTCGTAGATGGAGGAAACGGCGTCGTAGACGTGCTGGGGCAGGGGCAGATTGCGGGAGAGGAAATTGAGGGCGCAGATTAGTGTCTTGGCGTTGGAGAGAGATGGGTCGGGGTCGGCCACCTGTGCGGCCATGGCGGGAAGGGGGAGCAGAATACAGCCTTAGTTTGAAATTTTAACGGATTCTTTTTGCGGATCTACACACTACAATCGATCAATTCGGATTTCTTTTTCTTTTTCTTTTTCTTTTTTCAAGGATTCTTCGATGTATTACGCTTGCGTGAGTGGGTATTTTAAATTTCTATCGCTATTTTGGAGACTTAATTACCGGAATGCCCTCGCCTACGTCCCTGCATTCTTTGGGCCAAAAAAGGTTGAATTCCTAATCCCAAGGCCCGCTAAGAGGACTGCTTATAAATCTATAAGGGGTTCACCTTCAAGGCCCATAGTGACCCTGAGAAATTAGGACTTTAATTTGTAACTACATGACTAAAAGCCTCCACAATAGGGCGGATGTCCCAATAGCCTAGCATACGGACATCCCAAAAACACCTCCTACCATGTCATAAGGGCATCCTACTGCATTTCCACATCATAAGGGTATCTCACTGCACAATAATAGCCTAGCACTATGACTAGCCGATGCCCTAGCCAATAAAACAAATTGAAAAATACGATCAATTCATTTTAATTGTTGGTGTTTATCAAATATAAAAAAATGAAGTGCAATGAGTAGTAAATATTGAGTATAAATAAAAATAAATAAATAATAAAAAATTCGGGAGGTCCGTGCTCTTGTCCGTGCAATAGCGGACAAGAGGACGGACGTCCGCCTTTTACGACGGACGTCCTCTCCTCCGCCCCTCATGTCCGTCGCCCACTAGTCCGCCCCAATAGCGGACGTCCGCGACGGACGAGCCACTAGACGGTCGCACGTCCTTTGGGACGTCCGCTATTGCAGATGCTCTTAGGAGTATTATTTTATTTTATTTTATTACAATTGGACGTAGTTACTAACAGATATCTTAGACCCATCTACTAGGCTTGGGGATTCGGTCGGTCCAGTTCCGACCAAACTGATTTGTCGGTTAACCGACTCTCATTTTTTCTAAAATCTAGAACCGAAACTGAACCCTTAGTCGGTTCGGACCTACAGGTTTTTCGGTTCCACCGAAGGAACCGAGATCAATTCCGGTCGGAGAAGCGGAGCAACAATAGCTGCGGTCAGCGCAGTAGCAGCGTCGGAAGCAGCAGAGAAGAGTGGCTAGGTGGTGAAAGAAACGACGACCAGAGAAGTAGCGGCGGTCGGTGCAGCAACCGCGTCAGAACAACAGCTACCGAGAACAGTGGCAAGGAGGAGAGAGCAGCCGCATTGGATATCAACAGCAAAGAAGAGTGACTAGGACGAGAGAGCAATGGCGGTCGGAGAACCAGCGGCTCGGCGCAACAGCTGCGTCGGAACAACAACAACAAGGAAGAAGGGAGAGGAGGAGAGAACAACGACAATTCTTTTTTTATAAAGAGCAACAACCGTTCTTCTTAGTTAATGACTTAGGGTCTTTTACAATTTTTTTATTTTAATAGATGATTGATTAAAATGAATATAGTAATAAATTAAAATTCAATCAACCATTACGGTTCTTCGGTTATAACCTTTCGGTTCTCGGTTAGAACCGAGAAACGCCTAAATCCAAAACTCACTAACCGAAACCGAACCTTAATCTTATTTTTTCGGGAACCGTTTCCCCACCCCTACCATCTACTATATATATAAGCCCAATATAACCATAGGTCTAACTGGGCTAAACAGTATTAATTTAATTTTAGGATGTCAAAACAATAAAACAAAAAGTGTATTAAAGAAAATATTCTAAAACTTGGTTGGTTTGCATTCTGGTTTTAAATTTTTTGAGTACTTTGAAATCATCTCCTAATTTTTAATTTCAATTTACTTCTGTGCCTAATCCCTATGAATTTTAGTACTCCAGTATTTTGTAGTAACTTCTCGAGGACAAGTTTAACAATCTTTTAGCACTTATTGATAGCATTAAAAGTGCATAAATAAAAGAAACAGGTGCAGGTTATCCTCGAAAAAAAAAACTCGTTAACAATGTTTGCCACATCATATGGCGAAAAAAAATGATAAAATCCATAAGGAGAAAATATATATTTTGGTGGTGTTCAGTTTTCAAGATAAAATAATACCAAAATATAATGTAGAATTGAATTGTGAGATTATTTTAGTCATATTGAATTTCATGAACCAAATGCACTAGAAATTTAATCCCGGAATACAATCTTGCAACTCGAACCCCCCAAAAGGTATTAAATTAATCAGCCGTTAAAATCACAACCTTACCCACATTGCTTAAGTGGGAAATAGATTAATGCCGTGCATACAGCCGCACTTTTATTCTAAACATGTCTCGTATTAATCGAACACAATGTCTACACTACTAAAATTTGTCATAACAAAATCATTTTTCCATGTTTTCCGCTGAAATGAGAAAAAGCCAAATTTGAAAAAAAAGTGTTATCACGCAGACAAAGTTATCGAATTTGAAATCTGCAAACAGAATTCTCAAATTAACTACTAACTATTAGACGATAAACAATAGACATATACTTGTACTAAAATAATTTTGTGCAGTTTGATAGCACAACTTGTAACCGAAAATAATTTACCAAAAAAAGATTTAATTTTGTAAAATTAAATAATAGTATAAAATTAATCTATATTATGAGTAGATTGAGATTAATTTATGTCTTAATTAATTTCATATAGGTGCTTAAGAGACTAAATTATTACTTGTAATAATTACGTGTAAAGTGATGGACTGCAAAGCCCACACACGCACGCCGTAGCCCACCTCGCCGAGGCCGCATGTTGAAAGCCTAGGTCGGGCCAAGTGGGGGCGTAGGTCTTGGGTTGTTATCTGGGCATGGTCGACTTGGGCTTTGTTCGGGCCCGCGCTTAATCCTTTTGGACCACATAAATGGTTCAACTATGCATTGGACATGTAGTCCAACATAACGAGGCAAATATGTATATGTGTTTTCACACGTGTGGTTGTCCACAAATTCGTACATGCACACATAGTCCGTCCAGGTACGTCATTTGAATGACTAACGTCTTTTGAGACATACAGATACATAATGTCCAGATTCAAGCTCTGCACACATCAAACACGCGTTCGTGAAAAACTCCTTTATCTTCGTAACTCTAGGCTGTTATGACCCAATGCTTGTGGACTATGTCTATAAAAGTAGGCATTCCATGCATTCAAACACAACATTTTTCACTGCATTACTTAGCATACGAAAAATTCTCTTTGCATTACAATTGTCTAACCTTTATCCTTGCCTCTTTCTGTTCGTCGGAGTTTGTTTTGTCAATAGTGCTGCTACAAACAAGTCATTGTTTTATATTTGAAGACGACTCGTCTAAACCGAAAGCACTAACATGGCGTACTCGTGAGTTGTGACTTGGCTATAACTTTTTAGCTTTTCTTTCATTCTGTAATTTTAAGCGTCGTAGTTTTGTTCATTGTATTTTCTTTATATTCTATTTGAATTGTATTACGCACGATAAATTACTACTTCTATAATCGATTTTACAACTAACAATTTCATCTGTGCATGTTTTAAAACAACCTTCATGGAATTTCAATCATTAGTACACCTTCCGATTATTAAATTCTTAATTAGTCATTCCCTCGTATTTATGTTCCTTCACTTTTGCTCAAAAGGCTTGACATAAATTAGTAGCATCTTATTTTCGCCTCTAATTTCTTGTTAAAATAGTACAATAAAATTGTTTTGTTTCTTTTATTCCGAGATTCCATTTGTCTCATGCTCGCTTTTTGGTAAATTTATGAATATATAGCTAGGGAATAAAACATAATTTTATTATTATTATCTTATGCGGCCACACCGTTAAACTGAGAATATTTATTTAAGTGTGATGAAAATGACAGAGTTAAAGTCCGATGCTAATCATAATACATATGATAATAATATGAACTGCTTAAATGCGATTCAAAGTACATCTACATGAACTGTCTTTGTGGAAAAGCTATAACCTAGTACCTCAATCTCAACTTTTCTTATTATTTAATCAATTACTTTCATGGGCTCGAGAATTAGTACCTAAACTTTTCATTTACAGTCACAAACAGGTGGTTCTTCAATCTCGACAGAAGACACAAATTTTCGTTTGACCTTTTTCCTTTTTTTTGTGCTTTTTTGTTTTTTAATACATGCAGTAATTAAAGGATACCCTTTTCTTCTGCATCCATGCAATTACGCGTAGTCAATAATTTAGTGAGTTAATACTATTAGATTTAAGATCAAAGTCAGTAGCATATATTGGAAAATACAATAAATAGAGACCGTCGGATTTGAGAGGTCCCCTTATTTAAATCTTTAAATACTGATTAAGTTTGAGAAGTTCGCATTTATTAAAGGCAACCAGCTAGTATTTCGCTCGTGTGCGACACAGATAATCATGATTACAAAAAATCATGTACAGTATATTATCAGTATATGGTTATTCAAATTTATATCCAATCAATCATAAATTGATTATTAAGTGCAGATTTGATAAATAAAAATAAATAAATTTTATGAATATATATATATTGGTAGATAAAACTTGATACTTAATTTCAGGGAAATATCAAGTAGCTAGGATATTACGTTCTTTGCTATCTTTTTCTATTCATAAAAAGACTCTAACCATCTGTTAAGGAACGAATTCCTTAACGTCGATTTCCACACAAAATCAAGAAACGAGATGTCGTCGTTGTCGAGCGCCCAACGTTGGGTCGTGACTTGGACGGCAAAAAGGGGCGGTTGAGCGCGAGATCAGCCTCGTCGGCAACCTTAGGAGATGTTTCTTGTTTGCTACTCAATTGAGCCAAAAGAATGATAATTTCATATATTGATTGACTGAATAAAATGATAACAATCTATCCTATTTATAATACTAGAATACTAGCTTAGGGAACAAGAAACAAATATAACAAAAGATATGCAAATCCCTAATATATCTAAACTAATTAATACTAATGGAAATACTCGTATCACCATCTCAGTGAAATGGTCAGAAACACAACAAACTTCAAACCAAAATGAGGGGAAACAAAGTAAAACAAAAAACAACTAAGACAACAATTGACAAGGGTATCAGAGAAAAAAGCAAAACCAAACAACATAAGCAGTAAAAGGGAAGCAGAGCAATACCTCCAACAATGCATATCAACAAGAATCCGAAGAGGTAGCAAGAAATAGCACAAATTATCAGCAAAAACATCATCAATAGTCTTTGGCTCTAGACTTTATTTTGCGACTCCCTCTCAACCATCTTCTTACTTATTTGCCTTGGTAATAAGGAAATTCTGAGCACCGCTATTTAGTCCATGACCTCAATCTCTTTAGAATTAGTTGATTCTCAGCATTCCAACTAGGTTCCATCTTTTCGAAAATGACTTTATTTCTGAGTCACCAAATGGACCATGCACGAGATCACATAGAAGAGAGAGCTCCAAAATTCTTGTCAAACTTTCGAAAAGGTGTGCCCATCCACGATCAGAAATAGGACACCTAGTCCCGCCTCCCTGGGCATGCAGTAGATGAGATCTAATGGTTACATGCAAAATACCACATAGAACTGAAAAACTTGCATCCAAAATAATGTGATGGACTGTTTCTGGCTTCTCCTTGCAGAAGGCACACACATTAATTATCTTCCAAACTCGGGAATCCAAATCTGTATAGTCGCTCCTTGTATTTAACAAATTTATCTTACCTAACAAAATAAATTACAATTATTTGAAACTAAGATAATCTCAAAAAATAGTTAATACTTCCTCCGTCCTATAAAAATATGTGCATTTTTCATTTTCGTTCGTCTCACAAAAATATATGCATTCCATTTTGAAAAAGTTATCCCAATTTATTACCCCTATATAACAACATATTTACAACTTATACAACCATTAAAAACTACTAATAAGGTGGGTTCCACTATTCACCAACCCTTCTCATTTTATCAATTTTGTCTTAATTTCAGTTCTATATCAATTGCTCATATTTTTATGGGACATACGAAATATTAAATAATCAAATAATCTAGTTTAAATGTTTTCGAATATATTTTGTCCTATGTAGACTTTGTGACCTCAGAATATGCATGATGTGAAAATAGGTTACTAATAATAGAAATAAAAAAACGGCAGTAACATGGTAGTCAAAAAAGATGCATGAACTGGATTCTCTGTCTTTGTTAATCATCTCGCCTAATATAAAATTAATCCCACATAGAAAATATCTAAAGTTCTCCCCAATCAAATTACAAAGCCGAAATGACGTATTCTAATTAAATATTATTGCATGTGATATAGGTTTAGAAAAGCCAATTAAAATATTATGAAAATAAAATACTACTCTAGAGATGGCTCCTGATGTAACATATCCATATCCATATCGAGTTTGATCCATGTCATTAATTATAAGATACATATTTTTTTAGTTTTGATGGAAACTTGTAGGAAGTAGAAGGGGTGTCGGTAAATAATTATTTAAAATATAATATCATTTTTAATAGTTGTATAGTAGTATTTGAACTTATGGTTTCTTTTATTATATTAATTTGGTTCCTTCAATTTAATGAAAAAAATGCGATTTGAAACCAAATTTAAAGACCGAATACCAAAAGTAATTAGATATTAAAGGCAGAAAATATGCGCTGGCCTCGTCTTCCATTAATAAAATTTGTCCAAAAAGAGAAAATGGTACGATTTCCAGACCATACATAAAGTACATAAGTATTTCATTAGTTTTATATAATCAAGATTAAATTTTAAGACTATACATAAAATTAAATTATCGACATATTTAATTAGAATATTAATTCGCAATATAATAAAATATTTGAGTCGTCAGCAAAACTTATCTTAGTCGAGGAGGCTTCCCTCTTTATTGCTCGGAATAAATTCAAATGTGATTACTACTACAATTTATACAATTTTATACATAAAAAGATGAATAAAAGCATGACGCAACCTCCTTTAAGGCTTTAAGCAAATGCAGATGGTATTTGATGCTAATTGAATTGTCCTCTTGCTCTAAGTGGGGTGACCTAAATCATGTTTAAGCTTTGCTAATGAAGAAGCTTTTTTCTTTGCACTTTACTTAATAAAGTAGGAACTAAAAAGGCATGCTCGTTTAGAGTCACCAAGGGTTAAATTGGGTTTGTTTCAAATTTTAATGGAATGTGGATAGGACCACATTATTTCTATTATTAGCTGTGAAATCAAAATTTCCAGTGTTGGTCCTTCTCATCTTATATACTACTACTTTTCACATGCTTTTAATGACCAGCCACTACCTTTCACTCTCCTCTACCTTATGTTGCGTGGTCTTAATTTTAATTATTTATTATTTCGAATTTTGTTTGAGCCTTAAAAGTTATAGTTGGACTTATTTGAGTACTAGTATAAATTTATTCATATAAATTCCATCCATTTTTATATATTTGTTATCTTGGAATTCCATTGAGTTTCAGATTACAACTATGGATATGTTTTACTAAAAGTTTTTTATTTATGACTAAGAAGTTTTGTGGTTATGACTGAGGTTGCCTAAAAGTACATAGTCTCATGTCAGAGGGAAATGAAATTTGATTTATTGATACCTAAACTTATATCTGTGCATTGTTTAATATCATGGTCATTATTAAATATTGTTTTAATACTATAAATAAAGTATTCTTGCAGGGCATACTCCATGTGACTTCAATTTCAAATAATAAGTACTACGGAGTACTATAAAATTTAACAAATGCGAACTTAATATCAAGAAAAGTGTATTATTGCTTGTACATCATCCCATGTATGAACACACTCAGCATTACTACTATACTTGGAATTAAATTTGAGAACCATTTAATGTGGTGCTTCATTTAAGTTTAGTAGACAGTAGGGTCACATTCAAATTTTGTTGTCTACTCACAAGGATTCTAAAATTGATGGAAAGTGAGCGCATCACACAAAAAAGTTTCTTTTGTAAAATTTCTAATTGAATAGTACTTTAAATAACTTTAAAAAAATGAAAAATGCAATTAGCTAGAATAGAACTATATGGAGTATATAGGTATAGAGAGGCGACAAACGGTAAAGGAGGCTTTGGTTAGTGGGGGATGATTTCATCAATTGTGGGAAACCTTTTGTGATGCTGTTGGATTCTCTATGCTTTTATGTTTATATATTTACTATATGCATGTTAATAATTGTTTTGTAGTATTATGCTTTCAATCCATGGTATCAATGACAATTAAAGTGCTTACATCATATGGAGATTTTTGGGAATCTTATATACTCCATCCGTCCACGAAAAATAAGACACATTGTGAATGACACGAGTTTTAATGTGGAATTGATAAAGTAAGAGAGAATATAAAAAAAATAAGAGAGAAGTAGTGTTAGTGGAATGTGAGGTCCATATTATTAGTAAGAGAGAAGTTGTTGAAATCTTTCCTTTTTAAATGTGCTCTATTTTTGTGGACAATCAAAAATAGCAAATGTGCTCTATTTTTCGTAGACGGATGGAGTATATATTTAGTTATGTTGAGATCCCTAATAAATACTAGTAGTACTAGAAATTCACTTCAGTGACATAATTGAAAAGTCAATCAGTGATTAAATCTAAATATTTGTCATAGCAATTTAAAAACGGAGCAACTCCATGAAATACTTCAAGTAGTTCCAACTCCACGAGTCCATTTTGAACTTAAGCCCAACACGCTTACGTGAAATGACATATCCGCCCTCAATAATTTTTGGTAGTTGTAGTAGTACATCTTTTAGTAGAGTAATGCAAAAAAAAAAAAAAAAAAACTTAAAATTTCCTATCTAAGATATCTAACTAAAAGAGAATAAAATAACGATTAATATTATCTCTAAGTATGGACATCCAACAGAAATAAAATTTCGATTTCGATACAGGCTGGGCGGATAGCGGTCAATTGTGTCAATTCAAGGTGGCCGAGGGCATGAATAATGTCCATTTACGTAAATTCCGGCCTTGCAATACTTGTGAGCTTCAAATGTCTATTTTCTTTGTCCAAAATGGATTTTTACTTCCATTATTAGAGAGCTGAAATTTAGTTTTATTTTGTAAAAAGTCGTCTTTCGCTGCATAATTATTGTATTGATGATAAAAAAAACAAGAAGGAAGAAATTCGGTCAAAAACGTGTCTTCGTATATTTAACTAGTATATGGATATATATTGAGCTGTCTTTTGAAATTTTACTTATAACATTTCTCCTTTGGAGGCAGACATCATATAGCTTTCCCCAATACACATCGGTTGTGTTTTCCTTAAAAGGGAATTGGTATGTCTTGGTATGTCTGTAAACTTCCCACATTGTTTTAAATGTGAAATATCTTATAAATGCATTAATACGACATGAAATAGATAAAACATTGGTGACTCCAAAAATGGTTGATTCCATACTTCATTTTAAATGGAGGCAGGGCAAGTCAAAGCTAAAAAAGAATGATTAGAATGAATCAATAATGAAAGTCATATATACTGTGGAGTATGTTTAAGTGACAGAAAATATTATTTAAGAATTCAAGTTGAGCAAAAAGCAGAGCACAGTCACAAGGTGTTGGACACTATAAATTGGCACCCATATTTGCAAATCCTCTCAACTCAACTTCTCTGTACAAATAAAACTTCCAATCTATATCTCTGTGAATACCATGTCGACAATAGTATGCCAGCAGAATTTCGTCACCGAGACCACTACTACCACCCTAAAACTAAGAGTCGCTCAGCCCGGCGATGACTCTCTCGGAAGCTGGGGATTTCTCCAAAACAACTCTCACCAATCATCATCCCCCAATAAAGATTTCTACTACACTCACCCTTTATCCTACAATTCCAAACTCAGCCCTAAATCCCTTCAATTATGCACCGAGAATTTGGGGAGCGAATCCGGCTACGACACCTTCTCCGACAGCGATACCTTTTTCTCCGACGATCACCCAACCTTCTCGCTCCGCCATTGCAAACACCACAAATCTTCTCCCAAAAATTGCCGGAAAATCAATGATTTCCCGCCGCCGCTGACCACAATGAGCGGCGCCAGCTCGCTGCAGGTGCGCCGCCACAGGGAAGGCGGCCGCCTCATCATAGACGCGATCGAGGGGCCTTTCCGAAACTCCTACCTCCACGCGGAGAGGAGCGATGGCCGCCTCAAGCTCTGCTTCACCACCGCTGCCGCTCGAGAGGAGGAAGAAGAAATTGAAGAAGAAATTGAGGAGTCTGGAAATGAATTTGAATCGGAATCAGAATCGGATGTGGATATGAACTTGTTGGAGAAATTTCAGAGGTTTAGTAGGTGCAAAGATGGCGGCAGCCATGAAACCAAAGCATTGTGCAGTAATTGGAAACCTTCTACACTCTGGGTCGCAACTTCCTAATGCTACTATAATTTTTTTTCTAATATTTTTTGGATCTACAAATTTTAATTTTGTTGGATCCTTTTTTTTCACCTAACTAATCTTTTCGTTTTGGCTTTACTTTGGATGGATTGGAATTATGGGGTGTGGTTTGCAAATCATCTTCTTTCTTCTTGCATGTTTTTACCACCCTGCCTAGAATTCCCTAAAACAATTAACGTATTAATTATACGAATAAATTTCAGATTATAACGGGAACTACATTAATTTTACGTACAAATTTAATTACTTAATGGAAGGCCTCGAAAGGGCGCGAATTCGGACCAAGTTATATTAAAAATAACTGAACCGAGTGGATCAGTTAGCAAATGTCGTTGCCACTTGATCGATTCAAACTCGCACTCGCTCAATGTAATTTGTAAACTCCCAATTTTGCACTACTTTAACAGTAAAGCGGCAAGTTCGGGGTCGGTCCCACAGAGAAGTTAGTGTGTCGAGAGTGCGTGTAGTGAACAGGGGGTTGGCTGCTGCCACGCTTTAACTTGGGAGTTTTTAACTACTGTTTTTACTCTAGGCAGAATTAAACTTGCTAACTTGATCAAGGTAAAGTTAACTACTAGGTCAAGTGAATTGCAGGTGAAAACGTAACAGTAAATGCGAGGATGAAAACGTAATAACTTTGATTAAACTAAACTGAGAGCAGTACAGCGTGAAATTGAAACTAAGCTAATACTTCGGAAAATAAGAAAGCAAGTAAAACCGAGAAGAATCTCGGCGGGTAATTTAGGAATACGCCGACAGATAACAAGTATTATGAAGCGCTTCTTTAATTCCCCTTTCTAACTACACATTACTTTATCTAGGCTAAGCTATTCTAGAGAACTGGACTAAGCTAGAGAACTAAACTAAACTAAACTAGACGGAAAGTAAAAGATCGGATTTCTTCTTGTGATGGCACACCCCCTATTTATAAGCTCGATTCGGTCTCCAGCTGGATAACGATCTTGACAGGGAATATTCACTCATGCTGAGAATGAGCGACTCATTGATTGCTACGTGCCCTTCTTCTAGAATGGTGACGCTTTTGAGTAACAGATTCGTGACTCAGCTCCGTCCTTGCGTCTCATAAGCTAGCACGTGTCCCCTTCTAGAACGTCGTCCTTGATAACATAATGGTGCGCCACATCCAGCTCATTTCCTCACGTGTTCTTCTTCTAGAAGCCAGCGGTCCTCGCCTAACTGCTTGATCACTCCCCCTTGATCAACTCCCCCGATTCTTGGCCTTTTATCGCCTTTTGTACTTGCTTGATCAGTTCGGCCTTGCTGCCTTAGTCAAGCAGCATTCCTGCACATTTAACACTTGTTTTGTACGATAAACCGATCAAGCAGCGTACATTTTACCTTTAAACCGATGCATGAAATGAGTCTTATCACTTAAGCATATCCATAGCTTTGCCTAATGACTAGATACTTATAGGTTTTCTATTAACATAGATTAAATTGATTTAAAAGCTCCACCTTGAAATTGATACTCTCCTCGTCCTATTAAAGCTTATTCTTAGTATCATAAATTTGGGGTGTCCCACACACTCATTTTTATAGGAAAAAATAACATACACTATTTATTTAAATCTACTTTTTTTTCTCTTTTATCTCTCCATTTAACTAACAAAAGTATTATTTTCTTAAATTTCATATTCAAAATAAATGTATTTCTTTTATTGATCTTTTATCTCTCCATTTACTCATTCAACCCGCTAAAATAATTGCATTTTCTTGTTATTTATGTTAAATATATAGATAATACTCAAACGAGACAATTTCTTGATAAACACTCATTTAACGTGACTGAAATTTGAGTATGACAACTTTATTGCAAATACACATGATTTAGCCAAATAGTGAAACTTACCTCAGTCTGATCCTTAACGTTTGGAACTTTATACAAACTTTATTTTATTTTATATTTTGTCGGGGAAATCTGTCAATTTAGGATGCAAAATGAGCTTAAAAGTCCAACTTTCAATTCCTAGACAGTATCCTTATTTAAGCTAATTGAGTCTCCATCACAACTTTTTTTTTTCAAATTTTATATTAGCGGAGCATGATTTATTGTTCGGTTCCATTAAAATACAACCATTTATATTTCTTATTCAAGCCGACAAACACATATAGATGAGTCGTGACACGTAGTGCACGTTAAATCTCATAAATTATTGTCAAAATCATTTAGTCTACATACGACATAAAAAATAAAAACTCAATTTATTCTTTTTCGGCAACATAATCTTTTATAGCAAAAAATCTGGAGTGACTTGTTTGACTGATTAAAGTGTTAATTAATTCCAGAATTGCGGGAGCGTAATTACCTTAGTTAATAACTTAATGAGTTTGTTTAAACATAAGTCTTTGATATTTCAAGAGATGTAGGCCCATTTTATAGTGGAAAAATATTAGATTTGTCTAAGTGCCTCAAATGTTTCTAGGAGACAAAATAATCTTCCAAGATTCCTGTAAAAATAGGTGGCAGCCGCCCACCTAACTCAAAATGGAATCCACATAATTCTTTTAATATTAGAATTTTAGTAGACTTTAATCACAAATCACCATCACGACTCTTCTTAATATTTCAAGCGGTAATGTAAATAATTAGACCTGTGATGTCTGGATAAATTTCTTCGATAATTCATACAGTTGGAAGTATGTGTCGTGAAATTTTATATGGAAATATTTTAACAAAATAGTACTGTAACTAATTTGATGGACAATAATTTATCTTTGAGTAGCAGCAAGAAGAATATTCAATTGCTACGTGTGGTGCGAAATTGTTCTGTTTGGAGTATATAATAATTTTAAGCATTTAATAGGTGGCGTTTAGAAAATTACTTAATACTATATATTTGAAATTAGTTGGGTGAGGGGCACTTGCCCCACCTTGCAACTATGCATGTAGGCACAATACATCTTGCTTTGATGGCTCTTAATGCACGCTCCACGTCTTTCACAGTTGTATGTGCTTTTTAGCGAACAATCCTCTATGAAGTTGTTAGACATATTATCATCTTCGTAAACACATGCCGCTATGGATGGATCACATCAGCCAAATAATTGAACATATGAGACTCGTTTAATGCATTGAGGTCATTGTTGGACGTGACTCCGAAATATGCATGTCAGATTCACAAATGTTGGTCGACAACTGTCTCCAACACGCTTGTTTTATGTGTGCCCTTGTGACTGCTACAAAATTTACCTTTTTATTCCACGAGATAATTCTTCTACTCTAAGCACATACAACAATGCTACCAAGCATCTCGGGACATGCACACGCTCGTGTATGTTAACCAGCATCTAGGCGTCGTTGTTGGTTGACCTTCTCATATAATAAGTTTCTTGAAAGCGTCAATCATCCCCCCAACGAAACCTAGTCAAGGACTTTCAACCTGTTGTGTTTGCAACATGAGCGGATCTATTCATACCTTAGGAGGGGCATTTGTCCCACCTCATATTTTCTTTTCTCTATACATATTGCTTATCATATAATTTATTTCTTTTAATTATTCACTAAATGCACCTGCCATGGTTTGTTTTGTATTGGAGATTCGGTACGACCAACGCAGTTGTTCGTATTTCATTTTCTTTTTCCTCTTGCACTGAACTAAGTTACTTATGTTGAGGATAAAGCTATAAAGCGAAAGCACATTCTTTTAAGAAAGACTTCGCCTAATTCTTTTGAATCCTGGTCCGGTTTTCCCCCACTAACTAATTAGCTTACGACCACTGAACAAACTTGGTTGACGAACATAGTTTATGCGCCACTAATGTAGCGGCTTGTCGAGCATTTGACAAACTCACACCATCCATTTCAAATAGGATTTGTCCACACACAAGCAATCCAACCCGTAGGATTTCCTTTTCCCCTCCTCCAATTTTTAAATTTTCATCATGGGTAAATTTGCCCCCGTCCCTACAAATTCCTTGCTTCGCCCGTGGTTGGCAACATGGAAATACTCGTCCAACATATCTGCAGTGGTGTCGTATGTGAGTTGTCTTAACGCCATTGTGCATTTGTGCAATGTCGAAAGGCCTTCTCGTCCAAATCCATCAGGGCGTTGAAGGCAGTACTCGTTACGAGCAACGAGTACATCTGCAATGCATAGAAATAACAGCTGATGCATTTGGAAATGGTGGTGTAGCGTCTGCTCAAGCCATCGGGGGTCCTTAGAGAAATAATCGTGAAATAGGTAGGGAGCAGCGTCATCGCATTTTCGATGAATATACCTTCGGGTCGTGGTATACTTGGAGTACCAAGCGTTGTGTAACAAGCAATCTCGTTCTCTATTTCCCTTTGGATTGTAGGCATGGCCTCCATGGTGATTTTTATTGCATAATCTTGGGCATTCTCGTCCAACATCAGATTCATTTTTCTTGAAAGATAAATTTTGTTGGTGATCGTTGATGGAATAAATGTGAATTGTGGTTGTATTTATAGAGTTTCGAATTTGAATAAAAGTTAATTTCCCACCCTCCCCTCAAGCGACATCATCTCATTCACAAGGGTTGGCACGAAGTGCCTGCGCCGCTCCTTGCGCTGGTCACAAGGGCCTTCCCCAGTCGCCCCTCCCTCCCTTGTCGAGCCTGTCCTAGGCGTTCACAATGGGACGCGCGCTCGGATGCCCCCCCTCCCTTGCCGAGCCCGTCCCAAGCGTCCACAATGGGACGCACGCTCCTCCGAGATGGGATCCCCTGTTGTGGAGGGGTGCACAACATGAGGTGTTGTTCCTCATACCCCATTATTTTATTAAAAAAAATAATTTTGTTGGATGAATAAAATAATGGGTACTGTTGTGCATCCCTCCACAGCAGGGATCCTGGCCCCGCTCATCCACGTTCGTCCGAGACCTTATTTGCCCACTATGAATACTTATCCCAATGTGTAAATAACATGACGAATCCGCTATGGTCATTTTTTTTTACCATAATCACTTTTTTATGTACTTATATTAAGACCAATCTATGATTCATAATATATCTACATTCTTATAAATGACATTAGAGCATCCCCAACGGTGCTCGCCCTGAAGGACCGCGTCAGTGCCGACAGTGCGGCACCTTGCTGTCCGCCGCTGCACTCTAGCCGACGGCACGGACGTGCTCGATGCATCGAGCACGTCCGTGCCGCTGAGCAGGACGACGTGGCAGCACTCCATTGGCCAACGACATAGCCATTGGCATTTTTCATTTTTTTTAAAATCGAATTTTAATTTAAAAATCATTTAAAAAAATATACTTCCTCCGTTCCACCTCAAGTAATCAACTTTCCATTTTGGGTTGTCTCATCTCAAGTGATTGATTTCCTTTTTTAGCTAAAAACAAAACTTCAACCATCTCTTATTTTATTCTATCTCTCTTACTTTTTTTTTCTCTTTCTTATTTTATTCTCTCTTTATCTCTCTTACTTTTTCCTCTCTCATACTTTACCCTCTCCACTTTAACTCAATACATATCATTTTCTTAATTCCCGTGCCGAAAAGGAATCCATCACATGAGATGGGACGGAGGGAGTATATATTTTCCCACTTGTCAATAAATTATAACCGTTTTCTCACCACTTTTAATTTATTTTTCAATTTTTTCCCCAAAATTCACAATTTTCATCTATAAATACCCTCATTTCCACACAAAAAATCTTACACCACACTATACAATTCTCATCTAAATTCTCTCATCAATTCTCAATCTTTCACTTCACTCTTGTAAAAAAAAATGTCCGGCTCCGACGATAACCCCTCCGGCTCCCGTGGTTGGAACCACGAATGGTTCCCTAGTCCGGAAACGGAATTCTCGCCCCCTCCTCTAATCCAAAGTTCTTAAATTCCGAGTGGCTACCGTCCTTACCCGGTGGACGAGCAAGATGCCCCCGATGGGTGATACGGATGGGCACCCGAACAAGAATAGGGAGGGAGCGGCGGCTCCCAAACTTCTCCTCCTCGTAGCACTCGTGTCATGGGTCGTGGCGGCGATCCTCACGTCCGCACCCCGTACACTCAGAGGGAGATGGATATCATGTTCAAAGCCTATTTGGAAATCTCCGAAGATCCTGAGGTTGGCACGAACCAAACCGGGGATAGGTTTTGGTTCCGCGTCTCTCGTCAGTACAATGCCACTCGACCGGAGGGAACCATCGAGCGCAATGAGAGTATGGTGCGCAATGTCATCTTCAGAGCCAACGAAGAAATCCAAAAGTTCCAGGGGATTTACCTCCAGGAACAGGAGTCTGCGGGGAGCGGCAAGAGCGAGCTCGACATCATCAGTGCCTCCATGGCGACCTACCAATCTTGTTATTACAAAGCATTCAAGTACCTCAGCGCTTGGCAGGAGGTGCGCACGCATTCGAAGTATAGGGGAGGCTTATCATCCTCATCTAGCTCCTCCAACAAACGGTCGAGGTCGTTATCCGACATCGGCTCGGATGATGTGGCTAGCCAGCTTGCCGCAACTAACTTGGGTAGCCCCGATACCGGCCCGAGTAGTTCCCAACGCCGGCTGTAAGGAAGGAAACAGGCGGCGGCCAACCGCCGTCGCGCCGCTGCCGCTCCTGCTCCCTTTGTGCCACCTCAACCGCCCACTAACTCGTTGTGGACCCTTTTGGCTCAACTCAATATGGCCAATACATCGCACATGTCTCCCGAGCAACTTGATGCACAATATGCAATGATACGAGGTCTCTGAAAAACATTGGGGATAGAATAGTCTTCCACGAAGGTATTTTAAGTATGTAATTTTTAATTTGTAGGATTTTAATTATGTCATTTTTATTTTTTAGGATTTTAAGTATGTAATTTTTAATTTGTAGGATTTTAATTATGTAATTTTTATTTTTTAGGATTTTAAGTATGTAATTTTTATTTTTTAGGATTTAAGTATGCAAATTTTATTTTTTTTAATTTGTAATAGTAGTTCGAGTATTTTTAATGTATTTTTATATTGTAGAAATGTTTTTAGTAATTGAAGTATTTAAATTAAATAATGGAATGGTGTGACCCTTAAGCATGTTCTTGCGAAAGAGTATGGATGGAGATGCTCTTAGTGTTACATTTCTTAGTAAAATCTAAACAAACAATTTGATGAGTGCAATGGAATGTTTTAAATAAATTAAGACGGCTAATATATTTTATGATAAAAGCAATTACTGACTGATTTAACTTATCCATCTAAAAGGGTGCTTTGATTGAAAATAGTGTATGTGTATATATACTTACTAACTAAGCAAGGAAACGAAAAAAAAGTAGCGATATAAAACTAAGCAAACAATTTTCGAAACCACTCACTAGAAAGTACTTGTTTAATAGACGTATTTCTCCATTAGAATCGAATACTTTTTTCATGTTTTACCAAATAAATATAAGAAATGAATATTATCAATTCTTTTTAGATTAAAGGAACATCACTATGGTGCCCATGCTGCAATAAAATTGTCTTTATCCACAACTCTTCTTCAGCATTAAGGCTTTGATTATTCATAGTTATCAAGAATTAAATTTACCAACACTTACAATTTTTAAGTTTGAACTTATTGATTGAAGTTAGATTTTTTAAAAAAAACATTATTCAATTATATATAGGGCATGATTTAGTGATACAATCTTTATTTTTATACTGTATAATATAAAACTAAGCAAACAATTTTCGAAACCACTCACTAGAAAGTACTTGTTTAATAGACGTATTTCTCCATTAGAATCGAATACTTTTTTCATGTTTTACCAAATAAATATAAGAAATGAATATTATCAATTCTTTTTAGATTAAAGGAACATCACTATGGTGCCCATGCTGCAATAAAATTGTCTTTATCCACAACTCTTCTTCAGCATTAAGGCTTTGATTATTCATAGTTATCAAGAATTAAATTTACCAACACTTACAATTTTTAAGTTTGAACTTATTGATTGAAGTTAGATTTTTTAAAAAAAACATTATTCAATTATATATAGGGCATGATTTAGTGATACAATCTTTATTTTTATACTGTATAATATAAAACTAAGCAAACAATTTTCGAAACCACTCACTAGAAAGTACTTGTTTAATAGACGTATTTCTCCATTAGAATCGAATACTTTTTTCATGTTTTACCAAATAAATATAAGAAATGAATATTATCAATTCTTTTTAGATTAAAGGAACATCACTATGGTGCCCATGCTGCAATAAAATTGTCTTTATCCACAACTCTTCTTCAGCATTAAGGCTTTGATTATTCATAGTTATCAAGAATTAAATTTACCAACACTTACAATTTTTAAGTTTGAACTTATTGATTGAAGTTAGATTTTTTAAAAAAAACATTATTCAATTATATATAGGGCATGATTTAGTGATACAATCTTTATTTTTATACTGTATAATATATCTTTGATTTTTATTCGAAACTGTTTCCATTTTGGCATCTCCAATATAAATAAAAACTTTCTACTTTAGAAAAAAAATCTTTCTAATAAAATCAGACTCATTCTCCATTAATAATATTTTAATTACTCTTTTTTTTTCTCTTAACTTTTCAATTGTGTATTTAACTTTTCAATTGTGTATTAAAACTCATGTTGTTTTAAAAATTTCTAGTATTTATAAAAAATGAAGATTATGAATCTGAAATTAAAAATTTCTAGTATTTATAAAAAATGAAGATTATGAATCTGAAATTCCAATGTATAGCAGCCTTGATGTCATTAATTAGGTAAAAGGATCATCAATTTGAGGCTTATATATTTGGATATGCCTCCTCCAACAATGAAATATTTCTTATTATAACATGCAGTTGATCCCTTTGCTTAACTTATTTAAGCAAGAAATCGATCTTTTCATTTGTTTTAAGCTCAAAGTTAGTGGTTTTCGCATAGGCACGTCATTGGTGACAATGTGATCAAACAATTAAAAAGTATAAGGTTTTGTAAGAAAAGTTTGATGTTGGATTTGAAGAAGTGATTAAATGGAATGACATGAAATTTCACCCCCCCCCCCCCCCCAAAAAAAAAAAACACCACAACTTGATATTGTGTTGTTAGTAGTGATTCAAGAATCTTAATTCTGATATTCAAGTATTGGATTAAGAATACATCGAACATTAGTTTACAAGGTATAATGTATTCTTTTTCAGTATAGGGGCAAACTATATACGACAACAATATACTACTATATAGGTACTTATATAATATTGGAAATGTTTTAAACATGTATATCATAACTTATAACTGTAATATTTTCTCATATCGTTTACGTAACATGATATTTTCACAATGATCATCGAACTAATAGATAATTTGTACTCATTTAAATGAGGAATTCAGATAAATACTTGCAATTTCAGCTTGAATTTCAT
Organism: Salvia splendens; assembly: GCF_004379255.2. Taxonomy (NCBI): domain Eukaryota; kingdom Viridiplantae; phylum Streptophyta; class Magnoliopsida; order Lamiales; family Lamiaceae; genus Salvia; species Salvia splendens. The sequence goes on from NC_056035.1 coordinate 33,899,377, forward strand.
AATGTAGCAGTCAGGTACCAAATATTTAAAAATATTTGGGATTAAAATTCACGGAAACCTAATTTTTAATCTTCCAACTGAAGACCTTGAAAAATCAAAATGATGTGTTTTACAATTACAGACAAGTACTTTTATCTGATTTTATTGGAGTAGCAGGGCCAGGGCCCCTCTACTCTATGTTGACGGTTGAACATGTGTAAAATGAGCTTTGGATAAATATGAACGAATATAGGAGTATAATATAGTACTACTTATTAAGTTGTGAAATAATTAAGTTCGATATTTATTTTGTTCTTGGGTTGATAATACAAGTTGACTATTATACTATTATAAATTATAGAGACCAACAAATTAAGTCATACTCCCTCCGTCCCGGACTACTCGCACATTTCCTTTTCGGCACGGAGATTAAGGAATGAGTGTATAGCAAAGTCAACAATTGCGGCTGTAGGTGATAATTTTTACTAAAAATGGAAAGAGTGCAAATAACTTGGGACGTCCAGAAAGGAAATAAGTGCAAGTAGTCCGGGACGGAGGGAGTATTTAGTACTAGTGATGATGATATTAGTTAGTTTTGAGTTTAATCGAATCTTCATCAACTTAAATTTTTTTATATATGACCTTTTTATATAAAATTTCCTTGAAAAACACAATTTATATTCAGAAATTACTACTAACACATATGATAAGGTAGCACTACTATGTTACAACTTGCAACAAACAAGGCAAAGTTGATACAACTTGCTGTATTAATCGAGGAAAATAAAAACAGGAAAGAAAACATATTTCCTTCAAGTGTATAAACTCCATAGGTAGGACTGTCCCAAGACACATAAATTCAATTCTTGATTTCAATTTGGACTTACAAGAAAATTGTGAAATTGCTGGATATTATGAATTGACATAACCATTGGAAGAAAAAAACAAGAAAGATTATGCTTTATTGCGTATAATCCTTGCAGAAAATTCTCTGACCCAACAAAATCTCTCATGCCTGTAAAAGAAAATAAACAATTGAGTGGTCTCACAATTTTGTCTAATTCTTTCAACCTCATATTTGCTTTGTAAATTTAGTGAACCTTATTTTATATTTCCATTTTGTAGAAGCCATATACATATTATTCATATAGTGCCTTTTAATTTGTACACATAGGAATAAGAACATACCGTAGGAAGTTTTATTGTGTGCATAGCTTATCTTATTAATTGATTGAAATTTTAACAAAGGTTTTCCTTTCTCTATTATATCCCTCTTTAATTTCTACAAAAGTGATGAATTAATTAATTGATGTATGGGCATGTGCTTATTTTGATGCATTAGGTGGTTTTCACTTATGTCCACTAGAATGTTAATGCTTATCCATTTGGAGGTATAATGTAGACTTGTTCTCTAAGGAATAAAACATCCCTTTTATTTTCCTTTGAGAGTGACAAAAAGGAAGGGATTGCTCACTGTATTTTGGATTTGAAGAGATTTAGGGAGATTTGCTTTTATGAGAGGAATTTACTCATCAAAACCATACCGCCACAATTTGACAGAGTGGAAAATGTTTCAAAGTAAAAGATAGTAATAATCAAAGTAAAATAGGCCCCAAAGCCACATTCATGGCTTGAGATCACACAATATTTCCTGAAAACAATAAATCATTTTGCATGTATGACACATGCACAAAATTATAATCATCTCTTTTCATCCTTTTTTTTGTTCAAACCAATAGGCGATAGTTCTCCAATTTTGGTCATTCCACACATGCAAATTGCAGTAGAGAACTTTTTCCACAACCAAGAAAACGCTTGCCTTTGTATTGAAAATGAGGTAAAAAAAGGAAAGATATTAATCCAAATACACATTTCGTAACACAATATTGAAGACATCTTTCTTTCTCTCTCCTCATATTCAAAGGATGCATCAATTTCCCAACAAACACATACACATACACTCTTTTGACTTTGCACTAAAAATCTCAAGAATCTTAGCCATCATTTATGTCTGAATGATACGGTTATATTATGTACATTTGTTGGGAAACATGAGAGAGAGTTGGGGCGTTGATTGAGTGACGTTCTCACTCACAAAGCAGCATCAATTGATGCGTTTCTTTGAATTCAAAACCCACAATTCAACCGACCAATATTATGGCCGTCGATATGGAAATCCACGGGCCCTATCGTCTTTTGCTTTTTTTAAAAAAAATTTTAGCCGGATAAATAAATAAAGCAAGTAGAAGAAAAAAGGAAGACTTGTTTCCAAATTATAGTATTAAGAGCATCCGCAATAGGATGCGGCCTAGCTATAGCCTAACAATAGCCTAGCCAAAAACTCCTCTTGTCACATCATCAAGGACTTCTCACAACTTGTCACGTCATCAAGGATTTTCCACAGCCCAGTAATAGGCTAGCCAACGCCCTAGCCCTCCCGAAAAAAAACCAAATACAACAACAATGAAATGAATTGAAAAAAAACATAAAAACAAATGAAACGAGAATATACTATAAATAAAAAATCGGCTAGCCGATCGCTCGCCGACGCAATACGAGCGATCGACTATCCTAGCTCTAGGGCGTTGGTTTTTCATCCGTCGGGCTAGCCTAACGCAATAGCTGACTAGCCGAGCGCCCTAGCCGCATGCCGGTGGCTAGGGCGTCGGCTAGTCCCTATTGCAGATGCCTCTAAATGCATTCACAATATTCACAACCAATCTCCAATTTCCTCCTGCCACATCAGTAGTCTATCTCTCAACTCATTTTTAGTCCATCCTCAGCCTATCTCATTATCTCTATAATTCATTTTTATTGTTGAACAAATATAAAATAACAAAAACAAAATAAATTAGAGAAAAAATATAAAAAAACATTAAATAATAATAATAATAATAACAATAACAATAATAACAATAATAATAATAATAATAATAATAATAATAATAATAATAATAATAATAATAATAATAATAATAATAAAAGGGAAAGATGGTGGTCATGAGTTTTATCATGTTCTGAGCTAGATGGCGAGGGATATCTGACAATTCTGATTTCGAGTGTTGCTTCAGCATAGGTGGTTGTGTTCTCACTCCATAGTTCATATAGAAGTCCCTTGACTTGCAAGATAGTGGAGGGTTTAATATGTGCCAAAGATTGATTGAAGAGTTGTCATTTGGATAAGAAATATTAAAAAGATGTCACTGAAGAAGAACATTAAAACGATTTCATAGTGGTAAATATAATTTTAATTTCTAAGTTATTTATATTTCATTTTTATATTATGCTTACTCTTTACAATTTTTATTTGTTTTTATTTATTTAATTAGTCTTCATTGGAGACATGGCTCAAACGAGCATTGCGCATAGTGACAAAGTCAGTGCTCCACGCCCTAAATGAATGTTGATTGCTTGGTGAAAGTGAAACTTGGTTGGTTTCATATTTTATTAGCTTAGAGATCGGAAATATTTAGACTTTTAGTTGGATACATGGAGTTATTTTAGTTTGTAATTTGAACGGTGATTTGATCTTAGATGTGCTTGATATTTCTACTATATTTGAATATTTGGATTTACATTGTAATTTAAATTTAGATAGCAGGCTAACAGGTGAAAACTAAAGTACAAAGGGAATAGTTCAATCTTTTATTAAAAATATAAATCATTATTCGTTAAATTTATGCATATTGTTTGATAAAATTATGTACAAACACTTCATTAATTATAGAATTGATCATATAAAACTAAGGGTCGAGAAAAATACCAAAATATCAATTTTTCAGTATATCGCAATTTTTGGTATGGTATGATATCATACCAAAATCTTTCGATACAGTAACGATATCAATTTTTCTATTACTGCGGTATACCGAATATTCGGTATAACAGTGCATACCAAAAAATCGGTATATGTTGAAATATATATTATATATAATATATTTATATAATTCCTCCGTCCCCCAAAGAGTATGAACTTTGGTTTCGACACGTGTTTTAATGCATTATTGGTAAAGTAAGAGAGAAATAGATAGAAAGTTTTTAAGTATTATTAGTAGAGAATGAGTCCCACCTCTAGAAGAGAATTTCCAAAATTAGAATATTCATACTCTTTGGGGACGGACGAAAAAGGAAATAGTGCATACTCTCCAGGCACGAAGGGAGTATAAAATAAAATTAAAAGAAAAATCTCCGAAAATCCTACTTTTAAATACTCCTTCCGTCCGCCATTAGGAGTCTCATTTCTTGGCGCCACGAGTTATAAGAAATGTTAAGAAAAGTGAGTGGAAAAAAGTTAGTGAAATATGAGCGTCACTTGTATATAATATTAGTTTTAAATGAAATGTGAGTGGAATAAGTTAGTGGAAGATAGGACCCTATTATCATTTATGGTAAAAGTGAACCGGGAGTCCAATTCATTGACGAAGGGAGTATTATGTGTATAAAATAGATTTTTTTGCATAACGGTATTACGGGTTACCGTACCGTACTTCGGTGTTCTGTTATAGGTAACGGTATCAAAAATTAATCATACCAAAAATTATACTAGAATGAAAATTCAGTGTGATATTTTGTCATACCGCAGTTTTCAGTACGCATGCGATATGACTTTCTCGGTATGATATATCATGCTGACCCACCCACCCCTACATAAAATTGTTTAAAGACGATTTTAGAAATTATATACTCCCTTCATCTCATTCAAGATATCCACCTTTCTTTTTTAGTTTATCACACTCAAGATATCACTTTATGTATTTAGAAATAAATCTCTCTCTTTCTCTCTCTCTCATTAAAATATTCAATCACTAGGTTTGAATTTTAGAAATATCATATAATCAGTTAGGGGTGGGTGAGTGAGTGGATCAGTACGGTATACCATGCCGAAACTGTCATATCGTAATGAAAATTAGGTATGAGTAAAAATCTTACCTTTAGTTCACCAAAATATTCGATATGACCAATATCAATATAGATACTATACCATATTTTTGGTATGTGTAACAAAATTCGGTTTACCAAAATTTTACGGCACACAGACTTCGCTACAAAAGTATACTGTTATACTACTCCATCCGTCAACAAAAAATAGTCTCATTTATAGACTACCACATGTTTTAATGAGAAATTGGTAAAATAAGAAAGATAGGGAAAAAAGTAGATAAAGTAGAAGAGAGAAAGAGGAAAAGTAAGAGAGAGTGAGAAAATGCGGACAAAGTATGACATGAAGTGACACGGGATTTTAGAAAGAGTTAGTTAGGTGGAGTAAGTAGACAGAAAAATGTAATAGAATATTTTAATGAGATGAGGGAAGAATTTCTTTACAAATATAGAAGATGGACATCTTGAGTGGGAAGGATGGAGTATAACAAAGAACAAAACATCCAACCACTCTTATTTTATTACATCACCTACTTTACTCTCTTTATCTTTCATACTTTATTCTTCTCTCTTACTCCCTCCGTCCGCAAAATGTTGTCCATGTTTGATCCGACACAGATTTTAAGAAATGTAAAGAAAAGTGAGTAGAAAAAGTTAGTGGATTGTAGGTCCCACAATTATATATTGGTTTTATAATAGAATATGAGTGTAATAAGTTGTAAAATGAAAAAAAGCAAAGTGGACAATTGCGGACAGACTAAAATGGAAAAACTGGACAACATTTCACGGACGTAGGGAATACTTTTCAACACAATTTCTTAATCTCTGTACCCAAAAGTTGACTCAACTTAATTGGGAGAAGAGTATAATATATGTATAAATACATATATTATAAATACCATTTTTAAGGTATATATATATATATATAATACAACCCTATATATATAGCGAGATGATTAAAATAAAAATGCATTTAAATCCAGAAATACAGCCCAAATCTTGGCCCTAGGATTAGATGATCGGCGTTTAAGGTTTAATAGTGGTTCGGTATTGATCACAATCCTATATAGCAAGATGATCAAAATAAAAATGCATTTTAATCCAGAAATACAGCCCAAATCTTGGCCCTAGGATTAGATGATCTAATGATCAATAATTAACCAAAAACACAGAAGGTCATAATTAAGCAATTTTAGGTCATATTATAATATTTAAGTTTAATGTCATGCTAAAATCATTTTTGGTCATGCTTACAAAGCATGACCTAAAAATTAACTAACTATGACCTAAAAGTGCCCTACGTATGATATTGTTTTGCGTTTCTGTATTTAAATATAGTTTTGCATAGATCAAAACCTTATATATATATATATAGAGAGAGAGAGAGAGAGAGTTGTGATCATATGATAACCCCTAATTTGTGTGATAACCCTATAACCAAATCTGGACCACACATATTTTCTAATCTTGTGGCTGAGATTCAAACTTAGATTTACTTCATAAAAAAGGCGCAGAGGGTAAATATGTCATTTCCCTCATTTAATTTCTGAATTTCGCACCATTCTTTCATTCTCTCTCAGTTCGATTCTCTCCTCTTTCTCAGCGATTTTGTTTCCATATTCCTCTTCTCATCGATTTTGTTCCCAGATTTGAATCCGATTTGGTTCATTATTCCATAATCTCTAGATTTTGTTTCATATTTCTCGCATAATTATGAATTGTGACCGGTGTGATGTTTTCAATTTTGCGTTCTTATTTTCATTGATTACATGTTCAATTGTTGTCAGAATTCAGTTCGATGGAGTCTATAGCAAATAACGAAGGTAACAATCATCATCTATTATTTAGCTTATTGATTGTGTTCATATTTTAATTTATTGATTGTTTTGCTTCATGTATTGAATTTGATTTTAGAATAATATTAGCTGTCAATTGGTTTATGTTTCTGATGTATTGAACTTCATATTTAATTATATTATGTAGCGTTAAGATGATACTTTTGGCTTATAAATGTTAGGTGTACTGTATAAAATGATAGTTTTGCCGGATAGAATGATACTCTGAGTTGATAAAATGATACTTTTGTCGGATAGAATGATACTCTGAGTTGATAAAATGATAGTTTTGCCGGATAGAATGATACTCTGTGTTGATAAAATGATAGTTTTGCCGGATAGAATGATATTATGAGTTGATAAAATGATAGTTTTATTGATTTGTAGGTATGTACATTCCTGCATACAATGATACTCTGAGTTAATAAAATGATAGTTTTGCCGGCTAGAATGATACTCTGAGTTGATAAAATGATAGTTTTGATAGAATGATACTCTGAGTTGATAAAATGATACTTTTGGCTTATAAAATGATAGTTTTGCCGCATAGAATGATACTCTAAGTTGATAAAATGATACTTTTACTGATTTGTAGGTATGTACATTCCTGTTTGTGATGATGCTTTGAAGCCAATGATTGGTAGTTAAGTTGATACTTTTGGCTTATAAATGTTAGGTTTACTGCATAAAATGATAGTTTTGCTTCATAGAATGATACTCTGAGTTGATAAAATGATACTTTTGCCGATAGAATGATACTCTGAGTTGATAAAATGATAGTTTTGCCGGATAGAATGATACTCTAAGTTGATAAAATGATAATTTTACCGGATAGAATGATACTCTGAGTTGATAAAATGATACTTTTGGCTTATAAATGTTAGGTTTACTGCATAAAATGATAGTTTTTCCCAATAGAATGATACTCTGAGTTGATAAAATGATAGTTTTCCCGGATAGAATGATACTCTGAGTTGATAAAATGATACTTTTGGCTTATAAATGTTAGGTTTACTGCATAAATAAAATGATAGTTTTGCCCGAGAGAATGATACTCTGAGTTGATAAAATGATAGTTTTACTGATTTGTAGGTATGTAAATTCCTGTTTGTGATGATGCTTTGAAGCCAATGATTGGTATGAAATTCAATACATTAGTAGAAGCATCTGATTTCTATGAACATTATGCTCGTTCAGTTGGTTTTGCATTCATAAACTGGGCAACAAATCAGTTCATGGTATTATTAAGTGGCAGTATTTGGCTTGCAGCAGACAAGGCTCTAAGAATTTTATACCTGGTGATGCATCCAAATCAACTGAAGTGTCTGTTAAGAAGCGTAGGTGTCGGTCATTTAGGTGTGAATGTCCTGCTAAGCTCAACTTGAGATATTTTTCAGATGGCATGAGCAAAGGGTATGAGGTTTATCAGTTTGTTGAGTATCATAATCACTTAATGGTTGCGGATGAGCATAGGCATTTTATGACGGTCAATCGCAGTCTGGATCCTATCCATCGGAGGTTTATGGAGGATTGTGGCAGGTGTAATATTGGTCTCACACTCACATTAAAACTTCTGAAGGAGATAATGGGTGGACCTGAAAATGTTGGATGTGATATTATTGATATTAGAAATGGTTATCGCGATATTATGTCCAATATTGATGGTTCAGATGCTCAAATGATTTTTGATTATATGCGTTCTCAAAAGGAATCATCTGATGCCTTCTATTATGAAATTGAGATAGGATCTCACGGAAAGTTAACTAAACTCTTCTGGGCTGATGCTATTTCAAGACGAAATTATCATATGTTTGGAGATGTAATTTCATTTGACTCAACATACAACATTAACATGTATATTACTTTTGTTGCTAAAAGACATAAAATGATACTTTCGGCTAATAAGATGATATTCTTAGCTGATAAAATGATACTTTTCTGTATGTATGAAAATATAATTCATTTTTATGTTATGTTCTGAAGGTATTGCATGATTTTTGCTCCATTCACTGGAAAAGATAACCATTCCAGAGCAGTTACATTTGGAGCTAGATTGTTATCAAGTGAAGGTAGAGACTCATATGCTTGGTTGTTTGGCTGTTTTGTTCGATGTATGGGGGTAGCACCCAAATTGATTCTCACTGATCAAGATTGAGGGATGAAACTTGCTGTTCAACAAGTACTTTTACAAACAAGGCACCGATGGTGCATGTGGCATATTATGGTTAAGGTGTCAGATAAGTTGCACAAATCCTTGCTTGGTAATGAAGATTTCAAAAAAGAGTCGAATGCATGTGTTTTGTCTTATTTGTTAGAGCCTGATGAGTTTGATATAATATGGAATGATATAATGGAACGGTATGGATTAGAAGACGTGCCCTTGTTTGAATCGATGTTTGAAGATAGAGAATTCTGGGTTCCTACTTATTTTCGAGATTTTCCCATGGGGTCGCTTCTTAGGACTACATCAATGTCTGAATCAGAGAATAGCTTTTTTGAAAACTACACAAAGCCTCGTGCAAATCTTGTACAGTTCATCAATTTCTTTAACTGTGCTGTGGGAGATCAAAGGAATGCCAATTCACGATTGAACTACTTGGATTACTCAACTATTCCTGATTTGTCAACCCAATTACCTATTGAGAAGCACGCATCTACAATCTACAATGATTCTATTTTCTAACATGTACAACAGGAAATAAGTATGGTATGTGAGATTGTTTCGATAACTGTTGAGGATAACATCAAGATGCATAAGGTCAAGGACCAATATGGTAGAACATGGGATGTTAAGTATGATTGTAAGCAAGACACATTCGACTGTAGTTGTAAGAAGTTTTCCAGAATTGATTTGTTATGCTGTCATATATTTTGTTTGTTGAAGAATAAGTCTGCTAATCTCATTCCTGAGAAATATTTTGGTCGAAGGTGGTTGAAGAGCTCTTTACTAAAGGCAACCCATGGTCTACCATCTGAGGAGATACAACCATTTGAACGTGTGCTCCATTTTTAACCTTATTTGTAAAAACTCTATTTTTTCAGTCAGAGAAATGATAGTATTTATTGTAATAATGTTATCTTTTACCTTGCAGATTTGGATGAAAAGCAGGAAGTTAAGAAAAATTTGTTCTCCAACTTTTATCGATTAGTCCAAAAGTCTGAGGGAAGTATGGATCATCTGTCTTTGTTATGTGCTGGTCTTGATGATTTGGAAGAGCATATATTTGGAAATTGATTGTGCAATACCTTCAGTCAATGAATAAAAAAGATGGTTGAGGAATTTTATGGAATGGCAGTACCTGATGTAATTGATGTACATCCTCCGGACGTTGTTAGAACCAAAGGATCAGCTAGTGACAAAGTATCAAAGAGGGAGAGTGCAATAAGGAAAGCAAATAAGCCTCTACGACGGTGTGGTAAATGTCATGAGATGGGTCGTCATGATTCAAGAAATTGTGGTAGATTCAATGAGAAGGCAGATTGAAGCCATTTGATATAAAATGACACTTTCAGGCGATAAAATGATACTTTTAGCAGATAAAATGATATGTATGTTTGGTGTATAAAATGACATTTTGTGGGATAAAATGATAGTTTCAGAAGGTAAAATGATATTTGCACTTGATAAAATGATGGTTTCAGAGGATAAAATGATAGTTTCATAAGGTAAAATGATAGTTTCAGATTATAAAATGATAGTTTCTGTGTTTAGATTTATGAAAACCGTAGTTTCTGTGTTTAGATTTATAGTTGTTTCACTGATGTTAAGTGATTATGAAAACCGTAGTTTCTGTGGTTAGATTTATAGTTGTTTCACTTATGTTAACTGATTATGAAAATCGTATGGCCGTTGTATTATGTTTACATGGTTATATTTATAGTTGTTTTGCAAATAAGAGTGAAGTGAAATCATAATAAGAGTGATGTGTTTTGTGAACAAGAGTGAAGTGTTTTCTGAACAAGAGTGATGTGTTTTGTGAACAAGAGTGAAGTGTTTTCCGAACAAGAGTGATGTGTTTTGTAAACAAGAGTGAAGTAAAATAAGAATAAGAGTGAAGTGTTTTCTGAACAAGAGTAATGTGTTTTGTGAACAAAAGTGAAGTAAAATCAGAATAAGAGTGATGTGTTTTCTGAACAAGAGTGATGTATTTTCTGAACAAGAGTGATGTATTGTGAACAAGAGTGAAGTAAAAACATGCTTAGAGTGAAGTAAAATCATATTTAGAGTGATGTTTTACATGTTAAGTAGTAAATGCATGGTTAGAGTGATGTGTTTTTTATACATGAGTGAAGTAAAATCAGAATAAGAGTGATGTGTTTTGTGAACAAAAGTGAAGTGTTTTCTGAACAAGAGTGATGTGTTTTGTGAAAAAGAGTGAAGTGTTTTCCGAACAAGAGTGATGTGTATTGTGAACAAGAGTGAAGTGTTTCTAAACAAGAGTGATGTGTTTTGTGAACAAGAGTGAAGTAAAATCAGCATAAGAGTGATGTGTTTTCTGAACAAGAGTGATATGTTTTGTGAACAAGAGTGAAGTAACATCAGAATAAGAGTGATGTGTTTTGTGAACAAAAATGAAGTGTTTCCTGAACAAGAGTGTTGTTAGAACCAAAGGATCAGCTAGTGACAAAAGTATCAAAGAGGGAGAGTGCAATAAGGAAAGAAAATAAGCCTCTACGACGGTGTGGTAAATGTCATGAGATGATATATTGGGCTTATAAAATGATACATAAGCTGAAGATATGACATATAAGCTGATAAAATGATACTTTAACGTGACAAAATGAAGTCAGTATGCCTTCTTCCTACCAAAGTCGGTGTCTGAATGGCTTTATCATCTTGAACAACTTTTTTCTTGCATTCTATACCCTGAAACTATCATTTTATCCCATGAAACTATCATTTTATACCCTGAAACTATCATTTTATCACCTGACACTATCATTTTATCCCTGAAACTATCATTTTATCAAGTGCAACTATCATATTACCTTCTGAAATTATCATTTTATCCCCTGAAACTATCATTTTATACCCTAAAACTATCATTTTATCCCATGAAACCATCATTTTATCAACCCAGGCTATCATTCTATCCGGCAAAACTATCATTTTATCAACTCAGAGTATCATTGTATGCAGGAATGTACATATTGAATCAATAAAATTATCATTTTATCAACTCAGTGTATAATTCTATTCGGTAAAACTATTATTTTATCAACTCAGAGTATCATTCTATCCGGCAAAACTATCATTTTATCAGACTGAAGTATCATTTTAATCAAACAAAACTATCATTTTATCAAATAAAACTATCATATTTCGTTTATATAAGGGCAAATTTGTCATTTCGTTATAAAATTGGCGCGTCGAAAGAAAACGTGAACTAGACGCTTAATTCAATTTCTCTCACACTCAAACCCTCTGAATCGCATCCAAACCCTCCGAATCGCATTCAAACCCTTGCTTCTTCAGTTTCGAAGGAAAAAACCATTCAACTTCTGAAATATGACGACGGAAAATGCTCTAGTATCATCGAAGAATGGTTGGATGAAGTTTTTTACTTATTTCACTTTTGTTTTTGCTCGATTTTATCATTTGCCTGCGATTCTCATTTTTTTTAGATTCTATAATTTTTTAGTGTAGATTTAGAGTTACATATGACAGCATGATGAATTTACTTTATATAATAACATAAACCGTTTAACACACTGAAACCTTTTGTGTATTAGGAAAAAACATTCGTGATGCTTCTGCTGATGATGATGATAGACAATTAATGATGGTTTCAGAAGGTAAAATAATAAATCTCATGTGTATTAATGATAAATCTTTAAATTGAAAATAATAGTTTCAGAAGGTAAAATGATAGTTGCACTTGATACAATGATGCTCTCAGGGGATAAAATGATAGTTTCAGTGGATAAAATGATAGTTTCAGAAGGTAAAATGATAGTTTCATGGGATAAAATGATGGTTTCAGGGGATAAAATGATAGTTTCAGAAGGTAAAATGATAGTTTCAGAGTATAAAATGATAGTTTCAGGGTATAAAATGATAGTTTCATGGGATAAAATGATAGTTTCAGTGGGTAAAATAATAGTTTCAGGGGATAAAATGATAGTTTCAGTGGGTAAAATGATAGTTTCAGGGGATAAAATGATACTTTGACTTTATATAATGACATAAACTGTTTAACACACTGGATCTTTTGTGTATTAGGAAATAACATTGGTGATGCTGATGCTGCTGATGATGATAGACTATTGGCAGATGAAATAGAACGTATAAGAAATAACAAGAAAAGAAAGAATTATGATGCAAGTAATAGTAAGGCAGCTTCAAAGAAGGGCAAGAAAATAGTTGTTCAAGATGATATAGCCATTCAGACACCGACTTTGGCAGGAAGAAGGAATACTGAATTCTTCGTTGACATGCTCGAATCTCTAAACAAGAATCAAAGAAGAGTTGTTAGAGAGATTGGGTTTGGCGCACTCCTAAACTTCAAAATAAGAAGTTTCCCAAGATCATTGGCATATTATCTGATTTACAACTTTAACCATAAAAGTTCATCAATTAAATTGAACAGCGGGGAATTACTGTTTTTAGATGATGAAGATGTTCATATAACTCTTGGGTTCCCGATTGGATCTTTACCTATGAATAGGATCAAATTTCAGAAACATATCGACATAAAAACTCAAATTTCTAGATTCTGTAAAGGTGGAGAGAAAAAAATGGTGCCAGCGTATGTTGTAGAGCAGATGATGAAAGATGAAGAAGGTGGTGAGTGGTTCAAATGGACTTTTATGGTTCTCGTGGAGTATGCCTTGATTAACACTCATGCCGATGGAAATGTGAGTCCACAAATTTTAGATTACATAGCTGAGGTTGAGAAGATCAAAACATACAATTGGTGTAGCTATGTCATATCTAAATTGCTTAAAACACAAAAGAGATGGAAAAGAAACACGACAAAGATATTTACCGGACCAGCTATCTTTGTAGTGGTAAGAATATATTTGTTTTCCATTGTCTATGAATCTATTTACAGAAAAACTAATATTTAGTTTTTGTTAATGTAGGCTTGTTACGTGGACAGAATTGTCTTTGAAAAAAAAATGGTGCCAAGATGTTATCCAACAGTTAAGGGATGGACTGCCGAACTGCTGAAAGAAAGACAAAGAGCAGAAATGAATGATTCAGATTTTGGTCTCGGTCATAAGTATGACCGATATAAAAAGCAACCACATGAAGAGAATGATGAAGATGATGAATCTGAAGATGAAGATGATGAACCTGAAGATGTAAAAGCTTTGAAGATGAATGTTCATGATGAAGAGGGGACAACCAGTGGAAGTCAAGAAAAGACTTTCATAGATCAATGGAAGGAAACTGCCAGGGATTGTAAAGCCTTAATGTCAAAGATGCTTGATGTCCTTGAAGCAGCGCCCGATGAACTCAGGAACCTTGATAGCTTTAAGATAATATGTGATACAACAAGAAATGCAATGGGATTGAGAGAGGAAGGTGTGCAAAATGTTACAAAAAGTTAGAAAACAATGTCACATGCTATGATCAATGGTGAAATTGATGATCCTGAATGGATCGATATCATGATTGAGCTAACTAAAGCTGCTGAGAGGACATTTATACTGAAAAATAGGAATGAGTTCCCTACCTTCACTCTGATACCGGAATATGACCACACTCCTGATGAGAATCAACATTTTAATCGGGAAAAGAATATGGAGAAGGAAAAAGATGATGAGGTGGAAAAAGAGCAAGATAAACAGATTGAAAGCGAAAAGGAAATGGCTAATAAAGCAGCTCGAGAAGAGAAGGAAAAAGTTCCAGAGAAAGAAGTTGAATTCTTTCACAATGATGAATATGAGGTAACTTTTAAAAATGATAGTTTAAGTACATAAAATGATTGTTTATATGGTTAAGATGATATATGTTTTAAGATGTTTTTTGGTTGTTCTGTTTTATTTGAAAAATGATACTTTTGCATCATAAGATGATAGTGTAAGGGGATAAAATGATAGTTTCAAATGATCAAATGATACTTTTGCATAAAATGATAAAATGATAGTTTCGGTGAATAAAATGATAGTTTCAGTGGGTAAAATGATAGGTTCAGTGATAAAATGATAATTTTGCATCATAAAATTATAGTTTCAAATGATAAAATAATACTTTTGCATAAAATGATAAAATGATAGTTTCGGGGAATAAAATGATAGTTTCAGTGGGTAAAATGTTAGGTTCAGTGATAAAATGAAATTTTTGTTTCATAATGATAGTTTTAGATTTTTTGCTGATAAAATGATACTTTTGTCTGATAATATGAGTTCCATTGGGTAAAATAATATCCCTTATGCCAATAACAATTTATATTTTTGAATGAAAGCATGACAGAGCATATACCATAATATCCACTGTCATGGAGGATATACATGGTGAAATAGGAGATGATGAGGTTTTAAAAGAGAGAAGAAATTTTGAAAAAGGCCAAAGGGAAGAAGATGGTTTCCCAAGAACCTCCAGTTGAAAAGGAGAAAGTGGCCAGAACAACAAAGAAAATTGTTGAAGCACTGTGCTCTCCCTACAATGTCAGAGCAGTAAATATAAAAGGAAAACTGAATAAAGAAGAGAAAGAAATAATGTACTGGTTGATGACACATGAAGAAAGCGAATAGTAAGTTTTGAATTACATAATTATATTCTTATTAAATTCTTTTAACTAACATTAAATATGATTTTGAAATCAGTTATGAGATGGTTTATGAGAACAACATGATCAGCATGTTGAAGATTGATTTCCACAACCTTGCTCCACGTACATATGTCAGTATCAACATCATAGATGCATGGGTTGTGTACCTCAACTACCATGAAAAATTCAAATCAAAGGCATCACCAAGTCGTCTTTTCATCAACACCACACCTACGGTACAGTAAACGAGTAAATAAATAATAGTGTTATATTAAAAGTTAAATTTATTTACAAAAATGTAAACATGACAGGTATACAATATTAATGCAAGAAAATCTGAATGGACTCAAGCCGAGGCTCAAGAAAAATTCTGCACAGCGTTAAATAAATTTGTGTCAAAGATTGAAAATTTCAAATGGGAAAATTATGACATGGTAAGTCATAATGAGATATACATTACAGAACAACGTACCTATATTTTTGAAAATGACATTTGTATATAATGTTTTGAAAATTAGATATTATTTCCGATCTGGGCACACGAACATTTTTATATCATGTGCTTCAATCTCAAAATGCAAATGATGGATGTGATTGACAATGCTCTGATTAATGAAGAGATGATTAAGAAGAAATATGGAGCTGCACCAAGTATGCTGGTATGTTTAGTTAAATGCATTCAATATTTATTAGTTAAAATGCATTAAATATCATTTAGTACGGAACATAATATCATTTTTAATCAACCTCATGTATGTTTTGTGTTATTTGAATAGAAACATTTCTTCCGAATTTATCTTGGAAATGGAGTTAATCCATCCAAGGGGAGAATTGTCAAAATGTCAAAAATCAGACACATGACTATGCCATGGCAGAACGATACAAACAAAGTTGACTGTGGAGTTTATGTGATGCGCCATATGGAGACTTATATGGGTGGTGTTGTTCGTAACTGGAATTCAGGCTTAACGAAGAAGGGGACAGACACTTTCACAAAACTCTGTGCCAAATATACTGAAGCATTGCTTATTGGAGATACTAACAAGAAGGCTTTTGAGACGTTTACAATGATACAGCAAAAGTTTCAGAATGATAGCAAAAAAGGGGAAATCGATGTTGAAAAGATGATTAGAGAATTTGAACCCCCTAAAGAGAGCTAGTAGTTGCAATAGTAACTTGTAAGACATTTTGTCACGTTAAAGTATCTTTTTATCAGCTTATCTGTCATTTCTTTAGCTTATATATTATTTTATCCGCTTACATTATCATTTTATCAGGTTAAAGTGTCAGCTTATATAGTTTCAGAGGGTAAAATGATAGTTGCACTTGATAAAATGATGGTTTGAGGGGATAAAATGATGGTTTCAGTGGATAAAATGATAGTTGCACTTGATAAAATGATAGTTTGAGGGGATAAAATGATAGTTTCAGAAGGTAAAATGATAGTTACACTTGATAAAATGATAGTTGCACTTGATAAAATGATAGTTTTGGCTTATAAAATGATACTCTAAGTTGATAAAATGATACTTTTTGCCTTTTAAAATGATACTCTAAGTTGATAAAATGATACTTTTTGCCGGATAGAATGATACTATAAGTTAATAAAATGATACTTTTGGCTTATAAATGTTAGGTTTACTGCATAAATAAAATGATAGTTTTGCCAGATAGAATGATACTCTGAGTTGATAAAATGATAGTTTTACTGATTTGTAGGTATGTACATTCCTGTTTATGATGATGCTTTGAAGCCAATGATTGGTATGAAATTCAATACATTATGCAGTAAACCTAACATTTATAAGCCAAAAGTATCATTTTATCAACCCAGAGTATTATTCTATCCGGCAAAACTATCATTTTATTAACTCAGAGTATAATTCTATTCGGCAAAAGTATCATTTTATCAACTCAGAGTATCATTCTATCCGGCAAAACTATCATTTTATCAACTCAGAGTATCATTTTAATCAAACAAAACTATCATTTTATCAAATAAAACTATCATATTTCGTTTATATAAGGGCTAAATTGTCATTTCGTTATAAAATTGGCGCGTCGAAAGAAAACGTGAACTAGACGCTGAATTCAATTTCTCTCACACTCAAACCCTCTGAATCGCACCCAAACCCTCTGAATTGCATTCAAACCCTTGCTTCTTCAGTTTCGAAGGAAAAACCATTCAACTTCTGAAATATGACGGAGGAAAACGCTCTAGTATCATCGAAGAATGGTTGGATGAAGTTTTTTACTTATTTCACTTTTGTTTTTGCTATATTGATTTTTTTTCTCATATCCATGAAGCTGCTGCATCCGAAATAAGGTCTAAGATGCGTGCGGATAGACCGCAACAAATTACTGAAATATTTAGTACAACTGAAATATTTAATTATTTAGTATCTCGGTGAATAATTTTGTGCTATATTAAGTGTGTATTCATAAATTGAACACTTTTTTTGTATGTCTTCCAGCCTCAAAGCGTGGGAGGTCACAAACCAACGATGAAGAAGAAATGCCAGAAAGAAACAGGATAAAAGAAAGAGTGTTAAAGATATTAGTTGTAAAATTAGAAGACCTAAATTGGTCGTAAAGATAGGGGTGAAAGTTCTGGTTGATGCCTTTAAGAAAATGAACTGCAAACAAATAGCTGCTCTGGAAGAGATGGGTTTTGGACAGCTTGTGCATTTTCAGTACTTGAAAATTTTAATCATGACAACTGCTCCAGAATAAAACTTGTTGATGATCAACCATTACATATCACTGAGGAGGATGTGTATGCTACATTGGGACTGCCAAGAGGAGAGTTGATGATTAAAAGAGAAAAGAAGCATGAAATGAATGATGTGATGAAGACCATTGTCAAGGCTAAGAAGAAAAAAGCAATAACCCCAGCTAATTTGCAAGAGCAACTTGATAGTGATCTAGAAGGTGGTGGGTGGTTTAAGAAAATATTTCTTATTCTGTTATACAATGTTCTGATCTCACCAACTGCCAACGGAAAATGTCTTGGCCGTATCTTGGACGATATTGGCAACATTTCAAATGCGAGGCAGTACAATTGGTGCAGCTACGTGTTGGATACGCTAATCACAGCACATGATAGCTGGAAACTCAAGAACAAATCCACCCCATTCACTGGACCAATCACTTTCCTCTTGGTGTGTTTTCTATTTTAACCACTCCTTTATAGTGAAGTAAAAACATGCTTAGAGTGAAGTAAAATCATATTTAGAGTGATGTTTTACATGTTAAGTAGTAAATGCATGGTTAGAGTGATGTGTTTTTTATACATGAGTGAAGTAAAATCAGAATAAGAGTGATGTGTTTTGTGAACAAGAGTGAAGTAAAATGTGAATAAGAGTGAAGTGTTTTGTGTACAAGAGTGAAGTAAAATCAGAACAAGAGTGAAGTAAAATCAGAACAAGAAAGATGTGTTTTGTGAACAAGAGTGAAGTAAAATCAGAGTAAGAGTGATGTGTTTTGTGAACAAGAGTGAAGTAAAATGAGAATAAGAGTGATGTGTTTTGTGAACAAGAGTGAAGTAAAATCATAATAAGAGTGAAGTCCTTGTAATGCATTTTATTATTGATCTATTTTTGCATGCATGCTATGTAGATAGGGTTGTCTACAGAACAAGACTGGTGGTTAGAAGATTCCCAACTGTCCGTAACTGGACAGAATCCATTCTTAAGGAGAGAGGACAGATGGAATTCGATAATGGAGGCACCATTGGAAGAGGAAGCATAGAAAGTATCATTGATCCTGTCTCCATTGAATCTTTATATGCCAACAAGTATTCAATAACTGTCACTACCTCTGTCCCTTCAACTGAGGAAGCTCATTTACCTGATGAAGCCCCCCCCCTTCAACTGATGAAGCGCCCTCTTCAAGTGATCAAGTTCCTTCGTCTGATGAAAGTAAAAGTTCAATTAGGGAGGCTGCAGATGTTATTAGTAAGATGATGAGGTATATAAAGAATGCTCCAGCAAATACCAATGACACCAATTGCTTCAAAGTTGCAGCTATAAATGCACTAAAGATGGTTGGTGTGGAGGTTGATCAAGGGGACCAAGTTGTGTCTAAGCCAATTGAAAACATGACACAAGCTATGGAAGAGGATCAAGAAGATGATCCAGAATGGATTTAACTTATGAAAAAATGATGGAAGCCCATGATGAAAAATGCAAACTAGTGAATGAAGGCACATCAATTTTGTCTGATATTAACTTGGGAAAGAAACCAGTAAGTTGAAGATTTGAGAAACAATTTATTTACTTTTTTGAGTTTTTATTCTTATGTTATATCACATTTCACTATTCGCAGAAAACAAATGAATTTTATGAAGATGTAGCTAAAGCAACATCACAAAACACACAGATGAAGGTATAAAAAAGTGCTTCAAGTGATGTGTTCCATTGTTAAGTGAGGTTTCTGTGTTGCATGTGTATAGTGATGTGTTTTGTGAACAAGAGTGAAGTGAAATCAGAATAAAAGTGATGTGTTTTGTGAACAAGAGTGAAGTGTTTTCTAATCAAGAGTGGTGTGTTTGTTACAAGAGTGAAGTGAAATCAGATAAGAGTGATATGTTTTCTGAACAAGAGTGATGTGTATTGTGAACAATACACGTCGCTCTTATTCTGATTTCACTTCACTCTTGTTCACAAAACACATCACTCTTATTATGAAGTAAAAATCGTGTTAATAGTGATGTGTTTTCATTTCTTATTATGAAAATAGGAAGACATTGTGGATGTCCAGATTGCATCTGCAATAGAAGCATGCATGGAGATATATGCTGATGATGATTGTGTTCAATCAGATTTGAATGTCTCTGGCAAAAATCCTTCAACCGAAATAGTAGTTTACAATCCAGACATGGTAAGTGTTAAGCAATGATATATCTCATCCATTCACCAACACTTTTAACAAACATCAAGTGAACTATATGTCTTATATAATGAAGTTTTCATATCATTCTTGCCCTGACAGGCAACTGCTAGGATTGAACAAATGGAGATACGTTCAAAAGCTGAGAAGAGAATATCAGCTGCATTAAAATCTCCATTCCATGAAAGGGTGGTCCAGGCCAAAACCAAGTTTAACTTGAAGGAGTCACAAATCTTTTTGTGTATTATGACAATATATGAATCAAATGAGTAAGATTTATATTATAGTTCCGATTTAGAAGAAAAATATACAAAAGATGTGCTAACACACACACATATTTGAACAGGGATGTCATAGTGTATGATGATAATGTCATAATGGTAACAAAAAGAGAATTCTGTTCACTATTGCCACGTACGCTAATAGAAGTGGGTGTGATTAGTGCATGGGCTTCTTATTTGAATAATATGGAAGAATACATGGCTCTATCTTCATCAAGGCGCCTTTTTTTCACAACATACCCATCCGTAAGAGTAATATAAATTTTGAAAAATTGCATGGTATATGTTCATTATAAAGCATGTTTACTTCACTACTAATCATATTCATTTCACTATATGATATTTAAACTTCATAAGTATATATGCACTATATTCTGATTTCACTTCACTCTTGTTCAAAAAACACATCACTCTTGTTCAGAAAACACTTCACTCTTGTTCACAGAACACATCACTCTTACTTCGATTTCACTTCACTCTTGTTAACAAAACACATCACTCTTACTTCGATTTTACTTCACTCTTGTTTACAAAACACTTCACTCTTATTTCTTATTTACAAAACACTTCACTCTTATTCAGATTTCACTTCACAAATGTACACAATACACAGTTCATTAGTTCTATAAAACATGACACAAAGTGAATTATTTCCATCCAGATTTGACTTGTCTCATCTTTCAGTTGTATACAGTTGTTCACCGGCCTGATGGGGTCGACCTCATGACTCTAATTGATAGATTCTGTGACAATTTACAAACTGAGGTTGAACAAATTCCGTATTTCAAATGGGGCGATGTAGATTTGGTAAATACTAAACACAATTGATTCTTTGTTATATTCACTAATTATTTTTATTCTGAAATTATTATTATTATCTATGTAGGTGTTCATTCCAATATGTGCTGCAGAACATTACTATACCATATGCTTCAGATTTAGTACTAAAAGTATAGTGGTGATTGACAATTCGAAGAATGCTGACGATGAGGACGTATTAATCAAATATGGTAGCATACCTGCAAATGTGGTAAGTATACATGATATATAGCGAAGTATTTTTGTGATTACAGTGAAGTATAGTACTCTTTATAGTGAACTACATCTGATATTCATAATGATATATTGCAGAGATCGTGTTTTTGTCATTTTTTGACAAAAATGGGGTATCACAACCAAAGCAAATCAATAAAGAATGTGAGCATAGTAAGGCTCAAAATGCCTTGGAGAACAACATCAAATGTAGAAGATTGTGGAGTTTTTTTTATGAGACATTTGGAATGTTATTATGGTGAGCGTGAACAAGATTGGAAGTGTGGATTAACTGCAAGAAGCAAGGGAATACTCCAAAGACTAAGAGCAAAGTATTGCAGCGCATTATTATTGTCGGAAAAAAACCATGAGGCATTGAATATCTTGTCACTAGCATCAAAGCATTATGAAGAATATGGGAAAACAAATAAAATAGATGTGGAAAAAATGATTGTAAACTTCAAGCGTTCATGAACTATTGTAGAAAACTTCATTTAAATTCAATAGCAAGTACTTATTGTACATTAATATCTTGTTTACTATTTAATTCACTGTTGTGTTGTATCTATTTACTTCACTGAATAAGGAACTAGTGTTTTGTGAACAACAGTGAAGTAAAATCCGAATAAGAGTGATGTGTTTTGCTTGATAAAATGATACTTTTACTGATTTGTAGGTATGTACATTCTTGTTTGTGATGATGCTTTGAACCCAAAGATTGGTAGTTAAGATGATACTTTTGACTTATAAATGTTAGGTTTACTGCATAAAATTATAGTTTTGCTTGATAGAATGATACTCTGAGTTGATAAAATGATACTTTTGCCGATATAGAATGATACTCTAAGTTTATAAAATGATAGTTTTGTCGGATAGAATGATACTCTGAGTTGATAAAATGATACTTTTTGCCGGATAGAATTATACTCTGAGTTAATAAAATGATACTTTTGGCTTATAAATGTTAGGTTTACTGCATAAAATGATAGTTTTGCCGCATAGAATGATACTCTGAGTTGATAAAATGATACTTTTACTGATTTGTAGGTATGTACATTCCTGTTTATGATGATGCTTTGAACCCAATGATTGGTAGTTAAGATGATACTTTTGGCTAATAAATGTTAGGTTTACTGCATAAAATGATAGTTTTGCTTGATAGAATGATACTCTGAGTTGATAAAATGATACTTTTGCCGATAGAATGATATTCTGAGTTGTTAAAATGATAGCTTTGCCGGATAGAATGATACTCTGAGTTGATAAAATGATACTTTTGGCTTATAAATGTTATGTTTACTGCATAAAATGATAGTTTTGCTTCATAGAATGATACTCTAAGTTGATAAAATGATACTTTTGCCGATAGAATGATATTCTGAGTTGATAAAATGATAGCTTTGCCGGATAGAATGATACTCTGAGTTGATAAAATGATAGTTTTTGCTTATAAATGTTAGGTTTACTGCATAAAATGATAGCTTTGCCGGATAGAATGATACTCTGAGTTGAAAGGATTGAACTTTTGACAAATCCAAACTTTTAAAGGATTGAACTATTATTTTATCCCTGAAACTATCACTTTATCCCTTGAAACCATCATTTTATCAAGTGCAACTATAATTTTATCCCCTGAAACTATAATTTTACCTTCTGAAACTATCATTTTATCCCCTGAAACCATCATTTTATCAAGTGCAACTATCATTTTACCTTCTGAAACTATCATTTGCTAAATTTCAATAAGTTCAAAACAGCAGAGAGAGCATAACAAACAAAACACTACTCACAAAATCAACACTCAAATAAACTGCTTCGAATCTGCGTTACTGCTATACACAATAATATGGAATAAGCTATGAATAGATGATACAAAACCAAGTGTGTAGTAAATTCAAAGTAAATTCATCATGTTGTTATATGTAACTCTAAATCTAAACTAAAAAACTATAGAATCTAAAAAAACGAGAATCACTGGCAAAATGATAAAATCGAGCAAAAACAAAAGTGAAATAAGTAAAAAACTTCATCCACCCTTTCTTCGATGATGCTTGATCGTTTTTCGTCGTCATATTCCAAAATTTGGATGGTTTTTCCTTCGAAACTGAAGAAGCAAGGGTTTGAATGAGATTCGGAGGGTTTGAGTGTGAGAGAAATTGAATGCAGTGTTTAGTGCATGTTTTCTTTTTACGCGCCTAATTTTATAACGAAATGACAATTTTGCCCTTATATAACTGAAATATGATAGTTTTATTTGATAAAATGATAGTTTTGTTAGATTAAATCTAGACCACATATTTTAAAAATGTGTGGTGGAGATTTAGTTATAGGGTTATCACACAAATTGGGGTGTACCACTAATCGCGACATATAATTTCCGGTATATAACAAAATTTCATATGCTGCAGTATATGAAATTTCATACATTTATAGTACCGAAATCTTTCGATAAGGTGTCATACCGTACCAAAAACCATATCCCCCTCTAATTACTAGATACCAAGCAATTAAAAATATATAAATCAAAATAATAAGATTAAAAAACAAATGGCGGGGTCAAGTACCGGGTCAGGTACCAGCCGATCGTCGGAGGCGGGGTACCCGACTTGGGTATCAGGACTACCCGATGGTGCTGCGGGACAGGTACCAGTACAGCATTTCTAGGTCAAATCAGGTGCAGGTACCGTTTTGACAAGCAAACCCATATACCGTTTTGACAAGCAAACCCATATATCATATATACAGGGCAAAAGGAAAATACCTTGAAAAACATCAAAAGATTCAAGCCAAACCCAGATACATATATATATGGATAGTGATGAAGTACACAATGCCTTTCACTCATTTGCAAAAAAAAAATAAACATGAATAATCACAAACTCACAACGTGCGTCGTTCAAATCTTTCTTCTGTAATTCTTGTTGTCTGCAACAAGATAGAGAAAACACCTCAAGCTTGAAGGAAGGAGAAGGAGAATCACATGACATGTTATATCATACATATGGTGAGACATATGAACCACAAGTGGTCGATCTAGTTCGCACATGATAGTATTATGGTGATGGCGTAAATTTTTCCAAAGATGTCAGCTCTATGCACAAATATGGAACAAGGAGAAGATATAGTTTCACCATAAAGTAGTGTGCCTTAACTTTGATTTCTTTTTTACTCGGAGACATAGTTATCTCTCGTAAGACATTTTCAAACTCATGCCAAAATAATTCTCAGGAAGACAAGAAGCCGTTTCCTCAACATCTCCCCAACTGCATACATGCTTGAAAAGAGAGATGGTAACAACTCTTGACTATAGAAAAACTTACATTTATTTCCCGGGAGATGCATGCTTTAACCGATCTTTTTGTCGGTTCATAATTCGATCCTTCGGAGATGATGTCTTGGCTGTGCCTGCTTGACGCATGAGTTCTGAAAGAATAGCAATGGCGAATGTGTCAGTGCCATTAGTCAATGAGGTAGAATACAAGAAACGGTATATAAAACACGAGCAAAATGCTTAGTACTGGAACTACTTTTGGGTTGCTTTTTGTACCAAGCTATAAGAAGAATTTCTGAACTTCGAAGTTTTCTTATGTACGCATTAATAACTAGAAGCCTAGCATCGATAGAGTTTTAAGAGTTCATTGAAAACAACTAGTATAGCTTACAAAGAGAGCATGGTGATTGTAAGCGACTTAATCATAAAGTGACAGGTAATCTAGATTCACAGTCGAATTCCACCTAAAGGAATGTATATGCATTGGGCACAGAACGAAGTAAATGTGATCAGTTTGAACTGTAAACAATATTACTTGCTTCTTTGAATTTACTTCAGCTGCCATCTGGCAGCACCTAATATATATCTTAGCACACCAATTTTTAATAAGAAAAGCATGCTGAAGAAGACACGTACAAAATTCAGAAAAGTAAAATCTTAAGGAAAGTGCATTTCTCATTCTGAAAGATTGCTTCCCAACGCAACTCAAAGATATTGACTGACACATGAAGAGGTGCATTGCAGTTCTAATTTCACCAGAAACTAAATGCAACTTGCCTCTGGTTCTTTCAAGCTCTTCAACAAGTTCTTCTTTCCATTTCTTTTGTATATCACTGAATCTAGAGCTACACATTGACATTTTTTCTTAGTATCAATACTTATGGGAGAAAAAGAAATATGGAAATAATAATGCTAAAGAATATTACATACCTTGGAGTGAGTGGTTCCGGTTGATAATCACAGGGAAGCTCTTTGGCACCCTGAGAATTTCTAAAGTTTTCATCACCAATATTTGATGCACGTCTGGAGAAATTCCGAGGACTCCAGCTGTACTCAACATCAAGGGCGGTAGAAAATCTCCTACTAGCCACCTTGTTAGGCGACCTACTTTTAGGAGGTAGATTGCAGATACTTGAAACATTTTCCTTGTTGCTGATACCACCAACAGGACTTGGAGGTCCAGCAACATTCAAGGAATTGTAGAACGCAAAAAGAGGTGTTTTCAGCTTATTCAGCTCCAAAGCCTACATATACAGTAGAAATTCAAATAAGAAATTAAGTTCTCTAGATTGAAATTAAGTTCTCTAGATTTTGGTGTACATGAATTATACAGGAAGATGCCAAAATTCAAACTAGGCAAAATTGGACAGTCTGTGACACTCAGATTCATATTTTCTTGGAGGAGCTGAGATGTAGAGTACAGTTTCATCAGTAAACTACCTTTTCATCCAGGAAAGCTCTGATCTTTGCTTCAGTTAAAATGTTGTCATCTTCAGACTCAGATTGCCTGGGAAATGTAAAGCCACAGTCCACCTCAACAGAACCTAAAGATCTGTTTCTAGACTCAACAATTTGACTAGGAAGAATCTCCACTCCACTTTTGGTCAATTCAGGACTTTCATCAAACTTGCAGACCCAATCATCATTGGGTTCACACATTGGATTAAAACTCTGAACAAAGAAGACCAGGAAAGATCGTCAATTGTGCATCATTATGGATGACTACATCAACTTCCACATGTAGGATAGTATATGGAATTCAAGATGATCTTATAGTCGAATCCTTAACCTGATTACAATCACTAGAAAGGAGACTATGTCTGAATTTCGTGGATGTGCCAAATGCAAGATCATCATCGTCATCAATTCGACACATATCATCATCCTCAAAATTGACAGGTTTCCACAAGGATCCCCCTGTGTACTGTTCAGAATTAACTGTTGAGCAACAGGCACCATCCAAATCATCAACGTCCTTCAGGCCATTGCATGACCTCCTTGCCTCTAGGTTCATTCTGCAGCATGAATACATCCCCAATTTTTATAATTAAATGATAAAGAATCAAAAGATACACCAGGACTCTCCCGAAAGAATACTCACGACTTCTTAATTTCAACTCCAAGTGCTGCCATCCGTTTTCCAGAACTTTCCTGTTGATCCATAATCCCAGATGCCTAGTTTATTATATAGAATACAACAAAACAGTGAAGAACATCTGTACCAAGACAAGCATTTTCTAACCATATGTGAAGAGCGGGCAAGATGGGAGTCCCGACTTTCTCCATTTACAAATGGATGCTGAAGATTACAAGTGAAGGACCACGTCATATTAACAATCACAAGATCTCAATTCAACTATGGAATGGAAAATATGAAGTTGCACTGAAGTATGAAAAAATGTCATGCATTTTCCAGGCGTGTGGCTCATGCTGAAACCATAGATGAATACATCAGGACTCAAATTTGTGATACTACCTTCAGCAATTCTGATGCAGTCGCCCTCAGGTCTGGCTCCCTGCAAATATTTATGAAACCAGATTTGAATAGTCAAGTAAAGGAAAACAACATAGGCAATAGCAAACGCAAGTATGCACCAGACATACTTTTGTAAACATTTTAACAAGAAGTCTTTTGCCTCAGGGGAAAGATGATCTGGTATTGGTGGATGAGATTTAGTAGTCCCTACATAAAAGAGAGCAGCAACCTGAAATGGTCGCAACATAAGAACCCAGAATAAATGAAATAGTTGACGTGAAATTTAATAGCTTCATGTTTTGCATTAAACAAATAGACACCTCCTGATACTGCTGGCTCCAAGGAGCCTTTCCTGTGGCCATTTCAATTACTGTGCATCCAACACTCCATATATCTGCCGAGCTGCAAGGTTTTATCCAGAGAGAAGAGCTTAGCTTGACTTCAAGTGGTAAAATTACAAAATCTACATGGCCAAAGATAAAAAAAAGAAATGATGTTTCTTGGGTGAGAAAGTTCTCTAAGAACAAAGTAACATACTTTGCACAAGAAGTGCTTTTGATACAATATCTGCTGGGGAGGAATAGGAATTGAACAGGTAACTTCGCCAGTGTTCAATTCAACTTATAGTTCACTAATAAGGAAAATATAAATAATTAAGAACAACAGAGCTATGATTTCTACTCACTAGCTGTGACCACTCTGAACAATAACTTCAGGAGCCATCCAATATGGAGTACCCTTCATTGATTTGGCATTAGTCATTGTAGCCTGCAGTCACGATAATTGAGGTTTTGATACAGCTTCTAGTAACATGAAATAAAAGAGACTCTTCGTTTTATAAAAATAGAAAGAATACCAATGCTTCAACTTTCTTGGATGCTCCAAAGTCGGCAAGTTTAATGCATCCCTTGTTGTCAACAAGAATATTTGCTCCCTGATAAGAGTAGAATTGCTAAAATTAGGAGTCCAGGTTTTTCAAAGATATGCCTATGAAATATTAGGAAAATTACCTTGATATCCCTGTGCATAATCTTATTGTTGTGCAGGTACTCTAGTCCTAACAACAATTGTTTCGTGTACATTCTGATAACCTGAATGTACAACGAAAGTAGAGGGAGGTTAGAATGCTGTGGACAAAAAGGATAATATGAATTTAACATATTATAGCTTGATGCATAAACTTTAAGAAGTTGACAGCATCAAAAATTAATATGACTGATTCAAGAACTCTAATACAGGTACTAAAGGAGAAAATCAACAAAAATCTCAGTCCTTTCAAGGTATGACAGGAAGAGATACATTATTATCACTTACAGATTCTGGGAAAGACCCAAATTTTCCCAAGAGAGATGAAATGGATCCACCAGGCACAAATTCCAGTAATATATTAAGTGAATCCTCCTCTCTAGCAGTTCCCAAATATCTCTGAAATAAAAAATGTACTTAGATCAAAGGTTGAGCTGCACCCAGTGATCAATTAAAATGCAGAAGACTGTCCCCTCACCACAATGTTTGGATGTGAGAGATTTTTCAACAGATTGACTTCTTTCTCAAGTTCACCTATATATTCCTGATAAAAATATCAGTGGGCCAATGATCCATCAAATTCAATCTTTCAATCGAATTAGAATCAATTGAAATACAAAAAAAAATAGGGGAAGGTCAAAATAAAATCAGTTCACAACATTACTTGCGTTTTCTTTGAAGCGCTATTTGCGGCGATTGAAACCTGCACTCGCGAAGATAAAACGAGCATAAGAAACACCAATCAACACATTAAATCCAAGTAAAAAAACAAGCAATCACGAAAATGTGAAGATGTGGGCGGAATCAACCTCTTTCACTGCAAGAAGCTCCCCAGAATCGATGTTCATTCCCATGTGAACCCTCCCAAAAGCACCGCAGCCTATCAATTCCCCCTTCCTCCACCGGATCAGTGGCGGCACATCGACCTCTTTCCTCTTCTTCGATTCTTCCTCTTTCATAGATTTTGGAGTCAGCATCTTACTGTCTCTTCCCCGAGCTATTGGCGGCTCATCCTCGGTTGATCCTTCCATCGGCGGCAGTTGCTCCTCCTCCTCCACTGCTCTGGCGTTTCTTCGCGGCGGCGTCGCAATTGGCGGAAGCGCGTGAACAGGAGGCTTAGCGAAAATACCGATTCGAGATTTCCGGATGCTTGACCCCAATTTCTCGACAATTCCTCCAAACCCGGTCGATTCTTCGCCGGGAGGTTTGAAAACCAGAGATCGGCGAACAGAGCCGATGAAGTCTTGCATCGCCGGAGAGGAACGGATTGAAGACAGAGAGAAGGTATGTAGTGAGAGGAAAAGATTAGGGCTTATTTATGATTTCTACTTCATTTCAGTGAAGAAGGCGAAGACAGGGGGAGGGAAGGACAAGGTTTGAAAAATAAAATATTGGAAGAAAATAATACGACTTCGACCCTGATAGTTTTAACTATTCTGTTGTTGACCCGTATACTTTTGAAAATATTCGACCGACGAAGGAGCCGTTATTATATGATCAAAGTAATTTTGGGATCTATGATTAGATTCTCTTGACTATATTCTTCATGGGCTTTACCCATTGTCTACAGTGGCATTTCAAGCCCAATTATCAAGTAATTATATTAATTTCTTTTTTTTTAAGTCATTTCAATAATGTCACCGTCAATGTTTTGAATGTATTTATAGGTTTAATATTTAACTGGTCTAATCTAGGAAAAATATCCAAATATCAAAATATCGCTCTTATCGTACCGAAAAATATATCTAAAATATCGAATTTTCTGTATATTATAACTTTCGATAAGGTAATGGTATGAATTTTCATATACCTGGGTATACCGAAATTCGTAAAATATAAATATAATTCTATATAAAATATATTTTATATATTTTTAATAGATGTAAAAATATGAATATAATTATGAATCAATACATATTTAATATATTTTTTAAATTATAAAATATAAATAATATTCTAAAAACTCAAATTATCTATTTTCATTGATGTTGAAAGTCAAGTATACCACAAAAGTACGGTATACCGAAAATTTTGGTAAGGTAAATGTATGATTTTTTCGCATATCGAATTTACGGTAAAGTATACGGTATGGTGGTTTCGATAAGGTATACCGTACCTAGTCAATTCCTCAACGTGGCATATGCATTTTTCTTAAAATGGTAGGATGACGGCATGTAAGTCATTTTTACAATATCTCAAAACATTAATTTCTTGTAAATCACTCATTTTAAATTATTTTTTACACAAACAATATATCTAATTAAAAAGTAAAACGAGGATTAATAATGAAATCCTAATGGCAATGGTTACGTTGATTGTGTTCTATCGATATGTTTGATTGAGTTTGTAATGTAGTAGTATTGGGTTTTATATAATTGTTTATATTATTCCTTCGTCCTATTTTAGGAGTCTCGATTTTTAATATTAGTCTGTCTCATATTAAAACTCTCAGTTATAATATTCCATAAATAGTAATAGGTCCTACATTTCGCTAACTTTATTCCATTCATATTTTATTATTATAAAAATATTAAAATCTATATTTCACTATTCTTTTTTATTAATTTTTCTATATCTTTCTTAAAGCTCGTGTTAAATTTAAGATTAAAGGCCCATTTTGGTCCTTAATATATTGCGATTTTACGATTTTGGTCTAAAACATTATCTTTTGAATCCAGTCAAAATAATTTAAACAGCCATTGACCGTCAAATTTTAATAGTTCCGTCAAATTCGGACCAAATGTGACCCGTTTTTATTTGTGAAGGACCGAATAATTCAAAAGATAATGTTTTGGACCAAAATCGTAAAATTGCAATATGTTAAGGAGCAAAATGAGACTTTAGTCTAAATTTAACTAGGACTTCTAAAGTGCAGCGAAAAAAAATTAATATAATAATGATTTGAGTTTCTAATATGGTATATTGATTAAGTTTTTAATATAAACTCCCTAATTAAGTTTTATAATATAGGTTCATGTTAATAGTGGTGTGATCAATTGCTAATTATTTAAGTTGCTGCCTCTGCTAACTCATCAACGCAGGGTATTAAAAATGTCAACATGATTACGTTAAAATGTCAACACATAATTTTGTTGAACTTCAATATATTGTGTTGATATTATGTATTGACATTTTAATGTCACCATGTTAACATTTTTAATACACTCCATTGATGAGTTAGCGACTTAAATAGTTAGCAATATATTGCACCCCACTTTTAATATATATTCCACTTAGTTTTATATATATACAATGCATAAGGCCATCCACATCTTTGTCTCAATACCGTCTCAATATTGTCTCATCCCTTAACTATTCATGGGTCCCACTGCACTTTTTACCACATCTCTTAACTAAGAGACAGCACCTGCAACCCTCCATCTCTTAACCATCTCATCCTTTAACTATTCATTCAATTTTATTTTTATTTCCAACAAATTCAATTAATATTTCATTGAAATATTAAATTAATACTAATAATTCATAAAATCATTAAAAACCACGAAAATTACAACATCCGAAAATACGAAAAATACTACTTGAAATCCTAACATTACAATTTATTGAAATCCGCATAATCATAGAAAGTGATGCGGTGATCGTCTAACGGTTGCCAAATTTTGCCCAAATGTGCTCTATTAGATCTTCCTGGAGTTGTGCGTGGGCGATTGAATCACATGTCCTTACCCGAACACACATTCGCTCTTGCAAAGAAGGATGCACTCCACTGCGAGGCGGACTACTTGCGGTAGAGCCTCCTGGGGTTTCAGGGTCGAACCAATTTCCCGCTTCAGGTCCTTCGTCGGCGACAATCATGTTGTGCAAGATTATGCACATATACATGATGTCGACCATATGTACGAGCTGGGGATTTGATAATATGGAATCGAGCTTGTAGAACCCCGAACGCTCTCTCCACATCCTTGCGAGCAGCCTCTTGCTTCTGCGCAAAAAGAGCATGTTTTTCGTTTATCGGCCTGTTGAACGTCTTCACGAAGGTTGGCCACTTCGGATAGATGTCGTCGGCAAGATAGTACCCCATTTTATACTGGCGGTTGTTAGCGGTGAAGTTGATGGCCGACGCTTTACCATTCAAAACTTCGTTGAAGAGGTCGGATTGGTTGAGCACGTTGATGTCGTTGTGCGATCCGGGGACCCCAAAAAATGCATGCCAAATCCATAGCCAGTAGTCGGCAATGGCCTAGAGTATAACGGTGGGGTGGGTGCCTTTGTGGCCGCTCGTGTATGATCCCCTCCACGCCACAGGGCAATTCTTCTATTGCCAGTGCATGCAATCGACGCTGCCAAGTATCCCGGAGAATTTGTGCAACGTTTCGTGAAGTTGGAGCAGAAACTGACAATCTGCGGTGTTTGGCTTCCGGAGATATTCATCGGTGAAGGCTGCCCGGACGCCTTTGCAGAAGTTCATCAAACACAATCTCTCAGTGCTGTCCCCAATGTGCAGGTACTCGTCAAACAAATCCGCAGTTTGTCCAGTAGCAAGCTGACGGATTGCTGCAGTACATTTTTGGAGCATCGTGAGACTGGGACGGCCAATAGCGTCGAACCCTTCTTGAAAGTACTCTTCCTGGGCTGCCAATGTATTTGCGATATGCAGAAATAGCTCCCGCCGCATGCGGAAACGACCACAGAAGTAGATATCTCTTCATACCGGGTTCTCACAAAAGTAATCTCGTACCAACCTTGCGGTGGCTTCCTCCCGGTCACGATGGATGTATTTCCGGGGTTGCTTTTGACGCGCTGCGGCTTCCTTCTCCTCCCTACGTTGATCTGCTTCTAGCGATTCTTCCATCATTCGACGCATTTGCTCAAATGGACCCATGAATGGATTAAATTTGGGAGAAGAATAATGTTTTGAGATGAAGAATGTAGAGTGTTTGAGTGAGAATAGAGAGTTTTTTATGATGGATAATTTGTGGGAATGGTTTTGATATTTATAGATGTGATTTGAGGCTTAAAAAATAGAAAAAAAAATCAAAATATTGGAAAAAACAGCTATAAATGGCTAGTATTTTTGGGGAATTTTTTTTTCCAATTTTTTTCAAAATTAAAAAAAATATTTTTTTCAACGGATATAAACGACGCTCACTTGCGGGCCGACGAGTGGGAGTCACGGCCGCATGGGAGCTCGCCACGTGACCAACGCGTGTGGCGAGCTGGCTCGCCAGCCTCCTCTCGGCACCGGGCTACGCAACGCGACAATTGTTTGCAGCGCTGGCTCGATCCTGGTTCATCTCGCGAGACGAGATCGAGCTGGCAACGAGCTAGCGCTGCTGATGCTCTAAGCCATCTTTTATTCAATTAAACATCACTTTGGCGTGCAACGCATGGGAATCCCATGGCCCATCATCATTTTTCATTTCGCCTTATTATAATATAGTACTTCATATGGTATGAATAATAGGAAAGGTGCAGTTGGCATTAGCTAGTGCACCTCTGTGTCAAGTGTCAACGGGGTCATTGCTTCTATTTTCTGCTGTGCCCTAATTTGTGTTAGAGTATAGTAGTAGTATATTTTCTTGTAAGCTTCTCTTGCTTTTCTAATTCTTATTTTACTAGAATATGAATTCTTAATGCCAATGCCCATTGATCGGAAGGTTGTTTCTAATAAAAGTTTATATGGTATTGCTCTAATACAAAGTCGTCCAAGAAAGATTGTTATTAATAAAAGTTATGATGATATCACTATTGCTTTCTTGATTTTGTTGGTTATTTTAATATTGACATTGCTTCTTTCTCCAACTACCATGGGCGGACCCAAGCTCGTAGTGGGGTGGGGCTTAAATCCTCAATGAATATTTTTTTTCCTTTTTTTCTATTAATTGTTTTTAAAATTTATTCAAATTTAGTGTAAATTATAGTGTAAAAGCCCTTACAAATTATCTATATTACTCAAATATATATTTTAAAATAAAATTTAGAAATTCCAGCCCCTATCGATAAAATTTCTACACCCGCCACTGCCAACTATTGTATATATTTCTCGTTTTTATCACTAAACCTAATGCTACAATATCTTTCGATAACATCAATATCAAATACTATATCATATAATTAAGAACTATCTATATATTAAATTTCTAGCTTTGCCTCATGATTAACATATGCATGTACTCTTATACATCTTCCTATAATAAACTATCTGTATGTTTCACGTACATGATTCACTCAATGTGTTCCTTAAAATTATTCATCCATGTCGCATCAATCGCATATACTGTAAAATTTATGTAATGATATAACCATATTAATATCTGTCAGTTTGCATGCTCTGACTTGTACAATTATGATAATGGCTTGCCGCACGTTATTCACTTCAGTCATCACTTAGGATAATCATTCTGTATCTTATTTTTGTAATTCGCTAAAATTATTTACTAAGTATATAATTTGTGTATATCGCTAATATCACCAACTTAGGGTAATCATCATTCTTTGTGTAAATTTAAAAGTATTCAATTAAATCACAAACTTATCAATTTTGTGCAATTTTTCCATCCGATACATGCACTTATCGATTTCTTCTGAGAACTTAAAAGTAATCAACTAAATTACAAACTTTCCTATATTATGCAATTTTCCCCATTGTCTTTTTCCTGTGAATTTAGAAAATGCGAATTTAAGACTAAAATATATGAACGTCAATGCAAACCCCATAAAGAAAGATGTTAGTTTATTTTACTTTTTATAATATATAGAATAATTAGAAAAATGTGCACGAGAATCTTTATTTTACATGCTTCCACATTCTAATAAAGTATTTATAATAATTACTAGAAAAGCATTTAAATTTGGAAAGAAATAATTTGATTACCTCTCTTGACTACCCGGCCTACGACGAAAATTTACCTTCCATACAAATTCTTAAGCAAAATACTGACATACAAATTTAAAGTAATCAAACAAGAACTCTATCCCATAATAATTTGTAGTCAATCTTTACCGCCTATATTTGGATGATTTAATATATTCAAATTCAAATATAGCCACATAAAAAGCATTCATTCTCTGTGAAAATCAATAATGGCTATTTATTTAATTAAGACACAATGCAAATTTAATTTATAGAGAAAAGTATGTGTGCGGATATACACTAATGGAAAATAATATAGTTTCAAGTTAAAGCACATAATATTAAAATCATATTTGGCATTTCTTCCAAAAAAACACATTAGATATGAACAAAATTTTCACTTTATCATACAAAAATAACATCAAATATAAACAATTTTTAGTGAAACGAATTTTAACAATTTTAGTTGGGTGCTTTTGAATAGAGGAAGACCCCCTGTTATTTGGTGGTGATTATAAGTCGAGGAAAGATTTAGTTGCCAGCTCAATAATGATAGATACATCTACATTTTTAAATAAATTAAAGTTGAAATGAAAGAAATTTTATGGTTAAATTTTTTAAAAAAAATTATGCATATTTTTGGTAGATAAATAGAGGGATAAGTATGCTTTTTTGAGGTAGGACAAGATTAACTATCTACAAATAAATTTATTTCAATCCAGAGTTATCCCAGCTTCTATCCCAATTCTATAGATAAAGATGGTTTTATCCCACCGTTTTACATAAAGAGAGATTTCGGAAAAAAAAATTAAATTTGCTGACCTTTCGAAATTTGGGATTTAGTTCGCTGATCTTTCGAAATATGGGATCGAGGCATGCAATTTTTCAAAATGAGGGATTTTCAAGTTTTTCTCTTTTTTCTCTGCGTTTTTCTTATTATTTCCCTTATAAAATTTATGAATTGACTAAATTACCCCTAGTATTTTTCACTTCAATTCTGATATTTTTTACCCCAATTCTGGAAATCAAGACTCGTCGTCTTCATGTTCTTTGCACTTTTTCCTGATTAAATATACAACTGAGGAACCCAACATTCTTACCAGCAAATATGATAAATAAACTATTTTACAATTTCAGTAAACTCTAAAATCAAACGCATGCAATTGCAGTAAACTCTAAAATCAAACGCATGCTACAGAGATGCACAACGCCTAATAGGCTAATACGTAAGAAGACGCAAATTCCACTGCGGCAACGGGTCTCTATTGATTTATAGTAGCATAAAGCATTGAATTTTTTAGTAAATTCAACCCCAATTATACTAGAATAATAGAAGTAATCACACTAAACTGATTAATCAAATTAGGCGAAACCAAAAGAGAATTAGTAATAGACAAAACTGTAGTTTCTGTTGAAAAGTATTAGAATTGGAGTGAAATATTATAGGGATAGTTTGGCCAATTCATAAATTTTGAGGGAAATAATATGAAAAAGGAAGAGAAAAAGAGAAGAACTCGAAAATCCCTTATTTTAAAAAATGCGTATGTCTCGATCCTATATTCTAAAAGTTCAGCAAATTGAATACCAATTTAATCTCTTTTTCATATAAATAGTAACTAAAACTGGTAGTAGATGGCAATGAGAAAAAATTCTCTAGTCTAGGAATACTACATGACAATGTGATGTGGTGTGCCCTACTAATGATATTTTGCCAAATAGAAATATATAGCATACATGGACAAATGATTATGTGGAATTATGGACTAACCTTTTGTGCCTAAGATTATTTCGGCTGGGCCGTGTTAACTGATAGCCCATTCTCCGATGTAATTAGTCCATCTTGACTTGGCCCATTACTTAATGAAGAGTTACCCCGATGGCTGCCACGTGTCATCCTCACTCGGATCTTGGCGCTGAGCCGTTGGATTTGAGGTGTGTTTCTCTTGAGTCTATTTGTGACTCTTTGACTCTTCACTCTCTGATTCGAATCACTACTCTCTCTCTCTCTTCGAGCTCTTGCTCCAGCTTCTCTCTAGAAATCTCTCTCTCTGAAAGTCTGGCCGATTTTCTTCTTCGATGACTCCTTTCTTGGTCTTATAGTGAGGATCGAGTGATATCTCTCAACTCCTGAGTTGATCTGGAGATTTGTGTGAGTTAAACGGTTGAGTTCTTCTCCTTGTTGTTTCTGGGAAGATTATCGGTTCGTCTCTCAGATCCGTGAGTTCTGAGGGTTCTTGAGGCCGTGCGATTGTGTTTCTGAGTGGTTGGTCGTGTGGGGTGGCTTTTGTGTGGTAGCAGTCGGGTAACCCTAGCTCGGGGTTTGGTTCTATCCACGGTGTCCCCTTGTGACTTGTTGGATAAGACGGAGGAGGTCTTTGGCCCTTGTGAAGTCGTTGTTGCGACCTGAGCCATCCTCTGTTCTTAGTGTTCCAAGTTTCATTGTTTACAGTGTATTCTTGCTTAGATCCGTTTGGGATCTGTTTCTTTTGTTACTAACAGGTTTAGTGAGTGTGCATGTGTATTACTGGGTGGAATCCGGTGCTATTGCAAGCGGTCAAGGCATTGCAATTGATTAGGGTGTCTGTAATACTTGTATCTAGTCACTAGTCAATTCTTGTGTGTAATACTTGATACTGTAATTGGCTTGTACCTTCTGAGATTAGCCACCTCAGACATTGCCTTATAAAAAGAGGTCCCGGTAATTAGTGAACCTAAGTGATCTGATCCCTACAGTGGTATCAGAGCCACGGGGGGATCACTTGGACACGCCAGGTCGCTAAAACTAAGGAGGTGGGCTCTTCAGAGTAAAGCTCGGCCTCCGGTATAGGTCCAGAGGTAAGACGGTTACTCCTTAACGAAGGGTATCCGCTCTGGCAAATTGGCTAACACCCTAAAACTTTTACAGCTTTCTAGTCTAGGTTTGGGCAGTTGTTTCTGGTAGTTACCACTGGCCGTGGTCTAGGACTATGTGCTCTTGCCTTGTGATATGTTTTCTTGATGCAATTCTGCTTAACTCACTTCCGTTGACCGCTCTGTGATTGCTTTCTCCTTTGTATTGTTCAAAGTGTGTGTTCCAGAGCCTATTTCTGTGTCTTGAGTGAATTACATATCCACCCTGTGCTGATAACCGCCTTGAGTGACCCCCTGCGCCCCCATACATTGGGTGATTGCGAACTGGGAAATCCTCTAGCCGGGGTACACGTGACAGATAGGGAGGAACTCAGTTCTGACCATTTTTTGTGTGGTGTCTGGAATCACTTTGAACTGTTTTGGAGCTTTCCTTCCTGTGTGCGTGTGATCTGTGCAGTGCTTGCCTTGCATTTGTGTTCTCTACATGAGAAATCCATACATATCTGTTTTGAGTGGACTCTCAAAGTGTTGTGTGTTTAAGTCTACTTTCTGTGACAGTAGGGTTTTGTGCTGTGCTTTCTGTTTTGCTGGAACTGTTATCTGTGTAAATTTTTTCTTAAAGATGACACAACCAGTAGGTATTGTACCATTTAATGGGAAAAATGATTTTGTTATCTGGAAACAGAAAATAAAATGTATTTTAATTCAGCAAAAAGTTTTCAAGGGAGTAGATGGAACTCTTCCTGATACTGAACCTGCTGATAAAGTTGCTGAGATGAATGAATTGACCAGATCAACTATTATTTTAAATCTTTCTGATTCTGAGATTAGAAAAGTTGGATCTATTGAATCTGCTTCTGAGCTTTGGCAAAAACTTGATACTCTGTATATTGAAACTTCAATGTCCTCCAGAATGTATTTGCTTGAAAAACTTTTCAAATTTAAACTGGATCTTTCCAAGGACATTGATGACAACATTGATAATTTCCAGAAACTTGTTCAGGACATCAAAAGGTCTGGTGACAAAACTATTGATGAATATACTAGTATTGTTTTGATGAATGCTATCCCTGACTCTTATAATGGTGTTAAGGCTGCTATAAAGTATGGTAGGGATAGTGCTCCTCTGGACCTGATCATCAGTTCTTTAAAATCTAAGGAAATTGAAATTAAGGAACATAATGCCTTTAAATATGCTCAGTCTAAAGCCCTTAATGTTAGGGGCAGATCTCAATCCAGAGGGGGAAATGACAACAATACATCCAATGATCAGGGAAAAAAGAAAGGAAAGGGAAGATCTAGGTCTAACAGTAGGAGTCATAAGGCTAATAGAAAGTGTTTCAACTGTGGAGAGGTAGGTCATTACAAGGAAGAGTGTCATAACCCTAAGAAGTAGAAACATGGTAATAATAATCTGGATTCTATTGCTAACCTAGCTAAGAATAATGACCCTGAAGGAGTTTGCTTCATGACTCATGATATTCTGTCTGTGAATTCTTCCCTGGGTTGCTCTTTTACTGAAAATGATTGGCTGATTGATTCTGGATGCACTTATCACATATCTACTTTCAAATCTGTGTTTTCTGATTTTAAACCTATGGAAAATACTTTTGTTTCTATGGAAAATGGCAAGAAGTGTCAAATTCTTGGCATTGGTACTGTGTGTTTAAAATTCAGTAATGGCTATGTGCTAAACTTGAACAATGTGAGATATATGCCTGATCTTTGTTACAATTTGCTTTCCTGTACCTGCTTGGAGCTTGATGGGCTAGAGGGTAAGTGGGGGCAGGGAGTCATGAAGATCTGTAAGGGTGTTATGTGCTTATTTAAAGCTGTAAAAATGTGCAATCTCTATGTATGTTCTGCTCAACCTTTGGCCTGTGTGAATAATGCCTCAAGCCTGGCTAGGGTTAATAAAGCCATGTTGTGGCATAATAGACTTGGTCATATGAGTGAAAAAGGTCTAAATATTTTGAAGAAAAATGAGTTGCTTTCTGAACATGATTTTCAAAATAACTTCCTTTTTGTGACACTTGTGTCTTGGGCAAACAACATAGGGTGTCTTTCCCTACACCTGTTACTGAAAATATCAGTCACAGTGTGATAGAATACCTGCATATGGATGTGTGGGGTCCAGCCTCTGTTTCAATTCATTCAGGGTCTGTCTATTTTCTGTCCATAATTGATGATTTTTCTAGAAAAGTTTGGTGTTTTTTAATGAAAAATAAGTCTGAGGTCAGTGAAAAGTTTTCTGCATGGAAAAACCTCATTGAAAATCAAACTGGAAAGTCTATTAAAGTGATTAGGACAGACAATGGTCTTGAGTTTTGTAATTCCCAAATGGACTCCATGTGTTCTCAGTTTGGAATTAAGAGACACAAGACTACCCCATATACCCCTCAGCAAAATGGAGTTGCTGAAAGAATGAACAGAACCCTCCTAGAGAAAGTTAGATGTCTCTTGTCAAAGAGTGGCCTGTCCAAAAATTTTGGGGTGAAGCCCTACTGACCTCAGCCTACCTTGTAAATAGGTCTCCCTCAGTTCCCCTAAAGGGAAAGTGTCCTGAGTCTGTGTTCTCTGGTAGAAAATTTTTTTGTCTCATCTAAGAGTGTTTGGCTGCAGTGCCTTTGTTCATAGCAAAACTGACAAGTTAGAACCCAGATCCAAGAAAGGTGTATTCCTTGGATATCCTGAGGGTGTCAAGGGTTATAGGATTTGGAATAGAAGTGAGCCTGGTTTCAGGGTCATTATAAGCAGAGATGGCATCTTCAATGAAGATGAATTTCTCTGTCTTAGACTTGCCCCTGATCCCACTCCTCCAAGTGTGGACAATGAGCCTCATAGTGAGGTGGAGTCCACTGATAATCTCACTGAGGTGGAGGTATATGAGGATACTCCAAGTGAGATGGAGCAATTTTGGATTCCAAATCCACCCCTGAACCTGAGCCTGAGCCTCAACCTGAGCCTGAACCTGTTTTACTTGATGACCAAGATGTTAACCCTGGTCCAGACTTGAGTGATTACCTCCTGTCTAGAGATAGAGTCAGGAGACACATTAATGCACCTGCTAGGTATTCTGGTTTGGTTAACTTGATTGCTTTAGCTTTTAATGTACATGAATCTGATGGTAATGAGCCTCAGTCTTTTAAACAGGCTCTTAAATCTAAGTTTTGGCATGAATGGCAAAAAGCCATGGAAGATGAGATGTTATCCTTGAAAGTTAATTGTACCTGGTTACTTGTTCCCTTACCTATTGGTGCCTCTGTTGTGGATTGCAGATGGTTGTATAAAATTAAGAATGAGGTAGAGGGACTTAGGTATAAAGCCATACTTGTGGCCAAAGGGTTTACTCAACAAGAGGGGGTAGATTATACTGAAATATTTGCTCTTGTGGTTAAATTTACCACTGTTAGACTTATGCTTGCTTTGTGCGCTCACTTTGACTGAGAACTTAAACAAATGGATGTAAAAACTGTTTTCCTGCATGGTGATTTAGATAAGCCTATCTATATGAAACAGCCTGAGGGATTTGTAGATCCTAAGTATCCCAATCATGTTTGTCTGTTAAAGAAGGCCTTGTATGGCTTGAAGCAATCTCCCAGACAATGGAATATCAAGTTTAATTCATGCATGCAAAAGCTTGGGTTTGTTAGAAGTACTTTTGATGCTTGCCTGTATGTGAAAAATCTTGATAAGGTTCCTGTGTTCTTACTGCTATATGTTGATGATATGCTGATAATGGGACCCGGCCTCAAATCCATCAAGTCTGTGCAAGTTGCTTTATGTGATAACTTTGATATGAAGGATCTTGGTGATGCACAAAAGATCTTGGGTATTAATATCCATAGGAACATAAAGGATTCTGTACTTGTGCTTCATCAAAAATCATATGTGCATAAAATCCTGCATAAGTTTAACATGTCTGCTGCTAAAACTGCTTCTGTGCCTTTAGCTGCTCATTTTCTGTTGAGTAAGGATTTGTGTCCAAAGTCTGAGTCTGATATCAATGCTATGAAAAAGGTTCCTTATGCTAATGCCATAGGTTATGTGATGTACTTAATGGTCAGTACTAGGCCAGATATTGCTTATGTTGTTTCTTGCCTGAGTAGATACATGTCAGACCCTGGACATGTGCACTGGGAAGCCTTGAAATGTCTCTTGAGATATCTGAAACATACTTCTAAGTGTGGTCTGTGTTTTCTAAAGAGTGCTGATGGTATAAATCTATGTGGTTTTGTTGATTCCAATTATGCTAATGATAGGGACAAGAGAAAGTCCACCACTTCTTATGTGTTTACTGTTTGTGGTTCTTGTATAAGTTGGAAGTCTCAATTGCAGCACATAGTAGCCCTGTCCACTACAGAGTCAGAATATATAGCCATCACAGAGGCTATGAAGGAAGCAATTTGGTTAAAGGGAGTTCTTTCTGAACTTAAATTCTTAAAATTTGTTCCTGGTTTATATTCTGATAGCCAGTCTGCTATTCAATTGTGCAAAAATCATGTTTTTCACGACAGAACTAAGCATATATATGTTAGGTTCCATTTCATTAGAGATGTAGTTGAAAAACAAGAAATTATGTTGCATAAAGTGCATACTGATAAAAACCCTGCTGATATGGGCACAAAATGTCTGCCTGCTGATAAACTACTTACTTGCATTAAAAGATTACATTTTGATTGTGGTTAGCATGTGCATGTGCATGTCCCGGGGTGGAAGACCTTGTTGATTCTCTAGATCTTGGTCTACTGAAATCTCAAGGCAAGATAAAGACTTACTTAACTAATAAGTTTTGTCTCTTTGGTGTCTTGTTAGGCAACCTGGTTAGTTCTTGACTAATGAGCTTTGTCTCTTTGGTGTCTTGATTCTAACCTTGTAGGTTGTGATGAAGCAACATGATGACTAAGAATCTCCTCTGTTTACCAAAGGTAGTCCAAGGTGGAGTATGTGGAATTAGGGCTGGCAAATCGTGCGGATTGGGTCGTTATCGGATCAACCTGATAATGACCCAACCCAATAAGCCCTAACCTGAACCCGACCTGTTAAGGAAACTGTAAATCCTAACACGAACCCGACCTGCTACCTTTAAATCCGAACACGACCCGCACACGACACGAATCCGTTATCGACACGATATAATATGGGTTGACACGACACGATAACAACCCGAACCTGATATTACACGATTAAACCTTAATTTTAACCTAATTTACACAATTAAAATTCATTTTATACTATTTAAACCTAATTTATAAGAAATTTAAAAATTAAAGTAATATATTTTTTAAAAATAATAATATTATTTCTTAATGGGTTACCCGTATCCGACCCGCATCCGACCCGAACCCAACCTGAAATTATCGGGTTCTTAATGGGTCAACCCGATAAGGACACGGATCCAATAAGACTTGACCCCAACCCAATAATTTCGTGCGGATTCGTGTCAGATTATCGTGTCGTGTTGAAAATTGTCAGCCCTATGTGGAATTATGGACTAACCTTTTGGGCCTGAGATTATTTCGGCTGGGCCGTGTTAACTGATAGCCCATTCTCTGATGTAATGAGTCCATCTTGACTTGGCCCATTACTTAATGAAGAGTTACCCCGATGGCTGCCACGTGTCACCCTCACTCAGATCTTGGCGCTGAGCCGTTGGATTTGAGGTGTGTTTCTCTTGAGTCTATTTGTGACTCTTTGACTCTACACTCTCTGATTCGAATCACTACTCTCTCTCTCTCTTCGAGCTCTTGCTCCAGCTTTTCTCTAGAAATCTCTCTCTCTCTGAAACTCTGGCCGATTTTCTTCTCCGATTACTCCTTTCTTGGTCTTATAGTGAGGATCGAGTGATATCTCTCAACTCCTAAGTTGATCTGGAGATTTGTGTGAGTTGAACGGTTGAGTTCTTCTCCTTGTTGTTTCTGGGAAGATTATCGGTTGGTCTCTCAGATCCGTGAGTTCTGAGGGTTCTTGAGGCCGTGCGATTGTGTTTCTGAGTGGTTGGTCGTGTGGGGTGGCTTTTGTGTGGTAGCTGTCGGGTAACCCTAGCTCGGGGTTAGGTTCTGTCCACGGTGTCCCCTTGTGACTTGTTGAATAAGACGGAGGAGGTCTTTGGCCCTTGTGAAGTCGTTGTTGCGACCTGAGCCATCCTCTGTTCTTGGTGTTCCAAGTTTCATTGTTTACAGTGTATTCTTGCTTAGATCCGTTTGGGATCTGTTTCTTTTGTTACTAACATGTTTAGTGAGTGTGCAGGTGTATTACTGGGTGGAATCCGGTGCTATTGCAAGCGGTCAAGGCATTGCAATTGATTAGGGTGTCTGTAATACTTGTATCTAGTCACTAGTCAATTCTTGTGTGTAATACTTGATACTGTAATTGGCTTGTGCCTTCTGAGATTAG
Source organism: Salvia splendens (assembly GCF_004379255.2). Classification (NCBI taxonomy): domain Eukaryota; kingdom Viridiplantae; phylum Streptophyta; class Magnoliopsida; order Lamiales; family Lamiaceae; genus Salvia; species Salvia splendens. The sequence goes on from NC_056035.1 coordinate 33,943,825, forward strand.
CCACCTCAGACATTGCCTTATAAAAAGAGGTCCCGGTAATTAGTGAACCTAAGTGATCCGATCCCTACACGATGAGCGGCAATTAGGGGTCCAACGCGTTTGTGGCATATCGACTGCATTGCTGATACAATGTACGCCTGTATTATCATGCCAACATGATTGTCGAAGATGAAGGTGTACAACTGACTAGTTGGGCCAATGACGATAATGAAGTCGGTCCAAGCCACAGCATGGCCACCCCCAACGTACGAAGGGGGGTACCGCACGATGAAGCCGGCCTCCTCCAAGTACATGCCGACATGCGCCAAACGGATGCTCATATTCGACTCCAAAAGGATTTAATTGAAGAGTTGTGGACGCGGAGGACTGCACGACGTTAGTTTTTTTTAATTATGTAATTTTTTTAAATGTACTTTTTTTTTAATTTAAATAAAATTATTAGATTTTCCCGTATCTGTGTCGTAAATTTAAATTCGTATTTTGTGTGATTGTCAATTATTTATTTTATATAATTTTGATTGATGTGGCTAGGCTATTGCTGAGTTATTTGCTTGCCTTGATGATGTGGCAGGAGGAGTTTGTGGCTGAGTTATATCTGAGCTATTCTTATTGTGGATGCCCTAACAAACGAGAATTAATGCATTTTTCTTTCCAAATTTTGTATGCTTCTACTTGGAAGTAGATGCCTTGTATATTTCCATATGGCAAAATAACATTGGTGGGGGCGTACCACGTCACATTGCAACGTGGTATTACTGGGGAATTTTTTATCGATGGCAACAGCCCATACTCTACTTCCCAAATCCCAATACGATTAACAGACAGCTCAGCTCTGACCGCGATCACCACCTCTCTCCGTCTCGGCCGGCGAATTTATCCATCGCCGCCGTTCTCGGAAGTCTCGAGGTTTGTTTTTCACCTCAATACATGTTTTTTGCTTGGTAGGCGGAACAACTGATCTGAATTTTCCCAACTCTTATTTTCTACTGATTTAATTCCTTCGTTTTGCTGGTTGTTGCGTGTGGATAACTCAAAAGGTTGGGATTGAACGATGGCGCTTGATATGGAGTCGTTAGTGGAGGCGACGTCGGGTGCGGTTGGTGCGCTGGTCAGCACCACCATCTTGTATCCGCTCGACACCTGTAAAACTAGGTATCAAGCTGAGAATCGAGCTCATCAACACCAGAGATACAGGTTGCTGATTTTTTCTTTCGATTTCTAGTTTGTTTTCATTTTGAACTTTTTTATAAGTGGGCGATCATGCTCTGAATTATTTGCAGTAGCTATTTCGTTTTAGGTTTTAATAGCAGTATCGAATTCGTTTGATCCTTATGCTGGACCGTTGGTTGACTGTGAGTTCAATCGTAGTAGTAAAAGTAATGTATCCAGAGATTAGAATGGTTGGGAGGAGAATAGATGCAGACTTATTTGTATGCAGACTATATATAGAAAACTTAGAAATTAAAAAAATCGGTTCTTGTTGTGTCCTCCAGGGTCGTTATCTTGATAGAAGAAAATGATGTGTGTGTGGTGGCGGTAAAGGTACAGAAAATGCATATCGACTGTAATTTATTCTCTATCAATTGTGCTTGAGGACGAAAAAGATACAAACACAACATGATAAAACTGGTAAGATAAGATAGTAAAATCACAAACTGGTTGCTTTACAAATATTTTGTTAATTGGTAGCATATGATTAGACTGCTAAGTTACCATCACATGCCTACAACCAATGCTAAAATATATACTAGCAATTTACCAAAGCCAGTGAAGTGGTGATAAAGGAAGTTTTAATGATAGTATTAGTTTTACAAATGCATTTTACATTGGGGATGAATCAATAAAGTACATGTTTAAATGTTTAACTAACAATACTATATATTTAGAGCACGTAGTTTTTCTAAAAGTGTGGAAAGTGAGACTCTGCACATGACAACCAGAATGATTTTGTTGGATTAAATGCATAACCTCAATCAAGAAGATAAACTTTTGACTAATGAAGCTAAATATGGGATATTACTCCTGAGGAATTTCTTGTGTCGGACATTTGGCTCTTGATACTTATGCTTCAATGCTTTCTCTGTGCTGACCAGCAAGAGATGGCAACAAGTGCATGCATCAGCTTCTGATGAAAATGTGCTTCATCTCCTTAGCATTCATAGTCTTGGTGTCTTCTACCACATCATTTTCTTGAGATTGACACATACATGGACATACATAAATGTAACACTTACAAGCACAGAGCTCAGACTATCCCTTGGAGATGCATTGTTGTCTTATATTGTTATCTTAATGTTAGACATGTCACATGTCCTTTTTGATGTCTATCTATTGCTTGCAGATTTGCATCTTTTATTGTGTGGTCTAATTCTGAATTTGCCCATTTTTATAATCTTGTATCTTTGTCTTGTCTATTGTCTGGCTGAACAGTATGATGTAGTAGTAACTAGTTACATAATAGTTTCAGTTATAAAAGGGCAATATGAATTGGTTTTCCTCTGATAACAGGAATATTTCAGATGTTTTTTGGGAAGCAATATCCCAAGGTCAAGTACTGTCATTGTACCAGGGCCTGGGCACGAAGAACCTGCAGTCCTTCATTTCACAGTTTATCTACTTCTATGGGTATAGCTTTTTTAAGAGGCTGTACTTGAGAGAAAGCAAATCTAAATCCATAGGAACTGCTTCTAACTTATTAATTGCTGCTGCTGCTGGTGCATGCACAGCCATAGCGACACAGGCAAGTCTCAGCTTCATTGATATTCAGATTTTATATAGAGTGTTGGCACTAACTGATCTCTGCTATGATGTTTTGTTACTTTAACAGTAGGGTATACTATATTGTAAATGTATGCTACAAAATTGCTGGTGTATTAAGTTTGCACTGAAGTTTAATGTAATGCAAGGCTTAGAAGCTTGTTTCAATGGGTGTTGCTTCTTCAAACTCTTGTATGAACATGCTTGTTGAGGATCAATATGTTCCTATGTTAGCAGCACCTGTCTGAATCCTGCAGTCTATCCCAACATCCTAATTTTAGTTTTACAGCCTCTTGATACAGCATCTTCAAGAATGCAAACAAGTGATTTTGGAAAATCAAAAGGCTTGTGGAAATCTCTCTCAGAGGGCACTTTCAGTGATGCATTTGACGGTCTGGGAATTTCCCTTCTACTTACTGCAAATCCGTCCATACAGGTACCTCTTTTCTTTCTCTTCAAACTGCTACTTTGTAAATATTTGTTAGACAGGCCAAACAGATTCTTATACTAATTGCAATGCCATGCAGTATACAGTATTTGATCAGTTAAAAAATAGGCTTCTAAAGAGTAATGTGAATAAACAAACGGATGAGGTGTTGTCTCCAGAAGCTATTTCTGCTTTCTCTGCTTTTGCTTATGGTGCAGTCTCGAAATGCATTGCTACCTGTTTAACTTATCCAGCTATAAGGTGAATGTCTGTCTTCATTCTTTCCCTTCACATAACACTTTTTAGCCTCCTCCTTGGGGCTTGCAATCGTGAACGTAGAGCTCATCTCGATAATGCACAGGTGTAAAGTGGTGATCCAGTCAGCAAAATCAGATGAGAGTGAAGATGGTAAGCCCCAATCACGACCCCGTAAATCTATCACTGGAACACTTTGTTCCATCTGGGAAAGAGAAGGGATACTCGGCTTCTTCAAAGGGCTGCAGGCACAAATGCTGAAAACAGTCCTGAGCTCAGCACTACTTTTGATGATAAAGGAGAAAGTTACGAAGACCACATGGGTCCTAATGATCGCACTAAGGAGGTTTATGTTGACGAGACCCAACCTAAAGAGTTCTTAAAGAAATCTTGTTGAATCAGTGAGATGTTCACCTTGATAAGTACAATAAACATGAAAAAATGAGACTTTTAGGGATTATAATATATCATAATATTGTCTGAGTGTAATAGATTGAAAATGTCCAAATTCTCAACTTTGATTGATCCTATTTTGTTGTAGTAACATGACAGAATCGATTTTGAATATGATTGAAGGAAAGTTCTTATCTGATGGTGATGGTGTGGACATGAGATTTGCGAGAATATCTATATACCTGTCTTATTTATTGAAGAAGTTAAACTGGAGTATATTCTATAAATCAAATTATAAAGACATTCGGATATCCGTTTTATTTATTGAAGCAATAAAAATATGTTATTTCAGAAAGTAAAAAGAATATGTAAAAGAATAGCATATACCCTACTGATGTTCTTAATTCTGGTCGACAAATATCCCCCTCAACCTCAAACGTGCAATTTGTAGATTAAAATAAACCTCAGATTATTAATACAGTGTTACGATCACAAATTGTAGAAGGAAGATCGCCGGCCGACGCTTCGTGGGAGTTGCCGACGGGATTATGGCAAAGGTTCTCGTGGTTCCTTGTGGACAAGGAACCCTAAGAGGGGGGTATTGTTGCATGCATGATTATAATAAAGTGATCCACATGCATGCAACTTAGGCACGCACAACATGCATGCTGCAATTGTGTTAAGTTGTGACGTGGCATTAGTAAGAGGTAATGGCCGGCCAATGAGAGCGAGGCAATGACGTGTTATGGACCAATGAGAGCGAGGCATGTGGAAGACAACTAAAGCGGGAAGAAAGGCGAGCTAAGATGATGAGTATAAAAGTGTAGTTGCTGCTCTTATTTTGGATTTGTCGTTGATTGTGTAGTGTTAAGCTGTGAGCTTCGGAGCTTAGGTCGTGGACCGAGAGTTCTTCTTCGTTCATTCCTTCTTATCGTGTAATCTTGTTGTTGATTCAATAAAACGTTCTTTCTTTTGATCATTCACGGGTTGAGGCTGCGTTTTATCGTTGAGATCGAGTATGCGAGCTAAGACAGGGAAGTTGCGAAGAAAAATCGTAACAAATGGTATCTAGAGCCAACGTTCCTCGGAAAATGACGTCGGCGACGCGATTGACGGAGGAGGAGGAGATAGAGTTGGAATGGGAGAGTGTATGGGAGAGGATTAAGGACAGGATGGAAGCATCATTCTGCAAAATCAAGCGAGAACAAAAGGCTGATTTCGATGCATTGAAGAAAGCAATTCTAGATCTAAGCATCTCGAGCCAAGGTCGATCGATGGAGACAACGGATGCGAGTTCCGGCAATTGCAAATCACAATTGGAGCTTCCTAAATTCGTCGACGATCGGGATTTTCACAAATCAATTGATGTTGATCGAGCAATTGCTGATGAAGATCTAATGGAGCAACATAGCAGTGAGAGTTATGAAGAAATGGATATAGATTTGAAGATCGGAGTGGAGGATTGCATAAGAGTGTCGACGGAAATTGAGGATATTGAATTTTTGAGGAGTGATACTCAACATGATGAAGTGATTGGTGGTAAGATGGGGAAACAATTTGATATTGAGGTGGAGAGTGCAGCGATGTGGCAACCGAGGCCCATTGTTCATTTTGAGCTGAGATTTGGTGTTGATGCAAGGGCTGTTGAGAGGTTAGATCATGGAACCATGAATGGAATTGAATATGTGCAGCACATTGTTGCATTTTCATGTTACAGAACTTGTTCACAAGCAAAGGAATTTAAGGAAACTGAACGCCTGCCAATTGCTCGACGAAATGCCTCACTGAGAGAGCTTGCTGTCGCCTTGAAGGTGGTGACAAATTTGATGAGGCTGTCAATTCGATTTCCTAAACCTATGGTGAAGATGAAGATTATGAAGTTTGCTAGTATAGTTGGCTATGAAGAAGAGGAAGAAGAAGAGATTAAAATGTCAGCGATCGTGTGTGGCAAGAGGTCCTACTTCGAGGACATCGACGCCGGGGCGTCTTCACCGGCCGCTGCATCGCTGCCAGCTTACAAGAAGCTCCGATGTTCTTCTTCCACGTCGCCGGTTCGGTTCACGTACTCTCCGCCGGTACACACTAGTTCGGTTGATCAGCTCAAGGATTTGTTTCCTGAACTGGAAATCCAGCTTTTAGAGAAAGCTCTGGAAGAGTCTGTCAATGACTTGGATTTGGCTATAAAGAAACTTCATGAGTTTTGTCGTGGACATGTGAATGAGAAGATTGACACAACTGAAGAAAATGCAACCATGGAAAAAGTTGCATCACAAACCAGTGGGGATTCAGTTCCTTTGCAGGAGCCTCAAACTCAAAACAATCTGCCGGCAGATGGTGCAGAATGGGTGGATTTATTTGTGAGGGAGATGATGAGTGCTACTAGTATAGATGATGCAAGATTCCGAGCAGCCAGCATACTGGAGAGTTTGGAGAAATCTATCAGCCCTCGGGCCTGTGCTGAGGCAGCTCAAAACTCTTATAAGGAAAATTTGATGCTGAAGGAACATATCGAGGTTCTTCTCCGGGATAATGCCATCCTCAAACGTGGTGTAGCCATCCAGTACGAGATTCCTAAGCCAACTGTAAAGATGAAACATGAGAGGCTTGGTTCGGAGATTCCTAAGCCAAGTGTAAAATTGAAGGTATGGGAAGGTAAAGCACGAGAAGCTTGGCTCCATGATTCCTTGTGGACAAGGAATCTTAAGGGGGAGGGATTGTTACGATCACAAATTGTAGAAGGAAGATCGCCGGCCGACGCTTCGTGGGAGTTGCCGACGGGATTATGGCAAAGGTTCTCGTGGTTCCTTGTGGACAAGGAACCCTAAGAGGGGGGTATTGTTGCATGCATGATTATAATAAAGTGATCCACATGCATGCAACTTAGGCACGCACAACATGCATGCTGCAATTGTGTTAAGTTGTGACGTGGCATTAGTAAGAGGTAATGGCCGGCCAATGAGAGCGAGGCAATGACGTGTTATGGACCAATGAGAGCGAGGCATGTGGAAGACAACTAAAGCGGGAAGAGAGGCGAGCTAAGATGATGAGTATAAAAGTGTAGTTGCTGCTCTTATTTTGGATTTGTCGTTGATTGTGTAGTGTTAAGCTGTGAGCTTCGGAGCTTAGGTCGTGGACCGAGAGTTCTTCTTCGTTCATTCCTTCTTATCGTGTAATCTTGTTGTTGATTCAATAAAACGTTCTTTCTTTTGATCATTCACGGGTTGAGGCTGCGTTTTATCGTTGAGATCGAGTATGCGAGCTAAGACAGGGAAGTTGCGAAGAAAAATCGTAACATACAGGCTTAGAGAGTTAGAGGGCATTTCATATAAATAAACGAAGCAATCGAGAATATTTGTACTAGTTATACGTAAACTGTACATACACTTAATACGAACTCAACAAAATTAAAATTTCTTTTGGCATGATTCACATGAATACAAAAGAAAAATTGATGGACGCAGTTGAATACTGCATCAATGGCATGCAATCCATGTAAGCAAATTGCACACACTCAGAAAGACTCTTTATTCTTTCTTCATATATACATGAAAACCTGACCTCCCTTGCAGAAACTAGCCTATTAAAATGGCAGTCACTGCCGATGGCTGCGTCGCCCTGTCTGCCACGGGGCAGCTGCACCGCCCCAAGAGATCTTACGCTCGAAGCGGGAGGCTAGTGAAGTTCAGCAATGGAGAGTTTATGGGGCAGAAGCTCAAGTTTGCTCCAGTTCAGCAGAGGAAGAATGACAATGGTATTAGAAGCCATGTCTGCAATTCACTCACAGCTGACTTGGCAGGTGAGGCCAAGGTGAGATTCTTGGTTTTAATGCAAGATGAAACTGTGGATAAAAAATCCTTTTTCTCATCCTTTCTGTATAAATGCCAGCATTCAAGAAATACATGATTACCGAGAAAACGGTTAATGGGACTGATTTATTATAAAGACCCTGATTTTGATGTGGAGAAAAGGGATGCAAGGACTGTTGTCGCCATTATTCTCGGAGGAGGAGCAGGCACCCGTTTGTTCCCACTCACAAAGCGCCGTGCCAAGCCTGCTGTGAGTACACCATTCTGCACCTGACAAATGAGTTCTACAGCATCCATAGTCAAATAGTATTAGTTATGAATTATAATGCATATTTTCAAAACAAGCCACTCTCACAGTCATTTTATAACATAGATGGTTTCTGCTGCTCGATGACAATTTAGGTTCCGATGGGAGGAGCATATAGGCTAATCGATGTGCCAATGAGTAACTGCATCAACAAAGTATATATTCTCACTCAGTTCAACTCGGCATCACTCAACCGGCATCTCGCAAGAGCTTACGATTTTAGAAGCGGTGTCTCATTTGGAGATGGCTATGTTCCCAACACTTTTTTGCACAGGGAAACATGATCACATGTGAAAGAGATGTTTCAGATAAAGAACCACACATGATTTAGTCAAGTATGATACTGATGAGTACTTAGTAAGTCAGGTATTAGCGGCCACTCAAACTCCTGGTCAGGCAGGTAAAAATTGGTTTCAAGGCACTGCAGATGCTGTGCGGCAATTCCACTGGCTTTTTGAGGTATGATGATTCTGCTTTGTAACAATATGTATGTAGTATTAGCATTTCTTCGGATGCAAAGACCATCAACTCCATGTAATGGACAGAAACATATTCATGAGCCTGCAAATGTATGGTATTTATATGAAGATTCGTGTTCCATGCACCACAGGATCCAAGAAGTAAAGATATTGAAGATGTTCTCATTTTATCTACTTGTACAGGATGGACTACATGGACTTTGTTCAGGTAGCTACACAGAAAGATTTAGTGCAAAATGACAGCAGTTCAACTCAATTTTCTCAACAACAAATGAGGTCTATTTATTCACAGCATTAACATTGCATACGATTTTTCATTCTGCAGTCTCACCGCCAAAGTGGGGCAGATATTACTTTATCATCTTTACCTATAGACGAAAGGTATATCACTTTTTTGCAACTTAATAAGTTACTTATTAATTATTTTCAAGAAAAATAAGTACTCCGGTGCTAAGCATTATGTTGCTGCTAGTAAGCAGTTATTCTATAATTGATTTCCTTAGCCAAGCATCCCTGTGATTTACTAGCATTTACTCCATATTTGTGCAAAGAATTTGAGCAAATATAAGTATGATGCATTGCACTAGTAGGTTCTCTGCAACATGGTGTAGGAAAATGTAGAGAATAGAGAAATGATAACATAAACAGAAACAAGTCCGCATTTAGATTTTGAAAGTAAAAAAACAAGAAGGGAAGTAATTAGATCTGAAAAAAGGAAAATCCATAACTGCCAGCTTTGGTGTTTCCTTCTACAAAAACACATATATATTCTATAAGATTCATCTCTTTCCATGATAGCCGCGCCTCAGATTTTGGTTTGATGAAGATTGACGATAAAGGAAGGGTCCTTTCATTCAGTGAAAAACCAAGGGGTAATGAGTTGAAGGCAATGGTAATTGTGGATATAAATACTTATTCCTGTCAACAGTTCTCTAAATTATGGGGGGAAGCAATTACAGTGGTATTTTTCAGGCAGTAGACACAACAGTTCTTGGACTCTCTCAAGAAGAGGCAGAGAAGAAGCCTTATATAGCTTCAATGGGAGTTTATGTCTTCAAGAAGGATATACTTCTCAATCTTTTAAGGTAAGTATAAAACCACTCGAATACAAATATCTGTGTTATCAAATATGTGAAGATTTAGCATTATCAGTTGTTTTGTTTCTTGAGATGGCGTTTCCCAACTGCGAACGATTTTGGATCAGAAATAATCCCTGCATCAGCTAGAGAATTCCACATTCAGGTCTTCTAAAGAATTCTTAACTCAGACAGCAATAATTTCTTCAATAATACAATTCTACAATACATGTTTTTGAATATAAGTTGCACGTTGTTGAACTGTGAAAACTTTATGCAGGCTTATCTATTTAACGACTACTGGGAAGATATTGGGACAATACGTTCCTTTTTTGAAGCAAATCTAGCCCTTACAGAGCATGTAAGGTTTCTGTAGTGCAAAAGTCTACTCTTTTAGATGTCATCGTCACTTAAGCTCTCTTTTTTGGAAGTGGTACGGATGAAGGATATAAACTTTCATGGTACTTTTGTAAATTAACAACGATGTTTTTCTCTTGCATTGCTTTGTCATTTCAGCCACCAAGATTCAGCTTCTATGATGCTACAAAGCCAATCTACACATCTAGAAGAAACTTACCACCATCAAAGATAGATGACAGCAAGGTCACCACACTTTTTGCATGAAAGAGAATCTTAAAATTGCATATCACATCACTTTCAAAAGCCACTGTCTTAACATCTTCAGGAAGTTTATTTTTGTTTTGCAGATTGTTGACTCTATAGTTTCGCATGGTAGTTTCTTGACCAGTTGCTTAGTTGAGCACAGTGTTATTGGTATTCGTTCACGCATAAACTCAAAGGCTCACCTAAAGGTTAAATTTTCCAGCATTGCTATGCTTCTAAATTTCAACACTTCACTGAATAGTCTCCTCACCATCAACACAGAACAGGAATCCAGATCAGCAATACACTAAATGAATTTCTTAAAGTACAACTCATCCTAGTTCTTGGATCTGGTTCTATCCTACAACTCAAGCTCTTGATAATATCTGGTTTTCGCCAATGACCTTGGTTAGACTAGCAGAACTCCTGACAGGCTTCTACTCTGACTCTTACACCACTCTTTATATTCAAGTCAGATAAGAGAGCCTTAGTATAACAACTTTATATATATATAGATAGAGAGAGAGAGAGAGAGAGAGAGAGAGAGAGAAGCAACAGCAGTAGTAGTACAAAGATAAGGGTGCAAGGTGTCATTTTTTATACACCATCTAGACCATATGTAACAATGAGATTACCGAAACCTCGTAGCACTGAAAGATTTTTATATCATATGGAAATTTGAGAACCGATGAAGGTAACATGGATTTGTGCCATATTTTCCCATAGGCAACACCAGAATACAGCAATCAACAGTAGTTAGTAGGCCAGCCAGCCTTTCCAAAATTAACACTGAAGAATAAAAATATGAAGCCGGGGCAAAAAAAGTTACTTGCATATGTAACCTGTTTCAGATTTTGGTTGTCCATATATAAAGTGTTTGTTAAGCTTTGAGGTTATTGCAGGATACGGTGATGCTGGGAGCTGACTTCTATGAGACTGATTCAGAAATTGCCTCTGCCTTATCAAAGGGGAAAGTTCCTGTAGGAATTGGAGAGAATACAAGAATCAAGTACAGTATTTGATTTATGACTTATGATTAAATCCTCATAGGTTCTTTCACATTATTTTCGTTCTCACAATTCTCCATTTGCAGAGAATGCATCATTGACAAGAATGCTAGAATTGGTAAAAACGCCGTCATTGAAAATTCAGAAGTAATTTTCTCTCGGAATACTTACCAGCAGCTACAGACATTCTTTATCAAGCACTCACTACTCTTGATGATTTGCAGGGTGTACAAGAGGCTGACAGAACTTCAGAAGGAATTTACATCCGACCAGGCGTTACTATAATATTGAAAAATGCAATAATCAAAGATGGAACAGTGATATAACCATTTTGATTTCCTTCGGTCCGGGCTGAAAATCCAAATCATGGGAGAATCATGGACTTCTGTCACATACGAAGAGTGCTGAAGCAATTATTTGTCCTCGGAATTCAGATTCTATCAGAGCTACATTTCCATTTTATTTATTTGTTCCTATAATGTAGAATTCAGAATTCTACAATTGTTTCATAGTCACAATTCACAACATGAACGCACTGTGTTTTCTTAGATAACTGAAGGAACTTGATCCTTGTTATCCTTTGAGATATAAATGAGAGGGAAAGAGACAAATGTACACTAGAAACTATAAAAAGAATAGAGTTGTATACAATGTGAGAGTAAAGAGCTATTCCGAAAATAACAATTCTTCACATTGAAATTTTAATTCATTCTCAAATCTCTGCAAGACAAAGCGTTCTTCTGCTGATATAATGCTGGTGACGTAACATTTACTCTCTGAAAAAGGCTTCCTACCTGTCCTTCCTGCCCGATGAAGATAATTAATTGCATCTTTTGGGATAACAAAGTTGTATATATGGGTTGTTTCAGGCAGATCAACTCCTCTACCAGCTATATCTGTTGCAACAAGAAGATAATCTCCTGATTGCTTGAGGTCCTATTTTCAAAATGAAGCAACAAACAGAACAGATAGCAATCAGCACAGGGATTAATCTCAAATATTCTTTCCCTAACTGAGCACGGATGAACTTACAGTTATGGATGTAGCTCGCTGGTTGAAATTGATGTCTTCCTCTAACAGAACTAACTCTAGGCATCCTCCATATGATGTTTTTAGAAACTCAATCTGAAGAGTTGTAGGTGGAGCTTTTCCGGCTTTCTTTGACTTCTCAGACTGCATAGCATGAACAAGATGCAATAACCCCATCATTGACATTAATATCTTCAAAATAAGAGCAATCTATATGATCGATGTGTGTGCATTCTAATTTTACTGCAATAAATAGGAGGTTGAGTAATTTCATCTAGCCTAGATAGTGGACCGTTACTCCGTTACTAAGAACCTTCTTGCAGTACTAAGATTTTATCATTTGATCAGCACAGAGCATATTGAAGATATGAATGCAAACACTGAGTTATTTAAAACGATCAAGTAAAATTCAAGGAAGGCTCAATCTCACAAACATGAGGATTGTGTTCTATATTTTTGGGTAACCATTAACATACCGGTGGAGCTACTTTTGGAAGGTACACACATAAAGTATAAGTACCAGGTGCAGAGATGCAATTTTATTTTGATCACTGTTCAGAAACACCAGATAACATAACATCTATCCATGTTTATCTTGAAAAAAGGCTTCTATAACCATGGTCATGTAACCATGAATCACATGTCATGAAAGACAGCCTTCTTTGGTTCATGCAATGCAATAAATCCTAACCAATCCAAAAGTACTTTATGATATTGATCGACTGTACAATTGACAGGGCTATAAGGCACCAACTTGCTCTCCAACAAAAATGATGGCTGATTGAGGAGCGTCAGACTGTAACAATTGTAGGAGTGTAGAGTACTTCTCTCTGTTACCACATATCTGAATTGACAAAATGAAGACAAAGAACCAATATGTGGTGTCATCAACAATAGATTGCGCATTGCAAGTTAATAAGTTATCATCTCAAATTCTTATTGCTGCATTTTCTCACCACATATCTGTGATATAGGCACGAAGGCATTGGCTCAATTAGATTTACATGGACATGCACAACATTCGCCTGTCATTCAACAAACAACAGATTTAATAACTAGCAGATAGTGACACCATATTCACATATTGACTAGTACTGTATAAGTCTAATTTACTAACCTTGGTCCACTTCTGCTGAATACAGTCATACACAAATCGTCTATGCTGAGGAATAGATGCACTAGCAAATACAGTTTGGCGGCTATTGATTGACGAGTGGATTGTCAAAAGCTTCTTCAAAGAGCTTACCTCCTTAGAAGAATTAAACATAAAATCAACCTACAGATTAAACAATATATTAACCAAAGCACCACATATGTTCGGACATTTAAATGTACAGATGACAGCATACAGAAAGTAAGTTACAAAGAGTTAAACACTCTTGTGCACTTGAATGTTAATTCTTAGGCCCAACTTCGTCCATCAAGTAACTTAAAGTATTAGGACAACACAATGACTTGGGAACTACAACTGAAGCCACCCATGGAATTGTGAAGCCGCAACTCTTTCCAGAAGTTTCTTAGCCAACAGGAAGCCAAAATTAGTTTTTAAACATTTTCTCAAAAATATTGGAATAGCAGCCTAGGGATTGTAGCATATAATTTGGTTTGTAAAAAGAAATGACATTAAACATGGAAATAATTTGGGTACCTCATCAATTACCAACACTCGCAAGGCATCCAACTTAAGAATATGCTTGTCAAGCATCTGGCATAAACTCCTCAAAGTAGCAATTACTATATCAGGGGGTTCCACCTGTTACTATGAAGTTTTGTGATTAGTAGTTGTGGGAGAACACCAGAAGAATCTCGACTTTGAGATGACCCATACAACATCCTTAGTCAACAAAACTCATAACAGAAGTTTGAATTCATTGTCATAAAGATATGAGTATATAGTAACAGGAACGTTAATTACCTTTAACCAACTCTTATGTCTTCTCAATGTTCCACCGTCTAAAAGAGCCATGACTGTAAATGACTTCTGTTCATTCTCAAGTTGCAGAGATTTTGCAGCCAAAGTACGGGCAACTTTTGTGACCTTTTGTTGGAAAGATACAAAAAGCTTTTCATTATCCAGAACTCATTTCATAACACTAAGATCTCTACACAGAAATTACAGAAGGAAGAATCAATTACCTGCATACCGAGTTCTCGTGTGGGTACAACAATCACTGCCTGTACGGATGACCTTTGTGGATTGACAACTGAGAATATCAAAAGTAGGTATGCTAGAGTCTTTCCTGAACCTGTCTAGAGAAACAAAACCAGAAAAGAACAGTTACTTTATCAGTTTTCGTGTGGAATTGTGGAAAAATCAGCTAATGACAAACCATTGCTATCGAGTTTGAGGTTTTAAAACGGACTCTATCTTAATCATGAGAATGGACTCATACATAATGAATTTCCAGAAAAAGATAAGGTCCGCCGGAACCATTCTAGGATCTCATGTCATTTTCATTTTTTGACCTCATTTTTTCTGGAATTTTTTCCCGATTTTAGCTCCCATTTTTGCCACCGCCACAGAATGTAAGCCTCATAGAATTTTCTGAGTGAATATAGAAAAACATGTAAATACATTTAAGCAACACTGGATTGGATTGACCTGAGCATGAATCACACAATCACGGCCGGAAAATAACACCGGAAGCGCCTCATTCTGCACTGGCGTCGGCACTATGTATCCAACCTCCTCCGCCCTGAAAACAATAAATCGAAGCAATTCATCACCGAGAAAGAAAAGAAAGCAAACAAAGTAATCATCGGAATTCAGATAATTAATGTCAGACCGTGAATTTAAACCAACTCGAGGAATTTTCTTACTCCAGACCAATCAAATGTTATCCTATATCAACTCAACCTAGCTTCAAAATCCATAAACGTTCATTTTCCACACGAAACATAACTGAAAAAGAAAAAAAAAGCTTGCCTCCGGAGCACGAGATCGGGCACGTGACCTTCACACAGTTCAAGCAGCGTTGAGCAGGTATTGCTGGTTTCCACAGAGGAATTGACAGAAGCGGATAGCGAAAGACAGTTTGACATACGATTTCTGCGGTAAGATAGCAATGAGCTCTTGCGATAAGGAGGGGCAAACGAATGAGAGAGCAGCTTCATTGGGGATGTCCATGATAAGGGGTGCGTATGAGTTGCAAAGGAAGACGCCATGTAAATTACTGCTTCAGTGACAACTGAGAACGGATTGAGAGTGGAAACGGGGATTTAATCGATCCATACTCAATTTACCATTAAACCCTTGCTTTCAGCTGCTCTTAGAGCATCTCCAATGGCGGCTAGCTGACAGGCTAGACGATTCCCGGCGCTGGCCGGTCCGCTCGCCGAACCATTGGAACCGGTGAGCGTCATTTCGGCGAAAAAATCGGTGACCCGATGCCGATTTTCGGGCGCTGGCCGATCCGCTCGCCGGTCGGTTGGCCGCCATTGCAGGCTCTCGATCGGCGAGCGATCAGCCAGCTCAATTTCTTTTTTTAATTTTTCGAAATACTATATATATGCGATTTGCACGTCATTTTCATTTGCATCACTTGTTTTAACGAGTTTTCTTTCCATCTTAATTTTTGTACAAGAGCAACAACGTGAAATGAGTAACGCGGGTGGTAGTAGTGGTAGTAGTGGTGGTGATGCTGAGGAGTACGAACGGCAAATGAACGAAGAGTTGGAGGTCTATACGTCCCGCGAGATAAACCGGTTGATACAAAGGGCCTTGCAGCCGGCGGTACCTCGACCTCCACTCGTTGTCCACCGACGAGCAGTGATTGATCGGGATCACGTAGTTGTGTACTTTTTAATTAATGTAATTTTTTTTAATTAATGTATTTTTTTAATTTAAATATTATTATTGAATTTTCCCGTATTTGTGTCGTAAATTTAATTCCGTATTTTGTGTGATTGTTAATTATTTATTTTTTATAATTTTGTTCATTGTGGCTAGCCTATTGCTTGTTCAGTTGCTTGTCCTGATGATGTGGCATGAAGAGTTTTTAGTACTGATGATGTGGCAGGAGGAGTTTGTGGCTGACCTATTACCATTGGAGATGCTCTTATTGAAATAAGTTGGAAGCAGCAAAATTCCCTCATTTTTTGAGTATAAAATTGTAAAATTTGGTCAAAATCTAATTTATCACATATTTTACAAAATTTGAATGAAAACTTACAAAGTTTCAGGTCTTAGTTGTCCCGCGTATGAAATATTTTCAGCCAAATTTGATGTTAAATTGGTCCACACATGTAAAATTTTAGTAATGTCGATGAATAGTGACATAAATGTATATTAGTGTTATGACAACGATTTTGTTATAAGCATAATAAACTAAATGTATAATAAAATAAAGTAACACAAATTTTGTCAAATGAGACAATAGAGATATTTTAAAACTTTTCATGATTTACTCAAGTTTTGAAAGGTGGGGAACAAACTAAATTTGATTAAATTTTATGATTTTATAAACATTTAACCCAATAATAAAAATAGTCTTTGGATATTGGGATTCTAACTTTGGCCGTTCCTATTGAAATTTATCAGTATGAATTAACATTGGACGTGTCATTTTGAACAAAAATAGCCAGGTAAAATGCTAAGATTTTCTCCAATCCAAACACAGTATATAACCCGAAAAAGGATTCACAGAAAATATCACGGTTAGTTACATTCTGGAAATAAAGCACCTACTTAGTTTGCATTTTCTTTGGGCAAATACAACCAGATCATCCTACCATAACAAGTTAGAAAGATTTTCAAGTGATACAAACACACAGGAGGCACGCAGCGACAGCGGTTCAAGTATAAACGGAGGCATAGTGAGACAACTGCAGCAAGCCATAACACTTTCACTATCTCAAAACTCGAGTCTTTCGCTGCCAAAATATATCTTCGTGGGCAGAGTAGATCCAAGTAGCGAACTACTTTTTTGCATGCCATTTCTCAATGCTGTTGAACCAATTCCATTGAAAAACTAAGCCGGCCAGACGCATAATACCAGCGGTCATTACCTCCACGAAGGCACTCAGACACGACCTCTGAGGGGATAAACCAGCTGTCGCAACAGCCAGTAAGAATCCTTCCAAGTTGCATGGGACCATGAATGTGCCCGACTGGATTCCTTTCAGAGATTTTAGAGCGACTTCGTCAGCTTTCATTGCGCCAGAGGAAGCTGCTATTATACTAGTCAGCTGGGGACGTCTCTTGTTCTCTGCCATCGGGAGGTAATATCAATGAATGTTGCAATACGATCAGTCCAAATAATAAAAAAGGTACATTTACAAAAAAAAAAAAAAATTGAGTGTTGCAACTTGAGGATTCAGGCAAATGTTTCAGACACTACTAGATGTTTTGCTCCGGAACCTCTTTAACAAGATGTGAATAACAGCTCCAAGTGTGTTATCTTACATTTTTTCTATACATGTATTTAGTTATTATTTGTTGTCAGGATATCCCAGATAGCTAGCTTCTTATTTTCATCAAGTTGTGCTGGAGGAAGCAAACTTCTAGTTTCGCTTTAGTTTTTATTAGATAATGTATTACAATCCCAGCATATAAAACCTAAGCTTTTTGTCTAAAAAAGAAAATTACTAATAAAGAAGTGAACTTGGACTCTTGGAGAGCTAGAGCACTAATCTAAAGAGATTTCTCTTATAAAAGAGTTTCCCACCAAGTGAAACAAATATTGTTACTAAAATTGTAACTAAACCTTTTTGAATAACAATGCCGAATGTCATCTCAGAAACTAGTAATGGTATCGAATCTGCAACTATAAAGTTATGCACACAAGAAACAAATCCGAGATGTGTGTTGTGCAGACAAGAAATGAAGAAATAACAAGTAGATTATTCATGGTGAGCAATCCCAAGTGGAATAATTAGGAAACTTATACCTTCTGCAAAACCAGGAGTTTCAGTGTCCGGTGGAAAAATTAGGCTGAGATGAATGTTGTCTGCTATAACCTCGTGTTGCAGCGCTTCAGCCAAACCCTTGAGGCCAAACTTACTCGCTGAATAAGCTGTGTATCCGTAAATTCCAACCTGAAATAATGAAAGGTGAGAAAGAAGGCACAAATATCAGTCATCAGTCATATTTACACTGCAAACAACACATATATCAGCTATTTTCAGCTTCACGTCAAACCTTAAAGTATCAAACAGTTTACAAATATCCCAACTATCATAAATCAGCTCAACACTTGAATTACATACACTAAACAGTTATAAGCTCTTCCAACTTTCACAGATCAGTTCATCTTACATCACACAATTAAGAGCAACAGTTAATCACAGTTGCGCGCACACACATTTGCATTTTGTTGAAGGGAAACCTAATTCCATAACTGAATTTGAGGTACTTCACCTGGCCTGCCTGCGACGACATAATCGCAATGGAACCGGGGCCTTTCTCGGCCCGATTCTTCTTCATCCCGGGCAAAGCGGCCTTGATCAAATGAAAAGTCCCCGTGAGATTCACATCGATCATGAACTTAATCTCCTCCAGATCCTGCTCCTCCAATTCCTGCGGCACGAAAACCCCGTGATTGCACACGAGCACGTCGATCGGGCCGGCCTCCTCCACCGCGCGCTTGACGGCGTCGTAGTCCCTGACGTCGGCGCTGAAGACCCTGACGTCGCGGCCGGTGGCGAGCTTGATGGACTTCTGCGCGTCTTCGAGGCGGGAGGGGTTGCGCGCGAGGAGGGAGACGTCGGCGCCGCTCAGGGCGCAGAGGTGCGCTAGGGCAAGGCCGATGCCGCTGGAGCCGCCGGTGATGAAGACGTGGCGGTTCTTAATCGGGACGCGGACGGCCTTGGGGCGGACGATTAGGTAGAGGATGAGGAGGATAGAGAGTGGGATGAGTAGGAGGAGAGTGAAGAAGGAGAAGTAGACTTCCGCCATTGGTGATGAGGGGTTTCAACTACCAAGAACGACAAGGTTCAAAATCAGAATTCCTTTGATTTTAGAAGTCATCCACCGATTCGAGCCCTTGATTTGTGTGGTGTGGTGTGATTGGGCGAAATGTGTATTGGATTATTGGATATAAAATTCATTGCACTCCCCAATTAACTACTCCTTATGAAAAGAAATTGTGTTAAATTAAATTCAAATGATTTTTGAGTTCGATATTACTACAACATAATATCATCATCATCATCATCATCATCATTTCCTCAATTTTTAGTCATATCACAACTTCTATTAACCCCTGATATCTCTCCACATACCTCTCCTGTTCAATTTAAAGATTTTATTTTTAATTATCAATTTAAAGAACTCCTTTTTTTCACGAAATAATTCGAGTGCGAGATCATGAATTCACTTTTATAACTACTAAACCATTCTTGCTGGACGAAATTTGTGTAACATTTCGAAATAAATCGATAAATAACAGGATTTTTCTAAAAACAATTTTGAAATTTATGAACAATTAATTGTTAATTACACATATGACACCGACTAGCTATCCTATCAATCCCAACTCCAATGATCGCAATGCTGACTGGAAAAGTGGAAATTCTTGAAATCTTCTTTGTTTTTTTTCACTAAATAGATTCCTGCCACAATACAAAAATATCTCAGACAATTATATCCAACTCTCATATTTCTTCTTGCCCCGCACCAAAAAAAATACATAAAACATTATTTTCTCTATATATTCTTCTTTGGTGGCAGAGCACTTTTTAGTTTAAATTCTAAAAAGGGTATTATTGAATTCTTGTAGGCCAATTTCATTTATTACATATCTAAGCCATGAAAAATACAGTTCATAGACTTCTGGACCAAGTTGTCTAGCCAGTAGGTACTTATCATACAATAGCATGGAAATTACTTTTTTTATAATATCATATTAGAATATTTTAGTTGAATTCATTACATAATTATTCCTGAGCCATTTTTATTAATTCTGGGATTTTTCTGAATTTGAAAAAGTATCACTTAATAATTTCCCCTCGAATAAATGGTGAGATCACACGATAAATATATATCTCCAAAATTTACATCAATCAGAAAAAAAATGACTACAATATTAGGGAAATATAACTCAAAAATCCTAATAAAATAAATTTCTTTTGGACTTATAGTAGTAACCTAGAAATACGGAGTAGTATGTATTATTCATTAAAAAAACCCTAAAAACAATCATTACACTTCTTAATTAGTAGAGAGGCATAAACACTTACTGGAACCTCTCTCAAACAAATATGCATCTATCAACAAATTCCCCAACCTCTTCTTTATTTGTATTATACATCACATTTCATGAAACACCAACACAATAAAGAAGCCAAGATCAAAATCTTCTAAATGAATGATCATATGATGGATTGATGAGGGTGTCATGAGACAGCCCTCTCGAGCCGTGATCAAATGGCCTCTGAAACTTGTTCGCAGATGCCATGAATCTTGCTTGCCTCGCACTCCTTCGTCTGGAATTCAACGAGGAACGAGGGATGAAAACTCCGGTGCCTTTGCTCTCCCTCTTGCTAGCTTGGTGTTGGTCATAGCTGAAAAATGATGAACTTTGTGTTGCTGGATTGTTTGCTTGAGTTAAACCCTTTCAAAAGGAAATCAAGAATTTGAATTTTGTATTCAAGTTTAAGTGATAAGTAGTAGTATATGTGATCCTGATTGTGTAATTAGTTGAGGATTGAATACCTGACTATTAAATGGTGGAGAGTGTGAATGAGAGTGAGAGTGTTGTTGATCATCATCATCCATGATGAGGAGAGATATTTGCTTGCTCAAGTCTTTGAAGAAGACATCATCCTCCAACTCCAGAGCAGCTTCCATGCCTTTGTGTATTTTTCTTCACTTTATTTTCTCTATAGTTGAATCAGATGCTGAGTTGATTTTAAATAGGGAGAGAAATTTGGAAAGGCAAAGGGATGATGGGATTCAAGTAGAGGAGTTATGGGCTGGGGCATGTGAATTAGTGGGGTCTTTGAGAGTCACTTGCCCATCCTGTCTATAACACAGCCCCACAACACTATATATCCATATCATTTATATGTAGGATAAATATCACTTTGTATCTTAACATTTGAAATTTTGCACAATTATACCAAAATATATGCAGAATCATGCATTGTCACTGTTGTTAACAATTCTGCTCTATTCGATCGTCGGTCGTTGAAATTGAGACACGCGATGAGAATCCTCTCGAATTGAACGACAAAATTTTCAAGTAAACAAGATTCCAATCTAATCTCTACTTCAGTAAGAGCATCTCCAATGGCGGCTAGCGGACCGGCTAGCCGATTCCCGGCGCTAGCCGGTTCGCTCGCCGAACCATTAGAGTCGGCTAGCGCCAAATCGGCGAGTGGACGCCGATTCTCGGGCGCTAGCCGATGTGCTCGCCGATCGGCTGGCCGCCATTGTAGGCGGGCGATCGGCCAACACTTTTTTTTTTAATTTTCGAAACACTATATATATGCGATTTGCACGTCATTTTCATTCACACCGCTTGTTTTAACGAGTTTTCTCTCTCACATAATTTCTGTACAAGAGCAATAAAGCAAAATGGAGAACAACAACGAGGGGTTTCCAGTGACGAGCGAGTCTCAAACTCCCACGGTACCCGTGGGAGGTGGATGGGGTCCGATGGCTGGGTACTACAACATGTACCCTTGGCAGCAGATGATGCCCGGGATGGCAGCCGGGGGTAGTATGCCGGGATGGCAGGGGATGCAGGGCGGGCAGGGGGTATCGGGGATGCAACCCGGGATGCAGATGATGCTGGGGTGGGCAGCCGGGATGCAAATGATGCCGGGGTGGCAGCCGGGGATGCAGCCCGGGATGCAGGGGACGCCGGGGGGGACAATGTATATCGCCCCAGTTTTGATTTTTTGACTGCTTCTTCGTACACATCGACCCCATCGGAGACCCAGTTCGTTGGGTGTGAGACTTTCTCCTTAGAGGAGTTGGGGATAGATCTCGAGGATGCGGACACTCCTGTTCAAACGGGGGGAGTAGGGCGGGGTCGGGGCGCACCAAAGAAGAAGAAGGGCAAGGGGAAGGGGAAGGGCAAAAGGGTGGTCGGCGAGTCGTCGCAGCCGGCTGATGACGACAGCCCGGCACGGAGGAAGTGGACGAATGCGGAGAACGTCACGCTGTCCAAGGCTTGGGTGAGTGTTTGCGATGATCCCCTCCATTCGAACAATCAGAGGATCGTCAACTTGTGGGCTAAAATATCAGCAGCCTACAAGGCATTTTGCCCGGAGGGGAGGCCACCCAGCGAGGAGGAGTGCCGGAAGGCGTGGGACCAAATCAGGGCCGCGGTCTCCCGATTTTCTGGCTTGTACACCAATGCCCTCCGCATGCAGACCAGTGGCCAAACTGACGAGGACTGCAGGAGGATAACGGAGAAAGCCTTCCCCGTGCCCGGGCTTTATAAGGAGTTCACCTACTGGAACTGCTATGAGGTCCTGATGGACTCCGAGAAGTTTCGGGCAGGTGTCGATGCTAGCTGGCCGAAGAAACAGCGACTGAACTATGCCGGTGATTACAACGGCAGCAGCGGCGGTTCCCACGACCTCCCCGAGGATGTTCAGGAGTTCCCGTCCCCTCCATCGTTTACTCGCCGCACTCGCCCGGTTGGGCAAAGGCGGGCGCAACGGGTAGCGAGGGGGGTCGCCTAGGGGTCCCAGGAGGTCCAGTCGGCATCCCCCTGTTGGCTCGTCGCCAACCGAGCTCGCGTTCTTCGCGCGTCAACAAACGCGGGCTCAGATGCACAAGATCTTAGCTGAATGGAGGGCGGCAACTGACCCGTGGAGAAGAGGTTTCTTCACTCAATGCTCGAGAGTATGCAGGTCGATTTGGATGCCGCCGAGGCACGGTTGGGGGGCTCAGATGCGGGCTCAGATGCCGCAGAGGTGGGGGTCCCGGATAGCGGCGACGGCCACGAGGAGTGAGGCGGAGGCGGGGGCTCGTGTGTGGAAGAGGGTTTTTTTTTAAATTAATGTAAATTTTTTTATATTAATGTAAATTTTTTTAATTAATGTATTTTTTTTAATTTTACTATTATTATTGAATTTTCTCGTATCAGTGTTGTAAATTTAATTCCGTATTTTGTGTGATTGTTAATTATTTGTTTTTTATAATTTTATTTATTATGGTTAGCCTATTGCTTGTCCAGTTGTTTGTCCTGATAATATGATAGGAGGAATTGTGGCTAGCCTATGGCTTGCCTAAAATCATTGTGGATGCTCTAAAGCAAAAGGTGATAGGATCAATCGAAATTGACATCACAAGAATAAAAAATTAAAAAATTAAAAACTTTGTTAGCTGGTATAATTAGCAAAGCTAATAGAATTACAAATAATAGGGTGTAAACTGATAGATATTTTCACATGAAGTGTTTGTGGGTCTTTATGAAATTATATTATTATTACGATTATTAACTCTGTGTTTGTGTGTTGTTTTGATATTATCCAGTTATGGGATAGAAATAGACCCACAAACCAGATTATCTGATCCAGAGATAGACTTGAATTTGATGAGGGCATATATACTTGGTTGTGATTGTACATGCACTATTTCCTCTCATCCACTACTTATTTTCACACCTTAGTACTTTCTTTTTTGGGGATATATTAGTTTAAGTTACATCCAACTAGTCATAAACAACTGTTTTTTCGTGTTTTTGTCTTCAAAGTAAATATAGATATGCAACCAAGTTCAACATGGACAGTTGAAAAGCAAACCCACCCTTAAGAAGAAAGAAATGGAATCATTTGTTTATGTCCTAATCTTGCGGAAGGTGTGGGTCATTAGTAAAATTATTTATCAAACTTTTTACTCCACATTCTTGATAGAATTGAAGAAGATAGTGATTCCATCGTACTCTCCAAACTCAAGATTAAGAAATGATCAATTAACATCAAGATGGCTAATAATGCATTTTAGGCCATATGCTAATTTAATTAAGCCAAAATACCATGCAAATAAAGTATGTTAGGGATATCAATCAACGTCAAAATTGGCGACTTGACCCAATACACTGAAAAGGATGGTTAGGGGCCTAACCCAAAAATAAAATAAGCCAATCCACCCAATTTAATTTAACAACCATGTGTAGCCATCCCCAATTTGCTTAAATGGGTTTGAAGGATGGATAATTAATTAATCTATCGGCAAAAAGACATGTATGCTAAATTTGAAATACTGAGTTTGTTATTTGAGTTAGATTAATTAAAATAGTGAATAAATATATAAGTGCAATATTTGCAACGACGTACATATATTTGTAAAGTAGGATAAAAAATGTAAGATAGATAGGAAGATATACTACTATGTGAAAAAGGGAGATAGTGAGGCAAAAGAACCAATTGATTGGAGTTTGGATAGAATAATTGGATTCCCTTGCTAGTAGTAGTTGTTATCAATGTTAGATTCAGCCTCAGATTTCTCAAGATTTTATGGACCATACTACTCTTTATTAAAAACCAATTACTGTAATACTGAATTCCTTACATTTAACCCACTTTAGTGTGCTCCTATTCCTGCTGACTTGGGACTTTTGGGGTCTTCAAACACACACACCCACCCACACACACACACCCACCCACATGTATACCTAATACCCACATACATACATAATGTATGGATTGATGAATAAATATTTCATAGCATTTGTAGCATATCATTCCCTCTGTATAGATAAATGACTAACTTAACCATTTCCATAGATAACATGAAGATAACCCTGTGGTCCAGAGCCCACAAGAAGTACTGCCAGACACCTCCAAACTTCACCTCTCTATCACAGCTTCTGTCCAAATTATACTACTGCTATTCTAAAGACATTTTTTCATGCAGAAGATCCTTGTATATATATCAAATATTACCAAAAAAAACTTCAAGTTGCAATAAATTCTAGCCACAAAGAGCACAGCTAATTATCAGACCAACTTAGTGACTTTCATCTCTAGAGTTGGCTTGGTATGTGGAAATTTTGTAGCCATAACTTATCTTGGCCACAATCTCATAGTTGCCATAAAGGACCATCACAAACACAACTAGGTACTACAAGGACAAAAGAACGGAGCCAACACACGTGCTTATATCGCTTGAACAAATTGAAGCAAAATCTCAATTTCCATTGATGTAAATTCACAGTATAAGAAATTAGAGAGGATGCCAAGCGATCAACATCCTGCTTTTCATGAATTCTCCATATGCTGGCCAGAAATTATGAGATTGGGCAAGGGAAATCTATGCTACTATGCAGCTGGATGAACAATTTAAATACCTCCTGAGATGGAATGCCTGAGAGTGGAATGAGAGGTTATGCTCCACCAGCCATATCAATATCCGCAACCCCGTCAACCCCCTTAAAGGCAATGCGTAACTTCCTCATACAAGACTGCTTCTTGTCACCCTTGCCTGCCATTCCATTAACATTAACGATATCCCTGGATACTCCATTCATTAGATCGAATAAAGGAATATCCAGGTTAGATCGAGTCTCCTTTTCTAATGCAGGAGGTGCCTGCATGTATAACTTTTCTCCCCTGTATGAGACGCTCACTCTAGTCAGGAGAAGATGAGGGTGATCTTCCAGTTGATCGATGAACTGTTGCAGTGATAAATTTAAAAAATCAGTATGGAACAGCAGTAAAAATTACTGATATGAAAGCAATTAGTATGTGAAGCACCTTTTTTAAAGTAATGGACTTTTCCAACTCGATTAGAACACCAGGACCACAAACAAGGCAATCTGGATCCTTCACAAACTCTGTAACTTTAATATGAAGACCTTCGACTCCATTATACCTGTGAACATAATTGCAGTTACTTCTTTAATAGTGAATAAAAAAGTTATAGTATAGGTGTAACATAGAATGAATTAGAAATATTCGTGAGACCATATGCACTAAAACAAAATCAAGTCAGAGATATACGTTAAGTAATTAGATAGTGACTTGCTGCATCCAGAAACAATTTTCAAGGTCTCCAAAGCACAAGCAGCTGAGATAATAGCATTCGTAGAAGCTATAGCAGGAATTATGTTTTTCACCACACCCTGTAAATGAAGCCAAGTGTCAGAAGCAACTAACCGGAAACTATTTACATAAACAAGAGAATAATTTGAAAGATCGCTAGCCAAAAAGAAGTACCGAGCTACAAAAGGCACTTAGCTATGTGAAAGCAGCTGAAAGTTAAAAACTGAAAGATACTTGCTTACCTGAGTCAAAGAATATGTGACTCCAGGAATTCCAAAAAGTTCAGCCCTCTGGACAGCCTTTGAGAAAAATATGAAAGTTTGAATAAAAAATTGGGAAATAAGAAAATAATCACAATTCCAATTTGTTCAACTGAAAGATACTATTATAACGCATTACCTCTGAATAAACCCATTGCATGTCTTCAGGATTATCTGGATCGAAGCTTTTGAGACCATGGACCTGAAAAAATAATATCCTATTGAAAAACGCAACACAAAGAGTAAGACACCCAGCAGGAGAATGCAGTCAAATAAGTTATATGCTTACCTCATTCCATTTAATTAAATGGGCATATTCAATACAATGAGCAGCATTCCTTGGAGTTTCTGCTAAAGTACATAGAGGGAATTTTACTTGCGGTGGGAATAGCCAAATGGTACAATCAAAACATGGGGTTGTTCCTGGAATTATAATCCTCGCATGGCCCTTGAATCCTTCAGTTCCACCATCCACCATAGGTTTGACAGTTTCTTCTCGAGGATTATCATCAGAATCATACTCTTGTTAAACAGAAAGAACACAAACTTAAGTACATCAGAATTGCAAATAGACAATAAAAGACTATGGATCATGTTCACACCATAAGACTTCATAAAGTAAAATTTTCAAGTGAGCATCTGCATTTCAGGTTAAAAGGTTGGTTTATACTTTATATTGAATTTGAATGGGAACTAAAATGTAGGAAAGTAAAATGTGTTCACCATATCTGTTCATATGCGTGATTACTAGTACATCTGAATAAGATTCAACGAAATAACAAAACTTAACAACCGACTATGAAATACAATTTGCAAAGGATGGTTCAGCAGTGAAACTATACATAAGGTACTTATACAAAAGTAGGTATAGATATAATGTGAAATGAACAAAATAGCCTCATCCAACTAAAGCAATGAAGAAAAAACTTTCATGTCAACTTTCTCCAGGTCCTCTGTATTGTCTAGCAAACTTACCTAGAAAGCCACAAGCTACTTCATTTATGTAGCTCCTTGCCTCAATAGAATCGAGCCCAAGGACAATAATGCTGAAATCACTATAAAAGTCCAACGGTTTGTCTTCGATGCGGCAGAAATGAGGTGTAATATTTACACCATTAACTCTTTCCATAACTCTTCTTGCAGCTACTTCAGCCTTTGGCTTTCCTACATCTTCAAGTCTACACACAGGATACATACATGGCCACTTTTCAGCACGGACTCATGGAGTAAATGATAGAAAGACATTGTGAATGGAGACTGATTGAAAATTGGCACGGAATATAAAATAGCTCCTTAGATCAGGTCAACTGTCAGTTGATACTCGATCTGGAGCTCAAAATCCAGATGAACATTGCTACATCTGAGATCTTTATGACTAGTATATCGATCCTTATGACTGGCAGTTGATACTCGATCTGGAGCTCAATATCCAGATGAACATTGCTATATCTGAGATCTTTATGACTAGTATATCGAGCAATTAAATCAGCTAGAGTCTAGAGACTAGGAAGAGCAAAAGATCAACCACCTCATTAGCTTGTAGAACTGTTCCACAAGGAATTCAGCTAGTGCATACATTATTAGTAAGCATAACACTGTACTAAAAGTTGGCTCCAATTTATCTGCAAGAGCTTATTCATTCTCAGCTGCAAAACGAACTAAACAGGAAAAATACTTTTTCAGACACTTATTGTCAAATAACCAACTCTAACAGTCTAAAGCTAGCTAAGAATAGCTCACTTGCAGAACAAATAAAATTCTCCAAATCAGAGTAAAAAAAACCCTCATTTTGACTTCCAAATCATAGTAAACAAAATTTGTATGGGTTTTAAAGAATCCCAAACAAAAACTAGCATCTATGGATCAGAGATAGGTTATATATTAAGTATTGTTATAGAAAAGAAAGCATTCCGTCGATGCAGTTTTAAAATCCTAGTGTCACCTCCAAAATTTAAGATGAGGAGTTCCGCTTCATCACCTCACTTATCGATAAAGAAACAGAAGTCAGAAAAACAGAGATGTCCGTCACTAGGCACTACTCAGCATTTAATCAGTAAATGGAACCCTAAGTTACTGCTAATTCATAGGTAGAAAAGATGTTTTCGAAACTTTTCACTATTCTTCTATTGATCAAATCGCCTATACATACATAAGAGCCCTAATTCTAATTGACCTAGGATGGCACATAAATAAGCCATACAGTTCTATCAAATATATAATTCTAACAATTAAAAAGAAACCGAAGAATTATATCATCAAGGGAGATAACAACTCAGAAGATTTCACTGATCAATTATGGAAACTGGTGCAACAACAATAGAAGCAGAAAAGAATTCCCAGAAACAAGAAGCACGAACACACCTAAAGAGGAACTGACGATTGAGGTTGGTGACCTCAATCCGATCCATATCGATTACATCAAGGTTCTGAAAGCCAGTTAAAGCCAAGTCCTTGAGCAATTCGCAGCCCAGCCCACCTGCCCCCACCACCAACACCTTGACATACTCCTTTATGTCCTCCCTCAGCTGCACCAGTTGGATAATTGATCATCAGCAATACTTGAAGGGTTGAAAAATAACCGGATTGAATTGGCTAGGCTAAATTTTCATCAAACAAATATAGCAATGCGGCAAATACATAATAGAGAGAGGGGTTTTACTTCTTGGCCAGGCTCAAAGTTGGGGCCAACGAGTTGACCAGGGCGGAGGAGTAGCTTATCGAGGTCTCTTGATCTGGTGGGCTGAGACGCCGCCATGATTGGAGACGGTAAAGCTTAATTAATTCTGCTATTCGCGAAAATGAAATTGTAAACAATGATCTTTAAATACGTTCCCTTAGTTCCTCTACCGTGGTGAAATTATTTAGTTCTTCATGTTTTGAATTTACTATCCTCGATATATTTATAAAATCTGAATACGATTACTGGGGCCTTTACCAGCAGGTAGCTTACTAAATACTCCCACCTTCCCCGATTAATTATCACTCTCTGACCGGGCACGGGTTTTAAGAAATATAAAGAAAAATTGGTTTAAAAAGTTATTGAAATGTGAGACCCACTTTTTTATATTGGTTTTATAATAAAATGGAAGTGAAGTGAGTTAGTGGAACGTGTGACCTACTTACCATTTATGGTAAAAATGAAGTGTGACAATTATTGAGGGACGGACCGAAATGGAAAATAGTGACAATTAATCGGGGATGGTGGGAGTATTACGCTTGGGGTGTGCTGTAGTATAACAAAAATTCAACGTTTTTTTATAAGTTGATCAAGCAATAGAGAGATTAAATTATAAAAACTTATTTTTAATATAAAATTAATTTTTAATTAAAAAACATTTTTTAAATTTTTAAAAAAAATATAATTGTACAATAATCCATACTAAAAGATGGATCTATGAATTAGTGAAAGGTTTACTTTGTAGAATATAATCATTCACACTAGATGAACAGGTTTTGCATTGCTTGAGTAAATTTTTTTATAGATAGATTTTCAACTCCAACTTTCACTGTGACTTTGATGCGTGATAAATGGTAGCTTTATGCATAGATTTTGAACTCCAAATTTCTTTGTGATTTTGATGTGAGACAGTTAGTTTTACACGTAAAAGAGAGTTTTTGTTGCTTTATGTAAAATTTTGTTTGATTTTAATACAAAATCTATGTTTAGCCTAGTGGTAATCATAGAGGTTGTGGGGCTTTTTTTTAAATTAAGTAATGTATGTTTTTCATTTAATTTTATACTATTTAATTTTACTATTTATAACATGTGAAAACAAAAATAAAAAATAATAACAATAAAAATTGAATGAGAAATGAGTTTAAATTGATAAGGTCATTAGAGCATCTCCAATGGTTCTGGACATGTAATAGCTCTCTCATAGCCTTCACACTGCCACATCATCTGCACTAAAATCCTCCTGCCACATCATCTGGACATGCAACTGGACATGCAACTGGACATGCAATAGCCCTCCCATAGCCTATCCATATCACTAATAACAATTATATAATTTAATTTACAATCGTAGCAGCATACGGAATTTAATTTACGAGAGAAATATAGGAAAATTGAATAATAATATTAAAATTTATGAAAAAGTATATTAATTTAAAAAAATACAAAAATTAAAAAGTATAAAAAAATACATAAAAAATCACTCCTCGCCGCCGTCGTCGCCGCCGCCGCCTCCGTCTCCCCCAACGCCGCCGCTACTCCCGCCGGGTACATGTTGTAGTACCCGGTCATCGGAGGCCAACCACCTCCCACGGGAGCCGGGGGAGTTTGAGACCCTCCCCCGGGAGTCGGGGGAGTCTGAGACCCGGTCGTCACTGGAGTACCTTCGTAGTTGTTCTCCATTTCTCGTTGTTGATCTTGTACAGAAATTAAGATAGAGAGAGTACTCGTTAATACAAGTGGTGCGAATGAAAATGATGTCCAAAGCGCGTATATATAGTGTTTCGAAAAATTTATAAAAAAAAATAAAATTCTGACGCCGGTCTGACGCCGATTCGGGGCCTACAATGGCGCCGTGAGAGTCGGCGTCAGTCCAAGAATCGGCGTAGGCGTGCCGATTTTGACGCCAGTTTCGCTGACGCCGGCTGCAATGGTTCGGCGTCATCACCGGCGTCCGCGAAAAATCGGCGTGCCTACGCTGACGCCGCCATTGGAGATGCTCTTAGTCTGAAGCACTGCAAAAGGAAGGAAGGTGATGTGACGGCGGACTAGTGGTCCGACCATTGCTCTCCCATCACACTGTAAAACCCACAGAAAAGCAGCGACATAAAACTTGAACATTGCCACAACCCTAGCCGAATCGCGCGGCCAACATGACAAACAGAAGTAATCTCAACGAGTGCAACGACAACGTCGTGGGTGACGCCAAGCGGCAAGTGGCGAGGACGTAGAGCATGACAAGGTGTTGGAGGAGGATGAAGAGGGCTTCGACCGAGTTTATTAGTGTTTAACATTTTATATTGATACAAATTTGATGCACACCACTATTATCGTGTTTTTTAATTGCTTTTGAATCCCTATTATTTCGTAGTTTTACATAGGAACTACAAAATTCTAGTATGATAGAGATGCATAATTGATATAAACATTTACCAAACTATCATACGCGTATCGAATTAGTTACTAGGTTTGATTTGTTTTAAAATGAATATATACTCTATAGTGCTTTATGAGTATAACAATTAATCTGTCTCAAAAACATATTAATTCAGAACCGTAAAGAGAAGACTAAGAATGTAGAAGTTAGGATTCTCCAATGTTAAAAAAACCGGACCGGTGGACGAACCGGCAAGGCTACTCATTCACGGTTCGAATGGTCTGACAGGACAAATGTTAAGAGCCTCCTGCTCCTAACGGTGAATTCCGTCCGAATTCACAACTATAACACCACAATTCCGGCGCCCTCGTTTAAGGGTCGGCGGACAAACGATAGGGCTGGCGCGGAGGAGTCTCTGTCGGCAGCGTTGAGAGTTTAAATCCGTTGATTAATCCGGCGCCCAAGTCTTGGGTCGGCGGTGATCTCCGGAGATAGAGCTGGGCGCAAGAATGATTCTTGTCGGTAGCGATAGATAATTTTGGATGCTTGATACTCCACAAGTGGGCAAACGATAATGATTTTATTAATTGATTGAATGAATAAAAAAGATAACAGTCTATCCTATTTATAATGCTACTGACTTAATAAACAAGAAAACAAATATATAGAAAAAGATATGCTAAATCCCTATAATATCTAAACTAAATAATAATAATAGAGGTTCGTATCAACTCCCCCACGGTTAAAATCCACCTTGTCCTCAAGGTGGGAACCACGAAGCAAAAAGGAGAGGTGAAAGCAGAAGCTTCGGCGAGGCAACTCCTCCTGGATCAAACACACACCGAACAGATGAACGTCTCCCTTCTTCACTTCCATAAAAAATCAACAAAGGAGACCCAACTTTGTCGGAAAAATTCCTTGCCAAATCGAAAAGCTTGTCCACGCCTCCCAGAATGCCCAAGCATGGCATGTCATTACTCGGAGGGATAAACCTTGCATCTTTGTCGAGCGATATTGATCGATGATTCATACTTGGAACATCACCGACATTCAAATCCACATAGACACAAGCAATTACGGGCAAATCGGTGTAAGCACCATCTCCTTTCTTGCCCCAACAACTTCCAACAACATTTTTGGATGACACTTGAACAACATTGAGTGAGGCGATTATCTTCTCCACTTCACCAATAGAACCATCCTCCTCTTTATCTTCTAGCAATGTCTCCTCCTTTTCACCAATCTTCTCATCATATACCCCAACGAGCACTTGCGGTGGCTCACTGTCGTTCTTGACAATCCCTTTGTTCTTGAGGAACTCTCCAGGGGACTCGTTGTTTTGAACATCAAGAGGAGCGCCATTATTGTGAACATCGGTAATGTCATGGGGAACATCATCACCGAATACTATCGTGGGAGTATTATCAGTTTTCTCTTCGGCTAAATTCTCATCTTGAATGTTCTCCTCAAACTCCTCCCCATCATCCGCATAACAGAGAATGCGTTGTTTACACACATGTCCCATCACCCATTTCTCGGGACAGTGCCAGCAGAGACCCAACCTGGACCGTTCTGACTTCTCCGCCTGGGAGACTCGTATTAGCGGCAGGCGTGGCTGCTCCGGAGTTTGACTGGTCACACGTGCGGACTGACTGTACAGGTCCCGCGTTGGCTTTTCGGTGGAGTAGCGGGGCTGGTGGGAGGCGGGCTGGACTCGTGCTCTCACCTCCTCTCAAGGGCGAGGTCGGTCCAAGCACGTCTCCGAGCGTCGGGGATGGTCAACGGTCAGGTAGCCGCAGTCCTGCTGTTACGCCGGTGGGTCCCAGCACGTTGGGCGGTGCCGCTGCGTTGCGGTTGTCGGGTAGCGATCAAACCCTAATTGGGTCTGATGATCTTCGCGATCAGATAGGTGGCCACCCCTCTCGATGTAGCCACCGCGGTGTCGGGGCCAAGCGTCTTGCGCGCGATCGCGGTACCCGATGGGTTGGTATCTCGGCTGTGGGCGACGATCAGGTGGATCCAAGTGGTGTGAGACGTAGGGTGATTCTGGATCAGGCCACGACGGCGGACAGAGTACTTCCACCCGGCTGCTCGGAGGGTCCCAACTGGTTACGCGGCGAGGTTTGGCCGGCTGGTAGGGACGGAATGGCTGTGTGGCCTGAGGGAAGTCGTATTGACAACGACGATAGCCGGCGTAGTCGTATGACATGTTGACGGACTGAGGCGTGGCTGTGGTGGTTGATGATCGTTTGACTTCGATGCAGCACGCGGGAATCCTTCCCGTCGGGCGTTGCAGAAGTAGTGTTGTCCTGCGGCTAGAGCTCGGCGGACAGGCGGAACTCGACAACCAAAGCAGTTGCTGTGCGCGGAATGTTTTCCGTCGGGCTGCGGTGTAGCTTCGGTTAGAGATGGTGGGAGGGTCAACTCTCAATGAAAGCACCAGTTGTTAAGAGCCTCCTGCTCCTAACGGTGAATTCCGTCCGAATTCACAACTATAACACCACAATTCCGGCGCCCTCGTTTAAGGGTCGGCGGACAAACGATAGGGCTGGCGCGGAGGAGTCTCTGTCGGCAGCGTTGAGAGTTTAAATCCGTTGATTAATCCGGCGCCCAAGTTTTGGGTCGGCGGTGATCTCCGGAGATAGAGCTGGGCGCAAGAATGATTCTTGTCGGCAGCGATAGATAATTTTGGATGCTTGATACTCCACAAGTGGGCAAACGATAATGATTTTATTAATTGATTGAATGAATAAAAAAGATAACAATCTATCCTATTTATAATACTACTGACTTAATGAACAAGAAAACAAAGATATAGAAAAAGATATGCTAAATCCCTATAATATCTAAACTAAATAATAATAATAGAGGTTCGTATCAACTCAAATTTGATAGGATAAACCCCCTATCGGGTTGATCGGCGTCCGTAGATCGGCGATCGATAAATGTCTGTCGCGGGCAAGTGCCCGTCGAGCAAGACGGGTTTCTCACTTTGGAGAAGAGAATGAACGATAATATTGATATCTTGATTGATTTCTCAAATGATTACAATAACTCTTATTTATAATGCTAATAATAACTTAATGAACAAGAAAACAAAGATATGGAATAGATATGCAAATCCTAATTTATCTAATTAATAAGGCTCGTATCAACTCCCCCACGGTTGAAATCCACCTTGTCCTCAAGGTGGGAACTCGGCAACCAAATCTGGTGCTGTGCGCGGAACGTCTTCCGTCGGGCAGCGGCGCAACTTTGGTTCGAGATGGTGGAATGCATAACTAGTTGCTGTGCGCGGGTGGATTCCCGTCGGGCAGCGCCGTAGCTATGGTTCGATCGGTGTGGCTAGTTGCTGTGCGCGGTGGATTTCCGTCGGGCAGCGACATAGCTATGATTCGATCGGTGTTTTGGAGGGTGAGATCGTGATGAAAGCACCAATTTGATAGGATAAACCCCCTATCGGGTTGATCGGCGCCCGTAGATCGGCGATCGATAAATGTCTGTCGCGGGCAAGTGCCCGTCGAGCAAGACGGGTTTCTCACTTTGGAGAAGAGAATGAACGATAATATTGATATTCTTGATTGATTTCTCAAATGATTACAATAACTCCTATTTATAATGCTAATAATAACTTAATGAACAAGAAAACAAAGATATGAAATAGATATGCAAATCCTAATTTATCTAATTAATAAGGCTCGTATCAACAAACCACTGGCCGAACCAAAATACTGTAGCAAAATATATAAATATATTCCCTCCGTCCTTAAAAAATATGCACTTTGGGTTCAACACATGTTTTAATGAAAAATTGGTAAAGTAAGAGAGAGTTAGAGAGAAAAAGTAATTAAAGTATTGTTAGTGAAAAATGAGTCCCACCTCATTAGAGAGAAAATATATTTCAAAATTAGAAAGTCCATATTCTTGTGGGACGGACTAAAAAGGAAAGAATTCACATTCTTATGGGAAGTAGAGTATGTAATTAAATCCATATTATAGAAAATATTAAAATCCTATGAATAATAGACAAAAAAGACATTTTAATGCATACATTTTGAGCATTCATAACATAAAATACAGATAATCCTACAAGATCACAAATAAGTTCATAAGCAAACTAACATAACAAAAGTTTTTATCAAAAAAATGCCAAAAGAACATAACAAAAGTAATCAATAATCACCTATATCACTCTCATTCTCAATTCTCAGCTAGAGTGTTAATGCTCAAGTCATTAAATCCATCGTAGCCTCCATCATCATATCTTGATAAATCACTTCTTCATCATTCATTAATCCTCATAACTTCGTCTCCAATGTCTATATGAAGATTGATAAATATCAAACAATGACCACAATAAAATATTAAACTATAAATAAACCAGTAAAAGCTTTAACCTTTTGGTTGTTCTTCTTACATTCCTCCAATTCCTCATACACAAGTTATTCATCAGTCACCCAAAACTCGACTTTGTCAATACACTCATAATTAATTGGATCTTAAAGTTTTTTTAAGCCAAGACTACAAATATATATGAATAAAGAACCAAAATTTAATCATCAACACAAATTATTTATTTTAAAAGCAACGCACAAACATAAGCAGAAACTTCTTGCCGGTTTTTTTAAACGCAAGTTGTAGTGAACAAAGACAAGGTCATTAAGTCTTTGATGCTTCATTTTCTTTGGGTATCAAAACCACAAAGTCCTCCACCATTTATCTGAAGTAAATTAACAAGTATCAATATATACCTATATAAATAGCTATAAATAAAATAACTTATTTTGAAATAAAGATATAATATTAACTTGGTAACTTACGGTGAAATTTAATTTACTTCCAAAACCTTCTCTTTGATCATGAAAAGTATTCATCTCCCCCGTTAAATCTTTTGCATCTGGGACCATAATGCCAAGGACATCGATTAAACCTCATTCTCTCTGAACTATCAGTAGGGATTTCAGGATCATACTGGAATGTTGGTTTTAACCAAAATGCAGTTGCATGGAGGTTTTTCCTCAACATCTTATTCCATCTTGATTCAATAATGTCAACAAACTTCCCATACAATATCTCATTATTTTTGAACAACTCTTTCATCCCTTTAATTACTCTCCACGTGCCCTTCTTCTATACATAATGATACGGGCCCTCCTTCGGCACGGCTTAAGGAGCGACAATTGCCTCAAGAAGATGAGCTCAACGCCGACACTAGGTTGCCGGCGACAAGGCAGCACGCTGAACCGGTCCGACGAGAAAGGTCCTCGCGACGTGTGGCACGAAGGCCGGCCCGATACGAAGGCTAGACATTGTCTCTCGTTAAGGGACGTTCCTTATTTAGTAGAGTCTTTTATTCCTTATTTAGTAGAGTCTTTTATTTATGTTAATTTACCTAGGATTAGTTAGTTATCCAATTCCCAGTAGGAATAGGTTTTCCATCTTTTGAGGATGTTTAGTTAGGGTTAATTGGTTATAAACAGGGGAGTTGTTATTCACTTTAATCATCAAGAAATAAACTACTTCCTCACAATCTCTCTATTCTTCTTTCTCTCTCGTCCAAATCTTCCTCCAAACTCTAGTTCTTGCGAAATCGTCCGGTTGAGGAACTTCGTCCTTAACACATAACCTAATGAAGCTTTCAGATCAGAGTCACATATGAGCAACAATCTCATAATCGGACCCATAACCTTAAGCAATTATTTCAAAACCGCTCATCCAAAACAATTTGTTTAACTTCTTTTGCTTTCGCTACTTCTAGGTATTTTTTGAAATCTGAACTCGTAACTAAAACTTACAACTACTCCTTGTGATCATAAAAGCTCTCAATGCTATTATCAATAACCATATGCACTATATTTACAGAACCAACAATCTCAAGAATTTCAACAAGCAAATTGCACAAATTCTCAACATTTTCCTCTATGCCAGAAATATCAACCAACTTAATGAATGATTAGAGTAAACTAAAAGTTTATCAAAGTTCTGCTTCTGTTATCCATACATCCATCACTCATTATTGTACACCCCGACTCAATCCATTTACTTCGCATAGAGTCTATAGCGCTATGGACATAGATAAACTTATTAGTTTACTTTAATCAAGGCGTGTCATTCATTAAGTCGGTTGATATTTCTGGTATAGAGGCAAATGCAGAGAATTTGTGCAATATGTTTGCTGAAATTGTGAGATTGTTGGTGAGTGAGCTCCAACCAGCTTTTTACATCCTAAATAATGATGAAAACACGATTTGATGAGTCGTAATTTACATATAAATGCCTAGTCTAAGGGGACAAAATGTAGGACATATGCTTCGCATCAAATTCCCCCAAACTTGAGCTCTTGTTCGCCCTCGAGCAAGATTCATCTTTAGCACAATAACTCAACAAATTCTAACCCAAAAAGTTTAGTTCAACGATTTTCATCACAAAGTATCAAGCAATGACGTGAATGACAAAATCTAAACCCCCAACAATTCCAATCAAGATTTCCCACTCTCAAGAACCATCACTCATCAACCTAGAACTTCAAGTCAATGTGGATTTCAAAGTAAGTCCAAGCATAAGATCATACAACTCAAACCATCGGCATTGACTCGTCAAGCATTACTAATCACATAGACTCGTGGATTTCAAATCAAATTTCTTTAACTCTACCAAGCTATTTACAAAACATCCACTATGTATCAACAATAAGGTCCAAGGTCTTAATTCAAGGTTGTAATGGGGCTAGGGATAAGGTAGGATAAATATGGATAGTGAGCTCACAGGCTACACATTTGAGTGCCAAAATCTTCCCTCCTACAACTTCCTTCCAAAAATCAAACAACAAACTTTTACAACCAAACTCTCACTCCCCCAAACTTGAGATCATTATAGACGAGATTACATCTTAAAACAAATAAAAGCTCTAACTTTATTTCACAAACTTTTTTCTTCTTTCTTTTCTTTTTTAGATAAGACCTCGACTTTTGCAAATTTGGAGGTCGTCTTTTTCTTTTTCTTTTTTTTCTAAAAACTTCATTCTTTTCACCTATGCATTACATCAAGTCTAAAAATGTCCACACTTTTACAATTCACCACCCAACACTCAAAACTCAAACCACAAAGCTCAAACTTGTATTTAGCACCAAAATAGTAGCAAGGTCTAATGATGAGGCTAAACTGAGGCTTATTTAAGTAGCTAAGTGATCGACTAAGTGTTTACACAAACAATAAGGAATTAAGCTCAAAGTGGCTTCTAGGGGATCATTTGTTGGACTAGGCATGTGATCATTTGGTCATGGAGTTCATCCTAGTGTCTTATCCTCCCATATCATTAACACAAAAGAATGCAAACACTTCACTCGATAAAGCAAATCAATCCAAGATAATTTCCACAAGACCTGTGATTTTCATACTCTCCTCAACTCAAGAAATCGATTGTAATCACAAAATACTCTTTCAAATAAATTCATGCACAAATTCCATCAATCCTAAGCTTCAAAGATCAAGTAAAATCAAACAAGATTTCCCAATCAGAAAGCCGAAGATCTAGCATGCACCCATCAATTACATTGATTCAAAAACACTTTTGCATAGAATACACCCCACAAACATGCATCATGCAAAGAAACTCATTCAACATCAAAACTTGATGTGTAATTTTCGAGTTCAAGAATTAAGTGTAGGATCACACAAGTTTAATTAAAATAACTCTAATATTACAACGATACCGCAAGAATACGGCGTCGAATGTAGTACTTCGAGTGTCGAACCACAGGGAAACGTTTGATTATTTAACAAGAATTGACATGATTAATAAACTAAATTTACGAACTAAAGTACGAAAATGGAGAAACTCAAGAGATAAAGAACATTGCTCCCAACAACATTCGGATGAATCACTATTGTATTGATTCTATATTCAAGTTCATAAGTAATTGAGAACGATGATCAATTTTACACTCTAAAAGTATTGAACATACTTAAAGAATTATAGTACTAATGCTAGCTGAACACATAGCCAGAAGTACCTACTCATTAGACTATTATTCCCTCGAAAGCGCAGTAAATATTAGACTAACTTCTCAAAGCCAACAAATATTATGGTTAGCTGAACACTTAACACATAAACATCTTCTCAGCAAACTAAACTCCCACGGATGCGTAGTAAGTAATAATTCAACTCCAAAGACTCTTTTACGTCAATATTCACTTATGCATTTATCTCTGAACAAGGTAAAATTCATAAGTTCTTCATCTATGTTATCATCCAATTTCCATGTTGAAGAGACATTAGAAAGAGGCAAACGATATACTACATTAGATGCATCATAACATAGCATATATAAAATGCAAACCATAGACGAAAACCAAAGCAAATAATTAAATATAGAATCTCTACAATCAGTTCATCCTA
The DNA here is from genome assembly GCF_004379255.2 of Salvia splendens. Lineage (NCBI taxonomy): Eukaryota > Viridiplantae > Streptophyta > Magnoliopsida > Lamiales > Lamiaceae > Salvia > Salvia splendens. Next base: position 33,983,614 of record NC_056035.1, read on the forward strand.
CTAGTGTTAGGAGCAATGAAGAAAAACTAGTCACACATGCTAAAGAAGAAAAACCGTAAGACTAATGGTGTTCTCCGATAGCCAGCGGTAGTCCGTCTCTGAGATGGTGAAGATTGGATGCCTGATCCTCCTCATTTCTTCTTCCTCTTCTCCCTTCTTTTCTCCAATTTCGTCTCCCCCAAACTTCCCCCTGCTCGTCTGCCCCCTCTCCAATCTTATGCATCCAAACTGCCGAGAAACTGCAAGTTTGCAGTTACAAATGCACTACCCGGCCGGGTGGAATTTTACAACTGGAAAATCACCCGGCCGGGTGCTAGAAATTCGACCCTTGCTGACTCTTGCTGCCTCCTGAATCTCACCCGGCCGGGTGGAATTTTAACTCCACAAAATCACCAGGCCGGGTGACTGAAATTCTTCCCCGTCTGGACTCTTTATGTGTTCCGAATCACACCCGGTCGGGTGCTGGAGTGTCTACCCGGGCGGGTCAGCTGCTTTGCCGAGTGTAGCAGCAATTAGTGCCTCATTTCAGAGCATGGGGCGTCATTTCCGGTGGATTTCCGGCGGGTTTCTGTCCTCTACGCTGCTGCACACCAAGTGTTGTTTGAGTGAGCTCCAACCAGCTTTTTACTTCCTAAATAATGATGAAAACACGATTTGATGAGTCGTAATTTACATATAAATGCCTAGTCTAAGGGGACAAAATGTAGGACATATGCTTCGCATCAAGTATCTAAAGCAAAAGAAGTTAAACAAATTGTTTTGGGTGAGCGGTTTTGGATTAATTGCTTAACTATTTCTGAGGTTATGAGTCTGATTATGAGATTGTTGCAGATATGTAACTCTTATGAGAAACCTTCATTAGGTTATGTATATGAGGGCACGTGGAGAGTGATTAAAAGGGTGAAAGAGTTGGAGATTGTATGGAAAGTTTGTTGACATTATTGAATCAAGATGAGATAAGATGTTGAGGAAAAACCTCCATGCAACTGCATTTTGATTAAATCCAGCTTTCCAATATGATTCTGAAAGTCCTACTTGTAGTTCAGAGGTGGCGAAAGGTTTAATTGATGTCCTTGACATTATGGTCTCGGGTGCAAAAGATTTGATGGGGGAGATGAATACTTTTCTTGAAAAAATGGAAGGTTTTGGAAGAAAAGTGACTTTGAATAATGTAAATTGTACCGGGCCTGGTAAGGTATGAAGTTAATATTATATCTTCGCTTCAAAGTAAGTTATTTTATTTATAGTTATTTCTATATGGATGTATTCAGATTAATGTATAAAAAACTGTTAAAATGGAAAACTCTTCTAATGCATTGATTATTGTCATCTAATGGTCTATATTTGTGCCACATGGAATTAATTTAAACAATAACAAAAAGCAAAAATGGTAGAAAAGTAAGTTGACATTTTGAGTAGTTATTCTCATTCCATAATTCACGTCTCCCAAGATTTGGTAGTTATTTGGCATTGATTTGTTTTCCTTTCTTAATTTTAAATATTTTAGTTGATTATCTTATTGATTTTGCAGCATCTTTATACACAAATATAGTTTAAATTATGCATATTTTCGTCATTAGCTTGATTGTGTCGAATATGGTATAATAATGTACGTAATCGGTATAATAATGTACGAAAATGATATAATAATGTAAGTAAGAAGTAGTTCAATGTTTTGCAGCACGTTGAATCCATACCATTTGGGTTTAGCAATCCATTGGGCTAGGTTGTAGTACCGACTCACTAATATACATTCACCAAGGGTAGGAAGATAAATCCTTTCCCCTATGTGTTTAGTAATCCATCGGGCTAAGGCATATTACCAACGATTGTCTATAATTTCTGTTTTTATTGTTTGTTTTTTATGTACGTAAAAGTTATAATATTTACGAAAACGTTATAATAATGTACGTAAGAAGTAGTTTAATGTCGTCTTGTAATGTATGAACCCTACACATTAATGTACAGTTACTACTGCACCAAACAATAAATAATTGAACCTTATGAGAACGGCTCTAACTCCTTGCCCTTAGTGAACGTTGGGCTTCTGGTTGGTACTGCACCCTAGCCCCATGGACTAATTAACCCTTGGGAAAATGGATATAACTTCTGCTCATCATCAAACAAATTTTAATCTACATTACTCAGTAGGTGACATATACATTAAAATACAATTTTCGTACATGACATACTACAACACAATAATAATGTAGCACATTTTTGAACATCTTTAATGTCAGTCGTTGCACTAATGCAATAAGCATGTTGTTGTCCAAGTCGTCCTCGTAATCGATTCTTGCACTCGTTGAACCTATTCAAAAACACATACAATGCAATATCAATTAATGTACATCTATGGCTAAATAATGTAATGGAACATGATGTACAGATGTAACTAATGATGTAATAGAACATGATGCATAAAATCATGCTTAATTGATGTACTAAACTATCTATATGGTGCTTTTAAGTCATACAAGTATGCATGTGTAATGTAGCATTGTTTTACACACTAATGTACAAATTTTTTGTATGCAAAGTATGTTGTAATAATGGAGTGCTCATTTCAGTTGGAAGAAGAAGAGAAGAAGAAGGAAGCTCGGCTTTGAGCTCGGCTTTGAGTTCGGCTTTGAGCCGAGAAGACAGTTGGTCTTGAGCCGAGAAGCAAAGGAGTTCGGTTTGTGTACCGAGAAAGGAGTTCGGTTTGTGAACCGAGAAGGGAGCTCGGTTGTGAGCCGAAGAGAGTGCTCGGTTGTGAGCCGAAAAGAAAGTTCGGTCTTGAGTCAAGAATAGAGTTCGTCTTGAGCCGAAAAAGAAGAAGCTACAGTTCGGTCTTGAACCGAGAAGGAAGTTCGGCCTAGAGAAACTAGCCGTTGGTGCAGCAGTTAGTTAGCCGAGATGTAGCAGTTATTCTTCTTGCTTTCTTGATTCTTCTTGTAGTTAGTTAGTAGCAGTTGCTACTTGATTGTAGAGCTTTAAATAGCTCAAAACCATGTACGTAGTTAGTAGTGAAAATCAATAAAGAGTTTTCAAGTTTTCTCTCCAAGATTACCATCTTCGATACTCTAAGTGTGAGTGTGTGTTCTTCTGCATTGTGAGTTATCATACAACTGTGAGTGTGTGTGTGATTCACCTGAGTGTGTGAAAGTCTTGTGCGTATTGAATCCCAACAAGTGGCGCCGTCTGTGGGAAAGGGGATATTGAAGCTGATTTGCAGAGGATCAAACGGTTTCAGAGATGGCAGCAAGGCTTGATGCAGAAAAGTTCACAGGCAAGAATGATTATAGCCTGTGGAAGATGAAGATGAAGGCGGTCTTGATTCAACAAGGCTTGGCCGCAGTTCTTGCAAATACAGAAGAGAAAGGAAAGGCTCCAATGCTTGATGATAAAGCTCAGGCAAGGATGGAGGAGATGCAGCTCAAGGCACATTCTGCAGTGATTCTGTGCCTTGGAGATAAGGTCTTGAGGGAAGTTCAAGAAGCCAAGACTGCGGTGGAGATCTTGAACAGGTTAGATGAAGTTTACCTGGCAAAATCTTTGGCTAACCGGCTGTATCTCAAGAAGAGGCTCTATGCCTATAGTTTTTCTGGTGAAAAATCTATCATAGAGCAGTTGGAGGAGTTCAATAAGATCATTGATGATCTGGGCTCTGTGGATGTTAAAATTTCAGATGAAGACAAGGCCATTCTTACATTGAATGCCTTGCCTAGCTCGTATGACCAGTTGAGTGATGCAATTATCTATGGCAGAGATAAGCCTATCACCTATGCAGAAGTCTACTCGGCCTTGATGGCTAAGGAACTCCAGAAGACTACCAGGGAAAGATGCTTGTGAAATCTGGGAATGCAGTGATGATGGAGGCTGACAGAGAGCACATTCTCTATTATCTGAAGGCTAAGGCCGTTGATGGAGAAAGCAATGCAGTGTCAGATGATTCCATAATGCTATGGCACAAGAGATTGTGCCATCCAGCAGAAGGAAGCTTGAAAGAACTCATCAAGAAGGGCCTGATCTCTGGAGATTTCAACAAGATGGACCCCTGTGAGCAGTGTATACTTGGAAAAGCAAAGAAGGCACCCTATCCTACAGGTATTCACTCTTCTACAGCCCCATTAGACTACATACATAGTGATCTCTGGGGCCCTTCACCTGTAAGCTCAATTGGTGGTGGGAAATACTACCTTGCTATTATTGATGACTACACTAGGAAACTGTGGGTGTATATACTGAAAGAAAAATCAGAGACATTCACAAAATTCAAGATATGGTGTAAAGAGGTGGAGCTAGAGAAGGGAAGGAGTGTTAAATGCCTAAGAACTGACAATGGCTTGGAATTCCTGTCTACTGAGTTTGATCTGTTTTGCAAAGAGAAGGGTATGAAGAGGCACCGCACTGTTCCTGGTAACCCCCAGCAAAATGGTGTTGTGGAGAGGATGAATAGGACTATCCTAGAGAGAGTAAGGTGCTTGTTACTCAGTTCTGGTCTGAGCAACAGATTTTGGGGAGAGGCTGTGTATACAGCAGCCTATCTCATAAATAAGTGTCCATCTACTGCCCTTAAGTCTGAGACTCCTGATTACATGTGGTATGGAGCCCATAGTGACTACTCAAAATACAAGGTGTTTGGGTGTGCAGCCTATGCTCATGCTAGGCAAAGTAAGCTTGAGGCTAGGGCTCTAAAATGCATATTGCTGGGTTATCAGAGGGGTGTTAAGGGGTATAGGCTCTGGTGCATTGAGCCTGGTAGGCAGAAGGTGGTGGTGAGTAGGGATGTTGTGTTCTTGGAGGATCAGATGCCATACTTAAAAGGGAAGCTGGACTCCAATGAAGTTGAGAGTGATTTCCTCAAGGTGGAGCCAGTGGAACTTTGCCAAGGAGCAGGTGGAGCCTCTGACTCAGAAAGTGAGTCTGAACCAGAGGATGATGGTGCTCTAGCTCGAGGTAGAAAAATTGATGAGCCTACAGCAGATTCTGCCAGAGAGTACCAGATAGCAAGAGATAGAGGCAGAAGAAATACAAGACCACCTGAAAGGTTTTCTGATGTGGTCTACTATGCACTTTGTGCTGCTGAGGGCATTGATATTGCAGATCCTCTCACATATAAAGAAGCCATGAAGAGTAAAGACAGAGAAAGGTGGATTGAAGCCATGAATGAGGAAATGGAATCTTTACTCAAGAACAAAACATGGATTTTGGTGGATAAATCCAGACTGACTACAGATGGAAAAGAAAGGAGGCTGATCAGTTGTAAGTGGTTGTTTAAGAAAAAGATTGAGACCACTGATAAAGATAGAATCAGATTCAAGGCAAGGCTGGTGGCTAGGGGCTTCACACAGCAAGAAGGAATTGATTTCAATGAAGTATTTGCTCCAGTTGTTAAGCACACTTCGATTAGGATCTTGTTGGCAGTTGTGAACCAGCTAGACTGGGAGCTACAACAGCTTGATGTGAAGACAGCCTTCCTCAATGGGGATCTAGAGGAGACTATCTTTATGGAACAGCCAGAGGGCTATGTGAAGACTGGAGAAGAAGGCAAGGTGTGCCTGCTACAGAAAAGTCTTTATGGACTTAAGCAAAGTCCTAGACAGTGGAATAAGAAGTTTGATGCACAGATGAAGAAGATTGGCTTCTCCAAATCAGAATATGATGATTGTATTTACATCAAGAAGGCAGGCAGGACTCCCATTGCCTACCTATTACTCTATGTGGATGATATGCTACTTGCAGGCCCTTCTATGACAGAAATTCAGAAAGTTAAACAAGATCTGAAGTCAAGCTTTGAAATGAAGGATCTAGGAGAGTCAAGGAAGATCCTAGGCATACATATTCAGAGAGATAGAGGCTGCAAGAAGCTGTGGATGCTGCAAACTGATTATATTGACAAAGTTATGCAGAGATTCAGAATGGAGAATGCTAAACCTGCCTCAACACCCTTGTCCCAGAGTTTCAGATTATCAAAGGAACAAGCGCCTAAAACTAAGCAAGAGGCTGATGAGATGGAGGCTATCCCTTATGCTAGTGTTGTTGGGAGTATCATGTACACTATGATTTGTACAAGACCAGATCTTGCTCATGCTATCTCAGTGACTAGCAGATACATGGCAGACCCGGGGAAGGAGCATTGGAATGCTCTTAAATGGATATTGAGGTACATGAAGTCAACTAAGGACTGGGGGATTGTGTTCAATGGCTGGGAAGGTGGATCTGAGGAGGTTGTGCAGGGGTATTGTGATGCAGACTATGCTGCAAATCTGGACACCAGAAAGTCTCAAACAGGTTATTTGTTCACCATGTTTGGAACTGTGATCAGTTGGAAATCAGGTCTGCAGAGTGTAGTTGCTCTCTCAACTACAGAATCAGAGTATATAGCTCTCACTGCAGCTGTACAGGAGAGCTTTTGGATCCAGGGAGTAATTTCTGATTTTGGTTTTGACCAAGAAACAATGGTGATTCATTGTGACAGCAGCTCAGCTATATGCTTGGCTAAACATCCGGGTTTCCATGAAAGGAGCAAGCATATAGACATAAAGTTGCACTTTATTAGAGATGAGATTGAAAGGGGAAGGGTGAAGGTGGTTAAGATTAACACCTTGCACAATCCGGCAGATATGCTAACTAAATCTCTAAGTAGAGACAAGTTTGATCATTGCAAGAAGTTGATCAATGTTTGTGCGAGAACTGAGATGAGCCCTCAGGTGGAGAATTGTAATAATGGAGTGCTCATTTCAGTTGGAAGAAGAAGAGAAGAAGAAGGAAGCTCGGCTTTGAGCTCGGCTTTGAGTTCGGCTTTGAGCCGAGAAGACAGTTGGTCTTGAGCCGAGAAGCAAAGGAGTTCGGTTTGTGTACCGAGAAAGGAGTTCGGTTTGTGAACCGAGAAGGGAGCTCGGTTGTGAGCCGAAGAGAGTGCTCGGTTGTGAGCCGAAAAGAAAGTTCGGTCTTGAGTCAAGAATAGAGTTCGTCTTGAGCCGAAAAAGAAGAAGCTACAGTTCGGTCTTGAACCGAGAAGGAAGTTCGGCCTAGAGAAACTAGCCGTTGGTGCAGCAGTTAGTTAGCCGAGATGTAGCAGTTATTCTTCTTGCTTTCTTGATTCTTCTTGTAGTTAGTTAGTAGCAGTTGCTACTTGATTGTAGAGCTTTAAATAGCTCAAAACCATGTACGTAGTTAGTAGTGAAAATCAATAAAGAGTTTTCAAGTTTTCTCTCCAAGATTACCATCTTCGATACTCTAAGTGTGAGTGTGTGTTCTTCTGCATTGTGAGTTATCATACAACTGTGAGTGTGTGTGTGATTCACCTGAGTGTGTGAAAGTCTTGTGCGTATTGAATCCCAACATATGTATATACCGTCTAATATATCATGGCATTTTATAACAAAAAAAAACAAATGATGTAACATCAAAGTGAAATAATGTACCAATTTGTGTGAATAATGTATATAATCCGAAAATAATGTACAACAATATTCGAATCAATGTTGAACAAAAGAACAAAAAAACGCCAAAAATCTACTAAATTAAAACGAAAATTGCAGAAAAACACTAATTACCAGACGCCCAATCGTGAGTAGCGAAATCACGATTCACGGAACAAGCGGCGCAGACTGAAAATCAAGAAATCGAGAGAGTGATTAGAGTGAAAATTACCTGTTTTCGTTGTCTGCAGAAAAGACTGGACGATTGTTTGCTCGTCGTCACCAAAAAAACCATAAACCGACGAGATATACAGAGACTACAACCTACAGCGTATTTCACTTCGTCTTGACGACGACAAATGGAGGAGAAAACTGTTTTTCTTTGCAAATTTAGGGCGGCTAAGGTTTTGGTGGAGAGTAGAATTGAGGGAGACGTGAGAGATGAAATGGGGGAGAGAGAATGGTGTCAATTGATATTAAGAATCAGAATCATAATTTATGCTGAAATCATGGAGTTGCAGTTTTAAAACTAAATTATATAATTGTTTGTATCCAATTTTGCCCTTTGATGTACGAAACTAATATCATAATGTACTGACTGACACTTAATCAAAGCCATTAGATTAATAGATCCAATGGATTATATTAGTCTTATGTTTTATACTAGGGGTGATAAGGAGGGTAATGCACCCCTATTTCTATATATATATATATATATATATATATATATATATATATATTGATACTTGTTAATTTATTTTCGGATGAATGGTGGAGGACTTTTGGTTTTGATGCACCAAATCTTCAAAATGAGGCTATTTAGCTTTCGAGCCAGACTTCTTCCTCTTCAGGATGTGAGCGCAATCGGAGTGTGTTTGAAAGAATTCACACAAAGAAAATGAATAGATTGGAGCATCAAAGGCTTAATGACCCTGTCTTTGTTCACTACAACTTGCAGTTAAAAAATCGATAGAAAGTTTCTATTTATGTTTGTGCATTGCATTTAACTTAAATAATTTGTGTTGATGATTAATTTTTGGTTCTTTATTCATATAAATTTGTAGTCCTAGCTAAAAAAAAGACTTTATGATCCAATTGATTATGAATGTATTGACAAAGTCGAGTTTTGGGTGATTGATGAAAATTGTGATGAAGAACTTGTGTATGAGGAATTGGAGGAAATGTCAGAAGAAGAACAAACAAAAGGTTAAAACTTTTGCTGGTTTATTTATAGTTTAATATTTTATTGTGGAGATAGTTTGATATTGCTCAATCTTCACATAGGCAATGAAGACGAAGTTATGAGGATTAATGATAATGAAGAGGTTGATTTATCAAGATATGAGGATGATTAGTGATTACTTTTGTCATGTTCTTTAAGGAATTTTGATAAATACTCCCTCCATCCAACCAAAAATGACAATACTTTCTTTTCTATTCTTATCCACTCAAGATAACTCATTACTAAAAATGAACTCTTGTGTGGGTACTTTATTTTCTCATTTATTTTATTCCTTGCACCTAACACATAAAATAAAATTACATAAAATCTCACGCCGTAGAAAGATGGATGGAGTACTTTCGTTATGTTATTTTGCTAGTGCACTTATTTAATTATATATATGTTTGCTACAGTATTCTGGTTCGACTATGAACCAATAGTCTGATCGGTTAGTCCACCTGTCCGGATTATAAAACATTGGTTCAAATGTTACAAAATTATTTTGTTGCCTATGAAATTCAACAGCAGTGCAAGCGGCAGCAAGGGAAAGCTAAAAGAACAGCATTATTCATGATAAACAAAACAAAACAATACCCGAACCAAAATCCTCTAAAATTGAAACTCGAAAATTTTTATAGCTTACGATCGGAGTCCGGGAAGCCGCTGGAGAGATCTGCGCCGTCGGTTGGAAAACTATCAGCGAAAGTATCAACCGGCTGAGAGGAGGCGGCGGCGGATTGATGTTGCTGCTCCAGTTGTGCTTTCTCGAGGTAGGGTTTGAAACCGAGATGGAGAGTCAAATATCCGAATGCTAGTGCTCCGATCACTACCAACCCAGATCTCATGGCGTTCGCCTTCGCCGTGCCTCTCATTTCCGCCCTCGATTAACTTCACCACGATCTCACTTAGAGGTTTCGAATTTTATCTTCCAGATTCCAATTTATTTGCTGATCTTTTTATACTTTATTTTTATTTATAATTTTAAAGAGAAATGGAAGCCCAATCCATCTGAAGGCCCATCAATTAATAAATGTCTTCACAAAACCAAGAGCCAAACTGCTCAAACCTCTACAGATTTATAATCAAATTGAAGAAAATGACGCATGTTATTTCAAAGACTCCTTCTTTACCCTTTTATACTTAATTTTTTTAAAAAAATTATTTTACTTGCCATATGGCAGTCTCTTAGCATCCGGATTCGGGTGTATTTGAATTTTTAGATAGTGTATTTAATGGTCTAATTTAGTATTTGATATGTTGGTTAAATTTTCTGTGTAAATAGCTCAATGGGTAAGGGCTGTTGAATTAAGGGAGAAAAAGAGTGTTTTATTATCATGGAAAATTGAATGAGGTGAAAAAGAGTGTTTTATTATCATGAAAAATTAAATGATAATAATATGTACAACACTATATCTATCTTAAATTACATGGAATTTACTAATATAGTCCTCAGCCTTGGAAATATAGAAAAAGTCGGAGGATAGTGTTGAAATTTCCTACTATAGTGTGACTTTAAATAACAAATCAAACATGTGATATTACAGACTATAGATGACATACCATTAATTCAAACACCACAAATAGAAATGGAAAACAAAGAAAAGCTTCTACAAAATGATTGTGTTCTTATCGAAATGAAAAATAAAAATATAGTACTCCTATTATGTATAACTATATACTCCCTCCGTTCAAAATAGTCTCATTTTTTACTATTTTGGGATATTCACAAAAAAATAATCTCATTTTTAAAAATAGAAAGTTTTCTCTCATACTTTATCCACTTTTTCTCTCATCTCTCATACTTTATCTACTTTTTTTCATTCTCTCTTATTTTATCAGTTTCTCACTAAAACTCATCGTCCACAAATAAGACTATTTTTGTAGACCGATGGAGTAATATTTAATTATTTTAAGCACTCTATATATACAAATTGATTTTAATTAAATTCACTTTTTAAATAAAACAACTATAATTTCACTATGATTCATATTCAAAATCAAATTCAATAATTGATGAATGATTATATTTTGTAAAATACTACACTCCTTATCATTAGAGGAGTGGGTTTTGTATTGTTTGAGGAGCCTTTAACAGATAGGTTTTTAACTTTAATATTACTTGTGATTTCAGTATGGGATGGTTGGTGTTATGCTTTTTATTGCATATAAATTTGTTAGGTTTTAATATAAAACAAATGCTTAGTCTAGTGATAAATGTATCTTGATAAATCCACGAGGTTGAGGTTCAAACTTCAACCCCATCTATTTTTCTCATTTTATTGCATATTTTAATTTTTTATTATATTTATTTATTTTTCTTATTTTATTGGATTTTTTTTATATTTTTCTTTTTCTAATAGTAACATGTTTGTACTTTTGTTATCATATGATTTATATTAATATAAAATTTTAACGTATTAATTTAAATGATGCTTTTCTGTTTTGGCATGAAAATTTAGATGATGGTGTTTAATGTATTAATTGTAAATAATAAAGTAGGAATGAAATAAATTAGAAAAGAAAAAAAGTAAAGAGAGAATATTCATTTTTAAGTTTACACTAAAATAAATGTAAATTTATCTTTTTAGATTTTATGAGTAAAAAGGATACTGATTAAATATTACTTTAAATTTAAATTTAATATAAATAATTAGTAAAATTGCTATTTCATGTGATATTACACTAGAAATGAATTTGAGTTTAACAGATTGACCATACGAAAATACACCGCCAAACATGATTTAGCCCTCACAATAAATATTTTCACCGCAACAAATTGGAAGCTTCACCGTTAGCATTTGCAATTGAATGATAGCTGATCATTTCACTCGGCGTAAGGATGCAATTTCGTACTTGAGAAAAATGGAGAATGAAATTGATAAATCTCCATTGAAGGAGAATGAAAGAAATGAAGGCAAAATGAAGATGGAAACCGTCGACAAATGGAAAGAAGAGAAAAGGAGAGTTTTTTATTAATGGACTACATTTTGGAAAAATTAACTACACTTTACACTAAAAAGCCTTATATATAGGCTGTGAAACTAACTAATGAAAAGCCTAATAAAATGCTAAACTAACTAATTAAAAGCTAACTAATTACATTTTATTTTTATATTTCAACAGTACCTTTATAATCTTTACTTTGTAAAGAAAACTCAGTTCTTTGTAGTATGCAGTAGAAAGATTGAATCTTTCAAATATTTTTGTACAGTTTCTGAGAGAAATTTATGGTGGGATTATCGGGTGCAGTAATTAGGATACAGCAGTTTTTGATTAGGTGCTTAGGAGATTACAGTGGTAGCAACAATATCTGCAACTTCGCTTCCATAAAAATACAATCTTTACTGTTGGCAGCCCTTCCATGGAGGTTGATGCTGTCAGTATCTTGAAATCAATCACTCCATCTCTGGAAGCTTCCAAGCATAAAGGCCAAGCTGGTAAATAATTTTCTTCCTGAATTACTTGAATTTGGTAGATAGTTCATAGAAAATTTCCAGTTAAATATACTCATTCCCTTTTTCTATTTGAGATTAATTATTTGATTTGGTTTGTAATTTTCTAAAATTTTAGGAAGCCCTGAGCTTTTAGTTGAGCTTACTAAACCGTAGCTAGGAATTAATAAACCCTAATTAGGGATTGATGGATCCTAGTTAGGCTGGGTGTACACAATTTTTTTTACCTTTTTGTCTATATCTGTTGGTAGATAGATTCATATCGGTTTGCTGTTTAAAAGAAAGAGTTTGACATTTACAGACTTCGGCACATAGGAATCCAGCAGAAAAAGTTTAGATTATGAGGGAGAAATAGTTCATTATTGCCACTGGATGTAACTTTGGGGACTATCCTAGTTTATAAGACTTTTTTTTGTAATTTCTTGATTGAGATTTAGATTTTCTATGCTCTTCTTGATATAATTGACATTATTTTGGCAATGTGAAAGCTATTATACTTTGCTCGATCCTGTTAATGGTTACAGAAATGTTAGAATGGTTACATTATTATCTGGCTCTGTAGCAGGCATACCTTTGTGGTTGTTTTGATCGATTGGAACCTGAAACAGATGAAAATGTCTATTCAGATACACATATAAAAATGAAGAGACCTGCATGTTTATTTTGCATATCATGAAAAAGGCACTTTGTACAACTATTAAGGAGAATTGCAGTGAATATAACTACTAGTCTACTCTGTATTTCAGAAAACTCGCCTATATCGTTATCTAATGTCTAAATATGTTTTCTGAATGCTATTCTGTACCAGGGAAGATCGCAGTTGTAGGAGGTTGCCGCGAATACACTGGTGCACCGTACTTTTCTGCTATTTCAGCTTTAAAAATCGTTAGTTTTCCTTGCTTTATTCTCCCTTTTCTTCTTCAATTTCTTTGCTGCCGCTTTCATAAATTCCTTTTGGAATATACTTTCTCTTAATCAAAGGTCTATTTCTTTATTCTGAATCATGAAAATGTATATTTTCGCAGGGTGCTGATTTGTCGCACGTGTTCTGCACCAAAGATGCTGCCCCGGTTATTAAAGGCTACAGTCCCGTGTTAATTGTTCACCCTATACTGGAAGAGTCATACAGTGTTAGGTGAAGATTACTTGGAACATTCTTGCTTCGTCGTTATTAACAAACCTATATCTTTAATTCATATCGCTCTGATTGCTTGTTGGATTGTAAACTGATTTTCAGGGATGAAGATGAGAAATCGATATTAGAAAAAGTTATTGAAGAGGTTGATAAGTGGATGGAGAGATTCGATTGTCTAGTTATTGGTCCAGGCCTTGGAAGGGATCCATTTCTCCTGGTAGAGAAGAATTCTATTCGCAAGTTTGTCTGTATGGTTGATTTTTGACTTAAACGTAGTTTGAAATGTTTTGAAATTAATGACCAAAGCATTGATATAGGGTAGTTAAAACCATCACATACTCATATGTAATCCTAGCTAAAATTAATGCAACAATCTTCTTGGTGAAAATGCTATAAGCCTAGATAATTAGGGATAAGTTTTGTTAGTTATGGCACGCATGTAAGGTTACAAGCTCGCTTGCATTTGTATAAGTTTTTTTATGGGATAACGAGGTATCTGTGTGTCATGTATATTCCTCTTCTCCTCTCTGTTGGCGCTGTTTGCTAACTTCTCCCTGGGTTACCAAAAAAGTATTATATCATTTGTATATACTGTTTTGTCTCCAGGACTGTGTAAGCAATATAATGAAGCACGCAAGGCAATCCAATGTTCCAATGGTTATAGATGGGGTGAGGTGTACAACAAAAATTTCTCCTTTGGGCACACTCACCATATAAATTTTTTTTATTTTCTCCATTTTGTGCAGGATGGGCTTTTTCTTGTTACAAATTCTCTTGATCTAATCAGCGGCTATCCCCTGGCTGTCCTAACACCCAATGTTAACGAGTATAAGCGCCTCGTGCAAAAGGTTTTGCAATGTGAAGTAAACGATTGAGATGGACCACAGCAACTACTTTCACTTGCAAAAGGGTCTATTCTTTGTTTTTTTTCATTAGTTATGGTGAAGTGTGTTCTGTCATTGCATTTACGATTCATTATAGTTCACACCTATTCAGTTTCCTTCATATTTGGGAATTAAGGTTTATTTGCCCTTATCTAATCTTGGGAATATACTCTGAGTGTTAGCCATTTAAGAGAATCGTAAGAGTGCACTCGCATCATTTGTGGTCTAGCTTTCTGAAAGAATGATTTATGCTTCACCGAGATTAATGGTGTTGTAAAACCCTAACACTGAAATAATCATTCGTCGACCAGGATAGAAGGTGCAACCATTTTCAGGAAGGGAGTATCTGATTTCATTAGCAATGGGGAAACAGGTAATTTCTGCATATTTAGATGCTCTTAGATTTCTAAAGTTGGCTTACCATCTCTAGCCTATAATGACATAACAAAGGTAGATTCCAAAATATGTGATGATAATTTAAAAAAAATATAAAATAAGTGGACAGTTGAACTTTTATCATGTATACATGCATTTTATTCTCTCAAAAATAGTGCTTAATAATTACAGGAGCAAGGGAATACCATTGCTAGTCAAATACCATCTGCTGAAATCGGGCATAGGTTGTGTTATAGATGCATGAAGCCCGTGCCATGTTTTACGCAAAATCGCAAATCATAACAAAACTGCTTTGTCATGTATTGACATATGAGGCCTTCAACAATACAAAACACCCTTTACATAGCTCGAATATCATAATTTCCCTCAAAGGAGATACAATTATGAGGATCTTGGTGCAAGAAACAAAACTATACTTATTTTTTTGTGTTGTTAATAAATCCTATAGACAAGCCTGTTGCAAATTACTTGGTGTGTGTGTTATCGACAGTATTAGTGTAAGGTTCAGTTCATGTGCTAATTTGTGTTGAACTTTACAGTTCATTCAGTGAGCAGTTTCGGCTCTCCAAGGCGTTGTGGTGGCCAGGGTGATATACTTTCCGGAAGGTAACACTTGTCAGCTACTATATGATAACAACTCATACTTTACTTACTTTGAAACCGTGTTCGTTGTTTATGTTGGTAGAATGCAACTTCTTATCATGCACGGCCAACATTAACCGCGAAATACCTAAAATTTTCTTTTTCTAAACGAGCTGCACGTTTTAACACAAGTGAATTTGTCTGTGTAAAAAACTTGTGTGTGAAGGAAGATCCAACTAATACATGCAGACTGGGCATGCTTTTTGACAGTAGTCTTCTATTGTCCTTACAGTGTTGCTGTGTTCGTGTCATGGGCTCGCCAACTCGCAGGCGAGCCAAGCATGAGTGCTACAGTGATGGGGTGCATTGCAGGGTCTGTTGTGCTGAGAAAGGCTGCTTCACAGGCTTTTGAGAGAAACAGAAGATCGATGCTTACCATCGACATAATCCAACACTTGGGAACAAGGTGCTGTTTTATACTGCAATTAACTGGATGTTTTCAGAACTCTTGTACACACATGCTCATTGTCCTGTATCCTCACTTCATATTGTGCAGTTTAGAGGAGTTGTGCCCGGTGCTCGTGAGTCGATAAAACTACTTTCCGACGGTCCTCCCTTACATTACTGGACTACGTAGCGACATTGAGCATCTTTAAGAGGATAAATAAGTGCTTTCATTTTGAAAATTTCAAATTGATATAATTGTATAATAAATCAGGAACTTTGTTTTTATTTATCTATTGAAACTTCCTAAATCTTTTCATTGATTTGATATCAAACAAATTAGCCTAAGTAGTAAAATTAAAGTTGCTACATGACATCCCCTCAGCCAACAACGAGGAACTAAACCCAAACCTCGATCGATCGACATCAAACACCAACAAATTATCCTCCATCTGAAACGCTCAGATCACGATCTTGAGCGCCGCCTTCTCCCTGCCGTCCAAGAACGCAAGACACGCTGTATCTCCACCGACTCGCTTCATCGAATTCGCCCCAAAAATCGTCCAATTCTTTCCCCCCTCAAATTCCAAATCAATCCGCGGCAAACGCCTAAAACCGATCGCACTAGCTTTGTAACACGTCGTAAACGGAAGCACACTCCTCATCTTAGGCACACCCTTCATCCCCTCTTCAAAATGCTCCACAAATCTCGCATAAACATCGGCCGCTAGAGTAGTGTAAGGTACAACCGTGCTTACTTAGCCTAATCCCTTCGAATGGAGACATCGCAACAACCGAGTTTGCACCTACCGATAAACCCTTGATCCCAACCGCGTAATCTACGGTTTTAGGGTTGGTGAGAAGTGGGGTGTACGATAAGAGACTGAGTAGTTGCATTGCCGAAATAAATAGCCCCATTTCTTGAACTCGAGCTCGGCAAACACATTGCGAATGTTCGGCCAAGCTGAGGAAGCCGGTCGGAGAATTGGTTTTGGAGAGAGAGAGGCTTGCTAGGCCTACTACTCCTTTGGGGAGAGACTAAAAGATAGGCTTTGGAGCACGTGATAGTAGGGATGTCAATTTAGTCCGCAACCCGTGGACTGACCCGAATAGCCCGCCAAATTTATAGGGTTAGGGCTGAAAATTTCCAGCCCGATAAAATTACAGCCCGATTAGCCCGCACCCGATTAACCCGCAACCCGTTAGGGCCAGACCCGAAAACCCGATGGGCTGGCCCGAAAACCCGATAAAATTTATATTATTCTATTTGTTTGACTCTAATTCGACACTTCATTGATTATTTTATAATACAGATTACTGAAAAAATAACTTTCTATTTTATATATTAAATATATAAATTATATATTAAGTTTTTATTAATATAATAATAGATAAATGAATTAGAAACTTCAAATTCACTAAAAAAAAATATATTTAAATTTCTAAACATGCTTTAAAATTTCTTGATGTTTATGTTTTATGTTGCATAAATCTCAAATATTAGTATTTGATCATGTTAATATTTGAGTTTACGCATATATCTCAAATTTATCATAATTAAATATTTTACATTTTATAAATATAACTAATTTTCACCATTATTTATTGGATTGATCGCATGTTAATTTTATCGGTAGCAACCCGATTAACCCGATGGGCTAGCCCGAAACCCGAGCTTTTAGGGTTAGGGCTGAACTTTTATAACCCGGAAAAATAACAACCCGATTAGCCCGCACCCGATTGACCCGCAACCCGAATAGGGTTGGCCCGAAACCCGGTGGGCTGGCCCGATTGACATCCCTACATGATAGGCATATATCGTTTAAAATAACAAATACTCCTAACAATTGAAAGTAACAAAATAATACTCATTCCCTATATCCCGCTTTAGCAGTCCCAGTTACTTTTGAACACTGATTTTATAAAAATTATACTCCCTCCGTTTCAAGAAAGTTGAGACAAAACTTTTGAACACGGGGATTAAGAATTTATATTAAATAAATAGGAGAGATGAAAAAAATAGGAAAGATAAGAGAGAGTAAAGTAAATGATGGAATAAAGAAAGAATGATTAGATGTTTTGTGTTTTGTTAAAAAAAAGAAATGACTCAACTTTGTTGCGACGGACTAAAAAGGAATACGACTCTAACTTTTTTGGAACGGATGAAATACGTAATAGAAAGAGTAAGACGTCACCACGGTTCGGGAACCGGCGGTTCACGGTTCAGAACCGCCGGTTCACGGTTCAGAACCGCCGGTTCCGGTTCAAGAAATGAGTGAACCTGAACCGGCCCGGCCAAGGTTCGGCGGTTCCGGTTCGTGAACCGTGAACCGCCGGAACCGCCGGTGCATATCCGGTTCCGGGCCGGTTCGTCCGGTTCGGCGGTTCATTTTAATTTTTTTTATACATTGTAAATTTGTAATTCAAGTAAAAAATGTAAATATATTTGCATAAATAAAATTAGAATAAAGCGATGTACAAATGCAATTTTATTGATACAAATTACAACTTCAAAATTACAAATTACAACTTTAAAATTGCAAATTACAACTTTAAAATTTCAAATTACAACTTAAAATTTACAAATTACAACTTTAAAATTACAAATTACAACTTAAAATTTACAAATTACAACTTAAAAATTCTAAATTACAAAAGACTTAAAGTCTTGATTACAATTTACAAATTACATATTCGAAACAAAGGGGAAAAAAAAGAAATAAAGGAAAAGGACTTGAGCTCAACTTAAATTTAAAATTTAAGTTGAGATGCCTACGTATCCTCAATGCTCAATTGCATTTTGGAATCAAAGTCCACGTAGTTCTCTTACCTTGCTTACCTATTTGGCTTGATCGGAGGAATTGGCGCATACTCTTCTTCGTCGGAGAAGTAGTCTTGGTCGGGTTGTACTACTTGATTGTCCCAATCCGGTTCTTGGTCTCTAATTTCGGCGGAGCACCAATCATCAAGTAACATGGTGGCTTCCATGTTTTGCCCGGTGAGTCTACTTTTTTTGTCGTCCAAGACGTTGCCTCCAACACTAAAGGGGGACTCGACGGAGACAGTGGAAGCCGGAACCGAAAAGATCTCCTTGGCCATTGATGCAAGGATGGGAAAATCTTTCTCGTGTGTTCCCCACCAATCTAGGACGTCGATTTGTTGGGGAACGGGACCTCCTTCTTCCTCATTGAATGAAAATTGTGAGTCAAAATATAAATCTAACTCACTTGCCAAATTTGCCGTCCTTCCTCCGCTGCTGAAGCCGTATAGGTCCGCCAAAGTTATGTGTTTGACGGGGGGTCTAGGTCTCACTTGGTGGGTACTGTTGTACTTGGCTTTGTAATCGTGAAAGAGAGCCCGCAAGTCGAACTCAAAACTTCTTTGGAGGGTTGGGAGGTGGGGGAGGTTTATTTGGAATGTTTGGGCTAGGTTTATGTAGTTGTCGTCCTCGTCATTTTGCAAAGCTCGGAGTGATTCAAGATCAATAGAAGCCAAATTGTTGTAATAAAATTCTAAAATTTTTAAAGTACCAACTAGTTTCCATTTTGGATCCAAAACTTTGGCAAGCAAAAAAATCGTTGGGATCTCATTGAAATACTTGAGCCATTTTTCAACCATGTAATATAAAACACACATTAACTCAAGATTGTTTGTGGAATTTTTCATTCCAGTTTTAAAACCAAGTGATATGTACATGCAATGTTCTAAAATACGAACAGATGTGTAATAATACACACCTGATAACTCAACGGTGGCATTTCGAAAACCTTTGAATAATTTAAATAAGCTCATGCTTTGATCCCAACAAGAAGAGGTTAGATATAAATCATCAATAGGGAAAGTTCTATAAAAATCAACCAAATATTCTATATGCTCTAATGTAGAATGCAACATATCATATGTAGAGTTCCATCTAGTAGACACGTCTAAAGTAAAAGTTGTGTACCTTATTTTCTTCGAGTGGCAATACTTCTTCCACGCCTTGCCAATTTGAGGCTTCCAGTGGATCAAGGATACAGCTGTTGTAATAGGTTGAATATGTCTTTGCCATAAAGACAAAGCATCTTGTACACATAAATTTAATATATGACAAATACATCGTTGGTGAAAATACTTACCACTTATCACTGGGGAGCAAGCCGCAATTAAATCGGGTATACTTGCGGTGTTAGCGGTTGAGTTATCAAAACCAACCGAAAATATCTTGTTGCATAACTCATAATCATTCAAAACTTGAATAATTAAAGATGCAATTGCTTGTGCGGTGTGTGGTGAAGGAAATTGTCTAAAACCAATCAAACGTTTATTTAAAGACCAACTATTGTCTATAAAATGACATGAAATTCCCATGTAAGAATTTAGTTGGAAAGAATCCGTCCACACATCGGAGCAAATATTAACTTTGTGCCCCAAGTTGGATAGAAATTTTCCAACCTCTCTTTTTTTTTATCAAAAAACTGCCGGTTGTTAGATCTTTGAGCAGTTGAGGGGGAAATTCTTTTTGTTGCAACATCAAAAGCGGTTTGCATAGTAACTTCATATTTTTTGTCATTAAAAAAATTAAACGGCAAATGTTTCATTGCCGCCCATCTTACCATGGCATCGGTAACATTTTTGGGATCATATTTAAATAGAGGCGTACCTGTTTGAGACGATGAGCCGGCGGGGAAGTTTATTCGGCTTTGGGACTTAGTATGCCCATATTCCACGGGGTGTTTTGTCTTCAAATGGCGATGGAGAGTACTATATCCCCCACCGGTTCCAAATGGATAGACTTTATCGCAATAGTTGCAGTATGCTTTGAACTCACTTGTCTCCACGGTAGTGGTCGGATCATTAGGATTTGAAATTACCACCGGGACCTTCTTGTAATGTTTGGTGAAGATATCGGATTTCAACTTGGGAGGCATCTTCTTCTTTTGTCGTCCTGCGGAAGGAGGAGCATCGGCCTCCTCATCATTTTCGCCAACTTGGCCGGTGCTAGAAGGGGGGAATTGATGCGATCCATCATCGCCTTCGTCCGACGATAGATTCACATCGTACTCGAAACGCGAAGCCGAATGTGAATGCCCCCCTTGTTGGTCGTCGTCGGCGAGGGCAAGTAACAAGGCCGCATTTCGATCTTCTTCCTCCCACGAAAATTATACAACTAAGTAAAAATACTAACACAAAAATAAAACACATAGACACATAGATGTTGAAAAATAAAATTATGAATTTAATAAAAATGAAGTAACAAAAAACAAAAACATATTAGAACTTACTTGTGCTCGAAGAGCGGCTCGCCTTCCCACCTCTTCCGCAACTTGTGCTCTAGTAGGGGCACGTCGACGACGAGTATCACTTTGATCTTGGGCAATTCCCTTGCCCCGATCACCACCACGACGAGATGAAGACATGATATTTATAGAAATTGAAAGTGGAGAATAGAGAGTAGTGTGATTGTGTGAAGATGATAACGTGAACAACGTGAGTAAATTATGAGCGCAAATAACGTAAACAACTTGAGAGAATGAGGATGGAGAATAGAGAAATTGAGATTGAGAAGAGAAATTCTTATTAACACAAGAATGTGGTGAGTAGAAATGAAGATGGGGGGTATTTATAGGGGAAAATTGTGATTAAATTTTAAAAAAAATCAAAATTTTGAAAAAAACGGCGCAACCGCCGGTTTTTCGATGGATTCAAAATTTCAAAATTTTGAAAACAACGGCGGAACCGCCAGTTTTTTGGTATAAACCGCCGGTTTCGTCAACGGTTTTATGACGAAAACCGGCAGTTTCTGAACCGTTTTCTGCAAAGGATAGGGGTAGGTCGGAAATAGGCCTGAAAAGTTGTCGGGAACCGCCGAACCGCCGGTTACGGTTCGCGCAAAAATTGAACCTGAACCGGCGGTTCCGATCACGGTTCGAACCGCCACCGACGGTTCCGGTTCCGGTTCCGAACCGCAGGTGACGATTCCGGGCCGGTTCGGCCGGTTTAGTTCGGTTTGGGGACCTCTAGAAAGAGTTGGAGAGATCAGGGGATGAGAAAAAATACAATAAAAATTGTTTTGTAGGATACATACAGTTGTCTATAGCTATATTAGGATGATATGTAGTTTATTTTTAGTGATATAAAAAAGTCCTTTTTTAGAAAAGTGAATTGCACAAAAGGTCCCTAACTTTTCGCCTTATAATAGCAGAGACCCCTAACATTTAAAATCCAATCACAGGTATCTAACAAAATATATAATCACAAACCTTGTTTTTTCGGACCATAACATCTTCAGGGCTTAAAAAGGCAAACTCGACCTTTTATGCTGCGGCTGCAACATCCCACCTGCTGCATGTACTATGGATTATTGATGTGACAGAAACATCCTATCTTTTTTGTCCTCTCTCTTCTCTTTTCATTGTGACAGAAACATCATATTCAAGCCTAATTGGACTGATTTATTTAAGCAGCCTAAAATTAAATGTGATAAATAGCAATTATGCGGCACGCTGAAATGTTCAAGTGTTCTCTATTGATGAACGTGGCACTATATGGTCCATGCGGTTACAATTTATTTATACCGTAGCTTCTTTCAGAAAAACAGATTTCAGTTGGGGGTCTATACATATTCCCTATACAAAAAAAAAGGATGCTAAAACCCCTTAGAAATGGATAAAAATAAAATCAAGGTATATCTGTAACTATGATTTAGGAGTCACCATTCAGTTTTCAAATAATTTTTTCCAATTTTGAATCGATACAAAAAGCTGAATTTTGAGGGAATATAAATCGAAGAAAACCCAAAATAAAACATTTAATTGTTGTATGTATTAGGATAGAAATATTTGAATAAAAATTTTCCAATGTTATTTGAACATAATGTTGAAAATAAATAAAAGTACACACTCCGTATATTATTATATATACTTCAAATATTTGGATTTTCTCGTTTTTTAAAAACCAACCAATCCGAAAATTTGAATTTAATTGGAAGAAAAATATAATCCGATTCGAAAATTTGAAAAATCGAACCGAACTTAATATTTGGGGTTGATTTTGTTAAATTATTCAGGTGAAAGGTATATTGCTCACTGCGAGCATTTATTATATTCCTACCTATATTATACCGATGCCTATTAATAATTAATAATTTATCTACTAATTACTTACAGACACGTGTCTCTCCGAATCTCTTTCTCTTTTAAGTTTTCTCTATAATTTCAAATTTAATTAAAAAATTTCATATTAAATTATAATTATAAGAACTAGTACTTATTTTAGGGGTGGGAAATTATACTGAAATACCGTAATACCGGACTTACCGTACCGGAAAAATACCGAAAATACCGATTTTTCGGTATACCGCAGTTTCCGGTACGGTATGATACCGTACCGCAGTGTTTCGGTACGGTAACGGTATCAATTTTTCTATACCGCGGTATACCGAATCCACGGTATACCGAAACTTCGGTATATACCGAATCCACGGTATACCGGTATACCGATAGATTATTATATATATATATATATATATATATTATACTAAAAAAATTTAATACATCAATTAATACAATAAAATTAAACATTCAAATGATAATTTATTCAAACAAATTCAAAATTAACCTGAATTATTTTTTTATCAACTCATCCTATTAAATATAATAAACACAATAGCACATAACACCGAAAGAAGATTGAAAATACGATATCGGGAATATGTTTCAACAGAGCACATTTGAAAGAATTTGTATTAACTCACACCATTTAGTATATGATTCTTTGTGTAATGTCATATTCCAAATATACAAAGTAATTAAAATTTTTGTTTTATTCTTCGTCCCACTTCATAAAATGTCAATTAAAAATATGTGCAGCTGAAAATGAATCAAATCGTTTAATTAGTGTTTAATTCATTGTATGTTATCTTATTTTATATACTGCTTAAATTGAAGGATGAATAAATAGGATACTGATCAGTCATTCTTAATTCTTAAAGAGAAATAAATGTCCAATTTAAATTACTAACTAGTGTCACGCCCGTGCGATGCAGGGTCATTTTAATTTCTTCATATTTATTTCATTTTGTGAAATAAAAGTTGTGAAATGATAAACAAAAGAATATTCGACATCCCCTTACTTTGGATTATACTTTTTCAATCACATTAACCCCACATAGACACAAGAGTGTGTTTAAATGCAACATTTTCTTAAAAATGTCAATACGATCACATTAAAATTTCAACACATATTTGTGTTGACATTTTAATAAACTGTCTTGACATTTAAATATCAGACTTAAAATTAAAAAGCATTTTAAATCTGTGAAAATATGAATTAACCGTTGAGTTATAACTGTAGGAGCAAGTTTACGTTGCAATAATTTAATATTGCACTGGTGAGACACTTTCTAGTCGAGATTCATTTCATTGCAATATAGCGACCCTATACACTAAAAACCCAAACCTTGAGACATCACATGGCTCGCATTCGTACTTTGCTCGCACAGATACAGTTCATGTTCTCTCACATCTTTCGAGAGGGCAACCGACCAGCAGACTTTTTGGCAGGTAGGGGGGTCCAGACCCCTGCCATCACCTTCTTTGATGCGGATTCAGCGCCTCGGTATTTGAAGTCGCTCGTCAGGATGGACCAGTTGGGCTATCCGAACTTCAGATTCAGATATCGAGATGGATGACTACTTCACTTGGTTCGTGGTTTTGATTTATGGTTTTTTTATTTCCTTTGGATTTGGCCCGCTTTTGGCCATCATCCTTGTCCTTTTTATGATGTATTGCTTTGTTATGTTTATTCTCTCTTTAGTTAGATGGTTAGTACCCGGTCTGTGGGGATACCATAGTAGCTTTGTTAGCTCTTGTGTTTTGTATCTCTCGTGCGGACCGAGTCACTTTTGGGCTCGTCTGATGTATGTTCTTTTGGTGATTTTTTGATATATACAGGTTGGGGGTCCGCCTTAACCCTCCGCCGTGATGGTGTTTGAGGAAAAAAAAAAAACTTTAAAATATACTCATCATAACCAACAAATGAGCCAAATTTTGATATATGTTGAATTTTAGTATTTTCACATTAAAAAATATTATTTGCTAGTATTTTAAAAATTTATTCAAATCAAAGGAAGACCGTGCCTTGTTAATATTTTTGAGAATTTGTATGCATGTTTATAATGATAGATTGAAATTAAAGTCTAGGGGGAAAAAATTGAATCTTTATTTCATTACACTTGCAAATCTATTTGGAGATTTTATTTATAAGACCAATTATTACTACTATTGGTCTAAATAGCCAAAAATAATCAATAAGTACCTTCATTTTATCATTAACCACGATTATGGGATAAAATTCTGAATATATGTAATCAAAATAATCCATAAATATATATTAAAAGATACTTAAAGATCAACATCATTGGCAACAACAAATATAATATGATACTTGATAACATGCTAACCAAAATATAAAATTGAATAGAGTGATGGACGAATTACCGATAGCAAAAAATAATGAACAATCGAGAAACCAATTAGTAAATGAACAAATCAAGAAACCAATTATTTTTCGGTATACCGTTACCGTTACCATACCGTTATTACGGTATACCGTAATAACGGTATGGTAACGGTATCAAAAAGTATCATACCGAATTTACGGTATACCGGAATTTCGGTATACCGAAAATTCGGTACGGTATCGGTATTGAATTTTGTCATACCGTACTTTCCGGTACGGTATGCGGTATGGCACGGTCGGTACGGTATACCGTACCGACCCACCCCTAACTTATTTAACCACATAGCATCAGCATATAAAAGAATATCTTAATATTATATTTCACTGTGGCAGTGTCTTATGCTTTATGGGCTAAGACCATCCACTACGCGTCTCGCCGGCGTCTCGCGTCTCGTCCCAGCGAGATGGGACGCCGGCGCGACGCGTTGCAGCCTCCATCTCGTCCCGCGTCTCGTCCCGGCGAGCCACGAGACGGGCTGTCTCGCCACGCGCCGAGGCGACGTGGGCGTCGTGCGTGACGCCCACTCGCCGGCCCGCGAGTGGGCGTCGTCCCGTGCTGACGCAATAAATATTTTTTTTAAAAAAAATTCGAATTTAAATAAAAAAAAATTGTAACGGTAATAATAACGTTTTTTGTTTTTTTTTTATAATTTTTTTGATTTTTTATTAATTTTTTTACTCTATAAATAATCCTAAACTCATCCTCATTTCACACACAACTACAAATCTATTCTTCCTATCATCTAAATTTTCTCTCAAATTTTCTCTCAAATTTTCATAAACCAACTCAAGATGTCCGACGACGGCGACGGCAACTACGGATATGTATTTTAAATACAATAAAAGGAATGAAAGAGACCTCTCTTACACATGCAAACTAGATGTGCAGTATAGGGTGCAGGTTTGGTAGGTAAAGAGACTAAACTGCCCTTCAGCCCATTTGGGCATTTTCGTCCGGAAAATGGCAAAAAACACAAGGTTTGTGATTATATAATTTGTTAGATACTTGTGATGAAATTTTTAAATGTTAGGGGTCTCTGCTGTTACACGGTGAAAAGTTAGGGACTTTTTATGCAGTTCACTTTTTTTAAAAATATCCTCAACGTGTGGTGGGAACAGGGAAGGGTGTGTGCTTAGATGCTCGAAAGAGAGAGTTTTCTTGTTCGGGTGATGGGAAGGGGGGATGGCTATGAACAACATCATCTTTAATTTGTCAATAGGCTATGTTGTATAAAAACGAGGGATTGTATAAGACCATCCGCAACGCTGTCTGTTATCAGACTCTTAACCGTCTCATTTCTTAACTATTCATGAGCCTCATTGTACTTTTCACTCCATCTCTTAACTAAGAGACATCACATGCAACCCTCCATCTCTTATCCGTCTCTTAACTATATCATCCCTTAACTATTCATTCAATTTAATTTTTTATTTTTATTTTCAACAAATTCAATTAATAAAAACACACTTCATTAAATAAAATAAAATTACAACTTAAAATCCTAAAAAAAATACATAATTAAATTCGTAGCAAAATAAATAAGAAAAGACATAATTTAAAATACAAATTTATAGAAATTATAAAAACTACTCTACCGGAGAATCATCCCCCGAAGGCGGTGGCGGTGCACCGAATGGAGGCAGAATACCAAGTTGTCCCGCCAGATACACAATGCCGGCATGATGGGCTTGATATTGGGCGGGGGTCATCCGGGAAGTGTCCGCCATCGTGGCGGTGAAGTACATGGACATTAGGGAGGAGGGCGGCTCTTAGGAACCCGCCTGGCTTGATTCGTCTCGGCCCCTCCTCCCTCTAGCCGCCTTCGCCGCCTTGGTCCCTTGCGGCCGACGACGCCCACGGAAGGACCCCCTGCATCGTCTGCCGTGCCCTCAACCTCCTGCGAGGCAACCTCTTGTGCGACCCTGCCTGAACTGCCCCTACTAGATGAGTATTGGCCACCCGCCGTGTGCTTCGTGCGTTTCGAGGTCGAGCCCGTACTGGACTGGACACCGCCGACCCACCTTTCGACGTCTTTGACGGCCTCCCAAACATCGACATGTTTGAATTCTTTGCCGTTGTTGAAATAGACTCGCAAAGCCGATCTCAGGATGTCGGCTCCAGTGGCTCCGCTTTGGTAATGAGCCACTTCATTCTTGTAGATGCCGCAGAATTTTTTGACCTCTCTGTCGACTCGGTCAAAATGACTTCGAAGCATCTTTAATGTGCGGCGGCGGGACCCCTTTGGCTTAATCTCGTTGTAGGCCTCGGTGACCTTTTCCCAAAAGCACTTCCGGGATTGTTGATTCCCGACGATGGGATCGTACGAGACGCTGATCCAGGCGTTGTACAAAGCCATCGTGTCCTTGCGGCTGTACGGATGACGACCTACATCCTCCTCCTCCTCGGCCGCCTCCTCCTCTTCCTCCACAGCGTCGAATGCCCTGGAGCTTCCAACGCCTCGTCCTCCTTCCGGATTGGGTTCATCAAGATAATCCTCCCTAATTTGGGATAATCCCTGCGAATACCTCGGGGCGGAGGGACGAGCGTATGCATCCACATCAAAATGGGGTGGTTGGTACCCCGCCGGCGTCGACGAGCCTTGGATGCCCGACGTCGACGAACCGGAATCGGAACCACCCAAGACATTGTACATGCCCCCTAGTCGCCAAACGCTTTGATGTCAAATCCGCCGGAGCCGCCAGAGTTTCCGTCGCCGGATATTTTGTGATGAAAATTGGAGAGGAAATGGTGATGATTTTGGAAGAATCGATGTGTGTTGGTGTATATAATGAGGATGAAATAGGAGTATTTATAGAGTAAAAAAGAAAAAATAATAATAAAAAAATAAAAAAACGGTCAAAAACGATAACATTACCGTTTGAATTAAATTTTTTTATTAAATTCAATTATTTTTAAAAATGATTTATTGCGTCAGCGTGACGAAGCCACGTCCCGCGGGCGCGTGGCGAGCTGGCGCGCCAGCCGTCTCGGTGGGACGGGCGTCTCTGCGAGACCGGGACGAGACGGGACGCTGCAACCCGTCTCGCTCTCGTCTCGGAGGGACGAGATACGAGACACCCGCGCGACGCGTTGCGGGTGCTCTAAAGGGATTGATTATAGCTTTTTCTTTGTTTGATTTCCTAAATATCGTTGGTCATTTTCAAGTATATCACCTATTTCCAAAATAATCTAATACTACTACTATATGTTATCAAATGCAGCAGGGTCATAACTATTATCAATGGGGTTGCGACTTGCGAGAAATGAACATACTATTGTGATTTCAACTATATGCTTCATGATACGAATGAACATACTATTGTGATTTCAACTATATGCTTCATTATATGATTTTAACTGCTGTGTATTTGTGTTAGAGTTTAATTGTTGGTTTATAATTAGGAACTTCATTGATATCAAGTGTCATGAACAATATTACTCCTCTAAATTTAAATTTAGGAGAATGATGACGTGGAGGGGACTTGTGACTCGGGATGGGGCATGCATAATGATGATGTGTTGGAGATAATTTTCTATATAAAATACTTCCTTTATCCCGGACTAAATGAGACGTTTTCATTTTGGCATATAATTTCATACAGTGATGTTTAGTTTAATGCACCCCTACCTTATGATCCTTATTCATGTAAAATACTGTGCAATACTGAAACAATTTCCTCTTCTCCAGAGCCTTAATATTCATGCCACATCCAGAAAACTTGTTACAACACTGAAGTTAGACATAATAAAAACCTATATATAAGCTTAGCTTATGAGATTAGAACTAGAGTCCCACAACTATACAAATCAAATCGAGAATTTCAGCCAAAAATGAGTTCCCTCTCCTCAAGAAAAGCATCACAAGCTCTCCCTATCTGCTGCTTCAAAATCAGAGCACTTCTTCTCTCCCTTCAACAATGAAGCAAATCCAAGCATGGAGTTTCCCATGTTGAACTCAAGCAGATGATCCTCAATCTGATGCCCACCAACCACAATTGAATCCCTAGGATTCACACCACCATCCAAGAATCCCAAACACATCATTTCCTCACTCACCACCACCATCGAATTCTCACCATCAATCCTCCACTTCACCAACTCACTCTGCAGAACAAGATCAATACTTGGAACATTCCCCATATGTTTTGAACTAAAACACACTTCAAACGGAGCCACAGATTGCACTCGACTCAAATTCATGGAGACTGCAGCACTAACATAGGACTCAACAAATCCAGCATAAATCGTGCTCTCAAATGTAGTGTAAGGAACAGTAGTACTAATTTTGGCACCAAGACTCCCCTTTTGATCCAAAGCCAGCTTCTTGCCAGAAACCTTAATTGAACCAACATCAATGTAATAGCCTTCACTTTTCTTGGAGATTAGAGGAGTGAACATCATTGAGCTTGAGATTTGGGTTTCAAAAGGGTTCCCACCTAGGAAAACTGCACCCTTTTTGGGGGATAAACAAACCGAGAATTTCCTCTCAAAGAATCCAAATGTGGTGGAGAATTGTGATGGGAGTGAGATTCTTGAATCTCCTAACCCTAGCATGCCTCTAGCATCATGAGCTAAACCCTTAAGCAACAAATTTGGGGAAGATAAGAACAAGAATTTCTCACTCTTGGCGAAAGAAGAAGACCGAATCCCATCCCAGAACTCCATAGCCATCATGTCCTCACTCAGATTTCCAGATTTAGACATTCTTGAAATAGTATTCTCTGCCGGCAAGGTACAACTCATGGAGCTGGGGTTGTACTCTGCTCCGCCGCCCCTAATCGAGTTCGCCATGGAGCACTTGAGGGAGCAGCTTCTGATGGGCTGCTGAGACTGATGAGAAGCGGATTTCGCCATCCAAACAAGAGGGCCGTTGAGATCCACCACGAGATTGACTGAATCAAGACTTTCGCCAATGAAAACGCGAGCAACATACTGGAGAGTTGAGGAATCTTTGGAAACAGGAAAGATCGCAGCTTTTGGCAACATGGGAGTGTGGGAAACCGAGGCGGCTTCTGAAATTAGGAGAATGAGAGGTAGCAATAGCAGGGATTGAGCAGAGCAAGCCATGGGTGTGTGTTTGTGTGTGTGAGAGAGAGAGCTCTGAGATCTGTGATTGTGGCGAAGGGACGCAGTTTAGGTCGTGGGATTTAAGATGGAAGGAATATAATTATTAAAATTATATTTTCATTTTGGTGTGGATAAGAACTTGAGCGTTTTTGGTATTATCACTGAATTTGGTGACTAGACTCCTACGTTTTCCATTATCACGGATTTCAAGTAGCTGTTCAAAATGTGACCACATTTATGGATATGATGTCGCCATCTTGTTGGTGACACTAATTTCAATTCGGGCACCAATTCCTCGTGCCAATTCATTTAATTGTCTATTTTACCCTTCATAAATCTCATTCCCTTTCCTAATGTTCTTTTGTGAAAAAAAACCATTTTTCCATTCTCTTCTTTTATTTTATTATTTGTGGATTCCATAAGTAAACTAATTTAATTATATATTCTCTTTATTTTTTATTTTATTAATTATATAAATTGGATTCCATAAGTAAACAAATTTAATTATATATTCTCTTTATTTTTTATTTTACTAATTATATACTCCCTCCGTCCCGTGCTACTCGCACGTTTGCTTTTCGGCACGGAGATTAAGGAATGAGTGTATAGCAAAGTCAACAATTGAGGCTGTAGGTGATAATTTTTACTAAAAATGGAAAGAGTGCAAATAACTTGGGACGCTCAGAAAGGAAATAAGTGCAAGTAACACGGGACGGAGGGAGTATTAAAATTTATATTATTCTCAAATAATTTAATATTTTTATAAAACTGACTCATGCTATTTTTGCAGTCAAAATGTCACCCACAAGTGTATGGGGTATGTAGCACGTGGTAAGTTAAATTATTGATCTACGAAGACTAAAAGCCGGTTTGAGTACTATGATGCAACTTTGAACACTATCTAGGCTAATAAAAGTGGGTTTTGGTTTTCTTAAACTAAGAGCAAAGAGTAAACGATCAAGTAAAGACAATTAACTAAGAAAAACAAGTAAAATATGGTTTTCACACAAATTGGGAAAGGATAGGGAAATAGATCCGTTAGAATGGATAAAGGATGTCTAGAGTAGGGTCATGCTCATCTATTGGGCCTCAAGTGTGGTTAGGAAAGTCGGGAAGGTTGGATAGGCCCCCTCTCGGGTGCATCTAACACGTGGATCAATCTCTAGAGTAGGAGTCTCCTCCATACAATTCGAGATTGACTCCCTAAAACAACGGACCCAAGCCCTCTCTCTAGCTCATGCATCTCTCGATCACATGTAATGCACGGAGTTGTTGATTACACATCTATCCTAATCATGCATTTCTCAATGACAACAATTAGGAAAAAATGATGTATCTAATTGGTAGCTAAGCAATTAGATATTAAAAGCTCAAGAATCAACAAAACCAACAAAATGAGATAGATAAGCATTCAACCATAGATTCAATCCATACAATCCATTCAAACTTCACCAAACCCCTAATGGAAATCTATCTACTCATGGTCAAAGACAAAACAAAAGGAAATACAAAGGAAATGAAAAAAAAACATAATAGAAAGATAAACTAGAACTCCCTATAGGTGGGATTGATGGTGAGGAGTCTTCTCCTTCAGTCTCTTGAGAGGAGAAGCTCCTTGGAGTTCAAATCCTCTTCATTCTCTTGTTTCAGCTCTTGATTTGGTAGTGTGGGAGTTAGGGCTCAAATGTGTGTAGTCCCCTTTTATATCCGAAGTGAAAAGAAGGAGAAAATGGGCGTCAGTACAAATCGTCCGACCGGGCGATTTGCAAGTTGCAAAACGACCGGTCGGGCGAACTCTCTGGATCGGCCCTGAAAAGCCCGGGTCTAGCGTTTTGTCTGGTGAAACGCCCGACCGGGCGAACTGTATGGAATCACCCTCGTTTGCTCCGTTTTAACCTGTTTTTTACTTCACAACTCCAACAAACTCATTACTTCATCTAATTGATGACTATATGGGTGAAAACTTATAATAAATACCTTAATCCAACAAAAACATGGGTTAATCACCTCTAAAACCGTCTTAAACTATAAGTTTGTCAAAAACGAAGATAGTATATTTAAGCTAGCACATGAATTGTCAATTTCGATGAGAATGTATTTAACTATAGAATAGAAGTAAGAAAGATAAATATTCCCCATCCCTAAAAATTTATCAAGTACTTCTATTTTGGTTCGTTCTCAAAAATTTATTACCTTTCACTTTTCATTTACGGTAATAGACCTCATATTCCACTACTCATTCGCACACATATTTTATTTTATAAAATTATTAATACTATAAAAGTAGGTACCACATTATATAAACTTTTACAATCCATTTTTTACTATTCCTTTCATTTAACACGAGATATTTACTTTTCTTGAATGACACTTTTACGATCAATTTTAAAAGATTTTGTAGCAAAAGTTTCTTGGTATTGTAAGGGATCGAGGCGTGCGTATTTTTCAGAATAAGGGATTTTTAATTTTCTATCTTTTTTCTATTCTTTTTTCCTATTATTTATTTGCCATCAATGATCAATAGACTAAACTACCCCTCTCATACTTTTACCTAAACTCTAATAAATCCGCCGATCATTTATGAGATTTGTCAATCTCTTGAATATCTTCTCTTTTAATCTTTTCCATATACAATGATATAATAATATTAAAATATTGATAAATCAATTGTCTTTGTGCGTGAACTATTCTAGTGTCTATTAAATAACAATTTTGTTCATAAACAATTTATCATCAATAAATATTCATATACGTATATTGCATATGCGTCGAACACATAAAATATAAATACATGTATTTATAGGTTTCTTACAGAATCACAATTATTTTGGATTGAAGAGACGGCGGGAAGAGAAGGGTGGAGACGGAGGCGGCGAACAGCGGAGGCGCCCATCGAGGAGTGTGGAGATGGGTCCGGAGTAAGGAAAAGAGGCAGCAAAGGGTAAAGAGTGGAGGCACGGTAGAGGAGATAGGTGGAGGCGGGTCTGGTTGTCTGGAGTAAAGAGATGGGAGTTCGGCGTCTCTCAAAAGAAACGTGATTCTCTTTGATTTATTAGAGCATCCACAACGGTGGACGCCGGCCCCGTGTCCGTCCGTGCCAATGGCAAGGACGAGGCTCGCCGCTGGCACGGCGCTGCTCGACCAGCGAGCAGGCGACGTGGCGGCACGCGATTGGGCAACGGCATAGCCGTTGCCTTTGAATATATATATATTTATTTAAAATTCATTTTTTAATTTTAAATAATGATACAAAATAAAAAAAAATATTTTCCAAATCCCAAAAATATGGCCGTTTTTTGCCAGTTTTTCTGTTTTTTTTTATTTTACAAACTCCTCATGCCACATCATCAGCACTAAAAACTTCTCCTGCCACATCATCAGTACTAAAAACTCCTCTTGTCATATCATCAGGACAAGCAATAGGCTAGCAATATGCTAGCCACAATAAAAAAAATTATAAAAAATAAATAATTAACAATCACACAAAATACGGAATTAAATTTACAACAAAGATATGGGAAAATTCAATAATAATATTTAAATTAAAAAAATTACATTAATTAAAAAAATCTAACAACGTGCAGTCATCCGCGCCCACAACTCTTCAATTAAATCCTTTTGGAGTCAAATATGAGCATCCACTTGGCGCATGTCGGCATGTGCCTTGAGGCGGCAGACTTCATCGTGAGGTACCCCCTTCGTACGTTGGGGGCGGCTACGCTGTGGCTTGGGCCGGCTTCATTAGCATCGTCATTGGCCCAACTAGTCAGTTGTCACCTTCATCTTCGACAATCATGTTGTGCATGATAATAAAGGCGTACATTATATCAACAATGCAGTCGACATGCCACAAACGCGTTGGATGTGCAGCTACGTGATCCCAATCAATCACTGCTCGTCGGTGGACAACGGGTGGAGGTCGAGGTACCGCCGGCTGCAAGGCCCTTTGTATCAAGTATCAACCGACTTATCTCGCGTGACGTATAGGCATCCAACTCTTTGTTCATTTGCCGTTACTACTCCTCAGCATCACCACCACTACTACCACCCGCGTTTCACGTTGTTGCTCTTGTACATAAATTAAGATGGAGAGAAAACTCGTTAAAACAAGTGGTGCGAATGAAAATGACGTGCAAATTGCGTATATATAGTGTTTCGAAAAAAAATTTGAGCTAGCCGATCGCTCGCCGATCGGGAGCCTGCAATGACTGCCAGCCGACCGGCGAGCGGATCGGCCAGCTCCCGAAAATCGGCATCGGTTCGCCGATTTTTTCACCAAAATGGCGCTCGTCGGTTCCAATGATTCGGCTAGCGGACCGGCAAGCGTCGGGAATCGACTAGCCTGTCCGCTCGCCGCCATTGAAGATGCTCTTAATGAAAGCATATACGTGGAATAATTTTATTATGTGAAAAGAGATGTGCACAAGAATACGAGCATATCCAATTATCCACTTTCTTTATTTGCTCCATTGTTTTGACTTGCATATCAGCATACTGTATAAATCAAACAACTGCTTATACATTTTTCATTTGCATCAATTTAGTTTCATTTCCTTGAAATCATAAAAGAAAATTATAACAATCATGCCCATTGAAAATAAAATGTTTTACTTTATTTCATTAAAAATATAACGTTACTAACCAATACTCTTTTTACATTTTCCACTTTCTTATTTTACCCTCTCTTCATTAACTCATAAAACAATATTATGACTTTGTTTGGGAACATGGAATTGGAAATGAGGAATTGAAATTGGAGCCTTCAATTCCAAATCCAATGTTTGGTACCACAAAAATATTTAGATTTGAAATTGAATGGCAATTCCAAATCTTTCAATTCCACAATTTGAATTTCATATCAAAATAGAAAATTAGAATTCCAAATAGTTATAAAATTACATATTTCACTATACATCCACAACACATACTTCACACACTACACACACTACACAAATTTCACACACTACACGCATTTCACACACTACACACACTACACGCATTTCACACACTACACACACTACACGCATTTCACACACTACACAAATTTCACACACTACACACACTACACAAATTTCACACACTACACGCACTACACACATTTCACACACTACACATATTTCACACACTATACACATTTCACACAAACTTAGCACACACTACACACACTACACACTACACGTATTTCACATACTTCACACATTACCTACACTGCACAATTTTCACACACTACACATATTTCACACACTTAACACACTACACAAACTTCACACATTATACACACTGCACATATTTCACACACTACACACTATTCACACACTACACTGGTGTGTGTATTTTGTGTATAGTGTGTGTAGTGTGTGGATTGTGTGTATGGTATGTGCGGTGTGTGTATTGTGTGTATAGTGTGTTTGTAATGTGTGTAGCGTGTGTAGAGTATGCATTGTGTGAAGTGAGTATTTTATGTGTCTATGTGTATAGTATGTTTTTTGTGTAAAGTGTGTGTGATTGTATTTTGTGTATAGTGTATGTGCATAAATTCTTCAAATTTAATTCCATATCAATTAGAATTTGGAATTGAATTAGAATTCCTTCCAATTCCGTATACTAAACAGAGTCTATATAAAATTATGTGTCAAAAATCAAATATTGCATATTTAATGAGAGAGAATGAATATTATTCAAGAAGATAAATGCAATATTCTCTTTGACGGTAATCACAAATTTTGGTTGAGTTATGTTATCTCACCTTAACTTATAATATAGGTGAAAACTTATTTCTCATTTCTCAAAGTTTTAGAATTTCGGTCGAATTAAAACTTTCGTTGCCAAATTAAAATTGAAGTGGTAACTCAATTTAAAATAATACTATCTCCGTATTTAAAAATAGAAATATTAATTTGAAATAGCACGGATTTTAATGCATGATTATTAAATAAGAAAGAGAATGAAAAATGAATAAAGTAAGAAAGAGAAAGAAAAAAGTAGTGGAAATAATGTTAGTGGATTGTGAGGTACACGTCCTAAAATAGAAAGATTCTCTAATTTTTATTTTTAAAAAACGTCCCAAAATGAAAATAGTTTCTATTTTTAAAATAGAGAGCAGGTAGTAGTAGTATGATTTTGAATATTAAATTAGAAATAAGGAAAGGAATATCCAACTCGGCTCTTTCTCTCGCTGTAACTCAGCCCCCTCTCTCTTGTTGCTTCCTCTTTCTCCTCCGATTTTGACGAATCTGGCGAGTCACCACCATGGCTAGGACGGCGTTGACGTGTTTGCAGGATTTCATAGTAAAAAGAGTTATAAAGAGGTTTAAATTAGAAAATATATACCTAGGGGCGGATCTATTCATACCTTAGGAGGGGTATTTGCCCCACCTCATATTTTCTTCTCTATATAAATATTGCCTATCATATAATTTATTTCTTTTAATTTTCAGTAAATGCCCCTCCTCAAGTTTACAAATTTTCTTCATAGATAAATTTGCCCCCGTCCCTACAAATTCATAGCCCCTGTATATACCAAGAACGAAACCAAACCAATGGAAAAATGTTGGTGAGCGATCAACTAGTCACCACTCAGCGGTCCACCGAGTTGGCAGAAGTCGAAGTCAGCAGTCTACCAAGGTGGAAAGCAAGTCTTGATTCTGACTAGTACTCCATTTAAACTTATCAAACTTTGAAGTAGGGGTAGAGCCATAAATTTAATTAAAAAAGGTATATAAATAAATTTAATTTCTTCATGCTCGTTCCAAGTTCGAAGTACCATTTGTACAAATAAGAATCCCCTTCGTTACATGATTTATTCTTCATATAGATAGATATAGGATCTAATAAGGATTACCTCAATAAAAGAAATTAGGGCCGGCCTTGTCTTGACACAATTGAGGCACATATGATAAAATTGATTTTTTTAAAAAATTGAATAAAGAAAAGAGTATAATTAAAATATATTGAGGGTATTTGTCCCTTATTATTCTTAAATGGCTCTGCCCTTTCTTTAAAGTCCAAACTTATTTTAGTTCAAAGAGTGTATGATTTCAAGCCCTATATAAACCTTGTCTAAAACATGATTCAAACATCAAGAAATTCATAAGAGAATCAAATGGTGCAAGAAATTCATGCCGATGAGAAAAGACGAAAGAACACAAGATTCAAACAATGAGTTTTATCTACAGTAGCTGTTTATTTATGTATGTATAATGTTTTTGTTTGCCTATCTATGGGTAACTCTAAAGCCGTGTTATTAATTCTATTGTGGTGAGTAAGACCATCTCCAACGAAGACATAAAACCCATTTTACAGCAGAAAAATATCTGCAATCATCTTCAAAAGTCAAAACACATTCCAAATTCGTAATGATTTTAGATTTTCAACATGCGTTTGCAATTTTCATTTATACAAATTAAGTTTCAAGAAATTGAAATAGAGGATGTGTTGTATTTGTATTTGCTTGTAGATTTTTACTCTAACTAAAATGGAGACATCAATAGAGAAGATCTTCAGCCTAACGGAGAGGTATCTAGAATATGGATGCCCCAAAAGCACAACCCGTCCCTTGCTTCAAAGATGTATTTGTATTCAGCTTTAAATGTGGTGGTAAGGGCGGTCTCCGCCACCAAGATTGAGAGTCATCTTTTCTTGATTTCGCAGCAGCATCCAGCCTAACATCATCTATATTCCTAGCATGGTAATGATTTGAGCTATATGATTCCTTCTGTACTCATGCGTTCCCTTGCAAAACGAAACCACATTGTTGTTGGTTTCTGAATTACAAGAGATAAAAGCCGGACGTAATACAATCCAAAAGAAGGAATCCAGAATGGAAAACTGAAACTGAATTACAATGTAAAATTCGAAACAGATAAACCGTGAAACAGTAGTTAGCCGAGCCGAGGAGACCTCTTTCCGCAAGACGAGATACGCCCCGGTAGTGCTCTCGGTTTGGCGTGTCGTCCCCAACGATAAAACGACTACGTCTCTGGTGAAGCAGCACCGCTATCAGCAGAGCTCCGGCGAACTGGATGGAGGAGAGGGCAGAGCTTTCGACAGAAAAACAATGCAGGAGAGGGAGAGCTTATGATGCAGAATGCTTGTGTATTATATTCTAAAGATGCATGGAATGGCTAGCCTATTTATAGGCTCAGTCCACTGCTGGAGGGTCAACAGCCATGATGGCTATCATCATTGCGAGAGTGTAACTGCCGACCATTACAAACCGTTACGAGAGCTTGTGGCAGGAGTGTGCCTTTCGCGTGTGGAGCGTGTGGATTTCTCACGTGTCAGCCGTGTAGGCTTTGACTGTGCCACGCTTGACGATGTGTCAAGCCACTTGGATTGCTGACTCAACGGTGGTCTAAAAAGATTAAGTTTGGGCCAAGCACCAAGCCCAAAGACCACCCAAAGACCAAGATCCGAGATCCGAGATCGGGCCCGCGACCGCGACCACGAGCACGGGCTCGGGCTCGGGCGGGCGGGCGGCGGCGGCACGCGCGTGTGTGGGCTCTTTCACCCATCTTGGTCCACTATAATTATTAAGTAATATAAAGTCACTTAATTTAAGCACATTAAAATATGTGTTACTTCTCCTATGTGGGATAATTAACACTAGTTAATTATTCCCTAAGCTCAAACTCCAAGCTTTAATTAAAAGCTAATTATGCCCAACTTTAATCAACTATTTCTTACTCACCGGAAATCGGATTTGAGAAAGTGAATATACTACATTTATCTACGTAAAATGTAGGTCGACGCTATATCATTTAAATTCACAAAATTAAACGTCTCGTCACATTTATTATTTGGTCAAAGTCCATTGACCGGTCATATTTAATCCATGATTTTTTTACAATCCCCCACATGAGTGGAAATAGCCGAATGCATATGCATGCAGACACAAGCTCAACCCTCGAGAGGTATATACGCATAAGGATAGGTAGTTGTTGGCTTTGAACCCTCCATAGTCGACACCATCGGATACACAGGCGGCTTAGTAGCGCGATGCTTTGAACTAATCCCCCACGGCGTGCACCGAGACAATGGTGTTAACGCTTAAACACATCAACCTCATCCCTTCTCACGTTTTGTGTCCATTGCGGTCTTGGACACCACTTTGGATTCATAAGTGCGTTTTATGAAGCGACCACACTTCGCACTTACATAGGTGATTCTTAGTCAAGTACCTTGACATACTTGGTCTCTTTGAGAACTCCATCTCTTTGAGATCCTTAAGAACCATTAAAAGTCATAGACTTAGCCTTTACCACTAGGCAAGTTCTCAAACACTCTATTGCTCTCTAGGGAATATATATAGTTGAGTGTTTCTCATGAACTCTCATAGCTTAGTTGTCCCTTTGAACCAAGTTCTTGGGATCTCCAGTTATCATGGTTGGGTTACCACTATGATAATTCTTTAGTTTGTGTATTTCAAACCCATTCCCTCTAGCAACTTATTCATTTGATCACGGTTTAACCCTTTGGTTAGCGGATCCGCTAGATTATCTATTGACTTCACGTAGTCAATTGTAATCACTCCTGTTGTGATCAAATGTCTCACGGTGTTATGTCGTCGACGTATATGTCGAGACTTACCATTATAGAAACCATTGTTTGCCCTTCTAATAGCCGCTTGGCTATCGCAGTGGATCAGCACTGGTGGCACTTGTTTCGACCAACATGGAATGTCTTCAAGGAAGTTCTTAAGTCACTCGGCTTCCTCACCCGCCTTGTCTAAGGCGATGAACTCTGATTCCATGGTTGATCGGGCTATACATGTCTGTTTTGTAGATTTCCACGATACAGCACCACCCCCAATAGTAAAGACGTATCCACTTGTTGAAAGTGAGTCTCTATTGTCGGATATCCAATTTGCATCACAGTACCTTTCAAGTACCGGGGGTATCTCGAGAAGTGTAGCCCATGATTTTGAGTATGTTTTAAATATCTCAAAACCCTCACAAGAGCTCTCCAATGCTCTTTGCTTGGATTGCTCGTGTAATGACTCAACTTGTTCACGGCACAAGCAATGTCAGGTCGAGTGCAATTAGTTAAGTACATAATGCATCCGATGACCCGTGAATACTCTTCTTGTGCAACGGGCTCGCCATTGTTTTTGCTCAAGTGAACGTCGAGTTCAATTGGAGTCTTAACCGGAGCGTCATCATAGGCTTTGAATTTGTTTAAAATCTTCTCAACATAATGTGATTGTGTTAAGATGATTCCATCAGACGTTCTTAGAATCTTCATTCCAAGAATTACATCGGCTAGACCCATGTCTTTCATGTCAAAGTTTCTCTTTAACATGACCTTTGTATCGTTAATTACTTGAGTGTTGCTACCCAAGATTAACATATCATCAACGTATAAACACACTATAACATGACCGTTATTAGTGCTCTTGATGTAGACACATTTGTCGCACTCGTTGATCTTGAACCCATTTGATAATATCACATTATCAAACTTCAAGTGTCATTGCAATGGCGCTTGTTTCAATCTATATAGAGACTTTACGAACTTGCATACCTTTTTCTCTTGTCCAGGTACTACAAACCCTTCGGGTCGTTCCATATAGATTTCATCTTCTAGTTCACCATTTAGAAATGCGGTCTTTACATCCATTTGATGAATCTCAAGATTGTGCAATTGAAGTAATTGGAGTCTTGACTCAACTCTAATGCCGAATGACTGGACTCAGGAGTAAGCAAGTGTGCACATATGAGAATTAATGCAAAGCTTGGTCCAGACACAACGCTCCTTAAATCCACTGGATCACTGGGTCCAGGAACTCAAGAGAACTACAGTGTTTTTGTCGTTGGACTAGGGCTGGCAAATCGTGAGATTGGGTCGTTATCGGGTCAACCTGATAATGACCCAACCCAATAAGGCTTAACCTGAACCCGACCTGTTAAGGAAACTGTAAATCCGAACACGAA
The DNA here is from genome assembly GCF_004379255.2 of Salvia splendens. Classification (NCBI taxonomy): domain Eukaryota; kingdom Viridiplantae; phylum Streptophyta; class Magnoliopsida; order Lamiales; family Lamiaceae; genus Salvia; species Salvia splendens. The sequence goes on from NC_056035.1 coordinate 34,024,638, forward strand.
CCCGACCTGCTACCTTCAAATCCGAACACGACCTGCACCCGACACGAACCCGTTATCGACACGATATAATATGGGTTGACACGACACGATAACAACCCGAACCTGATATTACACGATTAAAACATAATATTACACGATTAAACCTTAATTTTTAACCTAATTTACACAATTAAAATTCTTTTTATACTATTTAAACCTAATTTATAAGAAATTAAAACATTAAAGTAATATATATATTTTTAAATAATAATAAAAATTATAATATTATTTCTTAATGGGTTACCCGTATCCGACCCGCATCCGACCCGAACCCAACCTGAAATTATCGGGTTCTTAATGGGTCAACCCAGTAAGGACACGGATCCATTAAGACTTGACCCCAACCCAATAATTTCGTGCGGATTCGTGTCGGATTACCGTGTCGTGTCGAAAATTGCCAGCCTTACGTTGGACACACTTGACTCCCTTTCAAAAATAAATCCCTCAACCCGAATACTATGAATTAGTATAGGGAAGTGGGGTCGATCCCACAGAGATGGATTCGCAAAGTAGTGCTAAGAGACTATGCAAACAAACGGCTGCTGCCACGCAAAAGGGTTGAGATTTTAACTATCACTAGATCTAGGCAAGAAATGTAAACTCTAGACCTAGGACACAGAAAACTTACTGGAATCGGACATCAAATCCGAAAGACACAATTACTCCCTAGACTAAGTAAACAATTACCTAATCTAGCTAAACAGAAAGCAACTAACAGTGGGGACCATGTTTCCAGAAATAGCAAGTACGGTAAAAGCTGCAGACAACCAACCCATACAATTTCCTAACCAACTCAGACGCGTAAATGCAGAAAACAGAGCATACTCCTGGATTCGAACAGAATATAGAAATTTGGAGCCGGAAACTTGCTACGAATCGGAAATACACCAGATCTACGTAAACTAGGCGAAATGAAATGAAAACACGTAAGCGCGGCATAAAATTAAACACTCCTGCTCAGAATCACGTCGGACGCTTAATCTACTCCGGATCCAAGCAATCCAAACTCAACAATCAACAAAATCAACTCCATAACTCCGATTCTAACAGATCTGCTCCGATCACTGCCAAATTCCAACAATCACGAACAACTCCACAACATTAACCAGACAAAACCCCGATTATTTCACAAACCAGCTCCATTCTCCCAGATTCAACCATTAACCTGCAATAATCCAGAAATCAACCAACTCCAACAATCCAACTCCAGAATTCAAGTAAACACAATCAAACAACAGTAACCATCACGATCGACGTAAACGAAAACGAAACTTGCATAAAAGTAAGAAATATCCAGAAACAAAAGAGGTTCGAGCTTCGAACAGCGAAGCTCGGCGAATTCAGCAGAAACGAAAGCGGAAAATAAATTTTCTTCGCCCTAAAGAAGGACGGTGTTACAACCAGATCGAAAATGTATGAAAGCAAGAGGTGAACCCCCTAGTGTGCCCTGAATTTCCCACCGAAAGAACCCAAGAGTGTGAAGAGAATGGACTAAGCTACAGGCTGTTAGCAAGGTCTCCACCGAGAAGATCCCTCCAGCTTGCATGCTTCTTCCTTTTATAGATGCGGACATAGCCTTCTAGAGTCTTCGTAGAAATCCCTATTCTACCCTTCAACTCCGAGGCTTCCTCCGTCAAGCAATTTCCTCAATAATGTCCACTTTTTCGTCAGTTTCCTAGGACCATGCAAGCGTCCTCTTCTTTTCCTGGATCTAGCGAAAATCTTCACACACCTGGCTTAAATCGTGCGTTAGACCCAGTAATTTCAGGAAATAAAACCCCTAGACCGATGCATGAAATTAGCCTTATCAAACTGCTCACACTTAAATCATGCTTGTCCTCAAGTATGAAAGACAAGAAAATAGGAATAAGGCGAATTTCAATGCATGGTTACCAAGTAAAATCCTAAAAAAATGAAAACAAACTCCTAGACCTAAGCAACTACGGAATTGGAAAAGAAAACAACACAAAGAACAGAAACACAACAAAACAAACAAGCATGAACTAGTTTCGAATTTTAAGCTACTATCCCCACAAGTTTAAGTTCAATCTGATCGATTACAGTCTTCAAATCTTCCCCCTTCCTTCGTCTGCCTAAACGGTCCGTCAGTTTGTCAAGATAGCCTATCAATTTCCCATCTGTTAGGTTCGCTCGATCACTCATTCCTCACCAGGGATGCTAGGATCAAAACGCTCCACAGTTAAGGTTATACCACTGATGCGTCGGGTTATGAGAGTTTTTCCCTTCTTACTTCTCCTTTCCTATGAATTTCCCTGGGTCAGGCTACGATTTTTCTGCCCTTAAGGATTATAATTTTTTTCCTCATTTTTCTGTATTATGACCCCTTTTCCCCTGGACTTCGTCCAGCTTATTCCTCCGATTTTTTTTTTTTTCAAACCTCCCCTGGACTTCGTCCAGCTTATACCTCCTTTTTCTGGACTTCGTCCAGCTTATACCTCCGGTTTTCTGGACTTTGTCCAGCTTATACCTTCTTAACCCATTTTTTTCTCCATCATACTCTACTCCCTAAGCATCGAGTGGCAGCCCAATTTACATGTTAGCACAAAAGGTGTTTAGGCTTATAACTCACTTTATAGTAGGGCTGCACAGCTAGGTTATCTAAGGCATTTTCCATCGTCCTAACTTCATTCAGATCGCATTCGGCTTATTAAGGAAGAAGGTGTCAAAGTTGATCTGCTTTCTTTCTTCAATCACTCTTACTAAGGGAAACCTACCTTATTATCTCACTAGCTCATGCGAAACACACATCCTAAAGACTCTAAAACAAAAAAAAACAGACACATACTTACTCCCCCCCTCCCACTTCACTCAAGCTTGTCCCCAAGCTATCCTAGTGAAGGGGGGAAAAGGAAGTAAGAACAGCAGACAACAAACAAAACATATGAACAAAACACTTCTCACACTTAGACCGAACATCGGGCTAAGTGGGAGAAGGCGCAACATACAAAACCAAGACATGCAAAACAAAGCCCCTTCTCACACTTAGACCAAAAAATGGGCTAAGTGTGGGAAGGTATAACACATATATACAAACGAAGCATGCTTGCACATAAAAACACAAACGAAAGAAAAACGAAAAGTAAAAGACAGAAAAAAAAATTTACTTGGTTTTGGGGGATTTTAATTCGGGGTCTGGCCCCCGTGAGGGCCAGACTTTGGTGGCACTGTCTGCTGGGTCACCTTAGCTTTCTTTCGTGCCGGTGACTCCGGCGTCTCCTACTGATCTTCTGTGGGTCGGGGTACGGTTTTCTTCAAAATCACGGGCCTGGAGGAAGACGAGGTGGTCTGAGGCCTTTGGGCTTGTGGCGGCTTCTGCACAGCTAGACTCCCTTGACCCGGCGTCTTGGAACCGCCGCTAGGTTCAGGAAGTCCCGTCGGTGTCTCGGGGAACTTCGCTTGAAGCCACTTCGTCATCTTCATCATCAGTGTGACGCCCTCCGTCATCCTCTCAGTACATCTAGACGATGATACCACTAGATCAGAAATGCGCCCCTTGAGGGCTACCATTTCCTCCCGAACCTTCCTAACTTCCGTCCTTATTTCTTCCAGTTCCGTTCGTACTCCAGCGACTTCTTTCCTGACACTCTCAGCCTCAACACTATTCTTCCCTTTTCCCCGCAGGGCCACAATACCCTCCAAAACCATTTTCATTTCTGACCTCATCCAACCAACCTCCTTTCGCACTTCCTCTACTTCTATCCTGGCTCCTGCTTCCATGTCAGGAGTATCCTTCACTTCCACCACATCGGTTTCCTGTTTCACCTGAGTCTCTGACTGCCCAACCTCGTAAAAGCATACTTCCCTTCCGCGTGCGATCAGCAACCCTTTATTGAAAAAATAATCCATGTTAAAAACCTCAGGGGGCGAGCATGTCTTTACCTCTCGGCATGCCTTATGGAACTTCATGATCACATTCCTCTGCAGATAAGCCCCGAGTAGGTGGCATGTGTATAGGTGCCGAGAAGGATTTGCAGTCACTTGATGGCAGGCTTGGGCTAACCAGTAGCCCAAGTGAACTCTTACCCCCGTAGCCATGCACCATGTGAAATACAGATCGGCGGTAGTCAGAGCGTTGTTGGCGGTGCCCATTAAATTGTAACTAATAAAAGTCTGGGCAAATCGCAGGACCCTGTCCTCAATATGGTGTGCCTTCGAATAGCTTGTTTTAAACTGACCCACCCTCGGGTGAGTCAAAAACTCCCATGCGCTTTGCGCTTTGAATCCCGACGTCATTTTCGGTGGACCCATCATTCTTGCATTCCACAGGCCCTCATCGTCCTCCGTTCGTGTCAGCAAACCCATCCGCAAGGTCCATTCCCGGATGCTCATCGTATGTTCCTCATTGAGAAGTCTGAAATTAATTGAGTCAGCATCCAAATCGGTAGTGGACTTAAATCGGAAGGTGGAAAAGAATTCTCGGGCCAGGTCAATTGGAACCTCGACAGTACTGTGCTTGAGCAACCAATCGAAGCCTATGGCGTCGATATAAGTCCTGAATTCACCGTTGCAAGCAATCTTCTTGAGCTCCGGTGAGCTATACATCTTTCCAGACTTAGCGACCTTCCCCTCAGTACTCTTCTCTTTATAAATGGCCTTGCGTTTTGGGTCGTCAAACTTCCTCATTTCATCTAGCAAGCTGTTTGTTATCCACACTTCGGCTGGCTCAAAGTTGAGTTCCTCTTCTTGTTCTTCTTCCGAGTCGCTGGACTCAGAGGGGCTCTCGGTTTCTGTGGCATATGGCACCTTAGCTGCCGGCGGAAGTGTGGATTCAGTAGACTTCCCTCTTGCCTTCTTGGTCGAGGAAGGAGCAATTTGTTTCCCCTTCCTTTTCTTCTCAGCCGCTTGGCGGCGTTTCTCCTCATCACTCTCCCCCCTGCCAGGTCTGGGAGAGTTCTCTTGTTCAGATGCTGCGGTCTCTAGACCTAGCAATTCTTGATTACTGGAGTCTTGATTGGAGTGATTGGAGTCTTGACTCGACTCTAATGCCGAATGACTGGACTCAGGAGTAAGCAAGTGTGCACATATGAGAATTAATGCAAAGCTTGGTCCAGACACAACGCTCCTTAAATCCACTGGATCACTGGGTCCAGGAACTCAAGAGAACTACAGTGTTTTTGTCGTTGGACACACTCGACTCCCCTTCAAAAATAAATCCCTCAACCCGAATACTATGAATTAGTATAGGGAAGTGGGGTCGATCCCACAGAGATGGATTCGCAAAGTAGTGCTAAGAGACTATGCAAACAAACGGCTGCTGCCACGCAAAAGGGTTGATATTTTAACTATCACTAGATCTAGGCAAGAAATGTAAACTCTAGACCTAGGACACAGAAAACTTACTGGAATCAGACATCAAATCCGAAAGACACAATTACTCCCTAGACTAAGTAAACAATTACCTAATCTAGCTAAACAGAAAGCAACTAATAGTGGGGACCATGTTTCCAGAAATAGCAAGTACGGTAAAAGCTGCAGACAACCAACCCATACAATTTCCTAACCAACTCAGACGCGTAAATGCAGAAAACAGAGCATACTCCTGGATTCGAACAGAATATAGAAATTTGGACGCCGGAAACTTGCTACGAATCGGAAATACACCAGATCTACGTAAACTAGGCGAAATGAAATGAAAACACGTAAGCGCGGCATAAAATTAAACACTCCTGCTCAGAATCACGTCGGACGCTTAATCCACTCCGGATCCAAGCAATCCAAACTCAACAATCAACAAAATCAACTCCATAACTCCGATTCTAACAGATCTGCTCCGATCACTGCCAAATTCCAACAATCACGAACAACTCCACAACATTAACCAGACAAAACCCCGATTCATTCACAAACCAGCTCCATTCTCCCAGATTCAACCATTAACCTGCAATAATCCAGAAATCAACCAACTCCAACAATCCAACTCCAGAATTCAAGTAAACACAATCAAACAACAGTAACCATCACGATCGACGTAAACGAAAATGAAACTTGCATAAAAGTAAGAAATATCCAGAAACAAAAGAGGTTCGAGCTTCGAACAGCGAAGCTCGGCGAATTCAGCAGAAACGAAAGCGGAAAATAAATTTTCTTCGCCCTAAAGAAGGACGGTGTTACAACCAGATCGAAAATGTATGAAAGCTAGAGGTGAACCCCCTAGTGTGCCCTGAATTTCCCACCGAAAGAACCCAAGAGTGTGAAGAGAATGGACTAAGCTACAGGCTGTTAGCAAGGTCTCCACCGAGAAGATCCCTCCAGCTTGCATGCTTCTTCCTTTTATAGATGCGGACATAGCCTTCTAGAGTCTTCGTAGAAATCCCTATTCTACCCTTCAACTCCGAGGCTTCCTCCGTCAAGCAATTTCCTCAATAATGTCCACTTTTTCGTCAGTTTCCTAGGACCATGCAAGCGTCCTCTTCTTTTCCTGGATCTAGCGAAAATCTTCACACACCTGGCTTAAATCGTGCGTTAGACCCAGTAATTTCAGGAAATAAAACCCCTAGACCGATGCATGAAATTAGCCTTATCAAACTGCTCACACTTAAATCATGCTTGTCCTCAAGTATGAAAGATAAGAAAATAGGAATAAGGCGAATTTCAATGCATGGTTACCAAGTAAAATCCTAAAAAAATGAAAACAAACTCCTAGACCTAAGCAACTACGGAATTGGAAAAGAAAACAACACAAAGAACAGAAACACAACAAAACAAACAAGCATGAACTAGTTTCGAATTTTAAGCTACTATCCCCACAAGTTTAAGTTCAATCTGATCGATTACAGTCTTCAAATCTTCCCCCTTCCTTCGTCTGCCTAAACGGTCCGTCAGTTTGTCAAGATAGCCTATCATTTTCCCATCTGTTAGGTTCGCTCGATCACTCATTCCTCACCAGGGATGCTAGGATCAAAACGCTCCACAGTTAAGGTTATACCACTGATGCGTCGGGTTATGAGAGTTTTTCCCTTCTTACTTCTCCTTTCCTATGAATTTCCCTGTGTCAGGCTACGATTTTTCTGCCCTTAAGGATTATAATTTTTTTCCTCATTTTTCTGTATTATGACCCCTTTTCCCCTGGACTTCGTCCAGCTTATTTCTCCGATTTTTATTTTCAAACCTCCCCTGGACTTCGTCCAGCTTATACCTCATTTTTCTGGACTGCGTCCAGCTTATACCTTCTTAACCCATTTTTTTCTCTTTCATACTCTACTCCCTAAGCATCGAGTGGCAGCCCAATTTACATGTTAGCACAAAAGGTGTTTAGGCTTATAACTCACTTTATAGTAGGGCTGCACAGCTAGGTTATCTAAGGCATTTTCCATCGTCCTAACTTCATTCAGATCGCATTCGGCTTATTAAGGAAGAAGATGTCAAAGTTGATCTGCTTTCTTTCTTCAATCACTCTCACTAAGGGAAACCTGCCTTATTATCTCACTAGCTCATGCGAAACACACATCCTAAAGACTCTAAAACAAAAAAAAAACAGACACATACTTACTCACCCCCTCCCACTTCACTCAAGCTTGTCCCCAAGCTATCCTAGTGAAGGGGGGAAAAGGAAGTAAGAACAGCAGACAACAAACAAAACATATGAACAAAACAAACTTCTCACACTTAGACCGAACATCGGGCTAAGTGGGAGAAGGCGCAACATACAAAACCAAGACATGCAAAACAAAGCCCCTTCTCACACTTAGACCAAAAAATGGGCTAAGTGTGGGAAGGTATAACACATATATACAAACGAAGTATGCTGGCACATAAAAACACAAACGAAAGAAAAACGAAAAGTAAAAGACCGAAAAAAAAATTACTTGGTTTTGGGGGATTTTAATTCGGGGTCTGGCCCCCGCGAGGGCCAGACTTTGGTGGCACTGTCTGCTGGGTCACCTTAGCTTTCTTTCGTGCCGGTGACTCCGGCGTCTCCTTCTGATCTTCTGTGGGTCGGGGTACGGTTTTCTTCAAAATCACGGGCCTAGAGGAAGACGAGGTGGTCTGAGGCCTTTGGGCTTGTGGCGGCTTCTGCACAGCTAGACTCCCTTGACCCGGCGTCTTGGAACCGCCGCTAGGTTCAGGAAGTCCCGTCGGTGTCTCGGGGAACTTCGCTTGAAGCCACTTCGTCATCTTCATCATCAGTGTGACGCCCTCCGTCATCCTCTCAGTACATCTGGACGATGATACCACTAGATCAGAAATGCGCCCCTTGAGGGCCACCATTTCCTCCCGAACCTTCCTAACTTCCGTCCTTATTTCTTCCAGTTCCGTTCGTACTCCAGCGACTTCTTTCCTGACACTCTCAGCCTCAGCACTATTCTTCCCTTTTCCCCGCAGGGCCACAATACCCTCCAAAACCATTTTCATTTCTGACCTCATCCAACCAACCTCCTTTCGCACTTCCTCTACTTCTATCCTGGCTCCTGCTTCCATGTCAGCAGTATCCTTCACTTCCACCACATCGGGTTCCTGTTTCACCTGAGTCTCTGACTGCCCAACCTCGTAAAAGCATACTTCCCTTCCGCGTGCGATCAGCAACCCTTTATTGAAAAAATAATCCATGTTAAAAACCTCAGGGGGCGAGCATGTCTTTACCTCTCGGCATGCCTTATGGAACTTCATGATCACATTCCTCTGCAGATAAGCCCCGAGTAGGTGGCATGTGTATAGGTGCCGAGAAGGATTTGCAGTCACTTGATGGCAGGCTTGGGCTAACTAGTAGCCCAAGTGAACTCTTACCCCCGTAGCCATGCACCATGTGAAATACAGATCGGCGGTAGTCAGAGCGTTGTTGGCGGTGCCCATTAAATTGTAACTAATAAAAGTCTGGGCAAATCGCAGGACCCTGTCCTCAATATGGTGTGCCTTCGAATAGCTTGTTTTAAACTGACCCACCCTCGGGTGAGTCAAAAACTCCCATGCGCTTTGCGCTTTGAATCCCGGCGTCATTTTCGGTGGACCCACCATTCTTGCATTCCACAGGCCCTCATCGTCCTCCGTTCGTGTCAGCAAACCCATCCGCAAGGTCCATTCTCGGATGCTCATCGTACGTTCCTCATTGAGAAGTCTGAAATTAATTGAGTCAGCATCCAAATCGGTAGTGGACTTAAATCGGAAGGTGGAAAAGAATTCTCGGGCCAGGTCAATCGGAACCTCGACAGTACTGTGCTTGAGCAACCAATCGAAGCCTATGGCGTCGATATAAGTCCTGAATTCACCGTTGCAAGCAATCTTCTTGAGCTCCGATGAGCTATACATCTTTCCAGACTTAGCGACCTTCCCCTCAGTACTCTTCTCTTTATAAATGGCCTTGCGTTTTGGGTCGTCAAACTTCCTCATTTCATCTAGCAAGTTGTTTGTTATCCACACTTCGGCTGGCTCAAAGTTGAGTTCTTCTTCTTGTTCTTCTTCCGAGTCGCTGGACTCAGAGGGGCTCTCGGTTTCTGCGGCATATGGCACCTTAGCTGCCGGCGGAAGTGTGGATTCAGTAGACTTCCCTCTTGCCTTTTTGGTCGAGGAAGGAGCAATTTGTTTCCCCTTCCTTTTCTTCTCAGCCGCTTGGCGGCGTTTCTCCTCATCACTCTCCCCCCTGCCAGGTCTGGGAGAGTTCTCTTGTTCAGATGCTGCGGTCTCTAGACCTAGCAATTCTTCCTCCGTCGGCTCCACTGTTTCATCAATCTCATCAAGGAGGCTCCGGCGAGCCCGCCTCCCAGCATCTCTGGGATTTACCGGTGAGTCGGTCTCCTCTGGGATCTCGGTCAGATCCACAATCAAATCCACCCCAGCGTCTGCGGGTTCCTGGCCAACTTCAGAATCGAGGGCTTCTCCCTCTGTGGACAACAATGGGGTTACCCCCGAAATATAAACAGGGGTCTCTACCCCCTCAAATCCTTCTCCGACGTGGGCCTCAGTACCCACCGGTTTCTCGGGGGTATCCCCCTCCACATTTTGTTCAGAATTTAGGGCCTCGTCGCCCTCATCTTTACCAACTATAGGGGCCTCCCCCCCACAGATTCTTTCAAAACAGAGGTTTCCCCCTCAGAAATACTAACATCAACAACAAAATCTTTGACTTCCCCAGACGGTTTCAGAACATCTCTCTCAACACATTCCTCACTGGCAAGTACGGGATTCACCCCCTCGGAAACACTAATCGAAATAAGGGTTCCCCCCTCAGTTGCAGAGTCTAACCTTGGTTCGTTCACAGCCAACAATTCCAACCCTGTGACCAGATCTGAGTCGTCTTCACGAACCTCTGTTGTGGGTGGTTCTGGACTGGTGGTCGTGGATTCTGGAACGTCTTCCGGTTGTGTGGTGGTCTCTGGAACAGCTGTCTCCTCTAGTACGGGAGTGGGTTTTGGAATGGCGATGACTTCTTGAACGATTTCAGGTTCGGCGACGGGTTCTGAAACGGCCTCCGGTTGTGGTACACTAGAAGTCGGAGCAGCCTGTACGGATTTACCCATTGCGGTTGCAAACATGGCGAATGCCTCCATCGCCTTCTCCGCACCCCCGAATTTCTGGAATAGCTCAGCCATAAACGTTGCCACACTTGAATCGGCGGATCCTGAGGTGTTCCCGACACTTTGCTTGTTATCCATGGAGAACTCTGCAAAATTTTTTACACAGACTTGGACGGAAATTACTTTGATTAGGGTTAGAAAAGAGAAAGCCTAGAGAGAATTTGGGGAATTTCGGATGTAGAGAGAGAGAGTGAATAAGTAAAATAAAAGGAGAACACGGTTATTATCCGATAGGTATGGGCGAGGACGGTTTTTTGTTGCAGGTGGTTTGCAGGCATGACGCTAGCGACCGTACGCCTCCCCATAAAGGTGTCTTTTGAAATCCGAGCCGGTGCCTACTCCCTCCAAAATTTTACTCCTCAATTCCCTGCCCAAGTAACTTCCTTCTGCAAAATCACACTTAGAGAAAACATTAAACTAAAAATTGAAACGCCAGACTCCCCGGGTCTAGGGTATGACAGTATAAAAAACATTCCTAAAGGAGCCTGGTATTTCAAAAATATTTTTGGAAGATTGTTTGTTTTCTGATTTGTTTGGGTTTTCTTGATTTACTAAAAGCGACTAAATATTTACAATTTATGTTCCAGTGTTCTCAAGATTCCCTAGACCAGGCCATGATAAAACTTCTTCGATACTGGACCGAGGAAATCTCCAAGAACACTCACTTCCCAGAATGATAAGGCGATATTAGGGAGTACGCGTAGTGGAACTTCGTCCACTACACACATCTCCGAGTTATCCCTAAATACCTTTACCCTATGGCCATTGACAAGAAATGGAGTAGAGTTTGAAAAACTTCCTTGGATTTCTACCGCTCCGTTCGCACGCAGACTCACAACAGTGTATGGTCCAGTCCATTTGGACTTCAGCTTACCGGGCATTAACTTGAGTCGGGACTGGAACAGGAGAACCTTCTGCCCCACTTGCAGTTCCTTGGTCCGGAGATTCTTATCATGCCACAACTTGGTCTTTTCCTTGTACCACATTGCTGACTCATAGGATTCAAGTTGCAATTCTTCCAACTCCTGGAGTTGCAGTTTTCTCTCTTCCTCACAAGCTTGAGGATTCATATTAATCTCCTTGACCGCCCAGTACGCCTTGTGCTCAATTCCCACCGGCAAGTGACACATCTTACCGAATACTAACCTGTAAGGAGACATTCCAATGGGCGTTTTATACGCTGTTCTGTATGCCCATAATGCATCATCAATTCTCTTGCTCCAGTCTTTCCTCGACGGATTCACCGTTTTTTCCAGGATCGCTTTGATTTCTCTGTTTGATATTTCTGCCTGGCCGTTAGATTGAGGATGATAAGGTGTAGACAATCTGTGGTGGACGCCATACTTTCTCATCAAAGCTTCAATAGTCCGGTTGCGGAAATGCGTCCCATTGTCAGATATTATAGCTCTGGGCACTCCGTACCGATTAAAGACATTAGCTCTAAGAAACTTCGATACCTCCTTAGCTTCGCAAGATGTGGTCGCCTTGGCTTCTATCCATTTCGAAACGTAATCCGCTGCCACTAGTATGTATGTATTCCCGTATGAAGATGGAAATGGACCCATGAAGTCCATTCCCCAAACATCGAAAATTTCACAAACGATCACCGGGACTTGCGGCATTTCATCTCTTCTGGAGATTCCCCCAGTCTGTTGACACCTCTCACAATTCTGACAAAACTCGAACGCATCCTTATGCAATGTAGGCCAGTAAAAACCACTATCTAACACCTTCCTTGCGGTCTTCCTAGGTCCAAAGTGACCTCCACATGCTAGAGCATGGCAATGATTCAGCACATCCCTCTGTTCCCACTCCAGAATACACCTCCGGATTACTTGGTCGGCTCCCATTTGCCACAAATACGGGTCATCCCAGAAATAGTACTTGGCCTCGCTCTTCAATTTCATCTTCTGGTCCCGGGAAATTACTTGCGAACTGGGCACCTCTCCAGTGACTAAGTAATTTTCCAGGTCAGCGAACCATGGCTCAGCGTTTTGATGACATTTCCCTTTTTCGGCATCCCCTGGACCTGTTAACATCATAATCTCTTCCCAGCTGATAGGTCGAGGAAATTTTTTCACGTAGTACAAATGTTCTTCTGGGAATGCATCCGGTATTGCTTCCTCGGTCTCCCCTTAAAATATCCTGCTCAGATGATCGGCTACTTTATTTTCTGTTCCCTTTTTGTCTCTGACTTCCCAATCGAATTCCTGCAAAAGCAACACCCATCGGATTAATCTCGGCTTGGATTCTTTCTTTGCCAACAGGTACTTTATAGCCGCGTGGTTGGTGAAGACTATCACCCTCGACCCAAGCAAGTACGGGCAAAATTTCTCAAATGAGTATACTACCGGCAGCATTTCTTTTTCAGTAGTGTCATAATTTCTCTGAGCTTGATTCAGCGTTTTTGAAGCATAAAAGATCACATAGCTTTTCCCATCAACTCTTTGACCTAGTACCGCTCCCACCGCATAATCGCTTGCGTCACACCTAATCTCAAAGGGTAGATTCCAGTCGGGCGCTCTAATAATAGGCGCAGATAATAGCCTGTCTTTTAACAACTGAAAAGCCTTTTTGCATTCCTCATAAAAGACAAAATCAACATCGTTATGCAACAAGTGGGTGAGTGGCTGAGCAATTTTTGCGAAATCTTTTATGAACCTCCTATAGAATCCTGCATGCCCTAGGAATCCTCTCACCTCCTTCTGATTTGTCGGGTAAGGCAGTTTTGAGATCACCTCAATCTTTGTCTGGTCTACCTGTATACCTCTTTCCGAGACTACGTGCCCTAGGACAATTCCCTCAGGGACCATAAAGTGGCATTTCTCGAAGTTTAAAACCAAATGTTTTTCCTGGCACCTTCTCAATACTATATCCAAACTAGCCAAACATGAGTAAAATGAATTCCCGTACACAGTGAAGTCGTCCATAAAAATCTCGATGCAGTCCTCCAAGAGATCCGAGAAGATACTCATCATACACCGCTGAAAAGTGCCTGGCGCATTGCACAGGCCAAACGGCATCCTCATGTAAGCATACGTGCCGAAAGGACACGTGAAAGTTGTCTTCTCCTGGTCCTCGGGATCCACATAGATTTGAAAATACCCACTATACCCGTCTAGGAAACAGAAGTATTGCTTGCCCGCTAGCCTCTCCAGCATCTGGTCAATGAAAGGTAGAGGGAAATGGTCTTTCTTGGTCGCTTCATTTAACTTCCTATAATCGATGCACATCCTCCACCCAGTGACTAGTCTGGTGGGCACCAATTCATTCTTGTCGTTCTTGACCACCTGTATTCCTGACTTCTTGGGTACCATATGTACTGGACTCACCCATTCACTGTCTGGTATGGAATAAATGATTCCTAGGGAGAGTAGTTTCAATACTTCCTTCAGCACTTCCTCCCTCATGTTAGGATTCAATTTGCGTTGAGGATCTCTGCAGGCTTTTGCTCCTTCCTCCAAGCGGATGTGATGCATGCACAAATCTGGACTAATTCCTACCAGGTCAGAGAGTGTCCACCCAATAGCCTTCTTGTTTCTTCGGATTACCTTCAGCAGTTCCTCTTTCTGTCCCTCGGTCAAGCTGCTGTTGATAATCACAGGGAAAGTTTCATTTTCCTCTAAATAAGCATACTTTAGGCCTGGTGGAAGTGTTTTCAACTCTTTCTTGGGAACGTCTTTTTCCTGGGGCAAGGGATTTTTCTCTGTTGTTTCGGTTGTCATTCCCTTCCTCGACCCAGCAGAACCTTCCACACTCGCCACATAAGGTGTATTCCTTGACCTAGCTAGCTCCGGATCTGCACAAAATTCCAGAATTGCTTCAGCTAACTCCTCATCAGATAACTCACTTGTGTTCATGGCTTGACACCAACTGGCCACTTCTCTATCAATGGCATGACTCATCTCGGAGTTCTCAATCTGTTCCTGCATTAATTCCGTCTCAAGGTATTCTTGGACCAAAGGGTTAATAACATCTATAGCATGCAAATTTTCAACGTCAAGAGGTTTCTTCATTGCCTCATCAATGCTGAATGTGTATTTCTCCCCATTATAATCAAGGCAAATTGTTCCATCAAAAACATCAATGATAGTCTTAGCGGTACGTAGGAAGGGTCTCCCTAAAAGTACTCCGCCCGACTCTGCAGACTCATTATCACTCATCTTAATCACATGGAAATCAGAAGGGTACAAGAAGTCATGTACCTTGACTATCACATTCTCAAGCACCCCTTCAGGACAGATGCATGACCTGTCCGCCAGTTGAATCACTACCTTCGTGTCTACCATGCCTACCCCCACTAATTTCTTGTATGTGGAAAGTGGTAACACATTTATCGACGCACCCAAATCACACATAGCATGCTCGATTTTCACGTCACCAATAGAGATGGGTAAGGTGAACATACCTGGGTCATTGCATTTTGAAGGCATCTTCCTCTTCTGAATCACTGCGGAGATGTTCTCGCCTATCAGAATTTTCCCACTGGGTCTAGCCTTCCCAGCTATAAATTCCTTGATGAACTTGCTAAAGACTGGCATCTTCAGGGCCTGTAAGAATGACAGATTGATCTCCAACTTCCCAAAAATGTCCATGAAGTCCACCGGCTCTTCCTTTTGCTTCTTGGCTTCCCCTCGGCTTGGAAAGGGTTTCGGTCGCTTTCCTGCTCCGGTAGAACTTTCAGCTGATAACTCTCCAGTTTCTTTTCCCACTGCCTCATCTTCCAACTCCGGCTCTGGATCGAGGAAGAATGATTCAGTTGATCTAGGCAAAGGTTTCTCTAAATCTCCTGTCTTAAGGTCATCCTTGACCAAGGGAATACTCCCCCCCAAGTGTCTTGGCCTAGGAATTGTATCCTCTTCTTCCCTGTCTTCTTTGGGATCTGTCACCTCCTTTGTTCTTACCACTGGCCCATCATACCCTTTCCCGGATCTCAAGGTAATCTGACTTATATTAGCTCTATCAGGTGGCCTTACTGAGGCAGGAATTTTGCCCTCGTTTCCCCGCATATCACTCAAGGAAGTAGCTATTTGTGACAGTTGCTTTGCCAGTATATCCATCGCTGCCTTCTGTTCCTGTTGAGCATCTTGAAGCTTGTGCACTACGTCATTGTTCAATTGCAGGTTGTTTTGCATATGTTGCTGAGAACTGACGAGGTCGTGCACCATATCATCGATACTCTTTGGTGGTTTCGGGGGTTGACTGGGCCCTGGCCCTATACTCAGAGTTGGTCCACTTGCTTGATTCTGACGAGCGTTTCCTTGACCGCCTGAAGAGTTATTGTATTGATTTCCTTGGCCCTGGTAATTGTTCTGAAAAATCCTTTGGTGTGGGGGTACATAAGAGTTCCCCTGATTGCTCTGATTCCTGTTTCCCCAGCTCGAGTGGTCTCCTTGGTTCCGATTAATCCAGTTGCCCTGCCCCTCTTGATTCCTTCCTGACCAGTTACCTTGTCTTTCGGGCTGAGGTGCAAACTGCTGACTTTGTTGTGGTGCCGACTGATTCTGTTCATTGTCAGTCCATCTGAAATTTGGATGGTTTCTCCAAGGCGCATCTCTCTGTTTCCCTGGATTCCAACTCCCATCGGGATTCCAACTTCCCATTGCATTGACCTAGGCCTGATAATCTCCTTCCTGGGTCCCGTAATATTGTTGCATTTGATTATCTCCTGGACCAGGAGATTTCTCCTTCCCTTGTGAAGCCAGTGGAATCGTCTTTTCAATCGCGTTCAAAAGAGCCTTCTCGAGCCTATCAATCCTTGCTTCGACTTTGTCATCTTCTTGTTCTCTCACAGCATGCACCGATCCTCTTTTCACTGCATTCCTAGGGTTATCGTACGCCTTCTTAGCGTCAATCAACTTCCCTAGGATCTCTCTTGCCTCACTTCCCCTTTTTCTTGTGAAATTTCCCCCACTCGAGGAGTTCATTAAGTCCTTTGACTCGGGAGTTGCTCCTTCGTAAAACAGAGAGTAGGTCTCTGCCTCTATCATTCGGTGATTCGGGCATGCATCCAACAACCCCTTAAATCTCGACCAATACTGACTCAACGATTCATCGTAATCTTGCTTACACTCTAGTATTTCTTTCTTAAGTGCATTCGTCTTGTTGGATGGGAAGAAATAATCTAAGAATTCTAACTTGAAGTCCCTCCACGTGCGGATAGAATCCGGAGGCAACCTCAATAGCCACGTATTAGCTTCCCCCTTCAAGGTAAACGGAATCGCTCGTAAGCGATAATCCTCCTCTGTTGCATCATTCGGCCTCTTCTGAATACCACATAACTTACTGAATTCATTTAAGAACTCATACGGACACTCATTTCTACGCCCAGAGAACGTCGGCAAGATGCCGAGTACGTTTGTCTTGATCTCGATAGTTCTCTGGCGTGGATTCATCACTATAGCTTGAGCTGGTTCTCCATCTAAATGGGCAGTGAGAGAGCCGATTTCTGGATCTGGGTCTACCACCTGCGCCATGACTACTTCCTCTGCTTCCCCTGTTTCTGATTCGGGTGGTGATTCTGGATCTTCGCGTCCTGATGACGTCCAAGATTCGTCGCTAGTAAATTCACTCGGAAACGGATCTCCCGTGGTGAACCCTGATCTGGTGGTCACAGTAGAGACTGTATCCTTAACCCGCCAATCAAACTGGCTGTGTTTCCACCCAGATGAGTTTCTCCAGTAGGTAGATCTTGAGCCTCTGCTCATAAACTGTAAAGAAAAGAGAAGGAAAACAAATCAAAACTATTTACACCACAGACTTTGAACACTAACACTAAGCACGCCATCCATCCCCGGCAACGGCGCCATTTGAAGTGATTGGAGTCTTGACTCGACTCTAATGCCGAATGACTGGACTCAGGAGTAAGCAAGTGTGCACATATGAGAATTAATGCAAAGCTTGGTCCAGACACAACGCTCCTTAAATCCACTGGATCACTGGGTCCAGGAACTCAAGAGAACTACAGTGTTTTTGTCGTTGGACACACTCGACTCCCCTTCAAAAATAAATCCCTCAACCCGAATACTATGAATTAGTATAGGGAAGTGGGGTCGATTCCACAGAGATGGATTCGCAAAGTAGTGCTAAGAGACTATGCAAACAAACGGCTGCTGCCACGCAAAAGGGTTGAGATTTTAACTATCACTAGATCTAGGCAAGAAATGTAAACTCTAGACCTAGGACACAGAAAACTTACTGGAATCAGACATCAAATCCGAAAGACACAATTACTCCCTAGACTAAGTAAACAATTACCTAATCTAGCTAAACAGAAAGCAACTAACAGTGGGGACCATGTTTCTAGAAATAGCAAGTACGGTAAAAGCTGCAGACAACCAACCCATACAATTTCCTAACCAACTCAGACGCATAAATGCAGAAAACAGAGCATACTCCTGGATTCGAACAGAATATAGAAATTTGGACGCCGGAAACTTGCTACGAATCGGAAATACACCAGATCTACGTAAACTAGGCGAAATGAAATGAAAACACGTAAACGCGGCATAAAATTAAACACTCCTGCTCAGAATCACGTCGGACGCTTAATCCACTCCGGATCCAAGCAATCCAAACTCAACAATCAACAAAATCAACTCCATAACTCCGATTCTAACAGATCTGCTCCGATCACTGCCAAATTCCAACAATCACGAACAACTCCACAACATTAACCAGACAAAACCCCGATTCATTCACAAACCAGCTCCATTCTCCCAGATTCAACCATTAACCTGCAATAATCCAGAAATCAGCCAACTCCAACAATCCAACTCCAGAATTCAAGTAAACACAATCAAACAACAGTAACCATCACGATCGACGTAAACGAAAACGAAACTTGCATAAAAGTAAGAAATATCCAGAAACAAAAGAGGTCCGAGCTTCGAACAGCGAAGCTCGGCGAATTCAGCAGAAACGAAAGTGGAAAATAAATCGTTTCTTCGCCCTAAAGAAGGACGGTGTTACAACCAGATCGAAAATGTATGAAAGCTAGAGGTGAACCCCCTAGTGTGCCCTGAATTTCCCACCGAAAGAACCCAAGAGTGTGAAGAGAATGGACTAAGCTACAGGCTGTTAGCAAGGTCTCCACCGAGAAGATCCCTCCAGCTTGCATGCTTCTTCCTTTTATAGATTCGGACATAGCCTTCTAGAGTCTTGGTAGAAATCCCTATTCTACCCTTCAACTCCGAGGCTTCCTCCGTCAAGCAATTTCCTAGGACCATGCAAGCGTCCTCTTCTTTTCCTGGATCTAGCGAAAATCTTCACACACCTGGCTTAAATCGTGCGTTAGACCCAGTAATTTCACGAAATAAAACCCCTAGACCGATGCATGAAATTAGCCTTATCAGCAATGCAGCAATAGCGAGAAACACTCGGATAGATATAATCCTTGTTACAGGTGAATAGGTATCGAAGAAGTCATGTCCTTCCTTTTGTTTAAAACCCTTTACTACTAGTCGGGCTTTATACTTATCCACTGTTCCATCGGCCTTAAATTTCCTTTTAAGTACTCATTTGCAACCTAGAGGTTTCGCACCTTCAGGTAGATCTACCAACACCCTTCGCACCTTCAGGTAGATCTACCAACACCCAAGTGTGGTTTAGCAAAATTGAATCAATTTCGCTTTGAACAGCTTCTCTCCAATGTAACCCGTCTGGGCCATCGAAGGCTACTTCTATAGATGTCGGTTCTTCATCTAACATAAAAGCAATGTAGTCAGGACCAAATATTTTTGGTGTTCTGACCCTACTACCACGTCTTAGTACTGTATCATTTGGATCGGGCCTTGCACGCTTGCGCGATTTAGGTTCCTCATCCACTGATTTAGAACTAGTGGCTTCAATCTCCACTGGTTTAGAACTAGTGGCTTCTTCTTCAATTCTTGTCTCAGAATTGGTTAAGACTTTTTCCTTGTCTTTGCAAGGAAATGTATTTTCGAGAAATACAGCATTCCTTGACTCAATTGTTGTTCCTACAGTAATAGTCGATATTTCAGACTTGTGAACAACAAATCGATATGCACTACTATTAAGTGCATATCCAATGAAGATGCAATCAACCGTTTTAGGTCTGATTGTAACTTCTTTGGGCGGAGGAACCATCACCTTAGCCAAACACCCCCACAGTTTGAGGTATTTGTAGGATGGCTTCATTCCCTTCCACAACTCATAAGGAGTAACATCTTTTCCTTTGAGAGGGATTTTATTCAAGATATAGTTGGCTGTCAATACAGCTTTCCCCACATGTTATGTGGTAATTCTGAAGTCAGAAGCAGTGCATTCATAATCTCTTTTAGAGTTCGATTTTTGCGTTCTGCAACACCATTAGATTGTGGTGAATATGGTGCAGTCGTTTGATGGATTATACCACTTGCGTTGCATAACTCCTCAAACGGGGCTACATATTCGCCTCCTCTATCGCTTCGAATCGTTTTGATTTTACAACCAAGTTGATTCTCAACTTCGTTCTTATAATTTTTGAACGCTTCTATTGCTTCATCTTTACTTCTTAAAAGATAAATGTAGCAATATCTTGTGCAATCATCTATGAAAGTGATAAAGTACTTTTTACCACCTCTAGTTTGCACCATCTTTAAATCACATACGTCGGTGTGAATTAATTCAAGGGGTTTTGTGCTACGTTCCACCGAGTGAAACGGAAACTTAGTCATTTTTGCTTCAAGACAAATTTCACATATATCTTGAGTATCTACTTCATTAGCCTTTAGTAAATCTAAATTTACTAATCTTTTGATGGCTTTTGAATTTACATGTCCCAATCTACAATGCCATAGATTTGAACACTCAGTCAAATAAGAGGAAGTAGATGCTTTATTATTATTAGCCAACGGCTTTGCAACACTACGAGTTGCTACACTAAGCTTGAAAAGTCCATCGGTTACATAGCCTTTTCCAAGTGACTTTCCAAACTTGTACAATGCAAACCTATCAGACTCAAATACAAGTTTAAACCCCTTATTAACTAGTATTGATCCTGACACTGGGTTATTGCGGATGTCCGGGACATGCAGCACATCCTTCAAAGTGATTGTGATGCCAGACGTCATCATGAGAATCACGTTGCCAACGCCGAGGATTTCGGAAGATGCTTTATTCCCCATGTTGATCTTTCTCCCTTCAACAGCAGTGTAGGAGGCAAACTTGCTCCTATCTGAGCAGACATGAGCAGTAGCGCCGGTGTCGATGTACCAGCCACCCTTGTTATCAACAAGGTTAACCTCTTCAGTGACCACAACAATGAGGTCATTTTCATCCCAGTCCTTGAACTCCTTCTCAACGATGTGGACAGCCAGCTTCTTCTTCTTGCTGCGACAGTCCTTTGCAAAGTGGCCCGGTTTGCCACATTTGTAGCAATCGCCTTCAAACTTCTTTGTAGGCTGCTTTCCCTTCCCTTTGTCGCTTGGACGATTTGGGCGAGGGCGTTTGTTGGAGGGACCGCCCCGCTCCAACAGATTAGCTTTGGCTTCAAGTGGGGTGAAGCCGTTAGCCTTTTGGTCGCTTTTGCGCACATCAGCCTCAATGCGCAATTTCACGATCAAGTCTTCAAGGGTCATCTGCTTTCGCTTGTGCTTGAGATAGCTCTTGAAGTCCTTCCAACTAGGAGGAAGCTTGTCAATGATCGTGCACCTTAGGAATTTGTCGGGCAAGGTCATCCCTTCAGCCACTAATGCGTGGATGATCATTTGGAGCTCTTGGACTTGCTCCATAATGGGTCGAGAGTCGACCATCTTGTAGTCCATAAACTTGGATGCTACAACTTGTTCAGTACTTGCAGCATTATCTATGCTATACTTCTTTTCTAGGCTTTCCCACATTTGTTTAGATGTGGTTACATTGGAGTATACATTGTACAAACTATCATCTAAAGCACTTATAATGAAATTTTTACAAAGATAATCTCCTTTCCTCCAAGCTTCATAGTCCGCCATGACTTCGAGCCTAGTCTCTTGACCACTTGGCGCAGGCGGCTCGTTTTCCGTGAGGAAGTTGGCGACGCCCAATGTTGTCAAGTAGAAAAACATCTTTTGGTACCACCTTTTGAAGTCAGATCCTCCAAACTTTGGTGGCTTCTCGGCAGGTGGCATCATTCTTGGTGCCAAAGGTGCCGAGCTTGGTCCATGGAAGGAACCAATTCCGTTGCCCCCGAAGGAGCCAACAACATGGTTGGGCATAGAGCCCCCACCATTCATGTTGGGCATTGAGCCCGCCATGATCGTACTATCCCCGAAGGGACTAGCACCCGCATGAGACCCGAAGGCCCCAGCATTCGTGTGAGACCCGAAGGCCCCAGCACTCGATCTATTAAAGGATCCGAATGAACCACTAAAAGTGGAACCAACCGATCCACTCGAGGTGGATCCACCAGTGTGCCCAAGGGGGTTAATAAACTCCCAAGGGGTTGTTGATAAAGATGGATAGCGCCCGAGAGTGGGCATCATCGTCGGAATCGACGAAGTGTTGACAGGTCCAGTGGTCGCCATGTTGGAGGAAATGGCGGCGGTGGAGGTGGCAGCAGCGATGTTGGATTCAGTCGACATCTCCAGCAAAAGGTGTTTTTAGTTTCGAAAGTTTTAGTTCAGTTTTATGGTCCAAATTCCTTCAAAGGCAAGTTATCTCGTCTTGTGATTGTTGGTTTCTGGATTACAAGAGATAAAAGCCGGGCGTAATACAACCCAAAAGAAGGAATACAGAATGGAAAACTGAAACTGAATTACAATGTAAAATTCGAAACAGATAAACCGTGAAACCGTAGTTAGCCGAGTCGAGGAGGCCTCTTTCCGCAAGACGAGATACGCCCCGGTAGTGCTCTCGGTTTGGTGTGTCGTCCCCAAAGATGAAACGGCTACGTCTCTGGTGAAGCAGCACCGCTATCAGCAGAGCTCCGGCGAACTGGATGGAGGAGAGGGCAGAGCTTTCGACAGAAAAACAATGCAGGAGAGGGAGAGCTTATGATGCAGAATGCTTGTGTATTATATTCTAAAGATGCATGGAATGGCTAGCCTATTTATAGGCTCAGTCCACTGCTGGAGGGTCAACAGCCATGATGGCTATCATCATTGCGAGAGTGTAACTGCCGACCGTTACAAACCGTTACGAGAGCTTGTGGTAGGAGTGTGCCTTTCGCGTGTGGAGCGTGTGGATTTCTCACGTGTCAGCCGTGTAGGCTTTGACTGTGCCACGCTTGATGATATGTCAAGCCACTTGGATTGCTGACTCAGCGGTGGTCTAAAAAGATTAAGTTTAGGCCAAGCACCAAGCCCAAAGACCAATTGCCAAGATCCAAGTCCAAGTCCAAGATCGAGATCGAGATCGAGATCGAGACCGAGCCCGCGACCACGATCGCGACCACGAGCACGAGCACGAGCACTGGCTCGGGCTCGGGCGGGCGGGCGGCGGCGGCGCTCGCGTGTGCGCTCGTGTGGGCCCTTTCACCCATCTTGGTCCACTATAAATATTAAGTAACATAAAGTCACTTAATTTAAGCACATTAAAATATGTGTTACTTCTCCTATGTGGGATAATTAACACTAGTTAATTATTCTCTAAGCTCAAACTCTAAGCTTTAATTAAAAGCTAATTATGCCCAACTTTAATCCACTATTTCTCACTCACCGGAAATCGGATTTGAGAAATTGAATATACTACATTTATCTACGTAAAATGTAGGTCGACGCTATATCATTTAATTTCACAAAAGTAAAGGTCTCGTCACATTTATTATTTGGTTAAAGTCCATTGATCAAGCATATTTAATCCATAATTTTTTTACAATTGTTTCTTCTATAAAAGCCAGCACCCAATACCAAAAATCGTGCACCTTCTAGTCCCACTGGGAAATGAATTTTAAAGTAGTTAAATTTGATATTTAGATTTATCTGATTACGTATAAGGCTTAAGAGCATCCACAATGGGATGGATGTTCCGGCAGACTTCCCAAAAACACCTTCTGCCACGTCATAAGGATATCCCATTGCACTCCCACGTCATAAGAACATCCCACTGCACAATGGCGGACATCCCGACGGACATCCACAATAAGAGCATCCACAGTGGTACGGATGTCCGGCGGACATCCCCGCGGACATCCCAAGCTCACCTTCTGCCACGTCATAAGGACTTCCCACTGCACTGCCACGTCATAAGGACATCCAACTGCACAGTGGCGGACATCCCCCAGGACATCCCGACAAACTTCCTACAATAATAAAAAAATAATAAAATAATTGGGACGTCCGCGCAGACGTACGTGGAGTCTACACAATGGCGGACGTCCCGGGAACGCCACGGAACTCCGGTGTCAGCAGCGGACGTCCGTATCCGCGTCACCACTGCACAATGGCGGACGTTCCGCCCGGAACTCCGGCACGCCGGACGTCCACCGGGACGGGCGCCATTGTGGATGCTCTAATAAAAATTCACAAATTCACCAAATGAAACAATTTACGAAATTAAACAATTTACGGAATTAAAAATTGGGACGTCCGTCGGGAACCCTCAATGGCAGACGTCACAACGGACGTCCCAACGGACGACGTCGGAAATCCGTGGAACTCCGGTGTCTGCAAGCAACGTTTGCGTCCGCCAGTCGCTCACCTAATGGCGGACGTCCCGCGCGGATGTCTGGTATGCCGGCCCGACGTCAGCCGAGACGCCCGCCGCGTTCTAAGCACGTGGATATACTTTGTGGAACATAAAATATAGCAGTATTAACTACACACGACGTTAACGTAAGAGGAATATATTATGGGTATGGGGTACTTTGACATTGACAAAGGCATCCAAGTAATAAACAATCAAGAAATACAATTCTAGAAATATCGGTCAAAGTCGATACATTGCCAGATGCCGCGTATGAATACCAAACACAGTCACGTCATTATCACACCTCCGTATGTTACTTTCCTATTTTTCATTTTAATTTTTTAACTACACGTACCTTACCGGCATGGACAGACACACATATGATTAGAGCATCCACAATGGTTTTCGCCCAACCATAGCCTAGCTACAAACTCCTCCTGCCACATCATCCGCACTAAAAATCCTCCGGCCACATCATCAAAACAAGCAAATAGCCCAGCCATAGCCCAGCCACATCACTCAAAATTATATAAAACAAATAATGAACAATCACACAAAATACGGAATTAAATTTACGCCACAAATACGGGAAAATGCAACAATTTTATTTAAATTTTAAATAAATTACATTTTAAAAAATTACATAAATAAAAAAAACTAACTCCGAGTAGTCCTCCGCGCCCATAACTCTTCAATTAAATCCTTTTGGAGTCGAATATGAGCTTCCGTTTGGCGCATGTCGGCATGTGCTTGGAGGAGGCCGGCTTCATCGTGAGGTACCCCACTCCGTGCGTTGGGGACGGCCACGCCGTGGCTTGGACCGGCTTCATTATCGTCTTTGGCCCAATCCGTCAGTTGTACACCTTCATCTTCGACAATCATGTTGTGCATGATAATACAAGCGTACATTATATCAGCAATGCAGTCGACATGCCACAAACGCGTTGGACCCCTAACCGCCGCCCATCGAGACTGGAGCACACAAAATGCGCGCTCCACGTCCTTGCGCGCCGACTCCTGCCGTGCCGCAAAGTAGGTCTTCCTCTCATCTGATGCGCATCGGATCGTCTTCACAAACACGGCCACCTAGGGTATATCCCATCGGCCAAGTAGTAGCCCATATCATGCCGGTTGCCGTTGGCGACAAAACTGATGGCCGGCCCGACGCCCTGGCACTGCTCGCTGAAAAGGGGCGACGAGTTGAGGACGTTGAGGTCGTTGTTCGACCCGGCTATCCCAAAATATGCATGCCAAATCCACAGCCGGTAATCAGCTACGGCCTCGAGGATCATCGTGGGATTCTTTCCCTTATAGCCGGTCGTGTAGAACCCCTTCCAGGAAGTGGGACAGTTCTTCCACTCTCAATGCATATAATCTATGCTGCCTAACATTCCCGGGAACCCATGCTTCTCCCCGTGCATCTGCATCAGATCCTGACAGTCTTGGGGGGTAGGGCTTCGAAGGTACTGATCACTAAATATTTCAATCACGCCCTCACAGAAATACTTCATACATTCCAGGGAAGTCGTCTCTCCGATGTGGAGGTACTCGTCCCACATGTCTGCCGCGCCTCCATAGGCCAACTGCCGGATTGCCGCAGTGCACTTTTGAATAGGTGTGTGGCCGGGTCTGCCAGCCGCATCGTGCCTGAAGCGGAAATACATATATTGCTGCTCCAAGGCGTTAACAATACGCATAAACAGGGCTCTTTGCATCCTAAAACGTCGCCTGAAAAGGTTGGCGTTGAACCGCGGCTCCTCTGCGAAGTAGTCTTCGTATAGGCGCTGATGTGCAGCTACGTGATCACGATCAATCGCTTGTCGGCGATGGACAACTGGCCGAGGTCGAGGTACCGCCGGCTGCAAGGCTCTTTGCATCCATTGGTCTATCCCGCGGTTGGTATATGCCTCAAACGCTTCGGTCATTCGACGTTCGTACTCCTCAGCGTCCCCCCACTACCTCCACTACTACCACCCGCGTTACTCATTTCTCGGTGTTGATCTTGTACAGAAATTAAGATAGAGAGAGTACTCGTTAATACAAGTGGTGCGAATGAAAATGAAGTGCAAATCGCGTATATATAGTGTTTCGAAAAAAATAAAAACCTTTGGGCGATCCGGGCGCTGCAATGGCGCTGAGCGGATCGCCCAGCGCATAGCCCAGCGGATTTTGACCGCCTAGCGCTAGGCGAAATTCATTTCTGAAAAACCGCTCGGCGGTTTTCGGCTCCTGCAATGGTTCGCCTAGCGACCGCCTAGCGCCGGCGCTCGGCTAGGCGGTGCGCTAGGCGTCATTATGGATGCTCTTAGGGAGAGGCTTAGACCCTTCCCCAATTAATTTTTTTATATAATTTTAGTTATATAATATTATTATTTTGTTGGTATTTTGTGTAAAATGAAGCGCAAAAGCCCCTTTCAAAATAACAAAATATAGGAAAATTATTATGTCATACAAAATTTAGAATATATAGTTCCCAACTATAATAATTTTCTGCCTCCGCCCCTGCTCCCCTACTTATTGAAAATGAATGTACTTGTCTGAACTAACTGCACTTATCTATAATAAAAACATTAATTAATATTTAGATACAAGCTAGGTTACGTATCTCACAAACTAATAAATCTCACAATTAAGAGCATGCGCAAGGCTCGTTACATTCCGGGTGACGAGATAGAAACAGGATGCACCCCGGTTGGTTACTCGGTCAAGTGATGGAGAGGAGATTGTCCCTCCACGCGCGAGCCTTTCCTCGGCCAATCAGCTTTTGCCGTGAGAAGCTCACTAGTTTGCATGCGAGTGAGTTTCATTTTCGACCATTTTATATCTGTATGTTTCTCTTAAAATATCATGAAATATATTATTTTGATTTTTCACTATTCAAAATATATCTATTATACAATGAATTTCCACCTTTTCTTATTATTTCATTTTTTCTACTTTAGTAGTACCATCTATACTTATTTTCCAACGCCTCATTCACAGTAAAAAAAAAATCTCTCATACCCTCAATTTTCTCCCCATTCGGCCAAGTAACTCAGAAAGTAGTAGATGAGTTTTATTTGGCTACTTACAGAAAACCCTAAATATAGAAGTGAATTTGGAAATTTGGAATCACACAGAAAAATGGAATCAAAGTGAATTTCCTCGCGATATGCGTTTACAAGAATCGCTTCCTCACTTTATTATCTTAATAAAATGTAATTTTATGATTTCAGTTATTTTTAATAAAATGTCATTTTGAGATTTTAATGAATTCCATATTTTAAATAGATTACAAATAAAAGAAATGAAAAAAGATAAGATAAGTGGGATCCATGATTGCGGAAAGAAAGAGTGGATTGTGAGTATTGTTTCTTAAAGAAGGAATCAAGTAAAATGTGATGTGGAGCTATAAAGAATACAGTGAAAGAATGAAGAATTAAAAAAATAATCTGTGAATGCTGTAAATAATCTAGACTTGTAGGAGAAATGCCATGATTTTTCTAAAATGAATAGAGTTAATATACATACGATAATGAGTTAAGTTTGTTTGAAAAAATTGAACTGCAATTAGGTGGTCAACTTAAAAAAAAATTCTTTACACAAATCGAACTGAGTTAGTTAAGCTTAAAACCACATAATCATTATTGACTTTATTCTAGAAACGTGTGAGTGGTTCATGTATATCTACAAAATAGGATATGACACCAAGTTTGACCATCCAAAATTACCATAATACCACTGTACGAATCTGCTTGGATCACACTAATCCAGCAAAGCAAAACCATATCCTAATTTTAATTAATGCAGCCATCAATCAAGACACCGACTTTGAACACAGAATATTGCTACATTGCCATTCTTAAATACCTATAAATACTCACCATACAATCCTATTTTACCATCACCACCACCACCACCAAAAAGAACTCTTATGGCTACTTCTGTCAGCTACTCCATTTTGTTCATCCTCGTTCTCATCAGAACTAGCCATGCCCAGACCGGCCTAGTCCTCCCCCTCCGGAGGGATGCCAAGACGTCCCAATTCTACGCAACGTTCCAAATGGGCAGCGAACGCGCCACCATCAACGCGGTCATCCACCTCAGCGGCCAACACCTCTGGATCGCCTGCGACAACTACACTTCCACCACGTACGCCCCCATCCCCTGCGACTCGGCCGAGTGCGAGGCCGCAAAGGGGTCCGGCTGCAGCGGGTGCAACGGCCCGGCCCGGCCCGGCTGCAGCAACAACACGTGCGGCACGGCCTCCTCCAACCCCTTCCTCCCCTACATCACCTCCTACGGCCTGTACGAGGACACCCTCTCCTCCAAGAGCCACGTCCAGCTCCCGGAATTTATCTTCTCCTGCGTCCCCAACGACTTCGTGGAAGGCCTCGCCGCCCCCGCCTCCGGCATGGTCGGCCTCAGCCGCTTCGACATCGCCTTCCATAAAGTGGTCGCCGAGAAGATGAAAGTCCCCGACCGCTTCTCGATCTGCCCGCCGTCGTCCGGGATCGGGAAACTGACCGTCGGAGGCGGAGCGCCGGCGAAATCCGACATCTCCGGTTTTGTCAAAACGACGCCGTTGATCGTGAACAAGCCGGTGAGCAATCAGCCGTTTTTCTCTGACAACGACCTCTCGCGGGAGTATTTCATCGACGTGAGGTCGATCAGGGTGGCCGGAGAGGCGGTGGAGGTGAAGGAGTCGTATTTCCACATCAACGGGGATCGCGTGGGCGGGACGAAGATCAGCAGCTTGCAGAACTACACGGCATTGCACACGTCGATCTACAAGCCGCTGGCCAGGGCGTTCGAGAAGGCGGCGTCGGATATGAGGATCAAGAGCGCGGCGGCGGTGGCGCCGTTCAGGGCGTGCTTCAGATCGGAGACGCTGAAGAGGACGGGTGCGGGGCCGGAGGTGCCGGCGATCGATCTGGTTCTGCCCGGGGAGGATGTGTACTGGAGGATTGCGGGGGCGAATGCGGTGGTGGAGGTTGATCGGAAGACGGTGTGCCTGGCGTTCGTGGATGCGGGGTCGAGGCCGACGACGTCGGTGGTGATCGGAGCGCATCAGTTGGAGGAGAATTACTTGGAATTTGATGTGGCGGCTTCGCAGCTTCGGTTTACTTCTTCGCTTTTGGTTCATAACAAGAGCTGCTCCCGCATTTAGATAACTGCTTCATTTTACTATGTTTTATTTATGTTTGTTTTATGTGTGTATTACACAGTGCCTATGGTGTCAAATTTAATATAAGTATTTCTACATATATAGATATGGGATATGGGAATAAAAGTTTATATAGCCGATGAGTTTGGTTTCATTTTATTTTCAGATTTAAGTAGAGTTTAATTTTACATAATTGTCATTAAAATTGAGCTCTGAATCTGATGCATGACCTCTTTAGCTGCTTTGAAGATGAATGAATGGACACCACGTGCATATTCGACAATTAACTTCATTTCCAAAATAAATAACTAAATGTTAGTTTCAGCCGCATGACTGAGGTGAGAAAATAGGGTGAAATATATTAATTAATTTATTTATTTTGGTAAGTAGTATTTGTTTTTATCTTTGTTTTTGTTCTCAGATTTTCGCCAATGAGATTCCAATTAAATTCAAATGGTAATAAATATTTTAATACAGTATAACATTTAAAAAGACAACAGAAAACAAATGAAAATGCACCAACAAGAAAAAGTAAAAGATAAAACACAAAGATAAATGAAAAAGCATACGCATTATTATAAAAATCATCAAATTTGTAAAAAAATTAAGTCTCGCTAGTTTAACAAATGACACTACTAGAAAATTGGTTTTTTATGGCACTTCAAAATGCCACCAGAATTATGTTAACATTACACTTTATCTATAGTGGCACTTGAAGTAAGTGTCAGCCCCAACACATGTAATAATAGTTCATGTGTAAGTAAAGATCAATCATTGCTACACTCAAAAAATGTAATGAAGAATCACATCTAATGACACTAGAAATTGCCACAACATGTTCTATTAGACTACACCAATATACTTGACGAATATTTAAGGAATACCCCCCATAAATAAATATTATTTCAATTTCATCCTGCATTTTAAATAATTTACAATCTAGTCTACAAATTTCTATAATTTATATTTACATCCTTCAAATACTTCAAATTATATTTGACGTGTATATATATATATATAGTGTATACATAATATTCTAGTTTCACTTCCAACATATATAAAATTCATATTAAACTATAATATCCAACAAAATTTCATAAACAACAAATTCCAATAAAACGCCATATTCAAATAACATAAGGTCAAAGTATGTAATGCCAAAATGTAATATATTTACATACTAAACAATATTAAAAGTGTTCATCATCTACGTAAAATACACAAAAGATACCAGAACTAGTAAAATCCTATCTATCCAGAAGTGTATTGCTTGTTTCTTGAGATATGTTTGCCTCTTAAATCTGTCGAAAGAGCAAACGTTCTCTGCGACACCACCTGAAACATTTGATTTTATAAATCTGGAGTTATACATAAACAACAATTATATATATGTAATATGTACCAGAAGAATTAAAAAGCTGTAAGGAACAAACTGTTAAAGAATGAAATATAACCAAATGGGAAGAAAAACTAGGGGTGTCGAAACGGATACCCGCGGGTACCCGCACCCGATTTCAGCCATATGTGTGGTCCCGATACCCGCCCTACACCTTATCGGGTATCCCGCACCCGACGCCGCGGGTACCCGACCCGCACCTGCAATCCCGATGCACACATATACATATACAAGTACTGCCAGTAGTCAATACATATATGTGTCTGATAATACACGCGTGACAATGTATGCCCTGACAATACATATATAACACTCCTATATTTCACACTCCTTCCCTGACTGTTTATAGATCAATATAAAAAAATTGAAGATACATGATATAATTAATATCTCCATGAAGATTGGTGATGGGGTGCGTACTAAACAAGCCCAACAGCAATGACGGCCCATCAGCCCAAAGCCCAAGGAAGAGTATGAGTTCGGCATTACCAAAGAGTTCGGCCTCAGCCTACAGCTCGGTAAAGCCAACCAATCAAGCTCTACTCTCAGATCGGCAACCAAAGCAGTTCGGTCTCAGTATTCGACCGAACAAAGAGTTCGGCCTCAGCCTACAGCTCGGTAAAAGCCAACCAATCAAGCTCTGCTCTCAGGTCGGCATCAAGCTCTGCTCTCAGATCGGCAACCAAAGCAGTTCGGTCTCAGTATTCGACCGAACAAGGAGTTAGTGGACCCATACAGGATTTCCACAACTTCCAACACACCCACTACCACTCGGTGTCAACTCAGGCCACGATCGTAGGCCATGACCTACGCTACATCCACGATCTTAGGCCATGACCTACACGACATCCACGACTTAGGGTGGTGATGCAAGCCACGATCTTAGTTCAAGATATAAATAGAACTTAGATCAGAGAGAAAAAGGTTAAGCTCTCTAGAGATACGATATCATATAGCAAGTCTGTGTTGTAAGCTGTAAATCCCAGATCAAGCAATACAATCTTGCCCTCCCTTCTTCCCGTGGACGTAGATTTACTTCAGTAAATCGAACCACGTAAATTCTGTGTGTCGTAGTCTTCTTTCTCTACCAGCATTTACTAACATCAGAAATTCGCGGATCCATCACTGGCGCCGTCTGTGGGAAACAGAGAACAAAATTTGTGATAAAGCGAATTTTTGATCCATTTTTTCCACCCAAAAAATGCATACCAGATCGCAGAGTACCCGTATTCCTGCCCGTGAGAACCAGGAGGAAGCCAATCCATCCCATAGGTCTGGAAAACAGCCTAGGGATAAATCCACCACCAGTTCTCATGGCGAAGGAACAGGCCGCTCCAAAAATCGTCCCACTGAGTCTTCCCAGCAGCCTGATTTGAATGAGGCTGTCAAGCTGTTCTTGGCTGAGAAGCAGGATGAGTTCTTAGCCTTCCTGCAAAAGAGCCAAGAGCCGAAGACGAAAACGGAGGATTCTCCTTCCTCATCCAGACATGAAAGTCACTACCGCAGTAGTGCCGTGTCTTCCAGGAAGAAGAATCCTCAACCCCGACATATTCCTGTTCCTCCTCGGTACCGGAATCACAGGAGAACTCAATCTCCTCCATACCGACGAGATATCGGATTCGCCGTGTACGGAGCACTGAAGACTCCGTTCTCGGACGACATCACCCGAACTCCCCTACCACAGAACTACCGAACTCCGTCGATGACTTACGACGGGCTCGTGGACCCTCACGATTTCTTGGGGCGCTATCAATATAACATGGCGAACCAGGGTCTCAACGAGGTCCACATGTGCAAGCTGTTTCCCGAGCTGCTCATCGGGAACGCGAGAAGGTGGTTCGATAGCCTCCCCCAGGGCAGCATCAGATCTTACCGAGATCTAATGGATGCCTTCCACAGGAGGTTCTTTCAGAAAGCGGAAGCCCGAATCACTTCGGCTCAGCTGCTTTCCATTCGTCAAGGTCGCGACGAAAAAATCAGCGACTTTATGACAAGATTCCACAAGGAATGCCTGCAAGTAGACGATCTCAACGATCTGCTTGTCATCTCGGCATTCCAAAATGGAATCCTGCCCGGAGCTCTCTACAGGAAGCTCGTTGAGTGCGGTCCGCAGACAGCTCAGGAAATGTGGGACATTGCGGACCAGTACTCCCGGGCCGATGAGGCAGACCGTCGCAAACGGTCGTTAGACAGCTCATCGTCCCGAGGAGACAGGAGGAAGCCCGATCATAACGATCAGGGACATCCTCGCCGAACTCCTTTTGGCGATCAGGGACATCCTCGCCGAACTCCTTTTGAAAGGATTCAAAGGACTCCGGTGCAAGACAGATTGGGACCCCGTCTCAATCCCGAGAAGCCGCCCGCTCAGTTCGTACCGCTGAACAAGCCGAGAGCGGAAATTTTCGAACTGCACTCTGACCTGTTCGAAAAGCCAAAGCGGATGACGAAATCAGCCGCGCGCCGACCCCAGGATAACTACTGCTCCTACCATCAAGACCACGGTCACGATACCGAGGAGTGCAGAAACTTGGCTGCAGGTATCGATGTTCTTGTGAGGGCAGGGACATTGAAAAAATACCAAAGCAAGCAGTCAAAGAAGAATAAGAAGCAGAGAGGTGCGAACTGCGCTCCTCAGGATCCGAAAAGGCAGCCGGATCCCGAAGACGATGGCGAGCCGCAATATGATGGAGTAATCCTGACTATTGACGCTCTCCCTGCCGGGAAGACCAAGTCGTCCCTGAAGTCAGAGCGCAGGGGCTCCAATCGAGAGGAGCCAACGCATAAAAGGCTGAAGCAGGACGAAGTGATTACGTTCTCGGATGCTGATCCCGTCCCGGCCATCTCTCCTCACCAAGACGCCATTGTCATCCAAGCCGGAGTGGCAAACAAACTGATCCACAGGGTGTTTGTGGATACAGGAGCGTCAGTCAGCATTCTTTTTAAAGAGTGCTTCGACAAACTAGAAGTGGACCCAGCTCGGCTCAGCCCGGCTCCGCTTCCCCTGAAGAGCTTCGCCCAGGAGGACACCCGCCCTGAAGGTATTATCAGCCTTCCGATCACGGTGGGGAAAGCGCCTACTAGCTCCAGTACGATGATTGAGTTTTTCGTGGTGAAAGCTCGGTCCCCGTACAACGTCATCCTGGGAAGAGACTGGCTCAACACAGTTCGGGCCATCTGCTCCACTTATCACCTCACCATCAAGATCCCTACTAAAGGAGGGATAGCGGTCATCCGAGGTGACCAAAAGAGAGCGAAGGAATGTCTGCAAATTGCGCTTAGAAGTGCCGAGCATTCAGATCGGCACCACCAAGCATAGCAATCACAGCAGCCGGAGTCAGAGGCAATGACCGAAGTCATACCGGAGCCGAATTCGATGACAGTTCAGCTGTACGAAGACGATCCATCCAGAACGGTTAAGATCGGCTTCGCGGGAACGCCTCTACTTCGGGAAAAAAACCATCCAGCTCCTCAAGGAGTACAAAGACGTCTTTGCATGGTCTCCGTTGGACATGACCGGAGTGCCCCCCGAGGTAATCACTCATCGTTTAAATATTGATCCTTCGGTCCGGCCGATAAAACAGAAGCAAAGACTCTTTGCGGCAGAACGAAGTCAAGTCATCCATGATGAAGTCCGTCAATTATTGAAGGCGGATGTGTTATTCGAAGTGAAGTATCCTTCGTGGGTGGCCAATCCTGTCATGATCAAGAAAAAGGAAGGAGGATGGCGGATGTGCATAGATTTCACCGATCTAAATAAGCACTGTCCCAAAGATTGCTATCCCCTTCCGAACATAGATAAAAAAGTAGAAGCTCTGATAGGCTTTGAAATTTTTTGTTTTCTTGATCTATACAAAGGATACCATCAGGTTTTAATGGATGAGATTGACGCTTCAAAAACGGCCTTCATTACTGATTTCGGCATTTTCGCTTATAAAAAGATGCCATTCGGTTTAAAGAATGCCGAAGCCACTTATCAAAGGATGGTAGACAAGCTTTTTCGGCACCTGATTGGAAAGGAGGTCGAAGTGTATGTTGACGATATAGTCGTCAAGAGCAAAAGCACCTCGGAGTACGAGCACAACCTCAAGTCCACTCTCAACGTGCTCAAGAAAGCCAACCTCAAACTTAATCCCCAAAAGTGTACCTTTTTGGTAGATTCGGGAAAGTTTCTGGGTTGTTGGGTTTCAAAGGACGGACTCAAGGCAAACCCCTCAAAAGTTCAAGTCGTTCAGAACATGGCAATGCCGAAGTCCATACATGACGTGCAAAGGCTAACCGGATGTCTAGCCGCACTGAATCGATTCCTTTCCCAAGCAGCCGAAAAGCAACTGCCGTTCTTCAAGGTGTTGAAAAAGGCACCAAAGTTCGAGTGGGGAGCCGAGCAGAAAAAGGCCTTTGACGAGCTCAAAAGTTATCTAGCCGAGCTTCCTATTCTCTCTGCTCCAACCGAAGCCGAAGAAATATTCTTATACTTAGCGGCATCGAATCAAACCATCAGCGCGGTGCTTATACGAGAAGAAGGCCTAAAGCAGCTTCCCATCTATTTTACAAGCCGAGCATTAAGAGGTCCAGAAACCAGGTATCAACCTCTGGAAAAGATTGCTCTGGCATTAGTAAATGCAGCAAGGAGACTGCGGCCATACTTCTATGCTCACAAGGTATGCGTCTTAACTGATCTGCCACTTCGGCAAGTGTTGACCAAACCAGAAGCATCAGGCAGAATCGCCAAGTGGGCTATAGAGTTGGGAGAGCACACAATTGAATATCTACCTCGGAAAGCCATCAAGGGACAAGCCTTGGCAGATTTTCTTGCAGAAGCAAAGTTCGATCATGCAATTCCTGTTATTGCCGAACAGAAGAATTCTGCCAATGCCGAACTAGCACAGCCCTTGGAATCCGAAGTAGAACCGCCGGACTGCTGGAGCGGATTCGTAGATGGAGCTTCAAACAAGATGGGAAGTGGAGCTGGTATTCTACTTGTCGCTCCCGACGGACACGAGGTAACCTACTCACTTCGGTTCCTATTCCCCACTACTAATAATGAAGCTGAGTACGAAGCCCTCCTGGCCGGACTCCAGTTAGCGCAAAGTCTGCTCGTCAAATCTCTCAAAGTCCATTGTGATTCACAAGTCATAGTAAATCACATGTTGGGTACAAGTGAAGCTCGTGACGAGAGAATGAAGAAGTATTTGGACAAAGCGCAAAGCATCAGCCGAAGTTTCTCCTATTTTCGGATAATCCGCATTCCCAGAGCGGAAAATAGCCGAGCAGATACCTTAAGTAAGTTGGCCTCAGATCCGAGCTCAAAGGCGGAAGAATTAATGCATCGAAGCATTGATGAAGCCGAGGTACATTCAGTATCCAGCTCGCCGAACTGGATGACGCCGATCTTGCAGTATCTGGATCAAGGACAATTGCCCGAGGATAAGAGAGAAGCTCGGAAGATAACGTGCCGAGCACTTCGGTACGAACTTCATGAAGGAGTCCTCTTTAGAAAGTCTTACCTCCAGCCGTTATTGCGGTGCGTAGGACCAGAAGAGACGGACTACATCCTCAGAGAAGTTCATGAAGGATCGTGCGGTAGCCACATCGGAGCCAGAGCTTTAGCTAAAAAAGTTCTGAGATGGGGATATTATTGGCCAACCATGGTACAAGAGGCAGTGCAGCTCGTCAAGAAGTGTACGAAGTGCCAAATTCATGCAAATGTCCCAAGGATGCCGCAGACCGATCTATACACTATGCAAAGCCCTTGGCCTTTCATGCAATGGGGCATAGACATAGTGGGACCACTTCCTCAAGCTCCTCGGCAAATGAAATTCCTTATCGTTGCCGTGGACTACTTCACGAAGTGGGTGGAGGCTGAACCATTAGCTACGATAACGAGCTCAAAGGCATTGGACTTCGTCTGGAAGAACATAGTGTGCCGATTTGGCATACCCCACATCCTCATCTCGGATAATGGGACTCAGTTCACCGACAAGACGTTCAAGAATTGGTGCCAAGAGCTGAACATTCAACAGCGGTTCACTTCGGTCTCCCATCCCCAAGCAAACGGACAAACGGAAGTAACGAACCGGATTCTGGTGAAAGGGTTAAAAGCTCGGTTAGAACAAGCCAAAGGACAATGGGTAGAAAATCTCCCTCAAGTCCTATGGTCCTACCGAACTACACCCAAAACCTCCAACGGTGAAACTCCGTATAGTCTGGTGTACGGCACTGAAGCCGTAATTCCGGTGGAGATCGGCGTACCCAGTCCCCGAACTCTAAATTTCTCTTCAGAAATGAATGACGACGGACTGAGAGCAGAACTAGATCTCGCCGAAGAAAGAAGAGAATTGGCGTGCATAAAAGCAGCCAAGTATAAGGAGCAAGTAGCCCGGTATTATAACCAAAGGGTGAAAAAGCTTCAATTTCAAGTGGGAGATCTCGTCTTGAGAAACAACGAAGTAAGCCGAGCAGAAAAGCTGGGCAAACTCGAACCCACATGGGAGGGTCCATATCGGGTGTCAGAAGTCCTCGGCAAAGGGTCTTATAAATTGACTCACATGTCAGGAGAACAAGTACCCCGAACATGGCACGTCTCCAACCTCAAGAAGTTCCACTTGTAAGAGACAAAAGTCCGGTCTGTCCGTCTCGTGTCTAGTTCGGTCATAGGGGTATATGTTTTTATTTGTTTGTTTCTTACTTGTACCTTTTACTTGTCGTTTTTTAAAAAAATGTTTAAAGTTTTTTTCTTTCATCTTTTTCATTTTTTCTCTATGTGTTTTGTCTCTATGTGCTTGTCGTCTCTTACAAATGGTACCAAGGTATATCGTTCTTTAAAGACTGATCCCCTTTTTTAGATCGATTATTAAAGACTATTGTGAGTCCAAGCTTCTAAGGAGGATATAAGACCACAATTCAGCTTAACAAGCAGTCCGTCTGAAACGAACTGCAATAAGCCAACGATTGTGAGTCCAAGCTTCCAAGGAGGATACAAGACCGCAATTCAGCTTAACAAGCACTTCGTCTGAAACGAACTGCAATAAGGGAAAGTCCGATCCACGCGATAAACCTCGCCGAATTAGGACGACCAAGTTCGGTCAAAGAAGTTTACCTCATAAGACCGGGGACGACCATGTCTAGTCAAAGAGGTTTACTGCATAAGACCACTTCGGTTAACTGGGAAAGTCCGATCCACGCGATAAAACTCGCCGAATTAGGACAAGGGAAAGTTCGATCCCGGCGACAAAAATCGCCAAATTAGAACACAAACCAAGTCCGGTCAAAGATGTTTATTTCATCAGACCAAAGACGAGTCCGGTCAAAGATGTTTATTTCATCAGACCAAAGACGAGTCCGGTCAAAGATGTTTATTTCATCAGACCAAAGACGAGTCCGGTCAAAGATGTTTATTTCATCAGACCAAAGACGAGTCCGGTCAAAGAAGTTTACTTCATAAGACCAAGGACCAAGTCCGGTCAAAGAAGTTTACTTCATAAGACCGAGGACGAGTACGATGAAATTTTTTCGCTAAGCTGTAAATACAGTGTTAGAAGCGAAAACAAAATTTCATTTTTCAAATCTTGTTCGGCATACAACTCAGCTACCCTACAAAATGGCGTTACGCTATTACAAAGGACTATTCTACTGTCCAGGGTTGCTGAAGTTAAGCCACCTATCTGCAAAATCCTCTGGAAGCCGAGTTCGGTTGTTCCGAGCAGATGAAGAATAAGCAGATCGACGAGATGCTATCCTCGACCCAACACCTCTTCCGCGAGCCCCAGAAGCTCTAACCCCTCGGCGATGAAGAGTCTCTGCAATAAGCATCTGCTGATCTTGCTCGCTCATAGTCACAACTCCTCGGCGAATTTCAGTCCGTCCCTGTCTTGACGATTCCGGTTGCTCCTGAGCCCGTTCTCGTCTTGACGTTTCCGGCTGTTCCGGAGTTCGTTGTTGACTTGGAGTAGGATTTTGAACAAGGGAACCAGAGGCTTGTTCTGGAGTGCGAGCATCTGTTGGCGGGAAATGCCTAAGGAATCTCTCGATTGCGGGACGCCGGGAAAGAATGATGTCGTACCGAGAAGCCCAGCGCCGTAAGGATTTCACAACTTGTTGGCAAGCCGAGCTCTCCAGCGCATTGTTCCTCCGGAGTACATGATACTCCTCCCACAGTTCGTCAACTCGACTCTGAACATCTGATATGGTCACTCCCCCGCGCACACGGATGTAATCCTCGTACGCAGTCCTCTCAGCAATAGTCGTATTCAGCTCGGCCTCCAGATCCTTCTTATCGGACTCTAAGTCCTTATTATCGGCCTCCAGCTTCACTAAACGAGCCAGAAGCTCGTCATTCTTCGTCTGATCGGCTATAGCTCTTTTCTCAGCTTCGTCTAAAGCCGAAGAGTACAGCCGTTTCCAGTGAAGTATCTCCATCTCCTTGAGTACAAAGCAGCTATATTAGTTCGGCAGCTGTACCGAGCAGATAGTAAAATACAACAAGAATAAAGGCGAGTACGAAAAGCTATACGAAGACAAGTGTAGAAAATTTTTCATTCACAAGGAAAATTTTTACACTAGGAGGGCTTCAAGGCCATTTTACAAGGAAGAAACTAGACTAAGAGAAGGGAGACGAAATCATACTCCGCCAGCTTCGTCTCCGGCTCCTTGGTCTGGTTCAGCTTCTTTCTCCTGAGCTACCTCAGCCTCGGCCTCGCATCCTGCCGGCCTCACCTCCGCCTCCTGATCGGCTTCCTTCTCCGGATGCCCGGCCCGCTCGACTTCGGCCTCCAGCTCCAGCGACTCGGCCTCACCCTCTCCGTTGTAAGTCGAAGCGGGTGAAACGGGTTCCACGGAGGCAAAGATAGCCTCCAGGTTCTCGTCCCGATCAGCTCGACAACTCCGGACTCGGTCTGCAGAAAGCAGGACCGAGGATGAAGCGAGCTCCTCAAGGAGCGGCAGATTCTGAAGCCGAGCTGCTATCTCTCGGCTGTACAGAGGCAGCACGACGTCGGCCCCCTGCTCGCCCTTATCGGTAATTAGCCTTACCAGACTACCGACAAAGGCCGAGAACTGGCTGCTCAAAAAGAGTTTCTCCGTGTAAACACGGAGAGCCTCCCCCTGGGCAGCCACGGCGGCAGCCTCCTTCTGAGCTTCCCGGTGCTTCGTCTGCTCTTGCAGGATGATGAGCTGGTTTTTGGCTGACCGGGCTTCATCCTGAGCCGAGATCCTAGCAGCTCGGGCCCTCTCAAATTTGGCCTCAGCCTGTTCGGCCACACTACGAGCAAGATGCAACTCCTTCTGCATCTCCTCGTAGTCGTGGGATGCTTTGGAGAGCTCCACGGAGACGAGCTTAGCTCTCTGAAGATGAACAAGGAAAAAACTCAACAGAATGGCCATCAAAAAATGTGGAAAAGAGGCCAAGTCAGAAAGCTTACCTCCACAAAATTCGTCGGCCATTGAAAGGGCCCAGGGACGTGTTCCGGGATGTCTGCAACCACCTCGGAGATGACCAGGTCTTCCCCCGGCACTCTTGGGGACTCATGAAATTTCCCCTTCCCTTTAGCCGAACACGACTCCGGCACTTTCGGATCCGAAGAAGAGGTTTTTTGCCTCTTCGGATTCTTCTCGGCTTCAGACGCCGAGCGAGGGGCTCTCTGCCTCTCCGGCTCCACAAGCTCGGAGGACTTTCGGATAGCCTTATTCAGCATGTACACTGCCAAAAAGCAAGAAAGCAAGGTTAGTTTTCTTCGTTAAAGCAGTAGAGCATAAAGATAAAGAGAAATCCTCACCCTCGGCCTCTTCGTCCGAAGACGAGATGTCGAACACGACGTCGCCCTTGACGAGCTCAGACTCCGTGTATTGTTTCCTAACTATGGGAATCTTGTTGAGCTCGCCATCGAGCTCGTCCAACGGTTCAGGCCGAGGATGACGGATAACGGACTTCGGCCCTCTCCAGGGAAAACTAGGAGCCGCGGTCCTATCATAGTAGAAGAAGCGGTTTTGCCACTTCGGCCACTTCGTTTTACAAAAGGCCCTAAAGGGCTGTACAGGGATCAAGTAAAACCAAGACCCCTTCCTCTTAAATTGAAAGAATTTAAGGATCGCCTTCAAAGACAAATCCCTTCCTAACCTACGGAGTTCGGCAGCGAAGGCCGACAAGTGCCTCCAAGAGTTCGGAGTCACCTGGCCTAAAGGAAGCTGAAAAAAATCTAGTAAATCTATAAAGGCAGAAGGGAGGGGGAAACGAAGCCCGCATTCTAAGCAGGCCTCGTACACGGTGGCGTAACCCTCCGGCGGGGAGTCAGCCCTATGATCACCGTCAGGTACCACCGCCTTCCCCCCAGGAAAAAAGTATTTTTCGGGTAGGGATATCACAGTATCCTTACTCAAAATACTATGGAAATACTCTACGGTCTTCTCCCCGGACTCTTTCCGGCCAGAAGACCCCTTACCGCCTCTCCTAACGCTACCCGACTCCGAAGAAGAAGAAGAAGACATTTTTCTTACTTTTTGAAGGTGAAGAAAGTCTGAAGAAATTCTTGAAAGCGGAGAGAGAATTTTCGCAAAAAAGAGAGAGTGCAGAAGAAGCAGTCGCAAAAGTGCTTCAATGATGAAGAAAGGAGGTATTTATCAGATTTGGCGAAGATTTCAAAATCGTCGCACCGTTTCGAATCCCACCTTTTCAGGATTCAACGGCCGGATTTTACTGTCGCATTTAATGCAAGGCACGTCCCCTGACATCAGCCTCCCCCTTGCCTTTATCCAGAATGCCGAAGTGACTCACTTCGCCGAAGTGATTCACTTCGCCCTTCGGGGGGGGTAGTGATGGGGTGCGTACTAAACAAGCCCAACAGCAATGACGGCCCATCAGCCCAAAGCCCAAGGAAGAGTATGAGTTCGGCATTACCAAAGAGTTCGGCCTCAGCCTACAGCTCGGTAAAGCCAACCAATCAAGCTCTACTCTCAGATCGGCAACCAAAGCAGTTCGGTCTCAGTATTCGACCGAACAAAGAGTTCGGCCTCAGCCTACAGCTCGGTAAAAGCCAACCAATCAAGCTCTGCTCTCAGGTCGGCATCAAGCTCTGCTCTCAGATCGGCAACCAAAGCAGTTCGGTCTCAGTATTCGACCGAACAAGGAGTTAGTGGACCCATACAGGATTTCCACAACTTCCAACACACCCACTACCACTCGGTGTCAACTCAGGCCACGATCGTAGGCCATGACCTACGCTACATCCACGATCTTAGGCCATGACCTACACGACATCCACGACTTAGGGTGGTGATGCAAGCCACGATCTTAGTTCAAGATATAAATAGAACTTAGATCAGAGAGAAAAAGGTTAAGCTCTCTAGAGATACGATATCATATAGCAAGTCTGTGTTGTAAGCTGTAAATCCCAGATCAAGCAATACAATCTTGCCCTCCCTTCTTCCCGTGGACGTAGATTTACTTCAGTAAATCGAACCACGTAAATTCTGTGTGTCGTAGTCTTCTTTCTCTACCAGCATTTACTAACATCAGAAATTCGCGGATCCATCAATTGGATAGCGGTAAAAAGATATAGTATATGTGTACTGTGCAAACGCCGGCGGGTAGAAGAAGAAATTGGAAAGGAAGAAAAGAGATTAGAGACCTACATTCCTAAAATGCTAAAATTAAAATTCGAAATCCCTAACTTTCAAAATATCGGCTATTGGCGGGTTTATCGGGTATACCCACAACACTATAATTATACTACCAAAACCCGCCCCGTTTCCCGCTTTTGTCGGGTAGCGGGTACCCGATACCCGGCTGGTATCAAGTCGGGACGGGAATCCGTTACCCGCTAGGCCGCTACCCGTTTCGACACCCCTAAGAAAAACACACATATTAGAAAATAGACGACCAAAACTTTGTAACTGGTAACTGTGGTGCCAATTCTAGAATATCCTGTATTTTAGATAATGTCAAAGTATATAAGGCTATGAGCAAGATGCAACAATGTTATAGGAAGATAAAACTTAGCACAATCAACATCCCTCTAAACTATATGATGTATAAAAATGCGTATTAGAGATATATGATAAGAAACTATATCTACTGGGGAATCTAAAATGATTTACAGCCACAAAGCCATACGTATAACATGAGAAGAAAAGCAAAGGTCAAAATAATCCCTAATACAAGTAGCATAATAAAATGCATATACCAAATTAATCATACAAATACTATAATTTATTTAAATTTTCCAAGTATCTGTAGTCCAAGAAGAGAATGTATCAATATTCAATGGTTGTCACTTAATGGGTCCACCTGCATACATAGAGGTGGATATGCACGATGGATCAAACTAAAGTGCATTTGTAATTATATGTAAGTAAATAATTTATAAAATATACCAAAAAACATGGCCAAGCAATCATATGACCAACGGTCTGGGAAAGCTCGTGCAAGTTGTCGTAGGGTCTGATCAATTCCTCCTTAGGTTCAACCACAACTTTAACATTTATTTCACACCAATTCAATCCTAACATTTGTCCGCCAACTTTTGTACTTGGATCTATGCTATGAATACATCCTTTGGCAACAATTTTTTTTGTGAAAATGCTTCTTAGAGACACGTATGTACCAACCTCCAAAACATAAAAATTGATTAATCACCATTTTGAATATGTAATATATTTTAAAATGGTATGAAAATAAAAGCAAAGCTACCTGATCAATATGAGTTGTTGTAGCATTTACTGAGGAAGGCTTAGAGACTATCACATTTGGCCTAGTGTCTGCTTGTGAACCACAAACTCTTTCTTGTGTTGCAAGCCTTGCCTCTAGCCGTTCAATCTTTTCTCGATACTCCACTAGCAAACGGTTCGATGTGCTTTTAGAAGTTTCGTTCCATAAATCTGAAGGACGCACTCCCCTACCCATCATCCTTACATGGCCGGGTCTATCCTTCCCCATAATTTGGGCAAAGATATCATCTGGAGCAATTGCATCGTCCGAACCTTCAAGAGATTGATCATTACAATCTTCCATTGCTGACTGTTTACACAATTTAAAAAATTTAATGCATAAATTTTTAAAAACTAATGCACGAATTAGATTGCATAATACATTGCATATAATGGACAAATATACCGTCACATACAATTTTGCTAGAGACAGCATCACTTGTGC
Source organism: Salvia splendens (assembly GCF_004379255.2). Taxonomy (NCBI): domain Eukaryota; kingdom Viridiplantae; phylum Streptophyta; class Magnoliopsida; order Lamiales; family Lamiaceae; genus Salvia; species Salvia splendens. The sequence continues at coordinate 34,068,497 of NC_056035.1, forward strand.
TTCCATTTGAAGAAACAAAACAAGTTTTGAAAAGTTGAACACGAGATGGGCATTGTCCAAGTTCTTTGGTCTAGGAATATGTACACTGTCAAATTACTACTCCCTCCGTTCCGCGGTAGTTGAGTCATTTCATTTTCTGCCCTCTTTTTAGAAAAATGATAATAAATAGTTGAAGTAGAAAAAAAGTAAAGTAAGAGAGAGAATAAGTTAGATATCTCTCTTGCTTTACTTTTCATCCACTTTAACTATTTATTATCATTTTTCTAAAACGATGGCAGAAAATGAAATGACTCAACTACCGCGGAACGGAGGGAGTAATATATTGTAAAAAGAATCAGTAAAACATAGGAAAAAGAAAAAAAGAAAACATTACCATTTTTGCTTTAACTTGGGCAAACGACTTCTTTCCTGTCCTTTGATTCATTAACTTTTTCTCTCGCGCTTTTTTGTTTCTTTTGCTTGCATTCTAATAGCAAGGGAAAAGGGGTAGTGAATGCATAGTTCAAATGAAATGAGCATTCAAATTGTAGATTAAACCTTTGCATGTTCTGTTCTCCAATAGGCAAGGAGATTGATCCATTGAACTTCCAAAACTCTTTCGTCCCTATCATCTATTAAATGCTCGATAGGTACGTCAGCCCAGTATCTCGTTTTCAAGTAATGCTTCCAGTTTCTCCATTTAAGCCCGATAGATTCCAGGATCCACTTCTCAGCAATGATAGGGACATGGAATCGTAACTACGTTAAACATAGTCAGATATTGTTATATATACGGTATATATATGTATATATAATCATCAATCATGTAGTAAATGAGAAAGTTAAAAGATAGTCAAAAAGCATAGAAGGGAACGAAAAGATCTGACAAAGTTAAATAACATTAACTACCTTTACAATGTCAAGCATCTCAGTTTTTCTCTCCTTTGGAATGGCATGCCAACTTTTAATATCTATAGGACAATAATTACCGCTTCTTGCTATCGAACCTAGGAAATGGCAGAGCGTGCTATCCTCACCACCTATAGCTTGACCGAACTCATTATATTCAACATGAATGGGGGGCAAGTTTAGAGGGCGACCCCAAATATTTTTCATATACGTAGGGCCTCTACTTTGCTTTTCAACAATTTCAGCACTAGATGCAATACCTTGAAGAACGACGAGTATAATATGATTAGTCTATTATTTAAAAGGTTACACAACTTGTCACAATGTTTGATTTCCCATTACCTTCATCTTCTTGTTGTTCGACGTCGACACTCAAGCGCTCATTCTCCAATGGTGGCACACTTTCATGGCTGTGGTGCGAAGGTGTGACCATGTCCAAAGTTTTTTGATGTAGATTTCTACTATAAACTCTTCTGCCTATTGCTGTCTTAGTAGTGAAACCTGTGTATCATTATAAAAGAATATATTGAAGTATAGTACACCATTTCGAACAACAAATCCGAGTCCAAGTTAGAATAATCAGTTCAATGTTTGTTACCTTCACTGGTTTTCAACCTTTGTTGTGAAACATTTGGTTCGTCTTGCAAACGAACACTTTTGCTACACTGCCCTCGACGTTTAGAAGTCATAACTGCTACATTAGAATAATAAAGTAAGCATAGACAACATTATTATTGATCATTATAAGAGGATAACATTCACCATTATTCATAACCGGAAAATGTTGTAGGACTTCAATATGCATTCTGTTATAAACCGGGACTCTTATTCACGGATGGATAAAAATGGAGAAACGAGACTTTTATTAGCGGACAGAGGGAGTACCATATTAGTTAATAAACTTGAAAAATTTATTTAGTTTTATGTTGGCAAAATGTTTTCACTCCATTACTACTTGGATGTCGAACCCACAAAAAAGGTAGTAGCTGTTAATTAAACAGAGTTGGCCATGCTGCCACACTTAAACTGGGTTTTGAGAAGAAAATACTTAAATTTCACTAATCAAAGATCAAATGGGAACATCACAAATGCAGAAAAGTTAACTCAACAATTTATCAAACTAGGTAGTCTTAAAACGAAAAAAGATGAAACACATGAGATGATCTTGTTGTAATTGAGGCACACATGACACATGTGAAACAGAATCACATAATATCTCCATATGTTGACACCAAAGATGATTGTAAATTGATGTGGTAGCACATAACTGAATTTAAGACAACATGCAGCAGTGACTGAATAATCTAAAATGAAGGTTCAAACTTAGTTAGGCATCAATATGCATTGTTATAAACTCTCAATATGCATTCTGTTATAAACTCTCAATTGTTAATAATCTGACAGCTTGGCTACTGACACTAGTTTTGCTCATAACGATTTCAATAACTTAATGATTTAGGACTATCCTCTAGAGAAAATAAACCTTAAGTTGTATGCTTTACTAAGGCAGTAGAAAGCTTTCGCATATCAGAGATTTTAACAATGTTGTTAGTAGATCCGATTGCAAAAAACCACTCATTAAATGGATTGAAGGCTAAACATTTAAAATTTTGGCCAATGAAGCTAAAAGAAATATCCATTCCTGTTGATCAAACTAAGTGCAAGTATAAGAGATAATACTATACTTATATTTCAAGGCCGCAGAGGACTGATTCAAGCATGAGAATTATTACAGTCTACAGCAAAGCCTCAAAATAGGAAGAAAAGATAAAAAAGAAAGACAAAAGATGATGTAAATAATAATGAAAGGGAATCCGATCAAGTCTACACACAAAAATAATTGAAGGAAGAAGAAGCAGAAAAATATAATTCAACAGGTAAGAAATAAATATTCTTCAAAAACGTTTTGCAGTGATTATTTTAATTTAATTAGTGATTAGAATCTAAACTATGAACAAAACTTTTAAAATTGTTTACTTTACTATATTATATTAAGTGGCGAATCTAGAATTGGTATACCGGGACGAAAAACAAGATTATCATTGTACGAAGTAATAGCTTACCCCATTTACTTTTTACTTTAAACAACTCCAGTAAAATTTACACGAGTATTGAAAGTTGACGATTAAATTCGACCACTAGAAATATAGAGATTGAAAATAGTTTAAGAACATTTATTAGAATCTACACTCTGAATAAAACTTTTAAAATTGTTTACTTTAATATGTATTATATTAAGTGGCGAATCTAGACCTGATATACATGGACGAAAAACAAGACTATCACAGTACGAACTAATAGTTGGCACCATTTACTTTATACTTTAAACAATTACAATGAAATTCAAGTCAATTTCAAACCCGCGTTTTGAAAGTTGATGATGAAATTCGATCACTAATAAAGATTTAGTAAAAGAGAAGATGGTGGGCTGAAAAGAATGTTTGCACTTGATTTAACCATGAGATATTAAATGGAAAACTTACACCATGACAATAAAAGGGAGAAGGCTCAAGTACTATGTAAGCACTTCTGAGAATGAATTTCAGCTGTGTCTCCACATTTAATAGCTTTCTTTTTCAGGACATCTATTAAATGAGCACGCTCTGATCTGCGCAAGTGCTTCTTTAAGAGCCTGATGGAGGAAAAAGATAACTAGACATGTAAGATTATGAATTTCAGGACATCAAAGTAGTGCACTTATAAGACATATTTATAAAAAATACATAAGCACACACACAAACCACACTAGTAGAAATTAAAAATAGTTTTAAGACATTTAGGAGAAACTACACTCCGAGTAAAACTTCGTAATACGTTAACTAGAGTATTATATTAAGTGGCAAATCTAGAATTGGTATACATAGATGAAAAACAAGATTATCACTGTGCGAGGAGGCAGCCTGACAGACTGGTCAAAGAGTTCGTTGGCGCACCGGGCAGCAGCGGCTGCGGAGACAACGAAGCAGCAGCTCTCGACAGTAGGCTGGAAGTTGGCAGCAGATGACAACCCATGCAGTTCGTGTGGCAACAAAGCTATATATCAGAATCTCATACAAATGCTAAGCTAAACACGTGCATTCCAGCTCCATTTCATGTACCATATCAGAAAATCAATCTTATGAATCATATTGTGATCAAACTAACTAGACAGTGTAGCTCAACAGAATCGTGTAAGACCTCAAGTTAACAATGAAACCCATTCATAGAAAATAGCTACAGACGGAGGGACCTGGACCAAAATCCTGATAGAAAAATTCTGAGTAATAGGATGCAATCTATTAGTCTATCTCTAATCAATAACCAACACTACACCTCTTCACTCTGATTTATAAGATGCCAAAATTTAGATGCTGCAAAACAGAATAAAAACTTGAAAATTAGTTCGATTTTAATAAATGTGCTTATGTGTATACACAATGTATAGACATTCAAGAATCACAAAATCAATGCATATCAATTAATCATGTATCTATTGTCAAAATAAGAAGATATTTCTTTACTCACCATCGTAGTTTCCATACTGAATGTTGTTCAATAACCACCATCTGATAACATATAAGTCATCAAAATCATTCATTTAAGTCAACCTCTATTCCATCGATGTCTTCACGAACCCAACCAAAGTCATCCAACTCTATACTATCAGCAGGAACACAAATATTACTTTGTAAGTAAGTCTCCACATCGATAATAGGTTCCATGCCATAATGAGCTCGTGCTGCAGCAGAGACAACTACGCTCCATTGTGATTCAGTTGGATCCTCTACATAGAAGACTTGCTCAGCTTGAGATGCAAGAATAAATGGTTCATAATGGCGTATCACATTTGAAAAATTAGCTAATGTAAATCCATCAGCATCTGTCTTCAATCGTTTTCCTTTTGACACCCATTCACAATCAAATAACACAACTCTATGTCCACAATTGTAATCCAGCTCAACGACATCGGTTAGAATTCCATAATAGTCCAACTCGCTTAAGATTGGATTTTGATCCCTAGTACTTGAAAAACTTGACGTTGTAGCTTTAACACGCACCCCACTATTTTGTGTTTTCTTTGTACACTCCAAATCTTTCGTGTGGAACCGAAAACCATTTACAATATACTTTTTATATTTCACTCCAATTATATTAGGCCCGCGAGCAAGTAACTTCAGAGCTCTTAATGTTGGATTTTCCTCATAGACAGTTAACCCTTCAACCTATTGAAAGAAATTAAATCACAATAATATATAGCAACAACACTGCATATTAACCATTACAATCATTGTGAAGCATATAACTTACATATTGAGCAAACCAACCAGCAAACCTTTCACTGTGGATACGTTCCAACTGATGACGTGCAACGTGAGGATGAGATTGTTCAACTACTTCCCAATATTGCCTGAAATAGAACAATTCTTAGTTTTAAAAAAAAGTTCAAAAGCTATAATAAATAGGAATTCACAAAATAACTTACTCGATGTATGGTCTGACAGCCTCACAGTTGAACAATACATATTGATGAGCTTTCTTCAATGTTACGTCATCTAATCTCATTGCAGTTCCTTTTCCAAGAGAACGACCGTTAATCGTAAATACATCTAATCCTATTTTTGTATTATCTGTAACAGTTTCATTCCTAGATGCTCGATTAAACTTTGACTCCACATAGTCAGCTAAATACAAAGAGCAAAATCTCAAACATTCTTCTACTAGATATCCTTCAGCAATCGAACCTTCAGGTTTACTTCGATTACGAACATATGATTTCAATGTGCCCAAATATCTTGTTGCAAAAAAATCAAGTATTAGATTTTCAAATATTTTAAATGGTTCATCATTGAAAAAACATCCTTCATTATATACACTATTAAATTTCATAAATATTACTTGCAAATATATATTACCTCTCTATTGGATACATCCAACGGTAGTGAACCGGCCCACATAGCTTCACTTCTGTAGCCAAATGTACACTCAAATGCACCATTACATCGAAGAATGATGGTGGAAATATCTTCTCCAATTGGCAAAGTACCACAACAATATCTTTCTCTAAACGAATGATATCAGCAGGACAAATTACTTTACAACATAGTTCTCGAAAGTACTTACTAAGCTGTATCAAAGGTGAACGTACTGTCCTAGAGAGTGTTTTTCGCAATGCTATAGGTAATAATTGTTGCATCATAATATGATAGTCATGACTTTTCAAGCCTAGCAATTTTGGTGGTTTTAACTGAACACACCTTGAGATGTTTGAGGCATAACCATCAGGAACTTTGAGATTTTTCAAGACCTGACAAAATATTGTTCTCTCCTTCTTGCTCATTGTATAAGCTGCTGCCGGTAAATAAACTTTTCCCCATTCATTAGTAATTGGATGAAGTTCAGGTCTTATTCCCATCTGTTCCAAGTCTTGGCGTGATTTATAATTATCTTTTGATTTACCATCCAAATCCAACAATGTGGCACAGATGCTCTCGCAGGCATTTTTTTCAGTATGCATGACATCGAGATTATGACGAACCATATTATCTTTCCAGTATGGCAACTCAAAAAATATACTCTTTTTTTTCCAACTAAAAAGCTTTGGATTATCTTTAACTAGCTTACCATATTTCATAGTAAAGTCTCTCAAGTCATCCATCACCATATCGCCAGATAGTTGTTGCGGTGCTTCTCCAAACTCAACTGTGCCATCGAAGAGTCGTCTATTCTTCCGAAACTCGTGTTCTTTATGTAGGAATCTTCGATGACCCATGTAACAATACTTTCCACCATGTTTCAGTCTACTAGAATGTGTTTCTTTGTTACATACCGGACATGCATATTCACCTTGGGTACTCCACCCGGATAAATAAGCATATCCAGGAAAATCACTAATTGTCCATAACAATGAAGCACGTAGCTGAAAATTTTGCATTTTAGATGTGTCATACGTTTCAACTCCTACTTCCCACAAATCCTTTAGATCAGCAATAAGTGGTTGCAAATAAATATCAATATTTTTTCCAGGAGCTGATGGACCGGGTATCAATAGAGATAACATAAAAGAAGACTCTTTCATGCACATCCATGGAGGAAGGTTATATGGAAATAATATGACAGGCCACGTGCTGTGTGATACACTCATATTTTTGAAGGGATTAATTCCATCTGACGCTAATCCCAATCGAACATTGCGAGATTCCTCAGCAAAATCAGGATGCAAACTATCAAATGTGCTCCATGCTGGGGAATCGGCGGGATGCCTCATATACCCATCCTTCGTACGACTTTCAGCATGTCATCTCATATGGGATGCCGTTTTTGAAGACATGAACAACCTTTGCAACCTTGGTTTGAGTGGAAAATACCACAACACCTTTTGGGCAACCTTTCTTTTCTCACCCGTGGGATCTTTATCAGTAGTACACCATCTAAGCTTATGGCATGTGTCACATGAAGTTTTGTTTTCATTCACCCCCCAGTACAGAGTGCAATCATTCGGACAAGCATCAATTTTCTCATAACCAAGTCCTAGCTTTTTCATTAATTTATCAGCTTCATAATAAGACTTTGGTAGACCAACCATGGCATAAGGAAAAACATCTCTTAGTAAGTCCAATAGCATATCAAATACCTTATTATTTAATCTCCCAAGACACTTTAAATGCAACAAACGGATTATGAATGATAGTTTTGAGAATTTAGCACATCCTTCATATAAAGGCTGGTTTGAATCATCAATCAATCTATAGAACTCTCTTGCTTGCCCATTAGCAATTTCCGAATCCATATGGGAATTAGTATCGTCCGTATATCCATCTTCATTTGGAACTCCAAAGACATCATGAACTAAACCCTGCATATCATCATCACCTAAAGCCTCTACATTATTATGTTGGTTTTCACGCCTAGAAGCAAGAATACTAGGAAGTTCTCCATGAGCTATCCAATCCGTGTATCCAGGAATAAATCCATCGACTGTCAAATGTTCATACGCTTCGTCTCTACTCGCAAATATTGTCATTTGGCAGCGTTTGCATGGACACAATATCTTATCATTTATGCTTACATTGCGAAAAGCATAATCTAAAAAGTACTGAAGTCCATTTTGGTACTAATCGGTTACTCTTGACTTTGTCATCCAACTCTTATCCATATTAATAAATACCTACCAAACCTATATATATCATAAATTAATGTAGACAACTTAGTCAATAAGAGAATAAATAGTCATATAAAATGTCAAACAACATGAGATAACATATTAACTTTGTAATATTAATTGTGCTAAACTTACTAACAATTCCCAGATTGTATGGCTTTAATTGATTTTAAATTATTGGGCTAAATCTTTATAAAATATTTATATTGGTTTTTAACGTTCAAGTCATCAAGTATTTGTTCAAGTCATATTCAATAGTAAAAAAAAAATGTTCAAATGTAGTTATCTGTATGAGAACAATAAGTGCTTAGCTTAATAATTATGAATTCCATATAAGCAATGTCCAAAAATAAAAATAGCGAGAAACAAGAATATCATAGGTTTAAACAATTTGAACCAACTACTCCTTGTGAAGGGAACTAACAAATGTAGGTACAAAGGCTCCTTCAAGCAAGGTAACTTAACTAGCTAACATTGAGAGTATGGAATATTTTGCATCTACACCCACCGAGTGACACAATATTATTGATCATTGAAGCTTATCTGATATTTTATATAAAAACTAAATCCTCATATCCTGAGTAACCCCACAAGTATAGAATAAAAGAGCATTTTTCACTTATTCAATAATGAAACTTAGATATTACAATCTGGAAAAACATGGTGAACATAAACATAGTAAGCACAAACTGGGACAACAGGGTGAGCAAGCAAAACCTTTAAGCTCAATCTTATTGTTCATATCATGAATTATTAAAACCTTCAAACTCTTTCAGCAGGACAATAGGCATTGACAATGCAAAATAGAAAATCATATAAGCAAAAGTAAGAGAGTCAATAATTACAAATCACTATGGAATTTGGGAGCCAAAAATCGAACTTGCTGTTAAAACAGTAATATGAATGCTCTTCAGTTCAATCCAAAATATCCAATGCAATCTTTAATTATTTCGGAAATTCTTTTAAAAAGGGCTATAAAACCAAAAATTAATTAAGAATGCGAGATGATGACGAGCTAACCTGAGAGAGAAGACAAAGCACGACAGTGGTGTGGTGGCACGACAACCCTTCGTCCGAGATAGAGCACACAAGAAGAGAGAGATTGAATTCTTTCGACTCAAATAGAATTGGCAGATGTGGAGAACGATAGAGCAGTAGGGGAGAGAAAGACAAGAACGGTGGGGTTGATGAAGAGAGCAGATTCTGTTAATTTAGAACGGTGGAGTTGAAGAGAAAGACAAGAACGGTGGAGTTGATTCTGTTAATTTAGCATAAATTTAGGATTCTTTTTTGGGCCTTTTGGCTTAATATAATTTTGCCAATTTGCTATGAAACCTAATATATAATTAAAATAACAAAAGCTGTAAATATTGACAATTTGATTTGCTAATGCGTGTACTTTGTCAATTTGTACTTTGTCAATTTGCTAAAGCGGTACTTTATTTTACTTACATAATTTTTTAATAAGACTAGTTTTTAATAATTACGCATGAAAACTTTTATAATAATAGAATTGAAAGAAACTTGATAGTGTAAATACAGAAGTCTTATTTTGGCATTTATTTAATTATGTAGTATTAGTATTGAATATAAATGCAGCAAAAGTATGGTGTGGTGATAAAATATCTTGGTTGACATCTTTTACAAAGTGCCATAAGATGAATGTAAGGATAGTCCAATTTTCTAGTAGTGTGACTTGTTATATCAATGACATTTTTCTTGAATGTCCCATGCATGATAGAAATTTTTGGGATGCTATATGTGAAAATTAAAGAAACGGGTCATGCATGTGTTGAACAAAATCCACACGTCTGGCAGGCTAGATGTCATAGTTATAAGTGAACATTTTGTCCACATTTTCCGTTGCCACGTCATATACTCTCCCGGTTTCATTAAATGTCTCGTATTTGATCGTTGCTGGTTTTAAGAAATTGTTTTATTTTGTAAGTAAATGTGGGTAAAAAAAGTTAGTGAAATGTGTATCATTTATTTTATATTATTAGTTTTATAATAATTGTGAATAGAATGAGTTAGTGGGATGTATCATTTACCAATAATAGTAAACGTGAAATGAATCATTTATGGAAAATTGTCCAAATAAGGAAATATAGAATATTTAATGGGGATTGAAGGGAGTATAATTTTCCAAATAAAAATCCACTAAAAAAAAGGCATAAAACCAAAAAAATAAAAAGAAAACGCACTAATAAGAATCAAACATTGATATATTATTCACCAAAAAGACCATCATTTTACAACTACACCATCAAGCATTCTAACATTTTAAAAAATTTCAATTGCATTCGCGCTCCCCCTTTCAGTAAGAGATCTCGCATTTATTGAATAGTGGGGAAGGCGCTTCGGCTACCGAACCCGCGGAGTCCAAGGTACTGCCATGTAAGTGTGATAATATAAATCATTCTTTAGATATATTACTGTTTTTTGAAGAAATCAGTTATATATCTAAAGAATGATTTAGATATATAATTGTTAAAGATAAGAGTTTCAATATTATATCTAAAGAATGATTTAGATATATAATTGTTAGAAATAATAGTTTCAATATGATAAAATAATTATGCAAGTTGTTTGTAAGTATTCCTTATTTACGAGTTTACGACCAAGTGATCGAACTTCTTTTCAAAGAGTGAATAGTTTTTTCGTACTCAACACAACACATTCGCTTAATTTCTTTCCCCAAAATGATATGGAGTTGAATAACACTTATACTCCCTCCGTCCCACAACACGAAAGTCCTATTTGATTATAACATGAGTTTTAAGAAATATAAATAAAAGTGAATTGAATTAGTTAGTAGAATATGAGTCTCATTATATATATATTATTCCCTTCGTTTTTGAAATTTTGTCACATTTTTCCATTTTCGTCCGTCCCATAAAATTTGTCACATTTTATTTTTACCATTTTTGTGGTGGGCTCCATATTCCACTAATTCATTCTCACTCACATTTTATTATAAAATTAATACTCCTCCCGTCCCACAAAGATTGTCCCATTTTCCATTTCTGTTCGTCTCACAAAATTTGTTACATTTCAATTTTTTACCATTTTTGGTAGTGTACCTCATATTACACTAACTCATCCATACTCAAATTTTATTATAAAACTAATATATAAAAGTAAGACTCACATTCCAGTAACTTTTTCAACTCACTTTTTATTACATTGATTAAAATTCGTGTCCGGTCAAAGTGAGACAATCTTTGTGGGACGGAGGAAGTATATAAAAGTAGGACTCACATTCCACTAACTTTTTCAACTCACTTTTCATTTATATTTCTTAAAATTCGTAACCGATGGCCATCCGCATCGCGTCTCGATGCGGTCTTGGGGCTAGGGTGTAGTACCAACCAGAAGCTCAACGTTCACTAAGGGCAAGGAGTTAGAGCCGTTCTCATATGGTTCAATTATTTACTGTTTGGTGCAGTAGTAACTGTACATTAATGTGTATGGTTCATACATTACAAGACGACATTAAACTACTTCTTACTTACATTATTATAACGTTTACGTACATAAAAAAACAAACAATAAAAACATAAATTATAGACAAGGGTTGGTAATATGCCTTAGCCCGATGGATTACTAAACCCATAAGGGAAAGGATTTATCTCCCTACCCTTGGTGAATGTATCGTTAGTGAGTCGGTACTACAACCTAGCCTAATGGATTGCTAAACCCAAATGGCTGGATTCAACGTGCTGCAAAACATTGAACTACTTCTTACTTACATTATTATATCATTTTCGTACATTATTATACCGATTATGTACATTATTATACCATATTCGACACAATCAAGCTAATGACGAAAATATGCATAATTTAAACTATATTTGTGTATAAAGATGCTGCAAAATCAATAAGATAATCAACTAAAATATTTAAAATTAAGAAAGGAAAACAAATCAATGCCAAATAACTACCAAATTATGGGAGACGTGAATTATGAAATGAGAATAACTACTCAAAATGTCAACTTACTTTTCTACCATTTTCGCTTTTTTTATTGTTTAAATTAATTCCATGTGGCACAAATATAGACTATTAGATGACAATAATCAATGTAATAGAAGATTTTTCCATTTTAACAGCTTTTTATACATTAATCTGAATACATCCATGTAGAAATAACTATAAATAAAATAACTTACTTTGAAGCGAAGATATAATATTAACTTCATACCTTACCAGGCCCGGTACAATTTACATTATTCAAAGTCACTTTTCTTCCAAAACCTTCCATTTTTTCATGAAAAGTATTCATCTCTGTTGAAAAGTACAATGCGGAAAATAAAAGACTATTGCAGAAAATAAAGACGGGGAGAACTTCAAAGACTACATTGTGAATGACTTGAATTAATTCTCTCAATGGTTACAAAACCTTTTATATGTTCTAATTCTAGCTATACATGGAAAATATGTTCTAATTATACTAATATCCTTTTATTTAATTTTCCATAATCTTTAATTGATTTCCTTCAATATTCTTGCCATAATTTCATCCATTGCCTTCTTGTTCTCCAATCAATTAATTTCCTCATCCCAACACTCCCCCTCAAGTTCAGTATCGAGTTTTTCGACACTTAACTTGCACGATCTTTAGTTTGATAAATAGTTTATACTCGTATTTAAGAGTTCTTCAATTCCCATTGATAGTTTATGCTCGTATCATAGAGCTTCTCCAATTCATCATTGATAATTTATACTTGTATCAAAGAGTTATTGAAAGTTTAGACTCGTTTCAAGGAGCTCTTCATTTATCATTGAAAGTTTAAAATCGTTTCCAGGAGTTCTACAATTTTTCTTCATTGAAAGTTTAGGCTCTTATCAAGGAGCTCTTCATTCATCATTGAAAGTTTAGACTCATTTCATGGAGTTCTTCATTTTTTGTTGACGGTTTTAACTCGTGTCAAGGAGTCAATCTAGACAGTTTTAACTCGTGTCCGAGAGCTTCAATTTTTGGTTGATAGTTTTAACTCGTGTCAAGGAGTCATCTTGGATAGTTTTAGCTCGTATCTAGGAGCCACTTCATTTTTTTTTTCTGACTGGCAGTTTTTACTCGTGTCGAGGAGCTCATTCAGACAGTTTTTACTCGTGTCGAGGAGCTCATTCGGACAGTTTTGACTCGTGTCGAGGAGCTAATTCTGACAGTTTTGACTCTTGCCGAGGAGCTTATCTAGACAGTTTTTGCTCGTATCTAGGAGCCAATTAAGACCATTCTGGGTCCATTCCAAACTCAAACTATGAGTCCATTATTTTCATTTCTTTTCTTTCTTGAGCCTAATAACCCTGGGCCCAAATTTACTTCTCTAAAAATGAAGACGTGAAACCATCAGTCTCCTTTCTCTTTATGGGTTTTTTCTCGGTGACAGACTGTGCCATGCCACCTCCGACGAGTAATCGCCAAACACCGTGGAACCTTCGGCTAGAGTCAGCCTTCTTCTCCAAGCGTGGTTGCTCGGGGTTGGCCACTGGCCTTTCATCTTCTCACCATATTGGCGGATGGCATGCGGCCTCTCTGGCCTTCCCTTACGTGCAGTCTTCTTTCTTGGTTGGAATCATCCGGCTGTGGCAGTTCTCTCCCCCTCGGCTGGATGTTCCCTCACTCTTTCTCAAGGATCAGCGTTGGATTTTCCCGTGGTTGCTCCTCCAACATCATCATTTGTTGACGCTCTTCCCACCAGCTCTTCACAGCGCATGTGGGCTCTCCCCTTCAGCTACACAATCATTAGCTACTCCACCTTCTTGGTTTAAGCTTCTTCTCCCTCTTGGCGGAATTGTTCGGCTCCGCTTCGAAGAGGAATAGTCCAGCATCCTCATTCTCTTCATTCTCTCTTCATCGGCTGAACAATTCGTTGAGACAAGTTTGTCAACCTCCTCGACTTTAGTAGCTTTCTTAACTGCCATATTAGAAATGAGCCACTCACCTCTTGAAAGGTCTTCTTTTGCTCTAGTAATTTCTCGTTTCCTACATTACCCGCAGAAACACCTTGCTCGAAAATGGCATGATCAGCTCCTACGTTCTCTCCAGGCATGACACCAGTACCACCAGCAATACCAGCAGATATATTGGATACCAGGTTCCCATAGAGATTTGGAGTCACCATAACATCAAACTGCGCTGGCTTGGAAACGAGTTGCATGGAGCAGTTATCAACAATCATCTCATTGTAATGGATACTAGGGTACTTGCTAGTGCTAGCTATTTCATGACATGATTCCAAAAATAAACCATCTGCCAGTTTCATAATATTTGCTTTATGCACAGCAGTCACCTTCTTGCGGTTGTTGAGATAGGCATACTCGAAAGCATATTTTACAATTCGTTCAGAACAGAACTTTGTTATCACCTTCAAGCTTTCAACGACCCCAGGAACAACCTCGTGCTTGAGGCCAGCATACTCGCCTTCTGTATTCTCCCTAATGACGACGATATCAATGTTCTGGTGGCGAGTGGGAAGCCCCCTGAAGGTTAAAGCAGTGCACTAGTGAAGCATAGAGATCGAGCTCCTTCCTGAGCAACACGTTCAGCGAGCTAACGCCTCCACCCACCGGCATCTTAAGTCCGTCCTTAAGACATACTTTATTCTTCTTAATCGACTCAATCAGTTCCGACGGCACTGTCTTCATATCGCCATGGATATTGTATTTCTCAAAGTAGACCGGCGCGTGCATAGCCTCCATGACCTGATCGACGGCGCCAGTTACAAGCGGACCGACGCCGTCCCTGGGTATCAGTGTGACGGGGCGCGGGGTTCCAAAGCCGGGTCGAGGCATGTACGTGACGGATTGGGTTGTGCTAGCGGCGGATCCGCCGCCGGAGAGGAGCTTTTTGAAATTGGAAGAGCTCACCTCGATATTTTACTATCAAAAAGTGAAACGAGTTTGTGAAATCTGGTTATTAGGGCGACTATTGGAATTGGGGGCTGGCTGCGGTGACAAAGGCTTGTTAAGTGTATTTTTTTTGGAGACAGTGATTGATCCATATGATCGAACCTGCTCTGATACCATATTGAAAAGTACAATGCGGAAAATAAAAGACTATTGCAGAAAGTAAAAGACGGGGAGAACTTCAAAGACTACATTGTTAATGACTTGAATTAATTCTCTCAATGGTTACACAACCTTTTATAGGTTCTAATTCTGGCTATACATGGAAAATATATTCTAATTATACTAATATCCTGTTATTTGATTTTCCATAATCTTTAATTGATTTCCTTCAATATTCTTGCCATAATTTCATCTCTTGCCTTCTTGTTCTCTAATCAATTAATTTCCTCATTCCAACAATCTCCCCCATCAAATCTTTTGCACCCGGGACCATAATGTCAAGGACATCAATTAAACCTTTCTCCACCTCTGAACTACAAGTAGGACTTTCAGAATCATATTGGAAAGCTGGATTTAATCAAAATGTGGCTGCATGGAGGTTTTCCTCAACATCTTATCTCATCTTGATTCAATAATGTCAACAAACTTTCCATACAATCTCCAATTCTTTCACCCTTTTAATCACTCTCCACGTGCCCTCATATACATAACCTAATGAAGGTTTCTCATAAGAGTTACATATGAACAACAATCTCATAATCAGACTCATAACCTCAGAAATAGTTAAGCAATTAATCCAAAACAGCTCATCCAAAACAATTTGTTTAACTTCTTTTGCTTTAGATACTTTCAGGTATTTTTTGAAATCTGAACTTGTAATCAAAGCTCGGAAGTTTTCATTGTGATCATGAAAGCTCTTCAATTCTATGGAACCAGTACCAAAAACGGGTATCACCTGGGCGAATAATTCTGTTCAACCTGGCCTATTTGTCAACCAATTAAGAGACCACTTATGATTATACACATAAACAGTAAACATAGATGCGAGTGTAATATAATCATGTACCATGGCAATTGTCATATCCTTCATGACTAAATTGATGCAATGAGCTGTGCACGGACACCAAGTTATTGTCGAATATTTTTCACTCAACAAATAACCAACATTTTTTTATAATTATGAGCATTATCAGTGACCATATGCACTATGTTTTCAGCACCAACAATCTCACAATTTCAGCAAACATATTGCACAAATTCTCTGCATTTGCCTCTATGCCAGAAATATCAACCGACTTAATGAATGACATGCCATGATTAAAGTAAACTAATAAGTTTATCTATGTCCAGAACGCTATAGACTCTATGCGAAGTAAATGGGTTGAGTCGGGGTGTACAATAATGAGTGATGGATGTATGGATAACAGAAGCAGAACTTTGATAAACTTTTAGTTTACTCTAATCATTCATTAAGTCGGTTGATATTTCTGGCATAGAGGAAAATGTTGAGAATTTGTGCAATTTGCTTGTTGAAATTCTTGAGATTGTTGGTGCTGTAAATATAGTGCATATGGTTATTGATAATAGCATTGAGAGCTTTTATGATCACAAGGAGTAGTTGTAAGTTTTAGCTACGAGTTCAGATTTCAAAAAATACCTAGAAGTAGCGAAAGCAAAAGAAGTTAAACAAATTGTTTTGGATGAGCGGTTTTGAAATAATTGCTTAATTATTTCCAAGGTTATGGGTCCGATTATGAGATTGTTGCTCATATGTGACTCTGATCTGAAAGCTTCATTAGGTTATGTGTTAAGGACGAAGTTCCTCAACCGGACGATTTCGCAAGAACTAGAGTTTGGAGGAAGATTTGGACGAGAGAGAAAGAAGAATAGAGAGATTGAGAGGAAGTAGTTTATTTCTTGATGATTAAAGTGAATAACAACTCCCCTGTTTATAACCAATTAACCCTAACTAAACATCCTCAAAAGATGGAAAACCTATTCCTACTGGGAATTGGATAACTAACTAATCCTAGGTAAATTAACATAAATAAAAGACTCTACTAAATAAGGAATAAAAGACTCTACAAAATAAGGAACGTCCCTTAACGAGAGACAATGTCTAGCCTTCGTATCGGGCCGGCCTTCGTGCCACACGTCGCGAGGACCTTTCTCGTCGGACCGGTTCAGCGTGCTGCCTTGTCGCCGGCAACCTAGTGTCGGCGTTGAGCTCATCTTCTTGAGGCAATTGTCGCTCCTTAAGCCGTGCCGAAGGAGGGCCCGTATCATTATGTATAGAAGAAGGGCATGTGGAGAGTAATTAAAGGGATGAAAGAGTTGTTCAAAAATAATGAGATATTGTATGGGAAGTTTGTTGACATTATTGAATCAAGATGGAATAAGATGTTGAGGAAAAACCTCCATGCAACTGCATTTTGGTTAAAACCAACATTCCAGTATGATCCTGAAATCCCTACTGATAGTTCAGAGAGAATGAGGTTTAATCGATGTGTAACACCGCAAATATTCCTAAATTAAAAATAATCAAAACTAAGGGTGGAAAAATTTTAATATTAGAATAAGAAATAGAATAATTGGCATTGTAAGTACAGTTAATTTTCCTTAGAATAATAGAACAAGGTGATAAATTAGTATAACATAATTTAATTATAAAGTGATAGAAAATTTGAGAAGATATTTAGATAACTAAAGAGTGTAGAAATATAAATAAAATAATAACAAGGAAATCTATCCTAATTAGAAACTCCTCACGTGAGGTATTTAAGTAAAATGGGAGTTAATAAAATCTTACCCCAATTTATCTCCTCAAAAGAAAATATCGGTACCTTCCAGAAGCACCTCCTTTCCTCTACAACTTTCACTGTCAGTAGAAATTAGGGGGAGACCGGAAACGACCTCATCCATCCCTAACTTCTCAACGGTGAAGGAGCAACTGATCCGAGTCAGTTGAACAACGGCGAGGAGAAAGTTCAGTGATACTTAAGTTTGGTCAGCTCACTCAAGGTTAGGATGATCGAGGACTTTTGTTGACACTTCTTTTGTTTCCTCATCAACACTGCATTATGTCGAGTAGTTGTTTTTGCTTTTGGGATACTCATGAATATGCTTTTGTGCTACTTATACTTTTGTATATATAGACTGCAGAATATTAGGTTGAAGCATGTTATATGTGACTTCTACTATGGTTGTAAATGATGTAGAAACTTCTTGCACATGTTAATCTACCTATCTATCTATATATATATATATATATATATATATATATATATATATATATATATATATCAATATAAATATGATACTTATTTAGGAATTGCGGTCAAAAATATATTTTTACCATAAATTATGGTGGGTGTTACAAGTTTTGGTATCAGAGCCTAGGTTTAGGCGGTCCTAGGCTTTTGATCGAGTTAAGATTTATTAGAAGCATACCTGAAAGAGCAGGTTTGTGTCAGGTGTCGTGTCGAGCACAGGATGTATCCTACTGATCAGGATGGAACCCCAGCTATGCCTGAACCTGGTATCAATAATTCCTCAATCCACTTCTACTGACTAGTATAGTGGACGTATGGGTCGAATCCCACAGAGATGAATGCGCTTTGGGAATTGTGGTGAAATTCTGGAAATGTTTGGTTAGCTACCACGCTTTGGGTTGAGACTTTATCTAGGCTGGAATTTAAGATGTTACTCTACTGGCTAGGAGGCGGGGAGAAAGATGATTGACATGTAGCTGTGTACGTGGAAAGTGGGGAGCATAGGGTTCAGGAAATATATGGAAAGTATGAGTTTACTATAAAAGGCTAAACGGAATATCAGAGGAAAAGAGGTAGTCAGGTGACTAGGCCTACAGATCTGAAGAAGTGATTTATCAAGATATGATGATGGAGGCTACTATGGATTTAATGACTTGAGCATTAACACTCTAGCTGAGAATTGAGAATGAGAGTGATATATGTGATTATTGATTACTTTTGTTATGTTCTTTTGGCATTTTTTGATAAAAACTTTTGTTATGTTAGTTTGCTTGTGAACTTATTTGTGATCTTGTAGGATTATCTGTATTTTATGTTATGAATGCTCAAAATGTCTGCATTAAAATGTCTTTTTTGTCTATTATTCATAGGATTTTAATATTTTCTATAATATGGATTTAATTACATACTCTCCGTCCCATAAGAATGTGAATTATTTCCTTTTTAGTCCGTCCCACAAGAATATGAACTTTCTAATTTTGAAATGTATTTTCTCTCTAATAAGGTGGGATTCATTTTTCACTAACAATACTTTAATTACTTTTTCTCTCTAACTCTCTCTTACTTTACCAATTTTACATTAATACATGTGTTGAACCCAAAGTGCATATTCTTTAGGGACAGAGGGAGTATATTTATATATTTTGCTACAGTATTTTGGTTCGGCCAGTGGTTTGTCCTGTCAGACCATTCGAACCGTGAATGAGTAGCCTTGTCGGTTCATCCACCGGTCCGGTTTTTATAACATTGGAGAATCCTAACTTCTACATTCTTAGGCCATCCGCATCGCGAAGAGACGAGACCGCATTGAGATAGCGATGCAATCCTCCATCTCGTCCCGGTCTCGTCCCTTGTCCCGTCCCGGAGGGAGAGCTGGCGCTAGGTGTGATGCCCACTCGCCGGAGCGCGAGTGGGCGTCGTCATGCTGATGCAATAAATAATTTTTTTTAAATAAATTCGATTTTCAGGATAAAAAAGCGGTAATATTACCGTTGAACGGTAAAAAAAAAATTTTATTTTTTTTCTTTTTTTATTCTATAAATACTCCTCTTTCATTCTCATTCTACACACAAACACACATCTATTCTTCTCAAATCATCTCTCTTTCCTCTCCAATTTCTGTTAAAATGTCCGGCGACGGAAACTCTGCCGGCTCCGGCGGCTATGACTTGAACACGTTTGGCGACTGGGGAGCATGTACAATGTCTTGGTTGCTTCCGGTTCCGGTTCGTCGACCCCGGGCACCTAAGGCTCGTCGACGCCGGCGGCGTACCAAATACCATATTTTGATGTGGATGCATACTCTCGTCCATCCGCCCCGAGGTATGGGCAATCGCAGGGATTTTGCGAATTACCAAAGCGGAGCCAGTGGAGGCGACATTCTGAGAGCGGCTTTGCGAGTCTTTAAAGACGACAGCAATAAAGAATTTAAACATGTCGATGTTTGAGAGTCGGTCAAAGACGTTGAAAGGTGGGCTGGCGGTGTCCAGTCCAGCACGGGCTCGAGCTCGAAACGCACGAAGCACACGTCGAGTGGCCAATACTCGTCTAGTAAGGGCGGGTCAGGCAACGCCTCACAAGAGGTTGAGGGCATGGCCACCGATGCAGGGGGCTCCTCCCGTTCACGCTGTCGGCCGCAAGGGACCAAGATAGGCGGGCTCCGGGCTCGGGCTCGAACACCCTAATGTCCATGTACTTAGTCGCCACGATGGCTGACATTTCCCGCATGACGCCTCCCTAATATCAAGCCCATCTTGCCGGAATTGAGTATATTGCAAGACAAATTGGTATTCCGCCTCCAATTAGCTTGAGTGCACTGCCACCGCCTTCAGGGGATGATTCACGGGCGGATTAAGAGACGGGGATGTGGATGGCCTAAAGTGTGACAAAATTTAAAGAACGAATGAAGTAGTTACTAGTTTAGTTTTACCATTTATAGTAAGACCAAAATGCAAAATATGACTCTCAAGCCCAAGCACAGACATTTATTTCGAATTCAACCCAACAACACAACAGTAATCAACACAACGAAATGATGATTCAAATCTTAGAACAGGTGGTGTTCATCAGCAAAAGATTTTCACTGAAACGAAGGCGCGACGAAACCAGATCAAACTCCAGCAAATTCTTCTCCAACTGATGCGCTCCGATAACCACCGCCGTCCTCGGGCTCGATCCCCCGTCCACGAATCCAAGGCACGTCGTCTCCCGATCAATCTCCACCCTCACATTCGCCCCCCTCATCCTCCACGTCGTCGTATCCTTCCCCCCCAAAACCAGTTCAATCTCCGGCACTGCTGGCCCCGCCGCCATCCTCGCTATCGAGTCTGATCTGAAGCACGCCCTGAACGGCGCCACCGCCGCCGCGCTCTTGATCCTCATATCCGACGCCGCCTTCGCAAACGCCCTCGTCAGCGGCTTGTAGATCGAGTTATGCACAGCCTGTTGGTTATTTTAGTGTAATTGGATTAACTTGATTGATCAATATTATCATAATGAGACATCATATAAATTTGAAAGTGCGGAGTGCACGCTTGTTTGAATTCATTATGATTAGACGGGGGTTCGGGGGGTGGCGCCCCCGAGTTGCGGGGTCCAAGGGGCAGAGCCCCTGGCTGGGGTCGAGTTGTGTAGAAAATTCATCCGGAAATATAATTTCTGATAGTCGAAGGATTGATTTGCAATTTTCGAAACTCCTTAATAACTGTTAAAATTAGTTAAGAAATGGAAGAGACACAATGCTTCGTGAAGAGACGCGATGTTTCGTTTCAGGCCTCTTCTTATTGATCTTTTTCGGTTCAAAGTGCAATTGCAGAATCAATATACGAAACTTCTAAAACATGAATTGTATCCGATCAAATATTGGTAGAACCACCAAATTGATTTGATCTGAAAGTGTTGTTCACACACAGGTCACACAGGTCACCCCAGGTCTTGGTCGAGCTTACACACCACATCAGAGAACTTGCAAGCGCAACCCACTGAACCCCGAGCCACACATGCCCAGCCCCTGAACCAGGGCTCTGATACCACTGTTGGGTATCGTGGTGCACACCCGAACTCCACATTAGTAAGATATTGTCCGATTTGGGCAAAGCTCTAACGGTTTTGCTCTTGGGGTACTTCCCAAAAGGCCTCATACTAATGGAGTTGGGATAGCCCATTTATATGCTTGCAACTCTTGTCCATTCTCTGATGTGGGATATGATTTGCTTCACCATAATTCACCACAATCCTTCCCTCAAACCAAGACCACAATACCACAAGACCAAGACCACATGTCTGTGCACCATGTTACAGGTCACCAGATCACCACAGGTCTTGGTCGAGCTCACGCAGAGACATCGGAGAACTTGCAAGCGCAACCCACTGAACCCCGAGCCACACAGGTCCAGCCCCTGAACCAGGGCTCTGATACCACTGTTGGGTCCCCATTAATATGATATTGTCCACTTTGGGCAGAGCCCTCACGATTTTGCTCTTATGGTTGGACAGAGCCCTCACGATTTTGCTCTTATGGTACTCTCCAAAGGGTCTCATATTAATAGAGTTGGAGTAACTCATTTATATGCTTGCAACTGTTGTCCTTTCAGTATATAAATATCATAACACCGCCGTGAAATTCTGCAACGTGCTGATTTTCGTGCCGCCGACTCCGTTTTTGTCAATGGAGAAGTATGAGTCCTTCAAATTGAGACGAACTCGGGCGACGGCGATTGCTTTCACCTCTATGAAATACTCGTCCGACGCGTCCCCTTCCGTGTGGATCGGATAAGTACTGACGGGATTGACAATCAATTGCGTCGATTTAACCGATTTAGGTTTAATTCCGATTGCCAATTTCCCGGCGCCGGAGGCAGGGAGGCAGAGAGAGAAAGTGTCCGCTAGTTTAAGCTTCGTCGAAGCTTGTTTATGGAGAGAGATTTGATTTTTAGTTAGGCCTAGCATTCCGGTGGCGCCGGCGGCGAGGCCGGTGAGGTATTCGTTATCCATACAGGAGAAGGAAAAATCCGGCAGAGCGGCGCCGGTTTTGGGGTAGAAAGTGTCCTCGGCGTAGCCCTGGGTGACGAGAGCGTCTAAGAAGGGGTTGTAAGGGGAAGCTCCGCAGGTGTCGTTGGTGCAGCCGGGGCGAGGGGGGGAGGTTGCAGCCGATGCCCTTGGCGGCTTCGCATTTGGCGGAGCCGCAGGGGATGGGGGCGTAGGTGGCGGAGGCGTAGTCGTTGCAGGAGAACCAGAGGAAGTGGCCGACGACGGCGTTGATGGCGGCGCGGTTGCTCCACATTCGGAATGTGGCGATGTTTTGGGAGGTTTTGGGGTGTTTGCGGATGGGGAGGGTTAGGCTGTTGGTGGAGATGATGAGTGAGACTAGGAAGAGAGTGGTGTAACAAAGGAAAGAGGGCATGGTTTGAAGAAAGGGACATTAGATCGTGAAGAAGACGCATTGAATAAAATATGGCGATCTGTTTATCTGTTTTTAATATGTTAAAGTTTATATGTTTAGAGTTTTATTTTATAGATTTCTTCATGGAAAAAGCTAAAGGGAATGGAAGGAATTATTAACTTTCGATCTATATATCGAATAAACTATGTTGAAAAAGATTGGTGCATGATATTTTATTTTCGTTCATCGTGTGAACTGATGCTCATAATTTTGGGCGGCAATTCATTTTTGTAAGTTGGATCTCTGAATTCAACGTTTCTAACAACTCTAGTCTCTGCCCCACATCTTTATAATTTTAAATAATACTCATAAATTGTGGTAATACGAATGTAAGTAACCACAATCCACATTCCTACATTATACATTCACTAAACATTGATACTTTGTGTTATCTATCAAAGATGGATTTTAAGATAGAAGATGGGCTTTAAATATTTATCATGAGTCTCGTGTTATCTATCAAACATTCAAATAAACTTATATAACTATCTCTTGGGGCTACCAAACAAATATACTAATGTCGAAGACTTGTGAATTTGGAATGTTATTATTGATCAAATGCATTTGCTACAGAGGGTTGAGATATTTTCCTGTACAGATGGATGAACTTAGATGTAGCTGTGCAAATATTTTCCACATCATCTGCTTGAAGTTTGAAACGGGAGGACAAAAGGAGAGCACAATCGTGTAATGGGTATGTAGAAAGATTTTTTATTGAGAGAACCAAACATTAGTAGGATAAAGCATTGTTTTAAAATAATACTTCAGGCACACTAAGAACAATCATTCTAAAATAGCAGGACTTAAGGCATTGTTTGATAGCTATGTCATGTTTCGACTAGACATGATACAATTTGTGATAGTTATCATAGTTTCAATTAATTAATTTATCTTGATTGGGTGTTTGATAGCTTAAGATAATTATGAGTTATCTTATTTAAGTGTTGGGTACAACAAGTTACAAATAGGGATAAAATTATAATTGTCAAAATTATGCTCATTAATTTAAGTTAATGACTAAACTATCCTTGAAGAATAATTGCTCTCTTCTATGGCACACTCTCTCCAATGACAGATCCAAAAAGCCAACTCGTGGGGTTGAAAATATAATTTAAAATATTATAGTGTAATATAAATAATTATTATATATATTACAATTTAATATTATATTATCTTTTTTAAGGCAAGGTAAAAAAACATGTCACACAACTTTATATAATATATTGTTTAGACTAATATAGAAATTTTAATATTTTAAAATATTTTATTTTAAAATTTGTGATATGTTATGTAAATTGTTTTAATCATTTTTATTATTTTAAGTACGCTTTTGTTAACTTCTAACTATACCAATAATTTATTTGTAATTTTATAAATATTAGTATTATTTTTAACTAAAAATAGATGGGTAAAAATGTATCTTACTAAAGCTAACTAGGTATATTAGATATGTAACATAGGTAAATGTGTAGTTACAAATGTGATTGAAACATAGGCTTTTCAGTGGGCTTTGTGCGGGTCGGATACCAAACACGGGCTATGTAGATTGTTAACATAGCTACCAAATGCACAAATAAACCCAGATTACTCCTCTTATCTAGACGTAACATAGCTACCAAACTGCTGAAACGAGGATTTTTTAACACGTGTGCACAGAAATAGATCACTGCAAGCGCTTGGTCAAGACACCACGCTCCTTAAATCCACTAGAGCACAAGGTCTAGGAACTTAAGAGAACATAAAGTGCTTGGTCGTTGGACACACATCGACTCCCCTTCAAAAAAATATAAATCCCTCAACCCGAATACTATGAATTAGTATAGGGAAGTGGGGTCGATCCCACAGAGATGGACTCGCAAAGTAGTGCTCAGAGACTTTGGACAGACAAATGGCTGCTGCCACGCAACAAAAGGGTTGAGAATTTTAAACTAACTCTAGACCTAGGCAGAAAATGTAAATGCTAGACCTAGGACATGTTAAACTTGTAAATTCAGACTTCGACAACAAGAAACATAACCACTTCCTAGACAGTGTAAACAACTACCTAATCTAGCTAAACAGAATATGACTGAAAGTGGGGACCATAATTCCAAAAATGGCAAGTACGGAAAGAACTGCAGATTAACAAACTCTGACGCTAGCTCGCAGCAAAATGCATCCTCTCAACCGAATTAAACTTGCAGATGAACAAAACAGAGCAAAAAGCGAGATTCGAACAGAATATAGAGATTTGGTCGTCGTTATCTTGCTGCAACTCGGAAACACATCAGATCTGCGTACACTAGACGGAATGAAAGAAAAACACGTAAACTAAGCATGAAAATCAGATCGAAACTACTCAGATTCACGTCAGAATACTTGATCCACTCCGGATCCAAGACATCCGAACCCAACAACCAACAAATCCAGCAAATCCAACCAAAATTCTTCCACAATCCAACTCCAATCTCCCAGATCTGACCATTAACCTACAATAACTCAGTAAACAGCTGCGAAACGCATCCAACTCAGACAATTTAAAACTCCAAAATCTCAATAAGCGAAACGATCAAACCAGAAATCAACACAATCGCCATAACGGAAAATCAAACTTGCATTTAAACCAGAAACTATTCGGTGAAAACAGCGAACCGAGCTTCGAACAACGAAGCTCGGCAGAGTAAGTAAAATACGGAAAGCGGAAAATAAATTGTTTCTTCGCTCCTAACAAGAGCGGTGTTACACCATATCGAAGCTAAGATGAAACCCGAACGTGCGAACTGAGATCTCCTCAAACTAGTATCAAGTGTGTGTGTGGGAAAGTGAACTAAGCAACAGGCTGTGGTGAGGTCTCCCCCGAGAAGAAGATCCCTCCAGCTTGCATGCTTCTGCCTTTTATAGATGCGGACATAGCCCTTGAGTCTTCGTAGAAATCCCTATTCTACCCTTCAACTCTGGAGCTTCCTCCGTCGAGCAATTCTCTTCATAATCGTTCACTAAATCGCCAGTTCCTCGACCTTGTGATTTTTTGGTCTTCTTTCCTGGACCTGGCGAATTCCTTCACACACCTGGCTTAAAACGTGCGTTAGTCCTAGTAAAATCACGAATTAAATCCCTAGACCCATGCATGAAATTAGCCTTATCAAACTGCTCACACTTAAACCATGCTTGTCCTCAAGTATGAAAGACAAGAAAAAGAAATAAGGCGAATTTCAATGCACGCCCCCCCCAAGTACTATTCTACAAACAAAACAGACTCCTAGACCTAGACAACTACAACACGAAACACATAAAAATCACAAAAGAAAAGAAAACACATAAGCGCATAAACTGGTATTTTCCTAGCAGCCATCCCCACAAGTTTAAGGTCAATCCAAGCGTTTACAGCCTCAGATTCCTCCCCTTCCCTTCTTCTATCTAGTCGAGTTGTCAGTTCGTCAAGATAGCCTTCTGACTTCCCAATTGTTAGATTCACTCGATCACTCATTCCTCACCAGGGATGTTAGGATCGGATCGCTCTTAAGTTAAAGTTACTCCACTGATGCATCGGGTTATGAGAGTTTCTCCTTCCTACCGTCTCCTTTTTATTCCTGGGTCTGGTTACTACTGCTTCCTGCCCTTAAATTTTTTTTTTTTTTTTTTTTTCCCTGGACTTCGTCCAGCTTATACCTCCGGTTTTATTATTTTAACTCCTCCCCTGGACTTCGTCCAGCTTATACCTCCGGTTTTATTATTTTAACTCCTCCCCTGGACTTCGTCCAGCTTATACCTCCGGTTCCTGGACTTCGTCCAGCTTATACCTCCTTTTCCTGGACTTCGTCCAGCTTATACCTCCTTTTCCTGGACTTCGTCCAGCTTATACCTCCTTTATTCTCTACTCCCTAAGCATCAAGTGGTAGCCCATTCTTTTTACAAGTTAGCTCAAAGTGTATAGGCTTATAACTCGCTCTTATAGTAGGGCTGCACAACTGGGTTATCTAAGGCATCCTCTATCGTTCTTACTTCATCCAACTGACTTTGATTTATTAAGAGAAAAGGATTCACAATTTAGCATGTATTTTCTCTTCAATTACTCTCCCTAAGGGGCTTTTTGCTATTTATTTTACCAGTTATGCAAACACGAAACCTAAAAAAAACTTCTACAAACTCCTAGACCTAACAGAATATGTACAAGACACTAACTGCACTAACTGCGTCCCCCCTCCCACTTCATTTATGCTTGTCCCCAAGCAATCCGTATGAAGTGGAAAGCAGGCCAGTTAGTGGCGACATGAAACGAACTCAACAAAACACAAACTTCTCACACTTAGACCAAGCATTGGGCTAAGTGGGAGAAGGAACAACATACAACACAAAACATGTTATGACATATAACCCCTTCTCACACTTAGACCAATGCTTGGTCTAAGTGGAAGGGTTCAACACATATATACAGAACCTAGCATGCTGGCAGGTAAAACAGAAATAAAACGAAAGAACTGTTAAATAAAAGAAAGAAAAAGTTACTTGGGTTTGAGGGGAAATTTAATTCGGTGTCTGGCCCCCGTGGGAGCCAAACTTTGGTGGCACCGTCGGCTGGGTCACCTTTGCTTTCTTCCTGGCCGGCATCTCCGGCTTCTCTGGTCTGTCATCAGTAGGTCGGGGTATGGCTGTCCTCAGGATCACGGGTCTAGCGGAAGAGGGGGTGATGTGAGGCCTCGGGCCTTGTGATGGCTTCTGCGCGGATACACTTCCTGGACTTAGCGTTGTAATGTTGCCGCTAGACCCAGGAATAGTTTCTGATGCATCCGGGAACTTTTTGTGCAGCCATTTCAGCATGGTCGTCATCAAAGCAACACCCTCCGCCATCCTGTTGGTTTGCTCACTTGACGAAGCCACCCAATCGGTGATACGTCCCCTCAGGACTGCGGCCTCTTCCCTGCTTTTTCCGAATTCCCTTCGGATCTCAGTCATTTCCTTGCGTACCCCGTCGATTCCTTTCCTTACCTCCTCAACTTCTTTCTGAACTCCCTGAACCATCAGCCTGACTTCGTCCTCAGTGGCTTGATCCTTTACCTCCACACCATCGGGTTCCTGCTTGACTTGTGCCTCTGACTTACCGACCTCATAAAAACACACCTCCTTCCCTCGGGCGATCAGCAACCCCTTGTAGAAAAAAAAGTCGAAATTGAAGACTTCCGGGGCTGAGCACATCTTTACTACACGGCAGGCCTTGCTGATTTTAATTACAATGTTGCGCTGCAAATAGGCCCCGAGAAGATGGCACGTGTACAGATGCCTGGACGGGTTGGAGGTGACTTGATGGCAGGCTTGGGCTAACCAATAACCCAAATGAACTCGTACTCCTGTGGCCATGCACCACGTAAAGTATAGGTCGGCGGTCGTCAGGGCGTTGTTGGCAGTGCCCATCAAGTTGTAGCTAACAAAAGTTTGGGCGAATCGCAGGACCCGATTTTCTATATGGTGTGCCTTCGAAAAACTTGTTTTAAATTGACCCACTCTTGAGTGAGTCAAGAACTCCCACGCACCTTGTGCCTGAAATCCTGGCGTCAACTTCGGCGGACCAACCATTCTGTCGTTCCACAGGCCCTCATCATCTTCTGTTCTCGTTAGCAAGCCCATCCGCAGCGTCCACTCCCGGATACTCATCCTATGTTCTTCATTAAAAAGCCTGAAAGCTATGGAATCCGTATCCAAATCGGCGGTGGATTTGAACCGGAAGGTGGAAAAGAATTCACGGGCCGCGTCGACTGGAACTTCGAAAGTGCTGTGCTTTAGTAACCAATCAAAACCGATTGCATCTATATACCCCCTGAACTCATCGTTAGAGCTAATATGTTTGAATTCCGCCGGGTGGTACATTTTTCCGGACTTCGCCACCCTTCCCTCAGCACTCTTTTCCTTGTATATGGCCACACGTTTTGGATCGTCAAATCTTCTCATATCGTCTAGCAGCTCTTTTGTAATCCAAATCTCCGTCGGCTCAAAGTTCAGTACATCCTCGTCTTGCTCCTCCTCTGAATCACTGGACCTGGCAGGATTCTCGGGCTCTGTGGCGTATGGTACCTTGGCGGGTGGAGGAAGTGGGGATTCAGTAGATTTCCCCCTCTCCTTCTCGGTCGAGGAGGAAGCAATTTGTTTCCCTTTCCTCTTCTTAGCCCTCGCGCGGCGCCCCTCTTCGTCACTCTCCCTTCCACTCGGCCTGGGGGAGTCTTCCTGCGCAGACACGGCTGTCGCTAGGTCCAGCGTATCCTTTTCCTTTTGTTGGGCAGATACGTCAATGTCATCAAGAATACTCCGACGTGTCCGTCTCCTTGTTTCCCTTAGATTAAGCTGCGAATCGGCCTCCTCAGAGACCTCAGTTAAATCCACTATCATGTTGAGTCCTGCATCGACAGTTTCTTGAGCACCCTCAGAATCGAGTGCTCCACTTTCCTCTGCTAACAATGGGGTTGCCCCCGTGATATAAACAGGGGTTTCTAACCCCGTAAGATTTCCTTCAGGTTGGGCTTCAGTGCCCACAGATTTTTCGGGAGTCCTTCCCGCATCAACATCTTCCTCAGTAAATTGGGCTTCATCGCCCCCAACTACGTCTAGGGTTTCCTTTTCTACATCCTTCTCAGAATTTAGGGCTTCTCCGCCCACTTGAACATCATCATCATCAACAACGGCATCCCTCTCAACAGACGCCTCCAGAACAGGGGTTTCCCCATCAACCCTACTAACAGTAATAGCGGTGTCCTCAACTACCGCAACAAGAGCATCTACCCCCCCAACAACACTCTCCACCGAATTCACAGCAGAAATATCAAGGTTTACTCCCTCTGAAACACCATCACCTCCAAACTTTAAAACAGGGGTTTCCTTCTGAGAATCAGAACCTAACCTGGGTTCACTTACGGCCAATAACGTCAGTCCCGCGGCCAGATCTGTCTCTACTTCGCGAATCTCCGCAATGGGTGATCCTGGAACGGCGGGCACTGCATCGTCCTCCGGACTGGTGGCGGTTTCTGGGACTGTGTCCTGGGCAGAGGTGGTTTCTTCTGGAATAATGGTAGCAGCCTCCGGTGCGGTTTCTTGTACAGCAGTGGGTGGTGTCTCGACAACCTCCGGTTGTGTCACGGTGGTTGTTGGAACGGCTGGCATGGGTTGTCCCATTGCAAACATCGCGAACGCTTGCATCGCTTTATCGGCCCCTCCGAACTTCTGAAATAGTTCATTCATGAACTCCGCCGCACTCTTCTCGGCGGATCCAGAAGCGCTGCTGGTTCCTTGTTGGTTATCCATGGTATTCTGCAGAAAATTTTGAAAAGAACTTGGGCGAAATTTTCAGATTAGGGTTAGAGAGAGATTGAAATTTGGGGTTTTTGATTTGGGAGAGAGAATATTTGGAGAGAGAATGAGTAATGAGAAAATAAGAAGGCCAAAACCGATCATAGTGTAGGCATTGGAGAGGACAGTTTCCTTTTGCAGGCGGGTGCAGGTGGTGACGCTAGCGACCGTACGCCTCCCCATAAAGTGCTCTTTGAAATCCGGACCGGTGCCAACTCCCTCCAAAACTCTTTTACCCCACAATTCCTTGCTCAAGTAAATTCCTTCTGCCAAAACACACTAAAAGAAAACATCAAACTAAAAAAACAAATATGAAACGCCAAACTCCCCGGGTCTAGGATATGACAGCATCAAAAATATTCCCGATGGGTCTGGTGTTTCGAAAATATTTTTGGAAGAATAAAATTTTTTATTTGTTTGGATTTTTCTTGATTTAAAGAAAGCAATTAAATATTTACAAAATTGTTGTCAAGTGTTCTCAAAATTTCCTGGATCAGGGTATGGTCAAACTTTTAATTACTAGACCGAGGAGATATTTTAAAAACACTTCCTTCCTAGACTGGTTAGGTGATATCAAAGAGTGCGCGTAGTGGCACTTCGTCCACTACACACAACTCTGAGCTATCCCTAAAACCTTTATCCTATGTCCATTGACAAGAAAAGGTATGGAATTTGGTGCACTTCCCTGGATTTCAACTGCTCCGTTTGCTCGATGTCCCATGATGATGTAAGGCCCAATCCATTTAGACTTTAACTTTCCAGGCATCAACTTGAGCTTGGATTGAAACAAAAGGACTTTCTGTCCTACCCTGAGTTCCTTGACCCGGAGATTTTTATCATGCCAAAGCTTAGTTTTTTCCTTATACCACATGGCAGATTCATAAGACTCAAGCCGTAACTCTTCCAGTTCCTGGAGCTGCATCTTCCTCTCTTCTTCACAAGCCTGCGGATTCATGTTGATCTCTTTGACCGCCCAGTATGCTCTGTGTTCGATTCCCACGGGTAAGTGGCACATTTTTCCGAATACCAACCTATATGGTGACATACCAATAGGTGTCTTATAAGCTGTCCTATAAGCCCATAATGCATCATCCAGTCTCTTACTCCAATCCTTCCTAGACGGGTTCACCGTTTTTTCGAGAATGGCCTTTATCTCCCTATTTGATATTTCTGCCTGGCCGTTGGACTGAGGATGATAAGGTGTAGACAACCTATGGTGGACTCCGTATTTCTTCATGAGAGCCTCTATTGTACGGTTCTTAAAATGGGTTCCTTGGTCTGAGATGACAGCCCTAGGGATCCCGTACCTGTTGAAAATGTTAGACCGCAGAAATTTGGCTACTTCCACAGCTTCGCAGGAGGTCGTAGCTTTTGCCTCTATCCATTTCGAAACGTAGTCCACCGCCACAAGTATGTATGTATTCCCATATGAAGATGGAAATTGACCCATAAAGTCCATACCCCAAACATCGAAAATCTCACAAACAATCACCGGAACTTGTGGCATTTCGTCCCTTCTAGAAATTCCTCCAATCTGCTGACACCTTTCGCAATTCTGGCAGAATTCGAATGCATCCTTATGTAATGTAGGCCAGTAGAAACCACTGTCTAGAACCTTCCTTGCAGTCTTCCTAGGTCCAAAGTGACCCCCACAAGCTAAAGCATGGCAATGATTCAGCACATCCCTTTGCTCCCACTCCGGAATGCATCTCCTAATTACCTGGTCAACTCCCATTTTCCACAAATACGGATCGTCCCAAAAGTAGTATTTGGCTTCACTTTTAATTTCATCTTCTGGGCCCGGGAATTTCGTCGGAACTGGGCACTTCTCTAGTGACCAAGTAATTTGCTAGATCAGCGAACCATGGCTCTGCATTCGCCTGGCATTTCCTTTTTTCAGCATCTCCTGGACCTGTTGCTGCCATTACTTCTTCCCAATTGATAGGTCTAGGAGAATCGTTAAAATAATAAAGATGTTCTTCCGGGAACGCATCAGGTATTGCTTCATCCGTCTCACCTTGGTAAATGCGACTCAGGTGATCAGCCACCTTGTTCTCCGTCCCCTTCTTGTCTCTGACTTCCCAGTTAAACTCCTGTAACAGTAACACCCATCGGATCAACCTTGGCTTAGACTCCTTCTTTGCCAGTAAGTACTTTATCGCAGCGTGATCTGTGAAGACTATCACCCTCGACCCGAGCAGATATGGTCGGAATTTTTCAAAAGAGTACACAACTGCCAACATTTCCTTCTCCGTGGTGTCGTAATTTTTCTGGGCTTGATTTAGCGTTTTTGACGCATAGAAAATCACGTAACTTTTTCCGTCAACTCTTTGACCTAGCACCGCCCCTACTGCATAGTCACTCGCATCGCACATGATTTCAAACGGCAAACCTCAATCAGGTGCTCTGATGATGGGGGCAGATACTAATCTGTCCTTCAGCAGCTGAAAAGCCTTAATGCACCCCTCATTAAAAACAAACTCAACATCGTTATGCAACAGATGAGTGAGTGGCTGAGCAATTTTGGCAAAATCCTTTATAAATCTCCTGTAGAATCCTGCGTGACCTAGGAATCCCCTCACTTCCTTTTGATTTGTCGGGTGGGGCAGTTTTGATATCACGTCCACTTTTGCTTGGTCCACCTGTATGCCACTTTCCGATACTACATGCCCCAGGACAATTCCTTCAGGGACCATGAAGTGGCATTTCTCGAAATTCAAAACCAAGTGCTTCTCTTGACATCTTCTCAGCACTACATCCAAGCTCGCCAGACATGAATCAAATGAATCCCCGTATACAGTGAAGTCGTCCATAAAGATCTCGATGCAATCTTCCAGCAGGTCTGAGAAAATACTCATCATACATCGTTGAAAAGTGCCTGGTGCATTGCAAAGGCCAAACGGCATTCTCCGATATGCATACGTTCCGAACGGACACGTGAAAGTTGTCTTCTCCTGGTCCTCGGGGTCCACGTAAATTTGGAAATACCCACTATATCCGTCCAAGAAAACAGAAATATTGCTTGCCTGCTAATCTCTCCAGCATCTGGTCAATGAACGGAAGGGGAAAATGATCTTTCTTGGTTGCCTCATTCAATTTTCTGTAGTCAATGCACATCCTCCAACCGGTGACTAGCCTGGTCGGTACCAACTCATTCTTGTCGTTCTTGACAACCTGGATTCCCGACTTTTTGGGTACCATGTGTACTGGGCTAACCCATTCACTGTCTGGTATGGAATAAATGATTCCTAGGGATAACAACTTCAATACCTCCTTCAATACCTCTTCCCTCATATTGGGATTCAATTTGCGTTGAGGGTCTTTGCAGGGTTTCGCTCCTTCATTTAATCGAATGTGATGCATGCACAGATCAGGGCTAATCCCTACCAAGTCAGAAAGTGTCCAACCAATAGCGTTCTTGTTCCTTCGGATGACTTTCAGCAGCTCCTCTTCCTGTTCCTTGATCAAGTTGCTGTTGATAATCACCGGAAAAGTCTCATTCGCCTCAAGGTAAGCATACTTTAGGCCTGGCGGAAGTGTTTTCAACTCCTTCTTGGGAACATCTTTTTCCTGGGGCAGGGGGTTCTTTTCTGCTGCTCCAGTCGTCATCCCCTTAGTCGATCCAGGAAGATCTTCCTTGCTTGCCCCATAAAGTGTCTCCCTCGATCTGGCTAGCTCGGGCTTGGTGCAAAATTCCAGAATTGCTTCTGCTAGCTCTTCATCTGACAACTTGCTCGTATTCATTGCTTGGCACCAACTGGCCACCTCCCTATCAACAGCATGACTCATCTCTGAGTTCTCAATCTGTCCCTGCATTAATTCAGTCTCGAGGTATTCCTGGACCAAGGGGTTAATGATATCTACAGAATGCAAATTTTCAACATCAAGTGGCTTCTTCATTGCCTCATCTATGCTGAATGTATATTTATCCCCATTGTAATCGAGACAGATAGTACCATCAAAGACATCAATGATAGTCTTAGCAGTTCGCAGGAAAGGTCTCCCCAATAATACTCCGCCAGACTCTACAGACTCATTATCGCTCATCTTAATCACATGGAAGTCAGCCGGGTACAGGAAGTCGTGTACCTTGACTATTACGTTCTCGAGCACTCCTTCAGGGCAGATGCATGACCTGTCCGCCAATTGGATCACAACCTTCGTATCCACCATACCTACTCCCACTAACCTTTTGTATATGGACAGGGGTAACACATTTATGGATGCTCCCAAGTCACACATAGCATGCTCAATTTTTACATCGCCGATGGAAATAGGCAAGGTGAACATACCTGGGTCATTGCATTTCGAAGGCATCCTCCGCTTCTGAATTACCGCGGACACATTCTCGCCTATCAAGATTTTTCCACTAGGTCTAGCCTTCCCAGCTATAAACTCTTTGATGAACTTGCTGAAAACTGGCATTTTCAAAGCCTGTAAGAAGGGTAGATTTATCTCCAGTTTCCCGAAAATATCCATAAGATCCACTGGCTCATCCTTCTTTTTCTTTGCCTCTCCTCGGTTTGGGAAAGGTTTTGGTCGTTTCCCGGTTCCGGAACATTCACCTGCTGAAGATTCATTGACTCCTTTTTTCTCTACCAATTCCGGTTCTGGATCTAGGAAAAATGGTTCGATTGTCCTGGGCAGCCGTTTCTCTAAATCTCCTGCCTGAAGTTCATCTCTAACTGCAGGGTTGCTTTCAACCGAGTTTCTTGATTCAGTGGTTTTTTCCTCTGTTTCCTTATCCTTAATGGGGGTCGTGACCTCTCTGTACCTCATGACCGGCCCTTCGTACTCCTTCCCAGATCTCAGCGTGATCTGGCTAATATTGGCTTTGTCAGGTGGTCTTACCGATGCAGGAATCTTGCCCTCGTTTTCCCGCATATCACTCAAGGAAGTAGCTATTTGAGACAACTGTTTGGCCAACATATCCATTGCCGCCTTCTGTTCTTGCTGCGCATCCTGAAG
Source organism: Salvia splendens (assembly GCF_004379255.2). NCBI lineage: Eukaryota > Viridiplantae > Streptophyta > Magnoliopsida > Lamiales > Lamiaceae > Salvia > Salvia splendens. The sequence goes on from NC_056035.1 coordinate 34,103,871, forward strand.
CTTGTGGACCACATCATTGTTCGACTGTAAATTGTTCTGAATGTGCTGCTGGGAACTAACGAGGTCGTGAACCATCTCATCAAGGTTCCTTGGTCTAGAGCTTGGCTGACTAGGGCATGGCCCTATATTTTGGTTTGTTCCACTTCCTTGGCCTGGGCGAATGTGCCCTTGACCTCCTGGATTGTTGTTGAAATTACTTCCTTGACCTGGGTAAGGTGCTTGGAAATTCCTTTGATGTGGTGGTACATAAGAATTCCCTTGATAATTTTGATTCTTGTTTCCCCAGGTCGAGTGATCTCCTTGATTACGGTTGTTCCAATTTCCTTGCCCCTCATGATTTCTCCAGTTACCCTGCCTCTCGGGCTGTGGTGCGGACTGTATACTCAGTTGGGGTGCTGGCTGGCTTTGCTCGTTTTCAGACCATCTAAAGTTCGGGTGATTCCTCCAGGGTGCATCTCTTTGTCTTCCTTGGTTCCAACTTCCATCAGGATTCCAACTTCCCATCGCGTTCGCCTGGGCCTGGTAATCACCTTCCTGAGGTCCGTAATATTGCTGGAGTTGATTATCTACTGGACCTAACAACTTAGCCGTTTCCTTTGGTGCGGCTGTATTAGTTTTTTCGATAGCATTCAGCAAGGCTTTCTCCAGCCTATCAATCCTTGCTTCAACTTTGTCATCCTCCTGCTCCCTCAATGCATTCACAGAGCCTCTTCTCACAGCATTCCTCGTACTGTCATACGCCTTCTTGGCGTCGATTAATCTTCCCAAAATCTCTCTTGCCTCACTTCCTCTCTTTCTTGTAAAATTCCCCCCGCTCGAGGAGTTCATCAAATCCTTAGACTCGGGAGTTGCCCCTTCATAAAACAGAGAGTAGGTCTCTGCCTCTATCATCCGATGATTCGGGCATGCGTCCAGCAATCCCTTGAACCTTGACCAGTATTGGCTCAATGACTCATCGTAATCCTGCTTGCATTCCACTATCTCCTTCTTCAGAGCGTTCGTCTTGTTGGATGGAAAGAAGTAATCTAGGAACTCCAATTTAAAGTCCCTCCAGGTGCGGATAGAATCCGGGGGTAATCTCAACAACCATGTATTTGCCTCCCCCTTTAGAGTGAAAGGAATCGCGCGCAAGCGATAGTCCTCCTCTGTCGCATCATTAGGCCTCTTTTGAATGCCACATAACTTGCTAACTCGTTCAAAAACTCGTACGGGCATTCACTCCTTCGCCCAGAAAATGTTGGCAAGACACCTAACACATTCGTTTTGATCTCAATAGATCTCTGACGTGGGTTCATCACTATTGCGTGTGCTGGCTCTCCATCGAGATGAGCCGTTAGTGACCCTATTTCTGGATCTGGGTCCGCTACGTGTGCCATCTCAACTTCCTCTTCCTCCCCTGTTTTCTGACTCTGTTTCCGATTCTGGTGGGGACTCCGGATCTGTTCGTCCTGAAGATTCCCAGGATTCGTCACTCAAAAACTCAGTCGGGAACGGATTCTCCCGTCGTGAACCCTGATCTGGTAGTCACGGTGGAGGCTATATCCTTGATCTTCCAAACGAACTGACCGTATTTCCAACCAGACGAGTTACTCCGGTGGAAGCTCCTGCTCATGTACTACAAAGAAAACGGAAAGAAAAAGTAAATTAAAATTATTCACACCAAAAACTCTAGGCACTAACACAAAGTACGCCATCCATCACCCGGCAGCGGCGCCATTTGAAACGAGGATTTTTTAACACGTGTGCACAGAAATAGATCACTGCAAGCGCTTGGTCAAGACACCACGCTCCTTAAATCCACTAGAGCACAAGGTCTAGGAACTTAAGAGAACATAAAGTGCTTGGTCGTTGGACACACATCGACTCCCCTTCAAAAAATATAATCCCTCAACCCGAATACTATGAATTAGTATAGGGAAAGTGGGGTCGATCCCACAGAGATGGACTCGCAAAGTAGTGCTCAGAGACTTTGGACAGACAAATGGCTGCTGCCACGCAACAAAAGGGTTGAGAATTTTTAAACTAACTCTAGACCTAGGCAGAAAATGTAAATGCTAGACCTAGGACATGTTAAACTTGTAAATTCAGACTTCGACAACAAGGAAACATAACCACTTCCTAGACAGTGTAAACAACTACCTAATCTAGCTAAACAGAATATGACTGAAAGTGGGGACCATAATTCCAAAAATGGCAAGTACGGAAAGAACTGCAGATTAACAAACTCTGACGCTAGCTCGCAGCAAAATGCATCCTCTCAACCGAATTAAACTTGCAGATGAACAAAACAGAGCAAAAAGCGAGATTCGAACAGAATATAGAGATTTGGTCGTCGTTATCTTGCTGCAACTCGGAAACACATCAGATCTGCGTACACTAGACGGAATGAAAGAAAAACACGTAAACTAAGCATGAAAATCAGATCGAAACTACTCAGATTCACGTCAGAATACTTGATCCACTCCGGATCCAAGACATCCGAACCCAACAACCAACAAATCCAGCAAATCCAACCAAAATTCTTCCACAATCCACTCCAATCTCCCAGATCTGACCATTAACCTACAATAACTCAGTAAACAGCTGCGAAACGCATCCAACTCAAACAATTTAAAACTCCAAAATCTCAATAAGCGAAACGATCAAACCAGAAATCAACACAATCGCCATAACGGAAAATCAAACTTGCATTTAAACCAGAAACTATTCGGTGAAAACAGCGAACCGAGCTTCGAACAACGAAGCTCGGCAGAGTAAGCAAAATAGCGGAAAGCGGAAAATAGATTGTTTCTTCGCTCCTAACAAGAGCGGTGTTACACCATATCGAAGCTAAGATGAAAACCCGAACGTGCGAACTGAGATCTCCTCAAACTAGTATCAAGTGTGTGTGGGGGAAAGTGAACTAAGCAACAGGCTGTGGTGAGGTCTCCCCCGGAGAAGATCCCTCCAGCTTGCATGCTTCTGCCTTTTATAGATGCGGACATAGCCCTTGAGTCTTCGTAGAAATCCCTATTCTACCCTTCAACTCTGGAGCTTCCTCCGTCGAGCAATTCTCTTCATAATCGTTCACTAAATCGCCAGTTCCTCGACCTTGTGATTTTTTGGTCTTCTTTCCTGGACCTGGCGAATTCCTTCACACACCTGGCTTAAAACGTGCGTTAGTCCTAGTAAAATCACGAATTAAATCCCTAGACCCATGCATGAAATTAGCCTTATCAAACTGCTCACACTTAAACCATGCTTGTCCTCAAGTATGAAAGACAAGAAAAAGAAATAAGGCGAATTTCAATGCACGCCCCCCCCCCCAAGTAATTATTCTACAAACAAAACAGACTCCTAGACCTAGACAACTACAACACGAAACACATAAAAATCACAAAAGAAAAGAAAACACATAAGCGCATAAACTGGTATTTTCCTAGCAGCCATCCCCACAAGTTTAAGGTCAATCCAAGCGTTTACAGCCTCAGATTCCTCCCCTTCCCTTCTTCTATCTAGTCGAGTTGTCAGTTCGTCAAGATAGCCTTTTGACTTCCCAATTGTTAGATTCACTCGATCACTCATTCCTCACCAGGGATGTTAGGATCGGATCGCTCTTAAGTTAAAGTTACTCCACTGATGCATCGGGTTATGAGAGTTTCTCCTTCCTACCGTCTCCTTTTTATTCCTGGGTCTGGTTACTACTGCTTCCTGCCCTTAAATTTTTTTTTTTTTTTTTTTTCCTGGACTTCGTCCAGCTTTATACCTCCGGTTTTATTATTTTAACTCCTCCCCTGGACTTCGTCCAGCTTATACCTCCGGTTCCTGGACTTCGTCCAGCTTATACCTCCTTTTCCTGGACTTCGTCCAGCTTATACCTCCAGAACCCTATTTTTTTTCTCCGTCAGACTCTTCTCCCTAAGCATTCAAGTGGTAGCCCATTCTTTTTACAAGTTAGCTCAAGTGTATAGGCTTATAACTCGCTCTTATAGTAGGGCTGCACAACTGGGTTATCTAAGGCATCCTCTATCGTTCTTACTTCATCCAACTGACTTTGATTTATTAAGAGAAAAGGATTCACAAATTAGCATGTATTTTCTCTTCAATTACTCTCCCTAAGGCTTTTTGCTATTTATTTATACCAGTTATGCCAACACGAACCTAAAAAAAAACTTCTACAAACTCCATAGACCTAACAGAATATGTACAAGACACTAACTGCACTAACTGCGTCCCCCCTCCCACTTCATTTATGCTTGTCCCCAAGCAATCCGTATGAAGTGGAAAGCAGGCCAGTTAGTGGCGACATGAAACGAACTCAACAAAACACAAACTTCTCACACTTAGACAAGCATTGGGCTAAGTGGGAGAAGGAACAACATACAAACACAAAACATGTTATGACATATAACCCCTTCTCACACTTAGACCAATGCTTGGTCTAAGTGGAAGGGTTCAACACATATATACAGAACCTAGCATGCTGGCAGGTAAAACAGAAATAAAACGAAAGAACTGTTAAATAAAAGAAAGAAAAAGTTACTTGGGTTTTGAGGGGAAATTCAATTCGGTGTCTGGCCCCCGTGGGAGCCCAAACTTTGGTGGCACCGTCGGCTGGGTCACCTTTGCTTTCTTCCTGGCCGGCATCTCCGGCTTCTCTGGTCTGTCAGCAGTAGGTCGGGGTATGGCTGTCCTCAGGACCACGGGTCTAGCGGAAGAGGGGGGGTGATGTGAGGCCTCGGCCTTGTGATGGCTTCTGCGCGATACACTTCCTGGACTTAGCGTTGTAATGTTGCCGCTAGACCCAGGAATAGTTTCTGATGCATCCGGGAACTTTTTGTGCAGCCATTTCAGCATGGTCGTCATCAAAGCAACACCCTCCGCCATCCTGTGGTTTGCTCACTTGACGAAAACCACCCAATCGGTGATACGTCCCCTCAGGACTGCGGCCTCTTCCCTGCTTTCCGAATTCCCTTCGGATCTCAGTCATTTCCTTGCGTACCCCGTCGATTCCTTTCCTTACCTCCTCAACTTCTCTCTGAACTCCCTGAACCATCAGCCTGACTTCGTCCTCAGTGGCCTGATCCTTTACCTCCACACCATCGGGTTCCTGCTTGACTTGTGCCTCTGACTTACCGACCTCATAAAAACACACCTCCTTCCCTCGGCGATCAGCAACCCCTTGTTGAAAAAAAAGTCGAAATTGAAGACTTCCGGGGCTGAGCACATCTTTACTACACGGCAGGCCTTGCTGATTTTAATTACAATGTTGCGCTGCAAATAGGCCCCGAGAAGATGGCACGTGTACAGATGCCTGGACGGGTTGGAGGTGACTTGATGGCAGGCTTGGGCTAACCAATAACCCAAATGAACTCGTACTCCTGTGGCCATGCACCACATAAAGTATAGGTCGGCGGTCGTCAGGGCGTTGTTGGCAGTGCCCATCAAGTTGTAGCTAACAAAAGTTTGGGCGAATCGGAGGACCCGATTTTCTATATGGTGTGCCTTCGAAAAACTTGTTTTAAATTGACCCACTCTTGAGTGAGTCAAGAACTCCCACGCACCTTGTGCCTGAAATCCTGGCGTCAACTTCGGCGGACCAACCATTCTGTCGTTCCACAGGCCCTCATCATCTTCTGTTCTCGTTAGCAAGCCCATCCGCAGCGTCCACTCCCGGATACTCATCCTATGTTCTTCATTAAAAAGCCTGAAAGCTATGGAATCCGTATCCAAATCGGCGGTGGATTTGAACCGGAAGGTGGAAAAGAATTCACGGGCCGCGTCGACTGGAACTTCGAAAGTGCTGTGCTTTAGTACCAATCAAAACCGATTGCATCTATATACCCCCTGAACTCATCGTTAGAGCTAATATGTTTGAGTTCCGCCGGGTGGTACATTTTTCCGGACTTCGCCGCCTTTCCCTCAGCACTCTTTTCCTTGTATATGGCCACACGTTTTGGATCGTCAAATCTTCTCATATCGTCTAGCAGCTCGTTTGTAATCCAAATCTCCGTCGGCTCAAAGTTCAGTACATCCTCGTCTTGCTCCTCCTCTGAATCACTGGACCTGGCAGGATTCTCGGGCTCTGTGGCGTATGGTACCTTGGCGGGTGGAGGAAGTGGAGATTCAGTAGATTTCCCCCTCTCCTTCTCGGTCGAGGAGGAAGCAATTTGTTTCCCATTCCTCTTCTTAGCCTTCGCGCGGCGCCCCTCTTCATCACTCTCCCTTCCACTCGGCCTGGGGGAGTCTTCCTGCGCAGACACGGCTGTCGCTAGGTCCAGCGTATCCTTTTCCTTTTGTTGGGCAGATACGTCAATGTCATCAAGAATACTCCGACGTGTCCGTCTCCTTGTTTCCCTTAGATTAAGCTGCGAATCGGCCTCCTCAGAGACCTCAGTTAAATCCACTATCATGTGGAGTCCTGCATCGACAGTTTCTTGAGCACCCTCAGAATCGAGTGCTCCACTTTCCTCTGCTAACAATGGGGTTGCCCCCGTGATATAAACAGGGGTTTCTAACCCCGTAAGATTTCCTTCAGGTTGGGCTTCAGTGCCCACAGATTTTTCGGGAGTCCTTCCCGCATCAACATCTTCCTCAGTAAATTGGGCTTCATCGCCCCCAACTACGTCTAGGGTTTCCTTTTCTACATCATTCTCAGAATTTAGGGCTTCTCCGCCCACTTGAACATCATCATCATCAACAACGGCATCCCTCTCAACAGACGCCTCCAGAACAGGGGTTTCCCCCTCAACCCTACTAACAGTAATAGCGGCTGGTACTAAGCTTCCTGCCCTTAACAAAATTTTTTTTTTTTTTTTTTTCCCTGGACTCGTCCAGCTTATACCTCCGTTTTATTATTTTAACTCCTCCCCGGACTTCGTCCAGCTTATACCTCCGGTTTTATTATTTTAACTCTCCCTGGACTTCGTCCAGCTTATACCTCCGGTTCCGGACTTCGTCCAGCTTATACCTCCTTTCCTGGACTTCGTCCAGCTTATACCTCCTTTCCTGGACTTCGTCCAGTTATACCTCCTTTTTCTCTACTCCCTAAGCATCAAGTGGTAGCCCATTCTTTTTACAAGTTAGCTCAAAGTGTATAGGCTTATAACTCGCTCTTATAGTAGGGCTGCACAACTGGGTTATCTAAGGCATCCTCTATCGTTCTTACTTCATCCAACTGACTTTGATTTATTAAGAGAAAAGGATTCACAATTTAGCATGTATTTTCTCTTCAATTACTCTCCCTAAGGGGCTTTTTGCTATTTATTTTACCAGTTATGCAAACACGAAACCTAAAAAAAACTTCTACAAACTCCTAGACCTAACAGAATATGTACAAGACACTAACTGCACTAACTGCGTCCCCCCTCCCACTTCATTTATGCTTGTCCCCAAGCAATCCGTATGAAGTGGAAAGCAGGCCAGTTAGTGGCGACATGAAACGAACTCAACAAAACACAAACTTCTCACACTTAGACCAAGCATTGGGCTAAGTGGGAGAAGGAACAACATACAACACAAAACATGCTATGACATATAACCCCTTCTCACACTTAGACCAATGCTTGGTCTAAGTGGAAGGGTTCAACACATATATACAGAACCTAGCATGCTGGCAGGTAAAACAGAAATAAACGAAAGAACTGTTAAATAAAAGAAAGAAAAAGTTACTTGGGTTTGAGGGGAAATTCAATTCGGTGTCTGGCCCCCGTGGGAGCCAAACTTTGGTGGCACCGTCGGCTGGGTCACCTTTGCTTTCTTCCTGGCCGGCATCTCCGGCTTCTCTGGTCTGTCATCAGTAGGTCGGGGTATGGCTGTCCTCAGGATCACGGGTCTAGCGGAAGAGGGGTGATGTGAGGCCTCGGGCCTTGTGATGGCTTCTGCGCGGATACACTTCCTGGACTTAGCGTTGTAATGTTGCCGCTAGACCCAGGAATAGTTTCTGATGCATCCGGGAACTTTTTGTGCAGCCATTTCAGCATGGTCGTCATCAAAGCAACACCCTCCGCCATCCTGTTGGTTTGCTCACTTGACGAAGCCACCCAATCGGTGATACGTCCCCTCAGGACTGCGGCCTCTTCCCTGCTTTTTCCGAATTCCCTTCGGATCTCAGTCATTTCCTTGCGTACCCCGTCGATTCCTTTCCTTACCTCCTCAACTTCTTTCTGAACTCCCTGAACCATCAGCCTGACTTCGTCCTCAGTGGCTTGATCCTTTACCTCCACACCATCGGGTTCCTGCTTGACTTGTGCCTCTGACTTACCGACCTCATAAAAACACACCTCCTTCCCTCGGGCGATCAGCAACCCCTTGTTGAAAAAAAAGTCGAAATTGAAGACTTCCGGGGCTGAGCACATCTTTACTACACGGCAGGCCTTGCTGATTTTAATTACAATGTTGCGCTGCAAATAGGCCCCGAGAAGATGGCACGTGTACAGATGCCTGGACGGGTTGGAGGTGACTTGATGGCAGGCTTGGGCTAACCAATAACCCAAATGAACTCGTACTCCTGTGGCCATGCACCACGTAAAGTATAGGTCGGCGGTCGTCAGGGCGTTGTTGGCAGTGCCCATCAAGTTGTAGCTAACAAAAGTTTGGGCGAATCGCAGGACCCGATTTTCTATATGGTGTGCCTTCGAAAAACTTGTTTTAAATTGACCCACTCTTGAGTGAGTCAAGAACTCCCACGCACCTTGTGCCTGAAATCCTGGCGTCAACTTCGGCGGACCAACCATTCTGTCGTTCCACAGGCCCTCATCATCTTCTGTTCTCGTTAGCAAGCCCATCCGCAGCGTCCACTCCCGGATACTCATCCTATGTTCTTCATTAAAAAGCCTGAAAGCTATGGAATCCGCATCCAAATCGGCGGTGGATTTGAACCGGAAGGTGGAAAAGAATTCACGGGCCGCGTCGACTGGAACTTCGAAAGTGCTGTGCTTTAGTAACCAATCAAAACCGATTGCATCTATATACCCCCTGAACTCATCGTTAGAGCTAATATGTTTGAGTTCCGCCGGGTGGTACATTTTTCCGGACTTCGCCACCTTTCCCTCAGCACTCTTTTCCTTGTATATGGCCACACGTTTTTGGATCGTCAAATCTTCTCATATCGTCTAGCAGCTCGTTTGTAATCCAAATCTCCGTCGGCTCAAAGTTCAGTACATCCTCGTCTTGCTCCTCCTCTGAATCACTGGACCTGGCAGGATTCTCGGGCTCTGTGGCGTATGGTACCTTGGCGGGTGGAGGAAGTGGAGATTCAGTAGATTTCCCCCTCTCCTTCTCGGTCGAGGAGGAAGCAATTTGTTTCCCTTTCCTCTTCTTAGCCTCGCGCGCGCCCCTCTTCGTCACTCTCCCTTCCACTCGGCCTGGGGGAGTCTTCCTGCGCAGACACGGCTGTCGCTAGGTCCAGCGTATCCTTTTCCTTTTGTTGGGCAGATACGTCAATGTCAGCAAGAATACTCCGACGTGTCCGTCTCCTTGTTTCCCTTAGATTAAGCTGCGAATCGGCCTCCTCAGAGACCTCAGTTAAATCCACTATCATGTTGAGTCCTGCATCGACAGTTTCTTGAGCACCCTCAGAATCGAGTGCTCCACTTTCCTCTGCTAACAATGGGGTTGCCCCGTGATATAAACAGGGGTTTCTAACCCCGTAAGATTTCCTTCAGGTTGGGCTTCAGTGCCCACAGATTTTTCGGGAGTCCTTCCCGCCATCACATCTTCCTCGAGTAAATTGGGCCTTCATCGCCCCCAACTACGGTCTAGGGTTTCCTTTCTACATCCTTCTCAGAATTTAGGGCTTCTCCGCCCACTTGAACATCATCATCATCAACAACGGCATCCCTCTCAACAGACGCCTCCAGAACAGGGTTTCCCCATCAACCCTACTAACAGTAATAGCGGGTGTCCTCAACTACCGCAACAAGAGCATCTACCCCCCCAACAACACTCTCCACCGAATTCACAGCAGAAATATCAAGGTTTACTCCCTCTGAAACACCATCACCTCCAAACTTAAAACAGGGGTTTCCTTCTGAGAATCAGAACCTAACCCTGGGTTCACTTACGGCCAATAACGTCAGTCCCGCGGCCAGATCGTCTCTACTTCGCGAATCTCCGCAATGGGTGATCCTGGAACGGCGGGCACTGCATTCGTCCTCCGGACTGGTGGCGGTTTCTGGGACTGTGTCCTGGGCAGAGGTGGTTTCTTCTGGAATAATGTAGCAGCCTCCGGTGCGGTTTCTTGTACAGCAGTGGGTGGTGTCTCGACAACCTCCGGTTGTGTCACGGTGGTTGTTGGAACGGCTGGCATGGGTTGTCCCATTGCAAACATCGCGAACGCTTGCATCGCTTTATCGGCCCCTCCGAACTTCTGAAATAGTTCATTCATGAACTCCGCCGCACTCTTCTCGGCGGATCCAGAAGCGCTGCTGGTTCCTTGTTGGTTATCCATGGTATCTGCAGAAAATTTTGAAAAGAACTTGGGCGAAATTTTCAGATTAGGGTTAGAGAGAGATTGAAATTTGGGGTTTTTGATTGGGAGAGAGAATATTTGGAGAGAGAAGTAATGAGAAAATAAGAAGGCCAAAACCGATCATAGTGTAGGCATTGGAGAGGACAGTTTCCTTTTGCAGGCGGGTGCAGGTGGTGACGCTAGCGACCGTACGCCTCCCCATAAAGTGCTCTTTGAAATCCGGACCGGTGCCAACTCCCTCCAAAACTCTTTTACCCCACAATTCCTTGCTCAAGTAAATTCCTTCTGCCAAAACACACTAAAAGAAAACATCAAACTAAAAAAAACAAATATGAAACGCCAAACTCCCCGGGTCTAGGATATGACAGCATCAAAAATATTCCCGATGGGTCTGGGTGTTCGAAAATATTTTTGGAAGAATAAAATTTTTTATTTGTTTGGATTTTTCTTGATTTAAAGAAAGCAATTAAATATTTACAAAATTGTTGTCAAGTGTTCTCAAAATTTCCTGGATCAGGGTATGGTCAAACTTTTAATTACTAGACCGAGGAGATATTTTAAAAACACTTCCTTCCTAGACTGGTTAGGTGATATCAAAGAGTGCGCGTAGTGGCACTTCGTCCACTACACACAACTCTGAGCTATCCCTAAAACCTTTATCCTATGTCCATTGACAAGAAAAGGTATGGAATTTGGTGCACTTCCCTGGATTTCAACTGCTCCGTTTGCTCGATGTCCCCTGATGATGTAAGGCCCAATCCATTTAGACTTTAACTTTCCAGGCATCAACTTGAGCTTGGATTGAAACAAAAGGACTTTCTGTCCTACCCTGAGTTCCTTGACCCGGAGATTTTTATCATGCCAAAGCTTAGTTTTTTCCTTATACCACATGGCAGATTCATAAGACTCAAGCCGTAACTCTTCCAGTTCCTGGAGCTGCATCTTCCTCTCTTCTTCACAAGCCTGCGGATTCATGTTGATCTCTTTGACCGCCCAGTATGCTCTGTGTTCGATTCCCACGGGTAAGTGGCACATTTTTCCGAATACCAACCTATATGGTGACATACCAATAGGTGTCTTATAAGCTGTCCTATAAGCCCATAATGCATCATCCAGTCTCTTACTCCAATCCTTCCTAGACGGGTTCACCGTTTTTTCGAGAATGGCCTTTATCTCCCTATTTGATATTTCTGCCTGGCCGTTGGACTGAGGATGATAAGGTGTAGACAACCTATGGTGGACTCCGTATTTCTTCATGAGAGCCTCTATTGTACGGTTCTTAAAATGGGTTCCTTGGTCTGAGATGACAGCCCTAGGGATCCCGTACCTGTTGAAAATGTTAGACCGCAGAAATTTGGCTACTTCCACAGCTTCGCAGGAGGTCGTAGCTTTTGCCTCTATCCATTTCGAACGTAGTCCACCGCCACAAGTATGTATGTATTCCCATATGAAGATGGAAATTGACCCATAAAGTCCATACCCCAAACATCGAAAATCTCACAAACAATCACCGGAACTTGTGGCATTTCGTCCCTTCTAGAAATTCCTCCAATCTGCTGACACCTTTCGCAATTCTGGCAGAATTCGAATGCATCCTTATGTAATGTAGGCCAGTAGAAACCACTGTCTAGAACCTTCCTTGCAGTCTTCCTAGGTCCAAAGTGACCCCCACAAGCTAAAGCATGGCAATGATTCAGCACATCCCTTTGCTCCCACTCCGGAATGCATCTCCTAATTACCTGGTCAACTCCCATTTTCCACAAATACGGATCGTCCCAAAAGTAGTATTTGGCTTCACTTTTTAATTTCATCTTCTGGGCCCGGGAAATTTCGTCGGAACTGGGCACTTCTCTAGTGACCAAGTAATTTGCTAGATCAGCGAACCATGGCTCTGCATTCGCCTGGCATTTCCTTTTTTCAGCATCTCCTGGACCTGTTGCTGCCATTACTTCTTCCCAATTGATAGGTCTAGGAGAATCGTTAAAATAATAAAGATGTTCTTCCGGGAACGCATCAGGTATTGCTTCATCCGTCTCACCTTGGTAAATGCGACTCAGGTGATCAGCCACCTTGTTCTCCGTCCCCTTCTTGTCTCTGACTTCCCAGTTAAACTCCTGTAACAGTAACACCCATCGGATCAACCTTGGCTTAGACTCCTTCTTTGCCAGTAAGTACTTTATCGCAGCGTGATCTGTGAAGACTATCACCCTCGACCCGAGCAGATATGGTCGGAATTTTTCAAAAGAGTACACAACTGCCAACATTTCCTTCTCCGTGGTGTCGTAATTTTTCTGGGCTTGATTTAGCGTTTTTGACGCATAGAAAATCACGTAACTTTTTCCGTCAACTCTTTGACCTAGCACCGCCCCTACTGCATAGTCACTCGCATCGCACATGATTTCAAACGGCAAACCTCAATCAGGTGCTCTGATGATGGGGGCAGATACTAATCTGTCCTTCAGCAGCTGAAAAGCCTTAATGCACCCCTCATTAAAAACAAACTCAACATCGTTATGCAACAGATGAGTGAGTGGCTGAGCAATTTTGGCAAAATCCTTTATAAATCTCCTGTAGAATCCTGCGTGACCTAGGAATCCCCTCACTTCCTTTTGATTTGTCGGGTGGGGCAAGTTTTGATATCACGTCCACTTTTGCTTGGTCCACCTGTATGCCACTTTCCGATACTACATGCCCCAGGACAATTCCTTCAGGGACCATGAAGTGGCATTTCTCGAAATTCAAAACCAAGTGCTTCTCTTGACATCTTCTCAGCACTACATCCAAGCTCGCCAGACATGAATCAAATGAATCCCCGTATACAGTGAAGTCGTCCATAAAGATCTCGATGCAATCTTCCAGCAGGTCTGAGAAAATACTCATCATACATCGTTGAAAAGTGCCTGGTGCATTGCAAAGGCCAAACGGCATTCTCCGATATGCATACGTTCCGAACGGACACGTGAAAGTTGTCTTCTCCTGGTCCTCGGGGTCCACGTAAATTTGGAAATACCCACTATATCCGTCCAAGAAACAGAAATATTGCTTGCCTGCTAATCTCTCCAGCATCTGGTCAATGAACGGAAGGGGAAAATGATCTTTCTTGGTTGCCTCATTCAATTTTCTGTAGTCAATGCACATCCTCCAACCGGTGACTAGCCTGGTCGGTACCAACTCATTCTTGTCGTTCTTGACAACCTGGATTCCCGACTTTTTGGGTACCATGTGTACTGGGCTAACCCATTCACTGTCTGGTATGGAATAAATGATTCCTAGGGATAACAACTTCAATACCTCCTTCAATACCTCTTCCCTCATATTGGGATTCAATTTGCGTTGAGGGTCTTTGCAGGGTTTCGCTCCTTCATTTAATCGAATGTGATGCATGCACAGATCAGGGCTAATCCCTACCAAGTCAGAAAGTGTCCAACCAATAGCGTTCTTGTTCCTTCGGATGACTTTCAGCAGCTCCTCTTCCTGTTCCTTGATCAAGTTGCTGTTGATAATCACCGGAAAAGTCTCATTCGCCTCAAGGTAAGCATACTTTAGGCCTGGCGGAAGTGTTTTCAACTCCTTCTTGGGAACATCTTTTTCCTGGGGCAGGGGGGTTCTTTTCTGCTGCTCCAGTCGTCATCCCCTTAGTCGATCCAGGAAGATCTTCCTTGCTTGCCCCATAAAGTGTCTCCCTCGATCTGGCTAGCTCGGGCTTGGTGCAAAATTCCAGAATTGCTTCTGCTAGCTCTTCATCTGACAACTTGCTCGTATTCATTGCTTGGCACCAACTGGCCACCTCCCTATCAACAGCATGACTCATCTCTGAGTTCTCAATCTGTCCCTGCATTAATTCAGTCTCGAGGTATTCCTGGACCAAGGGGTTAATGATATCTACAGAATGCAAATTTTCAACATCAAGTGGCTTCTTCATTGCCTCATCTATGCTGAATGTATATTTATCCCCATTGTAATCGAGACAGATAGTACCATCAAAGACATCAATGATAGTCTTAGCAGTTCGCAGGAAAGGTCTCCCCAATAATACTCCGCCAGACTCTACAGACTCATTATCGCTCATCTTAATCACATGGAAGTCAGCCGGGTACAGGAAGTCGTGTACCTTGACTATTACGTTCTCGAGCACTCCTTCAGGGCAGATGCATGACCTGTCCGCCAATTGGATCACAACCTTCGTATCCACCATACCTACTCCCACTAACCTTTTGTATATGGACAGGGGTAACACATTTATGGATGCTCCCAAGTCACACATAGCATGCTCAATTTTTACATCGCCGATGGAAATAGGCAAGGTGAACATACCTGGGTCATTGCATTTCGAAGGCATCCTCCGCTTCTGAATTACCGCGGACACATTCTCGCCTATCAAGATTTTTCCACTAGGTCTAGCCTTCCCAGCTATAAACTCTTTGATGAACTTGCTGAAAACTGGCATTTTCAAAGCCTGTAAGAAGGGTAGATTTATCTCCAGTTTCCCGAAAATATCCATAAGATCCACTGGCTCATCCTTCTTTTTCTTTGCCTCTCCTCGGTTTGGGAAAGGTTTTGGTCGTTTCCCGGTTCCGGAACATTCACCTGCTGAAGATTCATTGACTCCTTTTTTCTCTACCAATTCCGGTTCTGGATCTAGGAAAAATGGTTCGATTGTCCTGGGCAGCCGTTTCTCTAAATCTCCTGCCTGAAGTTCATCTCTAACTGCAGGGTTGCTTTCAACCGAGTTTCTTGATTCAGTGGTTTTTTCCTCTGTTTCCTTATCCTTAATGGGGGTCGTGACCTCTCTGTACCTCATGACCGGCCCTTCGTACTCCTTCCCAGATCTCAGCGTGATCTGGCTAATATTGGCTTTGTCAGGTGGTCTTACCGATGCAGGAATCTTGCCCTCGTTTTCCCGCATATCACTCAAGGAAGTAGCTATTTGAGACAACTGTTTGGCCAACATATCCATTGCCGCCTTCTGTTCTTGCTGCGCATCCTGAAGCTTGTGGACCACATCATTGTTCGACTGTAAATTGTTCTGAATGTGCTGCTGGGAACTAACGAGGTCGTGAACCATCTCATCAAGGTTCCTTGGTCTAGAGCTTGGCTGACTAGGGCATGGCCCTATATTTTGGTTTGTTCCACTTCCTTGGCCTGGGCGAATGTGCCCTTGACCTCCTGGATTGTTGTTGAAATTACTTCCTTGACCTGGGTAAGGTGCTTGGAAATTCCTTTGATGTGGTGGTACATAAGAATTCCCTTGATAATTTTGATTCTTGTTTCCCCAGGTCGAGTGATCTCCTTGATTACGGTTGTTCCAATTTCCTTGCCCCTCATGATTTCTCCAGTTACCCTGCCTCTCGGGCTGTGGTGCGGACTGTATACTCAGTTGGGGTGCTGGCTGGCTTTGCTCGTTTTCAGACCATCTAAAGTTCGGGTGATTCCTCCAGGGTGCATCTCTTTGTCTTCCTTGGTTCCAACTTCCATCAGGATTCCAACTTCCCATCGCGTTCGCCTGGGCCTGGTAATCACCTTCCTGAGGTCCGTAATATTGCTGGAGTTGATTATCTACTGGACCTAACAACTTAGCCGTTTCCTTTGGTGCGGCTGTATTAGTTTTTTCGATAGCATTCAGCAAGGCTTTCTCCAGCCTATCAATCCTTGCTTCAACTTTGTCATCCTCCTGCTCCCTCAATGCATTCACAGAGCCTCTTCTCACAGCATTCCTCGTACTGTCATACGCCTTCTTGGCGTCGATTAATCTTCCCAAAATCTCTCTTGCCTCACTTCCTCTCTTTCTTGTAAAATTCCCCCCGCTCGAGGAGTTCATCAAATCCTTAGACTCGGGAGTTGCCCCTTCATAAAACAGAGAGTAGGTCTCTGCCTCTATCATCCGATGATTCGGGCATGCGTCCAGCAATCCCTTGAACCTTGACCAGTATTGGCTCAATGACTCATCGTAATCCTGCTTGCATTCCACTATCTCCTTCTTCAGAGCGTTCGTCTTGTTGGATGGAAAGAAGTAATCTAGGAACTCCAATTTAAAGTCCCTCCAGGTGCGGATAGAATCCGGGGGTAATCTCAACAACCATGTATTTGCCTCCCCCTTTAGAGTGAAAGGAATCGCGCGCAAGCGATAGTCCTCCTCTGTCGCATCATTAGGCCTCTTTTGAATGCCACATAACTTGCTAAACTCGTTCAAAAACTCGTACGGGCATTCACTCCTTCGCCCAGAAAATGTTGGCAAGACACCTAACACATTCGTTTTGATCTCAATAGATCTCTGACGTGGGTTCATCACTATTGCGTGTGCTGGCTCTCCATCGAGATGAGCCGTTAGTGACCCTATTTCTGGATCTGGGTCCGCTACGTGTGCCATCTCAACTTCCTCTTCCTCCCCTGTTTCTGACTCTGTTTCCGATTCTGGTGGGGACTCCGGATCTGTTCGTCCTGAAGATTCCCAGGATTCGTCACTCAAAAACTCAGTCGGGAACGGATCTCCCGTCGTGAACCCTGATCTGGTAGTCACGGTGGAGGCTATATCCTTGATCTTCCAAACGAACTGACCGTATTTCCAACCAGACGAGTTACTCCGGTGGAAGCTCCTGCTCATGTACTACAAAGAAAACGGAAAGAAAAAGTAAATTAAAATTATTCACACCAAAAACTCTAGGCACTAACACAAAGTACGCCATCCATCCCCGGCAGCGGCGCCATTTGAAACGAGGATTTTTTAACACGTGTGCACAGAAATAGATCACTGCAAGCGCTTGGTCAAGACACCACGCTCCTTAAATCCACTAGAGCACAAGGTCTAGGAACTTAAGAGAACATAAAGTGCTTGGTCGTTGGACACACATCGACTCCCCTTCAAAAAAATATAAATCCCTCAACCCGAATACTATGAATTAGTATAGGGAAGTGGGGTCGATCCCACAGAGATGGACTCGCAAAGTAGTGCTCAGAGACTTTGGACAGACAAATGGCTGCTGCCACGCAACAAAAGGGTTGAGAATTTTAAACTAACTCTAGACCTAGGCAGAAAATGTAAATGCTAGACCTAGGACATGTTAAACTTGTAAATTCAGACTTCGACAACAAGAAACATAACCACTTCCTAGACAGTGTAAACAACTACCTAATCTAGCTAAACAGAATATGACTGAAAGTGGGGACCATAATTCCAAAAATGGCAAGTACGGAAAGAACTGCAGATTAACAAACTCTGACGCTAGCTCGCAGCAAAATGCATCCTCTCAACCGAATTAAACTTGCAGATGAACAAAACAGAGCAAAAAGCGAGATTCGAACAGAATATAGAGATTTGGTCGTCGTTATCTTGCTGCAACTCGGAAACACATCAGATCTGCGTACACTAGACGGAATGAAAGAAAAACACGTAAACTAAGCATGAAAATCAGATCGAAACTACTCAGATTCACGTCAGAATACTTGATCCACTCCGGATCCAAGACATCCGAACCCAACAACCAACAAATCCAGCAAATCCAACCAAAATTCTTCCACAATCCAACTCCAATCTCCCAGATCTGACCATTAACCTACAATAACTCAGTAAACAGCTGCGAAACGCATCCAACTCAAACAATTTAAAACTCCAAAATCTCAATAAGCGAAACGATCAAACCAGAAATCAACACAATCGCCATAACGGAAAATCAAACTTGCATTTAAACCAGAAACTATTCGGTGAAAACAGCGAACCGAGCTTCGAACAACGAAGCTCGGCAGAGTAAGTAAAATACGGAAAGCGGAAAATAAATTGTTTCTTCGCTCCTAACAAGAGCGGTGTTACACCATATCGAAGCTAAGATGAAACCCGAACGTGCGAACTGAGATCTCCTCAAACTAGTATCAAGTGTGTGTGTGGGAAAGTGAACTAAGCAACAGGCTGTGGTGAGGTCTCCCCCGAGAAGAAGATCCCTCCAGCTTGCATGCTTCTGCCTTTTATAGATGCGGACATAGCCCTTGAGTCTTCGTAGAAATCCCTATTCTACCCTTCAACTCTGGAGCTTCCTCCGTCGAGCAATTCTCTTCATAATCGTTCACTAAATCGCCAGTTCCTCGACCTTGTGATTTTTTGGTCTTCTTTCCTGGACCTGGTGAATTCCTTCACACACCTGGCTTAAAACGTGCGTTAGTCCTAGTAAAATCACGAATTAAATCCCTAGACTCATGCATGAAATTAGCCTTATCAACTGCCCCTAAGCCTATAACCCAATTTCATTATTTTTCAACTAATTGTTTGAATTTGGGCCTGAAAACCAATATTTTGTCTTAAATGGCCTTTTTCACGGCCCGTTTTGTCTAGAGCCTTTTTTATGAAAAAAGAATTTGTGGTCTTGATCTAGAGAAGTAAAGCAGGCTTTTTTAAGGTAGAGTCTCACATTTCTTATAAATTCAGATTTATAACCAATCGGTGGGATTAATTTTAAACAATCGGACCGCAGTATTGAAAATTGACAACTTATCTTTTTCTCTCTTTCTTTTAATTTGATAAATCTTTTATTTGAAAAAAGAAGAATTAATAAAATTGATCTGAATTGAAAAAAGAAAGAAGCTTTGATTTTCCAATTCAAGGCACCAATGAACTTAACTATGCAAAAGACAGCGATGAACTTAATTCAAAAAAAGACATACATAAATACGACATTTTAATATTTTAATTGATGAAACAATTAAAAAACCCCTTAACAATTTTCAAACACATTAAAATTTATTTTTTGCTCATATTTTTATGAGTGAAATAATTGTGTCTAGTTATGGATAAGGCGTGAATGACCTCCGTTACTATTTCTCAAATACTTCTTCAAACAACAAAATTATTTAATAGATATATTGAGTACTGATATAAAAAAAAAGTGTGTGATCATAGTTTAATAATACAGTGCATGTGCTATGCCCTTGTTTAAAAAACATATGCACTCGCGAAACATTTTCTTAGAAAATAATTCAAAATAAGAAGCAATATAGTGGTGAGCTTAAGTGATGTAACATGGTGTTTGAATTTATAATTAGAGAAAATTTCTTAGCTAAAAACTCGGACAAACAATTTTTATGGAGCTTAACAATAATTTCACTTATTTCCACAATTAATCAAAATCTGAATTAATGTTTCTCCTAATTAAGTTTTATAACCATACACCATGATTCAGGGTTGTGATCAATTGAGATTTTTTAGCCTAATTGAGAATTGAGATGCATTATCAGCCACTCATTTTTATTAAATGAGAGGTCCAGAATTTGTCACATGGAAAATATTTTTAGATTAATTAATAATTCAATAAATAATTTTTTAAAATATTTTTTTTTAATTTTTAATTTTTTTAAAAAATTTTAAATTTTTTTTTGTCATCTACATGTCAACTACACACATATAATGTCAACTACGTATACAATTCATGTCAACTACACATATAATGTCAACTATGTGTACAATCCATGCCAACTACATTTACAATTTATATCAACTATACATATAATGTCAACTACATATACAATTCATGTCAACTATACACATATAATGTGACATTTGATGTGCAGACTATTGACGATAATACCCCCGAATTGACATAATCTACTTGCAGTTGACATTTCAAAAATTTTGTGGATGAGTGACTGAAAAATCTCAATTCTCCATTAAGCTAAGCTAAAAAATGTTAGGACCCCCATGACTCATAAGTTTCTCAAACCTAAAAAATAATACTAGATGCTAGTATATAATATTCATTATACTATCAATTTGTGCTTGAATACAAGTTGGACTACTTATTTATGTGTTTACAGCAGAATGCTATTGGCAGAAAATGACGAGCATATAATGTCATTATAATTAATTGACACAATAAATGGATTTAGACATGGCATATCACATATGGCTTTATTATTTTGTCAAGCACGCATCCATCTAAATTATGGTACGTATGTGAATGATTAATTTGGTGAATGTCTTTGTTAAAGCCAAATCTTATTACGCATTTTCGTTAAAAAAACTAGCAACTGACATAGGAAAATCTATGTTACTTTTGTTATGACAGATATGACAACTAATAATATATTTTTTCTGGTGTTTTCTTATTCAATTACATATTTTATATACAAATGGAACATTGAAACTTCATGATTAGTTTTGTTCAAAACGTTATAAGAGCAAAATTTGTTCAAATTTTATGATTTAAATGCTATTATCCTTTTTATAATATTATAAATATTAACTAAAAATCACCAATTAATCCAAATTAAATGTTATAAGAACAACAATTCTTGCCGTTACGTCCCCCGTCTTCCCAATTTCCTATATTTTGCTTTCTCACTTACTTAACTATATATATTGAGCATAACGTAAACTTAGAATCTCTATCTTATTTTTGTTTGGTTCAACTTTAGCCCATGATATCAAATATACTCATCACGTCCCTCGAACGAGTTAGCACTGCTCAGAAAAAAAATCTCGCCGCATTCTAAAACGTTGGCCAAAAACCTTCGGACCCCACCATGATTCTTTGGTAAAGTAGTCCGAGTACCCGTTCAGCAGCTGCGGCATGCTCTCGATAGACCGGCTCCCTGTGGAGGATTGGCCTGGGGACATGTTATACCCGTTGTTGCCGTCGTTGCTCTATCATGCGGTTGTAGTACCGCATAACACAGTCCAACATGGCCTGCCCTACGGCACCCACAGTCTCGTTGTCGTCGTCGGGCTCCATTTTCGAGTAGAGAGAGTGGGAAAGAGAGAGAGAGAGAGAGATGTAACTGGAGTGGAGGTGTGAATGAAATGAGATGAGAAGTGAGGTATTTATAGTATAAATTTAGGAATAAATTTAAATTAAAAAAAATTGTCGATCGGCGGTCAGTGTGCAATAGCACCAATCGGCACACTCGAGCAGATCGGCATGCCCGATGCGTAGGGCGTGGGCTACGACAGGAGATCGGTGGTTTCACTAGCAATAGGGCTGATAAAACCGCCGATCGCGACCGGCGGCTCTATGCACCACTATTGCAAGTGCTTTAATTTTTTGATGAATAAATAAAATTGCAAGTGCTTTAATTGACATTAGGCTAGGTGGGTAAAGGAAATAAACCATATTCTACCGCATTAAAATCCATATTATACCCGAATTTTCTAATAATAAATGGAGTAGTACCTATATTTCAATAAATTTTGTCAGTTATTACTTTTAAAATCCGTAGTTAATCAAATTGGGATACATAATAATGAATAAATGGAGTATTATTTTGTAAAAAGTAGAAAAATTGGAAAGATAGTTGGAGTGGTGCTAAAAAAATTTAGTGCAGTTTGTAATAGTTGCGGGTGGTGCAACATCTTTAAGTGCAGTTTGCAATAGTTGCGAGTGGTGCAACAGTGCAAGTCCTCACATGTTGCATTATATAAATGGTTGACTTAGTAATGTCTGTCTGTAATTATATTTTAATTATAGTGGCATAGACTTTTATTTTGATTGTGTCACTTAAGGTTTATAATACTTTTTTTTTATCTAATAGTCTCATTTTGTCATTTTCATTAGATCTTTAATAGATATCCAATTTCATTTTTGCTATTTTTGATAAGTGGACCACGCATTCCGTTAACTCACTTCATTCCCATTTTATTATAAAATCAATATATAAAAATATGAACCATATTCTATAAACTATTTCTACCACTTTCATTTATAAAGTCCAATAATTTCTTGAAACTCGTATCAGTCAAATATGAGACTTCTAATGAAGACCAGAGGAAATAATTAACCCTGTAAACCAATATAAAAAAGTGGATCATATATTCCACTAACTTTTTCAACTCACTATTCTTTACATTTTTTAAAACACGTGCTCATACAAAATGTGACTCATATTTGTGAATAAAGGGAGTATTTTTAAAATATTATGTCTGAGTTAGAGCATCCACAATAGGGACGGATGTCCCGGAGGACATCTCAAAACGCCTCCTGCCACGTCATAAGGACATTCCACAACACTGTCACGTCATAATAGGGCTGGAAATTTTCGGCACGACACGATAATCTGACACGAATCCGCACGAAATTATTGGGTTGGGGTCAAGTCTTATTGGATCCGTGTCCTTATCGGGTTGGCCCATTAAGAACCCGATAATTTCGGGTTGGGTTCGGGTCGGATGCGGGTAGGATACGGGTAACCCATTAAGAAATAATATTATTATTTTTATTATTATTTAAAAATATATATATTACTTTATTTTTTTAATTTCTTATAAATTAGGTTTAAATAGTATAAAACGAATTTTAATTGTGTAAATTAGGTTAAAAATTAAGGTTTAATCGTGTAATATTAGGTTTTAATCGTGTAATATCAGGTTCGGGTTGTTATCGTGTCGTGTCAACCCATATTATATCGTGTCGATAACGGGTTCGTATCGGGTGCGGGTCGTGTTCGGATTTGAAGGTAGCAGGTCGGGTTCGTGTTCGAATTTATAGTTTCCTTAACATGTCGGGTTCAGATTAGGCCTTATTGGGTTGGTCATTATCAGGTTGACCCGATAACAATCCGTACGATTTGCCAGCCCTGCGTCATAAGGACATCACACTCCACAATAGCGGACATCCGCAATAATCAAAATTCACAAATATGTAATTTTACGTAATTAAATTTTCGACACGAATACGGGAAAAATGCAATCATTTTATTTCAAAAAAAAGCATACATATTTAAATTTAAAAAAATACATAGTTCACCCAAAAAAAATCATCTCAAACCAAAAAAATGATTCAAACAAAGTATATGCCTTGAATCTGTATAGTTTGCAGCTAGCCGAACGAGGGTCTCGCTGGGGTCAAGGGGGGCGACGCCCCCTTGCCGGGGGCGCGGAGTGCCCCCGGCCCGACGGTATGATATCCGCGCCCCCGGCCCGACGGTATGATATGTTTTTGTTTTAGACCTTCATTTTCGACGATAATATATACGTTAGAGTTTTTAACAAAATCATATATATAGAGTTTGCAACGGGCCGTATATATATAGTTTTAAAAAAAATCAAAAATTCGGACGTCCGTGCGGACGTCCATCGTGTCACCGCAATAGTGGACGTTACGACGGGCGTCCGCGGAAACCGACGGATGACATCTCGTCCGTCGTTTATGATGCAATAGCGGACGTCCGCCCCGACGTGCGCTATTGCAGAGGCTCTAAGATTGAAAATGTCTCGAGTCTAAATTCTCGAACTCCTTAAACACGTGTCATGCCACAGCGTATATGAGTCCTTAATAATACAGATCATCCTTACGCATTACTCTAAATGCACATTTGACCATATATAATTTTAAATACGAAAAATTCGACTTTGAAAAATTCTGTTTAATTGTAACGTTGGATGGTTTTAATAGGGCTGACAATTTTTGACACGACACGATAACACGACACGAACCGGCACGAAAATAATGGGTTTGGGTCAGAGCTTATTGGGTTCGTGTCCTTATCGGGTCGACCCGTTAAGGACACGAAAATTTCGTGTCGTGTTCGTGTCGTGTTCGTGTTATCCGTTAACAATACGTGTTCGTGTCGTGTTCGTGTCGTGTTCGTGTTATCCGTTAACAAATAATATTTTAATATTATTAATTCTTATTATTTTCATTTTTAATAGGTTTAACCGTTATCAGGTCGTGTTGTTATCGAGTCGTTATCGTGTCATCTCGTGTACGTGTTGTTATCGTGTCGTGTTGACCCGAATTGGTTCGTGTCGTGTTCGTGTCGTGTTCGTGTCTGAGGATTTCGTGTCGTGTTCGTGTTCGTGTTTGAGGTTTTCTTAACGGGTCGTGTTCGTGTTTGTTGTTATCGTGTTCGTGTCGTTATCGTGTCGACACGATAACGACCCGACACGCACGATTTGCCACCCCTAGGTTTTAATGTATTTTCCCAAATATTAACGAGCAATTCAATTTTAAATTTGCCTACGGAGAGTGGACTATTTTGTTTTGTAAACGAATACATTTTCATATGCACAGGTTTGGCTTTTAACCAAAAACCAAAAGCAATAACAATTAGCCTCATCTCTAAAAATGAATATCACCCAACACTTTTAGGTGACTGGGGAAGGTTGGCCTACTCTTCATCAATTAATGGATCCCCAAGGGCTGGCAAATCATGCGGATTGGGTCATTATCGGGTCAACCTGATAACGACCCAACCCAATAAGGTCTAACCCGAACCCGACCTGTTAAGGAAACTGTAAATCCGAACACGAACCCGACCTGCTACCTTCAAATCCGAACACGACCCGCACCCGACACGAACCCGTTATCGACACGATATAATATGGGTTGACACGACACAATAACGACCCGAACCCGATATTAAACGAATAAAACATGATATTACACGATTAAACCTTATTTTTTAACCTAATTTACACGATTAAAATACGTTTTATATTATTTAAACCTAATTTACAAGAAATTAAAAATAAATTAATATAAATATTTTAAAAATAATAATAAAAAAATATTATTATTTCTTAATGGGTTATCTGTATCCGACCCGCATCCAACCCGCACCCAACCCGAAATTATCGGGTTCTTAATGGGTCAACCCGATAAGGACACAGACCAATTAAGACTTGACCCCAACCCAATAATTTCATGCGGATTCGTGTCGGATTATCGTGTCGTGTCAAAAATTGCCAGCCCTACCCAAAATGTCCTCTCCATAATTTCCAATTACTCTCCACATACTCTTTTTGTAGAAGCCAATTCAATAACTTCAAAAGGTCACCACTATACTCTCAACTTCTTTAAAACAACCACTACTAGTAACTAGTCATGTACACATCTTATTAACTTAGAAAAAGTAATAGGAGTAATAATAAAGGAGAAAGTCCTCCCAAACTTCAATTCCAACTATAGGAGCGGCGATCGAGGACCGGCGCATCCTCACACATTTCTCGTCGAAGCCTCGTCCGTCCCGAAAAATTTGTCCGCCTCGGGGCGGACGTCCTCCACACTATAATCCGGCGGGGCGGCGGCGGGAAGGGGGCGGCCGGCGCGCCGCCCCCATTGTGGACACTCTTATATGTAGAATCTATCATAATCTAAAGTGTCAGTTTAATGAAAAGACATATTTGCCCTTTTTGGCGGGAAAATGCAAAGCTATTTTGTTTACGCTTTTGGTCATTTAAAAAATGGCAACATTGAACAGAAAAGAGGCAGATATTATTGGACAAAAAATTGGTCTAATGAAACACTAGCTTCTCAAACAAGATAAAACACCTATACATACACACACCTTTAATTGAATCTGCATTATTATTGATTAATCAACCCGGCGACGGCTGAAAGACAGCAGCAACGACGACTGAAACGACAGGGAGCAGGACTGCCTCCCCGCTGGGCTTCGGCGGCGGCGGCTCGACGAGACCGCTGGAGAGGGGACAGCGCCGATGGAGGCGATTGCTGCCTCGACACGACGCTGAGGCTACCGTAGGCGGTGAGGTCGTGACCACCGAGGTGACATCTCAGCCTCATCGGCGACTCAGCCGCGAAAGGAAGAGGACGTCGCTGCCTCAATAAGCCAGAACCTGGTTTTTCCGTTCTAGGACGGAGAAGGCGAGGGATCGACGGACGATTGGCGTTCATTCGCCGGAGACGACGGAGGTAAATGACGGCTGAAAAACGGAAAAAATCATAGAGAGATTGAGAGAGGGAAACGTCTCCGGTGCATAACGACGGCGGCACCGGCCGAACGCGAGCAAGGATTCGCCGCGACGGGAGAGAGGGCGAGACTAGGGTTGAGGATTTAGGGAAGAATGGAGAGAAGAAATGAGGGGGAGAGAGAGAGAGGAAGCAGCGACGGATGGGAGTATATTTGTTTTGGGCCTCTACATGTTAATTAAATTGGGCCACTGAATGTTAATTGATTTAGGCCATTAAAACTTTATTTTTGGACTATGAATTTTAAATTGGGTGTTACATATATATCATTATATTTATGTTTTAAAAATTAGGTTTTAATTTTGAACTATTAATTTATTGAAATTTGTATAAGTATTTTTTAATTTAAATTCATCTTTGTAATTAAGTTTATGTATTGTTATTTTGCCTTTTATTTGAATTAAAATTGGAATTGTGCTAAAGAGTTTAAAATTAAAATTGTGCTAAAGAGTTTAATTTGCCTTCTATTTGGGTTTAAATTAAAATTTTATTCATCATTGTAATAATTTCTTCTCTGAATTAATCTATAAACTAAATGGAAACACAAATATATAATTTAAATTTCATGCTATATTTATTTAATTAAAATATTTAATATTTCATCCTCATAAAAATAAAGACATTTTTTATATTCGATTCAATTGAATGACCGAAAGTTTTAATTATTCTTGAGTTTGACTGAATATTAAAATAATACTACTATTTTTATACGAAGTTGTAGTATGTCATTGAAGTGTGATTGCTCTATATGTATTATATAATTTCAAAGTGTTTTAGTTAATATGTATTTTAAAATTTATAGTTAATTAATTAAAATATTTTTTGAATTATCTAATATGAGTATACTGTTATTGTACGTTTCTTATTCCAATTTCTACTCTTTGATCTTTACTCACACATAATTTCTTTATTTGTATATTTATTCTAATTAACTTATATTCTTTCATCCTTAGTTACCCATATTCTTTTTGTAATTAATTTTATTGTTTTTACTCCACTTGGATCATAAATTAAAATTGTATATAAATAATACATTCATTAAGGCTTGATGGTGAATATGATGATCTACAAGTGAAGTCCCTTGAGGATTTATCTTGCCTAGAGGTATTGAATGAGTATCACATCTGGTGGTGAATATGATGATCTAGTCCCTGGTGGTAAATAATACATTCATTTTTTTTAAATCAATGTAAAAACCATGTCTAGGTATAGTATGGCATAAAGCCATCACTAGAATTCGGCTCACATGACGGTGCAGCTGGAGGTTTCTCATCGTTGAACATCGAGAACTGATCTACCAGCTCGCCCGGGGGGCTGGGTACGGGTAAGGAGGACAGGGTGGCATGTAGTTCACATCAGGCGGCAGCGGCGCATACATCATCGGCTGGAGCCCCTCGTTCCCCGCGGCGCGCTGCTGGTTCATCATCATTTGCCCCACCTGTGGTTGATAGAGAGGGTTCCCACCCATTTGATCCTGCCCTGGAGCTCCACCTAAGCCATTAACAGCAGCCAGATTTGCCATGGGTGGTAAATTGGGCGCTGGCATATTTCTCATAGGGCCCACATCATTTCCATCCCCTCTCTTAGCTATGAAATTGTTCATATTTGCAGCCCCACCGCCACCTTTTTTGCCATCCTTCCCTTGATTTTGATTTCCACCTTTTTTCCCAGCACCAGCCCCACCGTGATTCACCATTGGAATAGGTATAGTCCCACCACCTGCACCGCCGCCTTCTTCTTTGTTCTTCCCATTTCCACCAGCATTGGCGGACATCCTCATCTGTGGCATCATCAAATTAGGCCTTTGCGGCGGCGGCTGCTGCTTCATCTTCGTCGCTGCATCATCCAGATCTTCATCATCATCCTCGTCTTCGTTGTAATCTTCATCTTTGTAGAAAACGGGTATGAATATAATTTTTGTTCAATATGTGAATGTATAGAGATCCTACAATTATATAGGCTACACAAGGATACATCAAAGGTAAACCTAATTTACATTTATTGTGTTCTATCTTAGGTAAATATTCTCCATATCAATACCTTGTAATGCTCCTGATTTCTTTCCTACACTCCCCCTCAAGTTAAGTGACGGGATTTCCGATACTCAACTTGCTCAATACTCCTTGGAATGACTTGGAGTTCACAGCTTTCCTCATAATATCCGCCAATTGATCTTCAGATTTGACATAAGGCATCTCCACCACCTTAGCTTCAATGTTCTCTTTGATGAAGTGCCTATCAACTTCCACATGCTTGGTTCGATCATGTTGAACCGGATTTTCGGATATGCTGATCGCCGCCTTGTTATCACAAAACAACCTACATGGTTGTACAGGTCGTAGATCCAGCTCTGTCATGAGTTTCCTTAGCCATAATATCTCCGCTAATTCACTCTTGATTCCTCGAAATTCTGCCTCTGCACTGGACAGCGCTACCACCTTTTGCTTCTTACTTCTCCAAGTCACAAGATTTCCTCCCACAAAGGTGAAGTAGCCGGCAGTTGATTTTCTGTCATTCGGGTTGCCAGCCCAATCATCATCAGTGAAACCATGAACTTCCATATGACCGTGTTTCTCAAACATAAGTCCGTGTTCAACTGTTCCCTTCAAGTATCGAACTATTCGCAATACTGCATCCCAATGCTCTTCTTGGAGTGCATGCATGAACTGGCTTACTACTCCCACTGCATAGGTTATGTCTGGCCTTGTGTGTGATAAGTAGATCAGCTTTCCGACTAACCTCTGGTACCTCCCCCTGTCTGTCTGTCTTGCACCTTCCTTCAACTGTAGCCCATGGTTTTGAACTATGGGGGTATCTGCTGGCTTGCAATCTATCATCCAAACTTCCGCTAATAGGTCCAATATATACTTCCTTTGGTTGATGAAGATTCCCCTTTTTGACCGTAGCACCTCTATTCCCAGAAAGTACTTGAGCAATCCCAAATCCTTCATCTCAAATTCTCTGAACAAGTTCTTTCTTAGTTCGCTAATCTCTCATTCATCGTCTCCTGTAATAATCATGTCGTCTACATATATAATCAGACACGTGATTTTACCCTCTTTCTTCTTAAGGAACAGAGTGTGGTCTGAATTGCTCTGCTTGTACCCATATTTCTTCATCACTTCAGTGAACCTTCCGAACCAGTACAAGTTTAGGTAATTCTCCGTGGAGGAAGGCATTAGTCACGTCAAACTGATGAAGTGGCCAATCCTTGTTCGCGGAAATGGAAAACAGTACTCTCACAGTGTTAATCTTGGCTATAGGGGAGAATGTTTCAGCATAATCGACGCCATACGTCTGAGTATATCCCTTTGCCACGAGTCGAGCTTTATATCTGTCTATCGTTCCGTCCGGTCTTATCTTGATTGTGAACACCCAACGACATCCGACAGTTCTCGCACCTTCAGGCAGCTCGCCTTTCACCCACGTGTTATTCTTTGTCAAAGCCTTCATTTCAGTGAGCATTGCCTCTCTACAGTGCTTATGTCTCATTGCTTCTTCCGCTGTTTGTGGGATCTCTTCTTTTTCATGTAATGCAGCCGCAAAAGCCCTTGCCATTTTAGATAGATTTCCTTGCACGAAGTTGGCAACCCCATATCTGCTTTTCTTCCCTATCTTCTCGGGGGAATATCTTTTTGGTGGTATCCCTCTCGTACTCCGTTGTGGAAGGATATACCTTCCAGTGTCTCCATCAACGCCATTCTCCTCTTCTTGAGGTTCTGTTTCAACTTGGTCAGTGGAAATAGGTATAGAAGACTGCTCTGAATCGGGGTTTACCTCGGATATCGTCGGAGGAGATGCTTGGGTTAGTGGTTGAGATGACTCTTGTGGTAAGACCTGCTCGGCGGTAGTGACAACTGGGTCTGTTAGATCCTCAATCGAAGAGCTTGGCAATGGCACAACCCAACTTAGATAGTCACTAGTACTACCTGGATCATTCTCCCCCTGGCTATTAAGGTGGGTTGGTAAAAGAATTCGGTTTCCAAAAAATTGCAGTTCATAGTGGTGATGACCTTCTTGGTTTGGGGATCAAAGCATCGATAGCCTTTCTGGTTTAACCCATATCCTACGAAGACACATTTGGTTGCACACGGGGAAAGTTTGGTTCTCTCATGTTTCGGGATATGAACATAGACGGTACACCCGAAAACTTTAGACGATATGTTCAGGTAGTCGGGAATTTTGGCAACTTTGGACAAGGTATCAAGGGGTGTTTTCATCCGAAGGATTTTTGTGGGGAGTCCGTTCATGAGGTAGACAGAAGTGGCAACTGCTTCGGGCCAAAAAGTTTTCGGGACTTTGGATTCAATCATTAAGGCTCGGGTCATTTCTAAGACCGTTCTATTCTTTTTTTCAGCTACCCCATTTTGTTCGGGTGTATAGGGACAAAAGGTCTGGCGGATGACGCCTTTTTCGGTGCAAAATTGGGTCATGATATTATTCACAAATTCCCTCCCATTATCCAATCTAAGGGTTTTAATAGTGGTATGGAATTGTGTTTAGATAAGTTTGAAAAAGTATGCAAATTTGTCAAAAACTTCCGACTTGTGTTTCAAAAAATAAACCCATGTCATCCTAGTGCAATCATCAACAAATATCACAAAGTATTTAAAACAATTCCCACCCACAACCGGAGCAGGACCCCATACGTCAGAATGTACTAAGGAAAACATGGAATTCATTCGAGTATTCGTAGGCTTAAATGACTGTCTGTGGCTCTTGGCCAAAACACAAGTTGCACAAGAAAAATCAGCAGGAATAGAGAGTTTCAGAAAAAGAAGTTTAAAATAACCCGATGAGGGGTGTCCTAGTCTTCGGTGCCAAAGCCAAGTTTCTTGTTTCGTGGATCCGTGAGCCAGCATCGCACTACCATGTTGAGCTATCTCGTCCACGTAGTAGAGTCCTTGCTTCTCAGTGCCACGCCCAAGAATCCTCCTCGTCTGAATATCCTGCAAGATACAAAAATCAGGATGCATTAGGAGCGTGCAGTTTAATTCCTTCGTGACATGACTAATAGACATTAGCCGTTGAGACAAAGTAGGAACGTATAGACAGTTCTTGAGGCGAAGAGTGAGAGATATTTCAATAGTTCCAGATCCAACAACTGTAATTAGTTCCCCAATGGCAGTTCGAATATATGATTTATCAACATCACAGCTCAAATCAACGAAATCATTTTTTTCCGGAGTCATAGTGTCGGTCGCCCCACAGTAAAAAATCCATCCTTTCGGATGTATATCAGCTATTCTATCAACGTGAAATGCAGCGGAAATATTTTCTAGTGGTAAGAACGGGTTTTTAGACACATAATCACATGAAACTGGGGCTGGTTTGCAATTTCTATGATTATAGGGCCTTATATGGGTTTTTGGCTTGAGGCTGGGGTCTTTTTCGATTTTATAGGGATCAGAAGGCTCTTTCGCAATTTTATGGGTGCATGCTGTAATAATCGAAAACCATGTGGTGGAGGATTTAATTTGCCAAAATAATGTGGTGGAGGATTTAATTTGCCAAAATAACTAGGGTTTGGCATATAACCAAACCCTTTACCTCAATCCGCGCCGCCACCTATTCTGTCCGATCCTCCCGTTGTCGCTGTTCGTCCGGCGAAATTGCCTGCCCCCCGTATGTTGCCGCCGCTGGGTTGGAGTTCCAAGTTCATTGTCGGCCCTTGTCCTCCATTTCCTCCATTAATTCCAGCACCGATTTGCTTCGGTACTCCGTCTTCGTTCACTCCCACGGCTAATTTAGCCTGAGATTGAGGTGCTCTCGCCTTCTGCCTCTCTTCCCACCACTCCGGGTACCCCAACCTCTTGAAGCACGTCTCATACGTGTGCTTTTGTCGGCCACAGTGTGAACACCAGAGTTTTGACGTGTCTTGGCGATTCCCTGGTCAGCTGGTGGCTGCGGGTCGCGGTGGTCCGTGTCGCGGTGACGCGCGTTGATTCTGGGCCGAGAGTCTGCTCCCAATTCCCCCAGATGATGTGTCTCCGGCGTAATTGCCGACGGCTTCGATTGGGGAAGACGACGCCGGTGCATGATATTCCGTCGAGCCGCCTCCGTCTTCACCCATCCATAAGCCGCCTTGACTAATGGGTAGGGGGTCTTCTTTGAGGATCTCTCGCTTGATGGAATCATACTCCCGATTTAGTCCGGTCAGAAACTTGAACAATCGTTTTTCGTTTGAATGTGTTCTGTACTGATTTACTCTCTTATCGCAGCAAGTGACGGGCTGTTTCTGGCAACGATCGATATTGATCCACATCCCGTTGATTCTCCGGTAATATGTCTCCAAGTCCAGTTCTCCTTGTCTGATTGTGATTGCTTTCTCTTCCAGGTCGTATATGAGGTACTTGTTCGCCTTGTTTTCAAACGTTATGGCGAGGCTGTCCCACAGAGCCTTCGCCGTTAGGTGATGAGCAAAGTCATCGATAATTTCATTCTCGATGTTATCAACGATCCATAAAAACACCACTAGATCGTCTTCTTCCCAGTCGTCATAACCCTTGCTTCCAGGTTTGGGGGGTTCTTTTCTGATATGCGAATAGGCCCCTCGGCCTCCGATCTTGACTTTCATAAGTCTTGACCATAACGGGCAGTTCTTTCCATTTAGCTTGAATGCCACAGTGACATTCTTGCTGTGTTTCAGTTTCCCCGATTGCTCTGGATCGGGTTTGACATCCTCTGTGTCTGACATGGTTTCAATTTGCAGGGTGAGATATTTCTGGTTTGGTTTAGGTCGAAGAAGGCCGTGATTGGTTTGATCTAGGCCGAAAAAACAGGTCGGGGATGGTATATCAGGCTATGATGAAACTTTTCTGAGCCAACGGGCAACTCGAGCCTCCTGCACTGATGCCATGTAGAAAACGGGTATGAATATAATTCTTGTTCAATATGTGAATGTACAGAGATCCTACAATTATATAGGCTACACAAGGATACATAAAAGGTAAACCTATTTTACATTTATTGTGTTCTATCTTTGGTAAATATTCTCCATATCAATTCCTTGTAATGCTCCTTATTTCTTTCCTACAATCTTTATCATCATCGCCGTAGTCCTCCTCATCTTCATCTTCCTCCGGCAAGCTCGGCTTCATCGCCTTCTTCTGGTTGCCGGGGCTGGGGTTGGAGTTGAGCAGCGGCAGCTTCACATCATTCATAAACTGCGGCGGCCCTCCTTTGTTTCCGCCACCGCTGTTCTTAGGCGGAGGAGGCTGCATATTGGCATATTTGGGATTGGCATTCTTGGGTGGATTGTCAGTGTTGTTGATGGTAGGTTTGGGGGCGCCCCAGATTTCGGCATGCTTTCCTTTTCTGGAAAGCTTCTTGATGAGCGTGCCGGCGTCCACATTTCCGGAAACGGTAACCTTACCCTGCTCGGATTCCACTTTCGTGGTGTATATTGTGTGCACAAATAAAATATAAATCAAAACTTTATTACTACTCAAAAGAGCCAAACACAATAAAATAAAGCAAGAAACCGTGTGGAAAGAATGAACTAACTAAATCGAATTAAAATAAAATGCATCTTGATTAAAGAGAAATGAGAGAGGGATAAGAAGGTACCTGGATCTTCAAGAACTCTTCTTGACTCATGTTTCACCACTCAAAACGCAAGAAACAGGACTTTTACAAATCCAATGTGGTGAAATATATAGTCTATTTTAGAGGCGGTTGTAGCACAACTTTAAAACGCGTCAGAGAGAGAGAGAGAGAATAGTAAACAAGACAAAGTGCAGACTGGCGTAGAGTGGAGTGTGTTACATTCTCTTCTGGGCTTTATTTTTGTGTATTTTTTATTATTAAATTTCGTTCTTCACCTTATGTATGTTCTCTCATACGATTTTCTATCTTCTTCGTCCCCTGTATGGAACTTGGAGATGCTTGAAGTCTTCCCTAACTACATTTTTTATTTAGTCGCTTTCGTTAATGTCGGCCAATTACTGGAAACTTAACTCAGCCGTTGAGATCAAAGAACGTGTGATTACTTTGAACCAATCAATGGTTCAAATACAACAGGATTTTGCAACCCAAATGGAATCTTGATTCCACAGGCAGGAGGTTTGGGTTCTCGCTGCAGCGGTTATACATGCGATGGAACTCAACTACCATCGAACGTGGGGAGTATTAAACAATGTAATAAATAAATTGCAATGATAACGAAGAAAGGCTTGAATGCCTAGCCATGAAAGGACAACGTCGACCAAACCTCACATGAATACAACTCAATAAACTCAATGATAATACAAAAATCTTATCTTTTAAGGACACAAAAATTGAGACATAACTATTAGCTATTGAATTTTTTTTTTAAATAACTATAATTTAGGACGCAAAAAAAAGCATTACTAAGTTGAGGGCAAGTTATCTTAATGTTTTGCTTTTATAGGATGCTTCTATTTGTATCTTCTAATTTTAATTGATACTCCAACAATAAAGACACTTGAAGCGTTGATGGTATAATTAGATACACAAATTAGCGTCTTTAATATTATTAAAAAAATGTCCTTAGCTATTTATTTTTTTGTTATAGTGTGAATATTTCTCTCAAACCTTAAGGAGACTTTAATTTCTCAACAATGGCTCCTAGTCATACCGGAACTTGATGCAATTTTTAGTAAATGTAAAATATTATAAATGGTAACAATTAGTGAAATATAAATCTTATTTTTATAAATTTATTTATAATGTAAGTATGATTTTAAAGATTTAGTGCTGGGAAAAACCCACGTATGCCTAATGAAAAACAATGAATGAAACTTTTAATTCCATACCTAAATAAATCAAAATGAGATATTTTAGGAAGGGAGTGTTGACGAAGGTTTTGAAGTTCGAACTTTTACAATTAACATAGTAAAAAGAAATAACACAGACTATACGCCGCGTCACTTCAAAGTTAAAATAGGGTACTATGTGAGTTACATGTACACCTGGCTAGTAAAACAATACGGGGTGGAATAATACATCAATTACAATTTACAACAATGTACTGTATTTAAAATATTCTCAGTAACGCTTAAATAAATTTTTAATTTAAAATAAATTTGTAAAAACAATTATAAATCTGACCGTCCTTATATGCAATATATTACTCCATCCGTCCATCATTACTCGTCATTAATTTTTTTGGTATATCCGTTAATACTTGTCATAATTACTTTTTATTACTTTTGGTAATGAATCTCACGTTCCACTAACTGATTCTACTCAAATTTTATTATAAAATTATAATAAAGTAGAAATCACGTTCCACTAAATTTTTCAATTCACTTTCTATTACTCACCCCGTCCCACAAGAATATACACTTTACGGTACACGGCATTGAATCTCCACTCGCCTAAGGTTCGGATTATGGAACGAGTTAAAGGTTAAGTAAACATTAATTACACTAGTTTCTTTCATAGTAAAATTATGCAATAATAAAATACCGAGTGAACTAGATAAATAGTACCTGAACTTTGAGGTTTGCTAAATGGACTCTGAACTTGGAATTTGTGGAGCCTGAATTTTTCGGTGGAAAAATTGACCAAATAGTGAAAAATAGCATTTCAGATGCCCAATTCTAGAGAGAGAAAATTTTATATACTCCCTCCGTCCCCGATTAATTATCACTATTTGACCGGGCACGGATTTTAATAAAATATAAAGAAAAGTTGGTTGAAAAAGTTAGTGGAATGTAAGACCCACTTTTTTATATTGGTTTTATAATAAAATGTGAGTGAAGTGGGTTAATAGAATGTGAGACCTATTAACCATTTATAGTAAAAATGAAGTGTGACAATTATTGAGGGACGGACCGAAATAGCAAAGAGTAACAATTAATCGGGGACGGAGGAGTACCTAACACCATGTACCCCAAGTTTATAAAAGTCCAAAAATGCCCACCATACCTTGAGGGCATTTCTTGTGGAAAAATAGATCAAATAATAAAAAAAGTACCATGAATGAGATTATCCCTAAGTCGAGAGAATATCCATGATATTTTCAAAGTTCAGGGATCATGTATATTCAAACCTCAAAATTCAGGTACTATTTATATAGAGACACAAACAATAATAGAGGATACAAACTTCCACTCATGCACATTATCAGAGTAAAAAAAGAGTTGTCACCAACATAAACATTTAGAACTTCCATCTGAAAACAAAAAATTGCATCTAACAGAAACATTCACAAGAGAACGAAACAACAGTGACAAATTACAAAAGAAAAGAAACAAGAAACAAAGAAGCAAGAATCCTGGATCATAAAATCAACAGAAATCGGGCCTCGATTTCTTACGAACCGTTATGCATCCCCTCTGATGATCCCTAAAGACTTTGATCTCCGAACAATCTCTCAAATCCTCAAGACTAATATACTGCTGCTTAAGCATCCTAGAAAAATCACACCCAGCATCATGTATCCATATGTATGGATGGCATGTTTCATCATAGTAGTAATGCAAATCCTTTACCCCCTTAGCCTTTCCCGGCATGAACGCCTTGTAGATGTTCTTGCTCTTCAACCTCTTTGATGACCCCGCCTTCAACGTGTGAACCTTCTTCAGTATACACCCGACTCTTACTTGAAGCTCAATGGTCTTCTCCGTGCAGTTCCAGATCCTCGTCCCGGGCCCAGAGACCTGCGTCTGATCCCTGCATACGTTGAAGCAAGAAACCAAGCTCAGATTAGTCATCTTTGGATAAGCTTCTGCGTCAAGAGACCCTTGTTAAATAGGTCAAGAAATAAAGAAATGGCACTGATGGTGGGGACAGCCTAACTTCCATTTTCTACAGTTGATCAAGCAAGAAATTTGGTATGTGAGATTATCAAAAGTTATGCTTTCTTCTTGTTTATAGGAAAGAAAATGAGTGTAGTGGCCACCATGCACTCAAAGCTTGTCCATGGCGTTTGGATACCATCATTGCTATCTTGCCTTTATGCTTACTTTTTTAATCCCTAAGTTTGTATCCTCCAATTATATGATAAATACATTCAGATGAAAAAGAGATACAGATTATCCATCTTCAACAGTGTACGCGCTTGTTAATGGTGGTCCAGCCCCACCATCCATTAGGTGGGAAGTGTAACAGTAAAAACTGTGGATTTAGTTATCTTCAACTGTCCTACATTGATATCAAAACCAAATGTGGAAGCAATGTCATCAATCTAGACCAAAATCGAGCACTCAAATGCAAGGTCGATCAGTCTCAAACAAGTCGACGTTGCATTGATCAGAAAACTTCTTGTGCTAGCTTTGACATGAAGAACAATTACAGGAAGTGAAATTTAAAGTACTCATGGAATAACCATCAAGTGCGATGTGGATAAGGACTATAGATGCCGACTGTACAGATGGGGTAGTTACAAATGAAAACTTGGAGTAGAGAGAATTTACACGTGATGAACTAGTGTTTGTGGTTGTCGTGATTGGTATCAATCTTGATTATAAGTGGGTCATGGAGGTTGACCGAAGGAGCGGACATGAGAGGCAACGATTGTGGCAAGGCATCTCCATCTAGAGAGGCCCCCGTTTCAGCTAAAGCCTTTTCTAAAGCAGATCTTGCAACTCTTGTGATGCATATTATCAACACCACTGCAAGCAAAGAAAATCACACATATATGAATTTGGCATTACTGAAAATATGAAAGAGTACTTCTTCAAGGAGTGCCATAAGATAATATTGGTTCCTCCATTGTGATAAATGGTTTACTAGAATGATCGAGAACTATATATCTAAAGCAGAAGCTCATGACACCCAGCTTTCTGCCTTATTAAGAACATAAGTATCTTTTGCAACTCCAAAATTCTACTAAACGAACAACACGATTCAAAAGAACCTCAATAACTCGAAGGCCTTATAGGCTCATACACACACCATCATGCTTCAAATAATTTGTGTGATGGACTGTGGACAACATAACCAGAGGTAAGTACATGTCAAACTGAAATGAATAAAATGGCTTGAAACATACCAGACATCAGAAGACCCAGGAAGATAAATGCCTGCAACAAAGTAGAAAGACAGAATCAAAACAACAGAATTCGAGCAAGGACCATTGCATTCCTACTCTTCAGCCATCAGCTCACAATCTTAGTGCCCAGTCTAAAAGAAAACATACTTGCAAGCATAGTCGCTCAAATATCATATTCAAGATTAACAAATAATTAGTACATTCTGGGAATAACAACTTAACAATGACAAGGATAAGGATAAGCATAGTTTATGAAAAATTTAGTTAAATTTGTAATGGAACAGTTTCAAGAGATTATACTTTTATAATACAGACTCATATACTGATATATAGTCATGCCACATACTACAAGCTAGTATGCCCAGGATTTTAATTAATCTACTTTTAAAGACTTGTCTCTAGCAAGGATAGAATTTAAATGTAGTTTTACATCACAAACAACAGGATCAGACATTACAATCACTATTCTTATACCATGGTTCCCCAAACACTTAAGTTTATATAGCACTAATTTCAAGAGGCTCGCAATAGTATGCTGGGATACATAAGACTACCCTAATCAGAAATTCACTAGTTTATTTGATTTTATAAAGTTCATGATCATCATAGGAGCTTTGGTGCTATTCCTATGATGATTTCAAACCAATCCAGGGATAGTCATATCTAAATCTGCATCTTGAATAACAATACTGGAAATAAGTCCAAACTCCAAACCAAAAAAATGGCCTCAGGACTATTTTCAGACAGAACTGAAGCATTACCAATCGGGTTCTGGAGAATTCATGCCATCCATGTGTTACATCCGAAAGATCCTTTAATGTAGTTCCCACATAGACCAAAGTAAAAGTGATCGGCTGCAAAAGGACGAACGGACACAATTGCATATAGACTATCGAGAAAAATGCATGTAAAAATACAGTAGGTGCATGGCATGACATCAGCAATCTCAAAAAATTAAATTAAGAGTCCAACCATGTTGAAAATTTGAATATGGAATCACTAATGCAGATTTACATACCATCATGCCCAACCATGTTGCTAGCATGTAATGAGCAATAGGTACTGGAGTCACGGATAAGAGGTAGTTCATCATGTTGAAGGGAAGTAGAGGAACAAGCCGGAGCAACAACACGATCTACAAGTGCAAGTCCGTATCAGCACAATATGAATCTTTATTTGTTAAATTACTCAAGCAAAAGAATCAAATCTGATTATTAAAATAAGAAGCAGTTCAACCGTCCAGCATGTTCAGGAAATCAAAAGTAATATTCCACACTGATATAAACACAAACCTTGAATCCCGATCTCTCAATGGCAATTGTAACTGCTCGGAACTTGGGATATTCTTTTAACTTGGAAATCACAAAGGATCTTCCTATCTGTTTGTAGTAGAAAGCGCAGACAAAAAAACAGCAATGAGCATCCAGCAGAATAAATCTCCCTCCACATTGAAAAGGTAAAACATCAGAACTATTATGGTAAAGATGCTCCTTACACTTGAATTTCAAACTCATAAAACTAACAAACTATAGTTCTATCAGAATAGAGAAACTTACTGTTCGGCCAAGAAGAAATGCAGCCCCAGCACCTAATGTTGCACCAATAGAATCAGCAAAAAAACCAATAGGCAAGCCAAAGAGATATCCACCACCCAGCTGAAAAACATAATAAATCATTAAATAGTTTTCAGCTCAATCAGCAAAGCTAAGAGTCAGCCTATTCCAGCATATTATCACTATGGAAGAATCAAAACATAAAAAGAATCTCTTTAGTAAGTTAGATGGCAGGTGATGTGGGATACATGACAACTTCTTATCCCTCTTTATCTACAAATGAGCTTAGGTTGGATGTGACAATTACTAATTTGCTAACATTACATAGTAGAAAAAATATAAATATGTACTACATGAGAAATGAATATCAGATATGTTAATCCTCACAGTCAGTATGGAAGCTGGAACAGCCAACACCGTTAAAGGAATGTATGCAACAGCCCTGCAAATTCACAACCAATAGGAGACCCAAATTAACATGTAGATAGATAATCCTCAAGCATTTTTAGAGAAATTAATCAGTCAATGTCTTGAAGCTATCATAAAATATACTTAAATGTTTGATGGAGGCACTTCTAATTGAAAGTTGTACGACATGAAAATGAGGCTTAGGCAGCAAATGAAGAAGCCAATCACATATCAGAAAATAAAACTATGAGGAAAAGGATACTAGATTAGTAAGCCAGCTTCTTAGTGGTTGCCATTTAAACTCGGCCCCGTATTCAGTGGGTGGTGAAAGTTCGAAGTTTAAGTCTCTAGAACTGTTACACTCCCTTCGTCCAGGATTAAAAGCCCCACTTAAGCTTAGAACGGGTTTTAAGAAATGTAAAGGAAAGTGGGTGGAAAAAGTTAGTGAAATATAGGTCCTATTTTTATATACTCCATCAGTCCCATAAAATAAAAATTAAAAAATAAAAATAAAAAGTGTTCTTTTTTCATTTTGGGGTGTCCCACAAAAAGCCACCTACTTTTGGCAAGTTTTTCTCTCTTATAAGGGGGGTCTCATTTCCACTACCAATACTCCATTCACTTTTTCTTTCTATCTCTCCCATTCTTTACTAATTTTGCATTAAAACTCATGCCATCCCCATAGTCCCTATTTTGATGAGACGGAGGGAGTATTAGTTTTATATTAAAATGCAAGTGCAATGAGTTTGTGGAATGTAGGGTCCATTACTAAAGTACTAGTAAAAGTGAAATGGAACATTTAACGGTGGACATCCAAAATGGCAATATGGGACATTTAATGGCCGACGGAGGGTGTATGTATGATGTCCTTGAGCTACTGATGATTCTAGTAATCATTACATCAACATTTTCTTTAGTTACCAATTTGAGTAATAAAAGTCAATTCAGCCATATCAAGCATTTTATGTCTTCACGTAGAAATAACTAACAGAAAAAGTAAACTACTACTCCCTCCGTTTCACCATAGTTGAGGCGAAACTTTTCGGCACGGAGTTTAAGAAAGGGAGGTTGAGTGTGTTGAATAAATAGATAAAATAAGTAAGAGAGAGAAAAGGGTGGAGAGAATAAAGTAGAAAGTGAATAAAGTAGAAAGAAAAAAAGTAAGAGGGAGTAAAGTAAGAAAGAGAAAATAATTACTATATATGGAAACAACTCAACTATGAAGAAACTTCCCGAAATGGAAAAATGACTCAACTATGAAGAAACGGAGGGAGTACTAGTTATGTGTTGTATGTGCATATATAGATAATAGACAATAATATGATTGGATAACATTGAGTAGTCAATACTTTGCATCTTAAGATAACCCAAAGTTGAACTAACGTAACCTGAACACAGTTTTTAATATGCTCCCACTCTCGTTGTGTAAGTGAAATTGTGTGTAAGTTTTCTTGGTAATTGTAGTAGTATATAATACTATACCAGAAGACATCTCAAACAAAATAAGGGCCAGCAGTGCCAGACATGAAATAAAATAACTAACATACGCAATGAAACCTGCTGGCACTTACAGCACTAGGGGACCCCAAGGGCCAAGATCTTGCTCTATCCACACTAAAAAATCCTTCAGTATCTGTTAAAAAACATTGTAAAACCAATGTCAAATAAATGACAAAATCTCATACTTCCAGCGCAGATTTGAAAGAAAGGCTACTGCTACATTTGAACAAAACAATTTGCCACATTCCAATTAGACAGCTCTCAAGTCTTTCTACTTTGAGGTGAAACTCATGGAAAGGCTTTTAACTAGCTGGTATTGACATAATTGGCTCAGTTCATGAAAATGACTGATACTGATCTACTAGCATTTCTTATCAACAAAATCAAGACCACATCATCTACAACAACATCAATCAAAGACAAACACTAAGCAACATGAACTACGCAAAAGGCAATCAAGATTTACTACATTGCACAACATCAAAAAAACAGTTGAAAAAATGCCCCTAAATAAGCAGAGTCAAGAGAACTAAAAGATACTCGGATCATTAGCAATAAATAGAAAAAAAGAAAAGAAGAATCCAACCTTCTCGACAGGGAGAGTGAAGCACGCAACTAAAATGGCCCCAATCAGCAGAAGAAACAGCGAAACCTTCATCAGCGAAACCCAACTAAATTTGAACGCCATAGTTATCGATTGCGGCGAGAAAAATAAGATCTTTCTGCGCCACGGTCGGCACTCTTCGTCGTCTGGGTCCCCCGGTAGAGTTTGCTTCAATGCCAAGCGAGGCCGCAAATTTATCCCCCCTAAATTCGCCAGATTGACTGAATTTGGGTGAATAATTGAAATTGAGAAGAAATCAGACGAATCTCGACCACTTAGCGAGTAGCAGCTTTTTGGAGACGATGAGAATTCATCCCATATTTATGGAAGATCGTAGATGTGATTCACTTTGATCTTTCTGTGTTTGTGATGTGAAAAAAAATGGTTATTTGCAGTCTCCGTTCAGTCTTACTCTGCTTCCTCATTTCTCAAATTACTCGTAAGTCGTATCACATTTTATTATTTTAGTTCGTCCTACTGTTTTTTACATTTCTTAAAATCCATGTCTACGCCAAATGTTATTTCTATTGTGAATGGAGGGAGTTATTGACACCATCTCCCGGCTCCCCTAGTCCAGCAGTGGGCCGTCGCAGCACCACCGCTCCCGGTGGCGGCTCATTGTGAACACTCTTAGGGCCTCTACAATAAAATAACCTTCATCTCTAGAGAATGTGTTGAATTTATATTCATTATAAGAACAAATTTCATTTTTGTTGGAATTGTATTTGTGTTTATATATTGTCGAGTAGAGGTATAAAATACATCTCACATTGAAAAATAAGTAAAGTTGCTAATACTCTCTCAGTTCCATAGTAGTTGAGACATTTTTTTACACAAATAGTCGAATAGTAAGAAAAATGTGTGTAATGTATTAAATAAAAAGATAATAAAGTAGTATGAGAAATGAAAAGGTAGAGAGAAGAACGTAAGAGAGATGAAAAAGTAAGTGACAAGAAATATGTTAACTTTTACTAAAAATAGAAATGACTACACTATTATGGAACGTACCAAAATGGCAAAATGACTCTACTACTATGGAACGGAGGGAGTAAGAGTTATTTCTAGAGATGCCCAAAGTTTACGGTTCAGGTGGTTAATCACGAAATCGTAATCGGTGATTACAGTTATGAACCGCAACCGTGAAATTTAAATGGAACCGGATACCGCCACTTTTGGAACCATGTGCCGGTTCAGGTTCCGAAATCCAGAATCGAAACCGTGTCAGAACCGCAGTTCCAAATCCGAACCGCCAAAAACCACTGAAAATCGGCGGTTTTCGAAGCGGAACCGTAACAATACGTTCAAGGTTCGATTTCGGTTCGAGGTTTGCCGGAACCATGGGCATGTGTAGTTGTTAATATGAGGTATTTTGCAGTGTACCCCGAGAATAAAACTGTGAAGGCTTAACTCAAAGTGAACAATATCATACTAATGTGAGGATCGCCGAACTCTCACAATGGTATCAGTGCCCTGGTTAAGGGTCGGGCATGTGTGGCCCGAGCT
The DNA here is from genome assembly GCF_004379255.2 of Salvia splendens. Lineage (NCBI taxonomy): Eukaryota > Viridiplantae > Streptophyta > Magnoliopsida > Lamiales > Lamiaceae > Salvia > Salvia splendens. The sequence goes on from NC_056035.1 coordinate 34,147,537, forward strand.
ACTGTCAATTGCCTTGCACTTTAATTCAAGATGAAGCACATGGAAAAATTGCAAGTTACTTCGATTATTTGAAAAATCTAATATGGTAAGTTTCAGTATTCATAGAATTCATGTCTTAGAATATAGTTGTTCTTTTATACTCTCTCTGTCCCTGAATAGCATGCACTATTTCCTTTTTCATTTGTACACAAAGAGTATGAACATTCCAATTTTGATAACTCTCTTCTCTCTAATGAGGTGGAACTCATTCTCTACTAACAATACTTAAAAAGCGTCCAGAGCCTTTGTCCTAGCGGCAAGGAGCTTAGACATTATTGCATGAGGTGCCGAGTTCGAGCCCTCTTGACATCATTTGTAATTTCCTCCTATTTATAGTATATGAGTTTATTTGTAATTTCCTCCCTTATATAGGAGTTAATTTAAAATAAAATAAAAAACAATACTTAAAAATCTTTTTCTATCTATCTCTCTCTTACTTTACCAATAATGCATTAAAACTCATGCTGAACCCAAAGTTTATACTATATGAGGACGGAGGGAATATGAATCAATCGCGTTCTTCAGATGCATTCAATGTTTTATGTGCAAATTGATTAATTTAAACATATAATATTCATCAATTTATTTGTTTTGCAACTTTTTAGTCTTCTACTTGCTTCAGGTTTTGAATCTTTTGATCAAATTTCACTTATCCGTACAAATTTGATCGATGGGAGAAGGTTTTGGAGAGATATGTTAGAGTAAGTTTCAAAGTGAATAGGGTAAAGTTAAGCATGCACAAACCGAACCGGCCCGGCGGTTAACCGGCGGTTCGGAACCGTCAGTTCATTAACTGGAATCGGAATCGGCGGTTTGAATCGGCTGGCGGTTCGGCGGTTCAAGCGGGCCGGTTTAGGTTCGGGAATATGACGAACCGTAACCGGCGGTTCACCGGTTTGAACCGGTGGTTCAACGGTCCCAACGGGCAGATTTCGGCTAGGGCGTAGGGTTGCAGGCGAGGTGTGCAGAAAAACCAGCGGTTTCTGACAAAAACCGCCGGTTTTCGTCAGAAACCGCAGGTTTGAACCGCCAGTTTCCGACGGTTCCGGTGCTTTTTCAGGTGGGAGAGCGTAGGTGGCAGTGTATAGGCCTGAAAACCGGTTAGAAACCGCCGGTTTTTGGCCAGAAACCACCGGTTTCAGTCAGAAACAGTGGACTGAACCGCCGGTTCAGGCGGTAAACCGGCCGAATTTAAAAATTGAAATTTTATTTTATTTTTTTCCAATTTTACTCCTATAAATACCCCACTTCCCCCATCATTTTTACTCACCTCATTCTTGTGTTAACAAGGATTTCCTTCTCAATTTTCATTTCTCTATTCTCTCTTCATTCTCTCTAATTGCTCAAGTTGTTTACTAGTTACTACTTACTACTATATTTGTTGTTGTGTTCGTAATTTACCATTTATTCAATACTTCATATTCCATCCATACTACTTTCATTTATCTCTATGTCTTCTTCTCGTGGTGATCAGGGCAAAGAAATTGTCCAAGATCAAAGTAGTCGTCCCTCAAAATAAAGGCGATCTAGTCGTCGAGAAGTTATGGAAGAGGTTCCCCGAGTGGCGGCTGAACGCATGCAAGTAAGTTCTAAAAAATTGTTTTTACAATTCATAATTTCATAAGATTGAGTTTTTAAGTTTTTTTTGTGTACCTACTTATAACTTCAACTTATATAATATTTATAGATAGAAGAAGATCATAGGATGACCATGCTACTCGCTGAAATGCATCAAGGTGGGGGGAGGGGCGGTGGCAGTTCCCAACAACAAGATGACGAGTACGACATGTCTATATCGTCGGACTCGGACAACAATGATGATAGATCTCGTATTCCGTCTAGCACTGGCGGAAATGAGGAGATGTCTCCTCCCCCTCCATCCACTAACACTACAAAAGCTTTGAAATCTGATATTTTTGTTAAACACTACAAGAAGGTCCCGGTGGTAATTCCAAGTCCTCATGATCCGCACTCTCAAGAAGAGACATCGGCGTTTCATGCATATTGTAACTATTGTGATAAAGTCTACAAATTTGCGAGTGGTGGGGATATGGCACCCTCCGTCGTCATTTGGTGACAAAGCATCCCGTAGAATGTGGCACTACCTCTACCCAAACCCAACTAAACTTCCAACCCGGTGGCACAGGTTCGTCAGGTACGCTTCTTTTTAAATATGATCAAAAAAATTTTGCTGACGTTATGACTAGATGGGCTGCAATGAAGCATTTTCCTTTTAATGTTTATGATGATAAAAAATTTGAGGTCACTATGCAAAGTGGTTTAAACGTAGCTATCAAAAGAGTAGGTCGAATGATCGTTCAACGATCTACCGTTACATAATGTTTAGAGAAAAAAGTTGAATTATCACGTTATTTACTTAACGTGGGCCACAAAGTGAACATTTGCTCAGATGTATGGACTGATTGTTTTAACCGGCATTCATACATGGGCATTACGGTTCACTTTGTGGAAAATAGTTGGACTTTGAACAAGCGTTTAATTGGTTTTAGAGAATTTGAGACACCACACACTGCACCCGAAATTGCTTCTTTAAGTATTCAAGTTTTGAATGAGTTTCAATTATGCAATAAGATATTTTCTGTTGGTTTTGATAATGCAACTGCTAACACTACAAGTATTAGTGATTTGATTGCGACTTGTGCTCCGGTTATTGGAGGTAAGTATTTTCATCAAACATTCGAGTTTAAATTGCGTGCTCTCTACACCGAATATGAAATCAAGTATAACAGTACCCACCAAGTCAGAAGATCTCCCCCTCCTCAACAACATAACTTAGGCTTCGGATTTCAAGCCGATTATAATGAACCCGACGCGCAATCCCAATTAGCTGACCTATACAGCTACAACACCGACGGAAGGTCCTCAGGTATGGTAAGTGAGTTAGATTTATATTTCGATTCACTCTTTTCCTTTGGTGATGAAGGTCTTACTCCTCCCGCCCAAATCGACGTCCTCGATTGGTGGGGAACACACGAGAAAGATTTTCCCATACTTGCGTCAATGGCCAAGGTGATTTTTTCTGTTCCGGCTTCCACTGTCGCTGTCGAGTCCGCTTTTAGTGTTGGATGAATCAAGAAGTAAGCTCTACGTGAAAAATATGGAAGTCGTGATGTTACTTGATGATTGGGCCAAAGCTGACATCAGATAACCAGAATATGATTGGGATGATCGTCAAGAGGGATCACAAGAAGAATTCACCGGAGATGGATCGTAGGCCAACCGTCAACCGCCGGCCAAGCCAAATAGGTAAGTAAGGTAAGAGAACTACGTGGGCTTTGATTCCCTAATGCAAATGAGCATTGGGGATACGTAGGCACCTCAACTTAAATTTTAAATTTAAGTTGAGCTCAAGTCCTTTTTCCTTTATTTATTTTTTTCCCATTTGTTTCTACTTTAAAAATATGGAAATACAATTAAATAATTGTATTTGTATATACTTTAGTCGATGAAATAGATTTCTCTATAAGGCTACATCCAGGAAACTTTTGACAATTCTACTATAATTGTTGATTGTTAGACTAAACTCAACATTTAAAGTTGAATTGCTAAATGTGTCCTCAATTTAGTTATGTAGAAAGATCTCCTTCGCCGACTAAGAGTATATATACCTATAAAATTATTGTTCAGAACTTCTAAGTCTTTTTTGTAATTTGTAATTAGATTCGATGTTGACTAGTAGTCTCGTTGTATTTAAATTTTTGTTTAAGACTTCAAAGATTTTTGTGATTTGTAATTGTTGTAACTTGTAATCTCAATAAAATTGTAACTTTCATTGTTTTTTTATTTTATTTACGCACATTTCATAGATAAACAAATAAAAAAATGCAAAAAAAAAAAATTAAAAAAATTGACGAGCCGCCGAACCGGCGGTTCAGGCCAAAAACCGGCAGTTTTTTGAACCGGAACCGGAAGCGCCGGGACCCTTGGCGGGCCGGTTCCGGTTCATGGGGTTGATGAACCGTGAACCGCCGATTCATGAACCGGAACCGGCGGTTTCCGACCCGTGTGCAAGCCTAGGTAAAGTGCTTTAACTTGCCATTCATGATTGCTCTGACTGCTTGCCAGATGGATTACATCTTGATCAAAGCGTTGGAAGAAAAGAATAAGTTCATAGAAGAGGCTGTTGTACACAGTTGTTCTTTGTTTTTTTAATTGCGATTCTTGATTTTAGATTGTGGATTGAGAATGATTTACCTAGTTTTTAATTACCATTTTTTACCAAGTTGAGGCCATTTTCATGAATTTGGTTATATGTAATAAAATAATATTCGGTTTTAGTTGATTTTATAATGATTTTTTGTTAACTTTTTTTTATTTCCAACATGAAATCTATACATATATAAATATATTCATTGAGAATTTGAAAAGATTTTTCTAATATATAATATAAATTAGTAAGCATTAAATAACATAACATATGAGATATATTAATATTAATGACATTCATGACCATTTTTATACTTAATTAGCCACCCACTAAGTTAAGAAGGTAAAAGGTTTTAAAAGATTCTCATAATTGTTTTTGGACTATAAATATATGGCATTTGATCTTTTTGTTGTTGATGATGCTTTTGAATTTTTTGTATATTTAATATATATTTATAGATTTTTTTGACATATTTTTGTGATTGATCTTTCTATAGTAGAGATTGAAGTGTTATAATTGACATGTGTTTCGAGTGCAATTTTTATATTTGAAACTTATTTTATTATATGAGTTTATAGTGGTATACTAAATTTTTATCGACTACAGTTGGGATTTAAAATTTGTTGTAATGTTAAACTCATTTTATAAATGTGAATTTACAATTTTGATTAAGTGCTAATAACAAAAAATTGTTATCGCTGACACTAGTTCTACATTGAAAGGTAGATGAATGAGGGTTAGTAGATTGTGGAGTCTACATTATAAATGATGTGTAAGATTATTATTTATTGAAAAACTTTCTATAGTTAAATTTTTTCTAATTTAGGGGGACAACCCAAAACGGTAAACTAGTTTATTTTTGGGGGACGAGTGAGTATGTCATAATAATACTATTAGTTAAAGAAATAATATCAAATTTACTAAAATTAAGTGAAATCGATAATTAATGATATAATTAAATTTAGTACTCCCTCCGTACTAAGGAAGATGACTCATTCCTTGTGCGGCACAGAGTTTTATGCAGTTTTATTTTGTATGTTAAGTGGAGAGAGTAAAGTAAGAGAGATAGAATAAAGTAGAAATAACGGTGTTTCCATTTATAGTAATGAGTCATCTTGAATTAGACAAACCAAAAAAGAAAGTGAGTAATCTTTAGTGAGAGAGACGGAGTATACGACAAAACATTTATCGGCATAAATATATGAATGGAGCAAAGAGTACTACCAATATTTCTATTGATGCTATAACAATTGGTGCATACTAGCATTTGTGACAAGACCCGACTCAGCCGTTTCAGCCCATTGCTGCAACCATTGAAACAAACGGATATTACTACAAAAGCTGTTTCTAAGTCCAATCAGCAGCCCAATTTAAATTCTTAACTAGTAGTCCCCCACTCAGCTATGGCTGAATGAATGTGTAATTTTCAATTAGCTGGATAAGATAGTACTTATAAAAAATTATATGAGACAATTGAAAAAGTAACTTATTTAAAATGAAATTAGTACAAGTTTTATGTTATTAAAATAATTGATTTCTTTTGGGCCTTAGAGCATTTCCAACCATTACACTAAACTCAAACCCATTTTAGTGTAAATGTCACACTGAATATTGATTTTGCTTCAACCGGTTACACTAAACTCAAACCTAAAATAATATTCTCCACCCACTAACTTTTTATACTTTTCAATCATACTTATATATTTTATCTAAATTACACACTAGTCCCATGACACTTTGTCAATATCTTAAATTAAATTAAATAAGTATAATTTAAGATTTTTTAATTAATATAACTAAATATGAAATCTATTATTTATTAAATAATAAATTATAAAATTTAGAATTTCCATATTATGTATTGTTTTAATTACTACTGTTTAACTGTTTTTTTTGGTATATTTGATAGCATATTTGGTTTGAATAATATTAATGTACGTATAGTATATTTGATAGTATATTTGTTCCTCTATATTTGATAGCATATTAATGTACATATAGTATTTAATTAACTAATAAAATACTTGATTCCATAGATTTATATGTACTGTAAGTTATTAATCAATCTAATAAGATTTGATAAAGTAACGGCTCTTAGTAAAATAATAGATTATTTATTTTCAATTATATTGAATAATATAATACTAATATGGGCCAGCCCACTATTTAATAACTAATCAAATATTAATAAGATTAGATTAGGTTATAATCTCACCACTTCCTCTTCCCCACGCCGCTACATTCTCTGTAAGTTTTTCAATCTCTATATTTTAATTTCTCTTCCTTCTCTTCTTCTATTTTATATAAATTAATTTGGACTTGAATGCAATAACTTAAATTACGAAAAATGTTTTTGATATACTTTTAGTGCAAATAGATATTTTTTCTTAAAAAAATATTGGTTTTGCAGTACTATTGAAGGTATTATTCTACTGTATTTTAGGTTTTACAGAACGATTGGAGATGGTCTTATTGAATTGAGTTAAAAGGAAATAATATAAAAAGATGATTTAATAGAAAGATAAAGCAAAAATAAAGTAGAGGAGAGTAAATATGTCACTTAATTATTAAAAATAAAAGAAACGAGTACACATATTATGACATCACTGATCATCAACTCTAGACCGACCCAGAAGCTACAGTTGCATAATTACATTAATAACATAAATTCTTTGACTATTTATATTATCTTAAATAAGACACCGAGTCAAAATGGAAAAATAGCATAAAGTTGATTAGTATAATATTAACAAGAGCAGCCAAGATTCATCATTATAATAATGATGATCTAGTGAAATGACAGCATGCTCGATTTTGGAATAAAAAAAATTCAGTGCACTGAGATGAAGTGGGGTCATTTTTGGAATCACATTAAGTGGAGCCAAACCACCAAACGACCCTTCGATAAATTAATTAGTTAAGTAACATGACTCTTAACCAATAAAAATATGTGATCTGTAACCAAGGAATAATTTAAATATGTTTTTTTTATATAAGTTTACATTATCTTAGAGACGGTTCTGCACGGGGGCTTGTTTGTTTAAAGGTGGTTTATTTTAGAAAAAAAAATCATTTTTCTTCCACAACATTGACTTGCTCATGATTACTTATTAATATCAAATGTATTTAGGACATGATTCTATCAAATAGAATAAAGTTATACAACATAGGACAAAAAAGTCCAATTGACATGACTAATTTCCCCCATGAAAAAAAATTACTTTAGGCATATATTTTCACTCAAATTCTTCGTAATCTTCAATTAATATTCGTTTTAGGGTAGCGGGGAGGGAGAGGAAGGTCACTCCAATAACATTAAAATCTACAAATTCTTTAGTATAATTATTTTTTAGCTCTTTTCTTCATGAAATTAATCTATAAATTATTTAGTAAAATTATTTTTCTAGATCTTTAGTATAGCTTGCTCATATTACACATATATAGATGGAAAACTTAAATTTACATTGTTTAAATAAAGTTCATTAAACTTTATATACATATATAGATAGGATCGTACTAGTCTAATAACACCTATTTACTCTGATAACACCTATCTGCTTGATACTCTAAAAAAGGAAAAAAAATGATGTTTGTCTTTATTAATACTAATCAATATTATTTTCAGTTCGGTAGAGTATCATTATTGAAGAAAATCATCGTTCACCTTTTTCACATATAAACTTCGTATCATTTTCATTTTAATACGAAATTATGATTAATGAAAACCAATATTATTTTTCCCTTTTCAGAGTATCATTCTGATATATTATATATTGTTTTTGGTTTAATGATCAATAATCTAGAAAAAAGGATCCATTTTATATCTATAACATTTTTCATGTATCTGATATGATGCGAATTTATAATTAACATATGAGAGAAATATTTACTATAACGATGATATATATAATATTGCTCTGAAAGATCACCACCATTTTCAAGTATATACAAAACATTACTAATTAAGACAATATCATTTTCAATTTGATATAGTATTATCATTGATAATATATTACCAGGCTACCTAAAGATTAGTTTACTAACTACTAAAAGATAGATATTTAAACAGAAGAATAACTTCAGTTTACTTATTTAAGGACTAATGCAAATTCCCTTTTGATCTTGAAACTTCAATTCAACTTTTGACTCTATTCTCCTAATACTTATAAAGAGGAGATGTGCCGTCAAGTTAATATATTATGATAGAAGAATCTATGCTAACTTTAATCACTTATTTATTGATCCAACTCATACCCATGAAATGATTATTTAAACAATAAAAAAAGAATGAAGTGTGAAAGCATATTATAAACCTTTAACCTTTTTCCCCAACATATATATAGATTTTAATGAAATCTTTTCCGTACAATAAATGCACGTGATCATCATATATAGTCATTAACCCAAACAGTATTTTTCAGAAGCTTAGTGATGATAAAAATCTTGAAATGAGCTCTAACAAAATCTTTAAACACACACATATATATACATATAGGCATGATACAACAATAAATATTAAAAAGACGTACAATTTGCAGAAAGGATTTCCAAGCGACGATATAAAAATATATCAATTACTAATTAATTCTGCATCCTCTTATCTTTTAGGGTTAATAGGATTAGTATTAATTAATTAAGTTACCCTAGAGGGGTGCCTTTATTTTGCGATTCAATTTAAGCTTTCTAATGAATATGACAGCACAATTCTTTGAGATAAGCCGATCGACCTAAGTTAGTGAATTTTATTAATTAGGAAATTAAAAATTAAGTAATCGTCGAGCAAAAAGTTGAGGCTTAGGATTTATTAGTATAATTAAGGTGGGGTGCCTAGATAAGATATAATTAATTAGTGATTAATTGTGGTAGCTAAGCACTGTATATATGTACTAGAATGATTCTCGCCGCTACTTTTTGGAAAACAACTTGCCCACCTAATGGTGATAATTAATTTGATCAGTGCTTATAGTTAAATGGCAAGATAATGACAAACCTAAACAAACTGCAATAAAGATATTAACTAATTAATTATACGCAGTTTACTTATCTACCTATTTTTTTATTTGTTGTGCTAGCTAGTGTTCTTTGTTTATTTTATTTCTCCTTTGATATGTAGGTGTGTTCTCAGTTTGGTAAATCTTGCATTTGATTGTAATACACAGGCAATGAATATCTGTTATTTATATTATTTCCTAATACATTTTAAATTCATTTTATGTTAGATTTGAAACCACTATGCATAAAATGGAAAATTGAAAATAGCTAGGCTAGAAAATTGACATGAAATGAACTGCGCCATTGGACGTGCTAAGTCCTATCTTTAGATTAACATGGTAGTTATATTCATGCTTTGTTGTTTGTCCTTTATTTTTATGTGGTTTATACCTTAATCAGTGCTTTTGTTGTAATTTATTTTTTGGCTTTGTTTTGCATTTGTTTTTGTTCTATGAAAAATTCTTACTGACTGATTTGATGAACCGCTTTTCACTACACAACAGTGAAGCAAGAACTGAAGAAAAAATGCAACAAAACAAGAATGATTATATGGTTTTAATAGATAGGTAGATGGCGCATGTATGCACTTGAAAATCAATTAACTTCTAATAAGGGTAAAATTAAGGTACGTTTATTTTAGACCACGAAGATTTATTGGAATCTTAGAGCATCCGCAACGGTGGCGACGGTCGCCACCGCCGTCCGCGCCGCTGGCAAGGCGAAGCACCGCCGCCGCTGCGCTCGCGCCGCGCCAGTGAGCAGCTGACGTGGCGGCACGGGATTGGGCAAAGGCAAAGCCGTTGCCTTCAAAAAAAAAATTTATTTATTTAAAATCGGTTTTTAATTAAAAAAACCGATAAAAAAATCACTTCCCAAAAAAATTATAACCGTTTATTACCGTTTTTTACACTTTTTTTTATTTTTTTTTATTTTTTTCCCCCCAAAAATATACACTTTCATCTATAAATACCCCCACTTTCACACCCAAAAATTCACATCAAACTACACAATTCTCATCTTCATTCTCCAATATCCATTCTCATCTTCATTCTCCCATATCCATTTTCATCTTCATTCTCTCATACCCTAACAATGTCCGGCCAAGGCGATGACAACCCGCCCTCTCACGGTTGGAACCCCGAATGGTTTGGTGCACAACCGTTTCCTAGTCCGGAAACGGAATATTCGGTCCCTCCTCTCACCCAAGATTCGGCCGTTCCGGGTGGCTACCGGCCATACCCAATAGACGACCAAGGTGCCTCCGAATGGCGATACAGGTGGACACCGGAGCCTAGGCCAACCGCCCCCTCCCAAACTCCGCCGGCTCCTACTCGTAGCGGTGTCCGAACACCGTACACTCCGGCGGAGATGGATAAATTGTTCAAGGCGTACTTCGAAATCTCCGAAGATGCGGCGGTTGGCACGAACCAATCCGGCGATCACTTTTGGTGGCGCGTCTCTTGCTGGTACAATGCAAACCGGCCGCCAGGAACGATCGAGCGCAACGAGAGTATGGTGCGCAACTGCATCGGCCGAGACAACGAAGAAATTGGCAAGTTCAATGGCTATTTCCTCCAGGAGTCAAGGAATGCAGGGAGCGGCCGGAGCGAGGTCGACATCATCACTGCCGCACTGAGCACCTACGAATCCTTGAATGGTAAGTCGTTCAAGTACCTCAACGTTTGGCAGGAAACGCGGTTCCACCCGAGGTATATGGGAGGCGTAACATCCTCCTTGAGCAGCTCCTCCAAACGGTCAAGGTCGGTATCCCTATCCGACTCCGGCTCCGAAGAAGTGGCTAGCCAACTCGCCGGAGCTAACTTGGGTAGCCCCGACACCGGACCAAGCGGTTCCCAACGCCGACCGCAAGGAAGGAAGAAGGCGGCGGCCGACCGCCGGCGCTCCACGACTCCATCGGCCCCCGCCCCCGAACCCGCACCCTATGTTCCACCTCCACCCCCGAACAACTCGTTGTGGGCCCTTTTGGCCCAACTCAATATGGCCGATAGGTCAACTATGACCCCCACGCAACTTCAAACGCACGAGGACATGATATTGGGTCTCAAAAAATAATTGGGGTTGGTGCCGCCGGATGCGTAGTCTTCCTCGGGTAATATTAGCCAATAATCATGTAATTTTTAATTTTTAGGAGTTTAATTATGTAATTTTTAATTTTTAGTATTTTAATTATGTAATTTTTAATTTTTAGGATTTAATTATGTAATTTTTAATTTTTAGGATTTTAATTATGTCTTTTTTATTTTATTTGTAATTTGTAATATTTATTGCGGTTTTTTAATGAATTTTAGTATTATGAAAATGTTTTTGTGTAATTGAATTTTAAATTAATTGTGCTCGTCCTTGGGGAAGAGCACAACTGTGGGTGTTGTGCTCTTGCCAGAGAGTAGACAGAAAAAGTGGGGTCGGGCCCACAACCGTACCGCTGACAAGAGCACGGTTGTGGATGCTCTTAGATCATTGCATGACACGACACCTGCCAAGCCTACTTTTAGAATAATAAACAGAGACTAGGTATTGATGTCTTTTATTTATATATATATATATATGGAAGTAGCCAATATCTATAGGTAGGACAACATTAACATTAGGGTAGGATATATAAGAAAACCTAATTATTCCTGTATAAATCAGTCAATCACATAAGCTACTATGCATATCAATGGCCTTTCAGGGTTTTTCTATTTTTGGGCTATTCTAAATTTGGTGTTTTGTGTATACTTTTATAATAAACTTATTTCTATACATAAACAAATGCATACTAGCTAGTTATATAAAGCGGTGATATAACATGGAATAACATATATATGCAGTAGTCGACTGTAGACGAGCATTCTTCAACAAAAATAGAAATGTATTGAACACTCAAAATTATACGAGCGAATCTCATAGAACACAGATAAAAAGAACTTATATTTAAATCGAATCCTAGTTCAAAATCAATCAAGATCATAAAAAGTAAAGAAGATACTTAAAAAATTATATATGAGAGTATTTATTAATGTTAATGAAAAAGATTAGAAACGATATAATTATAGATCAGATTCTCATGTACTCCGTATATCATACTGAGAGAATGATATACAGAAACTCAACCGATACTAAATCTCGTTTATTGAATTTTCTGAAAATTACTATAGAACCTAAAATATCGCCTACATATAAGTCTATTATTAATTTGGAAATTAAACGATAACTCAATCTCTTAGAGCATCCACAATGGATGCCCTAGTGGTTGCCACATCACCATTTCTTAGTCCGTCCATTCTTTCTGAAATGATTTCGCCCTAGTGTCCGCCTTATCAATTATCCATTTTTCATTTCAATTTTAATATTATTTTTTTATATTTATATATTATAAATAGAAAAATTAGACACTAAATTAAAGTACTTGCAAAAAACATGCACTAAATTAAAGAACTTGCAAAAAACATACATTACTTAATTAAAAAAAAATTACAACGAAAATACTTAAAAGAGGAACAATTTCAATAACAAATACGTGCCCAAACTTCTTCAACCATGTCGTTCATAAGTTGAAGATGAGCTTGTCGGTTGTGAATATTCTCCTGAGCGTGTAATCTCTCACTGACTCCATAGGGTAAACCTCGAATGATCGACGGGGTTGCATGACCGGCGCTCGATTCAGCTTCGTCGTCGGACCAATCGCCAGCTCTTGCACCTTCATCGTGAATAATTATGTTGTGCAAGATGGCGCACGCGTGCATGACATTGGCGATATGATGCTTGTACCGGGAACGAACGGGGCCTTTCACTATTGCCCAACATGCTTGAAGCACACTGAATCCTTGCTCCACGTCCTTCTGTGCAGACTCTTGCCGATGTGCAAAAAGGGCTCTCTTCGCATTCGTTGGGCAGGAGATCGTCTTCAAGAAAACTGGTCATCTTGGGTATATGCCATCGGCTAAGTAGCACCCCATATGATGTTGTCGTCTGTTAGCAGTGAACTCGATAACCGAACCGTTGCCATTGCATTGCTCGGTAAAGAGACTCTACTTGTTCAGCACGTTGATATCGTTGTTTGACCCCGCCACGCCAAAGTGAGCATGCCAGATCCAAAGATGGTGGTCAACGATGGCTTCAAGGATCATCGTCGAGTGGGTACCCTTATACCCACTGGTGAATTGGCCTCTCTACGCTGCTTGACAATTCTTCCACTCCTAGTACATACAATCAATGTTCCCTAATATTCCAGGAAATACGTGCAACCTATCGTGCATCCTCATCAGGAACTGGCAATTTTCGGTATTCGGCTTGCGCAAATATGTGGCACCAAAGGCGTCAACCACACCCTCACAAAATTTTGTCAGACACTCCCGACCAGATGTATCCCCGACGTGAAGATACTTGTCGAACATGTCCGCCGTGGTGCCATAGGCCAACTGACGAAGTGCAACCGTGCACTTCGTAAGCGGGGATAGACCGATTATGTTGGCCGCATCTTGCCGCTGCTGGAAGTACTCGTCGCACGGCTCCATCACGCGAACAATGATGAGAAACAGTTCTCGCCGCATCCTAAACCGTCGGCCCCCACCGTGGCTCATTGGCGAAGTAGTCTTCGAACAGACGTTGATGAGCTACTCCATGCTCTCGGTGGAAGGATTTCCGGCGACGGATGGGCCTCAGGACCTGCGCTTCGGCTTGCTCTTGCTCCTGTATTGCACGAATACCTCCGAGAAGCTGGTTCCCAAAAGCAAACATTGCACGTTCCATAGCCCGATTTGTATCTTCTCCGGGAAACATTTTGGAAAAGTGAGTGAAAGAGAGATGTTTGATTGGAGAGATGTTGTGTGAGGGTTGAGAGATGTGTGATAGTTGTGTGAGAAATGAGTGAAAAAAAGGTATATTTACAGAGAGAAATTAAAAAAAATTAAAACGCGTCACTCGTCCTCGGAGGACGTCGCGTTGCAATGGGCGCCCGATGCATCGCCCGACGCGTCAGGCGCCTGCAATGGACGCCTGATCTCACCCGAGAACGATAACACCCGATCGTCCGCCCGATGGAGCAACCACCATTGTGGATGCTGTTAAAAGAGTATAATTACAACTAGTCTCAATTACTAGTCCCAATTAGAAGCAACTGCAAATAAATTGAAAATTTGACTCAAATAAAGCAACCGAAATTAAATCTAAAAGTAGAAAATAACCAACAGAAAAACTATCGTAACCCATTTCCATAATTTCACAATATACTCGGTGGGACTGGTCAGAGTATATTGTAAAATTATTATCATAATATCATGGTTGTCAAAGCATACATGGTTTATTTATTAAGTCAAAGCTAAATCATTTAAGGCAAAACATATCTTAATTCCTTGTATTTTGATTGTTTATTTAAAAGATATCTTAGGCCATCATTTAACCATAAACACAAACATTTTTGTGTTTAAGATCCTAGTCAGTGCAACTGTGGCACACCCAAGTAGTTCACCATATATAAAAATGAAGATACGGTTGACACGTGTAATCATTGACCAGTTTACATGCATGGCTCACACTAACTCTCCCCTCCAACTAGTAGTATAAATACATCACCACTCAAACCAATTCAAACAACAAGTATTAAGTTATCAATAACACTTTCTCCATACTTATCTTCACTCCATCACTACACATAATTACAGTTGCCAATAAATCTCCCGATTTTCGCCGCATCTGTCTCAAACACACATAAAAAGGTGCTTATAGTGATCCATGATTGTTTCATTTCATTCAAATTTGATTATGTTTCGTTTGTTTTTTTAAAAAAAAAACTGATTAATTTTGGTAATGAAACAGGAGTAAAAGAGAGTAAGCATGAATATTTCATTCTCGGCCGCGTGCAAGCAAACGCAGCCGCCGATGGTGAACTTCCCCGGTGGCCTGATCAACATCATTCCCCGCCACCGGCGCAAGGAGAAGGTGGTGGTCGTAATGGGCGCCACCGGGACCGGAAAATCCCGGCTATCGATCGAGCTGGCTACCCGATTCGACGCTGAAGTCATCAACTCCGACAAAATACAGGTTTTCAAGGGTCTCGACATTGTGACAAACAAGGTGAAAGAGGAGGAATGCGACGGAGTGCCGCACCACCTCCTCGGATTCGTGGACCCCACAGCGGACTACTGGGCCCACGACTTCGTCCAACACGCCTCCGCCGCCGCCGACGACATCACCAAGAGGGGCCGGATGCCCATCATCGCCGGCGGCTCCAACTCCTTCATCAAAGCGCTCATCAGCGACGACCATCACTTTCGGTCAAGGTACGACTGCTGCCTTCTGTGGGTCGACGTGGAGAAGCCTCAGCTCAACTCGTTCGTATCGGCCCGAGTCGACCAGATGGTCGACTCCGGCCTGGTGGAGGAGGCGCGCGAGTTCTTCGACCCCGCTGGAGACTACAGCCGCGGGATCCGCCGCGCCATAGGCGTGCCAGAGCTCGACGAGTACTTCAGGAGCGAGGGGAGCGCCTCCACCTCCGCCAAGGCGAAGATTCTCAGCAGAGGAATTGATCAGATAAAATCCAACACCCAAATCCTGGCCGCCCGCCAGCGTCAGAACATTCAGCGGCTGCTGAATATTCTGCGGCTGGCGGAGCACCTTGAGTGGAGGATGTACAGGCTCGACGCGACCGAGGTCTTCCGCAAGCGCGGCGAGGAGGCGGAGGAGGCGTGGCAGAGGCTGGTGGCGTGGCCCAGCACCAGTCTGGTCGGCCAGTTCTTGTGCGATGACAAGATGGACTTCGCCGGACAGCTGATCCTGGGCCCCACAACCGCTGCCCCCGTTGTAGTATGATATCAGCAACGGCGGTGGCGGCGGAGGAGGAGGTACTAGTAAAAATACAATAACGGTTGTGAGATAGATTGTGATCACACAGCAGCGTAAGTGAATCTTTTTTGAGATCCACGTGGCAGTGTTGTGGGCCCGCCACGTGGACGAAGGGTGGAATCTTGGCTTACCTTTTTTTTCTGTTCCTTAAATTTCGTGACCTTCCATTTTGCAAAGGTTGTTGTCTCTATCTGTCAGTTTGAGAGGTCGGTCGTACGGTTGGAAATCTTGGTGGAGAATTTGCTGCTGAAAAGGGAAAAAAAAGATGAAGAGCTGTTCACCTTTTGATTTGTGAAAATATGAAATAAAATAAATGCAGCGAGTGCAGAATGGAGCAAACAGTATACGGAAAAAGAGGGAGTGACTTATTTATTTTTTGGTTTAATTCCTCCTATTTTTTTCTATGTTTTTTTCTAATAATTTGGGTTTTTGGGTATCTTTAATTATGATTGGTGTCTATTTGTGTAATCTAAGCTGCTTTGTATAATGAGCTGTGTTATTCGAGGATATGACAACTTTGTGGTATATGTTTGCTATAAATATATATGTATAAGTTGAATATATTCACTCAGTGGTTCTGTGAATATTTCATTTTCGTGAAGGTTAGAATTTTATTGATCTTGATGACTTTGCTGGGAATCACATTCACGCGCAAAATCTTTTTACTTTTTGTTTTTCCAGTCTTGTATTTTCATTCAATCACATCACTAATTATATAAGGATTATTTGAATGTAGCAGAACTTTCTATATTTTCTGGTTTTATACTTGAAGTTTTTTTTTTTAATTCAAATCATGAACTTTTAATATGTCATATTCTGTTAAAAGAAATCAGTAAATCTTTGTACAATCAAAAACTGATTTATTTGAGAAAAAACTGATTTATTTATCTATTTAATTAAAGTATATGGGCGCATATATAGTACATGGAACGTGAATAATATTATGGTCATATATTAATGATGTGTATAAATTTTTTACTTTTGTAATCATAAAATATAATTAATGCATACTTTAATCTAAATTTGAAAAACAATAAAGAAGCAATTCAAATATATATAAAAAAAATTGAAAATGAGGTTGAAGGCTAATCAAGTCTTCTTTAACCTGTCCACTAATTACATTTATTATTTTAATATATAATTAATACATCAAGTATAATCTTATTTTGATTCTACAAAATTTATTGTTATCATCACTCGAAATCAATTGAAAGTAACTGAAAAACTAAAACTTATATATCAATTGAAAGGAAGTATACTAATGTTGATGCTATCATTGAACAAACAACAAAATATCATGTAATTTTGATGTATTTTTTTAAACTTGGATTAAATTAATTCATTTGGATATTCGGATCCAAATTAAATAGAGCTACTTAATTAAGCCTTGTGAATGCATCTGCATAGGGATGTCAATGTAGCTCGTAACCCATGGGTTGGCCCGAATAGCCCGCCAAATTTATAGGGTTAGGACTGGAAATTTCTAGCCCGATAAAATCAAAACCCGATTAGCCCGCACCCTATTAACTCGCAACCCGTTAGGGCCAGACCCGAAAACCCGATGGGTTGGCCCGAAAATCCGATAAAATTTCTATTATTATATTTTTTTACTCCTAATTCGACACTTAAGATCAATTTTATAATATAGATAACTAAAAAACAACTTTCGAGTTTATATTAAATATACAAACTATATATTGAATTTTTATTAATATAATAATTGATTAATAAATTAAAAACTTTAAATTCATTAAAAAATATTTAAATTTCTAAAACATGCATTAAAATTCCGTGAAATACCTCAAATATTAGTATTTGATCATGATTATGATTGAGTTTAAGCATATATCTCAAATATATCATAATTAAATGTTTTACATTGTATGAATATAACTAATTTTAATCATTATTTATTAGATTGATCGCATGTTAATATTATCAGAAGCAACCCGATTAACCCGCTGGGCTAGCCCGAAACCTGAACTTTTAGGGTTATGGTTGAACTTTTATAACCCGAAAGAAATCACAACCCGATTAGCCCTCACCCGATTAACCTGCAACCCGAGTAGGGTTGGCCCGAAACCCGACGGACCGGCCCAATTGACATCCCTACATCTGCCCTTAATTTTCCAATGTTATAGATACTTTTAAGTTTCAATTCTTCTCATATGCTATTCCTTTCTCCTTTGAAAATTCGACTTTTCGAAATTCCACTCACCGAAAGCAAAATATTACAAAAAATAATACTACGAGTTTGGATTCTATTCCCCAAACGCGAAGGGCACACGGAATACAAGTTAAGTATTGTGGTTTAGACATATTTTCGTTTATTTTATTTAAATTTGTTTCATAAACCAATTAGGATACCTATATGGGTTGATCAACTCAAAGCATACATATAAATAGAGCACCAAGGTTATCATCGTCCATAAACTTTTCAATAATTAATTAAGTCTATGTTATTTTCATAACAGATTGTAAATTTCTGAAAACTTTAATTATTCCATGTGGCTGATTCAGAAAACGTAACTCTAAATGGACAAATTTTATTTCATTTTATTCAATTAAGACGCCATGCTCTCTGTAATGACTAACTCTACACCCCCCTCACCAGTGGCGAAGCCACACGAGGGAGGTGGCTGATGGTCCCCCCACCAATTTCAATATATACTATACATACATGTACCCTTAAATCAATAATCCATAGATAGTGCATGTGGTTGATTACTCATTTTTCTACCATCAAGTCTATTTTTTATTTATTTATTATTTGTTTTAGCTTAATAAAGTTCCTTTATTTAGTTTTGTCCTTAGTTTTTTTTCATAAAATTCTAAGAGATCCATAAATTATCTTATAAATAGTATTAGTAAATTTAATTTTAAAGTTATTTCGCCCATATTATCCATATGTATTGTAGTCCGTACCTAAGTCGCATCCGTTTTAGATGATGGAGAAATAAAAAATATCTCACAACTATGAAGAGGAAGTTGGACCCCAACATTAAAATTCTGGCTTCGCCACTGCCCATCACACAACTCATCAAACAATGACATAAAAACCTTGCAGCCCATTTCATTACAACATCAATCACCAACTTCCGGTGCCCATAATTTCCTAATAAATACAAAAGAAATTCTGTCGAAAGTTCATTGCCTTTACACAAAGCCAAACGAATTCGAGCAAACAATAAAACTTTGAAAAAGGAAAAATTGTAAACGAAAAAATTGATTTTTGATTCAACGCAAAAATTATGCATCAATCGAATTAGAAAATTATGAATTTTGTAAATCAGTAAAACAATTGCACCATATGTGTCCATATACGATTTAAACAAACCTAAATCCATAGACTAATAAGCAGGGATTTGTTATTGAAACATCATTATTCTCCAAGAGAAAAATAAATAATTAATATTCCATCCGTCCACCAAAAATAGTACTCCCTCCGTTCCACGATAGTTGAGTCATTTCATTTTCTGCATTTGTTTTGGATAAATAGTTAAAGTAGAAAATGAATAAAGTAAGAGAAAGAATAATATAGAAAAGAGTCATATCTATGTTATTCTCTATCTTACTTTACTCTTTGTTTACTCTAACTATTTATAATCATTTTTTTAAAATGATTGCAGAAAATGAAACGACTCAACTATCGCGGAATGGATGGAATACCTTTGGTGGATGATACGAGTTTTAATGTGAAATTGGTAAAGTGTGATAGAGAAATAGATGAAGTAGGTAATACGAGTGAGAAAAAGAAAATATGGATACAATAGGGTGCATACATTTTTGCGGGACATTTCAGAACAACAAAAAAATTTGGCGAGAGGAAGGAAGTATGAAATAATAAAATTATTAGTAGAAAATATCTTCACAAATTACAAACACTCATCCCTCTTTTACATTGTGAATATTGGAGCTACGCATCCAGACTACTAAAAAATTCTGCAAATCAATATTCTACTTCTAAGTCCTAATCTTAACGAAATTAAAGGACTCCAAGGTACTTGTACGGCATAGGTGGGCAACGTTTGAGCATCCACAATGGTCTAGGACCTCCCATAACCCTCACATAGCCTTCCCACTGCCACATCATCCAGCACTAAAATCCTCATGCCACATCATCTGGACATGCAACTGGACATCAAATAGCCCTCACATAGCCTATCCACATCACTAATAACAACTATATAAATTTAATTTACAATTGTAGCAACATACGGAATTTAATTTAATTTTTAAAAAATACATTTAAAAAAATTACATAAATTTAAATAAAAACTAATGCCTTCCAATCCTCCGCGCCCACAACTCTTCAATTAAATCCTTTTGGAGTCGAATATGAGCCTCCGTCTGACGCATGTCGGCATGTGCTTGGAGGCGGGCTTCTTCATCGTGAGGTACCCCACCTCGTATGTTGGCGGCGGCGACGCCGTGTCTTGGACCGGCTTCATCATCGTCATTGGCCCAATCAGTCAGTTGTACACCTTCATCTTCGACAATCATGTTGTGCATGATAATACAGGCGTACATTATATCAGCAATGCAGTCGACATGCCACAAACGCGTTGGTCCCTTAACTGCAGCCCATCGCGCCTGAAGCACACCAAATGCACGCTCCACGTCCTTTCGCGCCGACTCCAGCCGCGTCGCAAAGTAGGCCTTCTTCGCATCTGATGCGCACCGGATCGTCTTCACAAAGACGGGCCACCTAGGGTATATCCCATCCGCCAAGTAGTAGCCCATATTATGCTGGTTGCCGTCGGCGACAAAACTGATGGCCGGACCGACGCTCTGGCACTGCTCGTTGAAAAGGGGCGACGAGTTGAGGGCGTTTAGGTCGTTGTTCGAACCGGCTATCCCAAAATACGCATGCCAAATCCACAGCCGGTAATCAGCAACGGCCTCGAGGATCATCGTGGGATTCTTTCCCTTGTAGCCGGTCGTGTAGAACCCCTTCCAGGCAGCGGGACAGTTCTTCCACTCCCAATGCATACAATCTATGCTGCCTAACATTCCCGGGAACCCATGCTGTTCCCCGTGCATCCGCAGCAGATCCTGGCAATCTTCAGGGGTAGGCTTTCGGAGATACTTATCACCGAATACTTCAATCACGCCCTAACAGAAATACTTCATACATTCAATGACAGTCGTCTCACCGATGTGGAGGTATTCGTCCCACATGTCTGCCGAAGTGCCGTAGGCCAACTGCCTGATTGCCGCAGTGCACTTTTGAATAGGGGTGTGGCCGGGTTTGCCAGCCGCATCGTGCCTGAACCGGAAATACAAATATCGCTGCTCCAAACCATTAACAATACGCATAAACAAGTCCCGCCTCATCCTAAAACGACGCCTGAAATGGTTGGCGTTAAAACGCGGCTCCTCTGCGAAGTAATCTGTGAACAGGCGCTGATGTGCAGCTACATGATCACGATCAACCACTTGTCAACGGCGGACAACTAGTCGTGGGCGAGGTACCAGTGACTGCATATAACTCTGCATCCATCGATCAACCTCACGACTCGTATAGGCATCTAGCTCTTCGTTCAGCATACGCTCGTACTCATCAGCATCCCCATCACTACCACCACCACTACCACCGGCATTACTCATTTCTTAAATTGATCTTGTACAGAAAGAAAGATAGAGAGAGTACTCGTTAAAACAAGTGGTGCGAATGAAAATGACGTCCAAAGCGCGTATATCTAGTGTTTTCGAAAAAAAAATTTAATTCTGACGCCGATCCGGGGCCTACAATGGCGCCGTGAGGATCGGCGTTAGAACCGGCGTCACCACACGAATCGGCGTTAGAACCGGCGTCACCACACGAATCGGCATGGGTACGCTGAAATTGACGCCGATTTCGCCGACGCCGGTCGCAATGGTTCGGCATCAGAACCGGCGTCGGCGAAAAATCGGCGTCGCGGTTTTGACGCCTCCATTGCTGATGCTCTTATATATACCTTTGAAAAAATAGATTACTTTGTGAGGTACCTAGCTAGCTAACAGGTGACGACAATTATTTTGTGTCCATTCAAGTGATATTATCATGGGAATGAAAGGAAAGGCACAAAATCAATTGTAATTGAGTGTTGCATCCACAAAAGAAATCCTAAAATGAATAAAAACTTCTTCTGATCATAAAGATATATGGGCTATTGAATTTATATAATCAAAACAATAATAATGGATAGAAACGATTTCTATACATATATAAAAAGGAATTTTATAAAAATAACAAAAATATCATTATAGATATTTTAATTATATTATGGAAGTAAAAAAGATTTTTTTATTTTTATGATAGTTAAGGAAAGTGGAAGTGAAAAGATTTTGAAGATAAATTGATTACTCATCGAAAAAATTTGTTTAATATATAAAAAATTAACATTTGACGAAGATAGTGTGCCTAAAATTTGATAATTAGGCTCTATAAATACCATTTTTGTGAATCAAGAAAAGAAGAATAAGAATAATTTTGTTCGTCGAAAAACTTTCAATGAAACAATAAAATATTGTTGATTAATGATGAAGGTTGGGCAATGAAGAGGAGGGAGAGCGCGATGGGAAGTGGCGAAGCCACGTAGGGACAGGGGGCCCATGGCCCCTCAACCAATTTCGCTAATTACTATATTATATTCCCTTCGTCCCGGTTTAAGTAAGACGTTTCTATTTTGATACAAGAATTTAGGTAATGGTGTTTAGAGAATCGCCAATGGTAATAGGCCAGCCATAGGCTAGCCACAAACTCCTCCTGCCACATCATCAGGACTAAAACTCCTTATGCCACATCATCAGGACAAGCAACTGGATAAGCAATATGCTAGCAATAGGCTAGCCACAATAAACAAAATTATAAAAAATAAATAATTAACAATCACACAAAATACGGAATTAAATTTACGACATAGATACGGGAAAATTCAATAATAATATTTAAATTAAAAAAGTACATTAATTAAAAAAAATACATTAATCAAAAAAAATCTAACGACGTGCAGTCCTCCGCGCCCACAACTCTTCAATTAAATCCTTTTGGAGTCGAATATGAGCATCCACTTGGCGCATGTCGGCATGTGCCTTGAGGCGACCGACTTCATCGTGAGGTACCCCCCTTCGTACGTTGGGGGCGGCCACGCCGTGGCTTGGGCCGGCTTCA
Source organism: Salvia splendens (assembly GCF_004379255.2). Taxonomy (NCBI): domain Eukaryota; kingdom Viridiplantae; phylum Streptophyta; class Magnoliopsida; order Lamiales; family Lamiaceae; genus Salvia; species Salvia splendens. The sequence goes on from NC_056035.1 coordinate 34,170,735, forward strand.
TTAGCATCGCCATTGGCCCAACTAGTCAGTTGTACACCTTCATCTTCGACAATCATGTTGTGCAAGATAATACAGGCGTACATTATATCAGCAATGCAGTCGACATGCCACAAACGCGTTGGACCCCTAATTGCCGCCCATCGAGACTGGAGCACACCAAATGCGCGCTCCACGTCCTTGCGCGCCGACTCCTGCCGTTCCGCAAAGTAGGTCTTCCTCTCATCTGATGTGCATCTGATCATCTTCACGACGACCGGCCACCTAGGGTATATCCCATCCGCCAAGTAGTAGCTCATATCATGCTGGTTCCCATTGGCGTTAAAACTGATGGCCGGACCGACGCCCTGGCACTGCTCGTTGAAAAGGGACGACGAGTTAAGGACGTTGAGATCGTTGTTCGACCCGGCTACCCCAAAATATGCATGCCAAATCCACAGTCGGTAATCAGCTACGTCCTCGAGGATCATCGTGGGATTCTTTCCCTTGTAGCCGGTCTTGTAGAACCCTTTCCAAGCAGCGGGGCAGTTCTTCCACTCCCAGTGCATACAATCTATGCTGCCCAATATCCTGGGGAACCCATGCTTCTCCCCGTGCATCTGCATCAGATCCTGGCACTCTTCAGGGTTAGGGCTTCAAAGATACTGATCATGGAATATTTCAATGACGCCCTGACAGAAATACTTCAGACAATCCAGGGCAGTCGTCTCACCGATGTGGAGGTACTCGACCCACATGTCTGCCGCGCCTCCGTAGGCCAACTGCCTGATTGCCGCAGTGCACTTTTGTATAGGCGTGTGGCCGGGTCCGCCAGCCGCATCGTACCTGAACCGGAAACACAAATATCGACGCTCCAAAGCATCAACGATACGCATAAACACTGTCCTACGCATCCTAAAACGCCGCCTGAAAAGATGCTCCCCAAACCGCGACTCCTCCTCAAAGTAGTCTTCATATAGCCGCTGATGTGCAGCTACGTGATCCCGATCAATCACTGCTCGTCGGTGGACAACGGGTGGAGGTCGAGGTACCGCCGGCTGCAAGGCCCTTTGTATCAACCAGTTTATCTCGCGGGACGTATAGGCCCCCAACTCTTCGTTCATTTGCCGTTCGTACTCCTCAGCATCCCCACCACTACCACCACTACTACCACCCGCGTTACTCATTTCACGTTGTTGCTCTTGTACAGAAATTAAGATGGAGAGAAAAATCGTTAAAACAAGTGGTGCAAAGGAAAATAACGTGCAAATCGCGTATATATAATGTTTCGAAAAATTCTAAAAAAATTAAGCTGGACGATCGCTCGCCGATCGGGATCCTGCAATGGCGGCCAACCGACCGGCAAACGGATCGGCCAGCGCCCGAAAATTGGCGTCGGGTGGCTGATTTTTTCGCCGAAATGGCGCTCGCCGGTTCCAATGGTTCTGCGAGCGGACCGGCCAGCGCCGGGAATCGGCTAGCCTGTCCGCTCGCCGCCATTGGAGATGCTCTTAGTGAATTAAATTACTAATAGTAAAGTAAAAAAGAGAAAGAGAGAAAAAGTAAGAGAGAATATAAAGTAAGAAAGAGAAAAAGAGAAAAAAGTAATAGAGATGATAAAGTAAGAAAGATAAAGAGAGAATAAAGTAAGAGAGATCATCAACTTTCTTTAGTTATATTATTTGGGTCCCCCAACAATAAAATTCTAGCTTTGCCACTAGCGATGGGTGTCGACGGGGATGGGATAGGGGGTAAGGAGTGGTGGAAGATGTGAAGCTTGAGGTTGTGGAGAGAGTAGTAACAGAAGAAAAAAAAGCTAAGAGATAAGAATATAATTGAAATGAAATGGTCGAGTTGGATGGAGAATAATTAAATGCATGGTTGTTTGTCATCAGAACGGATCACCTCAACCACCTCCTACAAAATACTTTTTTTATTATTAAAAGAAAGGCTCAAACCATTCAAAAATGGTGAGCAAAGGAGTACAAAAGCTTGAACAATAAACTAAAGCTCCCCAAAAGCAAAGAAACGCCACAAAAGCATCATACCAAAAACAACCTACAACCACCGCAAACAAAGCAAGCCCAAAAGGAACTCTCGACAAACCAAAGAACTACTAGCAAAGTGCCAAACATCCACAACAAAGATAAAAAGCCACAACTCACCATTAAACACCATGCTTGAATAGCTATTGCCATTAAGCACAATGCTTGAATACCCTATTTTGAGTGGCTACAATTTTTTTTAATCTATGTATATTAATTTCGTCAATTAATTTTTTAAGTCTTAATATACATAGAATGTCATATTATTGAAGATTATTAGTATTTACTACTACTAATTATTTCAATTGACTTTTGCATTATTGGATGCATTATTAAATTATTAGACTTGGAAATAAAAAATAATTTTTACTATTTCTAATATAAAATTAAATAGGAGTATGATGATAAAAATATTGAAACTTGAATAGTGTAAAGAAAGGGATGGATCATGGATATGATTATGGGTTTTAATTATTTGCGTGCATACCATCCCCTTTTATAACTGTACTCTTTGTCTTGCAGCCATTAAAATAATTAATCCGCGTGCCACCAAATTACTTAATTAGTATGTCACTATAAAATTCTTCGAAAAATAAGCCTTGTCTAAACTTTATAATTAAATAACATGAGGTCGACAAAAATGAAAAAAAAAAATATATTGACTGCATCTCCCAATCTGTAAAACCCTATATTTTTCTACAGATTGATGGGTTTCAAATGATAGGAAACCAAAAAAGGCTTAGCTTGAGAAGATTATCACTCTCCATATATATATGATAAACAAGACATATAAAATGGCCTTTAGCGAAAATTAGAAGGGTAAAACAAAAGCGGGATTATCAGAAGAAAGGGATATTTTTGGTGTTTTGGAAAACACTGGTATCATCTTTTGTTTGTTTGCATATGACTAAATATTAGTGTTGTAATGTAAATTAGTGGTTTTTTTCAAGTAAATTAGTGGTTTTTAGTTAGAGTAATTTTATCCAATCACAAAACTAAGTAATTTAACATTATTTTTATCTAACCAAACTAATCTCAACTTATCTATCAAACGAACACTTGTAGAATAGTGTATTGTGGATGTCTTGATAGTTGTCACTTGTCGAATTGAAGTGATTAAATTGAATAATAAATAATATGATTTGATTTTGATTAATGTATGTATTTGTTTAATATACCCACTCACTCAAAAAGGGTACATGTGATAAAAAGACATAATTTGTTCTTATACTTTTTGCACATATGGAGTAGAAGTTCACAGAGTTAGTGGTCAAAATCAACTTTATTTAAAAGTGGCTTAATCTCATTGTACTCCATTTGCAATAATCCTTCATTGAAAAGGAGACGATGATTTCAAAAGCCTTTCGTGGGAATCATGGATTCTCATTCCATTGTCATCTGTAAAGTTTTTCATAGGATGAAATGTGTGCTAATTGTGCTTGTGTTATTGGTTCTATCATCAAGAATATATGTCTTCCAAGATTTCTTTTTAAGAAATTTAATTTCTTGCGATTGCCATTAATGGAGAGGTCAAATCAAAATTTCAACATTTTCCCTTGATTTCATAAAGCTTAAATTTTGGCTCGATTTTGAATTTAAGAACTAAGCTGCACGTTTGCCCTGTTAGGATCCGTCGACTGCATATTAGTTTACTATTGTCCATTTTAAGCCGAGGCCACCTGCATGTATTTTTTTTTTGGATCACTATGAAAAAACTTTAAATTAATTAGAGTTGAACATTAACTTACATATAACTTCCAACTTCCCTCACTCATCTAATGTCCGATACTAATAAGAAAATATAATACTCCATGGACCAAAGATAGGTGTATCTATAGTTCTCCATCAGAGAAATCTCATTTTAACATACTCCATAAAGAAACATTAATTCGCTCGTAACCAACAATAGTTATGATTTATGAATCATGGCCAACTGTACATCGATGTTTAGCTATTAGAGGAAAAAAATAATTCTATGTAAATGGCATCCATATATAACATCGCATACACTATTCAATTCCATTTTTTTCAGAATAATCAGTACTCCATATATTATTAGCATAGAAATTATAATCAATTTTTCATTTGAAAATTTAAGAATAAAATCTAGACAATGTTGACAGAAAAATTATTGTTTTTAAATATAAATTACATATCGTATTACTACAATATATATTATAAATTATTCCAAATTATTCGCATAGTAAGCTAGCAAGTAAAACTTAGACTATATCCAAATAAATTGAAAAAAATAAGCCACACTAAATCTAACCAAAAACCCCTCACTAGAGATGCTATAGCCTATAAGGCTAATATTTTATCAACTAAACCAATCAAATATATTTTGGAGTTATATTTTGTACATAAATTATTAAAGTGAATAATGTGATATCAAAAATAAAAAAATCTAGTGCGCATATGGGAACCACAAGAGAATTTGTGGATATATCTATTGCAATGATTTCATTTACATTTGTCTTCGACACATTCTTCAAAAGCTAAGGTTGACTGATGTTAGCATTTCATAAATGAAATATTGAACGAAACAAAATTACTCGCGCCAGAAGACAAATTACAGATCAAACTTATTTTCAAAAGAAGAAAGAAAGAAAGAAGTCGACATTAAGGCTTATTATATTAATAATCGATAAATATAATTATATATGTCTATCCTATTAAATCATGATAATAAAATATTAAGTCACTTCAAGCGAGAATATAGTCTTCTTTTGTAAAGGGAAAAAATGAAAAAGGCAACAATATTAATACCCTTATTTAGTGCCTATAAGATAATAATAAGTTGAGTAGGCCAGGAAAGATAAGAATAGAATATTCGAATTTTATTTTATTTTATTTATTTTTTAATAAGACAGAAGTTAGTAAAATATACATTGTGTACGATTTTCCCAAAATAAATTCAAATTGCTAAAATGGGCTGTACAATGTGGAACATTATACTGCCCGTATACTAATAAATAATACTTCCTCCGTTCCTTGTTAATAGAGATATTTTTATTTGGTATTAAGATTAAAAATTGTATATTAAATGAATGATGAATAAAATAATAAAGATGAAGATAGAATAAAATAACATGGAACAGAGAGAGTATAACATGATCATTCTATCTAGTCATTTAAAATTATAGCTTTATAATATTTCATACTACTATACTTATTTTCTAAATAATTTTTCATATATATCAAAAACCCTTTTTACATTATAGAAGCCTTAATAATAATATATTCTATCCATTCATATTATATACTAGTAGTTTTTGATTATTCTATTATAACTCGAGCAATTGAAAATATATTTTGAGGAAACGAGGAAATGATACATGAGTACATATTTCTTCATTGGATTGAGACAGTCGGTTGTATGTTTGCGCTGTGCACGTTGTTGTGTCGTATATGATTTGTGTGTGATTGTGATTGATCACATAATTAATTACTAGTACATATTGTCAAATTACATTAGCAGTCAATTGTACGATTTAATATGACACACATAATACAAATGATTGTTTTTTCTTTCTTCTGAAATTCTCTTTTAATAATTTCAATAATAAAATAATCCTTGTGTACAATTAATTACACTTTCACAACTTACAACTCACATTAATTATAAATCATGAACTCATGGATCGTATCCCCATCTTGCACTTTGATAATTATGTATGTCCAACGACTTTCACATTAATAATAGGTCGATATAGAATCATAGATCATATAGTATTGAACAAATATTAGTGATAGGCTGATAGCATCCTAAATACCTACTTAATTTGTCGCACAAAAATTTTTGATGGCATCCTAATAAAATAGAGAGGGCTTGAACTCATTCAATATAACAATTAATTGTAAATGACAATGAAGATTTTAGCATAATTAAAAAACTATTGCTTAGTGGAAAACATATATACCCTCCATAATATATATTTAAATTGGGTAAGTACATATTAAGGCATATTGCTTCGACATTTTTACCTTCCAAAATAGACATATTATAGTGGGCAGTGGGCACTAAATGTGGTCTAGTCACGTAATGCACTATGGTATCATAATTTACAATGCCAAATTATTATATAGTAATAGAATTATACCTACTATAAATCCCATTCCTATGTTCCAAATATAGACATGCAATTTAGATCGACAAATAGGGACATTAGAATCTAGCGGAATTCGAATCTTACTGCTTTTTAAATACTTGTCGAGGTTTTAGCATTTAATTATTAAATAATTATATATATATACATTTTTAGTGGTGCAATCTTTTCTACGTACAATAAAATTTCTACTCTTATAAGATGTGTGTAACATTATTGATAGTTGTTATGGCTCTTAGAGCTCGCTAACGACATTATTATTTGTATAATCAACTAATCAATCTTAAGTTGAGTCATTGATTATTCAAATTCGTTTTTCAATAGCTAACAAAATTGAGCGCTTCCCCTTTTCTACTAGACTATTGAGATGCTTTCTGAAATTTCTATTTACCTGGTTGTCTTTCTATTTTTTAGTCTTTTTACATAATTAAATTCTTAGTTCCAAATTCACCAATATTGATGAAATCTGACAAAATTGTGAGATAAAATAATTGAAAAAAACTAAAAGGATAAGTTTCATAAATCGATGAAAAAAAATCCTACAATTATTAGCGGTACGTGGTAGGGTTATTTATCATTAAAAAATTGTATCGAATTTAATTTCACTTGTTAAGTGTGTGGCAAAAACTCAAAATGTCCTCATCATTAAGGATTGAAAGATTTTTCCACTAAATAAAATGCAATTTTTTTTTTAATATCCTGATGATATATTTTTCGTTTTTCGAAAATTCATACTTAAATCCACTTATTTTCATCCACGTAGCATGTTTGTGGACGGCTGTTGAACAAAAATTTAGTGTCAAATATGTTTGTATATGTAGAAGTGAACCCTATTAATTGATGTAACGATATAGTATATGTTGTCAGCTTATATGAAGCTTTTTTGTCTTTATCAAATTTGTGTAACACAAATGCATTTTGTTCCTGCCCTCATGTATTTCAAAGTTTCAAAACTATGACCATATTGATATGGATAGAAATAGTCCAAAATCAGTACACTCAAGTATGATCAATTATTATAGTTTTTGACTAGCTAAGATTTTTGACATCCACTGATATGTGGAACACCTATTGAATGTTATTTGTGTTTATTTCATTCATTTTAACAATAAAATTTCGTACATGCATCATTATGCTGTCATATTCAATTATTAAAATTAACATGCACTAAATTACAAATTTTTTTCGAGTTGACCGACAAACGATGAAAAGAAATGTGGTACATGAATTTGCTTTTCCTTACCATCTCCACGAAAAAAACAAACTGAGTTTTTATTTCTGTTAAATTATATACTCTAATCTACCTATTTAAATGTGTTGGAATTATAATTTTACAGTGCACCAACAAGATATATACTATTTCAGAATACACTATAGCCTATAGAGACATATTGCTAGTAAATTAAAAGAACACAAGCAGCCTGACGCCTAAAGATCTCCAACTTTGGATTCAAATCCACTCAAGTATAATACAAATACAGTCTTTAAATTTCTTTTCATTAGCTATTAAAAATAAAAACATAAATACTCACTTTTGGGCTTGTAGGCCTAATATCCACAAGCACTCACTTTTGGGCTTCTGCTCTTCAATAATATCTTAGGTCCATATATTTTTAAAAAATCAATTGTGACACATAAGCCCATTTAAATTCCAGCCCAATCCGAATAATAAAACTCAGGATTGTGTAAAAATTGCAATTTAGATAAAATTCTAGGGTTCCAAATGGCCAACTTTTGCACACCTTGTAACTGTAAACCAATAATTTTGTGCCCTAAATTTCCAAGTAGTAATTATTATGCGATTGAAAGGCCCTTGAAATCGAAAACCCCCAATTTCACAATCTCAATATCTGCTCCAACTAAAATTCCCAACATCAAAGCTCAATGTAGCTCAAATTTGAGCTCTTCCGTTGAATCGGAAGAAGAGCATCCCTCCAGTGTCGTAGTCTTCGTAAAAGGTACAGCTTGCTATCAAACTCATAATTTTGAAGTACTTTGATTTTGTAATTGACATTTTGTTTGTAATAACAATCTAGTTTCTTAAGAATTTTTTTTCTTTTAGAACTGTTGTGAAATGCTGTTTTATTGGCATAGAGAATGGTATTTACAATGTGTGTGTGTGTGTGTGTTTTCTGCCTCTTAATTAAAGTTGAAATGCTTCCTATACTCATTTGTGAATATAAACTAAAATAGTTAGACCGTTTATTTCATTTTTAGGATGTATTTTTGAATCAGTAATAGTAATTAATACACATATATAGTACATCCGTCGTTTGTATGGTTTATGTAACTGAAAGTTAAATTTATGGCTTGGATTGTTGTTCTGAATGTGTGAGATTATTTTATGATTCTGTTAAGAAAAGAGTCGGTCTTTTGCTTCTCTTGTGCTATTTATTAGGTATGGATACAAGCATTGTTTGCACCATCATACAATGTGTTGTTTGATTTTGCAATAAAATTCGCATTACAGTTGTTATATTACCTGATCTCTTGAGTCGTGTGTTGTCCAATTATCGTTATTCTTCTCTGTTCTGGTGGATTGGACTCTCTGGTCGCAATAAACAGGGCTAGCGCAATCAACGGGGGAGGGAGGGCTGAAGGAAGCATTTTCGCGATATGGACAAGTCAGTCGAGGTGTGACAGTGTAACAATATGCAAGATCTTACTCTGTATACCCTTGAAAACTAATCAGACAGTCGATTGCACGTAAAATGCAGTCAAACTTGTACTCGATAAGAAAACTAAGCAACCTCTCGGATTTGCTTATGTCTGGTTCGTGGGAGAGGAGAATGCACAAGCAGCCATTAAAGAGATGAACGGGCAGGTAAACATCGTCTGCCCTTGATTCATAAGATCGTCACTTGTCAGAAGCATTCTTGCTCACTTGGCTGAATTCATCCACTGTTCAGTTCTTCGAGGGACGATTTATACATGTGGCCCTCGCAAAGCCCGGTTCCTGCAAAATTCCTCAGAGGCCTAGCGTTTACAAATTCTAGGTGGCCTAATTGACCAAATAAACGTTGTTGGTGCTGTGAATTGATTGTATATAGATTATGGTGTAGCATTCTCTTTTTTTTCTTCTTTCACTTTTTTCTTTTTTCTTTTGCAGTTTATAGAACTGTGGCAGAAATTAACGATCATATTGACAGAAACATTTTTCCTAAAGCTATAAAAATCAGCTAGATTTCGCTTCTATATAAGTAAAAACAATAACTAGAGATCAAATAGAAATATATCAATCGAAATCAGTAGAATTAGTATATCTGGATTAATAAATAATGAATCTAACAAGAAATACAATAAATAATAAATAGAAAATAATATCAATCCAAATGTTCGAATTAGATTAGTACGTATATGTGAATAAATAAAATCATGAATATAATTTGAAATAGAATAAATAAAAACCAGTACATAGAAAATATATCAACTAAAACTATTTGAATTAGATTAGTATATGCACATGAATAAAATAATGACTATAACCATAAATAGAAAAAGTAAAATACATTAAATACGTAGATTAGAATGTGATTAGTATAAATGAGGAGGCTTTGAAAGAGAGAACAAGGAAGATTGAAGAATGCAATTAATCAATGGCGTGGCGCTGCTGAGAATATTGTATACGAAAGCCGCGGCGGCCACCGTATCGACGTCGACAGGTGTAGAATTCGGCACGTTTCTGTGGTACAGCTACGCCGGAATATCATGCTTCTTGGTAGTCTTCGCCGGAATTTGTTCGGGCCTCACCTTGGCCCTCATGCCCTTGGGACAAGTCGAGCTCGAGGTCCTCCGCCGCAGTGGCTCCCCATCCGAGAAGAAACAGGCTGGTCAGCCCTCTTTTCGATGCTACATTTGCTAAATTCGTCGAATGCATGTTTAGAGAGTGCCCTTATCTTTACAATTCACACACACACAGAGTAATTTGAGGGGTTTCCAAAATTAACGATTAAATGTAGTATATAGTCTTCACTCAGTCTATGAAATAAAACATGTAGTAGTAAATATGTTATGATTCTGAGATTGGTGAAAAGAGGAATGGATAATTGATGACAGTGAAATGGATGGTGAGATTTTGATTTATAGCTGGAGTTAGAAATTAGGGGTTTAATTATTTGTTATAATCGTCATTATTTTAATTGCTTTAATGTTTGTATGCATTTAGTAATCAATCCTATGTTAATATTCAATGCAAATGGTTAATTATATCAGGAATACATGAGGTTTGCATGATTATCTGTTAATTCTAAATAATATAAGATCCTTTCTTTGTTTGGTGAGAAACGTTCCTGTGTCACTTTGGATTGATGGTAGTATTATTGGTTGCAGTTGCAATACTTCCAGTGGTTCAGAAGCAGCACCAGCTTCTCGTGACATTGCTTTTATGTAATGCTGTTGCAATGGAGGTAGCGGTTTTTGTGCTAATATCAATTTTTCATTTGAGATCAGTAAAGCAAATAACCTTAGATATTGATAGAAGTAGGTAGTTGAGGAAATAAACAATAAGGCAAAGTGAGAAGAGAAGTCAGTTTGAGTTATGAAAGACCAGAACATGGAATGAAATAGTATCGAATTTGTTTGAACCTCAAAATATTCTGCATTTTGTATTTCATTGAATGGCTGTGCTCAAGTTCCATCTATGTTGCAGGCCCTTCCACTGTACTTGGATAAGATGTTCAATCCATTTGTTGCCATTATAATGTCCGTGACTTTTGTTCTAATTTTTGGGGAGGTATTTACTCAATAGTGTCTCCTAATATTAAATGTTTTAATCTTTATGGTTGCTTTCGTTGTAATAATTCACGCTCTCCTGGTTTCATCTTGTCAGGTTATTCCTCAAGCCATATGTGCTAGATATGGGCTTGCTATGGGTGCAAATTTCATTTGGCTCGTGCAAGTAATGTTGGTTATATGCTATCCTATTTCTTACCCGATTGGAAAGGTATTTCATCATCAGAAAGTGGAGAAATTTCACTTCTTTTTTCTATTGTATCTCAGACTAGCCAAGTCCCATTTGGCAGATCTGAAATCAGCTTATTTGCATTGACACTAATACAAAATGTGATGCCACTTAACATTTTAATCTCATGATGTCCATTGAGATCAGCATGCGTCTCACTTGCATATCTTTGTGAAGTGGCATTCTTCTGAATCAGGATTTAATTTTTCATACTTTAAAATCTTGAATATTTGTCCAATTTGTTTCTTGTTGTACAATAGTATCGCATTACATGTTTAGTCTCTTTTATGTATTTCTAGCTACTGGATTGGGCGCTTGGACATAGTGAGCCACTTTTCAGAAGAGATCAGTTGAAGGCTTTTGTGTCTATTCATGGAGAGGAGGTATTACTACTATGTTGTTGATCTGATTAAGTCGTAGGATTATTGTTCTGCTTCAACATCATTAAGCAGTCATTATATCTGTAGGCGGGGAAAGGTGGCGAACTCACACATGATGAGACGACTATTATCAGTGGAGCACTAGATTTAACCAAGAAGGTATGATTGGAAGCTTGATTTTCTCTTTACCAGCATTTTTTTCTGTTGAAACCATGCCTGTTTTTATTCCTTTCTCTCATTCTCTTCTGCGACTCATATAGATCGCTGAGGAGGCCATGACGCCAATCGAGTCTACATTTTCTTTGGATTTGGACTCAAACTTGGACTGGTAAAGATCACTCGTGTTTTCTTTTCTGTATCCTGTGTTTAGTCTTGTGATTCGTTGTAAAGATATAACTTCTTTCAGGGAAGCTATAAGTAGGATCATGGCTAGTGGCCATAGTCGAATTCCTGTCTATCATGGGAGGCCGAGGAACATCATTGGAGTTTTACTGGTAAGGGTTTTCCGGAATTGTACATGTTTTTCGGTAACCACAAAGTCTAAGTTTTGAAATATATTCACTATTAGGTAAAGAGTCTCCTCACAGTGAGACCAGAAACAGCTACACCAGTAAGCAATGTTTCCATTCGTAGAATCCCTTGGTAGGCATTTCAACTTTTTCATACATATAAAAAACATTTTCATATACAAAGATTGATATATACTGGATTTTCTTTTAAACTATTTTTCACAGTGTTCCAGCAGATATGCCTCTATATGACATACTGAACGAGTTTCAGAAAGGCAGCAGTCACATGGCTGCTGTGGTAAAGTCGAAAGGAACTAGAACAAAGCCTTCGTTTGTTGAAGCTAGGAATGAGAACTCAAACATGGACTCAAGCTTGATCAGTCCATTGCTGTCAAATAGAGTGGACAAGACAGATAGTGTAGCTATTGATATCTACCTGGACTCAACGCCGAGTGAATCAGAAGATGGTGAAGTTGTTGGCATCATCACTTTGGAAGATGTATTTGAAGAACTTCTGCAGGTATATATCATTTTTATCGTGTTATTTACTTTATTTCACTTTTTGTTGGTGGAAGTTGTGATGTTAATTGTTATTGCAGGAGGAAATTGTTGACGAGACTGATGAATTTGTTGATGTGCACAAAAGGTAACTAACTCTCTTTGGTTAAGAAGTGTGTTTGAACTGCAAAACATAAAAATTTTTTGGTGCAGAATACGCGTGATGGCAGCTGCTTCATTGGTGCAATCTCCATCCTTTAGGAGGATAGCTATGCAGAAAGGAGTTGTAAGTAACTTATATTTTCTGTAAAAAAGTGTATCTTCAAACCAAGATGTGTATTTGATTTTTTAAGAAAAAACGTGCTTATTTTTGTCTCTGTGTTGCTTCAGTATAAACCCGCGTCAACTTCCAGAAAATCAAATGAGTTCGGATGATCGATGAAGAGAGAGGGCTGCTTGAGTTGAGTCCATTTTGTTGGTAGAGAAAATAGGTGTATATTCTAATGTTTGGTACATAACAACTCAATAGGAATAGTCTGAGCTCAGCTTCATAATTTGAATCAAATGGAGTTGGATAAATTGTTGATTATATATCAGCCGTAAGTAGAGAAACAGCTAGTTTATCCAATTCCAGCAACAAATAATTGACATAGTTATTCGTTTTGGTGGTAATGTTTCAATTATTATTTTCTACTTAAAATCATTCTATTTAGAGCCAGAAGTATAACATTATAGTACATCTTATTGAAAATACAAAATTTAGCTAAATTAATTTCCTAGTAGCTAGAATAATCCCATTGTACCTTTACATTATAGCATCACATCCTCAGCAGAGAGACAATTCCACGCTGATGATCTCCTTTTGTCAGTCCTCGAAGCTCACGGCTTCGAGCTTCAACCGTATGAGAATGACAGAGCACCTCCACATGATGTGGAGGCGCGTCCTCTGCTCTTGGAAGTAGCGCGAACACTTCTCCCATACCCGGAGCTTCTGTCGAGCTAAGCCCATTGATTGCCGCACAACTAAGATGAAGATCAATGTAGGCAAAAGAACAAAAAGTAGTCGTATATGATTCTTGAATTCAACAAGTTTATGAATGAATACAATGAAATAATGAGGTGGGGTGGTGTATATATATAGAGGTGGAGAAATGTGGAAGGAAAGTGGTTGACAGGTGTCGAGGGGAGATTGGACGGGTGGGGAAATTGAAAAGGACTGATCAAATTTGATTCTCATAGTGAGGAAATGGAAGTATCAGAAGCCCTGATATTCAGGGTGGGATTTTGGTACTGTATTTGGATTAGTCAAATTTATGATGCAAGGAAGGTTTCAGAATTCAGATGTTGTTTTCTGCTCTTTGCATTCAAATTCAATCATTTTGTTTGTCTGCCTTCTCTCTGTTGTACTCTCCTATCTATTGATTATTTTGAACTAGCTAGTACACTCTATTTATTTTTATTTCCAACTCAAAAACAAAAAAAAAAACAAATCATTTATTCATAATATTCAACTTTTATAATCTCAAATTAAAACTATAAAAAGACGAGAGGACGAAGCAAGCAACTGTGCTAACACTGAATACATTGTCAAGTATCGACATCACAAAATTTGCGAGTACATCCGTGCTGACCAAATATAATCGTACACCGACTCACCGAATACGACAAATGCCCATAACATTGTAAAATAAAATATAGACTAAAGGCCCAAAATGGTCCCTAACATTTGGCGTTTTTTTTTTATTTTGGTCCAAAACATTATCTTTTGGATTAGTCGGTCCCTCACATTTGAAATAGGGCCACTTTTAGTCCTAATTTGACGGAATTGGTTAAAATTGACGGAATGTAGTGGTCAACGTACTTTAAATCTATTTTGACCAGATTAATAGTTATAACTATGTTTTATTAATGCCTAATACCTAATTAACCTAATTAATCAAAAACTTAAAAATGTAAAATTTAAACATGAAAATTTAAAAAAAAAATAAAAATTTTAGAGGAAAAGGCGAAGCAACACTTCAGCAACACTTTGAATTCGAACAGAATCCTTCATCAACACTTCTTCGAACAAAACCCTTCTTCAACACTCCTAAATCCCTAAACTCTTCACAAAATTCGAATAGATTAGGCGATTCAACCAGTTTCGAGCCGGCGATTCCAAAGCAGTTTGCAATGAGTTGGTACGTGTATGACTCCTATCACCGTTGCTTTGGCGATCCGCGTGATAACAAATACACGTTTGAGAGGAGGAGGAAGGCGTTGCACAGTCAACCAGCGCCGAGTGAAAATCGAGAAGGTAAGCTTTACTGCATGTTTAATCTCGTTTCGAAAGTGGTCCCAAATGTTTGTGTCAATTTGTCCTCTATTTGTCTCGATTTTGTCTTAATAGGAATTGACTTGGCTCGATTTTGTCTTATTATGAATTGATTTGTCTCGATTTTCACTTATTACGCGATTAGGGTCTTGTCTCGATTAGGATTTTCACGCTGTGTGCTGAGCATGTGGGTCAGGTGTGTTGAGTGTGCTGAGCATGTGGGTATGTGTGTATATTCTTTGATTTGTGTTGGTGGGGACCAAGGTTGGGGATGTGTGTTGCTGCTTCGAATTTTAAAGGCTTACGGTCTGGAGTTGGGGAACAATCTTGGTAGTGGGGGCCACACTTGTTAACATAATATTTGATTGTTTACAGTATATGTTTAGGACTGATATGGTTCTCATTTTCTTTTTATTGCAGATGGTACCTTCATAACAAAAGTACACTATTCTGGATATATGGATGAAAGTCGTGAAAGCAGTGGAAAACAATACGTGGATGAGATGACTGAGAACATGCACGGATGTGACCCGGACAAATGGTCGAAACTTGAAGTAGATGAGTTTGTTGAGACGAAGCTTGGTCTAGATGTAAGTGTGTTGGAGTACTTTTACTTGAAGACTGGGATGAATTTAAAAGAAGGCTTGGTCCGCTTATTTGACAATAAATCCTCCATGGAGATGGCTGACATTGGAGTAAAAGCCGGGATAGTTGATCTATATGTTGTGGAAACAACAGGGGTGGTTTTGGTCAGTCAAGTAACACAAGATCATGGAGATGATGGAAAGTCGACTGATGAAAGGCTAAATGCGGCTGATAAGGGGAAGAGGAAGGTTGGTGTTGCTGAGGCTAATGTTGACAGTGACTACGCCCTTACACAAGATCATGGAGAGGCTAATGTTGATGATAAGGGGAAGAGCAAGGTGGATGTTGTTGCTGAGGAGGTCAATGTGGAGGTGCCTCCATTTGTTGATAGTGACTACGAACTTAGTGATAAGGATGAAGATAATATTATGGCTGCCCATGTGGAAGGGTGGAATAGGGTCGTGGATGCAATGTCAAGGCACATTCCTGATGATACTAGCGACAATGATCAACTTCCTAGTGACTCACCAAGTTCGGCATCCGGAGATGAAGAAGAGCAAGAGCATGATGACGATACAAGGCGTTTGACTAGAAGATATAAGGCTGACACTGATCTGAACGACCCGAGATAGGAAATCGGGTTGCACTTTAATTCCAAGTCAGACTTCAAAGACTTGATTCGTGACCAAGGAGTATTGTTGGGGAAGAAGTTGAGGTTGAAAAAAAATGACAACATTCGTTGCATAGCTCACTGTCGAGGGGTACTAAGAAGCAAGAAGGATAGCGAATGCCCGTGGCTCGTGGCACTGGCTCATAGGCCTGCCCATGGGTTTTGGCAGGTATAATTGTCTTCCATGTTATAAACCCAAAAAACATAAACCTTACTAATGTTGATTGTTAACAACCTGCTTTGTAGGGAAGAAGTGACAGCGAGGTGAAGCAGTACAAAAATGCACATTGTGTCATCAACCCGGTCACAATAGGCTACGATGCCAAACTGCTGTTGCCGATATGTTTTTGGATCAGCCCTCCTCAGCCGTGGGTGACAACCATGCTACTTCATCAACTGTGAAGAACTGAAACTATGCTAATGTGTTTTTGTAACAACCACAATTGTGTTACCCCATTGTTTTGGTTGATTTTGGTTTGGGCAGTGCCCATTGTTTAGGTTTTTTGCCTACTTGTTGTAGGTTATGGTGGTTTCAATTTATAAACTAGTGGTTGATTTTTTGCCTACTTGTTGTAGGTTATGGTGGTTTTTTGCCTACTTGTTACCACCCCTACTATGCTAATGTATGTTGAATATGAACAGATTGTAAGGGACATGAATTGTATGTTGATACTTGTTATATCCCAATCTTAAAATTTCATTCTGAATTGCTAACTTCATTTTGACTTAGTATATAGAGGTTTCATTTGATGTTTTAAAGGTACACATTTTACAATTTTGGCCAATTACATGACTTCTATTTTCTTCTTTTAGAGTTGGAGGTGTCTATATATATCATTTTTGGGTTGATGCTAAAGATGTGAAATTGTTTAGGCTGTTACACATAAACTATCAATGATAATCACCAGATGGAAAACATTTTTTGCACTCTTATGCAACGTATTTATATAAGATTACACTGCCAATTTGGTCCTTCACATTTTGAATACATTTTTTGGTCCTTTACATTTTGAGGAAATTACGTTGCAGATATTCTTGCCCTTCAAACACCAAGAAACGCACTTTTGGATTGCAATTCATAGCATTCTAGAGTACAACATACACCAAGAACTGAAATTTGATTAAGATTCCAGATTTGATTCACCATTGGAAACATAATTTCATTACTTGAACCCTAATATACAAACAAACACCACAACAAAGAAACAAAATCCATACATCACAACACTACGAAATTTCTCTATTGCCCTATTATTCTCCTCGATTGATGACAAAATCAAACTAAAACTCTCACTTTCGGTATCCGGCAGCGGCATTGCAGATGTCACGGCGTCATCTTCGTCGATTGGCTCACACCACTTGAAAAAACGGCAATCTTTTCTCTCACAAACAAAGTATAGCTTCCCCCTTGTTGGTTTTCCATGGGTGTTGACGATTCTCAGCGAAGCCCGATTCTTGCAATGGCAAAATTCATACCGGAATCGGACGTCACTTCCACCGCCACTCTCACCGGTCTCTCTGCTGTGATTCGAACGGTCCATGGTTGGGGAGGGGAGTTGGGGTTACTTGATGTTCTTCCGAGAACTAGGGTTTCTTGCGTTGAGAAGAAGGCCTCCACGAAGAAGATGAATGGAAGTGAGAGAGAGATTTACCAATTAGTGTTATATTTATTTTATTAAATCAATTAGTGTTATATTGAACCAAATTTGCTTTATTTTCAAAAAGAAAAAAAATTGAATTTTTATAAAAACTTAACCTGGTCAAAATAGATTTAAAGTACGTTGACCACTGCATTCCGTCAATTTTAACCAATTCCGTCAAATTAGGACTAAAAGTGGCCCGATTTCAAATGTGAGGGACCGAATAATCCAAAAGATAATGTTTTGGACCAAAATAAAAAAAACGCCAAATGTTAGGGACCATTTTGGGCCTTTAGTCTAAAATATATTAGAACATCGATGAAAATGTTCTTCAACAAATCCAACGTTTAATCTGGAATTAAACAAGACGTAAGTCCTCCTGCTTGTCGTTGTTAAATTCAAGCTTCTCAGCAAGAATTGAAGATATATAGAGATTGAACTTCACACACATATTCATTTATTAAAAAAAATGTTAATTTTATCTTCAGTTTCGTGTTTATTGAATTAAATAGCAAAAGTGTGGAAACTTTAAATACACACACATGTATCCGTTGAAAAATTCGTGTCCCAACATAGAAGCATAGTAACACAAACTCTATTTATATAGAATTTCTCTCTCCCCATTCTTCTCCACTTTACCATTTCCTGATTCGTAAGCACAACTTCTCCCAACTGTTTAAGAATTCCAAATGTAGTTCAAATTGTAGGGACAGTTTGTACCCTCACAGTACATAAACATCACGTGCACTAACCCTATCTTAATCCACATTTTCAATAACTTTTCCTCACCTGTAATAATTTTTTCTATCAAAATTTGATTATTAATATTAATCATTTGTGATCCTTCAGTTCTGAAGCCCCACTTCATTATCTTGTCTTGGACTTAGTCATTTTCAGTTGGGTTGTTTCAAGATTAGATGTGTGTTGGCCCTCATCACCTTTCTTCAGACCCTACTTGACTAGCTGATTGTATCTTCTTCATTACCATTTTATGAGTTCCCTAACAAATTTCTTGAGTCTAAACACGACCGTGTTTGAAATTTTAGGATCCCGATGGATTTCGTGCTCGAGCTGTGAGCCTATTGCTTGTTAGGGATTTGAAGTGCTTAAGGTCTTAGATATGATACTACATTTCTAGTAACATGATCTAACATTAGTTCAAACTTTAAATGAACTAGCTAATAATATATGCTCTGTAGAGGAATTTGGATGCATCCTATTCCTAGTCAATATCAAATTTCAGCGTCTTTTTGCTAAAAAAATGTGTCCCATTTTGCCATGGAAAAAGAGAGACACAGTAAGAAGATTATCTTATCTCAAGTTAAAGCAAAAGAATCAAAGATAAGATCTTCAACTACTATAGGACATGATCAAGGTGGACCTTATGATCAAATTAAGTTTCCCATCACATTGATCAAACACATACATCCAGCTAATATAAGCTCGAATATTGCATAGTTGAAATAAATTTCAAATTTATTATGGACACATAAACAAAGACTCCAACACCAACAACACTTTGTGTTGATAACAATGGGACATTTTTGCCAACACCTCTTTTGAGCTCAAGAAAAAAGATTTGGCAAAATCCAGTAGTGGTGGGGGGCAGGGGTCTGTTTATCTAAATCATCTGTAGAATAGTACAATAATAATTCAAGAAAAGCAGTTCATGTTATCTGCATAAAATCGAGATGTGACTAAGTAAATTACCTCCATCACAATATTTTCCTCCAAGTAGCACATTGGTTGATAAAAAGACAAAACTTGGGGGAAGTGGGGTGGGTGGTGGGGGGTCATACTGTTGAAGATATTGCTTGCTGTTGCATATGATAATTGCTGGGAACTTGCCACATAATTGCATGGTAGCTTAGGAGAATTTTTACAAAAATAATGGTTGGGGACTATTAAACATTTTCCTAGTATCTAGGCTCTTCTATCTTAGACTTGGGCTTTTGTAGTTGTCTTCTTGTTAACCCAAAAAATCTTGATAGTGATCAGCCCAAAATACTTTGTAGTACTTACTAGTTTTATAATTTAGTTGTTGGACAGCTGAAAAATTAATTCAAGTTTGGCTAACTGTTTGTCCCCTTAAATGAATTGGTTCGTTCGATTTCTAATTGAATTGCGATATTCAAGTAAAGTTTGGTACAGCTCCAAAACAAAAGTTCATTTTTTAAGAGAAGACTCGTGAAGACTATAATTGCTATATTCCCCGATCCGACCTGATATCCGAAGCTTTATAGTAGTATTATTAGTATCATGGGTACCGTGTAGAAACGGGTAGCAAGTAAAGGGTATTACACGATCCGATATCAATCGGATATCGGGCACCTCTTACTCGCAATTATTGAGTCGGGTATTGAAAATTGTTGAAATTCGAGTATTAGATATACCTGATACCGAATGGGATATACCTCATAAATGCTTACTCAGATTTTACATCAGAGATTCAAAAAAATTGAGTAGAATATATTGCTGTTGGTTTTAAGATCTCGTGCAAAATTGTGAATGTTACGTTGAATGCCTCTTCTCCATTCTAATAAAACTATTTTTAAAATCCCCTAGAAATAATAAGTTGAGGAGCATACACGCTATTTTTGCCATGAAACTTATTCCCGTCACAGTAATATTCCTTCTATACAATGTGTGCCAAATAGAGTAATAGTACTATTATTATTGATGTTACATTTGCCTATTTTTATATTAATACAATTCGGCACGTCAAAGTATCGTACTATATTTCAAAGTCCAAGTATAGTTAGATTAAATCCAACAAATCTGTAACGCAGAAAACCAATTCAAAATTAAGTTTAGGATATGTAAA
Source organism: Salvia splendens (assembly GCF_004379255.2). Lineage (NCBI taxonomy): Eukaryota > Viridiplantae > Streptophyta > Magnoliopsida > Lamiales > Lamiaceae > Salvia > Salvia splendens. The sequence continues at coordinate 34,191,245 of NC_056035.1, forward strand.
TTAGGCAAAGATAAGTAGTATTTGAAAATTAAGTTTGAAGACGCAAAGAGCATTAAAATCAACAAGAATATTCACTTTCACATACTAAAATTAAATGGCCATATTAATTTCTGCAAGGCAAAGGGTTCTTGAACGACTCCAGTAACGTACGCACTACCCCTCCGCGGCCTTCCCCGGCTAACATGCGCACCACCCCCACTCTCCCTCCCCAACTTTTCCACCGCCCCCCTTTTATCACTAACATGCGCCATCTCCACCACTTCATCACCGCCATGGCCCCATCCTCCTCCCTCAAAAAAACCCCAATTCCCAAAACCCCCGCGCCCCACCCCCTAAATTCCTCAAATTGCCCCTCCCTCTGCCGCCACTCCACCTCCGCCACCCTCGACCTACTCATCTTCATCCTCGTCCTCTTCTCCGGCGCCTTCTTAATCGTCTCCTGCTTCTCCTACCTCTTCCAGTCCCTCTCTCTCATCCTGCCCCCCTTCTCCACCGTGGCCGCGCATTTCCAGCGCCATTTCGCCTCTAATCCGCAGTCGCAGCTGATCATCTTCACGCTATTCGTCGTCTCCTTCGTCGGCTTCTTTGTGTTCTTCGAGATCTGCTGCGGCCACAGATCGAGTAGGTGCGAGAGGAAAGGGTGTAGAGGGCTGAAGAAGGCGATGGAGTTCGATTTGCAGCTGCAGGGAGAGGAGCTGCTCCGCGCTGGCGATGGGAATAAGGCGGTGAGAGATGTCAATGAGCTGCCGTGGAAAGGGGGCGGCGACGATAACCCTGATTACGAGTGCCTAAGGGCGGAGCTGAGGAAAATGGCGCCACCTAACGGCCGTGCCGTGCTACTCTTTCGCGATAAATGTGGCTGCCCCGTTGCCAAGCTCGAAGGCTGGGGGCCGAAACGCGGCCGGCGCCACAAGAAGTGAGTCGATTTTTTTTCATTTTTCATTTTTCATTTTGATTGCACGATTGGCGCATGTTAGCATAGTTTAGGGATTTGGGGTCGATTTTGTGACTGTAATCTTATACTCCTTCAATTTGCCAATCTCATTGCTGTGTGAACTAATGAGGCTAGATAGGTTTGCCCCATTTTAACTGACTATGAAAAACACTGTAAAGTTGTATCGTGACCTATGTGTGAAATCAAGTTATGTAGATAGAGTTTTAAGGAATTATCTTTGCTTCATTGGCGTTGATTAGATGTATTTATATGTTCTACCAATTGTGTGATGGGTCAGTAGTTGTTTAAGGGGGATATGATCTTCACTTTGTTGAGAAATTAGCTTTAAAGATTGTTAGTTTTTTCTGACACCCTGACAGGTTCTTACTATTCTGCCCTTATACACTGGTTTAGAGTTTCGATAATAGGACAATGTGTAAACGTGTTAAAGTTGATTCGTAAAAATCCAAAATTGACGAATTTTATGTATGATGTGATCGGTAGTTGTTTGAGGTGGATAGTGTTCAGTTTGTTGATAGGTTCGTCTCAATCTGAATTGGATCCTAGTTTACCCCTCCCCCCAACTCACACACTAATGTTTTCAGTTGATAAACTGTCGTGGAGCTTTTTTGAGTGGAGTGGTGATTCTGTTGTCTTGTCTTCGCTTATGTTGTCTGAATCTAGTACTGGTTATAGATAAGCATAATAAGGATTTGTTAAAGATACCCCCGACTGTATAATGTCTTAAAACAGAACTTGGGTCTTAGCATATGGACATCTCGTCTCATGTGATTCTATCGTCTATACTCTTTATGCATCTAGGTACTCCCCGGACTAGTTATTGAAGCAAATAGCCGTTATTCCTTTGCATTGTGTGGGACAATCTCATGTTTTGTAACATCTGCCATATTATATGCGTTTTTATCTCGTTTTCCTTCAAATCAGTTGAAATTTACACCGCTCTTCTGCTTTTATCTGATAGGAGTCTGTCTCTTGCTGTTGGAGGAGAACAAAGGTGATGGTGAGTCTTGATCATACAATGACCATTTTTTTGTCTTTTTGGCATCGGTTTCATGTTCTAGAACTGTATTAGAAAGAACAATCTCCTTTCAATGTTACCAGTTTACATAGGAACTTAAACCTTAAAAACCTACATTATTGGGGAAGAGTATCTTGTCTTTCTCTATGCCAAAGTAATTGAAATAAATAGACAAATAAGTGATAAATGGTTTGAATTGATGTTGAAAGGTGTATGCATCTTTATTTTTGGAAATGATTAATGAGAGAGAGTATAAACGCAGCTTGATCTGCTAGTTTTGGATAGAGCGACGACTGCAATGATTTTTATAAATAGACAAAGAAGTGATAAATGGTTTGAATTGATGTTGAAAGGTGTATGCATCTTTATTTTTGGAAATGATTAATGAGAGAGAGTATAAACGCAGCTTGATCTGCTAGTTTTGGATAGAGCGACGACTGCAATGATTTTTTTATACATGGATGGATCAAATTTTATGCAGCGAACACTGTAGACTCCGTTGGGTTGTTCAAGAGCATCTCCAGTGGGCGGATGTCCCACTCGGATATCCCGAAAACACCTCCCGCCACGTCACTAGGACATCCCCTTCACAATCCGCCCTTCCCACTAGGACTTCCCGCAATAAAAAAAATCACAAATTTACAAATAAAACAATTTACGTTTACGGAAATAAAATTTCAACACGAATACGAACGGGAAAAATTAACAACTTCATTTTAAAAAAAATACATGATTTGAAAAAAAAATTGCATAGTAATAAAACAAAAAAAAGTACTAACATCAACGTCAACCCTTCCGCGTCCAAACCTCTTAGATAATATCGTTCTGAAGTCGAACATGGGCATCTGTTAACACAAGTGGTGCGAATGAAATAAAATTCAACGAGCCGTATATATAGAGTTTAAAAAAAATTAAAAAAAATTTAAAAATCGGATGTCCGACCCACGCCACAATGGCGGACGTCCGCCCGCCCGTCGCGCCGACGTCCGGGGACACCCGACGTCCTCACGGGACGTTCGTATCCGACCTCCCCTGCCATAATGGCGGACCCAGTCGCCCGTCGCGCACGTCCGACCGAACGTCCGCCATTGGAGATGCTCTTATTTCAGTCTCGACCTTTTTTCTCAATTTAGATATGAACTTATAAAGTGGGATGTAATCAAATGCAAACTCTAAATATTGTACAAACTTCAAACTATAATCTGGACCGTTAGAAAATTTCAATAGATACAACAACAATAAAATATGTCAAAATAATGTCAACGGTTGATACTTTGTTGACATTGTGTTGAAACTATGTTGATATTTGTTGTTGTTGTTATTTTTGTAATCGGTTGACATTGTGGACTTTAATTTTCATATTTTTAAATTGACCTTTGATAAGTTGAGGAAAATTTAGAAATTCTCATGTATTATACTCCCTCCGTCCACCAAATATTATCAACATTTGTTATTTCGGTCTGTCATAAAATATTGTCCACTTTGCTGTTCTTTTTTTTTTTGGGTAAGTGGACCTCATTTCCACGGGATAGGATCCTCTGTTGTGCCAAAGAGCACAACAGGAAATACTGTGGTTAAAACGCACAAAATTGTGCTTGAAACGCAGCAGCAGCCGCCAAGGTATGTTTTCATTTCTTCCATTTTCTTTTTTCTCTTTCTTATTTCTTTCCGCCTTATATTCTTATTTCTTTCCATTTGATTCAGCTAATTTTAGGAGCTAACTCATCAAATTGTATTTCAGAAATACTAATACTTTAGAATATAATCAGTAGCCACCCTTATAGGAGCAGAACAGAAATTAAAAAACGTAAAGAAAAAAGAAAGAGAAAAATGAAAATGGAAGAAATGAAAACATACCTTGGCTGCTTCTAGGTTTCAAGCACAATTTTGTGCGTTTTAACCACAATATTTCCTGTTGTGCTCTTTGGCACAGCAGACGATCCTATTCCCATTTCCACTCACTGTTATATTCACATTCTATTATAAAACTAATACTCTCTTAGTCTCATAAGAATATGTACTCTTTTCTTTGTAATCCGCCCCGCAAGAATATGCACTTCCTAAATTTGGAAACTATTTTATCTTCTTTTTCCACTAACAATACTTTAATTACTTTTTCTCTCAACCTCTCTCGTACTTTATCAATTTTGTATTAAAATTCATGCCAAACCCAAAGTGTATATTTTGTAGGAACAGAAAAAGTATATAAAAATGAGATTCACATTCCACTGACTTTTTCAAACTTTCTTTTTGTTCCCATTTTAATCAAAATTCTTGATGTGGATGGAGGAAGTAAGTGGTATCATATAGTAATTCTCTTCCCCGTAATAAAAAAGAAAGTACTAATGGATTTTGCTAGGGAACCAATTAGATTTAACAAGATCTTATCATTGAAATTTATCTCTAATCAAATTTAGCCTAATCCAATTAAAGTCAATCTAATCAACGTTACTATAATGATTAATATAGACGAAAAAATAATGATATCTAGTTTCTACAACATTATACTTTATTTTGCAAATCCAATAGGAGATTTATTTTTATAATGTTTAGTCTAATGTAATTTTCTAAATGACGGTAACTGTAACTTTTTTTTACCAGGAGGGGCGACCGCCCCTCCCCGGCGATCCGCACCCGATCGTGAATTTTCTATTGTCGTCCCCTCCGATACTTTCCGACGTTGCCCCTTCCCTCTGTTAGTTTCGATAAATTTCATTTCGCCCCTTCCGTTTAGGGATTCTGGATCCGCCACTGACAGGAGAGATGTGGTGATCGGAAAGATTGGGATTGAGGAGAGTGGATACGTGATTCGAGAAGATTGTGCCATAGAAGACTAACGGAAGAGGCCACAACGAAACTATGTTCGGTGGTTTATCTCTCTTATCTATTTTATGTTCAATGGAAAGGGAAGGAGTGTGAATGATGGATGCATTTGCTCCAGTCGTGGGTGCTATTGTTTTTTCCTTTTTATTTTTTTTATCTTTTGCTTTTGACCTGGGTATTATTGGTTGCCATAGTACATAATTATCATATTAGGAGTGTGATTAATTATTAACTCATTTTTTAAAAAAGGGACTCTTGAAACATATATTGATTGGCATATATACTGTGGCATTATATGTAAATAAATGCTATAAAATGTACTCTTTTTTTCATTTTTACTCTCACGTTGCAATAATATAATTTATGATTAATTGTTTATTATGTAAATAATCCATCATCATTTATTAAAATTGCTCATGATTATAATATTATTTTATTTGGTTGTCCACTGCTATTCACACTCGCAACAAAATAAAATAATAGTGGAATAATAGTGGAGTATTTCTAATACTATCGCAAGATTTCTGTTTCTCACACAATTATTTCTGGCTGCTAATTCGATCAATGATCTTAGCTGTTATACCCAAAATCCCACCACATTTCCTTCACATCTCTATGGCTCTCGGCACAGTTTCCCTTCAATCCCTCCAAACCATTCTTAAGAACAGCGCCACTTCATTCGAATTTGCGCTAGTTTCGGCGCTCAAATCCATCTCGTCTTCCCCTTCATTAATCTCCCACGGCCAGCAACTGCATTGCCTCGTACTAAAATCAGGCCTCAATTTCAATGTCTTCATACAAAACAGCTTGATCAGCATGTACTCCAAAACCGGGATGTTTTCGTGCGCGACATCAATTTTCGAAAGCTCCCCGAAGCTGGACTATGTCTCCTTCAACATAATACTATCATGGTACGTAAAAAATGGCCGTTTGGGAGATGCCTACAAATTGTTTGAGAAATTGCCGCTTAGAAATTGCGTCTCCTATACGACCATGATTATGGGGTTTGCTCAGAATGAGTGCTATGGGGATGCGATTGCCCTTTTTAGGGAGATGAGACTGTTGGGAGTGGGGCCGGGAGATGTGACGATGGCGAGTGTGCTATCATCTTATGCGCGTGCTGATGGAACTAGGATGAATGCAATGCTTCTGCACGGCTTGGTGGCGAAGCTCGGTCTTGATATGCGTGTTATTGTTTCGACTAATTTAGTTCTTCTTTATAGCGTTTCTTCGTCTCTTCATGATGCAAGAATGATATTTGATAACATGGTGGATAAGAATGTGGTGTCGTGGAATGTGATGTTGAATGGTTATGTAAAAGGAGGACTGGTTGATTTGGCTAGAGATCTATTTGAAGAGATTCCGCGGAAGGATGTCGTCTCTTGGGGCACAATGATTGATGGATATCTGCAGACTGGGAGGTTGAGGGAGGCCTTGGCGCTCTATTGTGAAATGAGGCACACCGGTTCAAGACCTAATGAAGTCATGGTTGTTGACATTGTCTCTGCTTGTGGACAGGCAACTAAATTGATCGAGGGTCGACAGTTTCATGCTTTGGCAGTGAAGATGGGGATCTACTGCTATGACTTCATGCAGGCGACATTGATTCATTTATATGTTGCCTGTCAGCAGGTCGAACTTGCTTATTTGCAATTTGAGGAAGGAACTAAGTATCATGTAGCTTGCTGGAATGCCCTTATTGCAGGGCTAATGAGGAACGGCATAGTAAATGAAGCTGCACGTTTGTTCAGTATAATGCCAAAGCGAGATGTTTTCTCTTGGAGCTCGATGATTTCTGGTTATGCACAGAATGGGAAGCATAGTCTGGCCATTGAAGTTTTTCATGAAATGATTGGTAAAGGGTTTAAGCCAAACGAAATCACGATGGTGAGTGTTTTCTCTGCCATCTCTGGCTTGAGCACACTGAAGGATGGGAGATGGGCTCATGAGTTCATCCATTGCAACTCAATACCAATCAACGACAAATTGAGTACAGCCATCATTGATATGTATGCCAAATGTGGGAGCATTGATTCCGCTCTAGAAGTATTTGATCAAATCCGAGACAAAGCCAGAAAAGTTTGTCCTTGGAATGCAATCATATGTGGCTTGGCCATGCACGGGAAAGCAGAGGCTTCATTGATGATTTTTGCAGATCTGCAGAGTCGAAAGATAAAGCCCAATTTGATCACATTCATTGGAGTCTTGAGCGCTTGTTGTCATGCTGGTTTGGTGGAAGCAGGGAAAAGCCATTTTAGGAACATGACAGCGACATATGGTTTAAAGCCTAACATTAAGCATTATGGATGTATGGTGGATCTGTTAGGCCGAGCTGGGAGGCTGAACGAAGCTGAAGACCTTGTGCAAACCATGCCTATGGAGGCGGACGCTATCATTTGGGGCACATTGTTAGCAGCGTGTAAAATGTACGAGAACACAGATGTAGGAGAAAGAGCTGCTCGAAATCTGGCAAGGGTGGAACCATCACATGGTCCGAGTAGAGTTCTGCTGTCTAACCTGTATGCAGATGCAGGCAGGTGGGACGATGCTTTCCTGGTGAGGAGAGCAATGCAAAACAAAAACCTTGCACGATCACCGGGTTATAGCAGTCCTGTACAAAGCTTTTAGCTGATACACAAAATTTCCAAAGTTAAAAACCAAAAGTTATACCCACTAGTTCAGCTGCAGAGCCCATGGCACCAACTTCACCAGCTCCCAGCTGAGAGCTCTTCCTCGTTCCACCACCTCAGACCTACTCATCTTCATCCTCTTCCTCTTCCTCTTCCTCTTCTGCGGTGCCTTCTTAATCGTCTCCTGCTTCTCCTACCTCTTCCAGGTCTCTCTCTCATCCTGCCCCCCTTCTCCACCGTAGCCGCACATTTCCAGTTCCATTTCGCCTCTAATCCGCTGATCATCTTCATGATATTCGTCGGCTTTGTTATCTTCTTCGAGATCTGATGCGGGCACAGATCGAGAACGTGCAAGAGGATAGGGTGTAGAGGGCTGAAGAAAACGATGAAGTTCGATTTGCAGCTGCAGGGCAAGGAGCTGCTCCACTCTGGCGATGGAAACAAGGCGGTGAGAGATGTGAATGAGCTGCCGTGGAAAGGGGGCAGCGACGATAACGTTGATTACGAGTGCCTAAGGGCGGAGCTAAGGAAGATGGCGCCACCTAATGGCCATGCCGTGCTAAATGTGGCTGCCCCGTTGCCAATCTCGGAGTTAAAATTTTCATTTTTCATTGTTCATTTTGATTGCAGGATTGACGCAATTTAGCATGGTTTAGGGATTTGCGATCGATTTTTTGAATGTAGTCTTATAGCATGGTTGAAATGCAAGTTATGAAGATAGAGTTTTGAGAAATTATCTTTGCTTCATTGGTGTTGATAAGTTGATTAGATGTAGTTTTATGTTCTACCAATCGTGTGATACGTCTATAGTTGTTTATAGATAAAGATAGTAAGGAACTCTTAAAATCTTAGCATATTGGAATCTCGTTTCATGTATTTCTATCATTTATATGCATCTAGGTGTTCCCCTGACTCTAGCTATTGAGGCAGACATTTTTCAAGATAGCTGTCTTACTAAATGTTTAGACTTTAGTAATATTGCTCAAATAGTGTATTTTATGATGTTTGGTAATATCTTATACTGTGTTAAGTATACACACAACATTTTGATAAAAAAAATTACTCGGAAGGGCATTTTTGTCATTTAACATCTTATACAATGTGAAGTATCCATTTAACCAAACAACAATATAAACGCTATCTTACTTTCGACTCGAAAATAATATCTCAACTTAACAAATACTATGTGAAGTATCCATTTAACCAAACAACAATATAAACACTATATTACTTTCGGCTCGAAAATAATATCTCAACTTAACTATCTTGTTATATCCTATCTGAAAAACCAAACAACAATATAAACACTATATTACTTTCGGCTCGAAAATAATATCTCAACTTAACTATCTTGTTATATCCTATCTGAAAAACCAAACGACTCTAAATTTAGGAAAGGGATAATATCACAAAGTGAGCGAGCTGATTTTCAAAATTCCTTCGAGAGTAATTTGAAAATCCCATGTAGTTAAGTCATGTGATTTAATTCCTTTTCCACTATCTACAAAGACTGATGATATTTGGTAGGAATCCAATAAGGTTTTGCTAGCTCTTATTCTCCGAGACTTATTCATAATCAGATTTAGCTCAATTCAACTAAAGTCAATTTTGAAAATATAAATCGACCACTTTCAAATTCATATTACCAAGTCTGGGCTCTTCATTAATTTATTTATCAAGTTTAAGATATACTCCATTAGTTAATTGAACTTGCTGCTAGCTTAACTTAATTAATTTCTTTATCCAAAATAGTATTGAGAGTTTTGAATTCCCTATTTATCCTAGTGGAATAAATTCCAACTAGTTAAGCTTTAATGTAATAAAGCGTTTTTTATAATATCTTATTAGATATTGGATTGAATAACTGAATTCATTGAATCATTTTTGATACATTATACATGTGTATAAATAGGAGTCTAGACATAAATGTATCTAGAAACCATACATCATAATAAATGCTATTCTTATTTCCCAATACTCTTGGAACTCATGCATCTTCTTGGGACTTAATGATCTCTTTTCTCAACACTCCCCCTCAAGTTGGTTAACGGGATTCCCGATATCCAACTTGGCAAGAGCCCCTGCATAGTTTCTTGCTCCTACTGCCTTGGTCAAAATGTCTGCAAGTTGATCTCCAGATTGAACAAATGGGAACTCAACGATTCCCTCTTCAATTTTCTCTTTGATGAAATGTCTATCTATTTCAACATGCTTCGTCCAATCATGTTGGACTAGATTCTCTGCGATTGCAGCTTTATTATCACAGAAAATTTGACACGTCTTCTGTAATAAAAAACCTAGTTCGCCCAACAATCTCCTCGGCCACATTACCTCAGTTAATCCATTTCTGATCCCTCTAAATTCTGCCTCTGCACTTGATAGTGCTACGACCTTTTGCTTCTTGCTCTTCCATGTAACAAGATTCCATCCAACAAACGTGAAGTGCCCCGAAGTGGATCTTCTGTCAACTGGATTTCCAGCCCAATCAGCGTCTGTATATCCATGGATTTCCAGATGATCACTTCGTCTGAACATTATTCCATGATCAAAGGTACCTTTGAGATACCGAACAACTCTCAGTGCTGCCTCAAGGTGATCGCTTTGGGGTCGGTGCATAAATTGACTTATCACGCTTACTGCATATGCTATGTCCGGTCTGGTGTGTGAAAGATAAATCAATTTTCCAACTAACCTTTGATACCTTTCTCTATCGGCTAGTTGAGCTCCTTCTGTGATTTGAAACCCATGATTAACTGCAATTGGTGTGTCTGCAGGTTTACATTCCATCATGCCAGTTTCTGCCAGAAGATCCAAAGTGTATTTTTTCTGATTTATGAAGATCCCTTCCTTTGATCTCAAGACCTCGACCCCGAGAAAGTACTTAAGTGCCCCTAGATCTTTCATCTCGAATTCCGTGGCCACGTTCTTCTTGAGCTCCTCTATCTCCTTAGAATTATCTCATGTAATAATCATGTCATCGACGTAGATTATCAAACATGTAACTTTATCCCCTTTTTTCTTCATGAAGAGGGTGTGATCTGCATTGCTCTGTTGATAATCATACTTCTTCATTGCCCCTGTGAATCTCCCAAACCATGCTCTGGGCGATTGTTTTAAGCCATACAAGGTTTTCTTCAATTGACAGACTTCCCCATCTTTGAAGTCTTCTTCGAAACCTGGAGGGGCCTCCATGTAAACTTCTTTCTTTAGTTCACCATGTAAGAAAGCATTAGTTACATCAAACTGGTGAACAGGCCAGTCTTTGATTGCTGCAATAGAGAGTAATACTCGGACAATATTCATCTTTGCCACGGGCGAGAATGTCTCAGAGTAATCCACTCCATATGTCTGGGTGTACCCTTTAGCCACAAGGCGAGCCTTATATCTCTCAATGGACCCGTCTGGTCTTCGTTTGATAGTAAAAACCCATTTGCAACCTACAGTTCGTTTCCCCTTTAGAAGTTGACACTTTTTGAATGTTTTATTCCTCTCTAGGGCTTTTAGCTCTACCATCATTGCATCCCTTCAATGCTTGATTTTTAATGTTTCCTTTACTGTCTGTGGAATTTCCTCTTCTCCATAGAGGGCTGCTTCAAATGCCCTAGCTAGTTTGGTTAAGTTCGCTCTTGCCACACTTCCCACTGGATATTTTGACCTTCTGCTCGTTCTTCCAGGTGAGTACCGTTTGGGTGGAATTCCACGAGTACTTCGGATAGGTCGAATGTACTGTCCGGTGTCTTCATCTATAATCTCTCTCTCTTCTCCTCCTGTAGCAACATTGTTAGTGCTAAGATTAACAGAGTTCTCAGGGTTGGTTACCTCAGATATCGGAACGGGTACTGTTGGTGTGTCACCTAGCTCCATAGGTTGGGGTGTGTTCGTGGCATGCTCGGCGACAGATGTAGCTGGCTCTGGTAGTCCTTCGGTAGAGGAGTGATTATTTGGCATAGGCAGCCAACTTATCGAGTCAATTGTATTTATTTCCTTCTCCCCCTGACTTGGAAGTTGGGTGGCGTAAAAGAATTCGGTTTCTAAGAAAGTGCAGTTCATTGTGGTGATAACTTGGCGGGTTTTTGGATATTAGCACCTATAGCCTTTCTGATGAGTCCCATACCCAATGAAAACGCACTTATCTGCACAGGGTGAGAATTTGTTACGCTCGTGTTTGGGGATATGGACAAAGACCGAAAACCGAAGATGCGAGGTTCGAGGGACATTGGACATGGTGGAAAATTTTTCGATGGGGTTTTTAAGGTCGAGAATTTTGGTGGGAAGACTATTGAGGAGATATACAGATGTGGCTACGACTTCAGGCCAGAAAAAATTTGGAACTTTGGAATCAAGGATAAGGGCTCGAGTTATGTTTAGGATTGCACGATTTTTTCTCTCAGCTACCCCGTTTTGTTCCGGAGTATAAGCACATGATGTTTGATGGATAAGACCTTTTTCAGCACAAAAATCTTTCATTTTAGTGTTGACATACTCTCCCCATTATCGGATCTAAGGACCTTGATTTTGGTTTGAAATTGGGTAAGAATCATAGTATAAAAATCAGAGAATTTCAAAAAAACATCAGATTTATTTTTAAGAAAATATACCCAAGTCATGCGAGTGCAATCATCAATAAAAAGAACGAAATATCGAAATCCATTACCCCCAACTACTGGCGAAGGACCCCAAACATCAGAGTGTATTAAAGAAAAAACAGAATCAACCTGAGTACTACTCGATTTAAAAGATTGTTTGTGGCTTTTTGCCAAAACACATGTCTGACATTCAAAAGTGAAGCTTTTAGGAGAATTCGGAAATAAAATATTTAAATAACTCAAGGACGAATGTCCTAACTGCCATAACCACATTTCTCGTTCCGTAGGTCTGTAAGCCAACATCCCTCTGCCAGTTTGAGCTACCTCGTCCACATAATATAACCCATGGTATTCAGTGTCACGCCCAATCGTCATCCCCGTTCGAATATCCTGTAGAAAACAACAACCCGGTTGCATTAGGAGTCTGCAGTTGAGTTATCGCGTTACATGGGAGACAAACATCAATTTTTGTGATAACCTGGGAACATAAAGGCAATTAGCAATTTTCAATGTTGGAGATGTTCGAATAGTCCTTGCCCCTTTTACCGGAACAAGATCCTCTCCCCTGTCTCGATATATATTCTTTTTGACTTTGTTAATTCCCCAAAATCAGCCCTATCGTATGACATAGTATCCGTTGCTCCACAATCAAATATCCACCCCCTTTCATCCCTAACTTCTGATTTTTTTACTTTACAAGCCACGGAAATATCAAAATCATTATTTAGGATTGAATGACGATTCCTACATTCTATATGGGGTGTTTTTGGAATACCAGCATGAATCAAGGGCCTGTTTTGCAATTTTGGGGTGACTTGGGGTTCTTTTCCTAATAAACCATTTTTCTTGGGGTGCAAATTGAGAGATGGAGAAAAAACAAGGGTTTGTGGCAAAGCCCCAAACCCTTTACCTTCAATTGAACGTGTATACAAAGCCTTGGCCGATTCTTCTTCTTTTCCGCTTCCTCCACCAGATCCCCACCAGCTACCCGCCGCTGAGCTCTCAATCGGACGACTGCCATCGTTCCCAGCGCCGGCGGCCGCCTGGTCGCCCGCTGGGAAAATGCTCCCGTCTGCTCCTTCTCGCCCGACGACAATTCTTCCCTTACCGGTGTTGTTCTTGTTTGATTTGTGACCATCTTCCCACCATTCCGGGAAGCCGACATGTTTGAAGCACGTCTCCTTGGTGTGCTTGGTCATTGAGGATGTGGTACTCACTTGATCTTGGTTTTTATTGCATCAGGGGTTGCTGTATGGTTTTTTCTGAGATTGGATAAGGATGATTTGTTGCCTGATCTTGGCTAATTGGTTTGGGAAGGGTATGGAACAGTGATGAGGAAAAATCTGAGTTCCAAAGAACTAATTTTGAATTGGTTCAAGGATCTATTTTTTTTCTGCTCTTGATACCATATTGGATATTGGATTGAATAACTGAATTCATTGAATCATTTTTGATACATTATATATGTGTATAAATAGGAGTCTAGACATAAATGTATCTAGGAACCATACATCATAATAAATGCTATTCTTATTTCTCAATACTCTTGGAACTCATACATCTTCTTGGGACTTAATGATCTCTTTTCTCAACACATCTCATCTGCAAAATATCATCCCCGGCAACCGAGACTCCATTTTATAGAGTAACAATACTATTATTTCTTGTATACCAGTTGTCACTATCCTAGATGACATTATTGTTAGGCGGCGAAAATATGTTATTACACTTTGTTAGGAATTACAAAGTTTATAAGAGAAACGTGACTAATGGTATATCAAAGAATAGGTGATAGAAAAGGGAATAAAGAAATTAATGAATCAAATAACATAACTTCAATTCTTAGCTCGGAAAATAGATGAATAAAACAACTTACATCCGAGAGAGTATAAGTATCGAACATTGGTACTATATACTCCCTCCGTTCCAACTTAAGAGTCCTAATTAATTAGGGCACGTGTTTTAAGAAATGTAAAGAAAAATAGGTTGAATAAGTTAGTGGAATATGAGTCTCACTTATATATATACTTTTATAATAAAATGTGAGTGGAATAAATTGGTGGAATGTGGAGCTTGCTTACTACTTATGGTAAAAGTGAAATAAGACTGTTAAGTTGGGACGAACGGAAATGACAAAACATGACTCTTAAGTTAGGACGGAGGGAGTATAAGAGATGACAATTTCACTACATTATCATTTGTTCTAACATTAGAAGCAATTAAAAGAGTCATGCGGTACCATGCATGAAGACATGCATCGCCGAGAGTTTAGATTTAACATTTTTCAACACCTCATCAACAACTGCACTTAACTTGTACATTTCTGAAAAGATATGCATGACTGATTACTTATGTACTCAGAGACACATGTCGAAATAATCATAAAATAAATAACAAGTTTTATCTTGCCAATTTGAGAAAGCATGGGGTTTTTTCACTAAAAATCCTCGAGCATACTAAATTCTTTTCTGAGCTAAAGTTCAACCACATTCTAACTTTATTTAGAAACTATCATATTTTGAACATTTGTGAACCCGAAAGGTGGTCATCTTTTATGACGGTCTGTTTGTGTACACTACTCCGAATAGCGGCATTCATCTTACTAGGATCTTAATTAGATTAATCTAAACTAGCATAATAGGTTAATCTCCTTTCTAACCCCAAAATAGATAAGTATTTCTATAAAATAAAATACAACAAGACAAAACATAATTGCAATTTAAATGACTAAAGTCATGCTCGAAAAATATTTGGTTTATTAAAAAGAAAGCTCATCTGATATGGTAAGATCTTCAATTAAAGTTCTTGCTACAATCTTATTTTGCTTGTAGTAAAGCCTTTTACAAATAACAAAAAGATAATATAAAATAAAAAAAGAGACTCATATTCCACTATCTTTTTTACAAACTTTTTCACATTTCTTAAAATATATGTCAAACTCAACTGAGACTCATAAAGTGGGACGGAAGGAGTACAAGAGAATTACAAAAATCACTAAGAAGATGTGAAGAATAGAATGAATATTCAGTAGAAAGCATGCATTCTATTCAAACTAAAATATTATTGTAAAATGTGAGTGGAATGAGGTTAGTGAAGTGTGGGCCCTATTATTTTTTATGAAAAAATTCTAACTAGGACTCCTAAAGTAGGACGGACTAAAATGAATCGGGATGCCTAAAGTGAGACGAAGAGAATATTAGTTAAATCAATGGATTTTTTTAATTATTTGCGGTAATTAACCTGAAAGCTAATCACTTTTAATTAAATATTCAGGAAAAAATATTACTCCCTCCGTCTCACAATAAGAGTCACACTTTGCCATTTTGGTACGTCCTACAATAAGAGCCACGCTTCATTTTTACCATAAATGGTAAGTAAGTGTCACATTCCACTAACTCACTTTACTCACATTTTATTATAAAACTAATATAAAAAAAGTAGATTCCATATTTCACTAACTTTTTTAACACACTATTTTTTATATTTCTTAAAATTTATGCCCACAATAACAATGACATGGAGTAATTGGCAAAGAGAATATATTATGACGATCTACTTAAAGCATAAAATAGGGAAAGTAATTAGTGGGTCGAGAGCCCAAACATTAATTTAAACACCCAGTCCACATTATTGCCGTCGTTAGACTCTTCAGTCCAAGTAGGAAGGGAACCCAGGCCCAGCCCATCACTAAAAGAAAATGATAGCCAAAAGTCCCAAAACGCCCTTGCAGTTAGCTAGCTAGACTTGGATTGCCATGTTGTTTCTGATTATATCACGCAATTCTTTCTGTTGTACTATCACAATATTTCTAATATTAGTAATCAATTTGAATCGAGGTTTGATTTTTAACTGTCCTTTTCTATCACAAGATTTGTGTTTGCTCACACAATTCTTTCAGATCAGATGATATTTGTAGTTACACCCAAAATCCCACATTTCCTTCACTTCACTTATGGCTCTCGCCTCAGTTTCCATTCTTCACAACAGCGCCACTTCGCTAGATTCGGCGCTCAAATCCATCTCGTCTTCCCCTTCATTATGTTGGGGTACAAACCCGTCCCACATCGGATGAGCGAGGGAAGTTGGAAGGTGTATATAATTCCTGTCCAACCCCAATTAGTTTGAGGCCTTCTGGGAGTGACCCAAAAACAAATCCGTACGGGCTTGACCCAAAGCGGACAATATCAAACTAAATGTTGCAGTCGACGATCCTAACAAGTGGTATCAGAGCCCAGGTGGCTATGGGTTGTGCCTGGATGAGCCCCGGTTAGGGTCGGGCCCTGAAGGACTTGGGTTAGAGTCGGGCGCAGGATGACCCAGGGGCCAGGGCTGGAACGACCCATGTTCGTGTCGACTGCGTTCCCGATGTGGTCTCGGTTTGAGGGGAGGTTTTTTGGGTTACAAATCCATCCCACATCGGATGAGGGAGGGAAGTTGGAAGGTGTATATAATTCATGTCCAACCCCAATTAGTTTGAGGCCTTTTGGGAGTGACCCAAAAACAAATCCGTGCGGGCTTGACCCAAAGCGGACAATATCAAACTAATGTTGCAGTTGACGATCCTAACAAGTGGTATCAGAGCCCAGGTGGCTATGGGTTGTGCCTGGATGAGCCCCGGTTAGGGTCGGGCCCTGAAGGACTTGGGTTAGAGTCGGGCCCAGGATGACCCAGGGGCCAGGGCTGGAACGACTCATGTTCGTGTCGACTGCGTTCCCGATGTGGTCTCGGTTTGAGGGGAGGTTTGTTGGGGTACAAACCCATCCCACATCGGATGAGTGAGGGAAGTTAGAAGGTGTATATAATTCCTGTCCAACCCCAATTAGTTTGAGGCCTTTTGGGAGTGACCCAAAAACAAATCCGTGCGGGCTTGACCCAAAGCGGACAATATCAAACTAATGTTGCAGTCGACGATCCTAACAAGTGGTATCAGAGCCCAGGTGGCTATGGGTTGTGCCTGGATGAGCCCCGGTTAGGGTCGGGCCCTGAAAGACTCGGGTTAGAGTCGGGCCCTGAAGGACTTGGGTTAGAGTCGGGCCCAGGATGACCCAGGGGCCAGGGCTGGAACGACCCATGTTCGTGTCGACTGCGTTCCCGATGTGGTCTCGGTTTGAGGGGAGGTTTTTTGGGTTACAAATCCATCCCACATCGGATGAGGGAGGGAAGTTGGAAGGTGTATATAATTCATGTCCAACCCCAATTAGTTTGAGGCGTTTTGGGAGTGACCCAAAAACAAATCCGTGCGGGCTTGACCCAAAGCGGACAATATCAAACTAATGTTGCAGTTGACGATCCTAACAAGTGGTATCAGAGCCCAGGTGGCTATGGGTTGTGCCAGGATGAGCCCCGGTTAGGGTCGGGCCCTGAAGGACTTGGGTTAGAGTCGGGCCCAGGATGACCCAGGGGCCAGGGCTGGAACGACTCATGTTCGTGTCGACTGCGTTCCCGATGTGGTCTCGGTTTGAGGGGAGGTTTGTTGGGGTACAAACCCATCCCACATCGGATGAGTGAGGGAAGTTGGAAGGTGTATATAATTCCTGTCCAACCCTAATTAGTTTGAGGCCTTTTGAGAGTGACCCAAAAACAAATTCGTGCGGGCTTGACCCAAAGCGGACAATATCAAACTAATGTTGCAGTCGACGATCCTAACAAGTGGTATCAGAGCCCAGGTGGCTATGGGTTGTGCCTGGATAAGCCCCGGTTAGGGGTCGGGCCCTGAAGGACTTGGGTTAGAGTCGGGCCCAGGATGACCCAGGGGCCAGGGCTGGAACGACCCATGTTCGTGACGACTGCGTTCCCGATGTGGTCTCGGTTTGAGGGGAGGTTTGTTGGGGTACAAACCCGTCCCACATCGGATGAGTGAGGGAAGTTGGAAGGTGTATATAATTCCTGTCCAACCCCAATTAGTTTGAGGCCTTCTGGGAGTGACCCAAAAACAAATCCGTGCGGGCTTGACCCAAAGCGGACAATATCAAACTAAATGTTGAAGTCGACGATCCTAACACATTAATCTCCCATCGCCAGCAACTGCATTGTTTCATACTAAAATCTGGCCTCAATTTCAGTCTCTTCATACAGAACAGCTTGATCAACATGTACTCCAAAACTGGGATGTTTTCGTACGCGACATCCATTTTCGAAAGCTCCCCGACCCTGGACTGTCTCTCCTTCAGCATACTAATCTCAGGGTATGTAAAAAACGGCCGTTTGGGAGATGCCTACAAATTGGCTGAGAAAATGCCGCTGAGAAATTGCGTCTCCTATACGACCATGATCATGGGGTTTGCTCAGAATGAGATGCGATTGCGCTTTTTAGGGAGATGAGACTGTTGGGAGTGGTTCCTAATGAAGTGACGATGCCGAGTGTGCTATCAGCTTATGCGCGTGCTGATGGAACTAGGATGAATGCAATGCTTCTGCACGGCTTGGTGGTGAAACTCGGTCTTGATATGCATGCTATTGTTTCGACTAATTTAGTTATTCTTTATAGTGTTTCTTCCTCTCTTCATGATGCAAGAATAATCTTTGATAATATGGTGGATAGGAATGTGGTGTCGTGGAATGTGATGTTGAATGGTTATGTAAAAGGACTGGTTGATTTGTTACAGACCTATTTGAAGAGATTCCAGGGAAGGACACGTTCTCTTGGAACACGATGATTGGTGGATATCTACAAGTTGGGAGGTTGGCTGAGGCGTTGGCGCTCAATTCCGAAATGAGGCACACCGACTCAAGACCTAGTGAAGTCATGCTTATTCACATTGTCTCTGCTTGTGCACAGGCAACTAGATTGCTCGAGGGTCGATAGTTTCATGCTTTGACACTGAAGATGGGGATGAACTTCTATGACTTCATGCAGGCGACACTGATTCATTTATATGCTTCCTGTCAGCAGGTTGAATTTGCTTATTTGCAATTTGAAGAAGGAACCAAGGATCATATACCTCGTTGGAATGCCCTTATTGCAGGGCTAATGACGAACGACATGGTAAATGATGCTGCACGTTTGTTTACTATAATGCCACAGCAAGATGTTTTCTCTTGGAACTCAATGATTTCTGGTTATGCACAGAATGGAAATCATAGTCTGGCTGTTGAGGTGTTTAATGAAATGGTTGGTAAAGGGTTTATGTTAGAAAAAGAAAGGTATAAGCTTGTAGGATAAGCTTTGTATTAGCTTGGAGGCTAAGAAATACATTAGCTTGGAGGCTAAGAAATACATGAGCTTGGTGCCCAAGAATATATTAGCTTGGTGCTCAAGAATACTTGTAGCACAAGCTTTGTAATGCCCTATATAAGGGTGTCATATTGTTGAAGAAAATAATCAAGTCTTTTACCAAAATCCTTCTTCTTCTTAGCCATTTAACATGGCATCAGAGCCAACAACGATTCTTGGAGCTCAGAATCAATCTCATCATCGCTCTTAAACCTCTCCCAACCTCTTGGCCAAGAACCTGTAAAAGGCAGAAATGTCAGAAACTGAAAAGGTGATCACCGGCGACCCGAACTCATCCGAAGCGGATGAGTTTGCACGTCTCTTTTCAAATTTCATGCGAAAAAGCCTCATGCAAAACCAACCACCAGAAAATCCCGACAAACCAGAAAAACCAATATACAAGACCGATTCTCAACCCTTGACAGTAGGGTTTAAACTCAACGGAGAGAACTATCCGGTATGGTCCATCCTGATGCACAATGCGATTAGCGGAAGGGGGATGGTATCTCACATCACTGGAGTCTCATCCCCACCAGCAAGAACAGATCCAACGTTTACACAATGGCAGGAAGCCGACCATTGTGTATTTACGTGGCTAGTTCAAAATATCGAGACCAAATTGGTCTGCCGAGTGGCTCAACAACCGACGGCGAAGCACATATGGGACAGCCTGGCCGTAACATACAAAAGCGGTGGAGATTCGTTACAGATATACGATCTACACCGTAGGGCAAGCACTCTAAAACAGGGGAAGACCACACTGGAGGAAGTGTGGAACGATCTCAATGAGATCTGGACAGGAATTGACCAAAAGAGGTCCAACCGGATGAAATGCCCAGATGATATACAGATCCACAATGAAGAAACTGAACAAAACAGACTGTATCAGTTTCTTACGGCATTGGATGACAAGTATGAAATCGTAAAGAGAGAGGTGTTAAAAATGGAACCACTTCCCTCAGCCGAGCAAGCGTACAACATAGCGAAGCGGGAAGATGCCCGATCGGAAATTCTCCGTCCTACAGACGGAAAACCCCCAGGAGACGGAATCGGAGCAGGGCTATTCACGGCGAGGAGGCCAAATCACTCCACCGCCCCACGCCGTGGTGGCAGTAGCGGAAATGGGGGATGGAACCAACGGACATCCGATGAGCGAAGAACGGATGATGATAGATCCAAATTGGTTTGTACCAATTGTGGAAAACGCAAGCACACAAGAGAGCAATGCTTTGAATTGGTAGGGTATCCGGAATGGTGGGAGTTGAAGCACAAATCGGCGGCTACTCGGCCACCGTGGAGCAAAGGCCACGCCGCCGCGGCTGTTGGAACGGATGGAGGAATCACAACCCTCGCCGCCACCGAAGGCAGCCGTGACACGACTACTCATACCCGGGGCAACGAGCAGTTGATCGGCGCACCACCGAGAACAGTCAGAATCGCGCAGTTTGCCGCTGGAGGAACCAAATCCGACGAAGAGGAAATGAGGGAGACGGCGGGAGGTAACGCGGTATTAGGGTTAGGTTTGCAACCTAACCCTCGGCCTTCCTTACCTTTACAAAATATACCTCATGATGAAAATATGTTTGATTTGGCCCCAATAAAATTCTGAAATTCTAAAATAAACCCCAACATGCTCGAAAGCTATAAATCAGCCCCCATTGAATGTAAAAATAGGTTTCAAGTTCTAGAAAATTTTGGGACAGCATGTGCTATGTCTGCAGGTATTGGAAAAATCAATAGGTGGATTTTTTATTGCGGGGCCACTGACACGATGACTTATGATGAGTCAGATATTTCTAAAACTCACAAGCCTCACCTATCTCATATTCAGACTGCTAGTGGGGATTTTACTGTTGTAAAGGGGGCAGGGACTGTGAAGATTTCTCCAACTTTAGAATTATCTAATTGTTTGCATGTTCCCTCACTTTCCCATAAACTACTGTCAATCAGTCATGTGACTCGGGAATTAAATTGCACACTGCTAATGCAACCGAATTTCTGTCTACTGCAGGATATCAGGACCGGAGAGATTATTGGACGTGGCACTGAAAGTAACGGGCTGTACTACGTGGATGAGATAGCCCAAAAAGGAGCTGCCATGCTAACTCACGGGTCTGCTGATAGGGAAGCTTGGCTTTGGCACCGACGCCTAGGACATCCTTCTCCGGGTTATTTAAAAATGTTATTTCCTAATATCACTTTAAAATCGAGCATGCATTGTGAAACTTGTGTTTTAGCTAAAAGCCATAGAAACCCCTATCCGTTGAGTAATTCTCGTACTAAATCTATTTTTGATTTAATACATTCTGATGTTTGGGGGCCCGCACCAGTAGTTGGGGGACAAGGCTTTAGATACTTTCTTATCTTTGTTGACGATTGTACCCGTATGACTTGGGTATACTTTATGAAGCATAAATCTGAAGTTTTCGAAAACTTTGTCCACTTCTATAATCTTGTCCAAACACAATACCAAAAACCATCAAAACCCTTCGATCTGATAATGGGGGGAGTTTGTCAATTCCAAAATGAAACAGTTCATCCTAGAAAAGGGAATGATACACCAAACCACCAGTGCCCACACTCCAGAACAAAATGGGGTAGCCGAAAGGAAAAACAGAATCCTACTAGAAATGACCCGTGCCATACTCATTGAATCACAAGTCCCAAAGACCTTCTGGCCTGAAGCCCTCGCCACTTCCGCTTACCTTCTAAATCGGCTACCTACCCATATCCTAAAGTTTCAAACGCTAGTCGATACCCTAGCCCTATACACGACCATTCCTCAACATCTTTCCCTAAAACCTCGGATCTTTGGCTGCTCCGTCTTTGTCCATATACCAAAACATGAACGAACAAAATTATCCCCATGCGCTATTAAATGTGTATTTGTGGGTTACGGGGTGAACCAAAAGGGTTATAGATGCTTTGATCCTAAATCTAATCGTATGTACACGACCATGAATTGTGACTTTCTTGAATCAGAGTACTTCTATACCCACCTTAGCGGTCAGGGGGGGTGTGATATTAGGACACCTAATAGTGACCCACTAAGCTGGGTGTCAATGCCAAGTGTACCAGAAGTGGACCTACCAGAGGAAGCAGTACGCAACTCCGCTGGACAAGTCTCTGACGTGGTGCAGACTGAAGCGGCAGGTGACACAAGTCCTAGTAGTGACTCTCCGCTCCTGATAT
This sequence comes from Salvia splendens, assembly GCF_004379255.2. Classification (NCBI taxonomy): domain Eukaryota; kingdom Viridiplantae; phylum Streptophyta; class Magnoliopsida; order Lamiales; family Lamiaceae; genus Salvia; species Salvia splendens. Next base: position 34,213,662 of record NC_056035.1, read on the forward strand.
CGAATGTAAGTACTCTTGCCCCTGTCAATGAGATTACTGGAACTAGTGTTGTGGATGAGACTCAGGGGGAGAATAGTGATCAACCTAAAGAAGTTGAAATGGATGAAGTTGAGGGAGTCGATCCTGACACTGGGAGATATATACTACCTCCAAGGGCAAACAGGGGAGTACCACCAAAGAGGTACAGTCCAGAAAGAATCAACAGAAAGGCAAGATACTCTATTGCTAACTTGGCAAAAGGGCACCTGACTGAGATGGCTCAGGCGTTCGAGGAAGCACTCTACGACGAGGAGGAAATCCCACAGTCAGCCGATGAAGCGATGAGGAACAAGCATTGGAGAGAAGCTATGAAAAAGGAGATAGATGCTTTAATGCGTAACCACACCTGGGACAAGTGTATACTCCCCGAAGGAAAGAAACCAGTTGGGTGCAGATGGGTGTTCACCATTAAGCGGAGACCGGATGGAAGTATCGAGCGGTATAAAGCTCGACTGGTGGCTAAAGGGTACACTCAGACTTATGGAATAGACTACTCAGAAACGTTCTCTCCTGTAGCTAAGATGGATACAGTCCGAGTACTACTTTCCATTGCCGCCAATCGAGATTGGCCACTGTACCAGTTCGACGTCACTAACGCCTTTCTTCATGGGGAGTTGAAAAAGGAAATATATATGGAGGCGCCACCAGGCTTCTCTGATGAGTTCAAGGCAGGTGAAGGATGCCGATTGAGGAAGACTCTGTATGGGCTAAAGCAGTCACCGAGAGTCTGGTTTGGTAGATTTGCAGACGCAATGAAGAGCTATGGATACAGGCAAAGCAATTCAGATCATACACTGTTCCTGAAAAGGCACGAGGGAAAGACTACCTGTTTAATTGTGTACGTTGATGACATGATTATTACAGGCGATGATGCAAAGGAAATTGAGAATTTGAAGGAGAAGCTTTTCAAAGAATTTGAGATGAAGGATTTAGGTGATCTCAAGTACTTCTTGGGAATTGAAGTCCTTCGCTCACCACGGGGGATATTCTTGAGACAGAAGAAGTACATCTTGGACATCTTAGCAGAGACCGGCCTACTAGAGTGTAAGCCAGCCGAGACCCCAATTGTACAAAACCATGGCTTGAAGATACAAGATGGAGCTGAGGCCGCAGATCGAGGGCAATATCAGCGACTAGTTGGGAGACTCATCTATTTATCTCACACTAGACCTGACATCGCTTATGCTGTAGGGGTTGTAAGTCAATTTATGCATCAACCCCAGGCCGAACACTTAGAAGCTGCACTAAGAATAGTTCGATATTTGAAGGGAACCGTCGGACACGGAATAGTGTTTAAGAAAAATGGAGACTTAGACATCCATGGGTATACTGATGCAGATTGGGCAGGTAATCCAGTGGATAGAAGGTCGACTTCAGGCTACTTTACATTCGTTGGAGGAAACTTGGTAACGTGGAAGAGTAAGAAGCAGAAGGTGGTAGCCCTGTCTAGTGCAGAGGCAGAATTCAGAGGAATTAAGAGTGGTCTGACCGAGATCATGTGGTTGAGGAAATTGATGACAGAGATTGATTATATTCCAAGTAAGAGTCAGTTATACTGCGACAACAAAGTCGCCATAAGCATTTCAGAGAATCCAGTCCAACATGACCGAACAAAGCATGTTGAGGTGGATAGACACTTCATCAAGGAAAAAATTGAAGAAGGAGTGGTCGAATTCCCTTTTGTACGTTCTGAAGATCAACTAGCAGATATACTGACCAAGGCAGTTAGCTCAAGGAGTCTTGAAGGAGTTCTTGACAAATTGAGTATCGGGGATCCCACTACTCAATTTGAGGGGGAGTGTTAGAAAAAGAAAGGTATAAGCTTGTAGGATAAGCTTTGTATTAGCTTGGAGGCTAAGAAATACATTAGCTTGGAGGCTAAGAAATACATGAGCTTGGTGCCCAAGAATATATTAGCTTGGTGCCCAAGAATACTTGTAGCACAAGCTTTGTAATGCCCTATATAAGGGTGTCATATTGTTGAAGAAAATAATCAAGTCTTTTACCAAAATCCTTCTTCTTCTTAGCCATTTAACAGTTTAAGCCAGACGAAGTGTTTTCTCAGCGATCTCTGGCTTGTGCGCATTGAAGGAGGGGAGATGGGCTCATGAGTTCATCCATTATAACTCAATACCAATCAACGACATATTGAGTACAGCCATCATTGATATGTATGCCAAATGCGGGAGCATTGATTCTGCTCTAGAAGTATTTGATCAAATCCGAGACAAGGCCAGAAATATAGCTCCTTGGACTGCAATCATCTATGGCTTGGCCATGCACGGGAAAGCAGAGGCGTCCCTGAGGGTTTTTGCAGACTTGCAGAGTCGAAAGATAAAGCCTGATTCAATCACATTAACTGGAGTCTTGAGTGCTTGTTGTCATGCCGGTTTGGTGGAAGAAGGGAAAAGCCATTTAAAAGCCATTTTAGGAGCATGAGAGCGACGTATGGTGTAGAACCTAACCGTAAGCATTATAGATATATGGTGGATCTGTTAGGCTGAGCGGGGAGGCTGAACGAAGCAGAAGAGCTTGTACAAAACATGCCTATGGAGGCGGATGCTATCATTTGGGGCACGTTGTTAGCAGCATGCAAAATGTACGAGATCATAGATGTAGGAGAAACTAGAAAGGGCTGCTCGAAATCTGGCTGGTTTGAAACCATCAGATTGCCCGGGTAGAGTTGCGCTGTCTAACCTGTATGCAGATGCAGGCAGGTGGAAAGATGCTTTCGTGGTGCGGAGAGCAATGCATAACGAAAACCTTGCGCGATCACCTGGTTATAGTTGTGTTTGTTTAATGCCTTAGATCTGACAAAAGTGATTTGATGAAACTGCATTGATGTTTTACTGTCCAAATACTACAGACATACTCTAGATTGTATGGTATTGTTTTTTTGTAGCGTCCCTACTTCTAAGGATGTGCAATATTCCCTAATATCATAAAAACAGATAAAACTAAAATGTAACGAAATAGAAATTCGGGAGAGTTACCGTTTTATAATAAAAATACCAAAAACAGAACCGAATTGGGAGAGTAAGGGTATAATTTGATGCTCATTTTGTCTCAAGTTTTCAAGCTATTATGTTAAAACTGTGCATTAGTTACTATCAATTCAAGAAATCGTAAACCTTCCATTTTTACTTTGTACACATGTTTCTGTTGGGAGAATTAGTGGCTACTAGTCTTCCTGTACACAGCTTTTAGCTGATCCACAAAATTTCCAATTAAAAACCAAATGTTATTACTCACTTTCCAAAGCTTTTTCTCTGTTCTGTACTACCGAAATTGCCATTAAAAATATGCAAATACTCTCCATTACGGAAGATGATCCACTTTCATTTTTAATTTATCCTAATTAGAATTATCCTTTTTTAAAATAAAAACATCTTTATCTCTACTTTATTAATTCCTCTTAAAACAAAATAAAACTACATAAAACCTCACGCCGTTCAAGGAAGGGGTCACCTTTATCTCGACAGAGGTAATTTGAATCCTCAGTATCAAGATTATGGGTCAGCCACTGCCTGAAACTAACGGATTCTTAGATGTGTTAACAAAAATTATAATAATACCCCCACCCATCTCATTCAAGATAATCTATATTTTTTAGGGACATAAAATTTTAGGAGAAATTATTAAGTAAAGTAAGTAGACATAAAAGGATAATTAAATATTTTAATAAAAAAGATAGAATTATTTTTAAATATAAAAATGTGGGATATCTCGAATAGGATTAAAGGAATACTATCATAATTTATTGGTGAAGCAAAATTATTTTTTAGCCGATTTTATTAAAATAAACATATCGATAAGTCGATTCACAAGTCACAATCGATGATGACTCAATACTCTAGAAACCTCTTTCCTTTGCATATTTTCAAATAAAATAATGAGACCATAAAAAATTGAGATCATTACGTGATTATACAAATATTTAGTCCCCCAATGGAATTTGATTACATCTTAATTGTTCACATGTTATGGTAAGAGCATCCACAATAGCGCCCGTCCCGGCGGACGTCCGGCCGGTGTGACGGAGTTCCGCGTGGGACGTTCGCCATTGTGCAACGGTGACGCGGATACGGACGTCCGCTGCGGACATCGGAGTTCCGCGGCGTTCCCGGGACGTCCGTCGTGACGTCCTTGCGGACGTCCGCTATTGCGTTAACTCCACGGACGTCCCGATTATTTTATTATTATTTTTTTCAAAAATTCTATAAATACGGCTCGTTGAACTTCATTTCATTCGCACCACTTGTATTAACGAGTATCTTCCTCTCTCTAAATACTTTTCTTTCGAAGATAAATGAAGCACCACAATAGTTATTCCCCTGCCACGAGCGAGTCACAGAGACCGATCTTTCCCTTGGCGGAAGTACCCCAATGTCCGCCACGATGTCCGGAATGGCGGGGATGATGCCCCAACCCCGAATGATAGCGGGGATGATGCACGGGTACTACAACATGTACCCGCCTTGGTATGGAATGATGCCCCAAATGCCCGGGGTGAGTGTCGGAATGACCAATGTCGGGGACGATGTCGGAATGCCGGGGATGATGTCGGAATGCCGGGGATGATGCCACCCAGATGACCTGGATGATGATGTCGAAGATGATGCAGGGCTCACCTGTCGCTGTAGGTGGAGTAGGCAAGGGGTCCCACAATCATCGGTGGACAATGTCTATCGCCCCTATATGGATTTATTGTCGACGGACAACCCCCGAGTACTCCTCTCGTGACTCAGTTCACTGGCATCGAGATGTTTTTGTTTGAGGAGTTGGGGCTATCTCCGATCCGGGATTCTCCCACAGACGCACCATCGGCGACATGGAGGAGAGGGAGGACAAGGAGAGGGAGGGGCAGGGGACGGGGCACTACCTCGCCTGCGGTGGGATACGATGGTGAGGCGGTGGCCGCTGAGGTGGGGGAGAGATCCAGCGGGAAAAAGAGGATCGTCTGGAGCACAGAGGAGTGCATCGCGCTAGCGAAGGCGTGGATCAGTATAGTGGATGATCCATATATCGGGGCTAACCGGCATATCGACAGGATGTGGTGGCGCATTAGCCAAAGCTACCTCCAATTCAAACCGCCAGGGGGAAGCCTCACAACGGAGAGCAATGCCGGAAACAGTGGGCGCGGCTGAAGAGGCAGCTCAGCCGATTCGCCGGCATTTACACAAACAACCTCCGCTCGGCAACCAGCGGCATGTCTGCCGAAGATGTGAAGCTTCTGTCTCACCTTCAGTTCAAAGACGCTGCGGCAGGCTTCAGGGAATTCAAATATTGGGAGGTGTATCTTGTAGTGCAGACTTCGGCCAAGTTTACTGCAGGTGTTGAATCTGGCTGGCCGAAGCGGACGAAGATCAGCGCCTCCGGGGAGTACAGTAGCAGTGCTGGTTCCCACGAACTCCCCCCCCCCCCGCCCCGCCGAGGCAGAGTTCCCGACACCTTCATCGTCGGCCCGCCGCCGTCGCCCGGTGGGGCAAAAGTCCGCGGCGCGGATGGCGAGTGGAAGCGCCAGCGGGTCTGCCGAGGCCCAATCGGCAGCTCCTACCCAAAACGATCCCGAGCTCCCCTCACTCGCCTGCGTCGCGCAACATGAAACCCTGTTACGTGCAATGGTTGAATGGCGGATATCGACCGATCGCCATTACAGGTCGTCGCTGAAGGATATCATCAACAGTATGCGGCGCGATTTGGGGTTGGGAGACATGGCACAGAGTGGCAACGAGGGGACTACCGCCGGGGACGACGAGGGTACTGGCGGCGGGGAATCCGAGGAGTGAAACGGCGGTTTTTTTTAACTATGTAATTTTTTTTAATAATTATGTATGTTTTTTTTGTACTATGTATGTTTTTTTAATAAAGTGGTTGCAATTTCACCGTATTTGTGTCGAAATTTTAATTCCGTAAATTATTTAATTTGGTGAATTTGTGAATTTTTATTATTGTGGGAAGTCCGTCGGGATGTCCTTGGGGATGTTCGCCACTGTACAGTGGGATGTCCTTATGACGTGACAGTGCAGTGAAAAGTCTTTATGACGTGGCAGGAGGTGTTTTTGGGATGTCCGCCAGGACATCCGCCCCATTGTGGATGCTGTAATTCAAATTCAATCACTCTGATTAAATCACACGCACCCACCTCCTTTCCGTGATTAAAATATAGCTTCTAAGTAGTATGAATTTTAAAAAATATAAAAAAATAAATTTCCGTGATTAAAATATAGCTTCTAAGTAGTATGAATTTTAAAAAATATAAAAAAATAAATTAAAAATGAATTGGGCTTCTATTCATGAACTAACTAAAATGAAAAAAAATGGAACTCTCCTTTGCGTATAGAAGGGAGTATTAATTTTTCATAAATCTTTATCTGAAAAGTTCTTACTTCGATAGAACTTTAAATTTAATTGATACTCCAAAGAAATTTTATTTTGAGAATACAAAACACACACGGAAACAGAAAATTCGAAGAATCAAATGTCTGGAGCTCAGTGTTGTGAGAATCCACCCGTTCCAAGCTCAGGCAGTGGAAGTGGGAAAGTTGAAGAAATTGGAGGCCTTAGCTCTTATGTTTCTGGCCCTGCTGATTCCAACGCTGCTGTCATTTTGATTTCTGATGTTTTTGGTAAAATACCCTTGCCTTTCTTCGAATATTTGATTTGGGATTTGTAAAGTTTCTATCTTTTTCCTTTTCCAATCATGCTTGTTTAGATCTTTGCTAATCCATTGTGCAGTCTTATTTTGTCTTGCAAACAAACAAGATGTTATTTGCAATTTTGTTTTTGGGGTATGTGTTGATTTACTGCTACTGTTATTTAGGATTGGAGGTTTGTTGTTATGTTTGCGTGTTCTAGGGCTCATTTTTCGATATTCTATTGAATTTTTAGTGATGATTTGTGAGTATTATAACTAGTCCTTGTTCAATGAAAAGTTTTACCTTTGGTTATAGATATTGATTAGCTTCATGAATAGTCGGTGGTATTATATCAATTGGTGAGTGGAGTTTCTTAAGTGTTTAGGTTCCAATTTCCAACACAAACACATCACTCTGAGAGAGAACTTTTTAGCCGATAATACATCCCTTCTCTCTCTATTGAAAAAGGTTGTTTTGTGTAGTGAAATCGATGTTATCTGCTGTGTCTTTTAACATAATAATTTTGTATAGGAATTTAGCATTGATAGTTTTGTGTTTTAAGTTTCATTTGGTTTTGTATGTGCAGGATATGAAGCTCCAAATTTAAGGTACTTCCCATGAACTTCTCACTAGTTACTTTTCTTGATTTTGCTATGTGAAAATTTTTCAACTTGTAATGCGCTCGTGAATTTTATCTGATAACATGGCTACCGGCTTATAGTTGGTAGTGTCAATAGGAAGGATCAGTGTTCTCTCGGGTTTCTGTTCATAATTAGGATTTTGTTTTGCCTCATATGTTGATACAAAATATGAATTCATATGATATTAATTAATGTGGCATTTCAATGATATAGGAAGCTTGCGGACAAAGTTGGGGCTACTGGATTTTATGCCGTGGTGCCAGACTTCCTCCACGGAGATCCCTATGTACCTGATCAGAAGCCGATTACTGAATGGCTCAAAACTCATGGACCTGTGAGTAAGCCTTTTTTGCTTTAGAATCGATCAATCAGCTCTCCTTTTTGTAGGATTGAAGTTTATATAAATGACATTACTTCTGCGTTTGTAGGATCAAGGATTTGAAGATGCAAAGCCAGTTATTGAAGCTCTGAAAAGCAAAGGGATAACCAAGATTGGAGCTGTCGGCTTCTGCTGGGGAGGTTAGTTATGTTTTTACTTATTCGGTTACACAAATTCTATTCACTTTCATGAATTTATGACCATGACTGTAATCTCGTTTCAGCCAAGGTGGTTGTGGAGCTTTCAAAGTATCCTTATATCCAAGCTGGGGTGTTGATCCATCCTTCTCTCGTCTCGGTAGAAGATATTCAGGGTAAAACTATTTAGTTTTAAACATAGACATTCCAGTGACTTACCTATATTGGTATGTTTTGTATTATCACTTATTTGTATCATATTTATTAAAACATGGGAGTAAGGTGTATGCTGCTTTGTAACCTTCCTCCGTTTTAATATATTCTTATCTACCAATTCAAACACACCCTAAGAATGTATGAAGAAACCAAGACGACTAATCCTGATAAAAATTCTACATTATCTCACAATTCTCAGGAGTTAAGGTCCCATTATCAATACTTGGAGCTGAGATTGACCATGTATCTCCACCAGAGGTTGTCAAACAATTTGAAGCTGCCTTAAACTCAAAGCCTGAGGTAAAAAGCCCGAGTCTTTTTTGCAGTTCCTTTCCGCTTGCGTTTCTACTGCTCAATTTCTTGCAAATTCCGTAAGACATAAATAGAGTTTTGGCAAACAGTAATGGGGATCTTGATTTGTGCAGGTGGATAGCTTTGTGAAGATATTCCCAGGATGTTCACACGGTTGGTCCGTGAGGTACAAAGACGAAGACGAAGGAGCAGTGAAAAGTGCTGAGGAGGCTCACAGAGACATGCTAGAGTGGTTCATTAAACATCTCAAGTAAATTTGCATCTCCATTATATTGTTTCGGTGTCTACTGTTAGCAGCTTGTAATATACCAATAATCTGTGATGAATTTGTTGTTACTGGAATCTTGATGTTTTGGGTTGTGTAGCGCAAACCACGCATTACAATATTTAAGTTGATTTGTAATTGTCGGACTTAGTTGGAGTTTTTTTTTTTTTTTTTTTTTTTTTCCTCAGTTGGAGTTTAGTTTTACTAATCATATTTAAGTTTTCGGATCCTCTATCTCCACCGTTGGTGTTTTATTTGTGTTCATTCTATTTTGCTTAGAACAATCATGTTTTTCGTTGATTTGATTTTTATTGTGTTTTAGCTTTTTTTTAAAATCTGTGATCGGTAAGATAATTACACTTACACTACTATTTTTTTTTAAATACTAGAGACCGAGATAAAGAAAATATCATAGTAGTACTAGGTACCCTAATTTTATGAAAGTAAAAAATGGTCGATATGTCTTAATAGACATTTTTATGGAAAAATAGGCTTAATAGTGAAAAAGGACCAGTAATGAGATTGTCTCGTAAGACCAAGGATTATCTATTATGATTTTTTAAAAATTTATGGACTATTGATGTAGTTCATTCTTATTAATATTAATATGGTAATGTCAGGCGAAAAAATACTGGGCCGGTGAAAATCGCTAATTGTCACTATAACTTCTACTACTATTATACGTACTGAATAGTGTTAAAATTATGTAAAAAATTACTCTTGAATTAGATTAATACTTGACCACTTTATTATTAGAAACTAAAGTGAAATTTGTATACAAATTTAAAACTAATTAATGATGGCCATTGAAATATATGCGCGCGTATATAAACACAATCATGAAAAATGAAAGAAAAAATTCCACTTAAATACAATTATTAAGTATAGAAAAAAATTAGCTAGGTCAAATGATTAAATATGTATGGCGCTGTAGATTCCCGAACTTGGCCCCTAAATCTTTTGAATATGAAGGATATTCATGATTGTTTGCAGACTCATAATTATCAACCTGTGGTATATAATCTAAAACTATAACTATGGATTGGCATACTCAACGTGCATAGAATATCAAAAGGGTATATTCTATACTATACATAAAGTTGGTGTTCGGTTGTCATGACTAATATCATGAGACTATCCATCTAGGATTAAGTTGTGGGATTATTTTAGTTGGAGGGAGGAGGCTATAAGTAATTATCATGAAACTTTCCATTTAGGATTAAGTTGAAGGGTTCAATCTTATGAACCAAACATGATACATATTTAATCATGAGATTTAATTTTGTCAACCGAAAGTAAATTCTACTGGCAGAGAATTGATATGCTAGGCGTCAACATGTTGTGAGCGATTTATGACGTGGCAACATCACCGTCAATTTTCTCTCTCTCCTCTCATCGTCACTAATTGTCACTCCCTCTTCCTCCTATAGAGTAAAATACTCTCGCTTCCATTCTTCTCCTGTGGCCATTTACTATTTTTGGATCTGCATCAACTCTCTCGCTCTGACCTATCTCTTCTCTCACGCCATTTCTGTCTCAATTCTTTCTTCCCCAAATCACCTCACTTCTCGTTTCCAATTCGTCACCCCCAAATTGATACTGTCATAGGCGATTTCTCCTCTAGTCGCCGCATGTTCATCGTTGTACGTCGTTGTTCCGTCCTCTACCTCTTTATCTATCTCTTTCGTTCAACACAAAATCTCTAAATCGAGGACTCGAGCCTCCCCTGTGCGCAGGCATCGACCATCCTCCAGATCCGCCGCGCCGGTGAGCGGTAGCCAATGCCATTCGCCTGCCGAAACGGGAACACCGGTGCCGTCGGGTTCACCGCCGCCGTTTAAAGGCGTGCATCCGTCGTTACCTTGGCGGCATTTCTCAAATTTACAGTCGAAATTGTTCCAAGAGTTTTCTGAGAAAATTGTACTCCTATAACAAAATTGATGCAGATTAGAAAGTAAATGTCTACGGGAGGGGAGAGGGAGTGAACGTATTACTAGGAGGAGAGAGAAGGAAAGACAGAATTACAGAGGATGAGAGAAATTAGAGCATCTCCAATAGCACTGGACGTCAAATAGCCATCAAATAGCCTTCACACTGCCACATCATCAGCACTACAATTCTCCTGCCACATCAGCTTGCCACATCAACTGGACATCAAATAGCCCTCACATAGCCTTCACACTACCTATCCACATCACTAATAAAAATTATATAATTTAATTTACACTCGTATCAACATACGGAATTTAATTTACGAGACAAATACGGGAAATTCGAATAATACTATTAAAATTTAGAAAGTACATTAATTTTAAAAAAAAGTACAATAATTTAAAAAAAGTACAAAAATTAAAAAGTACAATTAAAAAAGTACAATATTTCTATATGGAAACATAAAACATTCAAGGATGTCTCTATAAAAGAGAGACAACCTAGAATGATTTTTGTCCCACATCGAATGTGAAACATAAAACATTCAAAGATGTCTCTATAAAAGAGAGACAACCTAGAATGATTTTTGTCCCACATCGAATGTGAAACATAAAACATTCAAAGATGTCTCTATAAAAGAGAGACAACCTAGAATGATTTTTGTCTCACATCGAATGTGAAACATAAAACATTCAAGGATGTCTCTATAAAAGAGAGACAACCTAGAATCCACATCGAATGTGAAACATAAAACATTCAAGGATGTCTCTATAAAAGAGAGACAACCTAGAATGATTTTTGTCCCACATCGAATGTGAAACATAAAACATTCAAGGATGTCTCTATAAAAGAGAGACTACCTAGAGTGGTTTTTGTCCCACATCGAATGTGGAACATAAAACATTCAAGGATGTCTCTATAAAAGAGAGACTACCTAGAGTGGTTTTTGTCCCACATCGAATGTGGAACATAAAACATTCAAGGGTGTCTCTATAAAAGAGAGACAACCTAGAATGGTTTCATAATTCGCAAGCCCATTAAATATATATGGGCTATTACGAATTTCTTGTATAAATTTATTTGTAAAAATTGTTTTTAAATATTAAAAACAATTTTCATAAATAAATAGTATTTTTAAATTTTTTTTTTAAATTCGAATTTTTAAAATTCGAATTAAAAAAAAATTAAATTCGACGCCGATTTGGCGCCGATCCGGGACGCACAATGGCGCCCGTGAGGATCGGCGTCGGAACCGGCGTCAGCGCGGGAATCGGCATGGCGACGCCGATTTCGCCGACGCCGGTTCCAATGGTTCGGCGTCAAACCGGCGTCGGCGAAAAATCGGCGTCGCGGTGGTGACGCCGGTTATTGGAGATGCTCTTAGTGACAATGAGAGAGGAGAGAGAAAATACGAGAGAAATTGATGATGACGTTGCCACGTCCCCTGTAGCTCACCAAACGCCTTAGAGCATCCGCAACGCGTCTCGGAGAGACGAGACGGCAGCGAGACGCCGATGCAGCCCTTCGTCTCGTCCCGGTCTCGTCTCGGAGGGTGGGTTCACGAGACAGCTCACCACGCGCCAGCGCCATGTGGCGCGCTGGCGATAGGCGTGACGCCCACTCGCCAGCCCGCGAGTGGGCGTCGTCATGCTGACGCAATAAATTATTTTTTTTAAATTCGATTTTAATAAAAAAATTTAAAAATTAAAAACTGTAATATTACAAACACAAATCTATTCTTCTCAATTCATCTCTCTTTTTTCTCCAATTTTCATTTCACCTCTCCAATTTTCATATCAAAATGTCTGGCGACGGAAACTCTGGCAGCTCCGGCGGCTATGACTTGAACATGTTTGGCGACTGGGGGCATGTACAATGTCTTGGGTGCTTCCGGTTCCGGTTCGTCGACGCCGGGCACCCAAGGCTCGTCGACTTCGGCGACGTACCAACCACCCTATTTTGACGTGGATGCATACTCTCGTCCCCCCGCCCTGAGGTATGGTCAATTGCAAGGATTATCCCAAATTATGGAGGATTTTCCAGCTGAACCCAGTCCGGAAGGAGGACGAGGCGGTGGAAGCTCCGGGGGTTGCGCATTCGACGCCGTGGAGGAAGAGGAGGAGGAGGTCGAGGAGGAGGAGGATGTAGGTCGTCATCCATACAGCCGCAAAGACACGATGACTCTGTTCAACGCTTGGGTCAGAGTCTCATACGATCCTATCGTCGGGAATCAACAAACCCACAAGTGTTTTTGGGAAAAAGGTCACTGACGCCTACAACGAGAACAAGCAAAAGGGCTCACGCCGCCTCACCATGAAGATGCTCTGCAGTCATTTTGACCGAGTTGACAGAGATGTCAAAAATTTTTGCGGGATCTACAAGAATGAAGCGGCGAATTACCAAAGCGGAGCCAGTGGAGCCGACATTCTGAGAGCGACTTTGCGAGTCTTTTTTACGACAACAACAAAGAATTCAAACATGTCGATGTTTGGGAGGCGGTCAAAGACGTTGAAAGGTGGGCTGGCGGTGTCCAGTCCAGCACGGGCTCGAGCTCGAAACGCACGAAGCACACGGCGGGTGGCCAATACTCGTCTAGTGAGGGCGGGTTAGGCAACGCCTCACAGGAGGTTGAGGGCACGACCACCGATGCAGGGGGCTCCTCCAGTTGGCGCCGTCGGCTGCAAGGGACCAAGGCGGCTAGGGGAGGAGGGACCGAGGTGAATCAAGCCAGACGGGCTCAGTCTTGGGCCCGAACACCCTATTGTACATGTACTTGACCGCCACGATGGCTGACACTTCCTGCATGACGCCTCCCCAATATCAAGCTCATCTTGCCGGAATTGAGTATATGGCAAGACAAATTGGTATTCCGCCTACAAGTGGCTTGAGTGCACCGCCACCGCCTTCAGGGGATGATTCGCCGGCGGAGTAGTTTTTATAATTTATATAAAATTGTTTTTAAAATTATGTATTTTAATTTTTTTTCCACTTTTTTATTATGTGTTTTTATTTTTTTCCACTTTTTATTATTTTAGGATTTTAGGATTTTAAATTGTAATTTTATTTTATTTAATGAAGTGTGTTTTTATTAATTGAATTTGTTGAAAATAAAAAAATAAAATTGAATGAATAGTTAAGAGATGAAGGGTTGCATGTGCTATCTCTTAGTTAAGAGATAAGATGAAAAGTACAGTGGGGCCCATAAATAGTGAAGAGATGAGACGGTTAAGAGCCGGCGTTACGGATAGCCTTATAATTGAAGTTGGCTAAAATCTCCACTAGTGATAACTAGACTTGCTTTTCTAGGGTTATTGAAATGTGGTCCTTGAAAACCATGTTATGAATATGATATTCCGACAACAATAGCCATTATTTTACTCTTTTTTATTATATTTTAGAAAGCAATAGATTTATTTAATGTGAAAGATAATTAAAAGCAGCAGTTTGTGTCCTTAATTCTCGCGAAATCAAGACCTCACCGGTGTGATGAAGAATAATTCGTCGGGACTTTATATATGCTTTTATTTCCATAAATTCCATCTAAGCATTAGAGTATAGTTTATGGTCTTTTGAATATTTTCAATTTAATTTATTTGTTAAAGAATTCAGTTTTCAAAAAAGTTGAAAATTGTCGATGTGATCGCATCTCAAACCACTGTAACTTGTTTTCAAGTATTTTCTCCAAGTTTGGGGCCTCTACAAAACTTAAACTTATTATATCCACTTTTAATGCTTAGGTAGAAAATTCACATAAAATTTGAATGGACATTCTATAGTTGAATTCGGTATTTCAAAATATTTTTTTATTAAGAAAATCGAAACACAAATCGTTTGGAAGTATCACTCTCATAAACAGAAAAAGGAAATAGATATAAGCGGACAGCGCATTTTGACCAAAAAGTTGTGGGTATGGATATTACACGCACGCATGTCGCACCTGATCTGTCATTGTTACTTAGAGCATCCACGATGGCAATAGGACGGTCGTAACCTAGCCACAAACTGCTCATGTCATATCATCATGACAAGCAATAGGTTAGTTATAGGCTAGCCATAATAAACAAAATTATAAAAATAACAATCACACAAAATACGGAATTCAGCTTACGACACAGATACGAGAAAATGCAATAATTTTATTTAAATTAAAAAAAAGGTACATTAAAAAAATTAGAAAATTAAAAAAAAACTAACGTCGTGCAATCCTCCGCGCCCACAACTCTTCCATTAAATCCTTTTGGAGTCGAATATGAACTTCCACTTGGCGCATGTCGGCATGTGCTTGGAGGCGGCCGGCCGATTTGAAAATGACATGCAAATCGCATATATATAGTGTTTCAAAAATTAATAAAAAAAATAAAAAATCGGCTAGCCGATCGGGAGCCTGCAATGGCGGCCAGCCGATCGGCGAGTTCATCGGCTAGCGCCCGGGAATCGGCGTGCGCTCGCCGTTTTTCTCGTCGATTTGGCGCTCGCCTGCTGCAATGGTTCGGCGAGCGGACCGGCCAGCGCCGGGAATCGGCTAGCCGGTCCGCTCGCCGCCATTGTAGATGCTATTAGAGCATCCCCATCCGTGCTCTTGCCAACGAGTACAGATGTGGGCCCGGATCCACTTTTACTCTCTGCTCTTAGGCAAGAGCACAACACCCACATCCGTACTCTTCCGCAAGGACAAGTTCAAGGGTCCCATCATTCTATTATTCAATTTAAATAAAAACATTTCCACAAAATTAAAATGCATTAAAAATATCCGGAATACTATTACAAATTACAAAAAAATTAAAAATTACATAATTAAAATCCTAAAAATTAAAAGTACATAATTAAAATCCTAAAAATTAAAAATTACATAATTAAATTCATAAAATTAAAAAAACCCACTACTCGTGGCCGAATTTCGCCAAAATGTGTTTGATTAGGTCTTCTTGTAGCTCAATGTGGGCTCGGGTATCGCGCATTGTGTTTCTTGTTTCGATCCTCTCGCCCACCGTCGTATGCACACCTCGGCGTGGGGGAGTGACTCAACTTTATTTTACCCAATTAATACCCGCAAGTGTACGGGGTTATTGTAGCATTTAGCAAGCAAGAGTATATCGTATCCCACAGAGACAATTAAGTGTAAACCTAAGTACCACGAACAAATTTCAACTACTATCCAGACAATCAGGAAATTTTGGGTTTTGAAACTAACAACTACTAAAAGCATATAAATTCAGAGATTAAATTAAAACACTTAAACAAGAAAGCAATTAAGCAAGTTGTATAAGATGATGGAGAAATATGCATAATTCCGGGATCCGATGCGCAACTCATAGTCTAACCCAATTGAAATAGATTTACCATTTAAAGTCTCCAGAATTGTTGAATCAATCACGATTATAGATTAAACCCTCTCCCGAAGTGAGAAATCTGTAGATTAGGTGTAATAATTGAAGTCCCCTTGTAATTCTTAGACTTAACTCCTAACAGTTTGATTATATTAATGATCCCACTCAAAATCTCAACTCTCCCGAGTTCTATTGAATTAATGTGTGAATTATTACTCTTTCAAGATTAAATATTTCATCTCCCGATTACTCTAAGAAACCCTAACACTCCCAATTGGTGATCAAGCAATTGATAGGAAAAAGCACAAGAATAATTCAAACAATTGCAAGAGCAAGATAAACCGAAGTCAATTGGATTAAAACTATGAATCAATGCATCTTCACCAAGAATTCTACATGAAAGATGCTTAGATACTCATGTTCATGGTAGAAAACAAACCGAAACTAAGAAAAACAATGGAATTTATGATACGAGTTACAATTGGCGGAAGAATTGAAGCTTGAATCTTCAATCGTCTTCCAAGAGTTCTTCGGAGAGAGGGAGAATGTGTGTTTGGCGGTAAGTGTAGAATAGATTGAACCCTAGGCTTTTTCTCCTTTTAATCCCCATCAAAAATCGCGTTTTTGGCATAAAAATACGCCAAAACAACGTACCCAGCCGGGTGGAATTATAAAGGGTAAATATCACCCGGCCGGGTGATGATTTTCGACCAGTTTCTGACCTTCCAGCGCTCAATTTGCGACACCCGGCCGGGTGGAATTATAGTGTAACAATTCACCCGGCCGCGTGAGATTTTCTGGACAGCGCAGTGCTTGTAAAACGACCATAACTTCTTCTACAGAGCTCTGATTGAGGTGTTTAAGATACCCACGCGAAGCTCTTTTGAAGCCGAAGATAATTATATGCATTGGGAGTTGATTGAAATTCAAAATCTCCAGTAAAATTGTCTCAAACCAAGGCTGCTGCACATCCACTTATTTTGCACATTTTCTACACATTCTTAACAAAATGGTCAACATACCAACATAATAGAGAAGTAGATATAAACACGCCTAATAATAGACGATATATGATCAAATTCATACAAAACCACCCTCTAAAACCATGTAAAATCCAAGTATGTCAGGGAGACCTCGCGGTTGAGCTTCCGGCTTCATCCTCGTCGTAAAAGCTAGCCGCCATCGGTCATTCGTCAGCTATAATCATGTTGTGCAAGATAATACATATTTACATGATGTTGGCGATATTTTTAACGTACCACAGCCGAGACGGGGCCTTCACAATGTTGAATCGGGCTTGAAGGACCCCAAAAGCTCTTTCGACGTATTTCCGAGCGGACTCTTGACGCTGCGCAAAAAGAACCCGCCTCGGGTCTTGCGGGTTGCTGAGCGTCTTCACGAAAGTCGACCACCTTGGGTAGATACCATCGGCGAGATTGTAACCCATGTGGTATGCATTTCCATTGACGGTGAAGTCGATCGCCGGTGCTACACCATTCAAAACATCATTGAAGAGTGGTGAAGAATAGAGCATGTTCAAGTCGTTGTTGGATCCGGCAATACCAAAATATGCATGTCAAATCCATATGCGGTAGTCGGCGACCGCTCCAAGGATAAGTGTTGGGCCGCCGCCTTTGTGACCGCTTAAGTGTTGCCCCCTCCAAGCAGTCGGACAATTCTTCCACCTCTAATGAATGCAGTCAATGCTGCCAAGCATACCGGGAAAACCATGGACTGTTTCGTGAAAACGAAGCAACCGTTAATAATTATCGGTGGTGGGTGCCCGAAGGAATTCCTCTCCAAAGCTGATATATAGAGGATTCTTGAATACCACCCAAAAATGTTGAAGGAATTCTTAGAGGGAGCTGAACCTACAGGCTTTATGTATCCTAGGTACTTATTATGCTTTTAACTTCATTTGTTTTTCTTGTTTTTCCATTTACCTAGGCGCAGGGACGGATCCATATGAGCATCACAAGGGGCAATTGCCCCGGCTGAAAAAAATTATTTATACTATTTTGATTATTAATTTTTAAATTTTTTGAAATATCCTCTATATATGTCCCTTCTATAATTCTTAAAATATCTTTATATGTATTTTTGCCCCATTTATATAGAATTTCTGGCTCCGTTCCTGGGCGTTTCTCTTGGGATTTTGTTATGGCTGGATCTTTATTTTGCACTATCTCACATGATGGCTTGAGCAGGAAATTTTATTGGTTTCGACATTCTATCCAATCTGTTTACAATTTTGTTTTCAGTGCTGTTGATAAATTCAAGAAGCAATTTGCATATCTCGAGGAGCATTATGGAAATGGAGCTGCCGCCCCACCCGAGAGACAGCACTAGTCATCTTTGCCTCGGTAAGCTCATTGCTGTTTATATCACACCACTGCTGCTCTGACCCCAGAAAGTAGTGGACATAGTGAAGCTTACACATTACGAACTTGATCAGGTGCAGGCCAGGTGTATTATATTCTGACTATTCGAACCCGGCACCTGCTGAGCTTGCCAATGATCTCTCTAAATGTTCCATTGAAGAAGCTGAGACACGATTTCCTGGCCAAGTCCCTCAAAATTTCCAAGGTGTGCCATAAAAAGTGGAGTATTTATCTTTTCTTTTCTTTTTTTTGGGGGGGGGGGGGGGTGCTCGACTGTTACTGATCGTTTTTGCAGCTGGGGCAGCTGCAAGGCCCGGGAAGGTGATCGGTTCAGTTCTGCGTTACAGTAATTGTGGGAGCGACAGCAGCATCAGCAGAGACTACAGAACAGAGAAAAGTAGTTAGGAATCCTGCTCAATATCTCGTTCCCGGCTCATCTTACCCAAGGAAGCACCCGAGCTGTAAAAATGAAAGGGGTGAGGATGGCCCCGAAGGATCCAATGGGATGCAGCCCAAACCCGATCTGTACGTTGGTAGAAAAGTCGATGCCCTAGGTGGAAATGGTAGCCACTGGTATTGAACTTCAAGGGTAGACGTCAACTGCTGACGGACTGATTCCATTTGCCATATTCAAGGTCGTACGAGGTCGTTTAATCAAATGCACATCCAATCTACGTTGAATTTCAGGAAAAATATGCTAACTCCTCCAATAGACTCTCTTGTTTAACTTGCAAGATGCTGAGGTAAACTAGAAATGGCTGTATAGTCAGCAATCGCCACTTCCATGAATACTTCTCCCCCCGTGCTCATCGATGTCCCTTCAGAAACAAGTTAGGCATTGGGAAGAAAGACTGTGTTTGTAATATTAATAAGTGAAATTCGAAAAATCGACATCGATTCAAGAACTCAGAGAGGAAAGTATGGCCTTTCATGTTGCGAAACTGCAGAGGTGTTCTGTGTTAGAGGACGTCCGGCTCGGACGTAGGCGACGGGCGACTGGACGTCCGCCATTGTGGAAAATAAGGTCGGATACGCCCATGCAGGTAGGACGTCGCACGTCCTCGGATATCCGCAGGACGTCCGAGTCGACGGGCGCCATTGTGGGAGGGGGGGGTCGGACGTCCGGTCGGACGTCCGGTTTTTTTTGGATTTTTTTCCCTTTTATTATGTAATTTTTCCGTATATCCGAGTCGGACAACTATGTATTACATAATTTTTCCGTATTCCGTGTCAAAATTATAATTCTGTTAAATAATTGTGATTGATTTTATTGCGGGAAGTCCTAGTGACGTGTCAGGATGTATTTTTGGGAAGTCCTAATGTCCGAGTGGGACGGGCAACCACTGGAGATGCTCTTAGCTGTTTTTCTACTGATCGCTGTCAAACTCTCAGCTGAAATACTATTTATTTCTTAACGTTTACTATTAGTTAGTTGTTATTCCTAATTATTTTGAGTGTCAAACATCTCCAGTATTTTGATTTGTGATTGAACTACTATGACAAGAAGTTAAATAATCTCTCGCCAAAATTCAACAAATTGGAAGAGTAGGAGTAGGAGTAGCTCCACTAAATAGTTATCAACAATCAAAACAAACTGAGCGAATGAATCACCATATAATTTCGAGATCAGTTAGGAGTAAGCAAATCATCTGTACAAGCCTTGGAAAGAATATTCAACCATTAGTTAGTTACAGCAAATGAAACACATCAAATTTTCAAAGTGGTACCTGTCTGCAAATGCTAACCTATTTCAGACACACTCACCACATGCAATCTCTTTCCATCACACCAACAACGACTCTACACTATCTGTTTCTGAAGATATCCCAACGACGCAACAAACCGTCGATGATATTTGTTGTGGGGTTTTTCTCCACTTCCATGGTGACTTTCGTTCGGTCAGCCATGTCGCCATCGGACTGCCTATGATCTTCTGACGGCGCATCAATCTTAGACTTCATCGGCTGGCTTGTTTCTCCTTGCTTAGGAGGTGAGGCACCAGCATTGCTCGTTGGTTTCTTTACTGTGCTTGTCTCGGCTTTCTGCGTGTCACTAGGAGAGCAAGTTTTAGAAGCTTCTGCTTCGGAAGATGATTGATTTTCAGAAGTATGCGATTGTGGTAATATTATTGATCCTTCTGCTTCGTCTTTTGGTGCCGGTTCTGGTTTAGGGAGAGAACTGCTGCCAACGCTTGATGATGGTTCCTTCGAGTCCTTCAACGACTCGAATATGGCCACCATCAACATCTAGCAGATTGAGCAATATCAGAAACCAACATTTTAACATACTTATAAAGGAGAGAACTCAAATCCAAAAACATTGCTAGTATTCACCCTTTCTTCTTCTTCAACATTGCTTGGGAAATCTGCCATCATATCAAGAGAGTACTCGACATATTCGTCATCATCTATTGATCCAGGCACAAGAGAACCATGAGGGCTATCTCTTGGGAATTCAAGGCTTATCATGTTAGAAGTCGATGGCTGAGCATCAGAGCTCCGACTCTCCACCTGCAGAAGAAATATAATTCGCTTGACTTAGGGTCAAAACTATCATTTTATTTCTTGCAAATCAACGATTTTACGAAAAAAAAGGAACCATTTCAACATGGAAATTCCACGTGGATTTCCAGTTTCTGAGTCGGACCCCAGCCGCCCCAAAAAAACAAGTAGGGTATTGATATTGTGTTGGAACTTGTCAGTCTTCATACTTGGGGATATATCATATAAAACGGCACACGGTAAGGCATAAAATGGTATTTCCCCGTTGTAAGTCTTCATACTTGGGGATATATCATATGAAACGGCAAACGGTAAGGCATAAAATGGAGAATTTAGCAGGTTCATCAGGGTTGTTATTAGAAAGGGAGAATTTAGCTTTCCCCATGCCGAGCAGTACTGCCAAGCCACCTCTTCATAATGGGGAGAGCTCGCTTGATTCTCTCCCTTCTGGCAGGAGGTGGCTAATATGGATGAATACTTCTCCATAGAAGCTCCATTCGACTCAGAAATGGAATACAAGTTCAAACTAAATTGTTAATTCCTTTGGCATTCAATTTTTGATAGAGTAAAATTATGTAGTAACGCACACGCACACGCACAAACAATTCAGAAGATACATGTAAGAGAACTTCAGAAAAAGACGAATACCTCGGAATCAGGTTGATCATCTTTGGATGAGATATCTGCTGGAACCTAGAATATAACAGCATACCAATCAGCCATTATCCAGATAACCAAAAATAGACTGCAAATACTGAAATTTAGTGATCAACTCCTGAGTTGGTTGGTGTCCATTCTTCCTTGCTCAAGACAGAATTTGAAGTGAAAGATCTTTCCGTAGAGTAAAATAATAGGTTATAGTTTGTTGACCTAATGTCTCTGAAATCTTGGAAACAGTAACTTACCACGGTTGCACTCATAGGTCTCCTAGAGCGAAGTTGCCTGATGGCATCCTCGGTGCTAGTAGCTGGCGGACCTAAATTAGACAAAACATGAACCAGTTCACATCTGCTTGAAATATGAAACTATAATCGAAAAACATCAATGAGATATGTACCAGAAGGTGAACCCAATAATTCATCTGAAAGCTCCACATCCTGGACCGTGCTCCATCTACCCTGAAGGTTTTGAAATTAGGAATGATGTATCAACATCACCTCCAGTTTAATTTAAAATTAGAGGACAAAAGTGCTGGTAAAAAAGCAAGCAGTTTACCCTGGTGAAATAGTCATTACTCAAGTCGAAGTATCTACCTCCTCCATCCTCAGGTGGTTGTAATACATTGTTGAAAAAGATACTTACAGAATCAAAATAAAACTGAGGTCGGGGAGAGTTGTGATCCCCCTCGAACTTGATAATATTCTTGTCCCCCTGAGGATCAAGATTTTGTAAATATAGAGATAGAAATTAAACAAATAGAAAATAATTTGATGATATGAGCCGGTGCTATTGTCCAAACTGAAGTATAAGACCTTTTAAGTATACTTCAATTTGACATAAGTTGAACATCAGTTGGCATGTCTTATACTTCAATCACTCGCTCTAGATAAAATATTAATCAATTTTTCCATAATTAAAAGGTCAAATTAAAGTATAAGACATGTTAACTAATGTCCAACAGCATATTCGGAAGGTTAGACCAACTACTAAGGCCCAGTGCAACATAACATGCATGACATAATAATGCATCGCCCAGTTGCAATGGCGAACCTCATCAACCAAACTATGTATGAACTATGAAGCAAAACTTTACAAAAAGGAAAATATTTACAAGGTGAAATTATTACCACATAAGCATCGAAAACACGATCAGAGTGATGGGGTTGTATAAAATCATCTTCAATGGCATGGCCGAACAGAACCGGGACAAAGCAAGACTTTGCAACCTGAAGATGAGAATAAGAGTTCCAGTTTGGTCTAGAACATAAATGGTAAAATGTTGTACTCCCTCCGTCCCATAGTAGATGTCACACTTGGGAATTGACACAAGATTTTAGGAGGTGTTATTTTGTGTGTTAAGTGGAAAGAAAAAATAATATATTTATATTAACGTGAAAGGGAACTTTTTCCAAAAAAGGAAATGTGACATTTTTTGTGGGACAAACTAAAAAGGAAAGTGTGATATCTTTTATGGGATGGGGGGTATTGTGCTAGAAGCCTAGAACACCAGGTAATGGGTATGTTTTTATTTCCGACGCAGCCTCCTGTTGGACTGTTACCGAACCCATTCTCCGAAAGAAAGGTTCAAAGAGGTTAAAGAAATTAAGATATATAACTAACACAGCATACTTGATAAAAAAAAATGTGAATGTAACAGAGTTCAGAATTACGATGGCATAAGACATAAGCGATATGGAATGAATGTTCAGATAAGATACCTTAATTGTGTTTAGCTCCATAATGTCGAATTTTGCCTTCTTCTGGATAGCTTTTCTCATATACTGGATAGCAAACTTAACCTACAATAAGAGAAAAGATAAAGAGCAGCCTGATTAGTGATTAGTAAAAGGATGGTAACCTCACTGAATCAAAAACTTACTGGTCAGCTTACAGTGAATTTGGGGAGCCGAACTTTGTATGTATCAACCAGTTCCATCATCAAATCTACCAAATCAGAGAAGGGGCTATCCAAAACCATTCCTGCAATTGAAGGATCCTCGGCTCCGTACATCAAGCTGAAAGAAGCAAATATTTCTATGTTAACTAGATGAAAGCTAGAGCAAAAAGTGAAGGAATAGTATTTAGACTTGACATATTTTAAATGACCAAAATACAGAATTAACTAGACAGCCAGATATGCTGTCCATATTCTTTCGTATTCAATAGCAGTATTTATAAAGCACATACATTAAGGAGCTTTTGGCATACAACTATTACATTCCATGTTATCTTATTTTAATCAGTCTTTACTCAAGTAACCACAATATCGTCAAACTTTTGAGCATAGTAAAGTTTCGTACATCAGGTAAATGTAAAGAAGAGCATGTAAACCACACCTCCCCACCCCCAGAAAAGGAGAGAGTAAAAACAAAAATAGATAGTTGAGGAACATAAAAATTCTGCCCGAAAGCACACCCTCAGGACTGACAAATGTAAACAGTATGCATCAGAATACATAAGGTACTCATAAATAAGCATCTCTAGAAAAAGAAACAGCATAACGACCTAGTAACAGCACCCATGGAGCGACCCCACAATCCAATGAAAGAAACATTTCCATCTGCACGTAGATAATCAACCACAGCTTTGAGATCATCTTTCTGCAAAAACAAGAAAATTAACATGAAACTCAAACACAGTAATATCTAACTTGACTAGTAGAGCCATAGAACAAGAAAATAATTAGAAACATTTTGTATTAAATCTCTGATAGGTCCAAAAATGCTATATTCTCCCCATATTGGGCGTTATATATATGTCCAAAATGTGTTAAGACTTATCCATAGCATCCACAGACAGTATTCACCTCAAGTTCTCTCATTATTCTTGAATCCATTATCATCTCTCTTCCTCATAGATAGTGAGGACCCACAAATTCCAGATAGATAAGCCTGGTTAAAAATCATCTATTTTTTATAAAAATAAAATGGACTTAATATTTAAAAGTGGCTAATATGGCTGGAAAATTTCAGTATCTGGTGTAATCAGTCTCAAACTAAACATTTAAATGTTACAAAAGTCGAAGAATAAAAGTTACTTTCAAGAAATTGGTCCTAAAACTGAGATAAACAAATCCCTGAAGATTATAGCCAGAGTAAGAAAAATTGGAAAACATGATATGTTTAGACCACCTCCATTATATTTCTTCCAGACTATTGGCACTAAAAAAGGTCAAAGAAAGCAAGCAAAGATGAGATGACTTTCAGTCCACTTACTTCATTCCAACCCAAAGTAACATGCTCCCCACCAGAGAGTCCAGAACCAGAGAAGTCCAGAGTAAAAACTGTGATGTTTGATAGTAACAATATAACAGCAGCTTCGCTGGCATCTGTACGGCAGCCACTGCAGAAAGTCCAAGACAAAGAGCTACTTTGTGAAATGAATTGGAATAAAGGGACAAACTAAACATCAAGCTTCCACATGATATGCATGGTTTCAAATATAAAGGGAGTACTGATTCATCAAGATATGTGACAATTCAATAAATGTTGGATCATAACTCGTAACCAATCAATATAGTGTTAATTGTACCTCCACCCCCCCACCCTCACATTCAAGGTTACAAGAACAAAGTTTCAACAAATTTGCTGTGTGATTCTGGGCGATGGCATGCAGAACATATAAAATCGGAGTATAACATAAAGCGTATAACATAAAGCAAGGAAACAGCAATAGCTAAAGTCCAAGAGCAAGCAGAGCTGATGGAAGACGGAACAGTAATTGAGAGTTGGAACCCAATTCAAACAAACCCTATTCAAACAAACCCAATTACGCTGATGAAAGGGTTCCGGAACTTCCACCAGAATAATTCTCCAGTTATCAGAATAACTAACCTATTTCCATGACAATAGATTACACAGGGTAGTGTACTTCCTTCAGGAGGGACAACGGGCATGTAATGGCTACATTGCAGAACATCTCCTCGGCTATTTTTAACCTGCAGGTCAAACATATCACTTTATCTCACTAAATGTTTCTGGATTGGGAGGAAAACATCATGAGTCAGACCCAATATTTGCCTATGAAACACAACCTAAAATAACAGTTAATTAATATAAGAACCTTAAATTTCAAGCTGACGAGGAAGATATAAAAAAAACAAACGACATTGATAAATGACTAATGAGAAAAGTGAAGGCTTGAAAAAAAATGAGGAAGAATAACAAATCTAAGTGTGAGCTCATGTCATGTTACAAGAAAAACCAGCTGGAAAATAAACTTTAAGCCCGATAAGCCATTGGCATGGCATCAAGAAACAGTAAGACAGTCCAGTAGCAGCAGATATAACATGTATAAACATAGCCAAGTAAGCATATGAACGTATTTGATATGGAGTGAAAGGCGGAAGTAAAACAAGAACTGAGATTCAATAAATATAAAAGAAGAACAATCCTCCAAAGAGGCCAAGATAATCCTCCGAAGAGGCCTACAGTTGATACCGTCCTAATACACTTTATTTTCCGAGATATCTAGCTCTTCTAAAGAGGAGCTATTTATAAGGATCAACCTGTAGACAAACAAAGAAACAAATCCTCAACATTTAAAGTAACCTTTCAACAATCTCCATAATAATGAAAATAATCTCAAGAGATAATGGAGATCATTAGCTTGATCTCTATCAATTGTAATCTTCAACAATCTCCATAATAATGAAAATAATCTCAAGAGATAATGGAGATCATTAGCTTGATCTCTATCAGTATTAGAACTAGTTGTGATAATATAAATGCAATGCAGGCAGCGGGGGAACTGATGTTTAATGATGGTTATATATAAGGACTGTTTACCTCCAGATCTTTCCTCTGGTACCACTTGCCTTTTAGCAAAAATTCTTGGTCTAACAAATCATTTTTTGGATTGTATTCAGCTCTGCAATCCAGATAAAGGAAGCTGAATCAGTTGGTTAGTCCATCATATGAACCAAAGAAAATAGAAAAACTAGCCAGGCCATAAATATTCTGCAGTCGTTACATTTAGAACCAGTTGAGCCAACATTTACATATATTAATTACATTATATATGTGTTATTTCTTACCCTTCAACTATAACAGACTGCATTATGTTTAAGAGTGTTCGATGCAGTACTCGAATCCCTACACAATGTTGAATAATCCTGGCTAAATCAATGCTCAAAGGAAAACAAAACATCTTTGATTGCTCCTTCATGCAAATCTAAGTTAGGGTATATCAGAATTCACTAATTAGTTAATCTCATGAAATAAATGAAACTATGTTAGCCTATGCTATAAGGGCATCAACTCTGTCAAGGATTCTCCGTTAATCATGAGTGAGATGAAAATTTTAATCCCAATTGAAGGTTTCAATCAAGCCGGAAACCTCCCCTAAAAATTAATTCTTACTCGCTAATCACTTCAAGATCAAGACTCCAAACTTTCGCTGATAATACTCATTATATTAACCAGAGAATCAATTTTACAAGAAAGTAAAATTCAGCCAATAAAAAGAAATAAAAAAACTTCAGCAGCATTCTAAAACTGGAAGTAGAATTCACAACCCAAATTCAGATACATGATTTTCGCAAATACCTAACCACCGATGCACCGAATACAAACAATTGTAAGATCAAACCAATAGTAGTCAAAATTAGTTAAAAAGAAATAAAATTCTCATAAAGGTGGGATGTATACAATTCCCACTACCAAAAATGCACACACAATTCCGACAGTAAATCCAATCTCTCTCACACACGCATGAAAATAGGCAAAATTCACATCAGACTTTGAAAAAAGATTGAAACTTGAAATCATTAAACAAACACAAATATTGCTGTAGAATTTTCAGATTTGATTTTTCTCACCTTGGCGGTCTTATAATGAAGTTGATGAGCTGTTCCATTAGAGATTCAAGCAATCAAGATCTTTCCTGACCACCCCCTTCACTCTTCTTGTCGAATTATAGAAAACAATATACGAAATAAATCATGCAATTGAAACATAAATCGCGATATACAAGTATGTATGTGTGTATCGTCACAGATTAGAAAATGGCTCAAAAAGCAGCACAGTTTCTTATAGTATGACGTTTCTATTTCTTCTCAGAAGAGAGAGGCAGAGAGAGAGAGATTCGAACTGGAATCTGGCTCTTCTGATTTTGTTTTTTTGTTGTTGATTTCTGAAATCAGAAAGAAAAAGAAAAAGCATGAAACGTTTTAGGAAATTTCAGTTTGACCTTGCAAGTTGTGTTGATTTATGTTTCAAGTACAATATTTATTTTTCCTTATTTTAACTGTCATTAAATAAGGATTTCTGGTCTAATGAAAATTAAATTTTGATATCACATTCATCTTAGTTCTTTATGATAAGTTTGGATTGATTAATTTGCAGTCTCATTATTGATTAATGGATAAGTATAATCCAACCAATTTAACATAATTTATTTAATTAATGTTTTTATTTAACTGATATTTTTTTTATTGTGTTACTTGTGTAGTTGTGTATACGTCAACGTAATATCCACAAGGCATTTCCCATTAAATATATTTGTGAATTACTACGTTAAGTCATAAATGTTGTATTTATTTTGTACGCCACATTCTATTTCTTCATTTAATAAAATAGCACTTTCATTTTATTCAGTTTTAGCATTCTCATTCATTTCGGCAGCCAATAAATTGAATAAATGTCGCTTTTCTATATAGAATATAGTATAGTAAAGTACAAATAACTAAATAAAAATAATACTGTAAGTATGAGTTTTGAAAAAAAAAAGAATGTGATTAAGTGACTGTTATTGTGTTTGTAGTGATACAAGTGTTAATTGCTGGGAAATAAATTAGGGTTTCAAAATTGAAAATTCAAAAGGGATGTTGCTGTAAGCTTCTAAAAATGGTCCCAAAATTGCAAGAGAATGTCGCCTACAACAATCTCTGATTACATGTTTAGTTGCTTGCTCTTAGTTCCACACCTGCCATATATTAGCATGTCATATTTTTATTACTACTAGTTTTTTTTAATATAGTGTCACTATAATGTCAAATTAATCCTTTAATTAACGGCATCAACATGTCATTATCTGAATAGTAGGAAAAAAAGATTGTAAATTTAATGAATTCATGAGTAGATAATTCAAGATCTTGAAGGGTCTTCCGAGTAAAAGTTTATAAGTTTCGTTAATATGGGTAGAATAATTAAAGATTATGAAAGGGTTTTTTTT
Organism: Salvia splendens; assembly: GCF_004379255.2. Lineage (NCBI taxonomy): Eukaryota > Viridiplantae > Streptophyta > Magnoliopsida > Lamiales > Lamiaceae > Salvia > Salvia splendens. Next base: position 34,242,263 of record NC_056035.1, read on the forward strand.
CTCTCTTTTTGGTGTTGGGGGTAGGGGTGAGCAAAAAAACCGAAAACCGAATATCCGAACCGAACCAAACCGAAATTTTGAAATTCGGTTCGGTTATTTCGGTTTTTCGGTTCGGTTCGGTTTTGAAAATATAAAAATTTCGGTTTTTCGGTTCGGTTCGGTTCGGGCGAAGAAAAAAACCGAAAAACCGAATAACCGAATTTATTTAATATAAATATAATAAAATATATATATAACTCTAACCCTAAAAAAATTTCTGCATCCATTTCCAATCGGCCTCTCCGCCTCCATTCTCAATTTCTCCACCTCCATTCTCAATTCTCAATCTCTCTTCCTCCACTCTCAACTCCGGTTTCCACTCTAAGTCTCTAACCCTAAAGGCTAAATCTCACGAGCTCTAAGCCTCCAACAGACTCGGCAAGTTCCTCACGCTGCTCAGGAGCATGAAGAACGGCTCCGACTTCAATTTCTCCGAGCTCAAATTGCCGCTCCACGCCGGCACTCACGTCGACGCGCCTGGCCATTTCTACTTCGAACTACTCCGAACAAGGCTTTGATGCCGATACCCTTGACCTCAGAGTACTCAATGGTAACCATTCTTCAATTCACTCTCTGTAATTGCTGATTTCCACCTCGAATTGGATTTCTACACTGCAGATTTGGTTAGGCTATCACTTTGAATCTACTATGCGTAGTTATGATCTCTGTTTTTAGCAACTCAACTAGCAGATTAGTTTCTCCCAAATCGGTTTACTAATTTATGCTTAATTGGATCTGGAATTTTAGGTCTCATATATTTATAATAATATTGCCATCTGATTTCCTTGTTGTTAGATGAACAGTTTAGGAATTCGAAGTATATTTCACCTTATTTATGTGGTCTTACTTATGAAACTTGCTCTCGGGCTAACGAGTCAAATGCTGTCAAGTGAAGTTAGGTTGCTTCAGCTAAATGAGCTTTAATAACTTCTGCATTATCTGGATTTGCTGCATTTGATGGTTTGATTGCTGTATCTGCTTGAAATGGTTTGTAATGGCATGAATTTCACATTTGGGCAGGTCCTGCGTTGCTCGTAGACATTCCCAGAGACAAGAAATTCCCAGAGACAAGAATATTACTGGTATGCTTAGCTTGAATTCTAGGTATTTAAAAATGAATATTGCAAGTATTGAAGCTGAATTCATATGCTTAAATTAAGTGTTATGATATTTAAAAATTGGATGCTTCCCTTAATCATCCAGATCTGCTGCCCCAGATTCAAATTTTTTTTATTCTTATTTTCTCAACCTATCTACTGTTAGTAGCATTTCCAGTTTCCTTATACATTCATATATTCTATGCTTCATTGTACATTAACTTATGTATTATTTTGTATTTCAGATTTTACGAAGTTGATTCAAAGCTTATGATAAAAATTATGGCCAAAAGATATGGCCAAAGCTCATCCCGTGGAACGAAGAAGATTGAAGACTTGGGAATGGATTTACATTGTTAATTTGTTATAATATGTTGTAAATTAATTAGATATCATGAAACTTTATTTTTTATTATGTTTTGGTGGATGTTATTTGTGTTACTATGATTTTTTGTGTTATTTTCGATTTTAAGTTTTTAGGCCTTTTAAAATTGCACAAAATTTCGGTTTTTCGGTTTATTTCGGTTTTTTAAGTTCGGTTTTTGGTTTTTTCGGTTTTCGGTTTTTCGGTTTTCGGTTTCGGTTCGGTTTTGATTTTAGCCTAAATTCGGTTTTTCGGTTTCGGTTCGGTTTGGGTGAAAAACCGAACCGAAACCCGAATGCACACCCCTAGTTGGGGGTGACTTTCAGTATGCAGTTTTGATCTGACCAGCATTAAACAAATGGATATAAAATTAGGTTTGAAACTTGTACTAGTAATTAGATACATTTAGTTCACCATGGCCCAATATATCAACTTCTTGTTATATTTCAATTCGGCCTGAGCAAAAACCGAATTTTTGATTAATCGAACGACCTAATTCTATAATTTAAAGATTGAGGGCTTGTACTCGTTAGCTTCCTTTTTTTTATTTTAAATATAGTAGTGTATATCTTAGCATCTGTAACTAGGGGCGGAGGGAGGGTGGGGCCAGGGGAGCCCATGGTCCCCCCACTAATTCTTAAAAAACTTAGGGGTATTTTAGTAATTTCACAATAATTATAATTTATAATAAATATAATATTAGAGATAGGTTTCAGCAAAATATATATGAATCGTGCCTCTTAATTTAGCGTATTCATTCTGCCGTTCCAATCCAAATCTGAATTTAGCGTATTCATTCTGTCGTTCCAATCCAAGTCTGAATTTAGCGTATTCATTCTGTCGTTCCAAGTCTGAAATCTGGTAAACTAGAACTAGGTATATTCAAAACTCAAATATAATTCAATTAATTTTTCTACATAGGTTGTTTTTTTGTTTGGCTGCAATAATAATTCAAAGGGGGAGAAAGAAGATAGCTTATGTAATTCAATGGCTACGGACTACGGTGGTTCTGTAGTTGGAATTTTATAACTCCAATTCTTTATTTGATGTGTGTGTTAATAGTTTTGCATACAGAAAATATCAAATATTTTGAACTTAATCAGTGTTGACTATTTTTGTAGGTATATGGATCGTTATTTCAAGAAACTTTCTTCCGTTGATTCTTCATCAGTTGAACATTCACTTATTCAACCTCAAGAATTATCGAATGAAGATAAAAGTAAGGTTGATTTTCTGCATTTGATTTGGAGAAGCTGCTTCGTCTTGCACGGTATTATCCTTCTGAATTTTCTGAAGTTGCTTTGTCCGAGCTTAAAAGTCAACTTGAGAACTTTATTTTCGATGTGCGCATAGATGAAAAGTTTTCACAAATATCAGGAATCAGTGGTCTTGCTCAAAAGATGGTTTCTACAAGGAAACATGAAGTTTTTCCAATGGTTTATTCATTAGTTAAGTTGTCATTGATCTTACCAGTTGCCACTGCATCAGTAGAAAGAGCCTTTTCAGCAATGAAGATCATCAAGACTTCTCTACGTAATAGCATGGGAGACCAACTATTGAATGATTGCTTAGTTCCTTACATCGAAAAGGATGTGTTTGTTAAAGTTACCAATGAAACTATTATGCAGCGGTTTCAGAAGATGAAGAATAGAAGACAAATGTTATGATGTGATTGCATTTGACTTTTACATTTTGAACCTTATAATTTAATTTATGTAATTTTTTTTTAAGTTTAATTTTGGACCCCCCATTATGAAATCTCTGGCTCCGCCACTGCATACCGCATACCGTACCGGAAATTACGATATGTCAAAATTCCATACTGATACCGTACCGAATTTCCGGTATATCGGAATTCCGGTATGATAATTTTTTATACCGTTACCATACCGTACGGTATACTGAAAAAAAAACTATTGTATCCAAAATATTTATAAATGTAATATATATATTACATAAAAATTTTTTTAAATTTTATTTAATATAATATATATAAATGTAATATACATTTTTTAAAATTTAATATAACATATATCCAAAATATTACATTTAAATTTTTTTAAATTTTAGAGAATTCTATTTTTAAATTTTTTTAATATAATATATATATAAATGTAATATATATTATAACATATTTAATATTAATATATATATATAATAATCTATCGGTATACCGGTATACCGCGGTATAGAAAAATTGATACTGTTACCGTACCGAAACACTGTGGTACGGTATCATACCGTACCGGAAACTGCGGTATACCAAAGAATCGGTATTTTCAGTATTTTTTTCGGTACGGTAAGTCCGATATTTCGGTATTTCGGTATAATTTCCCACCCCTATATGTAACAATTTCACTGGTGCTACACATGTTTAAGTTTTGTTCTTTTGATTTTAATTGCGTGAATTTAATGAATTATTTTGTGTGATCTTATAATTAAATTGATGCACTATTTATTAGCACTAAAAATAGCTGCAAGTTTACAGGGTAGATCTAGTATAGCTAAAGGTCAGTACCGGGATATCGAACACATGGAATAAGATTACAACTGGCTATCATATACTAGGCGACATATACTATTTAAAGACACAGATGTTTTTTTTGTTTGATTTTATTAAACTAGACTGAAAAATAAATAAACAAATAAAAAGAAAGCATATAAACAATGATACAAAGTAGGCATAGGAATGTAGAATATTATGATCCAAAACACAATCGACTTTCTTGAATTACGGTCTCTAGAGTTATTAAGTCGGTCACTCAACTGGATTAAACCACCTCCCGATGTGAGAAATCTTTAGATTAGGTGTTGAAATCAAAGTCCCCTTTAAATCTCTAACATCTAACTCCTAAAAGATCGTTAAGACCAATGACCTCACGTGAAACCTCAACTCTCCCGAGTTCTGTTGAATTAAAGTGTGAATTATCCATTTTCCAAGTCAACTATTTCGTCCCCCGAGTACTCTAATCAACTCTAACATGTATTCAAGAGGTAGCTAATCAATTGAATATAGAAAGCGCAAGGATAAATCAAATAACTACAAGAGCTAATAAGGAAAATCAATCGAATATCTTCACAAAAAATTCCACAATTGATGTTTAACTCATAGACAAGTAAAAACTACAAATAAAGTACGAGACATGAAAGAAGTTGATAAAACCCAAGGTTGAATCTTCAATCTTCAGTCTTCTATTGCCTGGATCTGCAGAACTCCGCTCCAATGGAAGATGGATGAATTTAAGGGTGGAACATAGAATGGAAGAAGTGTAGAGAGTGAGAAGGATTGGAGGCTCTGAGATAAAAATTATGAATTAGGTTCAGAGGTATTTATAGGCTGGAAAAATGTTTATTTTTGATAAATTTCGTGCCCTACAAGAAATATGAGAGATTTGGCTTGAGAATATAATAATTTCTTTTCTTCCGTGAATTTCCGCATAAATTCCCGCCAGCTTTGACTGCACTGCGCAATGTTCGTAGAATAGTCATAACTTTCTCCACAGAACTCCGATTGAGACATGCAAGATATCCACGCGAAGCTCTTTCGAAGACGGAGCGAATGGCATGTAGTAAGCTCTGACTGGATTTCAAAATCGCTGGCAGAATGGGCTCGAACAGAGGCTGCTGCACTTTGGCCTTTTTCACATTTTTCTATTTTTTTCTATCATTTATCAACAAACACGTCAAAAATACCAAATGTATAACATATACAATTTAAGAACATAATTTGCATGATTGACATTTAAAACAAGTCAAATCTAGTCCTTAAAAACATGCAAAATCTGTGTTTGTCAACTCCCCCAAACTTAATTATTTGTTTGTCCTCAAACAAAATAAGAGAAAAACTACTAAAGTAACACGGATGCTAAGAACTAGACTTCATAGTTGCCTCAAAAATTGTAACAAGAAATAAAGAGTGTGACAAGAATACAAATCAAATCAAGCAAAGCTTATTAGTGCATTTTCATTACTAGCTCGTTGATCACCTTGAAGTACATGCGCTCACAAGTGTTTAGAAGTGTGTTTATCACTCACTCTCAAAGTGTATAAGGTAAAGAATATATGCTCTCAGATCATGCAATATGCAAAGTTTACCATAGGATTGCTCGATGTCTAATCCCTACTCTACTTTATGTGATTAAAATCAAAAATCCGAAAGGTCTTTATTTTCGGTTATAATGTAGGCTCTTTGGTAAGTTGAGGAAATATGGCTAAAAAGTGATTAATCCCAAACATAGCAAAAATGATCAATTTCTACTACATCAAACATAGCACCGCACCAACAATTCGAATCTCAGTAAATTCTAGACTTTGTCTAAATTTCTTCTCACTTCCCAAATTCCTTTGATTTTTTTTCTTTTGTACATCTTTTCTTTTTTTCTTTTGTACATCTTTTCTTTTTTTCTTTCTATGCACAGCCAATTATCTCATTCAAACCATAGATGTCTATGCACTTTTCTCAACTAAGCACACTACTTTTCTTTCTACCTTATCTCTCCAACTCTTTTCACAAAATATAAACTAAAATTCACCAAGAGTGTATGGATATTCCCTTTTATTTAGCTTCCAAAGAAAAAGGCTTTAAAGGCTCAAAGTGGCTAGCTAGGGAAAAATATTTTGAATAAGGTCATAAATTTGGATATATAAAGTAGCTAAGAAGGATGGCCTAATGTCCACTTTTATCATTTAAACACTATGCAAACTTAGGCAGACTAGGAGCAAGTTCTAGAAACAAATACATGAATGCAGATAAATCACACAAGAAATAAATTTATGGCTCAAGTCTTACAAGGTATGAGCATGATTCAAGGCAAATAAGCAATTCATTATTTATGCACCTTTTCACTAAACCTTCAAATCAATGCATCAAGTCAACTCAACCAACACATACACGAAATTTTTATCATAGGCAACTCGGTCTGAGGTTCCTAAACATGAGTATTTCTAAATTTTCTATGTTATGCTCATGACAAGATTCACCTCGGGTTTATTTAAAAAAAACAAATAAAAACAAACAAAAACAACTAAACTCACGGTCCACCACTTCATCCCCCAAACTTATTCAAAACTACGTTAAGAATAAGTTTGAAAAGTCGGTGGAGATGTGAGTGAACTAAGAAAACAAATCTAACTAAATAAAAAAGATACCAATGTTGGGTTGCCTCCCAACAAGCGCTTGGTTAACGTCTTTAGCTTGACGTTCTTTGAGGCTCATAAAATATCCCCCATTCTCGGGATTTTCTTTGGGATGCCTTATGTACCTACAATTTCGCAATGTGAGCATAGAATGAAGAAAATTATAGTAGAGTACAATGCATAACATGTGGCAATCCCCTAAACTTTAATCATATCAAGGCATAAAATATGCAAATCAAATTATCTACCTTAACATGATCATTTTTCATCCTCCGTAATCTTCTCTATCCCCCAATTAATTGCAAAAATTTTCAACAATATACTAAGATCAAGCAAAAAAAAAATTTAAGCTCTAGAAATATACACAATTCATGCAAGATAAAATAGCCTCGCAATACTATGAACATGAACTATGTGTATCAACAATCAAACCAAAGTGATATTCAATTTTCATCCAACAAGATCAACATACTCAAGTACACCCAACAATAATTAATTCCAAAAATCCAAGACTCATAAACTCATCATCCTCCATCAAACTTCAATCCAAACTTCCAATATATAAATCGACAACAAGGCCATTCAAGGAAAAATTCAAAATCAAAGCTCAGAAATTAAAAGAACATACCTTGGTTGGTTGACAGTTGAGCATACGAATGAGTGGAATTCAAAAAATGTGATTAAGTGGTGTGAATTTGGAGTATGAGTGTGTGAATTGTGTGGAGAAAATAAAATATAAAGAGGGGAAGGAGGTTTTTTTTTTAAGTTTTTTTTTTAGGAAAAAAAAAGAAAATTAGAAGTAAAAGTATAAAAAGCAAAAAAAAACAAAAAAACAAAAAAAAAACAACGAGAAAGAAAAGTTAAAAGAAAGGATTTTTTTATAAATTTTCTTTTAAACTTCAACTATACGGAGAAACATCAGCTCTACGGAGGAGAAAACTAAAGAAGAAAACTAATACAAACAAGGGAGCAATCAAATGTATATATCTCACCCACGCTCTACGGAGCATATCAAGTGTTGTAGCAGATAATTCTATCTTGTACTGGAGTAATCCATTGTTATGCTTCGTGCTCCTTGCAAAACAAATAAAACAAAAAAATTAAAATAAAACTATACAAAATATTACACTCTAAATTAGTATTATCAACCATTTTACAATATCAGCTTAAAGCAATAATATTCCCCGGCAACGGCGCCAAAAACTTGATGCACTATTTATTAGTGCTAAAATACCTGCAAGTTTCCAGGGTAGATCTATTATAGCTAAAGGTCAGTACCGGGATATCGAACACAGGGAATAAGATTGCAACTGGCTATCATATACTAAGCGTCATATACTATTTAAAGACACATATGTTTTTTTTGGGTTTGATTTTATTAAACTAGACTGAAAAATAAATAAACAAATAAAAAGAAAGCATATAAACAATGATACAAAGCACGCATAGGAATGTAGAATATTAGGATCCAAAACACAATCGACTTTCTTGAATTACGGTCTCTAGAGTTATTAAGTCGGTCACTTAACTGGATTAAACCCTCTCCCGAGGTGAGAAATCCGTAGATTAGGTGTTGAAATAAAAGTCCCCTTTAAATCTCTAACATCTAACTCCTAAAAGATCGTTAAGACCAATGACCTCACGTGAAACCTCAACTCTCCCGAGTTCTGTTGAATTAAAGTGTGAATTATCCATTTTCCAAGTCAACTATTTCGTCCCCCGAGTACTCTAATCAACTCTAACATGTATTCAAGAGGTAGCTAATCAATTGAATATAGAAAGCGCAAGGATAAATCAAATAACTACAAGAGCTAACAAGGAAAATCAATCGAATATCTTCACAAAAATTCCACAATTGATGTTTAACTCATAGACAAGTAAAAACTACAAATAAAGTACGAGACATGAAAGAAATTGATAAAACCCAAGGTTGAATCTTCAATCTTCAGTCTTCTCTTGCCTGGATCTGCAGAACTCCGCTTCAATGGAAGATGGATGAATTTAAGGGTGGAATATGGAATGGAAGAATTGTAGAGAGGAAGAAGGATTGGAGGCTCTGAGATAAAAATTATGAATTAGGTTCAGAGGTATTTATAGGCTGGAAAAATGTTTATTTTTGATAAATTTCGTGCCCTACAAGAAATATGAGAGATTTGGTTTCAGAATATAATAATTTCTTTTCTTCCGTGAATTTCCGCATAAATTCCCGCCAGCTTTGACTGCACTGCGCAACTTTCGTAGAATTGTCATAACTTTCTCCACAGAACTCCGATTGAGACATGCAAGATATCCACGCGAAGCTCTTTCGAAGACGAAGAGAATGGCATGTAGTAAGCACTGACTGGATTTCAAAATCGCTGGCAGAATGAGCTCGAACAGAGGGTGCTTTACTTTAGCCTTATTTTCATCTTTTTCTATCTTTTTCTATCATTTATCAACAAACACGTCAAAAATACAAAAAGTATAACATATGCAATTTAAGAACATAATTTGCATGATTGACATTTAAAACAAGTCAAATTTAGTCCTTAAAAACATGCAAAATCTGTGTTTGTCACAAATCATACTTGGTTCCCAATAATACTTGGAGTGTAAATCTTACTATATACACATACTTTATACCCTATATAAAGGGTGACATATTGTTAAATAAAGAGGGAATGTTTTTTTTTTGCTTGCAAACTTTGCCAAGAAAGCAATTTGGTCCGTAATATTTGAAAATATCTTTTAAGGGTCATTAATATCTTTTGAGCTATCTTTTTGATATATCAATTTTTTTAGATGAAAATAAATACTCCTAAGCCCATGAATGACATTTCTATCTATTTGATTTATTTTCTTTATTATAATATTTAACATGTAACTATGAGGTTGATTATATTTGTAATTCCAATATTAATATTGCTTATAACTTTTTTTTCAAAACTTATGAACTAATATGTTATTGTTATAGTTGAAACTTTTTTATGTGGTGCATACTTAGCTATTGTATCTTTATATTTGTATGACTCTTTGGTATTAATGATTATTATTGTTTATTAATTATTTGATATGGACAATATTGAAGTGTTTATCCTGTCCATTAATACAATATAACTAAAATTATGATTGTTGGTTTTGTGGTAGGGATAAGAAAGAAGTTTTGATTAATTTCATAAACAATGCAAATTGCATACAATTTATATCAAATGTGCATATGCATAAATATATGTTTTGGGACTGTACATTAAAATTGTTTTACATATTTATGATTTTAATCCTTAAATAATCAATTTTAAAATGTGAACTTACTCTTGAAAAAATTAATTCACCACAAGATTTGACTTCTAAAGCAGACCAAACTAGTTGGAGAACATATACCAAATCAGATATAATACTACCGTAGGGCCATCTAAATAACTGAAATAACTAACAGTATTTCTCCTTCCCTAGAAAAGTGGGGAAAAAAAGTGTATCCACCTACAACATCCTCCAGATTCCTGCCTAAAATAATTCATTTCTTTCTTCAATTCCAATGAATATCTCAATGGATTGCTACAAGAAAGCAGACAGAGTAAGATACACACATTCAAATATTACATATATATGTATGCTTTATAAATTTTGATGTGTGGCTATGTAATAAAAGCAACAAAATGATTTCCATGACAATTGGAAAACAACAGGTTGTGGAGGCAGAATACAGGGTTCCTATGCATTGCAATGCCTGTGAAAGAAGAGTTGGCAGAGCAATTTCCAAACTCAAAGGTTTCATCATATATATCCATTTCTCTTTATAGGCAATTTATATCTCAAGGCCATAACACATTTCCAAAAAAATACTATATATATAATCTTGAATCAACAAGTTGTTCCGATCCACAGGCGTGGAGACGGTGATGACTGACATGGCGGAGGACAGGGTGGTAGTGATAGGAAAGATCGATCCGCACAAGGTGTTGAAGAAATTGAGGAAGAAGACGGGGAAGAAAGTAGAGCTTGTGGGGAATGAGGATGAGGAAGAAGAGATGAATTGCAGCGGGGAAGAAGGTAGTATGAGTTATTGGCGAGATCACTATTATGGAGACGGTGAAAACCACATGATGTTCAATGATGAAAACACAAATTCTTGTACAATCATGTGAAACATGTGCACATCCTGTGGAGAAAATGTTAGAGTAGGAAGAATGACCTTTGCTCGTTAGAGAACAATTATATTCAAGACCAATTGAAAAGTGTAATATACTAAATACCATATGTTAACAGATACACAGAAAGGAATGACATAGCAATCAAAAAGCTCCTTTGAACGACCGGCATTTTTGCAACATGTGTGCGTGCACTCAATGTAGTGCTTATACACCTTGCACTCATCAATGCCCTCTTAAAACTTTATGTTTATTTAACGCAGCTCGAATGCCAACCGTCCGATAATGGTATACTATTTGCTTGTAAATCCCTAACTTTCGCCAATTTTTGATTCTCCATGCGACATACCCGTTTTAAAATCTGCTTGTAAATGATCAAACTATCGATTTGTTCTTATTTTACAACTCATTAGGGTTTCCATGTTGGCATAAATTAATGAGTTATTTACATGACACACATCAACAAAACTGTGTCATATTAAAGGCAGCAAAATGATAAATTAAATCATTTCATAAGTTGTATTCATGTTTCTCGTTTCTTTGCTCGTTTCCCACTTCCAGCTCATTTTTTCTTGATATAAATCATATAGTATTTATTTAACTTTGTATAATACGACTACATATAATGTGACGTCGTTATTGTTGACGTCCAACAACGTGGCGAAATTAAACTATCAACTTATGTCAATATTAAAAATTTGATTTGTTGGAAGATCATATAATGTGACTTTTTAGTTGACATCCAATAATATGATTAGTTGCAAAATAAATAAAAAAATAAATTATAATTCAATAATTAACAAGTGGATGGGATAGGGAAGCAAATTACCACGAATCGATTAAAAAGGCACATTCATTGCATTCCATTTCTAAGCAATCGAAATTCGTAGAGAGAGAAGGAAAGGTCGGCGAGAATCATCCAACCGTCAGATCTGCAAGATGCACACCTACACCGCCGTCAGTACTGCCGATGCCCACAAGGTCGGAGACATTGACATAGAGTCCGGGGAGCGCCTCTACCCTGGAATCGGCCACGGTGAGAATCTGCTGCGATGGGGATTCATACGCAAAGTCTACGGCATACTGGCGGCGCAGATCCTAGTAACCACCGCAGTCACCGCCGCCACTGTTCTCTACGCGCCGATTAACGACCTCCTTCGCGCCAATTCTGGCTTACTGCTTTTCCTCGTCTTCACTCCCTTCATCTGTGAGTGCGATCAATTTAATTGCACTCTTTCCTCTGATGATTGATTAATTTTGATGAATCGGCCACATTTATGATTGAAAATTGTGATTACACCTCGTATTAACCTAACTTTTGTGCCTTCCAATCAAATACTAAATAGATCTGGGAACTGACTCGCATGAGGTAGGTTAAATTTGCAGATGTGCAGCTGGTTAATAGGTGCTTAGAGCATCCACAACCGTGCTCTTGCCAGCGGCACGGTTGTGGGCCCGGGCGGTACTATTCATGTCTGCTCTCTGGCAAGAGCACAACACCCACAACTGTGCTCTTCCGCAAGGACGAGCACAATTAATTTAATATTCAATTAAACATAAACATTTCTATAATATTAAAATTCATTAAAAAAACATAAATAATATTACAAATGACAAATAAAATAAAAAACGACATAATTAAAATCCTAAAAATTAAAAATTATATAATTAAAATACTAAAAATTAAAAAAATCACTACTCGTTGCCGAATTTCGCCCACATGTGTTTGATTAGGTCTTCTTGTAGCTGAATGTGGGTTCGGGTATCGCGCATTGTGTGTCTTGTCTCGATCCTCTGGCCAACCGTAGTATGCTCACCTCGGCGTGGGGGAGACCTCGCTGTTGAGCTTCCGGCTTCATCCTCGTCGTAGAAGCTAGCCGCTCTTGGCCCTTCGTAGGCTATAATCATGTTGTGTAAGATAATACACGTGAACATGATGTCGGCGATATTATTCACGTACCACAGCCGAGCCGGGGCCTTCACAATGTTAAATTGGGCTTGAAGGACCCTGAAGGCTCTTTCAACGTCTTTCCGCGCGGACTCTTGGCGCTGCGCAAAAAGAACCCGCCTCAGGTCGTGCGGGTTGTGGAGCATCTTCACGAACGTCGACCACCTTGGGTAGATATGCTTCGTAAGCGGCACGATGTTGTTCGTAGTATTCTTGTTCTTCGCGTTCCGCTTCCGCCATAATATGGGTGAAATCCATTTGAGGTTTTGAATGAGGGATGAATGTGTTGATAGTTTGTATGAGAATTTTAAGAATGAGAGATGAATGGGAGATGAATTGATGTGATAAATGGATGATGAATGTGTGTATTTATAGATGATTTTGGGGGAAAAAAAATAAAAAATAAAAAACTCAAAAAAATTCAGAAAAAGGGGAAAAAACGGTCATATTTTTGGGATTTGGAAATTTTTTTTTTTAATCATTTTATATAATTTAAAAACGATTTTTAAAATAAAAAAATAATTCAAAGGCCGTTGCCCAATCATAAGCCGTCATGCATCGAGCAGCGCCGTGCCAGCTGCGGCGGTCCTCGTCCTCGCCGCTGGCACGGACGGCGGCCTTCACTCCCACCACCGTTGTGGATGCTCTTATGTTGATAGATATCATCTGAATGTGGTCTCATACCTTCAGGTCTGACCGTGGAGTATATATGACGTGGTTTATCACTTTTATCTTAAAGTTTTAGATGATTCTCCTGATAATGGAATGTTTAATTACTCACAGTAACTCTACTGAATTATGGTTTTTCCTTCACCTGTGGGCTATAATTCACAAATCATGATTTTCTGTACCAATGTATTGTTTTTTGTTAGATTGATAGAATGTGTAGGAAGTTAACATATACATATGGCAAACTGTTAGCTACACATGCTGTGTTATTTACTGATAGCTAAGATTAAGTGACCATTTCTTCAATTTACGTGAGGTTTATGTTGTGCATTTCTCTATCTGACTGGAACTTTCTTACTTACGGAATATGATTGTTCCGATACAATGTCTATCAAGTACAGAGGAGCAATTGCATCAAATAATATTGATTTTAATATGTTTCTGTTATGTTTGGAGCATTTAACAGAAACTTGATTTGTATGACAGTGTTGTGGCCACTCCATATCTATCGCCAGAAGCATCCATTGAACTTGGTTTTCCTCGGACTCTTCACTGCTTCTATGAGTCTAACTGTTGGAGTGAGCTGCGCTAACACTGAAGGTTGGTAACTTACTACAAAATCGCAGGAGTTCGACACGGGGTTTGTTTGTCTAATCCTTCTCCCTACTCTGCCATCACGTACAGGAAGACTTGTGCTTGAAGCCTTGATATTGACCTCAGCTGTAGTTTCAGCACTGACTGGCTACACCTTCTGGGCTGCTAAGAAAGGAAAAGACTTCAGCTTTCTGGGACCAATCTTGTTTACTAGCCTGTTCATCTTGATCTTGACCAGTTTTATTCAGGTACTTCCTCTCTTCCGATCTATTTTTCTTTCCATATGTTGGAATTAGCTGTTAAACTGTATTCCACTGTGGTAAATGCAGATGGTATACCCATTGGGATCTACCTCTGTCGCTGTCTACAGCGCGATCAGTGCCATAATCTTCTCAGGATACATTGTTTATGATACTGAGAACCTAATCAAGCGCTTCACATACGATGAGTACATCTGGGCATCGGTCACCCTTTATCTCGACGTTCTCAACCTGTTCCTTACCATTCTGCGGATGCTGAAACAAGATAACTGAGGCACACTCTAATTACTAGTGCATAGACGCTCCTATGTGTTTAGATAATTGAAGTGTTTTGTTTTGGTTGATGTGGAAACTATGAAAATGTTAACGTCACTGCACTTGAGTTGTGTGCTCGAACAAAATATTATCCCAACTTAAATGTGAATAAGGAATTCACAATTTGTCCCTACTTTCTGTTATTCCTTAGAAATTTGTGAAGCAACGGATATACTTTAGAATCCAGTGTCACTGGATAAATGATGCATCATATGCCCCTAAACCCTAAACTTATTTTGCATACAACTCGGAAACTCTATCACAGTTTCCAAATACTTCACAGATGGCAAGCGTTTCATTGCAGAACTTTATATTAAAAATGGTGTCAATTTTATCATTTGACCCTTGCCTTTAATCTAAGTTCTCTAATTTACTCCACATTATCAATATACGATTTTGTTTACTACTGAAATGCTTATTAGAGAGGGAGTACGTCAACCCTTCTCCTCACCTTCTTTCCCCCTCCTCCTCCTCCTCCACTGCCGATCGTATCCCCCTTTCTCCTCCGTCTTCTGCCCCCTGTATTGCAACCTCTTATCTTGCCTTCGTGGAGAACACCGCACACACAAGAGTGGCTTAATTTACAATTTGGAAGGTGTAATTAATAGTATTACACTCCGACCTTTGATCAATCTATTGATATTACATAAGCCTCCCATCAAATTATAGCATGTGGTAACATGAATAGATAAAGGAAACTCCCTTTTCATGCATGAATTTGCCCATTAATATGTCAATCAACAGTCAGAAGAAGTCATATTCAGTGCATCATCTGAACACTAGCAACAAAAACATAGGTAGAAAGATTCAACATGATGTATAATCAAGAAATGAGTCACGGTTCGAATCCTGACACAATACAATCGTTCCAAAAGGGGATATACACAATGTTAAGAATAGAACGGAAGCATTAAAAGGTGCATAAAGAGCTAGACTGCATAGTGTTATCAACATTTGGCAGAATACATTACTATATCATTCACATGACAGGTTAAACATGGTGGTCATCATCATCTTCAATATCCCAAGTGAGCTCTTCATCATCTTCCTCCTCAGCAACCAACTTCTTCCCAAGATCAACATTGCTCTCATCAACACTCCTAATATCTTCAATCTCGTCCCATCCAAGATCATCCGCGTGCGATGACCGTTGGCTTGAGATGATCGAGATATCACTCCCTAGCTTCCCATCCGATGAAGCCTCCTTCTCATTGCACACTGATCTCCCCCCCAAACTCTCATTTTCACCCTTTACACCCGACACACCACCACCCTCGCCATCCCTTCCTCCTTCCTTTTCTTCATCTCCATCCCCCAACCCTTCCACCCCTTTTCCCTTCTCCTCCACCACCTCACCCTCCTTCAACTCATCTCTAAACCTACATTCACCATTATCCTCATCATCATCATCGTCATCGACATCCCAACTCAATTCCTCCTCTTCCTCCCCGGAAATGGCCCTCTTCACCATCCTCAATCTGGCCTCCTCCGCTCTCACAACCCTATCAACCCGATAAAAGTACCTGCACCAAAACGTCTCTTCATCAACCTTAACCGGCACAACCTCGCCGTAAATCTCAGCGACCGCGCCATCCTCTCCGAGCAGCCCCTCAATCTCCCCCCTCCTCTCCTCCAACACAAACCCCAACCTCCAATCGGCATAGCCACTCTCCTCCACTTCATCAATATAAGTACGGATATCACATTGCACGGCGCGAACCATCGCATCAATCCTACTATAGGGCTTAACACTAGCACTGAAACCCAATTCCGCATCACGGCTATCACTAATTCCTACGCTATTGTCATCATCGCCCTGATCCAAATGACTATCATTTGAGGCAAAGTTCAAATCCTTACCGATTATGTCGGAGACTGTGGAGCCCACGTTGTCAATCGCCTGACCCACGGCCTCGAGCGACTCCTGGGCGATGGCGGCGCCGGACTCGAGGCGGGCGGGGAGGTCTTGGACGGCGCGGGTGGCGGCTTGGCGGATGACGGAGGTCTCTTTCTTGATGCCGGAGCTGAATTCCTGGAGATCTTTGTAGTAGTTGTCGATTAAGGATTCGGATTTTGAGGCTATGGTTTTGAGGAGGGAGGATCCGATTCCCCAAGATGGGGCGGGAGAGGGGTTTGGGGAGGTGGGGGTTGTAGGTGGGGAAGGGGAGGGGGAGGGCTCCGAGAAGACTGATTTGAAGAAGTCCATCGGAGTAGAAAGGGGACAAATTGGGTAAGTGATGCCTTATTGGGAAGAAGGTGATAGATACAGATCGTGGATTTGTGTATGTATATATATACACGCGTGTGATGTGTATTTTACTCCTACAATTTTTGTTTTTTGTCAATTGAATATATGTATAGGCGATCCACTACCGTAAAATGTAAATCTATACCGGAACATATATTTTGCGACAATTTTATTCAATGTTGAATACTCCATAATAAAATAATCATATTTTTACTTTTTTATAAATGCAACTTTTGAGTGAAAAGTTTTTTAAAAATGTGCAATAGATCTAAGTTACTTAGGGCATCAACAATAACAATAGATCCGCCATAGCCCAGCCACAAACTCCTCCTGCCACATCATCAGCATTAAAAATCCTCTTGCCACATCATCAGGACAAGCAAATAGTCCAGCAATAACTTAACAATAGCCTAGCCACATTACTCAAAATTATATAAAATAAATAATTGACAATCACACAAAATACGGAATTAAATTTACGACACAGATACGAAAAAATTCAATAATATTATTTAAATTAAAAAAAGTACATTAAAAAAAACACACTTCATTAAAATTAAAATAACATTACAACATCCTCATTAATGAGTTTGTCCCACATCGAAAGTGGAACATAAAACATTCAAGGATGTCTCTATAAAAGAGAAACAACCAAGAATGAGTTTGTCCCACATCGAAAGTGGAACATAAAACATTCAAGGATGTCTCTATAAAAGGGAAACAACCAAGAATGAGTTTGTCCCACATCGAAAGTGGAACATAAAACATTCAAGGATGTCTCTATAAAAGGGAAACAACCAAGAATGAGTTTGTCCCACATCGAAAGTGGAACATAAAACATTTAAGGATGTCTCTATAAAAGAGAAACAACCAAGAATGAGTTTGTCCCACATCGAAAGTGGAACATAAAACATTCACGGATGTCTCTATAAAAGAGAAACAACCAAGAATGAGTTTCATAAAAAAACATTACATAAAAAAAATTAAAATTTTTGCTCGCCGATCGGGAGCCTCCAATAGCGGCCAGCCGATCGGCGAGCGCTCGGGAATCGGCGTGCGCTCGCCGATTTGGTACTCGCCGGCTGCAATAGTTCGGCGAGCGGACCGGCGAGCGCCAAAAATCGGCGAGCCGGTGCGCTCGCCGCTATTGGAGATGCTCTTAGGACATCCGCAGTGGTGCGGATGTCCCGGCGGACATCCCCGCGTATATTCCAAAAACACCTCCTGCCACGTCATACGGACTTCCCACTGTGGATGCCACGTCATACGGACATCCCACTGCACAGTGGTGGACATCCCTAAGAACATCCTGACGGACTTCCCACATTAATAAAAATTCACAAATTAAACAATTTACGGATTTAAACAATTTACGGAATTAAAAATTCGAAACGGATACAGAATAAAAATTTCATTAATTAAAAAAAAGAAAAGTACATTACACCAAAATAAAAAAAAATACATTTCAACAATTAAAAACTCCATCAACGACGACCCCTCCGCTGCCATACTTCTTCAATTATATCGTTCTAGAGTCGAACATGAGCTTGTTTTTGGCGCATGTTGGCGAATGCACGGACTCGATCGACATCGTCATGGGGTATCCCCATGCGTACATTGCCAGTGGCCACGCCGTGGCTTGGACCAGCAGCATCAGCATCATCATTGGCTCAATCAGTCAGCGCTGGACCTTCATCTTCGACAATCATGTTGTGCATGATAATACATGCGTACATGATGTCGGCGATGCTATCAACATACCACAGCCGTGATGGACCCTTCACTGGGGCCCATCGAGACTAGAGCACACCAAATGCTCGTTCCACATCCTTGCTCGCTGCCTCCTGACGTTGCGCAAAGTATATCTTCTTTTCATCAGTTGGGCATCTGATTGTCTTCACAAAGACCGGCCACATCGGGTATATCCTATCCGCTAAATAATAGCCCATACTATGCTGGTTACCGTTGGGGACGAAATTGACGGCCAGACCGACGCGCATGCACTGCTCGTTGAAAAGGGGCGACGACTAGAGGACGTTGATGTCGTTGTTAGACCCGGCTACTCCAAAATAGGCATGTCAAATCCACAGTCGGTAGTCAGCTACCGCTTCAAGGATCATCGTGGGATTCTTGGCCTTGAAACTAGTAGTGTACATCCCTTTCCAGGCAGCGGGACAGTTCTTCCATTCCCAGTGCATACAATCTATGCTGCCTAACATTCCCGGAAACCTGTGCTGATTCCCGTGCATATCCCGCAAAGCCTAACAATCTTCGGGGGTAGTCCTCCGAAGATACCTATCCCCGAATATCTCCCTAACGCCCTGATAAAAATACTTCATGCAGTCGCGGATAGTCGTCTCACCGATGTGGAGGTACTCGTCGAACATGTCGGTCGCGCCTCCGTATGCCAACTGCCTGATTGCGGCAGTGCACTTCTGAATCGGCGTGTGGCCGGGTTTACCAGCCACATCCTCCCGCACCCTGAAATACCCGTATCGACGCTCTAAAGCGCCCACGATACGCAGAAAGAGCGGACGATGGATCCTAAAACGTCGCCGGAACATGTTCTCCCCATATCGTGGCTCCGGAGTGAAGTAATCCTCGTACAACCGACGGTGTGCAACGAGCTGGTCCCGGGGTACTATAGATCGACGATGGATGGGTCGAGGTATCGCCGGCTCCAAGGCCGCTTGTTCCTCCCTATCCGCTGCCTCCCGCACACGTGCATGAATCGGCCGCATCATGTGTTCATAATGCCCACCACTACCACTACCACTACTAGCCATTACGGATATATAAAAGAAATTTAGAGAGAGAGAAACTTGTTAAAACAAGTGGTGCGAATGAAATGAAGTTCAACGAGCTGTATATATAGAGTTTTAAACAAAAAAAATTAAAAATCGGGATGTCCGCATTGACGTCCGTCGTATCTCTGCAATGGCAGACATCCGCATGGACATCGCTACGGACGTCCGGCACGCCGGTCGGACGTCCGCCAAGACGGACGTCATTACTGATGTTCTTACACGGCAATGCTAATTAGATCTTGAGTTGTTCCAAATGATATACTACTGATCTTTTAGGACTAGTTTGGTTCATATGTTTGCATTTCTTAAGAAATGGTGTTGAGCAAGAAATGATAATCTTTTTCATAAGTTTGTTTTTTTTTCAAATCTTTTTCTTAAGTTACAAAAACCGCATCTGTTGTTTGGTATCCATGATACTGAGATACGAAAAAGACATTTTTACCCATGAAATTTTTTTGTATTTAAAATAATACCCTCCAATGACCTAATACATTCTAATTAGAAAGTTTCACCTTATTTTGTCACCCACGCCGCCACATCTTGTAAATTCATCGGCTGAAGCCCTTTATCAAAGCAAAGCACCGATATGGATTTAAACTCGCAAATACTCAATAATGTTGTCGTATTGGTGTAGAAATTTAATCCGACTTCATTTTCTGTAGGTGCATCTTGCTACATCCTCTTCGTCAATGGACTTATCACAATTTGGATCACATATGGTCATTCCACAGTCCATAAAAGTTCCGGACGGGCAGCAAATAGAATGCCACCTACAGACAAGGAAGGCATAAAAATGAGTTCCAACAAAAATGATTTGAGAAACATTTTATCAGAAAAGGAAGTCACATGGATGCAGGATATATCATTACTCGAGGTGATGTTGGGGCAAAGAGCAAGTAGAAGTTTTGATAATGTTTCACGGAAGACATTGCAGATCATCACAAGACCACTGTCACTGATGAAGTATTTATTTTAAGCAAATTTTAAAAACAAGACTAAACATTATTCCCCTAAAACATATCAACATATTCATATAATTTGCTGCTATTGAATTATCAGTACCAGAGAGACTGAAACATTCCCACTTAGATCAAGCAATTCCAACTTTGTGAAACTCGAAGCAATAGCTGCCTGCCACTCAGGCATCCGTTACTCCGCTGAAATGGAATCATTATCAGATACTATAATTTTAGGAAAGCTCAAACATAAAGGGTTAATGAAAGGAAACAATATTTCACCACAAACCTCAATTTGGCAGCTGATAAAGCCATAATGGCATCATGTGAAAGCAAAACAGAAGCAATGTGGATGAAATTTTTTCCTTTATTCACGACAATTCGCACAAAATAATGAAAATTTCAATCAATGTACTTTCTTTTAACATTGAATCTATCTTCCTCAGAAATTGGAAAAATACACATTCACACAGAGTTGGACAAAGAATAGAGTGTAAATTCATATATATAGGATTCACTAAAATTTTACAAAAATTTCAAGTACTGGTATTTATGCATTTTACACATATACAAGATGAAACCAACAAAAATTGGAAACATAAACATCCATATTAACAGATCCAATTAATTGATGCTACAAGTGTAAATCTAAGTTTGACAAAATGCAAAATTACATAACATTTTCTGGAAGTGGTATTAATAATAATCTATTGCTGAATCTCATAATTGAATTTTGGGTCACATTCATATTCGGAACCCATGGAAAACACGAATATGTCGAAGCTAAATTGAGAAAAACCTAACCTCGTCGTTGATATGGCCGCCCTTGCCGGATTTAGAGAGCTTTCTCCTTGGGTCACCGTGTATGTCTTCTCCGACGCGAAGAAGGAAAAGAATAGCATTGGTTTCGAATTGTGAATTGAAGGGGAAATAGGGAAGCTGGGGTAATTTGGGATATTTCCACTGAAAATCGCGTAACGCAACAACACAGAAATGGTAAATGAGGTACATTGTCAAGTTTCCCTAACTCAAGAATTACGATTATTTCGCCGGGCCTTGTCCCAAAAGTCGGGCCATCAAGAAATGCTAAATGACACATCTGCTAAGCATAGAAATGACTCAGTTAGGAAGCCTAACAGACCAACCAAACACACCCTTTAGTTTCAAAATAAGCCTCTAATGTTAGGAATATGAGTTCTTCAGTGAAATCCAAGTTCAATTGTTTGTTTTTTTAGTTGTTACTTTGTTATTTCTAGTGCTTAGGCTATGATGGTCCCACCTATGATAGAATAGCAAAAATAAGAGCAAAGATTAGACACTAAAATATGAAGGATACAAAGTAAATTACTATATGGGCACTTACTTGGAGATTCCACACTTCCGTCAACTTTCTTTCTGGCACGTATTTATAAAATGTTAAGAAAGTGGGTGGAAGATATTATTGGAATATAAATCTCACTTCACTTGTTTAAAATGATACGTGAATGGAATGAATTAGTGGATAGTGAATGAAATGAATTAGTGGATAGTGAGGCATTTTTACCAGTTATAGTAATTATGAACCGTAACCCTATTTGCGGACGCATGAAGATGAAAAAACGAAACCCTTATTCGCATACGGAGGAAGTAACTCACCTTTCAAAGATTGCCTTCTGGTCACATAGTAAGCAGATGTCAACCAAAGAACCGAAAATATAAAATTTAAAATTATTTACTAAGAGAAATTAGACGTTGGGGAATGGAAATCAGAAAACATACATACAATTTCCACATTCTCGGGATGTTAGGTTTCACTTAAGTCTCAGCTTTTAGGTTTCACAATTTCCAAGTCTTTAACAATTTCCTTTTTATTCACATCGGACGTTTTTTTTTTAAGAGGAAAAACCCTCGGCATAACAACCTAATCCACAACCGTTTAAGGTTTAAATCTCTAGCGCGTGTAACCGGGCCCCACAACCCATGCGTACACCCTCCCATATCACTCACTTCAGAGCATCAGCAGTGGCGCATAATTTCTGGCGGAATTCCTAAAAACACCTCCTGCCACGTCATACGGACTTCCCACTGCACTGCCACGTCATAAGGACTTCCCATTGCACAGTGGCTGACATCCCCAAGGACTTCCCAAAATTAAAAAAACCACAAATTCACAAATTAAACAATTTCCGGAACTAAACAATTTACGGAATTAAAATTTCGACACAAATAGGGAAAAAAAATTCCATTAAATAAAAAAAGAAAAGTATATTTCACCAAATTAAAAAAAACATTTCAATAATTAAAAACTAAAAACTACATCAACGACGACCCCTCCGCTGCCATACTTCTTCAATAATATCGTTCTGGAGCCGAACATGGGCTTGTCTTTGGCGCATGTCGGCAAATGCACAGACTCGATCGACATCGTCATGGGGTATCCCCATGCGTACATTGCTAGTGGCCACGCCGTGGCTTGGACCCGCAGCACCAGCATCATCATTGGTCCAATCAGTCAGTGATGGACCTTCATCTTCGACAATCATGTTGTGCATGATAATACATGCGTACATGATGTCGGCGATGCTGTCAACATACCACAGCCGTGTTGGACCCTTCACTGTCGCCCATCGAGCCTGGAGCACACCAAATGCCCGCTCCACATCTTTGCGCGCTGCCTTCTGGCGACCCGCAAAATATATCTTCTTTTCATCTGTTGGGCATCTGATCGTCTTCACAAAGACGGGCCACATAGGGTATATCCCACCGCCAAATAATATCCCATATTGTGATGGTTGCCGTTGGCGACGAAGTTGACGGCCGGACCAATGCCCATGCACTACTCGTTGAAAAGGGGCGACGACTGGAGGACGTTGATGTCGTTGTTAGACCCGACTACTCCAAAATAGGCATGCCAAGTCCACAGCCGGTAGTCAGCTACCGCTTCAAGGATCATCGTGGGATTCTTGGCCTTGAAACCAGTAGTGTACATCCCTTTCCAGGCAGCGGGGTAGTTCTTCCATTCCCAGTACATACAATCTATGCTGTCTAACATCCCCGGAAACCCGAGCTAATTCCCGTGCATATCCAGCAGAGCCTGACAATCTTCGGGGGTAGGCCTCCGAAGATACCTATCCCCGAATATCTCCCTAACGCCCTGACAAAAATACTTCAGGCAATCGCGGGCAGTCGTCTCGCCGATGTGGAGGTACTCGTCGAACATGTCGGCCGCGCCTCCGTATGCCAGCTGCCTGATTGCGACAGTGCACTTCTGAATCGGCGTGTGGCCGGGTTTACCAGCCGCATCCTCCCGCACCTTGAAATACCCGTATCGACGCTCCAAAGCGCCCATGATATGCAGAAAAAGCGGACGATGCATCATAAACCGTCGCCGGAACAGGTTCTCCCCAAACCGTGGCTCCGGCGCAAATTAATCCTCATACAACCGAGCGTGGGCAGCGAGGTGGTCCCGGGGTATTATAGTTCGACGATAGATGGGTCGAGGTACCGCTGGCGCCAAGGCCGCTTGTTCCTCCCTCTCCGCTGATTCCCGCACACGTGCATGAATCAGACGCATCATGTGTTCATAATGTCCACCACTACCACTACCAGCCATTCCGGATATATAAAAGAAATGTAGAGAGAGATAATCGTTAATACAAGTGGTGCGAATGAAATAAAGTTCAACGGGACGTATTTATAGAAATTTTAAAAAAAACATTTAATGCAATAAACGAGAATTCCGCGCGGACGTCCGTGGGAGTCAACGCAATGGCGGACGTCCGCGCGGCGTCGCGACGGAATTCCGCGTAAACGCCGCGGAACTGAGGTGTCCTCGGCGGAATTTCGTATCCGTGCATACCATGCACAATGGCGGACGTCCGCCGCGGAATTTCGGCACGCCGATCGGAATTCTGCCGGGACGGGCGCCATTGTTGATGCTGTTATAACTCATTTCAGTTTTTCTGTAACTCGATGTGGGATAAAAAAAAAAGAACACTATGCAGAGGTTATGAAAATCAAAGCCAAAAGATTCTCTTGAAAACGATCAAATTGGGGGTTATTCAAATTCCCGTCACCACTACTAGTACATTATTTGTTTATTATCCCCTCACCCAGACTCCTAGTAATTTTTTCCAATCTTTAATCCCTCAAAGTATTTATTCAAGTCCACTGCAATGGTGATTTGATTAGGGATTTAATATCGAGATGCC
This sequence comes from Salvia splendens, assembly GCF_004379255.2. NCBI lineage: Eukaryota > Viridiplantae > Streptophyta > Magnoliopsida > Lamiales > Lamiaceae > Salvia > Salvia splendens. Next base: position 34,267,013 of record NC_056035.1, read on the forward strand.
CGCAATTAACATTGGATGAACCTGTCTCTAATTTATTTTAGAGGAAGAGAATATGGAGTTGCAACCATGTGAAACAATTATGGCAAATTCATTTGAGTTTTGGGTGATTACCAAAATTGAATTTACTAAACTATAATCTGACTAAGCATGATTTGAGTCACGCAGACTAATTTCGTTCGTAACATCTTTGTTTCGTTTTTGCTCTTTTTTACAAATTTGAGCTTCTTCAAACAGAAATTTATATTTCCATTGTTTTTCATTAAGTTGGAACAAACTTTGTATTGAAACATTGAAACTTGTATCTGTAAACTAATTCAATTCTCCTTTAGATTTATCTACAAGCAATTTGATTATTAGAGAGTCACGCTAGAAGAAAATGAAGGATGATGACTCAGCTTTCATTTGTTCAAAACATTATTCATGTTCTTGACTATGGACATAGAAATAACCAAATCATAAGATCCAAACCAAGAACTTTGGTAGGTAGGGTCCTCATCAACAATGATACTAATATAGATGTTAGGCCAAATCACAATGCACGAATTGACTAGAAATTTCACTTGAATACAACAAATGGGATTGAAAGGCCTAATAAGAACCGATGGTGGACATGGGAATATCAATAAATCAAGAATAAACTACAAGCAGCATTGAAAGTAAAAACCCAGCTAAATCTTTAAAGGCCAATGCCAAAGCCAGCAGATGCCACATTTGATTCCAACCCTAATCAATGTATTACGTTAAAATTTAAACTTCAAACGGTATTATTGGAAACACGATTCCAAGACTTTCTATCCAAACAAATAGCATTATCAATCCAACATTATTCAATTCAAAACTAACCGCATAATCAGTTCACAACAAAAGGCAAGCAGAAACGCACATGGTGCCTGCAAATAGGAGTTCATACTCACTTCATCTTCGCCTCCGTGAACAAAACATGGCGATTGACACGTGGATCATACTTTCGGAACTCCAGCTTGATATTGTTGGTATGGAGCCTCTTCGTCTTCTTCACGACATAGAAGAATCCAGTTCCAGCTGCCGACACAAGGCGAACCAACATAGCACCTGCCTTCTTCTTCTCTCCCATTTTTATGGCTCAAAATCAGACTCTTCAGATTTTAGGGCAACCAGAAATTAGAAAATTAACTTCAGCAGCCAAAATTTGCAGCATCTCAAATGAGAAAAACACAGATACACTAAAGATTACACTTTTATCACGGAATTCTTGTATCCTTCCATACATGTTTGCCTTTGGTTTCTCTATAGTCTCTAATACTTCGCAAATAGGAAACTATACTGATCAGATGATTTTCGTTTGCATTTCATAGGAAAAAAAACTACCATAACAATAAAGATTCATACAATTAAGAAAAATGGCCGACCGAAATCATTGAAGGCATATAAAATTATTCTTTGCAATCTCATTTGATATTTGAATGGGGATAGCCTAAACCAAAAAGAAATATACGCCGACACATTATGATCATTTAACTGATTTGAATGCAACGCTCTCTAAAAAATAACTTGGTGCAGCTGTAGCCGACACCGATCGGGATGTTCAGTTACTCGATCGACAGGCTCGGCTAATTGGATAGGTCAATCACATAATCGAAATTAACATAATTAAAAATATATACACTGAACGAGCATTTCATCGAACATGTTGTGTGCAGTGAACTTCATATAAATGACTTCTCATATAACAGTGCATAAAACATCCAACAACCTCACCAATCAATTTCAGCATCACTCACATCCTCACAATCTCGCAGATAAAAACAAACAGAAAGATATCCGAGCTCTACATCACACCAAAAAAATTGAGCTTTAAACCCCAAATTTGAGTCAAATAACCAACCTCAAGCAGGGTCAGGGGGGGGGGCGGCTGATGGGATAAGGCCGAGACCGGAGGTGGTGGTGGCGCGTCGACTCGATTGCAGCGGAGCCGGAGGTGACGACTCAAATAAATCAGTTGAAACAAGTATTTTCAGCCCAATGTTCACTTAATAACTAAACATGCCCATTTTTTAATTTAATTTCAAGGCCCATAAGTTTGGGCCCAATTTCAAAGATGATACTATAGTACTGAATTGACATATAGGTATGAAAACAAAATTATTTAGATTAAAGAAAAGTTGAGTGGAATCTCATGAAATTCTAGAATTTCAAAGCTTGTTTTGACTTTATGTGCATATCATAATCATAATATTATAAAAATGGCCGACCAAAATTATTGAAGGCATAAAAATTAGTAGTAATATTTATAATAATTATTTAACTTTGATTGGGGAAAACTAAACCAAAAATAAATAATAGTAGTACTATATGATTGATCACTTAAGTTGTAAGCAATATGATCATTTGAGTGCAACGACTCTCCTAATAATTTGGTGCAACTGTCCAACGACCTTGAAGTTAACCTTATAAATTTTAATGTTAATTAATAAAATTATGGTTTAATCTGCAATTAGATAATGGTTTTGGGAGGTTTTGACCCTTTTGGCCTTGCTTTAGTTTGACGTGAAGAGATGGATGTGGTTGATATGTCAATATATATTTCAAAAGTTTGAATTTTTTAGTTTTCAATGATAAATAGGGACTTTGATAAGTATAACTTAAAATAAAGCAACTCACAACAGCTGAAATTGAGCACTAAATAATATTTTAATATTGATTATTCTAATCATAATTTTTAAATATTTAATTACTAATTATTGTCTTCTATTAAATTTTATCAATTTATTATTATAATTTGTTAATCATAACTAAAATGTTACTATCATAGATGCTCAATGAATATGGACGTAATTTTTAATCAGTTTGTTATGTAGAACTCCTTAAGAGATAAATACTATAATATCTTATTAAAGATTAACATAGAAGAATCATTAATATATATATGAACAATAAGTTATACTGTAATAAATTTACAAGATCGACCTTCACATAGCTTTGATAAAACAGACACACTGGTTGTGAGACTTTAACTTAAAAGCTCATCAACATTACAGAGAATATACAAAAGTAAGGGAATCATTCAATTTAATTAATGTGTTTGATTTACTCCAAAAGTCGAACATGTGGAAATCATGATTATGAAAATATATATATCCTCACCTTTTCGTGAAGCAGAAAATAAAAATATCTATATATGAGTCATATGACTATAGTCTATAGGAGCCCCTGTAAATTCAACTTTAAAACAGTATTTTAATGAACAAGCGCAACCATGAGTCTCTAAGTTCATTTTTATGGCAAATAGTGCTCCACATTTTTGGTTTAATTATCTAAAAGAGATCAAAGAGATTAATCCTTGACTATTAGTTCGGTCTGGAAAATTATATCTTATAATTGAATATATATTGGACATGCTTGATTTTAAAAATTATATCTCACAATGATTAAATATATATTGGCCATGTTCAATTTTAAATATTATATCTAATTATATTTAGTTTATGAGATTTAATATTACAATTTAATCCTAGATGGATAATCATATGATAAAACTCATAGTCATTCTGAAAAAATAATTTCACAATTTAATCTTAAATGGATAATCACATCATAATAAGCCATTACAATCAACACCCTCAAGGGCGGAGCTAGGATAAAGTCTCAAGATGGGCAAAAATATATTTAGAGAAATTTTTTAAGAATTTAAGGAGGGACATTTAGTGAATAAATTGTGCATTATATCTTTATTGTAATGAAAGTATAGATAAATATATGTATGTGGGATAATTTGAGGAGGGGCAAATGCCCCACCTGCCAATACATTGGCTACGCCCCTAAACACCATTATATTTGGTTCATGAGATTGAATCTATAATCATATAATAACTAGTCATAGCCACCTTTTTCATTTAAAATAATTTCACAAATTTTAAACATATAATTATATACTTCCTCCGTCCCACAAAAATATGCACTATTTCCTTTTTAGTCCGTCCCATAAGAATATGCACTTTCTAATTTTGGAAACTATTTTCTCTCTAATAGGGTGTGACTCATTCTCCACTAATAACACTTTATTTACTTTTTCTCTCTACCTCTCTCTTACTTTACCAAATTTATATTAAAACCCGTGCCGAACCCAAAGTGCATATTCTTTAAGAACGGAGAATTAGTGGTAGTAGCTGAACAACACTTAGTTTATTTATTCACATTACGTTCGCCAATAAATATATAAAATTTTATGAAACATCCATTGCGATAAAAATACATGATTCTTCAGTCCTCATGGGTAATAATTATGATTGAAAGTTTGAGGATAATAATTAATCTTTATATAAAATATTAAGAGAAAAATATCGTCCAAGAATAGTGGCAAATGCTAGCATGTTTATGCATTTGTTTATATATCACTCACTGTCAACACTCAAATCAGGATTCCACATTTACTAGCTTCCTTTGGAGTTAATCATTGTAGTAGGTGAAGTTGATATAAGTAAAGTTTTTATATGAGGTCGATAATTGTGGTTTCATAATAGTAAAACCCAAAAAGCTTTGAATGTGAGAAGATTGTTCTCCTCAATCACTCACCATCCTAGTTACTTATTTAATTTTCAACGATAAAAAGCCCTAATGTGAGAATAGCTCAAATTAATAGTAACAACTTGTGATATACAGACATACATATTGGGGATATTACACACATTTAAGGAAAGAAAAAACCCTATAAAGTTAAACCAACCCATATGTCTCTAATTAAGTTTCATTAAAAGTTACTTTATACTCCTACTATATAGAATATTAGAATCATAAAAGAAAGCATTATTTCGTGTGAACTCGTCTACTCGTAGAGAAAAAGTTGCTGTATCCTATATTTAACACTAAGATGATAGATTTATATCCCAATCATTAAAAAAAGTGTAAGAGCCATTCATTTATAGAGCTAAAGACAAATATACATTGCCATTATTTAATATTTTTTTTACATACATACAATAATACAACAGAAAATATGATACGAAAAAATGTACGTACTACAATAGAGAGATTGGCTTTCCAATGGTATTGTTGGAAAGAAATCAAGTAAATCAATGTGAGAAGATTATGGGAATCAAATCGAAGTGCAAATAATTGTGGAGATATGGAATTGATTGTAAATTACCGAGAATAAGGTAATTAGAATTAGGGTAGATCTTACCTTATTTTGTATAGCCTCCCTCCTATATAGATTGATGTAATGCACGATTGATCTTAAGTTGAATGAAAAGAATAAACCATTTCAACATGGCATCAAAGCAAACGCTCGGAAAAAAACATCATCTTAGCCCAATAAACCTTTCCCGACCTAAGGCAAAAACCAAGTCATGGCCGAGGATGGAACCAAAGAAACCGAAACCAAACCAAATCTCCCAGACGACCACAAACTGAGAGTGAGTAAGAATGTTACCATAGCCGTGAAGCTCAATGGAACAAATTACTCAATATGGGCGCGGCTCATGAAAATTCAGATCGGGAGTAGGAGTGTACTCCGACACATCAACGGCAACCCGCCACCGCCCGAACGAGGAACGGCCGGTTATACGAAGTGGGAGGAAACGGACTTAATCGTTTTCTCGTGGATTCTAGACAACATCGAAACTGATATCGTCATCGATTTCGCCCATCACCAAACGGCAGAGGCCGTATGGAAAAGCCTAGCCGTGACGTTCGAAAGCACGTCCGATCCCTTCCTACTGTTCGATCTAGAGGAGAAGGCAGAAAATGTTAAACAAGGAGAACAGAGCCTTGAAACATATTGGCGGCACTTACATGGAACATGGATAGACGTGGATCAGTGCCAAGAACAACCCGTCACGTGTTGTGCAAAGGAATCAGACAATTCTGAAAATACATTGAAACACGGCGGCTTTTCAAAATTCTTACCGGCCTGAACCCGAGGTACGACCAAATGAAATGGGAGGTGCTCAAAGACAAACCGTGGCCCTCAGCCGAGGCCGCGTACGGTTGGATTAAGAGGGAGACTGCCCGGCTTAGGGTCATGCCAGCAACCACCATCGAATCCACCGTCGCAACCAACGATACATCATCATCGGGCGGGATCGAGATCGGATTCGCGGCCCGCAACCAGCAGAGGAGTGGACAACCGCCGCATCGCCTCGGCACACCAACCGCCCCAAATCCCCGGCCATTCAAACAAGACAAGTCAAAATTGTGGTACTCATACTGTGGAAAACACAAACACACGAAGGAATCGTGTTTCCTTCTTGTTGGATTCCCGGAATGGTGGGATGAGAACCAAAAGGCTAAAGCAAGATTGGCGATCGGTGTAACCGAAAGTGGATGGGGCACATTCCCGGCGATCGGAGCGGGCAAACAAGAGGCCGCCGACGCTCAAGGATGGCCGGAGAACAGAGGCGGAGCAATTGGGGAGGCAGCAATCACCGAGTTTAGGAGGAACGACGGACTATTCGGAGGTAACGGGTTAGGGTTGTTTAACCCTAACCCCCATTTTGTGTTTATACATCAGTCCCTTAGTTCCCCAAAATGTCAAAATATACCCCATCCAGCTTTTCCCATTGCACATAAGTCCCCCAGATCCGATAAATCACATAATTTGCCCCAAAATGTTTTGTCTATGCAATTGAATCCTCTGAAAGCCGAAAATACAAAACTAACCCCCCAGTTTCGAAAAATCCTTTTGTTAGTCCTAATTATTTTGCACCCCTTGAAAACACCCATATTGTGTGCATGGCAAAAAATTTGAAGGGTCATACTGAAAGTGAGTGGATTTTTTATTGCGGAGCTACAGATACTATGACTTATGATAGGGAGGATTTTTCTACTTTTAATGGAGCAATTAAAAGCCAGATTCAAACCGCAGATGGCGAATTAACATCTGTACATGGAAGTGGAACTATTGAAATATCTCCAAATTTGAAACTCAATAATTGTCTCTATGTGCCGAAATTGTCTCACAAACTGATGTCTATTAGTCACGTGACTAAGGAGCTGAACTGTACTTTATTGATGCACCCGAATTTCTGTGTGTTGCAGGATATCAGGACGAGGAGGATAATTGGGCGTGGTATTGAGCGTCAAGGCATCTATTATGTGGACGAGATAGCTCACCAAGGTGGCGCCGCGATGCTTGCTCACGGATCTGCTAATAGGGAAGCTTGGTTGTGGCACCGAAGGTTGGGTCATCCGTCTGCGGGTTATTTTAAATTACTTTTTCCGAAATTTTCGCATCTTAAAGACATTTCTTGTGAGTCGTGTGTTTTGGCTAAGAATCATAGACAGTATTTTAAATCCAGTAATACGCTTGTTAAAGACATTTTTCCCTAGTTCATGCTGAAGTGTGGGGCCCTGCGCCTATTACTGGTGATCATGGTTTTAAGTATTTTCTCCTGTTTGTTGATGATTGCACAAGAATGACTTGGGTGTATTTTTTGCGAAATAAATCTGAAGTGTTTGAAAAATTTGCCATATTTTTTTAAATGATTCAGACACAATTTCACAAAACTGTCTCGGTTCTTCGGTCAAACAATGGGAGGGAATTTGTCAATAAAGACATGGAATTTTTTTTTAAAACACACGGGTTAGTGCACCAAACCTCCTGTCCCTATACACCGGAGCAAAACGGTGTAGCTGAAAGAAAAAACCGAATTCTTCTTGAAATAACTCGAGCTCTGTTTTTTTATTCAAATGTCCCGAAATTTCTTTGGCCAGAAGCAGTTGCTACCTCAGTTTACCTTCTTAACTGTCTTCCTACGAAAGTACTTAATATGAAAACACCACTTCAAGTCCTTTCAAAAATGTCAAAAATCCCTGAAACTCTCACTCTTCCGCTTAAAATTTTTGGATGCTCTGTCTATGTACACGTTCCAAAACACGAACAGACGAAATTTTCTGTGTGCGCTGTGAAATGTGTCTTCTTGGGTATGTGATTAATCAGAAGGGATATAGGTGCTATGATCCGTCATCTAGGAAAATAATCACTACTATGAATTGTAACTTCCTTGAGTGTGAGTATTTTTACCAAACCCAACTTAGAGGTCAGGGGGAGAGTAGTGGAAATGACCTAGGAGAGATAAGTGGACCCCCAAGTTGGTTGGTGTCTCAATCAAGCATCTCCGAGGCGGAACCAACAGAACAAGCTAGTGCCACCGCCGAGCAGGTCACGTCTACTGTAGATCCTCCTCAGCCAACCATGCCGCAGTATCCTCCTCCAGTGATATCTGAGGTAACTCCCGATCTTGAACCTGAAAGTACATCTATTCCTATTGACAATCCTGGCACAGATGAAGTCACTGCCATTGATGGAGATACTGGTCGGTACATCCTTCCCCAGCGCAACACTCGAGGGGTTCCACCTAAAAGATACATTCCGGAGAGAATCGGGGCTAAGAGCAGGTATTCAATAGCAAATCTTGCTAAAGCCAACCTCATAGAAATGGCTAGGGCGTTCACAACCGCTCTATATGAAGAAGAAGAGGTACCTCAAACAGCAGAGGAGGCTATGAGAATGCCTCATTGGAGGAAAGCGATGATGATAGAAATGATTGCACTGATGAAGAACGAGACGTGGGATGTATGTGTCAAGCCAGAAGGTGTGCGAGTTATAGGATGCAGGTGGGTCTTCACCATCAAAAGGAGACTAGATGGATCGATTGAGAGATACAAGGCGAGATTGGTGGCCAAAGGATACACTCAAACATATGGAGTCGATTATGCCGAGACATTCTCCCCAGTTGCCAAAATCAACACTATCCGAGTCCTATTCTCCATTGCAGCCAACCAGGAGTGGCCCCTACACCAGTTTGACGTTACTAATGCCTTCCTGCATGGTGAACTCTCGAAACCAATATACATGGAAGCCCCACCAGGCTTCTCTGAAGACTTCAAAAGTGGACAAGTATGCAAACTCAAGAAGACGTTGTATGGATTGAAACAGTCACCTCGAGCATGGTTTGGGAGATTCACCGAAGTAATGAAGAAGTACGAGTATAAGCAGAGCAACTCTGATCATACTTTGTTTCTGAAAAAGAGGGAAGGAAAGATTACCTGCCTGATCATCTATGTAGATGACATGATCCTCACCGGCGATGACGAGGAAGAAATCAAACTGTTGAGGCAGAACTTGTTTTCAGAATTTCATATGAAGGACCTTGGACTGCTGAAGTACTTTCTGGGAATAGAAGTATTGAGATCAAAGAAGAGAATCTTCATTAATCAGAGAAAGTATGTACTCGATCTACTGGAAGAAACTAGGATGTTGGATTGCAAGCCAACAGATACTCCTATGGTGCAGAATCATGGACTACAGATAGTAGAAGGAGCAGAACCTACTCATCGCACAAGGTATCAACGCTTGGTTTGAAAGCTAATTTACTGGTCACATACGAGACCGGACATCGCATACGCAGTTGGGGTGGTGAGTCAGTTTATGCACAAACCCCAAGAAGCCCATTGGGAAGTAGCACTGCGGATCGTTAGATACCTAAAAGGAACTCCGGGACATGGAGTGATGTTTAAGAAGCATGGTCATATGGACATACACGGATTCACAGATGCTGATTGGGCCGGAAATCCAACTGATTGAAAGTCAACCGCAGGGTATTTCACATTCGTTGGTGGCAATTTGGTCACCTGGCGAAGTAAGAAACAAAAGGTGGTAGCTTTGTCGAGTGCTGAAGCAGAATTTTGAGGAATTAAGAGTGGATTGACTGAGATCCTGTGGCTAAAAAGACTAATGACCGAGTTGGAATTGATGCCTTCCGGACCCTGCAAATTATTCTGTGATAACAAGGCAGCTTTCAGCATATCTGAGAACCCAATACAACATGACCGGACAAAACATGTTGAAGTTGATCGACACTTCATCAAAGACAACATTGAAGCCAAGATTGTGGAACTACCGTTTGTCCGATCAGAAGACCAGCTAGCTGATATTCTTACCAAAGCTGTGGACTCCAGAAGTTTCTATGAAGTATTGGGCAAGTTAAGTATGGATGATCCCCTTACTTAACTTGAGGGGAGTGTTGGAAAGAAATAAGTAAATCAATGTGAGAAGATTATGAGAATCAAATCAAAGTGCAAAAAATTGTGGAGATATGGAATTGATTGTAAATTACCGAGAATAAGGTAATTAAAATTAGGGTAGATCTTACCTTATTTTGTATAGCCTCCTCCTATATAGATTGATGTAATGCACGGTTGATCTTAAGTTGAATGAAAAGAATAAACCATTACAACAGGCATCATTATTCTGTCATCACTATTTGAGATTTCTCAGATAATAAGAGCATCCACTACGCTGTCCCCCACCGTCCCCCCACCGTCCCTTAAACTACTATTTGAGGGCACCACTATACTTTATTCCTCCATCCCTTAACTAAGGGACGGAAACTGCAACGCTCCGTCCCTTAACCGTCCCTTAAATTACTATTCATTAAATTTCATTTTTATTTTTTTTTCCAACACAATTCAATTAAAACAAACACACTTTATTAAAATTAAAACAACATTAAAATTAAAAAGGATCCATTAGTTGATGGATGTATGTATGTCCGGGAGCGTCGTGGAGGCGGCGCGGTTGCGATGGATGTATGTCCGGGAGCGTCTTGGAGGCGGCGCGGCTTCCTCCGCCTCTCGGCGTCGATCTTCTTCAAGTGATTGTTCCATTAGTTGACGCATTTGCTCAAAAGGATCCATTTGTTTGAGTTGATTTAAGATGAAATTGGAGTGGTTATAGAGAGGATTTGAGAGGAATAGATGTGTGTTTGTGTGTGAAATGAGTATGAAATAGGATTATTTATAGAGTAAATAAATAAAAAATAAAAAAAAAGAAAATAAAAAATTAACGGTGACATTACCGTTTGAAAAATAATTTTTTTTTTATTAAAATTCGAATTTAAAAAAAAAACGAATTATTGCGTCATCCGTGACGACGCCCACTCGCGGGCCAGCGAGTGGGCGTCACGCATACATCGGGGGCGCGACACGTCGCCCGGGCGCGTGTCGGAACGACGCGTCCCTTGTCTCGCGGCTACGAGCTACGGGACGGCTGGGGACGGGCTACGGGACGGGACGAACGTTGCAACGCGTCCCGCGGCGGAACCGTCCCTCCAGGACGGAACGCGAGCCGCGCGGGACGCGTAGTGGATGCTCTAAAGGCCTTCGGTTAACCACCTACACACCTACCGCCATAACCTGCAACCAAGTCCACCTTTGCTTTAAATCATAGATAAACCATCAAGATCAAATTTTTTTCGTAATCCCTCCTCTCCCACTCCGCCAAATTCCTGCATTTCCGCCGCAGTCAAGAAATGGAGCACAACTCGCCGCCGCCAATCCCTAGCCCAGTGTATCTCCCATTCACGGCCGCCGACCCCACCGAATCCGCCCTCTTCGACTGGTCCGATTTCCTGGATTTCGACATCGACGAAGCCCTCAACACCCCTTTCGCCATCTCCGAGCCCGGGTCAGGGCCGGAGCAGGAGCCCGGATCCGACCAAAGCCAGCAGTCGGAGAGTCTGGGCCGGGTCAGGAAGCGGGACCCGAGATTGCTTTGCCCGAATTTCGTGGCGGGAGTGGTTCCGTGCGCGTGCCCCGAATTGGACAAGAAATTGGAGGAGGAGGAGGAATCCGTTCTCCCCGGGAAGAAGCGGACCCGAGCGGTCCGGGCCCCTGCCGCGGGCCCGCTCCTCTGCCAGGTGCCGGGCTGCGAGGCCGACATCAGTGAGCTCAAAGGCTATCACAAGCGCCACCGCGTCTGCCTCCAGTGCGCTCACGCCGCCGTCGTGGTGCTCGATGGGGAGAGCAAGAGATACTGCCAGCAGTGTGGAAAGTAAGTTTTTTTTTTCCTATTGATTTTGATTCTGTGAGGATTGATTTCATCAGTTGTGAAGTGAGAACATGGATTGATTTTGATTCTGTGAGTTTCATGATGGTTATTCGGGAAGTTGGTTAATTGGTTCCCTTTTTTATCCAGTGCATTTAATAATAGAACATTGGGTGTGTATTGCTTATGTTTATTCCTTTGTCAATTGGATCTTTCTTCCCTCTCACTTGGGATATTAGGTTTTCAAATTACAAGAGATGGTATTTAATTTTCTGCACTGTACTAAATCATTGTCGTTCATGGTAATGCTCCTTCTAACGGGGATGCAGATTATGTCAGTTCGATATACAAGTTGAGTTGAGGCTTATATATGCCTGAGTAAGAGTAGTGAGGAAATCAATCACTTGTTTCATTGATGCAAATCATAATCCAACTCAACTGTAATGGAGTTAGCAGAAGTTTTGTATCTTTCTCGCTGAAGTTAACTTACCCTAGGCAATTTTTTCTCACATGTAAATATGTCATGATGCTGGCAGGTTTCATCTCTTGTCCAATTTTGATGAGGGTAAACGAAGTTGCCGGAGAAAATTAGAAAAACACAATGACAGACGTCGAAGAAAATCTAATGAGTCTAGAGGAGGCACAGATAAGGAACCTCCACAAGTTGTTTTGGTTGATGATGTCAAGGAAGATGATGATGGAGGAAAAGGTATGACAGTTGTATATGGTGCAGATGATAATTTACAATTTTACCAGCTTTGAACCACCTCATTTCCCACAGTCCTTATGATTTGGGGAATGCTTCTAAGTGTTTAGATACTTAAATCTTAGAAGGAACCTAAGATCATATGTTGCTAGAAATTGAAAAATTATGAGGAATTATTGCTCCACGATATGATTTTGTTTTTTTCTTAAACGATTGTGGGGGAATTAGCTAGCATTTTGCATGTTCTTGACCATCCTAAATGAATTGTTGATGCTCCAGATGGAGCGAGTCCGAGCATTCAGATTGAAGAAAAGGAAATATTGTTGAAATTGGATGGACATGTCACGGCAGTATCTTCTGATCCAGATGCCCAGAGTTTTCTTGGTGAGAGGGTTGCACCGTTTCCTGTACCCGGTGAAATTCATATTAACGGGCATAAGCACAGTCCAAACTCTAAACGCGCTGCATCTTACAGTGACAATTTTTCCTCCGTGGTAACCATCTATCTCATGCATCTGTCTTTTATTTACTTTTCACTCTAGCTGAGTTTAATCCCTTTTGCTTCTAAACTCCTCTCAGTGTCCAACTGGTCGAATATCCTTTAAGCTGTATGACTGGAACCCTGCTGAGTTTCCTCGACGGCTGAGACTGCAAGTATTCAACAGATTCTTATTGCAGTTTAGTATATAAGGGAGATATATCAATATTATCTCTATCAGTAAAGTGATGGGTTTAACATTTTTCTTACTATTTTTGGTTAGATATTTGAATGGTTGGCTAGCATGCCTGTTGAGTTGGAGGGTTATATCCGTCCAGGTTGTACAATTTTGACAGCTTTCATAGCAATGCCAAAGCCAATGTGGCTTAAGGTAATCCCAGATCTATATTCTTCATATCTTTGGTGCAAATATGGATACTCGTAAAGTTTTAGTCCTCATCCATATAGCATAAGTTGAGCTTAAGATAAACGATAAAATGATATATATGGGGAGGCTGCACTCTAAGTCTAAATGTAGTGTCAGAGAAACGAACAATGATAGTTAAATACTTTTGTATTGTTGCTTACAGTTATGTTGATTACATCAATTGGATATAGCTCCTCTAAATAATCAGGATTCATACACGTCTTCTTGCATGATATGATAGTTCATAAATAGTTATGATCCATGCCCGCCCTTCTTGAATTATGTATCTAGTCATGGTACGGACATTTTATTGTTAAGTACAGGCCTTACAGATATCTTATTCCTAGCTATTCTGTATTCTTGCCTCGAACAGTTATTGGATAAACCAGCTTCATGCATAAAAGATCTTATTGGCTCGCCTGGGAGCATGCTATCTGGAAAAGGGACAATGCTTGTTTATGTCAATGATATGATATTCCGTGTCACAAAAGGTTGGTTTGAGTTCTACTGTATGATTAATGGTCTTGGTTTGTTGACATCTGTGATCACCCATCAATTTATTTGTTTATTTTGTCAGTTGCAAAGATTTAGTTGTATAAACTACCTTCAAAGTTTGTTGTAGTTTAGTTCAATCGATTCATGAACGTCACCTTCACAAATTTTGTAAACTGCCGAGGAATAGATTGCTCTGTTTCTGGATTGAGCTTGAAGCGCTTAAAATTGTGTTTGGATATGTTCTGCGAATTCATTTGCGGTTGAAGTTGTCTTATCGTGTAAGGAAGTGAACTGTGTTTTACATTTTCAGACTAAAGATGAATAAATTAACTTTGAATCAACAGCAGGCACAAAATTTAAAACTTTTGATATCCTTAAATTGTGTTTGCATTTCCAGTCAATAATGCATGCCGGCTATTTTCAATAAACAATGCATGCCGACGACTTAAGAGTTAGATTCTTTAAGAATATTTGACTACATTTTATCCCAAGATTATGATATTTTGAGTGGATGGGAATAAGTGGAACATTTTTCTCCCTGGAGTTATGGACTATTTGATTGATGCACTGGGAAGAAAAATTTATCTCTAATTACCTTCCGATATCTTGCTGGATTCTTGTGAAAACAGATGCACATTCAGTAATACCAGTCAGCATAAAGGATAAATATCCTAAGCTTCATTATATCTACCCGACTTGCTTTGAGGCCGGCAGGCAGATGGAGTTTGTAGCTTGTGGAAGTGACCTGCTCCAACCTAAGTTTCGGTATATATGGATTCTACTCCTGATAAGATATTGCTTGACTTTATTCCTCAAGGTTTCTTCTTTTTCAAGAATACCTGTGTTTCATATGGCTTAACCTTTTCTGATCTTCATGTAATATTTCAATTTCTCATTAATATGGATTTCTTCAAGGTGACAAGTAGTTTCTTCGATTGCCTTTGGCAGATTTCTAGTCTCTTGTGATGGACGGTACTTGGCGTACAAAATTTGTGTCTCGTCTCTGTGCTGTAAGAAAGGAGAGACCAACTATTTTAACCATCAACTGGTTAAGATATCTGTTCCTGAAACTGACATGAATCTCTCTGGGCCGGCATTCATTGAGGTGAGGATTGTGGTCGACTCACCTTTGCTCTTTCGGTGTTCTTGTGTAAACTAATTATGTGGTTGTTTCTCATTACGCATCAAAAAGAATACGAATTGGAATGATAAAACATTGGCATTGTTGTGTTTCCTTATTCCGTGACTGAGCTGCTTGTACAGGTTGAGAACCAGTCTGGTCTATCAAACTTCATTCCGATCTTTTTTGGCAATAAAGAAACTTGCGAAGAAATAGAGATCTTGCAACGAACCTTTGATACCTCAACATCCTCCCAAGAACAACCTGCGCCACTTTCAAGGCCTGCATGCGGAGTCCTAGCCTCAAGACAAACACGTTTCTCGGGGTTTCTTTTAGATTTAGGATGGTCGTTGAAGAAACCAGTGTCGGGGAAATCATTGACCTCTTCAGACGCACAAAGATTCAACTATTTGTTAGACTTTCTGATAGAGAAAGGACCCTCTGTAATTTTGGAGAGAGTATTTCGCTCGTTGGAATCTTCAATAGATAAAACTGATGTTGCTGAAGTATCTGATTCCGATATGAGGTCATTAAAGACAAAAATGGGGATTGTACGGCTTATGCTTGACCACAGAACACAGGATAGAGGTCCTGCAGCGACCTCTGCATCGGATGGAAATGTTCAACATCAAAGCAAAGATGGTCGTTTCGTTGTGCAAGCTAGTGCCACTAAAACGGTATGGTTACCAAATTTCCTAGTTTTTGTTGGATATTCAGTTTATCAATAATAGATATTTACCTAAGCAAAATATGTTCATCAGAAGTTCATGTACATGAAATTCAAAAAATACACAAATCTGAATAAGAGGCAATTGACCAATTCTTGATATCACTTATAGCAGAAAATCTAAATGGAACTGGCATTTGATGTTGCGGTGCCATTTTAAACTTTGCAGGAAACGCTAGGCGACATTCCCTGGGGAAGAGAGGCTTCATCACTGGATGCTGTTGCTGCAACAGCTCCTCTCATCAACAAAGAGGTAGTCATGAATGTCAACAGTCATTATCGGCCACAAAAATCACCCAGTCTCATGTCATCACGTACATTTCTAACTTCGCGGCCCCTCATGACGGCTGTTGCTGCCGTTTGCATCTGTTTGGGAGCCTGTGTCGCCCTCTTCCACCCTCAAAAGGTCGACCAGATCGCCACCACTATCCGGAGGTGCTTGTTTGACAACCCTAAATAGATACGGCCGCCTGTCTTGGCTACACTGTAGTCGAATGTACAGCGCGTTGCACGTGGATCTTGATTGTGCATCTTGCCATAGCTTTGAAGATAGTTGTAATCTTAGGGTGTTTTGTAACTCTGTTGGTCATGATAATGGTGTACCTTGTGAACTTTATTCTTGTAAGGTTTATATTAGACGTTTGAGTATATAATTTTCAAATGCAATTTATAATGAGTGAACACTATAGTCTCAAAATAAGGAGCTCTAATTCTAGTCACGCTAGCACTACAAAAAACTTACTCCTGTCTTGCTGCAAGTGAACAACTTCTTTTCGCAATGAGATTTATAAATATTAGATGTTGTGTTTTCTCATTTTTAGTTTGTCCTATAAAAATGTCATAAGACTTTATAAAAAAAATTCTCTCACTCAATATATAAAATTCTCTTTCACCTCAAAATAACATCTCCTAATATCACATGTCATCACCCAACTATGATATCTATTATAGGACGGAGAGGATACTTTTTATTTTTATGTAGTACTACAATTTTATTTATTGTGTTTTTAATTTGATTAATTGTCTCTGCATTTTCTTTTTTCAAATGTAAGTTCACTTTTTTAATTATAAAACTAACCTAATCAACTTTCATGTAGCTTCTAGAAAAGTTTTTAATAAATTATTTTATTCAACTGATATTTTTTATTTTTAATATTTAGAACGTTATGGTCAAAACTCGATCAAATAAAATAATTATATGTTTTTAACTCATTTATTTAATATGTTGAAGCTATAAAATACTCCTACTATTTTCTATTTTCTTTACATAATATTAAAGTTTGTAGCTCAATTAATACATACAATAAATTAATGTTTGATACATGATAAGTGAATATTAATTATCTTTACAGTTTGATTTTATGAATTTCATTATATTGTTTTTAATTATTTATTTTCCAAAATTTTAACTCCTCTATTTAACATTTTAAAGATATGTAGATAATAGTTTTTCTTTTTTTTATAAAGTAGAGTTCTTAGCTCAATTCATATGCAACAAACTAAATTTTGTTAATGCTAATTGAATTTACGGTTTCGAGTTTAAGAATTTCATAATTTTATATTTAATTCTATACTTTTTAAAGTATTAATTTCGATAAATAAACATTTAGAATGTTACGACGAACCTCTATAAAAAATAATCACATAATTTTAACTCTTCTACTTCCTCCGTCTCACTTTAGGAGTCCTGGTCACTTTTTCGCACTCATTTTATAAAAATGATAATAAATCGTTAAAATGGAGAAATGATAAAGCATGAGAGATAATAATGTTGAGAAGAGTTTTCTCTAATTTATTCTTTCTCTTACTTTACCTATTATATTTTTATAAAATGAGTGTGCAAAAGTGACCGAGATTTCTAAAGTGGACGGATGGAGTATTTAACATGAGGAGCACTGTGCATTTAATATTTACTTTTTTTTAATGAAATATTAGAGTCTTAGCTTAATTCACAAGCCTGTGAACTACCGATACAAACCTAGAATCAAATCTCAGATTCCTAATTCTTGCTCAGGTATGCAATGCTCCTATACTTATTATGGGATCGATAATTCTTGCATTGAAAAAGCTGTGCAGTAGATTTAATCTCCTCGAGGCCTAATATTAGGCTTCTTATCCTATTTCTTTTTCAAATAAATCGAAAACTGAAGATTGCATCTTTAATAACTGAAGTCAGAGGTATAGTATATAATCCACAGACTTTCGACAACCCATTGATATCAACCTAGTTTGTTTCCTTGTTCTGCCCTTAAATTTCGATGAATTTATAGGTATGGTAGATTTATGGATTTCGTGTGTTGCAATTATTGAAGTTATTTGTGTTGGCAGGGAAGAGAGATGTGTGGGTATGAGAATGTGATTGGATGTGATGTAGTAAATGATCAGAAATGACTTTATTTTTGTAAAAAAATAGAGGATACTTACGATAATGCGTAGGCACGTCTGTCTTACTTTTCCATATATAAATTCATAACTGTTTTTGGCGTCTGGTTTAAATCTGCAGTCCGGAGCTTCTCACTTCACTCTCGAAGACGAAGAGAAATGGGGGCAGAAGCCGATTTGGTGCACGCGCCCTTACTCACTTATGCCTCTATGCTCTCTCTCCTATCTCTCTGTCCGCCGTTTGTGATTCTACTGTAAGTTCTCCCCTTTCTCTGTTTTGTTAGTTTTGGTGCTAATCAAATCCGATTATTGAATCCCAATTGAAGGTTTTTGTGGTCTCCTTCTGTGAAAGCCGTTTTTGTCGCTAGATCGATTCTCGATTCGGTTGTTTTTATTGATTTTTCAGTGCTAGATTTATGTAATTGGATTTGCTGCGACTTGACCTAAACACATCATTGGCGTTGACTGACTTTATTAGATGCGATTGTTCACAGTATGCATTGAATGATGTTCGTGCAGATGGTATACAATGGTGCATGCTGATGGATCCGTGTTGCAAACATGGGATTACCTAAGGCAGCATGGCCAGCAGGGATTGATCGATATCTGGCCAAAGCCCACTGCCACTGCATGGAAGATCATTGCTTGTTATGCCGCTTTTGAGGCTGCCCTCCAGCTGCTGCTCCCCGGGAAAAGGGTCGAGGGCCCGGTTTCACCTGCTGGGAATAAGCCTGTGTATAAGGTAGTATGTCTGTCTGTGCTGCTATGGTGGAAACAATATATAGATTTCCGTGTTTGGGTTTCTTTTGTGTGTCTTTCACCGTGCATTAAAGGCTTCAGTCTTGTTTTGTTTTCCCGTATTCTTATCACAGGCTAATGGAGTTCTAGCATATGTGGTGACACTGGTTACGTATCTTGGCCTCTGGTGGTAAGGATCTTTGAAGAGTTTTCTCACAACTGGCACGCTTTATTTCTTAGATTTCTGAAGTACTATCATAATGTTCATTTCGGCATTCTCTTCGAAACTGAGCATTGTGCAGTTAGTTGCTAAGTGCTTGTTGACACGAAGGTGTAGTTCTTGCTCAAAATCTCTCAAGCACTGTTTCTTGATATATATATTCCACAAGTGGTTAAATGTAGTAATGTTTTAAGCCAAGGTGGTTTATGGATATCTTTGTAATTTTTCGCAGGTTTGGAATTTTCAATCCTACAATAGTTTACGACCATTTGGGAGAGATATTTTCTGCACTAATTTTAGGGAGCTTCATCTTTTGTATATTCTTGTACATCAAAGTAAGTATTCCTGGTTATGTAGATATTCCATTTGTTCTCAGTTGTACATGTTTTTATCTGACACTTACTCTATTTTTCTCAAGGGTCATGTTGCGCCATCTTCAACAGATTCTGGATCGTCTGGAAACCTAATTATTGATTTCTATTGGGTGAGAAATTTGGTTATATCCTCATTGTATCTTTGTTTCCTTCCCTACAGCTGTGTAGCACAAAAAAGCAGTAACTTAATGAAAGACAGATGGAATCTTTGTACATAAATTGTGGAAATTAGTTTGCTGATACAATAACCACTTAACCGGAAGTCAAAGATTGATGCGCTATCTCTTTTCAGGGAATGGAGCTTTATCCTCGCATTGGCGAGAACTTCGATATCAAAGTGTTCACAAACTGCAGATTTGGGATGATGTCTTGGGCTGTTCTTGCTGTTACCTATTGCATAAAGCAGGTAATGCTGCCTGAAATCATTGTTCATGGAAACTCTTGTCTTCGCTCGTGATTATTTTAGTTGTCTTTAACTATCTCAAAATGCGAAAATTTGCTTATGATGGCAATTGGCCACTCTATGTTGTTCCCCCCTGCAGTACGAAACATATGGAAAGCTATCCGATTCTATGTTGGTTAACACAATATTAATGTTGGTATATGTAACCAAATTCTTTTGGTGGGAAGCCGGATATTGGAACACAATGGATATAGCTCATGATAGAGGTCTGGTTTTGCATTTGCACTATATTGATTGTATCTCAAGTTTCCTCATGATTGGGTGATTGTTGTTTCCATAACTCCAAATTACTTGATGCATTTTCAGCTGGCTTTTACATCTGTTGGGGTTGTTTGGTGTGGGTCCCATCTATATATACATCTCCTGGCATGTACCTTGTCAATCACCCTTTGAATCTTGGAGTTAAGGTATTTTTTCAGTTACTTAGCATTTAGTCAAATAGTGATAAAGCAATATGCAAGATTTTGGCTTCTTTAGATGCCTCCCTACTACTTTTTGCATAGGTGCGAAGATCTTTGTTCAGGTTCCTTATAGGAAAGTAAAAACAATAAAACCACAACTTTTACATATACAACAAATTAGCATAATCATGGTTTGGCTGAAATTCTGAATGATAGTAGACTTATGCCATGGCCAGTACTCTGCGACTGAGATCTTGCTCAACCTTATATCAGTTTCTTATCTCTAACTTGCCCTTAATTAACTTTGTTTTGCAGCTTGCAATATTGATTCTTGTGGCAGGCATACTCTGCATATACATAAACTATGATTGTGACAGGCAAAGGCAAGAATTTAGGAGGACGAATGGGAAATGCCTGGTCTGGGGAAAAGCACCATCCAAGGTAGTGATAATGATCCGTGATCTCACTGTTTAGTTATCGTATTGGTGAAAGAGTTATTAAATTGTTAGTTTGTCTTTTTCAAATTTGATGTAGATTGTTGCCTCATACACAACTACTACCGGTCAGACAAAAAACAGCCTTTTACTGACATCAGGATGGTAAGTCATGCTCCAAATACATTACATGTAAAAGTAAGTTCCAAACACAACGACTACCGGTCATACAAAGACCTATCTTTGTACACGTAACGTTGGTGCGGTTTATTGCTTCATATCACCTTTCCACATTAGCTTCAGGCTTCACACTCATCAGCTCAAAATATTTCACTAAATGATGATTTGGAACACGGGTTGATCAAAACTTAATACGTAAAGAAATAACAAAAGTAAATTATGCTTCGACAGGTGGGGCTTAGCTCGTCACTTCCATTATGTACCGGAAATCCTGGGAGCCTTCTTCTGGACTGTACCAGCTCTGTTCGACCATGTAAGCTTCTCACCAACATTTTTAAGTTTTAAACTTAACACCTTCCTAACCCCGGCCTCCTCTCATCTAACTTGCAGTTTCTCCCATACTTTTATGTGGTGTTCCTTACAATTCTTCTTTTTGACCGAGCTAAGAGGGATGATGACAGATGCAAAACAAAGTAAGCACACATCATTATCTTCACGTAGATGTTATATCAATTCACCATTGCATATTGGTACTTATCGAGTAAAGAATAAATTTGCTTGTCGTTGTTCTTATGAACATAATTCTTCCATTATTACGAATAAAATATAGAATCCTAACCCTTGTTAGGAAGTAATCTACTGAACAGGGGAAGTCTATAGGATAGTCATGGTATAACCTTTCCAATGCAATAAAGCTACTTAGTGTCTATTTTTCTTCACTAAAGGGGTATTTTCCATGGATTTGCCTTGGTATCATGTTCATACCGTTGTATTGAATGATCCCGGCCGGTTGCTTTTAGCCATGAATAGAAGCATATCACCGTGAATCTCATTTTAGCACAACTCCCGCATATCGTAGACTGGGTCAGTATTGCATTACATGTTTGATTTATGAATGTGGTAAGATTATAGATCATGTGTTCATTGATTGTAACATTTTGATTGGAAATTATTTCTGTTTGGTGCAGGTATGGCAAGTACTGGAAGCTGTATTGCGACAAGGTCCCTAGCAGGATTATACCTGGAATTTACTAGTAATTTGTGGATCTTTCAATATTTTGACATTGTTGAGGACTCACTTGCATTGATCATTTTTGATCTATTAATTAAATGCTGCTTCTGTTTTTGTTTGTAGATTTGACACGGTTTCTCAGTTACTGCATGAACTTCCATTTTAAATATCAATATTTTTCTGGGCAGCAAAGCAAATCTATGATCAAGACCAGTTGCATTAAATCCTTGTGATCAAAATGATTTTTTATTGGGAAAAGCATCACAAAATGAAACCATCACCCTTAAAAATAATTTTTGTATCAAAGAGAAGTTCTTGGAAAAGCATTATCTTTCAGAAGATCAAACATTGATATAATCAGATGAATGAGATTTACTTAGTTCAAAACACATTATCCCTATAAATTGAAGCATCAAATAAATCAACTCAACCATAGCTTATGCACAAGTTCCAGTCTTTGCTACGAAACAACACAATCTGCAGAAAACAGCTCCCATTCATGAACAACAGCCTCTTAAAATAGTGAGATGAGATAGATGGATCTATAACAATTCTATTTCTTTGGATTTTATTTGTAAATTTCTGTGCTTATAAAGAAGGACCTCCACTGCTTGAATATTTACGAAATGATTGGTGCTGATTGTTGCAAATCACACAGTACAATAGTCCAAAATAGAAAAATATAAACTTCATGTCATGCCAAAAATATGCAGTAGTTTAGGGGAGATATTTTCAGAAAGGAGTCACGCAACACGAATAAAGAAAAGAAAGATACTTGTGATTCTCTACTAAAATAAACAGCCCAAATCAGCCTCACTGCACATTGATGAACTTTTTTATTAAATTTTTTTGTTTTATAGAAGTAGTATTTTTTCCTAGGCCTTTGGACAAGCTCAAATAATTTCCCGGTTAAGCATGTAACACGTTCTACGGTGGAGATTAGTCTTTCAAAATTGAAAGACAAGACTGGTGTCTTTTCTAAATATATATATATATATATATATATATATATATATATATATATATATATATATATATATATATATATATATGAATTTTAGATCTTGTAAAAATCATTCATAACTTGATAATATAGATTTTTTATACGATGTTATTCAGTTATAATGTGGCATGTTATGATTTCAGTTTATATAGAAACGGAGATAATTGGTAGTATAATTTAGTCAAAAACCTAACTTTTTTTCACTGATGTCACCATTTTTTTGAATCAAATTATTATCTCTCTATAATAAATAGAAATGGATAATAATATAAAGATATTTCACGATCATCAATTTAGTATTTTATTACTAAAAAAATTTACAAAAAAAATGCTATTTATGCATTATAACAATGCTTTTTCATAGCAATAATAAATTATACAAATATGAAATATCAATGGCCAAAACTAATCTCTAATTTATATGAACCACTGCATTTTATATATTCGATTTAAGCTTACGCAAATAAATTTTCTACATCTGCTCTTAGGGGCTGTTTGTGTATATTTGAGTTTATAATTAATATTATAGAGACGTATAAAAATAATAACCACATCTTATATGCTAAATAATTGAGATCAAATTCGTATAATTTAAAATTGAACACCTACAAAATAGACATGCTAGCCCGATTCTACGTAAGTTCCTTATATAACCACTTGTTACAGCAATGGAAAGAAACACAACCAAGGTGTCAAAGATAAGTGCTTAGCATATATATTTTACTCAAATTTTTTGTATTTTGACATTAAAAATGGGCAAAAAAACAAATACTGGCACTTAAAAAACGGATGGATCGTCTATAATTTGGAGTATGAAAATGATGGTTTTGGATATGGAGTATAAAAATAAATAAATAATTAACTAAAGCGGTAAGAAAACAAATGCCTTTTTTATAAATTTGGAAACCAGCAGCCAGGACAAGGTAAGGTGTAAACAATTTTACAATAATTTGTATTTGATGGTGCAACTTGCAAGATTATATATGTTGAATTCCATATAATATTAGTATTAGTATTAGTATTAGTATTAGTATTAGTATTAGTATTAGTTTTAATTTGGAATCCAACCAACAAAATGTAAGTGTCGACTGATTTTGTTGATTACAGCAATCATGATGATCACCGATATTATAAAAAAATATTTTCTTTTTTTAAATACTAATAAATTCAAAATTGATAGTACTCCATATAATGATAGCTTGTTTCTCGTCCGTACACGTCGATCTTATACATATTGTATTTTGAAAACTTTTATTCGAATTGAGTATAACTGACAATTTTTACTCTCCTCTTAAATGAATCTAAGTATATGAAAATAGGCGTGTTTACGTTTTATTGCTTTAAATGAAGGAATACTATAAAAATAAAAATAAAAATTATAAAGTGCAACTTCGTTCGTAACTTGGTATTACTTTTCTTCGTCTTAATATATTTTGTTTATTGGGTTAATAATAATATAATATGGGATAAATCAAGTTTTTTAATTAAAGAAAACTTTTCTAGTATAGTATTTTGCCCCTTTATTAATTATAATTATGAAAATGAATTTGATGTTGCGTTTTGACTATGAAATTGATAATATGTGCCGTTATTAGCATTATTAGTTTAGGTTGATAGCCTGTTCATTTCTGGTATATTAACTAAAAGTTGTTCAACTCGATCGCAAGCAATGTTTTAAAAACCGGACCGGCAAGCGAACCGGCGACGTTACTGGTTCACGGTTCAACCGGTCCAACCGGTCGAACCACAGGTCTAACCGTTTTACTGTTGCAAATATATATAAAAATATAGTATTAAATTTAGTAAATGATTTACAATTAATAATATATCACAAAACATTAAACCTTATAGATAATTAGTGATGTATAAATATAAATAATATTAAAATTTAGTAAATATATTCAGATATATATATTTAATATTAGTTAGTCTAGATAAAGAATTTAATATTTCATGTATTAAAATAGATAATGTTTATATTAATTTAAGAAAATTTATTTCGTAAAATAATATATAATTAAATACGAATTAAGTACTTATTAATTAGTTTAGATATGATTATTCATTAATGTCAATAGCTAGGGTATATAAATTAAGTATGTAATATAAAAAATTTATTTATAGTAAATAATGAATCTTATATGGTACTAATAATAATATAGGTGATAAGTAGATCATCATTAAAATATAAAGGATGATAATTATATATATTATAATTAACAATTATATTAAAGAATAATAAAATTAAAATGAATTATTAGTTTTTGTAGATAAAATTAATGGTTAATGTATAAAAATATTTAATGTTCAAATTGTTCAATGAGCCCATGTGGTGGAGTGGTAGAGGTCTTCTTAACTAGAAGAGTGGTCATGAGTTCAACCTCTACCAACAACAAATTTATAAATTTTTTTTTAAAAAAAATAGAAAATCGGTTTCCGGTTCACGGTCCAACCGGTCCGACCAGCCGGTTCCATCGGTTCACGGCGGTTCAATGCAGTGGTGGTTTAAAGGGGTGAACCGGACCGGACTACCTACCGGTTCGCGGTCCGACCGGTCGAACCGGCCGGTCCGGTCCGGTTTTTAAAACATTGATCGCAAGTATATGAGCACTTTTTTATTGTTAATATTGTTGAAAATATTCCGTTGCAATATGAATTCGTGAATTATTGAAAAACTGAAAAAACTATAAGTTAATAACATGTAATATCAATAACTTTTTTCATTTTTTCAACAAATAATAAGTTCGCAACTAAACTAATATCAAAATTAATAAGAGAAAAAAAATTAAATAAATTAAATTACGAAGTATGCTAAATAAAGATCTAACTAAATTAAAAATAATATATAACCTTTTAAATTAAAATGTATTGGTATAAAGACCTAACTAAATAAAAAAGTATAACATTTTTTAATAAAACATGATGCATTTATACAAAGACATGATGAAACAAAAATTTATAAAAGTGCATGATGAAACAAATTATACTAGTATAAGAACCTCCATATGTGTTTTTCCAATAATCAAATATCAGGAGATGGATCGGCTAATTTTTTTTAACATGAATTATATCTGATTATTAATTTCCACAAACCAATTTAAGATTTGAATCAAATTTACAGAAGTTAATTAAAGACACTCTCTAGCACTGAGCTGTGTTGCCATTATTTAAGTAATAGTTTGAATTTTAGTTATACAGGTCAACACGATTTGCCTAATACTACTATCTATTTTTGACTATTTTCCTTGTTTGCATTTCCACTTTTTATATTGAGACCATACTTAACATACAGAATTTGAATTAATTTCCATTCTGCAATCTCCCATACAATTAAATTATTTATTAGAAGTTGAAAACCATAGGTTCAATATCTGAAAATCATGACATATATAGTTTGATTTCACTTCATCACAGTGCACATATCAATATATCCACACTCACATGCCTATTGCAGAGTAGATTTATTTTGTTACAAATTGCAGAGTAAAATCTGACCCCTCCATATGAAGTAGACAAGATCCCACGTCAGTGACAGCTTCGAATTCACATGAATTCTACTAAAAACACCCATCTTAATATTATTTTAGTACCTAATCATTAAGATTGCACAACTCAACTCAATTCATTTTTTTTATCGAATCTTACTAATCCGCAGCTGCATGTACACACACGCCTAACTCATCCAGTATAAATGTACGCCTCCATTTTCCATTATTGCATGCACCATTTTTCTTTTTCTTAATCACAAGTAACATAGATATGGCTATTGATCAACACAAAGATGTTGAACATGGCCTGGAGAAGCCCTTTATACACAAGGCCAACTGCCTCGATTCGGACCAACAAAACGGATCGATTTCGATGGTTTTGTTGAGTACTTGTGTTGCTGTTTGTGGATCATTTCAGTTTGGATCATGTGTAAGTCCTATGGTTTTTTTTTTTTTTGAAAATATGTCCGCTTTCTTGTTTTGTTGCTTGTGAAGATCAAATATGTAACACAAAAGGGATCAAACCCAAAAAAAAAGAATGTTTAGTAGCTCAAGTTAATTTCTTTGCAGGTGGGATATACTTCACCTACTCAATCGGCTATAAGACAGGACTTAAATCTATCTATATCTGAGGTACTAATTGAGTTCTTTTATTTTTCTAATGTTCTTGATAATGAAAAAGATGGAAAGGTGAGATCTTTAACCAATTATTCATGCAGTTCTCTATGTTTGGATCCATAATAACCATTGGTGCTATGATTGGAGCGGTTACAAGCGGTAGACTCGCAGATTACGTTGGTCGAAAAGGGGTACCAATAGCATGAGTTTTTTTAGATGTTGCAAACTTCAGATTTTGATCTGTTTACAAAAATTTCTTGGTTATTTTCATGGGACAGGCAATGAGAATGTCAGCTGTGTTCTGCATCACAGGGTGGCTGGCTGTCTATTTCTCCATGGTTAGCGTGTTTTTCAACCATAATTTCTAGTGATTTCTTAAATTTTTTATACTAAATTTTCACTTCTTCTCTAATTCTTTGGTAAAATGTTTATTTGAATGCAGGAAGCTCTGTTTCTTGATGTTGGAAGGTTCTGCACTGGCTACGGCATAGGAATATTCTCCTATGTGGTAAGCTTTTATCTTGTCTTAATCCATGGTGTCTTACTTCAAATGAACCAGTCTTAAAATCATGTTTATGCAAACAGGTTCCTGTCTTCATTGCTGAAATTGCGCCAAAGAATCTTCGCGGGGGACTTGCAACGTTGAATCAGGTAAGGGAAAGGCCTCAATTTGTTGAGACAGAGAGTTAGAATAACATTTTAAAGAAGTGTTTTTTCTCACAATTTTTTTCAGCTTATGATTGTCTGTGGAGCATCAACTGCATACATTGTTGGATCAGTTGTAACATGGAGAACATTAGCTTTAACTGGTTAGTTCAAAAAAATAAAATTTAGGTTAAAAAAATCATCATAAATCTCTGCTATAGCTGATTTCTGTTTCTAACTTGCCATGTTTTGATATACACAGGGCTGATCCCTTGCCTTTTAATTCTCGTTGGCCTATTCTTCGTCCCGGAATCCCCTAGATGGCTGGTGAGATTCACCCCAATAATTTGATCAAGAAATAAAATTCAAACTAAACATTCGGATCCATAAACTGTGCTTCTTGCAGGCGAAAGTAGGGCGGAAGAAAGAGTTCGAATCAGCATTGCACAGACTTCGCGGCAAGAATGCTGATATAGTGCAAGAAGCCAATGAAATTCAAGTACTACATCTCCTTTGTGCTCAATTTGTTTTGTTCAGTTGAGACTGGTTTAACGCGTTTATCTTGACATTATTGTGTATTTAGGCCAGCATTGATGTTCTACTAGATCAACCTAAAGTTAGAATAGTGGACTTGTTCGAC
Source organism: Salvia splendens (assembly GCF_004379255.2). Lineage (NCBI taxonomy): Eukaryota > Viridiplantae > Streptophyta > Magnoliopsida > Lamiales > Lamiaceae > Salvia > Salvia splendens. Next base: position 34,295,367 of record NC_056035.1, read on the forward strand.
CCCAAATACATTCGTCCGGTCACTGTAAGGATCAACACCATTCATGTGTATGAGTTAAATGCAGATTTGGCTTGTTTGGTGTAACCGAGGTTTGTGTGTACGTTTCAGGTTGGTGTGGGATTGATGGTTTTTCAGCAGTTTGGAGGAATAAATGGGATTGGTTTCTACTCTAGTGAAACATTTGTAGCTGCAGGTTTTTCTTCAGGAAAAGCTGGGACTATTGCATATGCCATAATTCAGGTATTTGCTACAAATAATTAAATAATTAATTTTGTACTAGTATAACTTTGAAGATTGTTAAAGTGAGAAGTATTTGTGACAGGTTCCTATAACTATGGTTGGAGCAGTACTAATGGATAAATCAGGAAGAAGGCCTCTTCTCATGGTGAGTGGTCTTCATTCAAATCCTTTGCAGAAACAAGAATCACAAAATTTATTCGATTTTTTTTTTCGTTTTTCAGATATCCTCAGCAGGAACATGCCTTGGATGCATCTTGACAGGGGCTTCATTTTTCCTTAAGGTTTGAAGCAAATTGCAATGCACAAACATAGCATTAGTATATGATCCAGTTTTTGTAAAATTGAAGAAATGTTTATTTTGTTTGGTTTTGTAACAAAACAGGAGCAAAATCTCTTGGCTGAATGTGTCCCATTTCTTGCTGTGTCTGGAGTACTGGTAAAAATGAGCTTAATGAATTTGTAGAGGAAGCAATTATTAGAGTAATGGGCTGATTTATGTTTTTTTATTTTATTTGTGAAAAAGGTATACATATCAGCCTTCTCTGTAGGGACAGGACCAGTTCCCTGGGTGGTCATGTCAGAGGTACTCCACATTTTTCATTACAACCAAACACAAAACACACATACATACATGTTGGTGGTGTTGACATTATCTTTTTTTTTTTTTTCCAGATTTTCCCAATTCATATAAAAGGTGTAGCAGGGAGTGTTGTAGTTTTAGTGAACTGGTTAGGTGCATGGTTGATTTCCTTCACCTTCAACTACATGATGGCCTGGAGTTCTGCTGGTAAGAAGCATCATTCTTCACTTCATCCTCAAAAAATTTTCATCAACCTCTAATGCGTTTGAAATTTTAATTTTTAGGTACGTTTTCGATCTATGCTGCATTTTGCGCGCTGACAATAGTGTTTGTGGCGAAGATCATGCCTGAGACAAAAGGAAAAACTTTGGAAGAAATTCAGGCCTCTCTAAGCTCATGAATATCAATTCTACCAATGTTTATTCTTCACACAAAACAAAGCCAACAACATTTCATTATATTGATCTGTATATTGCCTTTGTTGTTGGCTTCAAAGTTCAAACTCTGTGTGAAAATCATGAAACCGAATTCATATGATCCATATTGGATAACTAGATCGAGAGGAAAGAAGATTTTATTTATGGATTCTTCAAAAAAATCATAATACAAAAGCTTCTTAGCTAGCTATTTATACTACAACAAGATATTTGTGTTGAAGTAACTAACTCCTAACAACCTTCCTAACTAACTCCATGCTGACTAGACTCCGACTAGATGATGAGTCAGCTCTCGCATGTTCCATATCAAAAAACTCCACGCCTATTTTCTCCCATGCATGAGTGAGCTCCCTCACTCTTCATTCCATGCATGAACTCTTCCTTTTTGCATTTCCATTCTTTAACTTTCACATACCCCTTCAAGATGGATTGTAGAGGCTCTCAATATTCATATTGTTGAGTATAGAATGGAATGCCATCGGCCCTAATGGCTTAGTGAAGATATCAGCAACTTGCAAGTTGTTTCTGATATGTAGAGGCTTAATGACTCCTTCCAAGAACTTTTCCCTCACAGTGTGGCAATCTATCTCTTTGTGCTTTGTTCTTTTATGAAAAACTGGATTCGAATAGATGTATATAGCCGATTGATTGTCACAATATAAGGGCACAACCTTCTCTACTTTAATCCCAAAATCAGCAAGCTGGGCCACAGACCACACCACCTCACATGTAGCTTGTGCCATTGCACTATACTCAGCCTCTGCTGATGATCTAGAGATAGTGTTTTGTTTCTTAGCTTTCCAAGATATCAAAGAGCTTCCAAGATACAAGTAATATCCTGTCATTGATTTTCTTGTGTCCTGATATGAAGCCCAATCTGCATCACAGAAGATGTTGAGATTGAGCTTGCAACTGCTTGAGTAGAATAGTCCATGGCCTGGACATCCCTTTAGATATCTCAGAACTTTCTCTGCAGCTTCCCAATGTTCATCAGTAGGATTAGATACATATTGACTCAATTTATGAACAACAAAAGTCACATCCGGCCTAGTAATGCATAGATATAGCAATCTGCCAATGAGTCTTCTATACTTTGATGCACCTTCCATGGGCTTTCCTGAATCCATTCTCAGTTTCTTTAATGGATCCATATGCACTGATGAAGGCTTGCATCCTAGCATTCCAGTGTCTCTCAGCAAGTCCATGACATACTTTCTTTGAGATATTAGAATTCCTTTCTTGTTTCTTGCTATTTCAACTCTAAAAAAGTATTTAGGAACTCCTAAATACTTGAGTTTGAAATGTTGTGACAAGAAGTTTTTGAAGTTCTCTGTCATTTCAAGGTTAGTTGTGGCTACTAAAATGTCATCCACATATACAACAATGCCAAAGAAACCAGCTTGAACATTCTTGAAGAATAATGAATGGTCTGATGCAGACTGTTGCAGATCAAAGCCCTTCAATACTTCTGAAAACTTCAAGTACCATTGCCTAGATGCTTGTTTTAAGCCATAGAGAGACTTCTTTAATTTGAAAACTAGTGTCCAAAGAAACCAGCTTGATCATTCTTGAAGAATAATGAATGGTCTGATGCAGACTGTTGCAGACCAAAGCCCTTCAATACTTCTGAAAACTTCAAGTACCATTGCCTAGATGCTTGTTTTAAGCCATAGAGAGACTTCTTTAATTTGCAAACTAGTGTTGATTGTGGAGTTGCCCCTTCAACAGTCTGCCAGTCCACTTTATAGCCTGGTGGAAGAGTCATGTATATGTCTTTCTCAAGATCTCCATAGAGAAAGGCATTGTTTATGTCAAGGTGAGATAGGGACCACCCATGTATTGCAGCAAGAGCTAATAAGAGTTTAACCGTAGTCAGCTTAGCCACATGGGAAAAAGTGTCCAGAAAGTCCACACCCTCTAATTGAGTGAAGCCCTTGGCCACAAACCTTGCTTTATATCTCTCAACCGATGCATCAGGATTATACTTCACCTTGTAGACCCATTTGCAATCAATAGGTACTTTTCCAAGTGGTAGAACAGTTACAAACCAAGTCTCTGTTCTAGCAAATGCAGAAAGCTCATCTTGCATAGTTTGCTGCCACTCATGGTATTGTGAGGCTTGGTTATATGTTGCAGGCTCATAAACGACATACATGATGATAATGTATTTGAGATACTCAGGAGAAAGTTTGGATAGAGTGAAGTAGGCAGAGATTGGATATGGAGAATTGGAGCTGACATAATTACAAATAAAGTCAGTGAGGTGAGATGGTGGCTTTATTGTTCTTCCAGTTCTAGAAATATTAGAGTTAGAACTGTCATTTTCTGAACTAGAGGAAGAAGAAGGAATAGCAGGTGCAGGGAGTGAAATATCTGGATTTATTTCTGGTGTTTCTGAAGGATGTGGAAAATGAGATGGAGTTAAGTGTGAGAGAGGGAAGACATCCTCATGAAAAACTACGTCTCTTGTGATGAGTTCTAAACTACATCTCTTGTGATGAGTTCTTGCATACTCATCAAATTCAATAGTTTATATCCCTTGTAGTCTGAATGATATCCAAGCAAAATGCACTTAGTTGCTCTAGGGGAGAATTCATCTCTGCCTTTTTGAAGTGTTGAAGCATAGCACAGACATCCTATTACTCTCAAGTCTGAATAAGATGGTGCTTTCTGGAAAAGGATTTCAAAAGGGGTTGAGTTGTTTGGCAAAACAGAGGAGGGAATCCTATTTATAAGATAATAGGCACTAAGAATTCAATCCCCCCAAAATTGGATAGGTAAGAAAGATTGGAAAAGAAGGCTTCTAGCAACATTTAGTAAGTGCTGATGTTTCCTCTCGACCCTGGCATTTTGTTGAGGGGTTTCAACTCATGAATGTTGCAAGACAGTGCCAAAGGAGGTATACAGAGAGGGGATATTGAGTTCAGGTGCATTATCACACCGAATGGCTTTGATTTTCCTCCCAAATTGAGTGAGAACTGTATTAAAAAATTAGGGTAGTATCACTCCAGCATCAGATTTATTTTGCATCAAGAAAGTCCAAACGAATCTAGAGCAATCATCCACTAGAGTGAGGAAATATCTGAAACCTTGATTAGTGGGAGTTTGGAAGGGTCCCTGGGTATCACAATGCACAAGATCAAAACAATTAGCAGCTATACTTTCTATCTCATGAATGACAAATGTTTCTGTTTAGCAAGGGGACAAATCTCACATAAAGAGGCAGTTTTATGTGTGAAATGAAGTATATCAGACATGGATTTTAATTTGTCATAGGATAAATGTCCCAACCTTTGGTGCCATACATCAATTCCAGTAACAATATTTGTACAAGGAATTACAGTAGAGGCTGAAAAAGAAGAAGAAACAACAGAAGAATTAGCTAAAGGAAGAGATGGCAGAAGGCATGGAAAAGCCTTGATTCTTTTCTAGATCAGAAGTCTCTAAGGTGTATAGATTCCCTATTCGACTACCCCTCCCAATCACAGTTGTCTGAGAAGCTCCCTGAATTTCAAAGGAATTATTAGTGAAGACAACAGTGCATTGAAGTGAGGAAGTTAGAGAACTGATAGAGATCAAATTAAAAGTGAAGCTGGGAACACAAAGGACAGGTATGAGAGTTATAGATGAGTTTAAGATGATGGAACCAATATGTGTGACTGGGGCAGTTGCACCATTAGGAAGGTGCACCGATGCATTTTTGATAGATGAATAAGTGTCAAACACAGACAAATCACAACGAACATGGTGAGTGGCGCCTGTATCTAGCAGCTAATGAGGATTTGATGTAGTCACTGAAGCAACAAAAGGAATGAATGAGATAGTACCTGTGAATGAGGTACAGTTTGTGGATGGGAGATCATTTGGTGAGGCTGAAGATGATGATGGAGGGGGAGTGGCCGTAGCAGGAAGTTGAGTTTGCAGGAGTTGAATAAGCTGTTGACACTGCTCAGGAGATGGCACAACAGCTCTATTGGAGAAAGCAGCCTTATCATATTCATCAAAGCTATTCTCCACATAGTTGACAGATTTTGGAAAACTGCTATCCTTAGGATTGAATTTTCCTTTTCCCTTGCCAAAGCTAGGTGGAAATCCATGCAAAACAAAACATTTATCCACTGTATGATTGGTTTTACCACAATGAGAGCACAACCTACTCCTATTGTAAGATTGAGCAGCATTGGCAGAGTATAACTGTTCACTCATTGAAGGAGTGACAACTGAGGTGTAGGATGTGTTGCCATCAATTGTACGCTGCCTTTCCTCCTGCAAAACAAGGGAGAAAACCTTGGATAAAGAAGGCAAATGAATCATAGATAGGATGCTCGATCGGATCTGTGAAAAACTTGAGTTCAGTCTGATCAAAAACTGCATGCTACACTCTTCTTCTTGATATGCATGCCACTTGGATGCACTATTGCATCGACATGTGCCACAAACACACCAAGCAATAGGTTGAGAGTGCCTGTATTCATACCAAAGTATTCTCAAATTAGTGAAATAGGTGTTAATATCATCATTCCCTTGCGTGAGCGACATGATTTTCTGCCGCAGCTGATAGGCTCTAGCTGTATCCAATTGAGAGAACCGATCACGTAGACCAGACCAGATCTCATGTGCATTGTCGATATACATGATGCTCGAGCAGATCTGGGGCGAAATGGAGTTCCTGATCCATGATACAACCATACTATTGCATCAAAGCCACGCCGAAAACAATAGATCATCATCGGCCGGCCGAAGAAGAGTGCCATTGATGAAAGCAACCTTGTTCTTCGCTAGAAGTGCCGTAGTTACGGATCTACTCCAATTGATGTAATTTGAACCAGATAAAACTTAAGTTTCCAGAAGCTTCTAGATATGTTAACCCGGGCCGTGGGGCATTTGTTTGTGTGATCAGGTGATACATTCTGGGACCCCAATCACTCTTGTGCCACTGGATGCCACCAACACCATCCCCATAACTGTGAACTTCTTTGAGGAGTTTGAGAGGCGCAGTACTGCTTCAAGTCCTTGAAAATGGCTCGCGACACATGGTTTGATGATGAGTTCTTCACGGTACGCAGTTGCAGAAACATCATTTGGTTTTAACTAGATGAAGTAGAATAACAACTTTGTGAAAAAAACATCACTTAGTGCAGAGTTATTTCATGTGGGATTCATTCCTATCGGGTGTGGCAGCTTCCATCATGCTCACAGAAAACAACGTTAATGGGGAGAATGAGTTTGCTGAAATGGAGTACATGAATATCACAGTGATCATGTAACGCCCCACTTTTTGAATCATAATTTTCGAACCCTAAAATTTTGCATTAAATGTTTTAATGTCGTGAAGTATGTGGATTAATTGACGAGTGAATTAATTGCTTGATTTCTATGTGACCTAATTGTGCTTTGGAGTTGAGACTTGGTTTGAATAGTCAACATTGTTGGAGAAATGACGTGGCCATTGAATGGTCAATATCGTTGAAGACGTGACGAGAATATGGAATAGTCAATCTTGTTGAATTATGACGTGACTGTTTGAATAATCGATGCAGGGTGAAATATATTGTGGTGAATTATTTTCTAAGGGTAAGTGAGATCAAATAGGATCATCAATAATTACCTTGCCCTTTTTATTTGAAATTTTCGACCACTATTATTTATTGGAGAGGAATTCTATTTTTTCCTGGATTTAATTATTTGTTGGGATAATTATCCTAATTAAATCTAAAACCCGATTATTCTTTATTTCTCCATGAGAAATTCGACCCCTACCTTATTCCTAGGGATATTTCGAAATTTCCCCTTATTTAAGGGAAGAAGGAATTGTTTATTATATATTTTGATCCCTTATTTATTCCCTTCCATGAATAAATATAAATATTCTAGCAAATCTTACCATACCTAAGGAGATCTTGCCATATCCTATTTTTATTAGGATTTGAGTTTAATTCCTTTTGGGAGAAGGAATAAAATTGCCTACTCCATATATTATTGGGAGTATTTTTATTTTTATTCTGCTCCGTATTATTTTATTCTACTCCGTGAAATACCAAATTAAATCATAGGTTAAATACCCTAGATTTCGAATTCCTCCTAATTTTCTCTCCTAATTCACGCCAACTTCCACTCTTCCATATCTTTTCAAATCTTTAATTTATTTAATTAAATATTATATCTTGCACTCTATAAATAATAGAGAAACCCTAAACCTAAATAAAAACTACACGCCTCTCTCTCCCAAATTCACGCCTCTCACTTCTCCCACTCCCTCTCAATTTTTCTTCTATTTTTCTCCTTGAATTCTTCATCTTTTGAGAAGAATTTAAGTTGAAGCCTCAAGAATTTTTGAAGAATCAAGATTATACTTTGTTTCTACCGATCGTTTCTATCAAGAAGAGGTATTTTTGTTTGATCTGTCTTTCCTCATCCAATCGTTTAATCGATGTTCTTGAACCATCATGCATATAGATCGAGTGAAAAAGGGGAACCCAATTGATGAATGGGATGTGTGTGTGTGTGTCGGCGTGCGTGTGTGTGCGTGTTGTGTGTGTGCGTGCGTGTGATGTGTGTTGAGGAACACTCATGCGTGACCTTGATTTGATGATAGATCTGGAGTTGTGTGTGAATAAATGGATATGAAGAGCATGTCTTGATTGTGAATGATAAATATACAACGAATCGATGGGCAAAAGGGAAACGTTGGGGACATGCATGATTTTGAGTCAATGATTGAGACTGATTTGTGTTACACATAATTTAAAGGTGATAACTCGCGCTCTCAGCGTGATAGCAAGGGGAAGAAAGTACTTAAGATCTAAGCAGACGAGGTGGGCTTTCTTTTAAATAAGGACGATGTCCTAAATGTTTTATCGATGGGAATGAAATTGTGTTTATCATGCCTTGTTTGATTTTAACGTGCCTATCTGATATGGCTTGAAGCCATTATTATTTAAATCGAATTCGGGTCCTCGTAGGGCCGCAAACCCTACTTGGACTAGTGTACACCTTTGGTAGACTGTGTGCTAGCGTACGGGCTGGCCGGTCTAGTGACTTGGTTTGTGGCCACATTCCATGTCATGTATTGGCAGGTATGGTTAACGTCTATGGGAAAATGACTGATCAATTGACTTTTACAATGAGAAATGATTTTGAGTGTCTCGGGCCTTTCTAAAGCTAAACCCCGATGGTTACTTATGTATGGCATGATAAATAATACTTTTATTGAAAATGTTTTCGGCATGAGCCCCATGAGTATTATTATAGTACTCAGCCCTGCATGTGTTTTCCTTATGTGCAGGTTGAGTGGCGACGAGCGGTTGGTGGTGTTGAGAAAATTAATTAAATTTATGAGACTGTCTTGGAACTCCGAGTGTCGTCGTGTCTTCACACATGACTTCACTTTTCTCTTGGATGCTTCCGCTAAAACATGATTACTCTTATCTTTGGGTTAATACTGAAACTATTGAATTCTTGTTTGAGAGATTGAGACATGTTACGTTTTGGATTATTTTGAGCCTTGCCCTTTTGACCTAAATTATGGTAGTCATTCTTCATTGGATTTCATTGCTAAAGCGTGACCTTCTTTTCCTATACTTAATTGTTCATTAAATACTTTGGTCAAACCTTTTTGATGAAACCCTAGCCTATTTTCCTTGTTACATTTGAGTCCGTTTAAGTCGCGATCGCCGCATTTATTATACCCTAGAAGGGCGGTCGTGACAGATCACCTCAAACGAGCCATATGGTGCATCGGATGGATCAAACCCATTATTCAATGGAGTCCGAAAACCAAAGTTTGGTTTAAGAAGAGATGGTGTTCACAGCGGCCATGTTCAGACTGGACTGCGCGATCCATTTCGCATTGCGAAGAATGGGAAGGGCAGGTGCAAGGTTATTCATCTTACCACCTCTCTTACCTAATTCATTTGTAGCTAGATGTGCCTAGAGCATACTTCTGATGTGTTGCTATATTACTTAGGATGGATATACTGCAGAAGTGACTGGTGAAGGAGGCGTACGCGTTCTTGTAGCTGTGAGAGCTAAGCCTAATCGCGACAGAAACAGCAAATTGAACAGATAATTTTTTGGGAACTTTCTAAATGTGAGTTTGTGAGTTTTTTTTCTCTCCATAATCTCACATCTCTTGCTTCATGAGATCATGAGAAGTTAAGAATGATGTGATAATGTTTCAGGTTTTGAACAAAAAAGAACAATCTGGAAAGTTCAATTTCACAAAGCAATTTCCTCACTACAAAGAAGTCCTGTACAGGCCAGACCTTAAAGGAAGGCAGCTTGGAAAGAAGGTCGTTTTCGACATGGATATGAGTGCTGGAGATTTTCTAGCACTCTTTTATCTCCTAAAACTACCTGTTGAAGTTGTAGATCTCAAGGTGAATCCATTCTTTGCATCCTTCACTTTTTTTCTTTCTATCTCCGTTAGTAGTTTCTAATAAGCACATTAGTTGCATGTAGGCAATCATAGTGAGTCCTACAGGATGGGCGAATGCAGCAACGATTGATGTTGTCTATGACCTTTTACACATGATGGGACGCGATGACATTCCCGTTGGTCTAGGAGATGTGTTTGCAGTCAACCAGACTGATCCCATTTTCTCAGCTATTGGAGACTGCAAGTACATCAAGGCCATCCCACATGGTAGTGGCGGCTTTCTTGACTCCGACACCCTCTATGGACTTGCTCGTGATTTACCACGTAGCCCTCGGAGGTATACAGCAGAAAATTCAGTGAAATTTGGAGCTCCTAGAGATACTGAACACCCTGAACTAAGACAGCCCCTAACTCTTGAGATATGGCAGTCATTAATAGAGTCTCTCACGCCCGGATCAAAAGTTACTATTTTGACAAATGGGCCATTGACAAATGTTGCAAAGATTATTCTTTCGGGCGAGAAGTCGACTTCTGCCATTGAGGTATGTGGACAAAAGCAAGAAAAAGATAAGATTAGTGTTATGTTTGTGTAATAATTTCTGTTGATTCTTTCACTAAATCTGCAGGAGATATTGTTAGTTGGAGGGCACATTGGCAAAAATGAAACAGATAAAGGAAATGTCATCAACACTCCAACAAACAAATTTGCAGAGCTCAACATGTTTCTTGATCCTTCAGCTGCAAAAAGAGTTTTTGAGTCTGGACACAAAATCACACTAGTCCCACTCAACGTACAACGACGAGTCAGTCGATTCAATGGGATTTTAGCCAGCCTCCGCCTCACAAACAAGACACCTGAATCAATATTCGCAAGGCGTCTGTTTTCAAGACTGCACTCGTTAAAAAGGACTCATCCCAGATATCAACATGTGGTATGGTAGAAACATCTTAAAATTGCCACCTATGTTTTTAATTGTGACTTTTACTTCAGGTCTCCGTTGACCTTTTGCAGGATATGTTTTTGGGGGAAATTCTTGGTGCAGTGATCTTAGGAGGCAATGAGCTGTTCCTGAAGACGATGTATATAGTGAAGAATCTTGGCGTGCTAGCAACGGGCATGCTGTCCAAAGACGGGCAGATAACTATAGATGAGAACAGTGGTGGTTTGGTAAGAGTGTTGGACAGCAATCACGTTTCAAGACGAAGATCCAGAAGCCATACATACCCTTGAACGTTTTGGTCGTCACATAAGCTGCGGAAGGCAATACAAGCACTTGTCACTCTCGCAGCCCCAATACTGTAAAAGTCTTACTCAATGTTATCTACAAGTTAGCCTTTGATTTTAATCTTGATACTTTTATTACATCATACAAACAGACCATGTTGAGAATTGAGACCAAGAAATCCAGTCTTGTAGTACATTCACCATAAAAATCAAAGTTAGATTAGAATTCCAAAATCACACAAACAAACACAGATAGCATGTTATTACCTTGAGCTGCTACCTTTCAGTTGGTGTACATTAGCATCAACCTTCTTAAAGTCCACACTCTGCTCATTCCTGCACACATGCAGCAACCAACAACTATTATTACTGTAAAACACACACACACTCACACACTCACACATATATAGATAGATAGATAGAATCATAGAGAGAGATAGAGAGGGAATAATGACAAGGTCTGGGAGAGTTGATTCAGAATTTGTTGACAATCTTCAAAGAAAAAGGGTCACCACTTCCATCACAAAATCAGGATTGCTCTCATCTCGAAGCATCAGCAGCTGAATAAACTGACCATCCAAGAGTCCCTTCAACCAAACAAACACAAAAACATCAAAACCAACAAACAACAAAACAAATTATGATCAGCAGTTTCCCCATGTCGTGTTGTTACCTCACGAAACAAGGTTTTACTAGATTCAATATAGCTCCTTTGCAACTGAACCTCCATTTGATCAAAGGTGGAGCACAAAATGAAGATCTTGAGAAATAGTACTAAGTTTTACTACTTACAAAAATATAAGAGATATAAATGCTTTCATAGAGGATTTGGTGAATTTAGTGTTGTACTACTAAAGATCCAAATTTTTCCTGTTTTATGGTGATAGCTAGCAGTACAGTTTTGGGCTATCTCCAACATACTATGGTATCAAAACTGAGCCTCCAAATACGGCCCCCATGTTCTATCCAACTATTCTTTTCTTTTTCTTTTTAAATCATATTAGTGCAAAATTCTACATGTTGTCACCTACAACTATATTCATCACAAATCATAAAAGATTGAATTTTTGTGAATATTAAAGATTGGAGGGGGCAAAATCTATTATCATAATATATTCATCACAAATCATAAAAGATTGAATTTTTTACATGAATGATTTTTTTTGGAAACACAAGGATTGTTGCGAATGATATTGAACATAGAATTTCTTCTAATAAAGTTTCATTAGTATGGCTCATATCAAAAGTTAGGCATGCACAACGGTTCCGAACCACCGGTTCCGGTTCATGAACCGGCGGTTCACGGTTCATCATATGCATGAACCGGAACCGGCCTGCCAAGGGTCCCGGCGGTTCCGGTTCCGGTTAAAAAAACCGCAGGTTCACGAGGCGTTTCAAAACCGCCGGTTTTTGGCATGAACCGGCGGTTCAACCGAATTTTTTTTTAAAAAAAATACTTTTTATTTATAAAAATTGATTTTTATACTTAAAAACAATTTTTACAAATAAATGAATACAAGAAATTCATAATAGCCCATAGATATTTGATGGGCTTGTGAATTTATGAAACCATTCTTGGTTGTTTCTTTTTTATAGAGACATCCTTGAATGTTTTATGTTTCACTTTCGATGTGGGACAAAATCATTTTTGGTTGTTTTTCTTTTATAGAGACATCCTTGAATGTTTTATGTTTCACTTTCGATGTGTGACAAAATCATTTTTGGTTGTTTCTCTTTTATAGAGACATCCTTGAATGTTTTTTGTTTCACTTTCGATGTGAAAAAATATGTTGAAGTATTTTCTTTTATAACTACATGTTTAGAGCATTCATTCATCTTTTTCCAATGTGTGATACAAAACTTTCTTTTATCTTCTACTTTTCTTCATGTTTTGTATAATATATATAAACAAAATTATTATTCAAATATATTCTTGATTGATAAAAATAAAGAATTATTGAGAAATATGATTTGTATATAGAAAATATTTATTTGTATAATAATTATTGTTAGGTTTATACAATTTGTATAAGAATTATTCTTTCAATGTGTATAATATTATTTATTAGTTAACATATATATAAATTTATAAACCTAAGCAAATCATTAAATATGGAATATTTAATCCAATATACTCTCATCCAAGTATTGGCATTTTAAAAATCAAATCCAACTTTAAGTATGGAGTAATTTTTTTTTGTCTTTTTAGTCTTTATTATGTATAAAATGTGCTTAAACAAATTTCAAACAATAAGGTGAAAGTTACAATTTTATTGATAATAAATTTGAATAAGACTAAAAATTACAACTTATAATGAATATATTTTATTTACAAAAATTAATAAACACTACTTAAAGTTAAACCTTTTGATTTTTAAAATATCAATACTTAATATTGGACTTGAGCATTTAAATAGGAAGAGAGTGTATTGAATTATAGGGAAAACACTACTTGAATTATAGTGTATTGAATTATAGAGAGTGTATTTCAACTTATAATGAATATATTTTATTTACAAAAATTAATAAACACTACTTAATATTTTATTTATCATTAATGATTTGCTTATGTTTATAAATTTATGTATATGTTAACTAATAAATAATATTATACACATTGAAAGAATAATTCTTATACAAATTGTATAAACCTAACAATAATTATTATACAAATAAATATTTTCTATATACAAATCATATTTCTCAATAATTCTTTATTTTTATCAATCAAGAATATATTTGAATAATAATTTTGTTTATATATATCGTACAAAACATGAAGAAAAGTAGAGACAAAAGAAAGTTTTGTATCTCACATTAGAAAAAGATGAATGAATGCTCTAAATATGTAGTTATAAAAGAAAGTACTTCAACATATTTTGTCTCACATCGAAAGTGGAACATAAAACATTCAAGGATGTCTCTATAAGAGCATCCACAATGGCGCCTATCGCACCGCCTATCACACCGCCGGCGCTAGGCGGTCGCTAGGCGGTCGCTAGGCGAACCATTGGAGGAGCCGAAAACCGCCGAGCGGTTTTCCGGAAATCAATTTCGCCTAGCGCTAGGCGGTCAAAATCCGTTGGGCTATGTGTTGGGCGATCCGCTCGGCTCCATTGCAGCGCCCGGATCGCCCAGCGCATAGCCTAGTGAATTTTTTATTTTTTATTTTTAATTTTCGAAACACTATATATACGCGATTTGCACTTCATTTTCATTCGCACCACTTGTATTTTTTATTAATGTACTTTTTTAAAAATTTTGTATTTTTTTAATTTATTGTACTTTTTAAAAAAAATTAAAATAGTATTATTAATGTTTCTCGTATATGTCTCGTAAATTAAATTCCGTATATTGTGTTATTAGTGATGTGGCTATTGATGTGGCTGGGCTATTTATGATATGGCTAGGCTATGGCTGGGCTATTTCTGATGTGGCAGGAGGATTTTTAGTATTGATGATGTGGCAGGAGGAGTTTGTGGCTAGGCTATGACTGGGCTATTGCTGGGCTATAACCACTGTGGATGCTCTAAAAGAGAAACAACTAAGAATGATTTTGTCCCACATCGAAAGTGGAACATAAAATATTCAAGGATGTCTCTATAAAAAAGAAACAACCAAGAATGATTTTGTCACACATCAAAAGTGGAACATAAAACATTGAAGGATGTCTCTATAAAAGAGAAACAACCAAGAATGAGTTTGTCCCACATCGAAAGTGGAACATAAAACATTCAAGGATGTCTCTATAAAAGAGAAACAACCAAAAATGGTTTCATAAATTCGCAAGCCCATCAAATATATATGGGCTATTACGAATTTCTTGTATTCATTTGTTTGTAAAAATTGATTTTAAATATAAAAATCAAATTTTATAAATAATAATTTTTAAAGAAATTCGGTTGAACCGGCGGTTCAAACCGCCGAACCGCCGGTTCAAGGTTCACGATTTTGCCGACCCTGAACCGGCGGTTTGAACCGTTGAACTGCCGGTTCAAACCGGTAAACCGCAGGTTTTGAACCGCCGGTTCACGGTTCACGCATCCTTCGACCCTGAACCGGCCCGTTGGAATCGGCAACCCACCGGACGGTTCAAACCGCCGGTTCCGGTCCCGGTCCCGGTTCATGAATCGGCGGGCCCGAACCGGCGGTTAACTGCCGGGCCGGTTCGGTTTGTGCACGCCTAGCTCATATATAATGACAACGAATTCACCTTGTCGCGAGAATCAATCAAGTTGATGTGTCTAAGTTCCAATAGCGGTTCATGAACCGGCGGACCCGAACCAGCGGTTAACCGTCGGGCCGGTTCGGTTTGTGCACGCCTAGCTCATATATAATGACAGCCAATTCACCTTTGTCGCGAGAATCAATCAAGTTGATGTGTCTAAGTTCCAATTGTATTGGAATTCACATCTCTTTAGAATAAAAAAGTAGAGTTTGAATGTTAGATTTATTTAAAACGTACACATAAATGGAGTACTATATTAGTAGCAATCACAAGATTGCAGAATCCATTTTCAGAGAATACAGATATGATGATTGATGTTTGTTGAAAAATAGATGTGCATTAGGTTTGTTGGAGGTCCCAGTTAAAAAAACAATTGGATTTTACGTTTATAAAATGTGTAAATAGAATGAATTATTTGCACAGGACAAAGATTGTACAGTTGATCTGGATGAATTAACCGCACATGTTAGGATTTATATATCTAATTTTTTTTTTTTTTTACCAGTTCCCGACACCTAAGTCGACATAGACCAGAGAATCAGATCCTACAGTAGCTGCTGTCGGTTTTTTTTTCCTTAGAGCATCCTCAACCGTGCTCTTGCCAGCGGCACAGTTGTGGGCCCAACCCCACTCTTTCTGCCTGCTCTCTGGCAAGAGCACGATACCCACAGCTGTGCTCTTCCGCAATGACGAGCACGATTAATTTAAAATTCAATTACACAAAAACATTTCCATAATACTAAAATTCATTAAAAACCACAATAAATATTACAAATTACAAATAAAATAAAAAAGACATAATTAAAATCCTAAAAATTAAAAATTACATAATTAAAATCCTAAAAATTAAAAATTACATAATTAAAATACTAAAAATTTAAAATTACATAATTAAACTCCTAAAAATTAAAATTACATGATTATTGGCTAATATTACCCGAGGAAGACAACGCATCCGGCGGC
The DNA here is from genome assembly GCF_004379255.2 of Salvia splendens. NCBI lineage: Eukaryota > Viridiplantae > Streptophyta > Magnoliopsida > Lamiales > Lamiaceae > Salvia > Salvia splendens. The sequence goes on from NC_056035.1 coordinate 34,311,417, forward strand.
ACCAACCCCAATTATTTTTTGAGACTCAATATCATGTCCTCATGCGTTTGAAGTTGCGTGAGGGTCATAGTTGACCTATCGGCCATATTGAGTTGGGCCAAAAGGGCACACTACGAGTTGTTCGGGGGTGGAGGTGGAACATAGGGTGCGGGTTCGGGGGCGGGGGCCGTTGGAGTCGCGGAGCGCCGGCGGTCGGCCGCCGCCTTCTTCCTTCCTTGCGGTCGGCGTTGGGAACCGCTTGGTCCGGCGTCGGGGCTACCCAAGTTAGCTCCGGCGAGTTGGCTAGCCACTTCTTCGGAGCTGGAGTCGGATAGGGATACCGACCTTGACCATTTGGAGGAGCCGCTCGAGGAGGATGTTACGCCTCCCATATACCTCGGGTGGAACCGCGTTTCCTGCCAAACATTGAGGTACTTAAACGACTTACCGTTCAAGGATTGGTAGGTGCTCAGAGCGGCAGTGATGATGTCGACCTCGCTCCGGCCGCTCCCGGCATTCCGCTACTCCTAAAGGAAATAGCCATTGAACTTGCCAATTTCTTCGTTGGCTCGGCCGATGCAGTTGCGCACCTTACTCTCGTTGCGCTCGATCATTCCCGGCGGCCGGTTTGCATTGTACCGGCGAGAGACGCGCCACCAAAAGTGATCGTCGGATTGGTTCGTGCCAACCGTCGCATCTCCGGAGATTTCGAAGTACGCCTTGAACAATTTATCCATCTCCGCCGGAGTGTACGGTGTTCGGACACCGCTACGAGTAGGAGCCGACGGAGTTTGGGAGGGGGCGGTCGGCCTAGGCTCCGGTGTCCACCCGTATCGCCCTTCGGAGGCACCTTGGTCGTCTATTGGGTATGGCCGGTAGCCACCCGGAACGTCCGAATCTTGGGTGAGAGGAGGGGCCGAATATTCCGTTTCCGGACTAGGAAACGTTTGTGCACCAAACCATTCGGGGTTCCAACCGTGAGAGGGCGGGTTGTCATCGCCTTGGCCGAACATTGTTAGGGTATGGGAGAATGAAGATGAGAATGGATATTGGAGAATGAAGATGAGAATTTTGTAGTTTGATGTGAATTTTTGGGTGTGAAAGTGGGGGGTATTTATAGATGAAAGTGTGTATTTTTGGGGGGGGGGGAAAAAATAAAAAAAAGTGTAAAAAACGGTAATAAACGGTTATAATTTTTTTGGGAAGTGATTTTTTTATCGGTTTTTTTAATTAAAACCCGATTTTAAATTTAAAAAAATATTTAAAGGCAACGGCTATGCCTTTGCCCAATCGCCGCGCGACACGTCAGCTGCTCGATGGCGCGGTGCGAGCGCGGCGGCAGCGAGACACATCCGTTCCAGAGGCGCGGACGGCGGTGGCGACGACTGCCACCGTTGCGGATGCTCTTATGTCCGCTGTTGGTCAACAACTCTCTCTACTCTCTCCTTATATTCATGCAAAAAGTTTGAGAACCCAATCCAAGGAACCTCACCGTCCCTTAAACTACTATTTGAGTGTTCCACTGTACTTTATTCCTCCATCCCTTAACTAAGGGACGGAACCTGCAACGCTCCGTCCCTTAACCGCACCTTAAATTACTATTCATTCAATTTCATTTTTTATTTTTTTTTCCAACACAATTCAATTAAAACAACACACTTCATTAAAATTAAAACAACATTAAAATTAAAAAAAATAGAAAATGGACATAATTAAAATCCTAAAAAAATAAAAATGATATAATTTAATTTTCTCCGCCAAAGTTTTCCCAAATGTGCTCAATTAGATCCTCTTGGAGTTGGGCGTGGGCGCTAGAGTCGCGTGTCTTTGCCCGAATAGACAACCGTTCTTGTATTGGCGGATGCGCTCCACTTCGCGGCGGACTACTTGCGGTTGAGCTTCCGGGGGATTCGGGGTCGAACCAATTTCCCGCATCGGGTCCTTCGTCTTGGACAATCATGTTGTGCAAGATTATGCACGTATACATGATGTCGACCATGCTCTCCATGAACCACGAACGAGCCGAGGCTTTGATGATGTTGAAGCGCGCTTGGAGAACCTTGAACGCCCTCTCCACATCTTTGCGAGCAGCCTCCTGCTTCTGCGCAAAAAGAGCCTGCTTTGGGTTCGCAGGCCTGTTGCACGTCTTCACGAAGGTCGGCCACTTCGGATAGATGCCGTCGGCAAGATAGTACCCCATTTTATACAGCCGGTTGTTGGCGACAAAGTTGATGGCCGGCGCTTTACCATCCAAAACTTCGGTAGAGAGGTCGGACTGGTGGAGCGAGTTTATGTCGTTGTTCGAGCCAGGGTCCCCGAAGTACGCGTGCCAGATCCAAAGCCGGTAGTCGGCAATGGCCTCGAGTACAACGGTTGGGTGGGTGCCTTTGTGGCTGCTCGTGTAGGACCCCCTCCAAGCCACCGGACAATTCTTCCATTGCCAGTGCATGCAATCGACACTGCCAAGCATCCCGGGGAATCCGTGCACTTGTTCGTGCAGGTCGAGGAGGAACTGACAATCGGTCGTGCTTGCCCTCCGGAGAAATTCATCGGTAAAGGCTGCCCGGACGCCTTTGCAGAATTTGAGCAAGCACATGCGCCCAGTGGTGTCTCCGATGTGGAGGTATTCGTCGAACATGTCGGTCGTTTGTCCAGTCGCAAGCTGACGGATTGCTGCAGTACATTTCTGCAGCGTCGTGTGGCTGGGACGTCCGACCACGTCGAACCCTTCTCTGAAGAACTCTTCCCGGGCCGCCAAAGTATTCGCGATGTGGAGAAATAGCAGTTTACTCATGCGGAAACGGCGACGGAAGTAGGTTTCTCCCCAAATCGGGTCATCGCAGAAGTAGTCGCGTACTAACCTTGCGGCGGCTTCCTCCCGGTTGCGATGGATATATGTCCGGGAGCGTCGTGGATGCGGCGCGGCTTCCTCCGCCTCTCGGCGTCGATCTTCTTCAAGTGATTGTTCCATTAGTTGACGCATTTGCTCAAAAGGATCCATTTGTTTGAGTTGATTTAAGATGAAATTGGAGTGGTTATAGGGAGGATTTGAGAGGAATAGACATGTGTTTGTGTGTGAAATGAGTATGAAATAGGATTATTTATAGAGTAAATAAATAAAAAAAATAAAAAAAAGAAATAAAAATTAACGGTAACATTACCGTTTGAAAAATAATTTTTTTTTATTAAAATTTGAATTTTTTTAAAAAAAGAATTATTGTGTAATCCGTGACGACGCCCACTCGCTGGCCAGCGAGTGGGCGTCACGCATGCATCGGGGGCGCGACACGTCGCCCGGGCGCGTGTCGGGACGGCGCGTCCCTTGTCTCGCGGCTACGGGCTACGGGACGGGCTCGGTACGAGACGAACGTTGCAACGCGTCCCACGGCGCGGGACGCGTAGTGGATGCTCTAAAAGGTGCTGCAACTGCGCGGTAATAGTGGGAATCGATTCTTGCAACTGTGTCCCTTCAAAACCAACTGCACTATCTCTGCGGATAACCTTTATTGTACTAGTATCCAACTCTCCACCGTTACAAAATCTAATGAGAAGTGGGTGAAAAATGCTATAGAGATGAGTATAAATTCAAAAAATTCTCACAAAGGGTGAAATCCCAATCCCAAGGACCCAACATCCTTGTCCGACAGTATTGTGAGCAATGTTTAATCAGTGGCCACTAAGGGGGAGGGCCCCACCCAAATCCAAGGGCGGCTAAGTTTAATAAATCATACTCCCCCGTTCACCATTTAAAGAACTCTTTTGTCATTTTGGATTGTCCACGATTTATAGAACCATTTACTTTATTCTATTTTTTAGTATGCGGACCCTATATTCTACTAATTTTTTACCCTCACAATCCAATATAAAACTAGTACTACTTTATATGGCACAAGATTTTAGGAGGAGTTGTTAAGTTGAGTAAATAAAGAGAAAAAAGTAGTTGAATATTTTAATTAGAAGAAAGTGATTTATTTTCAAATATAGAAAGTAGACATTTTGAGTGAAATAAACTAAAAAGGAAAAGGGAATATCTTGAGTGGGATGAATGAAGTATATAATAACAATTAAAAGGACAATTAATGAGGAGCATATAAAATGGCAAAATGATACTAAAGAAAATCGGAGAAGATAGTAAAATATAAATAAGACAATTATTCTTGTACAAACAAAATATTGGAAATTGAGCTAACTAATGGTGAACGGCGAACGGAAGGGGTGGTATTCTTGTACTACATGCCATGCATTCGTCTTTAATTGTGATTATTAAACCTTACTTATGGATTATTAAATTTAATTGTGAGATTAATGAACTTTAAAATGAATATGACATACATCCAAATGGTTATAAGTTTTGCTAAAAAGTAATTTCTCGCGTTTGCTTCGATATAGGTCTATAATTTGTTGTTTTGTTTGGATCAGTCACATTATTCACTAATCTTACGCAAACAATGGCGGGAGATTATAAACATGAATTTATCGACTAAAACTCAATAATCTCGGCTTTAATTATCCCAGATTATGTATATAATAAGGGGTTGTTCGGTTTGCAAGATTGTATTTGAAGATTAAATATGTAGTGTGTTTAGTTCATGAGATTGAATCACACAACTCAATCATAGATGAATAATGATAATTAGCAATGGACAACACCCTTCAACTAAAATAATCTCACAACTCAATCTAGATTATATCTTAGTACTCCTTCCGCCCTTCCGTAGTAGATGAGTTTGTTTTTTGCACAGAATTTAAGAAAAGTTGTGTTAAGTAAGTTAAGTAAATGAATAATAAAGTAGAAAAAGAAAAATGTAGAGAGATGAAGAGAGAAAAAAAGTAAGAGAGAGCAAAATAAAAGAAAAGAAAAGTTATTGCTTTTTGTCAAAAAAGAAACGATTCAGCCACAGTGGGACAACCCAAAAAGGAATACGACTCAGCTACAGAGGGACGAAGGGAGTACTATTTTATCTAAGAAACCGAACATCACCTAACATGATCAAAGATACATTCTTTTACTAAGAATACAAAAATCTGTGAACAACAGCAAGCCAGAATAATATATACAAGGGAATAACATTTTCAAGATACAGAAATGTGTAATGAAGCAAGAATTCATCCATGTTTATATTTTTAGTGAGACAGAGGTCAAACAATTAACATACTTTGCAACTCTTCCGACAGTAACCTGGGAGATCCGAGGAGCCGATCATGTATTCTGGATTCTTGTTGCATTCTCCAAGGGAAGCCCATCTTTCGCAGTTCTCATCTGAGTCGGAACAGTGCCCGCCCACGACTTTATCAAAGGAATTGACATGAATCCACTTGGTTGCAGACCACTTCTCGCCTTCATCCACAGGGCAGCCAGCATGCAGACTTGCAGTATCTGGAGTTGCATCTGGATAGAGACTATAGAACAGGAGCGCATCCCCTTTGCGTGGCTTCACTGGAAAATGTAGGGAAATGAAAAAAGAGGTCAAATTTGTGCGCACATAGTTAGAACATTAACTTAATCAATTACTTCACTTATTGTCTCACCTGCAGGACCTTGTCTTCCACACTCAGAGAACTCTTCCTCGGTTGAAACAGACCTACGTCGAGGTGATTCATGCATGAGTGCATCAAGGACATGGCAATGAATAGGGTAGGATAGTGAGGAAAGAACACAATTTCATGAGAAACGAGAACCTTCAGCATAGAAAAACAGATTGCCACAGGGCATTTATATTGTTAACAGAGTGTTCGGCTGAGCTTCACTCTTTGAAACAGCCTTTTAAGATTTTTAAGCTCCTAAACAGAGTTTGCTATTTACGACTAAAATATCTTATATTCAAGTCCCTTTAGTTCCATTATTTTGACTTACTACATCTTAAAAGCTTAATCATCAAAACATAATCATTAGGCTCTTGATAAATATTAAAACTTATCATTTTGACCACCTAGTTTTAACATCTTGTAACGTCACCAAACGCTTTATCATATAGTAGAACTTATAAGCTCTTCTAAAAAAGGGACCCCTCAGCTTTTTTCAGCAACAATCCTTCACAGTTCTCTGCTCCATAACCATCATATCCTATGACAGTTAAAGAAAACTAGCAAAGAGTTCTAGTGTACACGGTTACAGCATGTGATATAGCAATTGAAGATTGAGCAGCCATGAGTTTGTGAAAACCAATTATTTTGAACAACAGAAAGTGGAGATATGACTAACCTCGGCGGAGGGGAAGACAGTTTCACCACCTTTTTCAACATCAGAGAGATACATAAGCACAGTTGCTATCCGGTGTCCACCACGAGCTATATTTTCCTTATCCGCAAAGTAGTCATAGTGAGGATCATATTTCTGTCCAGGTTCATAACGCAATACTTGTATGTCTTCTCCATTTTCTATGGAAAGAATGAAAGATCAGGTCTTGCAAGCAGCAGCAGTAGTAATACAAATCATAAATGCCCACCACATAGCTCATAGCCTCATACCTTTAAGAATACTACCATACATAAATAATCAATCTACAAGACCTCAAATGAAGACAAGAGGCTTCCATTTAAAAGTAAATGTGTACAGAGATCACAGAAAAACTCAAGGATTTACTCAGTAGACAACATAAGATAGGAACAAAGTGAAAGAAGATAATGGATAAATATAGAGCAACACGAGAAAGGCAAACAAGTTAAATTTTGAGTATCATAAGATTTATGGAAATGAAGTATATATGGCAGTTTTAATAATGTGTTCTATCAATTCAAGTTCCTGATTTCCTATTTAGGTACTATGATTCAGTTGATTTGAATATGACTACAATTACAAGATTTAACAAAAACACCTTCCAAAATTGCATTGGAACCAAAGGTATAAAAGAACTGCAATGTCATAAATAAGAATAAAAAACAAAATAGATACAAACAGATAGTACTAAACATCATCAACAAACTAGGAGTTATGATCAACTGGTGACACTGGTGATGACTCTATAGCACATCCTCGGAAAAAAATGTTACCTTTCGGTAAAAATGTCCATGTTGCAATCTTGTCTTCTATGCCAGCAACAATAGGATCCTAGTAGCAACATATGCCAGGAAAAAGAATTAAGATCTTGGAACTCAGTAATTTCTCAAAGAAGGCAAGCAATCTGATCATGATTTGGTTGATTCAGCGCAATATGTTCTAACAAACCTACTTTTCTTAGCACCTCTATTTCTAACACGGTGCATATAGTTAATATATTGTCAAACATCCAACTCATATATTCAGGAATTCATGAACAATAACGATATGAATCCTTTCAAATAACAAAGCAAAATGAGATTTAAATAAGGCTCCCAAGATCAGACAAAAAGTGTAATCACTGAATCATTGACAAAAAGGTCAGATGCATCTAACCTGATCTAATTATCATAAGCATCCATAAACATTTTCATCACTATCTTTAGCAGAGTTACCACTAAACATGAGCTACCACTAAACAAACATAAAATCCGTACCTTGGCTTTATCAATAAACATTCCAGAGCTAGTCCGAACCTCGCTCAGCTTACTTTTCCCAGACTCATTGTCTGCCACCTGTGACCCCTTCAGCTCTGATTTCGCCTAATTTAATCTCAAAAATCAATGCAATCGCCTTAAAAGAGTTTGAGAGAGAGAATCACTATAATGAATATACAAACTCACTAACTAGAGAAATTAAATGATTGCATTCATCATCCGTAAGAAAGCCTTCGTACACAAAAGCTCTGAATCGCAAGCAAATCAATCACACAAATAGTCAACTGAGGGCAAAAAAAAAAAAAAATTAGAAGAAGAAGAAGAGCTGGTGGCGCGGAATGTTACAAACAATTCAATTTTCTACTAAGAAAACGATCAGTACCTAGGTTTCCATGAGATAGTTCTGACTTTGGATGGATTGACTATCGAATTGCACGAGGATTTCCGCGCTATTGATGCGATTAACAGCACCAGAAACACGGAGTTATAACAAAATCTATACATAATAAAAAAAATACCGATATTCCGCAGAAATTTTTGAACAAGAGCTATTCGGATTTTTGAATCTGAGGTATTTTCTTCTCGTATAGTGAAATTTCGGATTTGGTAGATCTCTCGGTTGAAGTAGACGAGAAATATATATGCGCCAAAATAGAGAAAAACGCGTTTCTAGGCGACTTTGCCTTTAAAATAACGCAAATGTACCCATTTTGTTATCAATTCCATTTATGGGAAAAACGCCGATGAAGTTGGCGTGTTTATAAGTAAAAACGCCAGTGATATTGGCGTGTCTATACACAAACACGCCAACATAGTTGGCGTTTTACAATGGCACCGTATCTTGCTCGTATTTTTAACCAAAATACTTAAATTTGAACACGCCAATCTTGATGGCGTCTTTACGATATAAAACGCCAAGGTCATTGGCGTGTTTAACGTAAAAAACGCCAACCTCATTTGCGTCTTTACTAAAAGACGCCAACACCATTGGCGTCTTTGTTCAGAAGCATATACTAGCAGCAGACAGTCGCGAAAAATTAACACCACAGACCCACTTCGCGATTTTCTCTAGCAGCGGCCAAATCCTTCGCAAATTCGTCCGTGTCTTTGTGATTTCGCCCTCCATTCATCAATCGGTGCTAGTTTTCCCCAAATTCATCCAATTTATTCGGTTAGTATGCTTATCTTTTACATTATTAGAGTAATTGTTGGATACTTAGCTAGGGTTTGTAATGTGTTGCGATTTGAGTTGAAATATTGTGCATATGGATTATTTGTATGACGTTAGTGTTGATTATTATGTTGGATTGTTTGGGTTAAGTGAATTTGTGTATAAATTTGATTATAAACCAAAATCGTAGGGTTTGATAGCTTAAAAATTGGGCAAATTGATTTGGTTTATGTGGGTTTTGGTTAATGTCTTTTTTTAGTTTGAAATGTTAATTTTGTGTACATTGTTAGGTTGAAATTGAAATTGTTAGGTTGGTTAAACTAAAATTGGGTAAGTTGAATTGGTGGAAAATTGATGTATATTGTTTATTTGAACTGTTACTTTTGTGTAGGTGAATTGTGTTATGATGTTGAAGTTGTGTATTGTGAATTGTTTGATATAGGTCTTCCATTTTGTGATATTGTATTAAATTGTTTGTAATTATTGAATTTGTTTAGGTTTGTTTGTTGTTTAATTTGGAATATGAATGTTGTGTAGGTAATTTATGGCATCTTCTTCAACTTCTCGTCGTCGGCTCTTATGTGGTCCTGAGGACCCCTCCGTATTATATCTGCAGAGACAACACGTCTCTAATAACATATGGGCAGGAGTGCCATCGGAAGACGTACGGTGTAGAAGATACGAAGGAATCATATGGGATGTTCCCATAAATCCTCGTGTTTTGGCGGTTATAGATGAGATGGGGTTCGGCGGATGTTGAGGTGTGGTCAACCGAAAGACATTGACCACCATCTTATCACCGCTTTGATTGAACGTTGGAGGCCAGAGACTCACACGTTTCACTTTCCAGTCGGTGAAGCGACTGTGAGCTTAGAAGACGTGGAGGTCTTATGGGGCCTCAAAACTGACGGTGAGCCTCTGACGGGTTACATCCCCACTAAGGATGTCAACTATTGGAAGGATGTTTGTTTGGATTTTCTTGGCTTTATTCCAGATGCAGTTGATCTAAAAGAAATGAACTGGAAGCAGACAAGCTTATCAAATCAACTGCGGATTGAGTTGAGTAATGACCACGAGCAATACATGTACAATCAACGTGCTCGTGTGTATTGTCTGCTGTTACTGGGTGGTCTACTGATCCCGAACGCTACCGGTAATAAAATTCCCTTCTTCTACCTTCAGTTTTTCATGGATATAGAACAATGTGCTAGCTATAGCTGGGGAGGTGCGACTCTTGCCTGCTTGTACCACAATTTATGTGAAGCTGCACTTGGTAAGAGGACCGATGTCGGGGGAGCTCTTACATTGTTACAGCTGTGGGCTTGGGAAAGAATCCCAATTATTAGACCGCAGATGTTGAACCCCACGCCCGTAGACTACTTACCATGTGCATTCGCGTAAGTTGTCCACTAATTACTCTTTTAAGCATAATTTTTATTGATTTTTGTGTTGTTCGCTCATAATTTAATTTTTGTAGATGGACTGGTCGGGCCTCTTATGTAAAAGCACCGGGGCATTGCATTGAAACTTTCAGAGATCAGTTCTCAACAATGCATGCCAATCAGGTAATTTACGTAACCTAAATTGTTGCTAGTGTGTTGTTTTGATTGAACTTGTTTTGACTAAATAAGTTTCATATTTAGTTTATTTGGAGGCCGTATGAATCGCGAAATCTGCCGGATGTTTGTGTTGCCGGTCGTCCTATATGGACGTCGATGACAACACTAATCTGCTGGAATATGGTTGAGCCACACATGCCACAACGGGTGTTGCGACAATTTGGGATTGTCCAACCTTATATCCCGATTGTCGACCGGTTCCACGGATCTGATTTTACGAAACAGGATCGACGTGGCAAAGCAGGTCGGAACTGGGTTCAGTGGCACGCCAATCATATACAAGATTGGCATAATAGGCACGACACGGTGTATGTTGATTTGGAGTACTCATTGGTGCCTGTTGCTACTGATGAGTACATGGATTGGTTTCGCCGGATAACCGTGGTGTACCTAACAAAACCTGGGGTGCATTCTCATGAGGGCTTCCATGAAACAGCGGCCTCTCATCACTACGCGGTAGATTTCAACAACTTTTCTTTATTTATATTCATAAGATGAAATGTAATTAACACTGAAAATTGTAGGTGGAGACCCTTCACAAAATACGCCACTTTCTTAGGGAGCAAGACATGTCAGGACCAGGGCTGGCAATTTTCGACACGACACGATAATCTGACACGAATCCGCATGAAATTATTGGGTTGGGGTCAAGTTTTATTGGATCCGTGTCCTTATCGGGTTGACACATTAAGAACCCGATAATTTCGGGTTGGGTTCGGGTCGGATGCGGGTCGGATACGGGTAACCCATTAAGAACTAATATTATTATTTTTATTATTATTTAAAAAATATATATTACTTTAATTTTTTAATTTCTTATAAATTAGGTTTAAATAGTATAAAACGAATTTTAATTGTGTAAATTAGGTTAAAAATTAAGGTATAATCGTGTAATATTAGGTTTTAATCGTGTAATATCATGTTCGGGTTGTTATCGTGTCGTGTCAACCCATATTATATTGTGTCGATAACGGGTTCGTGTCGGGTGCGGGTCGTGTTCGGATTTGAAGGTAGCAGGTCGGGTTCGTGTTCGGATTTACAGTTTCCTTAACAGGTCGGATTCAGGTTATGCCTTATTGGGTTGGGTCATTATCAGGTTGACCCGATAACGACCCAATCCGCACGATTTGCCAGCCTTAGTCAGGACGGCCGGATTTATTCACCATTTCGAGAATGGTTGAAGATGGCCTCCAGATATGTGGGGAAGCTGAGACGATGGACCACCGTCCTTCACAGCGCTCTGAGCTGGACCTTGACATGCCCGTGCGGCAAAAAGCGAAGCGGCGTGGAAAGAAGAAAGTTGGTGGAGAGTCGTCATCATCAAGGATGGATACTCAGTTGGTTGATGATTCTGATGACGATTTTGTGGCTCCACCTCCACCAAGATCTGCCGTGCGGGGTCGTCACTCTGTCAGCCACACGGGTGGTACATGAGAAGATTTCGGTCTCAGCGATCAACAATCTCCACTTCGGTCTTCTGCGAGAGACGACATTTTTGGTGTTGATTTAGAGAATGCCGTCGTTGAAGATACTCCTCCGTCTAGAATCCCTAAGACCAGCATCGGGAAGGGAATCCGTAGTCTGTTTATGCGTAAAAGGCGAGACGAGTGAACGTTGCCCGAACTTTTTATATTGGTGTTTTTACATTGATTTGAACGCTTTATATAAGTAATTTGATATATTGTATTGATATTGGTGTTTTTTCATTCATTTGGCGTATGTATATTAGTAATTTGATAAATCCGTTTTTTATACGTGTGCATGTTGATAATTTGAACTCTTATAGTCTGGTTTGGTACATTTTTTTGAAACACGCCACTCGCGATGGCGTTTTTAACTTTGAAATTTTTTTTCCAATTTTTTGCCACGCCAAGGCTGAGTTTCTGAACAAACACGCCAAGCTTACTAGGCGTTTTTTAAAACACGCCAACGTCGATGGCGTTTTTCCTATAAAACGCCATATTCAGTGGCGTTTTTTTAAACACGCCACTCAAGATGGCGTGTCTAAGTCCGAAATTTTTTTTGCAATTTTCTGCCACACCGAGGTTGAGGTTCTGAACAAACACGCCAATCGGCGTTGGCGTCTTTAAAACACGCCAACGAAATAGGCATTTCTAGATAAAAACGCCAACTTAGATGGCGTTTTTTAACACAAACCCGCCAACTTAGATGGCGTTTTTAGGAAAAACGCCATATTGAGTGGCGTTTTTAATAAACTAAATTTTACGTTTTGCATATTTTATGACTCGCCAAAATATTAGTAAAACAGAACAATGTTCTATTCAATAAATAACTACGACGCCGCCAAAATATAAGTAAAATAGAACAAACAGAACAATGTTCAATTCAGCTAAATAGTTGTTACACATTCAATTGTCTCGCCTTCTCCGCGTAAAGAAGCTACGGATACCCTTCCCGATTCTGGCGGTTGAGAGTCTAGACGGAGGAGTATCTTCCACAACGACATTCTCTAAATCAACCCCGAAATAATCGTCGCGCACAGAAGATCTAGGCGGAGAATGTGGGACATAACTGAGACCGATGTCTTCGCCTGTACCACCAGTGTGGCTGACAGAATGCCGACCTCGAACTACAGATCTTGGTGGAGGTGGAGGCATAACATCATGATCGGCATCATCAGTGTGGCTGATAGAATGACGACCTCGAACTGCAGATCTTGATGGAGGTGGAGACATAAAATCGTCAGCGGCATCATCTACCAACTGAGTATCCATCCTTGAAGAAGCATTCGGGCAGTTGCGTCTGTCGTGCCCTGGTTGACGGCAATGTTTACATCGGCGTCGGGCGCGTGGCTGGTCAGCTTCACGGACATCCATCTGATTAGGAATCCTAGTAGTACGATATCGACCTCGACTTTTAGGCATTAACTGGGCTCGTGAACATTGCAAAGTCCATTCAGGCACAGCCCAATAATCTTGGTGTCTGATTGGATTGAACACCGTAGAATATTGGTGTACCCAAACACTTGTGCGGTATACGTTATCAACAAGCGACAGCATGGGCTCGTTTCTAAACCGCGCAACTGCCGCTGCATGTGAATATGGAAGTCTCCACATCTGCCACTTTTGACATTTGCAGTTCGACTCCAAGTACTTTACCTTCCACTTATTACCGCCCTTTCCACCAATTCGACGCTTTGTTCGAACCACGTAAAGCCCTGCAATTGTGTTTGGGACTCTCACATTATGTAATTGACCTTTTACATCATTTTTGCACACCTTTTCATGGGCCCACGGGGTAAGTGGTGTGGCACACTGTGTTGATGCAATTGACCACTCATTAAACCATTATATTGTCCTCCAAAATATCAGATCAATGCAAGCTTTAATTGGGAGTTGTCTTGCGCCTCTCAACACATTGTTGTAAGATTCAACCATATTAGTGGTCATCTCACCCCATCTTTTGTGTTTGTCATACGCCAAACTCCATTTTTCTAACTCCACGGCATCAAGGTACTGCACAGCCTCGTTGTTGATGGTTCGAAGTAAACGACGTCTGATCTTAAACTTGCGTTTCTTTGTAGCAATACCAATTTTCCATACAAGTTTTTTTACCATGATGTCTTTGTGATTCTGCAAAACATTTTTTCTAACATGTACCAAGCAAAATCTGTGATGCCCCACATTGGGTTCTTCTTTCCATATGGGAGAATTCATTGCATCTATGATTCCCACATGCCTATCAGATATTACACATATTTCATGCTTGGCTACGTGAATTCTAATACGTTCCATAAACCAATTCCAACTTTGTATGGTTTCCTCATCAACAATGGCATATGCAATAGGCAAACATTTCTTATTAGCATCAAATCCAACGGCAATAAGAATTTTACCTCGATATCGTCCACGTAGATGAGTTCCATCAACGGTTAAAACTGGTTTGCATAGTTGAAAAGCCTCCACAGCTGGACCAAAAGCCCAAAATACGTACTTGAAAACCTTGTTCATACCGTTGCTTAATCTTTCATCATGTAACTATTCGACAATTGTGCCAGGATTTTGTCTTTGCAACTCATTCAAATAACCTGGTAAAACTTTGAAATTCCACGCCCACGAACCATACACAAGCTCAATAGCTGTCCTCCGAGCATACCATGCTTTCTTGTAACTAACTTTCACATGAAATCTATTTTCAATATCCGCCACAATTGCTTTTACCTTGTAGCAAGGATCGTTTTCTATCTGATGTCGAACACTCAACGCTATCATACCCGACGAAAGATTAGCGTGCCCATTATAATTATGATCCCCCATGCAAGTATGAGCAGTGCTAAACACTCTAATTTGCCAGTGTTCATCATGCTTCCTCAATGTTGCTCGGCACTCCCACAAACATGGCGGTAAGGACTTATCTTTCGGATTTCCTTGTGGCCACTTACAAACTGCATGCCATCTCTTTCCTTTACTTTCAACAACTGTATATTGTCGGATTTTTTCCAAATGCCAAAAAGTCACAGCTGACTTCAATTCCAATTTGGTTTTAAATTTAGTATGCAAACCGACATTGCTCGGATCTTTTTCACTCCAATAATGCACATTGAGATCATCAGACTCAAAGTTTTTTGGATCAAAACTATCATATGGACCTGGTAAGGTGCGAAAATAGTTCATACCAGGCTGTGGGAACTGTGGAACTACTCTTTCTCGTACTGCTCTTCCTCCAATTGATGTTTCGCCAACCACTGTTTCTCCAACCGGAATGGATGTTCTTGGAGCAACAAATTGGTCCTCATCCGACGAAGCACCATCTGAATCTGTACTATCCGGATCGACATCTTCAGAATCATAAGGTGATTGTGGATCAAGAAAGTCGGCTTTATCAAGACCAATTATGTCCTCAACCACAGCTGGGTTGTCACTGTCCCCTAAATGCACGCCTCCAATATCAAAATCTTGTGTTGTATCGAAGCATGGCTCTTGGCCTCTCGTAGACGTACCAACATCAAAATCTTGTGTTGCAGCGAAATATGGTTCTCGGCCTCTCGTAGACGTACCAACATCATTACTCATGAGATGATGACTATGTTGTTGAGTAATTGACGAATACTCAACATACAATTCAATTTGACCTCCTGTAGTCATACTCTCACTAAACATTAGTGTCATGTATACTTCTTCTAGTAAAATACCTATATACGTGATTGAAGATCCATAGAATATATGACGTTTCCATACTATTTGAAGTTTGTTTTCAAATCTGTTTATCCCCATTTTTTCACAAATTGTTTCCACAAGCTTATCGTAGGAAATACTTTCATCCAACATAATCAATCCTTTTGCAAAAGGAGGATCATATGAAATAACTGTTCCGGGAATTATATTTCCACCCCAATATAAATGGACACACCACGTCATACTATCTGCATTAATGTCAAACACAAGTATTGGTCAAAAATATTTCTTTACAGTACACTACAATATATACTATCATAACAACCTATCAAATATGGGTAAAAAATTAGATATACTACAACATATAATACCATAACAATTGGTCAAAATATTTCTATTAATTACAATACAATTTAAAATACTATAACAATCCATCAAATAATTATATAAATTACACTACAATATATACTATCATAATAATCCATCAAATATTGATATTGGTAGACTAATGTTTGGAAGAATGAGTTAAAAATTAGTTATACTAACCGATTGCGAGTACTAATATTTGGAAGAAATGAGCCAAAATAGAAATCTACACGCTTCAATCCACCACCGGGTTAACCCGACCAAGGCAAGCGTTTTCACGTTTTTCAGCTTTGGGAAGGTTTTTCGCGTTTTGGGGAGGGAGGAAATGTGATTAGGGTCTGCGATTTTGGGGGAGATCTGAGATATATGGTTCAACCGAAAAACGCCGATCAGGTTGGCGTTTTTTACGTTAAACACGCCAATGACCTTGGCGTTTTATATCGTAAAGACGCCATCAAGATTGGCGTGTTCAAATTTAAGTATTTTGGTTAAAAATACGAGCAAGATACGGTGCCATTGTAAAACGCCAACTATGTTGGCGTGTTTGCGTATAGACACGCCAATATCACTGGCGTTTTTACTTATAAACACGCCAACTTTATCGGCGTTTTTCCCATAAATGGAATTGATAACAAAATGGGTACATTTGCGTTATTTTAAAGGCAAAGTCGCCTAGAAACGCGTTTTTCTCCGCCAAAATAACATTTAGTTTAGGCATTCAACTGTCATAAATATTGAATACTGTGGCTCACTTAATTTAAAATATAAAACTACATTCAATTGATCAATAAATAAATTACCTACTAGTTTGTAGTACTATCAGGGTGGGTCAATACTATATCGATACGGTGTATCTTACCAAAATTGTCTTATAGTATTTTCGATATACCAGAATTTTACGTTATATTGGACTTCAGTGCAGTATACCGAAATTCCGTTATATCGTTATACAAATACTACTATATTCTTTATTCACGGTATATACCATTTCAGTATATACATGGTATACCATAAACTAAGGTAGTATAACCTTAACCTTATACGATGTGAGTAATACTTTCTCAACACTACTGGTTGTTTGGACACAATGTTACGTCAACCAACAATCAATGCCATAGTTGCTTCTGACGACGCCGTTGCAAACAGTATACTCATATGTCAATTTGGCATGCATCAACAATTAAGGATGAGATTTAAACATAGTAAAAGTAAATAAATTTAAATCCCAAAATGCAACAACCTAGGTCTGTTTTCATCGCTTTCCCTATACATGCAAATGCTGATAATTCAATGGAACTCTATATATGCACAAGCTGTTTCACTGCCACGAGTCTCAGTTTGAACTATCAGCCACCACCTACTTCCCCATAACCAACAACACGAGAAACGCCCCAAGAAAAGCGTATGTCGAGCAACTGGGAGGAGAACTGTACACTGCCAGCTCTCGTCTCTACACAGTAGTCTACAAGTTTTCCTCAACTCCTTCCAAACATGGCTCGCTTTGGTGGAGTTTATGGCCGGAAGGTTTAGCTGAGTTGTTTTCTTCTTCCGTAATCATCTCCAATGGACCTACCCTCTTGAGTGCAGGCCTTTTTTGGAACTTTTTCTTGTTCTGCAATATGCATTCATCGCCTTGCAACATCCTCACAACCTGGTGAATAGAAGAATTATCATGTTTTTACTCCTATATATGCAGTGTGACATGCTAATACAAAGCCTTCAAAACAAAGATTGAGATCAGTAAAATGGAAAGAAGATTTGTATATGAATGGTGTTCATAGTTTTTGAATTCTAACTCTTTTGCAAGTGCTCCAACAATTGATTATTGAATGTAATAATCACTGGGGGTGTTAGTAAATACCTGGCTCATTTGAGGCCTATCTGTCGAATTTTGATGAATGCATATTGAGGCAACCATAACCATTCGATTCAACTGCTCCCAATAGTAATCACTATCTAGAGAAGGATCAGCTAGTTCTTCGATGCCGTTGTTAACTAGTAGAGGTTTGGCCTGCAAAGTTATTTTTTTTCAAGCATTAGTCAGAGTTGCTACAGCAGACGAGTGTAGCTGTGTCGACCAACTTACCCACATCACAACACTTTTATTGTTTTCGTCTATGGCTGGGCGGCCACTAATGAGCTCCAGCAATAGCACGCCATATGCATAAACATCAGTTTTCTCATCAACTGTACCGTGCAGGAAAAACTCAGGAGGGAGATAGCTGCCATTGAATGATTCAATCATGTCAAGAATGAAAATTGAGTGTAACTTAGGGACTTCACCATTTTTCATTCTAATAGTAGTAAGTTTCCATTGTCATACCCAAATGTGCCCTCGACATTTGATACATCAAGGTGAGTCCACTGGTCAGGAAGCCATTTTGCTAACCCAAAATCTGAAATCTGCACAGACGAACGTTACTTCATGTAAGTTCAAATGTGTGATCTGATGTAGGTTGCGACTTACAGGTCCTGTGGCATAAATCAGAATAAACTGCTCTACTTATTCATATCACAGAACTAGGAGAACCATCCATCAGAACTCAACAAAAATTTTAGCACTTTCTGAACTCTACCTGAGGTTGAAGATCTTCAGTTAGCAAAATGTTGGCAGACTTGATATCTCTGTGGATAATTCTCCGTTGGCACCCCTCATGAAGGTAACAAAGACCAGAAGCAATGCCTAAGGAAATATTATATCTGACCTTCCACGGCAAATTCTCCTTTGCACCTGAGCAGCATATGAACGAACAAGAAAGTTTAGAATCTTGAAATGTTTGAAAGTGACAAAATAAAGACAAACCTTTTAGCATAGACGACAGGCTCCCATTAACGGATAATGGAAGAACAAGGTGCATCCCTCCTTCAACTCCATAACCGATAACTCTTGAAATGTTTGGATGGTTGACATGAACTAAAATGCCGAGCTCTGCTAAGTAATCCGCTGTCATCTCCTCTTGTGATCCCCTAATCAACCTCTTAACTGCTATTAGTTGTCCATCATTCAAGTGTCCCTTGTAAACTTCAGAATAGCCACCTTCTCCAATTAAGTTTCCTAAGACAGAAAAAGAACAAGAACATAAAATTTTTTGTTAGTCTTTATCTTAACCTCAACATCCTGAAGATTCTGATTCACATCAGACAAGAATATCAATCACCTGGGCAAAAATTGTTCGTTGCTTCTTTGAGGTCTGTGAGGGTGAAGCATTTCCAAGAGGTTTCAAAGCAATAATACAAGTCTTCGTCTAGCTGAGTATTGAGTTCTGGCAAACTCTGAGTGCTGCGGGATGCTCTTTTTCTCAAAGAAAGCTTCTTTATTGAAAGAATGTGGGGTATGGAAGGATGAAAGGTCTGAAAATGCACACTGGGGCCCTTTTTGAGCTTGCGGATGAACCCTTTCCATTGGGAGTCGGATTTCGCAGCTGCCTTAGCTGCTTCTTCCTCCGACACAAGTGTTTTGATGACACTCACTTCTGCTTGATCATCTCCAATGGATGAGCACCCTTCCAACGCATCCACATCCATGTCTAAACCTCTCAACTCTAAGGCATAATTCAAATCTCAGAGAGTCGGGATCGTGATCATCTGAAAACAGTTGAAACATGTAGAGACATCTACCTTCACCAGAGAGTGTGATGGAGGAAGTGGAATAGAGCAACTTATGTCCAACTACAATGAACTGCCCATCGGTACTTTCATCAGCAACCTCGCATGCATTCTCATTTTCCCTGTAATTCAACAATTCCCAACAAAATTACACAGCAATCCAAAATCCTACTCCAAAATTATGCAAACTGAACAATCGATACTATTCATAAATCCATGCCATGTTTACTGTTTAGCATATTATTGATGATTCTATGAATTTCCCCAAATCCTTTTTTCAGATTTGATAGTTCTACCAAATTTGGCATTGCATGGAACAACATTTAACACATGAAATCCAAAACGGGGCAAAATGCAGCTAATAATTAATGTTTAGAAATAATTTAATGATGTGAAATTATATGAATGAGATAACCTTGGAGGGGAAGACGGATGTTGAGCGTCAATTTCCATGGTTCCTTAGCGACAGCAAAAGGAGGTGCCTCAGGAACCAAGATTATTCACGTCTGCAAATTTCAATTCAGATACAGAAACACACACACACACACACACAATACAAGATGCTAAGAGAGAATGAGAGGGAAAATGAGAAATGTAAAATTGTGGTTTACATGAATTCTCCTAAAAATTCGGTTTTCCTATGTTAACGTATAGAGTTCAACATTTTTTATTTGTTTTATTTCCATATTATGTAAAACTGGCTCCTCATGAGATACAAAACATTACACTCGAAGAAGATAAAAAAATTGAAAACTATCATACTCATAAATATACAATTCAGCATCAAAAGTAAAAGCCAAATATTTATTTAATATTGAGTGGAATAGGTTTAATCTCTCACAAAATGATAGTAAATTTTTGAGGAATATCAATGTGATTCAAAAACCTAACTCACGTCAAATTTAAGGGTTTGTTTATTTAAGTAGCCTACCACCTGTGTTTGATTGGGTCCGCAAAGTATCGGAACGGATCATCTATGCCATCTCCTACCTCTAGTTGGAAATGGTGTAGGAGATAACATAAGGACTCCGCTACACCAAAATCGAGATAATTACCCCATATATACAAAATATTTACCAGTGTTTCAAATTGATACAAAAATTTTTAAATTTACTTAGAAACATGTTTAGAAACATGTCTTGTTGTTTTAACAATTTATTCATCTTTGTATAATAACTCCAAGTTTTACTGTTTTTTGCTGTTTATTCAGAGAAGGGGTTTCAAAGTTTTTCTCGTGAAGAATCATTGAATATTAAAATATGCATATTAATGAAGTGTGGTGATACAGTATAAGCACAAATTTTATATTACAAACATGTTCTGAAGCTTTGAAGATTAAATATATTGGAGTTTGACTATTACCGACATTGTCTTGGTTTCATGTTTCTATTTTATTATTTAGCTCATTATATGGTTAATCAAATAGACGGCGTTAAAGAATTTAGACCAAATATATTAACTTTAAAACATTAATAAAACTTTTTGCATCATTCATATAAACTTAAAACTTTTTGTATCTATTTAAAATATTAATAAAATATTTTGTATATATGATCTAATTATCTCACCAAAATCTGATAAAAGTTGTTGTAGTCTTGTAGAATGCAAGTCAACATTTTATATACGATAAATGTCTTACAGCAAAGGGCCAATAAATCATTTTTGACTTTGTAAACGAAAATGAGGTAGAAAAAGTTAGTGAAGTTACTTTTATATATTAGTTTTGTAATAAAAGTAAGCTTGTAATAAAAGTAAGCGTAAATTGAGTTCATTTGCCAAAAATAGCAAAGTGAAAGATACATTCATTAGCATATAAAAAAGGAAAAAAAAAGGAAAAATAAGATATTTAATAGTAGACTATATCTTTTTAATATTTTTTGTATCTTAAACACAGTAATACGCGTTGTTTGTGTATATAATAAGCTTTTTGATGCAGCACTTTTCACCAACACCCTTTCAATAATCAACTTTGTTTGCATGTATACTTAGGGGGTGTTTGGTAGGCATGTTAAGTTATCATAAGATAATTAATTATGATGGGCTTTAAGATAAGAATTAAGATTAAATCTAAGATAATTTATCAAGTATTCTTGTTTGGTAACAATGACAAAAATTAGGATAAATACATAAAATGACTAATTTAACCTAATTAAATTAATCTTATCCCAAATTTGTCCCTAGCACACATTTCATCGTTCATTTCTTCCTCATTTTCTCTTAAACCCAAAAGAGTAGGGCTTCTCCGATTCGGCTTCTCTCTCCAATCCAGCGCCTCTTTCCAAAGTATATATCATTAACATTAACATTTCATCAAACACATTGTGGGCAATTTTATTTAAGCACACAGAAACCACTCCACACAATCGCGCACACAGGAAACTTCCCTACAAAAATCAATGATCTAAATTCACGACGCAAAATAATAAACAAAAGCACATGCTCCATTCAAATTTCCTCATTCCTACCTAATAAAAGCAATTTCCACCTCCTAAACAAGGAATAACAATCGAATATGACTTACTCAAAATTGATTGAACTCTCCCAGATCACATCAACATATGAAGCATTTTGTTTTTTATGAGAGTGTAGAAATTTTGAATTGAAGATTTTTCATGAAAGAGGTTAAAGAAGAGGGTTGCAGACTTGCAGTCTTTCAGTAAATTGGAGATGTCGCAGAATTGTTTATGAAAGAGGTGAAAGAAGAGGGTATATTGGTTATTTTACATTTAATCTGGGTTATGGATATAGGCCTGATAAATTAATGGACATGTTTTGGGCTGATAACAAAGATGAGGAAATGAACTAATTTGTTTCGGGCCTAGATGGGCCGCGATGGGCCCATGTCTTAAACATGAGTCATATAAATAGTTCATCTTATATACCAAACAGTCAGATTAATCAAGATATCTTATCTAATCAAGGTTTGTTTTATCTACCAAACACCCCCTTAACTTACCTGAGTTATCTCATTGTTGATGTTTAGGCAATGCAGAATCCATACTTGTTTTGCTTTCATATGTTTTTCTTTATGTGCTTTTGTGTTGACCCTTTGACCAGTTTTAGTGCAACTGCTACAAAGGCTAATGTAGGAGTGGTTCTTGATCTTGACACTGCTCTAGGAAAGATATGCAAAACTTGCATTGCTATGGCAATTGAAGATTTCTACTCCAACCGCGATTACAACACCATGATCGAGCCTCATTTCAGATACTCGAGGGATGATGTTGTTACCGCAGCTTCTGCAGGTATAACTGCACTTCTTTAGATTCAAGTCTTTACTAATGTATCTTAAATTCTAATTTGGATTCAATTTATAGCTATAGATCTGTTAAAAAACGCTGAAGTGATGGCGATAATCGGGCCACAAAAATCCGTTCAAGCAGACTTTGTGATAGATATTGGCGACAAGGTGAAAGTTCCAATTATATCTCCAGCATCGAGCCCGTCCTTATCGACTAAAGACTCATCATACTTGATAAGATCAGCATGGTGTGCCTCTTCTCAAGTTAAAGCAATTGCAGCAATTGTAAAAAAATTTGGTTGGAGTAAGGTCGTTTTTGTGTACGAGGATACCAACTATGGAAGCGGATTGATATGCTAGAGAGCAATGCTTTGGTCTCACACCAGGATGTTATTTCCGCTGATGCAAAGGAGGATCTAATCCGAGAGGAGCTCTTTAAGTTGACGAAGATAAGGCCGAGGGTGTTTGTGGTTCATATGCTGCCAGTCCTTGCATCCCGTTTCTTCAAGGTGGCGAAATAAGCTGGGATGATGGACAAGGGGTATGTTTGGTTAATAGCGGACGTGCTAACAAGTCTCTTGGATTCTATGCCAGAGACGATGGAGGCAATGCAAGGTGTACTAGATGTGAAGGCTTACGTTCCAAAATCTGCTAAGTTTGTTGAGTTTGAAAAGAGATGGAAAAGGAGGTTTCGGTTGGAGAATCCAGAGATGGATGGAACACAACTCGATGTTGTTGGGTTGTTTTATTATGACAGCATTACACTTTTGGTAGAGGCACTCGAATGAGCTGGTGTGACATCCCCGCAGTTCAATAGATAGGTTGATCATAGAGAAAATTTGACAGATTTGGGAGCAATAGGAACATCATTGGCTGGGCCATCACTTATTGGTTGGATGAGACAACACGCGTCCAAAGGGGTGAGTGGCGATTTTAACATAAGTAACGGCCAACTGCAAGCATATGCATTTGAGATAGTTAATGTGAATCACAGGAAAGAAATCCAAGTTGGATTATGGACTGGACAATGTGGAATCATACGGGAGATTAATGCAGACGATAATTGTTGAGAAAAGAGATCATTAAGTCCCAAGAAGATGCATGAGTTCCAAGAGTATTGGGAAATAAGAATAGCATTTATTATGATGTATGGTTCCTAGATACATTTATGTCTAGACTCCTATTTATACCCATGTATAATGTATAAAAAATAATTCAATGAATTCAGTTATTCAATCCAATATCTGGTATCAAGAGCAGCAAAAAAATCGATCCTTGAACCAATTCAAAATTAGTTATTTGGAACTCAGATTTTTCCTCATCACTGTTCCATACCCTTCCCAAACCAATCAGCCAAGATCAGGCAACAAATCATCCCTTCCAATCTCAGAAAAAACCATACAGCAGCCCATGTTGCAATAAAAACCAAGATCAAGTGAGTACCACATCCTCAATGGCCAACAAAACAATTGAAACGGTTTCAGTCGAAATCAAACTAGATGGGACAAACTTCCCAATCTGGTCGAAGTTGATGCGCGTCGCAATCGGAAGTCGAGAGAAACTCGACCACATCGAAGGAGAGAAGGTTGCTCCCCAAACCAATGATCCAAAATTCTAGGAATGGCAAACATCCGACTTCACAGTTTTTTCGTGGCTCATCAACAACATGGAACAACGACTCGTGCTGCAGTTTGCTCAACATCAAACTGCCAAGGCAATGTGGCGGAGCCTTACAACTACGTTTGGAACCAGAGTTGATCCAGTCCACGTATACGACTTGGAGGACAGAACCAACAAACTCCGACAAGGGAACGACTCCCTCGAAGCCTATTGGAGAGAACTCCAGAATCTCTGGGTGGGGACGGACAACCATAAGCCATGTCCCTACAAATGTTGTGAAGAAGCAATAAATACATACAAAAAGTAAACTGAAACAAAGAGATTATATCAATTTCTATCCGGATTAAACGAGCGATACGATGGGCTCTGGAGGGAGCTCCTAAAAGAGAATCCTGAACCAACCGCAGAGGATGCATTCGGAAGAGTAAAGCAAGAAGAATCCAGGGAGGGGATTTGGAAACCAGCCACCCAAACCCTAGATTCGGGAATAGGCGGCGGGTTCGGTGCGAGACAACCACCACCACAACTCCAATTCCGAGGAATCCAGTCACCTTCCCAAAGCTCATCGGCGCTACCACCGCGAGGGAACTCCAACAATCGAAAGTGAGTTGACAAATCAAAACTTTACTGCACATACTGTGGGATGACCAAGCACACCAAGGAGACGTGCTTCAAACTTGTCGGCTTCCCGGAATGGTGGGAAGATGGTCACAAATCAAACAAGAACAACACCGGCAAGGGAAGAATCGCCGTCGGGCGAGAAGGAGCAGACGAGAGCATTTTCCCAGCGGGTGACCAGGCGGCCGCCGGCACTGGGAACGATGGCAGTCGTCCGATTGAGAGCTCAGCGGCGAGTAGCTGGTGGGGATCTGGTGGAGGAAGCGGAAAAGAAGAAGAATCGGCTAAGGCTTCGTATACACGTTCAACTAAAGGTAAAGGGTTTGGGGCTTTGCCACAAACCCTTGTTTTTTCTCCCTCTCTCAATTTGCACCCCAAGAAAAAGGGTTTATTAGGAAAACAGGCCCTTGATTCATGCTGGTATTCCAAAAACACCCCATATAGAATGTACGAATCGTTTTTCAATCCTAAATAATGATTTTGATTTTTCCGTGGCTTGTAAATTAAAAAAGTCAGAAGTTAGTGATGAAAGGGGGTGGATATTTGATTGTGGAGCAACGGATACTATGTCATACGATAGGGCTGATTTTGGGGAATTAACAAAGTCAAAAAGAATATATATCGAGACAGCGGGAGGGGATCTTGTTCCGGTTAAAGGGGCAGGGACTATTCAAATATCTCCAACATTCAAATATCTCCAACATTGAAAATTGCTAATTGCCTTTATCTCCAACAGGGAATTAACAAAGTCAAAAAATTGATGTATGTCTCCCATGTAACACGAGAACTCAGCTGCAGACTCCTAATGCAACCGGATTGTTGTTTTCTACAGGATATTCGAACGGGGATGACGATTGGGCGTGGCATTGAATAGCATGGGTTATATTATGTGGACAAGGTAGCTCAAACTGGCAGAGGGATGTTGACTCACAGACCTACGGAACGAGAAATGTGGTTATGGCATAGGCGGTTAGGACATCCTTCCTTGAGTTATTTAAATATTTTATTTCCGAATTCTCCTAAAAGCTTCACTTTTGAATGTCAGACATGTATTTTGGCAAAAAACCATAGACAATCTTTTAAATCGAGTAATACTCGGGTTGATTCTGTTTTTTATTTAATACACTCTGATGTTTGGGGTCCTTCGCCAGTAGTTGGGGGTAATGGATTTCGATATTTCGTTCTTTTTATTGATGATTGCACTCGCATGACTTGGGTTTATTTTCTTAAAAATAAATCTGATGTTTTATCAAAATTCTCTGATTTTTATACTATGATTCTCACCCAATTTCAAACCAAAATCAAGGTCCTTAGATCCAATAATGGGGGAGAGTATGTCAACACTAAAATGAAAGATTTTTGTGTTGAAAATGGTCTTATCCATCAAACATCTTGTGCCTATACTCCGGAACAAAATGAGGTAGTTGAGAGAAAAAATCATGCAATCCTAAACATAACCCGAGCCATTATCCTTGATTCCAAAGTCCCAATTTTTTTCTGGCCTGAAGCCGTAGCCACATCTGTATATCTCCTCAATCGTCTCGACCTAAAAACCCCCTCCAAAAATTATCCACTATGTCCAAAATACCTTCTACCCTGTCCCTCGAACCTCGCATCTTCGGTTGTTCGGTCTTTGTCCATATCCCCAAACATGAGCGTAACTAATTCTGACCCTGTGCAGATAAATGCGTTTTCATTGGGTATGGGGCTCATCAGAAAGGCTATAGGTACTATAATCCAAAAACCCGCCAAGTTATTACCACAATGAACTGCACTTTCTTAGAAACCGAATTCTTTTACGCCACCCAACTTCCAAGTCAGGGGGAGAAGGAAATAAATACAATTGACTCGATAAGTTGGCTGCCTATGCCAAATAATCACTCATCTACCGAAGGACTACCAGAGCCAGCTACATTTGTCGCCGAGCATGCCACGAACATACCCCAACCTATGGAGCTAGGTGACACCCCAACAGTACCCGTTCCGATATCTGAGGTAACCAACCCTGAGAACTCTGTTAATATTAGCACTAACAATGTTGCTACAGAAGGAGAAGAGGGAGAGATTATAGATGAAGACACCAGACAGTACATTCGACCTATCCGAAGTACTCGTGGAATTCCACCCAAACGGTACTCACCTGAAAGAACGAGCAGAAGGTCAAAATATCTAGTGGGAAGTGTGGCAAGAGCAAACTTAACCAAACTAGCTAGGGCATTTGAAGCAGCCCTCTATGGAGAAGAGGAAATTCCACAGACAGTAAAGGAAGCATTAAAAATCAAGGATTGGAGGGATGCAATGATGGTAGAGCTAAAAGCCCTGGAGAGGAATAAAACATGGAAAAAATGTCAACTTCCAAAGGGGAAACGAACTGTAGGTTGCAGATGGGTTTTTACTATCAAACGAAGACCAGAAGGGTCCATCGAGAGATATAAGGCTCGCCTTGTGGCTAAAGGGTACACCCAGACATATGGAGTGAATTACTCTGAGACATTCTCGCCCGTGGCAAAGATGAATATTGTCCGAGTATTACTCTCTATTGCAGCAAGCAATGACTGGCCTCTTCACCAGTTTGATGTAACTAATGCTTTCTTACATGGTGAACTAAAGAAAGAAGTTTACATGGAGGCCCCTCCAGGTTTCGAAGAAGTCTTCAAAGATGGGGAAGTCTGCCAATTGAAGAAAACCCTGTATGTCTTAAAACAATCGCCTAGAGCATGGTTTGGGAGATTCACAGGGGCAATGAAGAAGTATGATTATCAACAGAGCAATGCAGATCACACTCTCTTCATAAAGAAAAAAGGGGATAAAGTTACATGTTTGATAATCTACGTCGATGACATGATTATTACAGAAAATGATTCTAAGGAGATAGAGGAGCTCAAGAAGAACTTGGCCACGGAATTCGAGATGAAAGATCTAGGGGAACTTAAGTACTTTCTCTGGGTCGAGGTCTTGAGATCAAAGGAAGGGATCTTCATAAATCAGAAAAAATACACTTTGGATCTTCTGACAGAAACTGGCATGATGGAATATAAACCCGCAGACACACCAATTGCAGTTAATCATGGGCTTCAAATCACAGAAGGAGCTCAACTAGCTGATAGAGAAAGGTATCAAAGGTTAGTTGGAAAATTTTTTTATCTTTCACACACCAGACCGGACATAGCATATGCAGTAAGCGTGATAAGTCAATTTATGCACCGACCCCAAAGCGATCTCCTTGAAGCAGCACTGAGAGTTGTTCGATATCTCAAAGGTACCTTTGATCATGGAATAATGTTCAGACGAAGTGAGCATCTAGAAATCCATGGATATACAGACGTCGATTGGGCTGGAAATCCAGTTGACAGAAGATCCACTTCGGGGTACTTCACATTTGTTGGAGGGAACCTTGTTACATGGAAGAGCAAGAAGCAAAAGGTCGTAGCACTATCAAGTGCAGAGGCAGAATTTAGAGGGATCAGAAATGGATTAACTGAGGTACTGTGGCTGAGGAGATTGTTGGGTGAACTAGGTTTTTTTTTCACAGAAGACGTGTCAAATTTTCTGTGATAATAAAGCTGCAATCAGTATCGCAGAGAATTCAGTCCAACATGATCGGACGAAGCATGTTGAAATAGATAGACATTTCATCAAAGAGAAAATTGAAGAGGGAATCGTTGAGTTCCCATTTGTTCGATCTGGAGATCAACTTGCAGACATTTTCACCAAGGCAGTAGGAGTAAGAAACTTTGCAGAGGCTCTTGGCAAGTTGGATATCGGGAATTCCGTTAACCAACATGAGGGGGAGTGTTGAGAAAAGAGATCATTAAGTCCCAAGAAGATGCATGAGTTCCAAGAGTATTGGGAAATAAGAATAACATTTATTATGATGTATGGTTCCTAGATACATTTATGTCTAGACTCCTATTTATACCCATGTATAATGTATCAAAAATAATTCAATGAATTCAGTTATTCAATCCAATATCCAATAATAATTGCTCGATCAATAAGGAGCTTGACCCCATTGTATGGCCAGGAAAAGAAAGTAAAGTTCCTAAAGGATGGGCAGTTTCTTTGAGCGAGAAAAAGTTGAGAGTCGGAGTTCCGTCAATAAGGGGGGGTTTCATTGAATATGTTAAAGTTGATAAGAATGAAGAAACAGGTGTTTTTAAACCAACTGGTTTTTTTCATTGATGTTTTTGAGAAGGTATGGCAAAACATTTTGTATCATGTCCTGGTCAAATAGGAGGCGGAGGTTGATGATATCATATCGAAATTAGACGAAGAGGTAAATGCATAAGCCACTTTGTTATAGTACTCGTCTACTTTGAAGATTAAAACTCCTGTGTTTGCCAACAGGAACTTGATGCATTGGTGGGAGATGTAACAGTGACAGCTAACAGATCGGAGCACGTAGATTTCACATTCCCTTACTCAGAATCGGGAGTTGTCATTGTTGTCCCGATCAATCCTAAAGGGAGGAGGAGCGCTTGGATATTTATGAAGCCTCTAACATACTGCCTCGGGCTAACCATTGGCGCCTTCTTTGTCTACACTGGTTTTGGCATAAATAAAGCATTCCGGTGCCCACCTAAGCAGCAAGTTGGGATGATATTCTGGTTCTCATTCTCAACACTTGTTTTTGCACAGTCTGTTAACATCTCATTCTCTTCTTCTTTATGAAGCTGAGCTCAACTAAATATATACTTGTTTATATATACTATGACAGGGGAGAAAGTGAGGAGCAACTTGACAAGATTTGTGGTGATCGTGTGGGTGTTCGTGGTGCTGGTTTTGATGTCAAGTTACACAGCAAACTTGACATCCATGCTTACAGTAGATCGACTATAGCCCAAGACCAACGATCTAAATGATCTGATAAAGAATGGGGAGTTTATTGGATACCAAATGGGCTCCTTTGTTAGAGAATTCTTGACAAACAACGACATTCTTGAGTCTGTGAGCCTGAAAAGCTATAGCACCGTGGATCAGTTCCACGAAGCTCTCTCCAAAGGCAGCAGGAAGGGAGGAGTAGGCGCGATCATTGATGAACTCCCTTACATTAGGCTTCTCCTTTCCAAGCACTGCGACAAGTATACCATGATCAGTCCAATATATCCAACTTCCGGCTTTGGTTTCGTAAGTCCCATTTCTTCCATTCCATGCACCATTCATTCAAGATTGATTCATCATCTCATTGAAAAAAATCTGCAAGCATTCCAAAGGGTTGGACGCTGGTTTTAGACGTTTCGCAAGAGATCTTGAGGCTGAAAGAGGATAAGGATTTGGTGAGGATCACAAAGAAATGGCTAGGAGATGAGAAGGATTGCCCCATTGGCAATGGAGCTCTGAGCTCATCGCAGAGGCTCAGTCTAGACAGTTTCAGGGGGCTCTTCGTCATAGCTGGGATGTCGTCAACGCTAGCTCTGGTTGTATTCTTGTCCCGTTTCTTGTATGAGAATCGGTGTCTATTAGAATCTACTGCTTCAATCAAGGAAAAGCTACTCAAACTTGCTACAGTTTTTACGTGGGAGAAAGATGAATCGTTGTCACTAGGAAAACCAGATTCCTGATCGTGGAGTCGGAGATGTTTCAGCAGCAGCGACTCCATGTGAAAAAGATTAAGAAGGAATGGTTTCACAAGATGAAGGATTCTCAACAGTAGAAATCTCTGTAATCCAACCTTCACAAGAGACTAATTCATGACCATGGGCTTGCTTGTTTGATGTGAAAATAAAGTTGGCGCGGAAAATAAATCAAGCGAATATAATTTATAATAATTTTACTTTTCCATGTTTGGAAAATTATTAAGATTTTGATTTTATATTAAATTTAAATACTAAAATTGGAAAAAAGAATACATAGAAAATTGTATACTTGTTTTTTAGGATTAATAGGGAATAAAGGCCATTGTAAATTTGTAATCCATCATGTATTACTCATGAGAAATGTTTTTCTTTTTATAGAGAAAATTATATTTGGCTAACTTCGTGGAAATAAGAAATCATGTATTTACAAGAATTGGTCAGAGGCGTCAGCCAGCCAATGTTATATAGTAGTAAAAGCTAAGAGCTTGATGATTTTACACGAAGTTAAAAGCTCGTTCTATTCATTGCACGTTACGAGTGATTAGCCCCTCAAAGATGGCGTAGAGGTCCTTATTATCGGGGCCGAAGATCTTCCCTAAGGTTTCCTAACACAACCATCGTTAAATAAAATTAGTCGTCAACATAGTCTCTTCATGAGTAACTACTAACTATACTGGTATCGAAATAGAAGACACAGTGCCTAATTATCGTACTTCCAACTTCTTGCACACTTAATATGCCAGCCATAAATGACCAACTTCCCTTATATACTATCCCCTCCGCTCGTTCTATAGTAATAGAGTCATTTTGTCATTTTGGTACGTTCCATAGTAATAGAGTCATTTCCTTTTTGAGTAAAAGTCAACACATTTTTCCACACTTACTTTACTCTCTCTTACTTTATTCTCTCTAGTCATGCATATGACCTGAATTTCATTGTTTGCATTAGCAATCATGGAATGAGCCCTAGCCTTTAGGTAATTCACAGAGAAAATTGATGAATTAGTGAAACAGAAGACGTGTACCAGTACTATGAAGAACACACTTGCCAGAACCTTATTAAAGAATTAGGCATTGGTGAACTTCTTCATGCAAATATGTATAAGTGGTTTTGGTTTGTGTTTTGTGCAATGTAGTTTCGTACCTGACTTGTCGAAAGAATTCTTTTCCATCAACGCGTGTTTTCCCTGATATATGAAAGGCAGGGAAGTTAAATGCAGTAAATTCCACCTAATATCAGTTCTTAGTTTGTTCAATACTATAAACGTAGGTAACTGCACTCTCATTGACATTCCATGTACTCTAATCCGGCCGAAAACTGAGCTAAGATAACTAACCTGGTTGTGAGGCAAAGAAGAAAACACAGAAGACCTATCGTCATAAAGGCCTCTTGTTGATGTAATAGAAATCGAGTGTCTCTGTCTCCTCGGAGCCAATGGTTTGGGCGTCCTAGATGGAGATACATATGCAGACAGGCTCGGAGGGGAACCTGGAGGTATGAGACGAGGCGTGCTATTCTGTGACGCTAGTAAGAAGGTATGCGGTGCACGAGGCCTCACAACTTTTATGATGAGAAAATAA
Organism: Salvia splendens; assembly: GCF_004379255.2. Taxonomy (NCBI): domain Eukaryota; kingdom Viridiplantae; phylum Streptophyta; class Magnoliopsida; order Lamiales; family Lamiaceae; genus Salvia; species Salvia splendens. The sequence continues at coordinate 34,343,402 of NC_056035.1, forward strand.
TTGTCAGAACAACAAATGCAAGAAACAGTGGGTGGGAAGAAGGGTCATGCATACCTTCAGCATTAGTGTCGACAGAATTCAGAGTTCCAGCATCGGACAATTGGCTTTGATTCCGGTTAGGTGGTAAATCAGAATCATCTTCTGAAAGAAACATTATGATCTTGTAAAACTGCTCATATCCTCATAAGCATCATAGAGGGATCAGAAATTTAAACCGGGATTGCTTGACAGATTTGTCAGATTAGCCTTAGGACCACTTGCCTATCAAACAAGAAAACTGAAAATGAATCTAATGCAGAATATGGAGAGATTCTGGAATAATGCTGCAAGAAACGGAAATCATTCTCTTACGGGTTTGTCATCATCATCTTGAAGAGACTGCATCAACGTCTTTCTGAAGGCTTCCAACTAGAGATTCCCACCGGTTCTAGTTCCGAACCGGAACCGTGTCAATTTTCTTGAACCGGAACCGTCGCATTTGGAACCGCGGTCCGGTTCCGGTTTAAGATTTTTCGAACCGGAACCGTCACCAAACCGCCGGTTACGGACGGTAATCGCCGGTTAACCGGCGGTTTCACGGTTCCGGCATGGTAACCGAGGCGTCAGCGGGGGCAGCTTTTTTAAGAGGTTTTGTCTGCCGGTTCCGGCGGTAACCGCTGGTTAACTGCAAAAACCGGCAGTTAACCGTGAAACCGGCGAATTTCGGTGGCGGTGCAGAACACGAGGCTGACACGTTGCAGGTTTTGCAGCCGGTTTGTTGACCAAACCGGCGGTTTTGGCGGTGAAACCGACGGTTCCAATGGTTTTACACCAAAACCGCAGGTTTGGTCCGAAATTCAATTTTTTTTAAAAATTCTGATTTTGAATTCAAATTCATCAATTTTCCCCCCATTTTTATCTATAAATACCCATTCTATCCTCACTTACATTCACCCCATTCTTGTGTTAACAATAGTTTCTCTCTTCAATCTCTCAATTCTCTCTCTGTCTTTGTCTCTCATTTCTCATTTGTGCTATTGTGCTTACATTTGAATTATTCAAGTGCTACTCTTATTACGCATTGTTATACACTTATACTTGTTCCCGTAGTTCTATAAGTTGTCTTTCTCAATTGCTAAAACACAAAAAATTCGTTTTTGTGAATTTGTTTAATTTACTATTTTCTACGGCAAACCCAATAGGTTGTTCTCTAAGTTGTGGGCAGCCTCAAATATTATCGAATGTTTCATGAATTCCCTTGTACGATCATTTTAGTCATTCTCGTTGAACATGGGCAAGGATCACAGCCCCCTGCTGTGCCAAAATATACGCTTACAATATATTATTTTATAATAAAATAAATTAATATTTTAATAATATAATTTAAAAATATAATAATAGAGTGGGTGTAGGGGTGTCCACTATAAGCCAAGCGCGGCTATAGCCCCGACCGGGGCGATCTCGGGGCTATCTATAGTGGGGAGAACGTCCGCCCCGAGGTGGACGAAATTTTCGGGGCGGAAGGTCATCCAGCGTCTTCGGGGCGACGACGCGCCGGTCCGGGGAGGACGCGGCGAATAGGCGCGCCGGCCTATAGTGGGTCGGTGCCCGGCGTGCCGGTCCGGGGCGGAATTTTTATTTTTTTTAATTCAATTTAATTTACCTATAAATACACTCAATTCCATTCATTATTTTCACACCATTCCAACTGTTCATCACTCAAACTTTCTCTCACTAGAATTTGTGGACTGAAATGGACAATTTGTGGAATGACGCGTGGAATTATCTGATTCAAGATGTGCAACACCAGACCTCCCAGTAGGATGCGGCGTGCGCAGCGGAAGCGGCGGAGGCCGCGATCCCTCTGGCGATTACTCATCGGCTGACCATCCAACGAGACCATAGCGGAGCGCACCAGCGTCTAATGGCGGACTACTTTGTGGATAACCCCCGTTATCCACCGGAGATTTTCCACCGGCGATTCAGAATGTCGCAACGGCTCTTCAACCATATAGCGACGAATTTGGCGGAGCGTTACCGGTGCTTCACCCTCCGGCGTGATTGCGCTGGCCGGATCGGGCTGTCTACGCATCAGAAGTGCACCGCTGCAATCCGGCAGCTTGCCTACGTCGGACCAACCGATATGTTCGATGAATACCTACAGATGGGTGAGACGACTAGCCTAACGGTGCTTAGGCAATTTTGTAAGGGGATCCGGGAAATATTCGATGGGGAATTCCTACGAAAGCCCACCCCTGATGAGTGTCAGAGACTGCTGGATATGCATGGTTCGATCCACGGGTTCCCAGGAATGTTAGGAAGCATCGATTGCATGCATTGGGAGTGGAGGAACTGCCCGGTGACCTGGAAAGGCCAGTTCACAACTGGATTCAAAAGCAAACATCCATCGATGATTCTGGAAGCCGTTGCTGATTACCGTTTGCAGATCTGGCATGCGTATTTCGGTGTGGCAGGTTCAAACAACGACATCAATGTTCTTCAGTCATCACCGCTCTTCAACGATGAGTGCCGGGGGGAGGGTCCAGAAACCAGCTTCGTTGCCAACGGCACTCAGTACAGTAGGGGATACTATTTGGCAGATGGGATATATCCTCAGTGGCCCGTATTCGTCAAGACAATTCGCCAACTGGTTGGACCGAAGAAACAATATTTTGCGCACAAACAAGAGAGTGCTATGAAGGATGTTGAGCGGGCTTTTGGTGTCCTCCAATAGCGGTAGGCCATTATACGGTGCCCGGCACGAGTTTGACACGAAGATGATGTCGCGAATATTATGTTAGCATGTATCATATTGCATAATATGATAATAGAAGATGAATGATTTGCGGCAGAGCGCTGCACCAGAAGAGGGCGCAAGTACAAGTCACGGTGTTGCCTCCGCGCCGATCTAGATGGGCGTACCACGGAGCAATGAATATTTGATCCAACGTTTCACTGATATGCGCAGGACCACAGCACATACCACACTCCAGGCCGATTTGATTGAAGAAGTTTGGGCACGTAGGGGAGGCGGCGCAGTGTGAACACCTTTGTGATTTTCAATAGATTAAATTTTCGTTGTATAATTTTTCATGTACTTTAATACGATGAAAATTTAGTGTTTAATTTTAATTTCTTCACGTATAGCCGTTTTCTTCTAAGTATGTATAGTCCGATAAATTTAATTATAATTGAATTAACATAAATGAAAAAAAGCTTGGGACTATTGAAAGTGTCCACTATAGTGATGGAAACAAATTTTTTGGGATGTGGACAAAAAAGGGGGGCGGGGCTATTGGAGTGTCCGCCTTATAGTGGACACTCTAACAGCCTCCCTTGCTATGCTATCAAGGGGATCCAAATCCCGCTGATCATATAGAATTTCAAGCCATTTGTAAGCTGCTAAATTCCTGGTATATTTTTGTTGGATGGAAAGTCTCGTAGCCCAACCCCTCCGGCTACTACTTGCAGTATTCGTCACGCTATGCGGATTTGCGCTTACTGAACCCACAAATAAAACAGGTGAAGACAACTTCTTGGTCCCGGTGCACGTACATTCATTATCGGACTTCATAATTTGGAGCTAGTGTAGCCCATAATAAAGAAGCATCTCGCTGTTTGAATTGCTATTGTGTTCTATATGAAAAATGAGGAAGAAATTGCATGAAAATAAAATGAGAAAATTGAAGTTATTTATATGAGGGTGTGGAGTCATTAAAAACAAAATTAAGAATTGGTCAGTTGACAACTACCCAAATTTTATCAGTCCAATTTATTTTAATTAAAGTGTTCTCAAATCTCAATAATAGTAAGAGCACCCGCAACGCGTCTCGCGGGTGTCTCTTATCTCATCCCACCGAGACGAGACGGACGCGGGATGCGTTGCAGCGTCCCGTCTCGTTACAATCCCGCCGAGACGCCCGTCCCACCGAGAAGGATGGCGAGCCGTCTCGCCACGCGCCCGCGCGACGTGGCGTGCGTTGGCGCCACGCGTGATGCCCACTCGCCGGCCCGTGAGTGGGCTTCGTCACGCTGACGCAATAAATCATTTTTTAAAAAAAATTCAAATTTAATAAATAAATAAACAACGGTAATATGACCGTTCAATGGTCATTTAAAAAAATTTATTTATTTTTTCTTTTTTTATTCTATAAATACTTCTCTTTCACACACACAACACACATCTATTCTTCTCAAACCATCTCTCTTTCCTCTCCAATTTTCATCTCAAATCATCTCTTTTATTCGTAGGGAGGCGGAGGCGGAGGAAGTCGCGCCGCCCCAACGACGATCCTGGACTTACATCCATCGTAACCGGGAGGAAGCCGCCGCAAGGTTAGTACGTGACTACTTCTGTGATAACCCGGTATGGGGAGAGACCTACTTCCGTCGCCGTTTTCACATGCGGAAACCGCTGTTTCTGCACATCGCAAATACATTGGCAGCCCAGGAAGAGTTCTTCCAAGAAGGGTTCGAAGCCGTCGGCCGTCCCAGCCACACGACGCTGCAGAAATGTACTGCAGCAATCCGTCAGCTTGCTACTGCACAAACGGCGGATTTGTTCGACGAATACCTTCACATTGGAGAAAGCACTGGGAGAATGTGCTTGATAAACTTCTGCAAAGGCGTCCGGGCAGCCTTCACCGACAAATTTCTCCGAAAGTCAAGCACGGCAGATTGTCAGTTTCTGCTCCACCTTCACGAAGAAGTGCACGGATTCCCAGGGATGCTTGGCAGCGTCGATTGCATGCATTGGCAATGGAAGAATTGCCCTGTGGCGTGGAGGGGGTCATACACGAGCGGCCACAAAGGCACCCACCCCACCGTTATACTCGAGGCCGTTGTTGGCTACCGGCTATGGATTTGGCATGCGTACTTCGGGGTCCCCGGATCGAACAACGACGTCAACGTGCTCAAACAACCGGCGGTATAAAATGGGGTACTATCGTGCCGACGACATCTACCCGAAGTGGCCAACCTTCGTGAAGACGTTCAACAGACCAGTGAACGGAAAACAGGCTCTTTTTGCGCAGAAGCAAGAGGCTGCTCGCAAGGATGTGGAGAGGGCGTTCGGGGTTCTCCAAGCGCGCTTCAACATTATCAAAACCCTGCCTCATACGTGGTTTATGGAGAATATGGTCGACATCATGTATACTTGCATAATCTTGCACAACATGATTGTCTCCGACGAAGGCCCTGAGGTGGGAAATTGGTTCGACCCTGAAACCCCCGGAAGCTCTACCGCAAGTAGTCCGCCTCGCAGTGGAGTACATCCGTCTATGCAAGATCGGTTGTCTATTCGAGCAAGGACACGTGATTCTACCGCCCACGCCCAACTCCAAGATGATCTAATGGAGCACAAATGGGCAAAATTTGGCAACCGGTAGACGCACATGATCTTTCTTCTGCTTCCTTGAGCTTTGAGATTTTGAATTTAGAGAGAGTGAGCGGAAGAAATTAAATTACGTATTTTTCATTTTTTTAGGATTTTCAATTATGTTTTTTTAAATCTTTTAGAACTTTAAGTTCGTAATTTTATTTTATTTAATGAAGTATGTTTTTATTAATTGAATTTGTTGGAAATAAAAATAAAAAATGAAATTGAATAAATAGTTAAAAGATGAAATGGTTAAAAGACGAATAAGAGATGGAGGGTTGCGTGTTGTCTCTTAGTTAAGAGATAAAGTGAAAAGTAAAGTGGAGTCATAAATAGTTAAGAGATGAGACGGTTAAGAGACGAATAAAGGAGTAGTATGATTTAATTATTAGTGAATAAAAAAATATCCGCTGCCCCGTTTCTTTCTCATTTGGTTATAGGAGTATATTTAAAATTTAAAATTTAAAATTTGAATAGGAGTATATTTAAAATTTAAAATTTAAAATTTAAAATTTAAAATTTAAAATTTAAAATTTAAAATTTAAAATTTGACGTCTCTCTCTTTTCTCTGATTTGTTGACGCATGCCAGGGAAGGTCGGTTTGAAACCTCCCCTTTCATTTCTCTATATCTCCTTCATTTTCTCTGTAATTCGTTATACACAATTCATTTTCTCTATAAATCGGAGCAGAAAATTAGCAACAGCACTAAAAATACACAAGAAAATAAGAAGGAAAACCTCCCTTCTTATTGAGGACGAGGAGTTGCCAAGAAATAAAGGGAAAAAAAAACTTCGAAAAGGGGGCTAATTTTCTTTTTATTCTTCCCAATTCCATCATTTTCCATACAAATCCGGAAGTCTATTTCTTCATGTTCCCCTCTTTCGATCATACATTCGTTATTTTGAACGTTAGATTTCCTTTACGAGAATTGTAAAAAATGGGGACAGAGATTTTGTACTCACAAGATTTGTTGGCCCAGCGCCACCACATCGCTCCGCCGCATTTCCACCATCGGAGAAATTTCCCGTCGCAGGGGAATTTCTCGAATTTGGTCGTCAATCGGCGGTCGTCCAACAACAACAGGAAGACGTCTCCCCAATCCGACAAGAGAAAATCTAACGAAACAAAAGGAGCCACCTACGGCGGCGAAGCGCGGCGGGGCGAGGATTCTGCGGAGGGGCAAATCGCTGAGCTGCATAGCTGCCAAATTGAACGGCGGCGATGGCAGCGCAACGAGATCGCCGGTGGCAGATGATATGACGGTGGGACGGATGAGGCCGGAAAGGATGCCGAATCAGATCCGCCAATCGCCGCTGCCGCTTTATGCCGGATCTGCGTTTTCGCTGTCGCCATCTCCTCGATCTCTACCTTTACCTTCTTTTTTCAACAAGAAACTCAATCCTTCCGATGATCCGGCCACGAGGGATCTGCGCCGATTGCTTCGTCTTGATTGAAATCGAAAACTCCGCCGGAATTTCTTGTTTATCCTCGAGCTCCAGCCGTAGATATTTTTCACAATACGGGCAAAGGAGGGGGTTGTCTAGATCGATCTGGATTTTAAAGAATTAAAACGGGTGAGAAGCGATTTGGCGATGAATTGGATGGATTAATAATACTATCAAATCTCTAGGGTTTTCGTAAAAATCTTTTTTCCTTCTTCTTGGGGTTGGGTCTTAATCATTAATATGTAATCTATTTTTATGATATGTACTTAGATATAATAAATTGAGATTAACGATTATGACTGCTTTGAGAAAAAATAATTCTTAGCTGAAATCTGGAGGAATTTGCAGAAATGGGGTGTGTTTGTAAGCATCTGGGTAAGTTTATGTATTTGTGCTCAATGCTATTGTTTTGGCTCAGCTGTAATATTTCTTACTTTTTTCTTTTTTCCCTTTTTCTTAGTTAGTTTGCTTTTTTTAGGTTTAGAGCATCCGCAATGGCGCCCGTCTCAGCGGACGTCCGACCGGCGTGCCGGACGTCCGCACGGGACGTCCGCTATTGTGCAAAAGTGACGCGGATATGGACGTTCCGCGGCGTTCTCGGGACGTCCGTTGCGACGTCCTTGGGGACGGACGTCCCGATTATTTTATTTTTTTTTTGAAAATTCTATAAATACGGCTCGTTGAATTTCATTTAATTCGCACCACTTGTATTAACGAGTATCTCTCTCTACGTTTCTTTTATATATCCAGAATGACTAGTAGAGGTAGTGGTAGTGGTTTTTGTGCTAGCGGTAGCGGTGCAGGTGGTAGTGGTGGGGGTATGATGATATTATGAGGCGAATTCATGCACGTGTGCGGGAGGCAGTGGAGAGGGAGATACAGGCGGCCTTGGCGCCGGCGGTACCTCGACCCATCCATCGTCGATCTATAGTACCCTGGGACCACCTCGTTGCAAACCGTCGGTTGTACGAGGATTACTTCGCTCCGGAGCCACGATTTGGGGAGAACGTGTTCCGGAGACGTTTTAGGATGCATCGTCCGCTCTTTCTGCGTATTGTGGGAACTTTAGAACGCCGATACGGGTATTTCAGGGTGCGGGAGGATGCGGCTGGTAAACCCGGCCACACGCCGATTCAGAAGTGCACTACCACAATGAGGCAGCTGGCATACGGAGGCACGACCGACATGTTCGATGAGTACCTCCACATCGGCGAGACGACTGCCCGCGATTGCCTTAAGTATTTTTGTCAGGGCGTTAGGGAGATATTCGGGGATAGGTATCTTCGGAAGCCTACCCCCGAAGATTGTCAGGCCTTGCTGGATATGCACGGGACTCAGCACGGGTTTCCAGGGATGCTAGGCAACATAGATTGTATGCATTGGGAGTGGAATAACTGCCCCGCTGCCTGGAAAGGGGTGTACACTACGGGTTTCAAGGGCAAGAATCCATGATGATCCTTGAAGGGGTAGCTGACTACCGGCTATGGATTTAGCATGCCTATTTTGGAGTAGCCGGGTCGAACAACGACATCAACGTCCTCCAGTCGTCGCCCATTTTCAACGACCAGTGCATGGATGTCGGTCCGGCCGTCAATTTCGTCGCCAATGGCAACCAGCACAACATGAGCTATTATTTGGCTGATGGGATATACCCTATGTGGCCTGTCTTTGTGAAGACGATCAGATGCCCAACAGAAGAAAAGAAGGTATATTTTACGGGTCGTCAGGAGGCAGCGCGAAAGGATGTGGAGCGGGCATTTGGTGTGCTCCAGAGTCGATGAGCGGCAGTGAAGGGTCCATCACGGCTGTGGTATGCTGAGAGTATCGCCGATATCATGTACGCATAATTATCATGCATAACATGATTGTCGAAGATGAAGGTCCAGCACTAACGGATTGGGCCAATGATGATGCTGGTGCTGATGCTGCGGGTCCATGCCACGGCGTTGCCACCGACAATGTACATATGAGTATACCCCATGACGAGGTCGAGCGAGTCTGTGCATTTGCCGACATGTGCCAAAAACAAGCTCATATTCGACTCCGGAACGATATAATTGAAGTAGTATGGCAGCGAAGGGGTCGTCGTGGATGAAATTTTTATTTGTTGAAATGTACTTTTTTAGTTTTTTTTTTAAATGTACCTTTTCTTTTTTTATTTAATGAAATTTTAATTCCGTAAATTGTTTAATTCCGTAAATTATTTAATTTGATAAATTTGTGAATTTTTATTAATGTGGGAAGTCCGTCGGGATGTCCTTGGGGATGTCCGCCACTGTGCAGTGGGAAGTCCTTATGACGTGGCAGTGCAGTGGGAAGTCTTTATGACGTGACAGGAGGTGTTTTTGGGATGTCCGCGAGGATGTTCGCTGGAACATCCGCACCACTGTGGATGCCCTTAGTATAAATAAAAATAATGTCTTATGTATTTCTCCCTCTTTTCTGTTTCATTTTACTTGCACAAAAAACCTTATATTAAATTAAATCTTTAATTGGAAGAAATTTGATGATAATATGCTTTTTAAACCTGATTTTAATAGTTAGATTTTTAAGTGGAAGAAACTTAAGAATGATGCTTAGACGTCACCACGGTTCAGGAACCGGCGGTTCACGGTTCGGAACCAACGGTTCGGAACCGCCAGTTCCGGTTCAAGATTTTCTTGAACCTGAACCGGCCCGTCCTAGGTTCGACGGTTCCGGTTCACGAACCGTGAACCGGCGGTTCATGTCAAGATCCGGAACCGCCGGTTCCTGTCCGGTTCGGTGGTTCATGTATTTTTTTTAACATTGTAATTCAAGTAAAAAAAATGTAAATATACTTGCATAAATAAAATTAGAATAATGCGATGTACAAATGCAATTTTATCGATACAAATTACAACTTTAAAATTACAAATTACAACTTCAAATTTACAAATTACAACTTAAAAATTATAAATTACATAAGCCTTAAAGTCTTGATTATAATTTACAAATTACATATTCGAAACAAATGGGAGAAAAAAGAAATAAAGGAAAAGGCCTTGAGCTCGACTTAAATTTAAAATTTAAGTTGAGAGGCCTACGTATCCTCAATGTTCAATTGCATTTTGGAATCAAAGTCCACGTAGTTCTTTTACCTTGCTTACCTATTTGGCTTGATCGGAGGAATTGGCCTACTCTTCTTCGTCGGGAAAGTAGTCTTGGTCGGGTTGTACTACTTGATTGTCCCAATCCGGTTCTTGGTCTCTAATTTCGGCGGAGCACCAATCAACAAGTAACATGGTGGCTTCCATGTTTTACCCGGTGAGTCTACTTCTTCTGTCATCCAAGACGTTGCCTCCAACACTAAAGGCGAACTCGACGGCGACAGTAGTAGCCGGAACCGAAAAGATCTCCTTGGCCATTGATGCAAGGATGGGAAAATCTTTCTCGTGTGATCTCCACCAATCTAGGACGTCGATTTGTTGGGGAACGGGACCTCCTTCTTCATCATTGAAAGAAAAGTGTGAGTCAAAATATAAATCTAACTCACCTGCCGAATTTGCCGTCCTTCCTCCGCTGCTATAGCCGTATAGGTCCGCCAATTGGGATTGGGCGTCTGGGTCATCAACTTGAAAGAAGCCAAAGTTATGTGTTTGATGGGGGTCTAGGTCTCACTTGGTGGGTACTGTTGTACTTGGCTTCGTAATCGTGACAGAGAGCCCGCAAGTCGAACTAAAAATTTCTTTGCAGGGTTGAGAGGTGGGGGAGGTTTATTTGGAATGTTTGGCCTATGTTTATGTTGTTGTCGTCGTCCTCGTCATTCGATTGCAAAGTTCGAAGCGGTTTAAGATCAATAGAAGCCAAATTGTTGTAATAAAATTCTAAAATTTTTAAAGTACCAACTAGTCTCCATTTTGGATCCAAAACTTTTGCAAGCAAAAAAACCGTTGGGATCTCATTGAAATACTTGAGTCATTTTTCAACCATATAATATAAAACAAACATTAATTCATGATTATTTACGGAATTTTTCATTGCAGTTTTAAAACCAAGTGATATATACATGCAACGTTCTAAAACACGAACGGATGTGCAATAATACACACCCGATAACTCAACGGTGGCATTTCTAAAACCTTTGAATAATTTAAATAAACTCATGCTTTGATCCCAATAAAAAGAGGTTAGATATAAATCATCTAGAGGGATAGTTCTATAAAATCAACTAAATATTCTATATGATGTAATGTATAATGCAACATATCATATGTAGAGTTCCATCTAGTAGACACATCTAAAGTAAAAGTTGTGTACCGTATTTTTTTCGAATGGCAATACTTCTTCCACGCCTTTGCCAATATGAGGTTTCCAGTGGATCAAGGATACAACTGTTGTAATAAGTTGAATATGTCTTTGCCATAAAGACAAAGCATCTTGTACACATAAATTTAAAATATAACATATACATCGTTGGTGAAAATACTTACCACTTATCACCGGGGAGCAAGCCGCAATTAATTCGGGTATACTTGCAGTGTTAGTGGTTGCGTTATCAAAACAAACCGAAAATATTTTTGTTGCATAAATCATAATCATTCAAAACTTGAATAATTAAAGATGCAATTGCTTGTGCGGTGTGTGGTGAAGGAAATTATCTAAAACCAATTAAACGTTTATTTAAAGTCCAACTATTATCTATAAAATGACATGAAATTCTCATGTAAGAATTTCTTTGGAAAGAATCCGTCCACACATCAGAGCAAATATTAACTTTGTGTCCCGAGTTAGAAATTTTTTTTCCTAGTTCTCTTTTTTATCAAAAAACTGTCAGTTGTTAGATCTTTGAGCAGTTGAGGGGGGAATTCTTTTTGTAGCAACATTAAATGCGGTTTGCATAGTAACTTCATATTTTTTGTCATAAGAAAAATTAAACGGTAAATGCTTCATTGCCGCCCATCTTACCATAGCATCGGTAACATTTTTGGGATCATATTTAAATAGAGGCGTACCTGTTTGAGATGATGAGCCGGTAGGGAAGTTTATTTGGCTTTGGGACTTAGTATGCCCATATTCCACTGGATGTTTTACCTTCAAATGGCGATGAAGAGTACCATATCCCCACCAGTTCCAAATGGATAGACTTTCTCGCAATAGTTACAATATGCTTTGAACTCACTTGTCTCTATGGTAGTGGTCGGATCATTAGGATTTGAAATTACCACCGGGACCTTCTTGTAATGTTTGGTGAAAATATCGGATTTCAACTTTGGAGGCATCTTCTTCTTTTGTCGTCCTGAAGGAGGAGGAGCATCGACCTCCTCATCATTTTCGCCAACTTGGCCGGCGCTAGACGGGGGGAATTGATGCGATCCATCATCGCCTTCGTCCGATGATAGATTCACATCGTATTCGAAATGCGAAGCCGAATGTGAATGCCCCTTTCTTGGTCGGTGTCGGCGAGGGCAAGTAACAAGGCCGCATTTCGATCTTTTTCCTCCTACGAAAATTACACAATTAAGTAAAAATACTAACAAAAATAAAACACATAGACACATAGATGTTAAAAAATGAAATTATGAATTTAATAAAATTGAATTAAAAAAATAAAAACATATTAGAACTTACTTGCGCTCGAAGAGCGGCTCGCCTTCCCACCTCCTCCGCAACTTGTGCTCTAGTAGGGGCACGACGACGACGAGTATCACTTTGATCTTGGGCAATTCCCTTGCCCCGATCACCACCACGACGAGATGAAGACATGATATTTATGGAAATTGAAAGTGGAGAATAGAGACTAGAGAGTAGTGTGATTGTGTGAATATGATACCGTAAACAACGTGAGTAATTATGAGCGCAAATAACGTAAACAACTTGAGCAATTAGAGAGAATGGTGACTTGAGAATAGAGAGATTGAGATTGAGAAGAGAAAGACTTGTTGACACAAGAATGGAGTGAGTAGAAATGAAGAGGAATGAGGTATTTATAGGGGAAAAATGTGATTAAATTAAATTAAAAAAAATTCAAAATTTCAAATTTTTGAAAATCCGGCGAAACCGCCAGTTTTTTGGACGGAACCGCCGGTTTCGTCAACGGTTTCTGACGAAAACCGGCGGTTTCTGAACCGGTTTCTGAAAAGGCTAGGGTGTTGGTCGGAAATAGGCCTGAAAAGCTGTCGGGAACCGCCGAACCGCCGGTTACGGTTTGCATGAAATTGAAACCTGACCGGCCCGGGGGAACCGGCGGTTCCAGTCACGGTTCGAACCATCGGTGACGGTTCCGGTTTCGGTTCGGAACTGACGGTTCCGGGCCGATTCGGTTTGGTTTGGGGACCTCTAATGATGCTTTTGGCAAAGGTGAAGAAAACACGAAACTGAGCACAATAAATTCAGTACCGCCCTGTAGCTTTGCTAAGAGCGTCCACAGTAGCGGATATACCGGGGTGGACGAGTCAGACGGACGACCTCTCGTCCGTCGGATAAGGTGCTCGTCCTTCGGCTCGTCTGCTATTGTGGGTGCTCGACGGACGTCCTCACGGACGAGAGCATTTTTTGTTTTTTTTTTTAATTTTCAACTCTATATATCCGGCTCGTTGCACTTCATTTCATGCACAACGATCGTCGAAAATGAAGACCTAAAACAAAAACATATCATACCGTCGGGTGTCACCCTCGCTCGGCTAGCGACAAACTATAAAGATTCAAGGCATACTAAACTTTGTTCAAATTGTTGTTTTTTAGTTGCATTTTATTATTTTAATTTTTTTATTTAATACAATTATTATTGCACTTTCTCCGCCCGTATTCATGTCGAAATTTTAATTGCGTATTTGTGAATTTTTATTATTGTGCTTGTCTGTCGGGATGTCCTAGTGCTTGTCCACTATTGTGCAGTGAGATGTCCTAGTGATGTGGCAGTGGGGTGAGAAGTCATAGTGAAGTAGCAGAAAGTGTTTTTGGGAAGTCCTAGTGCTAGTCCGTGTGGAAGTCCCTCTTGTTGCTGATGCTCTAATATGTATCAAAAAAGGTTGAATATTTCATTCACCACTCACCAGTCGTCCCTGATGTTTATAAATCAATTGGAATTTGGGATATTTTCAAGTCGCATTGAATTTTCTAAAGCCGCTGTCGCCCTTGTCTCTCTTGCTGCCTTGTTGCGCGCCTCCGTCGCCCCTATAACCTCTGCCCTCTGTGTTATAGCTATTGAATTCCTAGATTTGTTAACTTATTTTGATTCCCATTTTTATATGTTCTAATCCAAGTTTGTATATGAATTTTCTTAGTTATAAAAAAAACTTAGCTTAATAGTTAGTCCTAATGATTCGGTATCCGTGCTTACATTTAACTAATAATACGTGCATTAGTAGATTCATGGATCGTGGCATGTGAATATTATCCAAAATATGATTATGTTAAGAGACGACAATTGTACTATAATTAATTTTACTTAATTGTATAATCTTTTTTGGCAACATGGAGTATTTATCCAAAAAAAACCGACAATCCACCATTTTCACTATCAAGAAACGTCTCCTTCTTCCAACAAATAACCGTTTCCCACTTCTCCATGATCAGTTGAAAGAAGAAAAAAGATTATAAAGTACAATTAGTTGCCTCTCCCCATCCGACTTGTATTACGTTTTATAGAATGGTGTGTCAATTTAAGCATTCCCAAAATAGGATTAATCAATACTTAATAATTACGATTGCAAATACCCCCTACTTCGAATGACTACAATTTTATTTGGCTTGTCGTACTACCCCATCTCTCTTCTCTATACTATTTTATATCCATGTGCGCTATATTTTAGATAAGTGCCCAAAGTTGAAGATCAAGAATTAGTCTATAAAATGGATTCCTCAAAACATGGTATTTTATTATTGAAAACTTTACTTCTATTTCGTAGCATTATCCAAACTAAGTAGTGTTTGAATAATGTAAAAAATTGAGTTGAAAGAAACATATGATGATGAAATTCATATAAACCTTGAAGCATTCATCATCGCAAAACATACACAAAACAAAAATCCCTACTTATGGCTTAAGCTCATCACTTCTTAATCTTACGTACAAGCAACTCCACAAACCACACAAACTTGCGCTATATAAGCCCCACTCTCCACAATCCAAAAACATCAACAAAGCAAACATTTGAATTTGAACACCACCATGTCATCCTCGTACGAGCATTATTTAGTTAGTTAAATTAGAGATTTGGGTATCTTTTCCACATCTTTTTTTTATTTGCATATCTTTTCCACATCTTTTTTTTCTTGTTAAGTAAATTAGTTATTAGCATTATAAATAGGAGTTATTGTAATCATTTGAAAAATCAATCAAGAATATCAATATTATCGGTCATTCTCTTCTCCAAGTGAGAAACCGTCGTACTCGACGGGCACTCGCCCGCGACAAACATTTATCGATCACCGATCTATGGACGCCAATCAGCCCGATAGGAGGTTTATCCTATCAAATTGGTGCTTTCATTGAGAGCTGGCCCTCCCACCATCTCGAACCGAAGCTACACCGCTGCCCGACGGAAAATATTCCGCGCACAGCAACTGCTTTGGTTGTCGAGTCCCGCCTGTCCGCCGAGCTCTAGCCGCAGGACAACACTACTTCTGCAACGCCCGACGGGAAGGATTCCCGTGTGCCGCGTCGAAGTCAGACGATCATCATCCACCACAGCCACGCCTCAGTCCGTCAACATGTCATACGACTACGCCGGCTATCGCCGTCGTCAATACGACTTCCCTCAGGCCACACAGCCATTCCGTCCCACCATCCGGCCCAACCTCGCCGTGTAACCAGTTGGGACCCTCCAAGCATCCGGGTGGAAGTACTCCGCCCGCCGTCGTGGCCTGATCCAGAATCACCCTACGTCTCACACCACTTGGATCCACCTGATCGTCGCCCACGGCCGAGATACCAGCCCATCGGGTACCGCGATCGCGCGCAAGACGCTTGGCCTCGACACCGCGGCGGCTACGTCGAGAGGGGTGGCCACCTATCAGATCGCGGAGAGCATTAGACCCAATTAGGGTTTGATCGCTACCCGACAACCGCAACGCAGCGGCACCGCCCAACGTGCTGGGACCCACCAGCGCAACAGCAGGACCGCGGCTACCCGACTGTTGACCGGCCCCGACGCTCGGAGACGTGCAGGGACCGACCTCGCCCTCGGGAGGAAGTGAGAGCGCGAGTCCAGCCCGCCTCCCACCAGCCCCGCTACTCCACCGAAAAGCCAACGCGGGACCTGTATAGTCAGCCCGCACGTGTGACCAGTCAAACTCCGGAGCAGCCACGCCTGCCGCTAATACGGGTCTCCCAGGCGGAGAAGTCAGAACGGTCCAGGTTGGGTCTCTGCTGGCACTGTCCCGAGAAATGGGTGATGGGACATGTGTGTAAACAACGCATTCTCT
Source organism: Salvia splendens (assembly GCF_004379255.2). Classification (NCBI taxonomy): domain Eukaryota; kingdom Viridiplantae; phylum Streptophyta; class Magnoliopsida; order Lamiales; family Lamiaceae; genus Salvia; species Salvia splendens. Next base: position 34,359,591 of record NC_056035.1, read on the forward strand.
GTTATGCGGATGATGGGGGGGAGTTTGAGGAGAACATTCAAGATGAGAATTTAGCCGAAGAGAAAATTGATAATACTCCCATTAGGGCTGGCAATTTTTGACACGACACGATAACACGACACGAACTGGCAGGAAAATAATGGGTTTGGGTCAGAGCTTATTGGGTTCGTGTCCTTATCGGGTCGACCCATTAAGGACACGAAAATTTCGTGTCGTGTTCGTGTCGTGTTCGTGTCGGGTTCGTGTTATCCGTTAACAATACGTGTTCGTGTCGTGTTCGTGTCGTGTTCGTGTTATCCGTTAACAAATAATATTTTAATATTATTAATTCTTATTATTTTCATTTTTAATAGGTTTAACTGTTATCAGGTCGTGTTGTTATCGAGTCGTTATCGTGTGATCTCGTGTACGTGTTGTTATCGTATAGTGTTGACCCGAATTGGTTCGTGTCGTTAATGGGTTCGTGTCGTGTTCGTGTCGTGTTCGTGTCTGAGGGTTTCGTGTCGTGTTCGTGTTCGTGTTTGAGGTTATCTTAACGGGTCGTGTTCGTGTTTGTTGTTATCGTGTTCGTGTCGTTATCGTGTCGACACGATAACGACCCGACACGCACGATTTGCCACCCCTAACTCCCATGATAGTATTCGGTGATGATGTTCCCAATGACGTTACCAATGTTCACAATGATGGCGCTCCTCTTGATGTTCAAAACAACGAGTCCCCTGGAGAGTTCCTCAAGAACAAAGGGATTGTCAAGAACGACAGGGAGCCACCGCAAGTGCTCGTTGGGGTATATGATGAGAAGATTGGTGAAAAGGAGGAGACATTGCTAGAAGATAAAGAGGAGGATGGTTCTCTTGGTGAGGTGGAGAAAATAATCGCCTCACTCAATGTTGTTCAAGTGTCATCCAAAAATGTTGTTGGAAATTGTTGGGGCAAGAAAGGAGATGGTGCTTACACCGATTTGCCCGTAATTGCTTGTGTCTATGTGGATTTGAATGTCGGTGATGTTCCAAGTATGAATCATCGATCAACATCGCTCGACAAAGATGCAAGGTTGATCCCTCCGAGTAATGACATGCCATGCTTGGGCATTCTGGGAGGCATGGACAAGCTTTTCGATTTGGCAAGTAATTTTTCCGACAAAGTTGGGTCTCCTTTGTTGATTTTTTATGGAGGTGAAGAAGGGAGACGTTCAGCTGTTCAATGTGTGTTTGATCGAGGAGGAGTTGCCAAGCCGAAGCTTCTGATTTCAACTCTCCTTTTTGCTTCGTAGTTCCCACCTTGAGGACAAGGTGAATTTTAACCGTGGGGGAGTTGATACGAGTATTTCTACTATTATTATTTTGTTTAGATATTATAGGGATTTAGCATATCTTCTTTGTTTAGATATTATAGGGATTTAGCATATCTTTTTGTATCCACACATATTATAAATATGTGTGGAGTATTCCATAATATTCATTCAATCAATATATGAAATTATCATTCTTTTGGCTCAATTGAGTAGCAAACAAGAAACATCTCCTAAGGTTGCCGACGAGGCTGATCTCGCGCTCAACCGCCCCTTTTTGCCGTGACGACCCAACGTTGGGCGCTCGACAACGACGACATCTCGTTTCTTGATTTTGTGTGGAAATCGACGTTAAGGATGAACAACTGATGTGGGGTATATAGACTAAATGAGCTCTCTCTCCTAACAGGCTAGTCTTTTGGGATGAGTTCTCTTGTTTGGTCTGTAACAATTGGTGCTCTCATTGAGAGTCCAAACGGCTCGGAGTGGTGGCCGGGCAGCGAACTTGCCGTGACCAACGAGTACGTTTGGGGCCGCTCGGAGTGGTGACCCACGGAGTGGTGGCCGGGCAAAGAATCCGCCGTGACCAACGTGGCCGTGACCAACGAGAACTCGGAGTGGTGGCCCACGGAGTGGTGTCCTGGCAAAGAACCAGCCGTGACCAACGAGGACGTTGGCCCTTAAAGGAGGGTCGAATTTGTGTGGAAATCGACCAAAGTTGCGCCGCTGCCCGACGGAAGACGTTCCGCGCACAACACCAGATTTGGTTTCTGATGTTTTTTACTCTCTTCATTGTGTCGTAGTTCACACATTGAGGACAAGGTGGATTTCAACCGTGGGGGAGTTGATACGAGCATTATTTAGTTAGTTAAATTAGAGATTTGCGTATCTTTTCCACATCTTTTTTTTATTTGCATATCTTTTCCATATCTTTGTTTTCTTGTTAAGTAAGTTAGTTATTAGCTTTATAAATAGGAGTTATTGTAATCATTTGAGAAATCAATCAAGAATATCAATATTATCGTTCATTCTCTTCTCCAAGTGAGAAACCGTCGTACTCGACGGGCACTCGCCCGCGACAAACATTTATCGATCACCGATCTACGGACCGATCAGCCCGATAGGAGGTTTATCCTATCACATCCCCACCAAGAACCACCGCACAAGCCACCCTAGCGGGCTTCGGCAACCTCATCAAGCTCCTCCCAACGGGTACGGTCTTCGCCTTCCAATTTCTCAACCCGGTCCTCACCAACAACGGCCAATGCCACCTCATCCACAAGTACCTCACCAGCTTCCTCATCACCGCCTGTGGGGCCTCCTGCTGCTTCGCCTCCTTCACCGATAGCTACACGGACAGTGAGGGCAACGTGCACTATGGTGTCGCCACCACCAACGGCCTCTGGCCCTCTCCCTCCTCCTCGGTCGACTTGTCCTCCTACAAGCTCCGTTTCGGAGACTTTGTGCACGGATTTTTCTCGTTGGTGGTGTTTGCCGTGGTGTCGCTGCTCGACCCTAACACGGTCGAGTGCTTCTACCCGTAGTTCGAGTCCAAGCAGAATGCCCTGCTCATGGCAATGCCGCCCATCATAGGCACCGTCTCCGCTGCTGTTTTTGTCATGTTTCCTAATAATAGGCATGGAATAGGCTACCCTTACAGCCAAGCTTCAACTCAACTTGCTCAAGCATAAGACATATCATGTCTTTATCATGAATTTCTTGTTTATGTGACATACTGATGTAAACTATCTCGTCAATTTTATTAGTACATTGTTTTCAATCTATATATATTGCACAAAAGTTCCAGCTGAATTTACTCCAAAACAAGAAAAATAGGATCTTGGAAAAAAATAAATAATGTTAAAACAGTGATCATGTAAAGAAGAAATGACATATAGTACATTTTTTTTTATTTGCAAACAAGTTATGAGATTACATGTACAATGGAACCTTTTTTTTTCCTCCTTTGAATGTGCTTCCTCTCCTAAATAGAGAGGAAATAATTATGTAAAATTAAACCTAAAAAAATACTACTAGGTTTATTTATACACAATTTAAACTGGAAATGCTAGAAGATTGCCTCCTTCAAACATTCTTGTCTCAAGCAACAACTTGAGCTGCAGCTAACCTTGCAATAGGCACCCTTCAATGGCAATGGATACAAAATTTCATAAATATTTCTCCGTTAATAATTTATCAGGAAATAAAGCTCTTGTTAGAGTTGGAAAATGATGTACCTGAAAGGCGAACAGGAGACATAGTCTAGTCCGGCCTCTACAAAGAAGGCCACGGACGAGGGCTCCCCACCATGCTCTCCACATATCCCGATCTGTCATTTTAGTCCGTTAGTCTAAGAAAGAGGTCCCCATTCATGGTTAGGTAGATGATGATGACGATGGTTTACCTTGAGACTCGGCCTAGCAGCACGGCCTCTCTCTGTAGCCATCTTCACAAGCTGGCCAACGCCCTTCTGGTCGAGCACCTGATATCACGACACGAAGCTCCTCAGCGCAACACAGCAGACGAGATCAAACTCAGCCTTACAAAAGAAAGCAACAAACCTCGAATGGATCGTGTTGGAGGATTCCCTTGGACAAGTAGACAGGGAGGAACTTGCCCACGTCGTCTCTGCTATACCCGAATGTCATCTGTGTGAGATCATTCGTCCCAAAGGAGAAGAACTCTGCTTCCTTGGCAATCTTAACACCAAAACCACCAAGTAATGAGTCAAAAAATCAGCAAAGATTGCTCTAGCTACTTCTGGTTTTGTTACATACCTCGTCTGCTACAAGAGCAGCTCTAGGGACTTCAATCATGGTGCCTACTTTGTAGTTCACCGATGTCCCCATCTCCAAGAACACGGTCTTTGCAACAGCGCGTATCAGACGCACCTGATGCCCTAATTCCTGCAACGCAAAATGCCTTGTTAGATACTACATTGTTCGTGTAAACAGAGAAAAGCGGAAATGCAAACACGGTTTGCATGCCTGAGGTGTTCCGACTAGAGGCACCATGATCTCCGGGAAGACTGTGACACCCTGGTTTGTCAAAGAGATAGCAGCCTGAAGTATTGCGCGGACTTGCATTTCTGATAGCTCGGGATAGGATATGCCAAGCCTGCATCCACGGAACCCAAGCATGGGGTTCACTTCAGACAACTTCTCAATCCTCGCGTAGACTTGTTCCTCAGTTGTACCCGTGTCAAAAGTTAGCTCGCTAACAATCTGCTCTAGATCGCCATCGGGAAGGAACTCGTGGAGCGGAGGGTCAAGGAGTCTGATTGTGACCGGCAGACCTGAGAAACGGAACTGCACAAAATGAGTGTTCTGAACAATGTTTGACTAACACCAATGCACGTCTAATCAACATACCGTCCATTGCACGGAAAATTCCCTCGAAATCAGCTCTTTGGTAAGGCAACAACAAGTCAAGAGCATCCTTCCTCTCCTCAGTTGTCACTGCCATTATCATCTTTCTGACAGCCCTGATCCTCTCATCAGAGGCAAAGAACTAACACCAACACAAACAGAATGTCATTGTTCATCTTCTGGTGAGAATACACAAGCACGTGCACAACTTACCATGTGCTCGGTCCTACACAAGCCGATCCCTTGAGCGCCATTGTTCCGAGCTGTTTGTGCATCTTCCGGTGTGTCCGCATTCGCCATGACCTATTTCAGTTTCATAACACAAATCAGTGAAGAACAATAATGGTATAATTTTCAATTAAAAATCAACCAAGGCACCTTGATACGCCTGATCTCGTCTGCCCAGGCCATGAATGTCTCCAAATCCCCGGTCAGGGCTGGGGGAGCAAGTGGCTGCTTGCCCAAGATCACCTCACCTGTGGAGCCATTAAGTGACATCCACTCTCCTTCTCGTACTATTTTGTCACCGACCGAGACAAACTGCAACAGCAATACGCAAGACTTAGGTAAGATTTCCTACCAAATGCAACCATAGAGTTTCCAGTTCTGCTACCTTCTCAGAATCATTGACACGTATATCCGAGCAGCCAGAGACGCAGCATTTCCCCCAGCCACGGGCTACCACAGCTGCGTGTGATGTCATGCCACCTCGAGCAGTCAGAATTCCAACAGCCGCGTGCATGCCCCCCACATCCTCTGGACTCGTTTCAGTTCTTACCAGAATGGCACTCTTTCCTTGAGCATGCCAGGACTCAGCATCCTCAGCACTGAACACGACCTGTCCAACCGCTGCACCCGGAGATGCAGGCAGCCCCTTGGCTATCACACTGCCCTTGTACGAAGACACGTCCTCGAACTACAAGAAAAAAAAAACAATTACAGCACACAATCCTTGTAAGCTGTAAGTAATAACAGAAACAATGGAACTTAATGCACCTGTGGATGAAGAAGCTGGTCGAGATGCTGAGGCTCGACCATCTTGATTGCCTGTCGGGTATCAACAAGCCCCTCCTTCACCATGTCTGTCGCGATCTTCACAGCACCCTTGCCCGTACGCTTCCCAGCCCGACACTGCAACATCCAAAGCCTTTTGTCTTGCACGGTAAACTCAATATCCTGCATACGAGGATGCAGATTTGTTGGTCAAAAATCACATAACATTACAACACATATTTGAATAATTATTTACTAACCATCATGTCTTTATAGTGTCTCTCTAGTATCTCACAGTTCTCCACCAGCTCCTTGTAAGCTTCTGGCAAATGAGTCTCCATAAGTTGGATATCCTCTGGCGTTCTGATTCCAGCAACGACGTCTTCTCCCTAAATAGAGACGTGCCAAACAGTATTAAACTAGGAAACTCTACACAAAAAACGTGCATAATCAATTCGGATTATGAGAAAGAATTTAGACCTGTGCATTGATGAGAAACTCCCCATAGAGCTTCTTCTCTCCAGTGCTCGGGTTCCTGGTGAAGAGGACGCCCGTTCCCGAAGTGTTTCCCATGTTTCCAAACACCATACATTGGATGTTGACAGCAGTTCCCTTGAGTCCTGTTATCTGGTTTATGCTCCTATACTTGTTGGCTCTTGGGCTGTCCCAAGAATCGAAAACTGCCTTGACAGCCAACTCCAGCTGCTTCGTTGGATCTATAAATGGACAAATAAATTATTATAAGCCAAAAACCACACGAAAACAAGTTCAAAAGTAGTGTACCTGACGGAAACTTCTCTCCCTTGGTTTGGACATACACAAACTTGTATTCCTCAACAAGCTCTTTGAGATCAGATGCGGTGAGCTCAGTGTCGAGCTTGTAGCCTTTGGCACTTTTCATGTATTCGAGTTTTTCATCGAATAGTGCATGAGGAATGCCCATCACCTTCAACGAAAATCCAACAATTAGCAAAAGACATAGTATTTCTTGATCAAACAAAAGTGAGATAGTCATCCTAAAAGCTTACCACATCTCCAAACATGTCAAGAAAACGCCTAAACGAGTCATATGCAAAGCGCTCTCCGCTCTTTGCAGCCAAACCCTCCACTACCTCATCATTGAGCCCGAGGTTCAGAACAGTGTCCATCATCCCAGGCATGGAGATCTGTGAAAACAGTCAGTTTGCGGCCTAACACTCATTCAAAGCATGAAAAATCGCGTTTTCACAAGCAATTACCGCGGCTCCAGATCTAACGGAGAGGAGAAGAGGCCTGGTGGGGTCACCCAGGAAAGCTCCCATGTCGGCCTCAACTATCTTCAAGCCCTGCATTATCTCTTCCCACAGCCCCGGTGGCAGTTTCTTGCCTACTTGTTGATACTCTTGGCACGCCTCAGTAGAGATGGTGAGGCCCGGGGGCACAGATAGCCCGATACTCGCCATCTCAGCAAGGTTTGCACCCTTTCCCCCCAACTGATACAACACCAACACCAACACCATCACCATCACCATCACCATCACCATCACCATCACCATCACATCATGTTCTATTTAATTTCATCTAATACAACACAACATCCAGCTAATTCTACATACTATGATGTAAAGTAACAAATTCAAGCAAGACCAATACATTTTTACTAAATTCATGATTAATACTCATTCATCATGATATATAATAAAACAGGATTATTTTAGGAAAGACAAAAACATAATCTTGGAGCTTGAATGAATGATCATAGCACAAGACAAACAACATTTGTTGAATACATACATTATAATATGAAGTAAATACATTAGAATGATTATTACCGACTTACCAAGGATTTCATACCCTTGTTTCCTTCACTCCTTCCCTTGCCGAAAGTGAACACCCTCTGGTTATAAAAATTGAAATTTCATCAGCATATATTCATTCTCAATGAAAATCAAACCCCAAATTTCACAAAGAAATATAAAAACAAGAATGAGCCAAGCAAGCACCTGCACCATGATGGCTGAGATCAATTAAGTGAAGCAGAAGGGAATTGATGGAAGGCAAAATGGAATTTGGAAAGGATGCAATTTGATATGTGATTATATAGGTGGTAACAAGTGTGACAGAATTAATTGACATGAAGCCACGTGTGTATTATGTCTTGACGTAGATTTAGTTGAAGATGGCCGAAATTTTCCAAGTGATTTAGTCTTAAATATAGCGCCAATAGATTCTAACATCTTTGTCCTATTCCTGCGACTTGCTCTGTTCTCATCCTTACAAATTCACCTCTCATACATAATTTTACAATTTCAAAATTAACCTATTGTTAATTTTAACTTGATAATTGCACAAATTAAAATGCATCTGAATTACTTTTATATACTATCATTGTTTGTGAGCTAAATAAATAAGGTTGATTTTTTTTTATGTTTTTTTGAGGGAGAGAGGGGACAAATAAGGTTGCTTTTAATAACACGTATTTGTACCTATCATCTTTTTATATCCATTTATTTAGAATCTATCTATCAAAAATAGCGATTTTTTTTAATCATTTTAGAGAAAATAAAAACTAAATTTGTCGTATGCATTTTGCGTTGTCGTTAGGTTGATAGAAGGATGGTCTGCATAGGTAAGTGTAACTTTGAGTATTTCAAAGCTCTAAATTGTTTCATTTCGTTACGTTTTTTATTACTAGAATAATTCGTTGCGTGAACTAATACTCGAAATAGGTATAGTTGTACACACACATAGGGTGCATGTATGCAAACCTTATTAGTAGTCGAGGTGGGGTCCGAAACAGGAGTAAGAAGAGCCTCAGCCCTTAATCTTGATCCGGGATCCGGTTTCGCGAAACCACTTGGCTCGATGCTCGAACCATGGTACCGGGCAGATCGAGGCCATCGGATCGGACGAGGGTGCGGGCTGAGCTGAATCCGAGCCCCCAATTTCTCTTGAATTTTGTTCCGTGCATGCACCTGATCACTTGCTGTCGACCTTATCAATATGCCTTTCACTATCGAAGACATGTCTCTAAAACAAAATCAACCAATTACAATCAATTTAACTATGAAAACACACGTCGATTGATCAGAGATAGCATACCTAATTTTGATGAGTTGCAGGAAAAGGGAAGTGAATCAGTGTGTTGAAGATGAGAGCTCTGTGAAGCCCAAAAATTGGCGGTAGGTGATTTGGATTGATTTTATATGTATGGTGGGAAAATGAGTGGACCTCGATTTCCAATTAACAGCTTATGGCGCTAACTCATTTCCCTTTAACTATATTTTCACTTTTTAATTAAATAAATCTACACCTAATAAAGTCCAATATTTTATTTTCATATATGGATTGGCAGAAATAAACCATTGGTCATCTAAGTTTCGATCCATGTATTCATCTTGATATTGTTGTATTGTTATTAGTATACGTAGTTGTGTCAGAAATTGTTCTAATATCATCATCAATTATTTTTGTATGTATTACTAATATATATTTAGAGATTATATATTATAATAGCAGAAAAATACCAAATTCAAATTTTAGAAAATACAATTATTTGTGATCGTGGGCTTTGTTTGTCTCTCATGGCACACGCATCAAGGCCATATAAACTATTTTTAATAGTTACAGAAAATATCGGATTAAAATAAAATAAAATTAATAAAAGTTTTTCAAAGTATTTGAAAAAATATGAAAATCTAATTATTTTTTAGAATTGATATAATATTATGTGGACATAAAATACTAACTTAATTATATGTCGAGAATAAATATGATTATTATGCTTATTAATTTCATACTATAATTGATCATAATTCAAAATGCTTCATGAATTTATATTAATTTAAATAAAGGTAAATTAAATCAAAAATTTTTAAAAATATATAAAAGTAAATTTATATAATTTAAAAAATATAGACTATTTACGTAATAGAATATCTACTTAGTTTTATTTATTTTTATTTAAAACTGAATTACTACTCCATTAATTAGTTTTATGGGTGGTGGTGATTTTCCAAATAGAAATAATATGTTCGAAATCAAGTGTTGAAGTGGATCCTACTCCATCGATGCTGGAAGATACTACTATATCACCAAAATGGTGACGACACGCGGATAAGTGTAAGCCCATCTTTCTAATCTATACACAAATAATACTCCTATTTGCCTTAATTTTTTTAAAAAAATTATACCAATAATGTTATTCCACTATATGTTACTATTAGTGTTATTAATTACCTTTTTTCAGGGGAAACCCTTTTAATTTTTTTATAAATTATCAAATTTCTGATTTTTCATGTGTGAGTCATTATTCTGCTTAAATTCTGGAGAATGGACTTATCTCAAAATAAAATTTGAATTTGGCGCAGACACATGAGGAAATATTGGTAATATCTGCAAAATAAGCTTATACTAGTTCCCTACTTATGCACAACACATATTTTTCTAATTGACAAAATGGACTAGGCTGTGTTTCATTTATGTGTCTTTTCGTTTAACAGCATCCACGTTCGTGTTCTTGCCAAAGAGCACGGATGTGGGCCCGGACCCACATTTATTAATTTTTTACTCTCTGCTCTTCCCTAAGAGCACAACACCCACATTCATGCTCTTTCGCAAGGATATGCTCAAGGGTCCCACCATTCTATTATTCAATTTAAATAAAAACATTTCCACAATATTAAAATGCATTAAAAATACTCAAAATAGTATTAGTAATTACTAAAAAATTAAAAATTACATAATTAAAATCCTAAAAATTAAAATTTTCATAAGTAAAGTCTTAAAAATTAAAAATTACATAATTTAAATCCTAAAAATTAAAAGTTACATAATTAAATTCATAAAGTTAAAAAAACTCACTACTCGTGGCCGAATTTCGCCCAAATGGATGATGAATGTGTGTATTTATAGATGATTTTGGGATTATTTTTTTTTAAAAAAATTTCAAAAAAATGGTAATAAAACGGCTATATTTTTGGGAATCCCAAAAAATATATATTTTTTAATTTTTTGGTATTATTTTCGATTTTAAAAAAAATGCCAACGGCCAATAGAAACGCGTCATGTCGCCCTGCTCATCGAGCAGCGCCGTGCTCGAAGCATCGAGCAGCGCCGTGCTAGCGGCAAGAGCACAACAGCGGACAGGAGGTTGCCGCGCCAGCGGCACGGACGCCGTCCTTGCGGGAGAGCACCGCTGCGCATGCTCTAAAAGATAGCACTGGTCCAATTTTTGAACTCTTAAATAATTATTTCAGCTTTTTGGATTATTATATGCAGAGTATTAATTATATAAGTGCAATAATTCAAATCATTGGACTTTTGCAACCCCTCCCCCACTCCTACTAATTTGGAGTTTTCATTTAGTGTCAAATAAATAATGGAAATTTCAATATACTCCATTCTATATAAAATTTTGGGTTCTTAAAAGTAATCTTTGCTTTAAAAAACAAACCTTAATAGTCCATTATAAAATTAACATGTTTAATATCATAAAATTACAAAGCCATATGTTCGTCTTTTCATGTAGGATTCACGTGATAGTTTTTAATAACGGTCAAGTTATAATTATTATGCATAGCATTAATTTATTTAATCAATTACAAGTTGATCGCGAAAAAGGTTTCTTTATGTTTTTTAGTTATAATGCATTCACACAAATTAATTTTAATTTCTCTAGGTGTAGTTGGATTAATTATTATTATTTTTTTTAGTTGGATTAATTTGTCTTGGCTGGACTTTTGTTACTGTACTTTAGTGCTTGTTTTGTGGGCTTGCTGTAATCATGTAAATATCAATTTTATTCCTTTAGATAATACTAGTTCCTCAATAATCATTAAATGATATCATTAATTTACAAATTACATAAAATCAAAGCTCATTTAGTTCTTTTATAATTTATCTGAAGTTAGAGGGAAAATGAACAAATGGAGCATTAATTTTGATAGTATAATTTTAAAAATTAATGACATTATAAATTTATAAATGAAAACATTCAAGTAAATTATAAATGCATGAAAGTATTAGATAAGTCGTTACCTTATTAGATATGTGTCTTTGCAAATTTCACAAATTGTACATTATAAAGTGTTAACAGAGAGTATTTTGATAATACTTTCACATAACATAGAAATTTTAAAAAAAAAACGAAAAAACAAACCATGTAATCCACGGGTGTAACACCATTCTTATGAATCAATAGCAAATTGTTAAGTGTTCTACCATGTTGGTATTTCTTGGGCACATTATATGCTAAAAAAGGTTTGGAACATTGATAAATTATCAAATAAATAGGTGTTGCCATATTCATTTTCGCACATGGTTATTTTTGCAATGGTAGTATTTGTCCATACTGCAAACAAATGAAAATTAAAATAACTGGAGTGTATTCAGACAGTGGAATTTGAAAAACTGCAAGTTACCAATATGCAGAAATAATACTAGAGAGAACATCATTTTTGGTCTACGAACTTTGCCAAAGTATCATTTTAGGTCCGTGAACTTTGAAAATATCATTTTAGGTCCGTGAACTTTGAATTAGTATCATTTGAGGTACTTTTTACTATTTCCAAGTTTTTTTGGACGAAAATACCCTCAATACCTTAAAGTGTATATATTTTTAATAAATTTATCATATACTCATATTTTTTTATAAATATCTTTACAATATATTTTTGACAAATTTTCTAAATATAATTTGACCTTAAATATTATCACTTAATTTTGTGACATGCAAGTAAAATTGCTTCTTCAATTTTTATATTAATTTTTTAAAAAATTGAATAAAGAACTTTCTTTAATAATAAAAAATTGAATAAAGATCTTTTTATAAATATCTTTACAATATATTTTTGACAAATTTTCTAACTTTAATTTGACCTTAAATATTATCACTTAATTTTGTGACATGCAAGTAAAATTGCTTCTTCAATTTTTTATATTAATTTTTTTTAAAAATTGAATAAAGAACTTTCTTTAATAATAAAAAAATTAAATAAAGATCTTTTTATAAATATCTTTACAATATATTTTTGACAAATTTTCTAAATATAATTTGACCTTCAATATTATCATTTAATTTTGTGACAGACAAGAAAAGATCTTTATTCAATTTTTTATTATTAAAGAAAAGTTCTTTATTCAATTTTTAAAAAAATTAATATAAAAAATTGAAGAAGCAATTTTACTTGCATGTAACAAAATTAAGTGATAATATTTAAGGTCAAATTATATTTAGAAAATTTGTCAAAAATATATTGTAAAGATATTTATAAAAAAATATGAGTATATGATAAATTTATTAAAAATATATACATTTTAAGGTATTGAGGGTATTTTCGTCCAAAAAAACTTGGAAATAGTAAAAAGTACCTCAAATGATACTAACTCAAAGTTCACGGACCTAAAATGATATTTTCAAAGTTCACGGACCTAAAATGATACTTTGGCAAAGTTCGTGTATCAAAAATGATGTTCCCTCATAATACTATTAGAAAGTTTTCCGAAATTGCGGTGCACACTTTGACATAGGGAACATTTAACAGTAACATTTTTTGAACAAAAAGGTTTCCAAAATTTTAAAACATAAATAAAAAGATAAATGTGGGAGTTCATTATAAAATCAATGTTGGTGGGTAAAATATAGTATTCTTTGTATAAATAAATTAGGAAGAATTCCACAAAGGCAGCCTATATGTTCCATTCAAATTTTAATTCAATTGGTATGATAGATGCTCAACAAAGACAGTCAAGAATCAAATAAGTTGGTTTAATATCCAGAAAGATTTCCCGAAGCCATAAAGATAGAATCACACCACTCTCTTAAAGCTGATGAACAAAGAAATCAAGAAGCTCTTTCACCTAAATTCATCACAGCACACAAAAAAGCTAATACTTGTATGCTATATGATATGATACCATAAAGAAAGAAAGTTCTCAACAACAAAATTTAAAGCCAAAACTATCTCCATTGAGTTTATAAATATATTCTTAAACAGAACTACATAAGACTCGCAGCACGCTATTATTCGAAAAAGGAAACAAAAAAATAAAAATAGGGCAACAAGCATATACAAACCAGACTCAAACACAAGCCAATTGGTTTTTTCTCTTCTTGTTTGTGTTTTTTCCCTTTTCTTTTTGTAGGGGTTGTATCCACACATCCAATGTTTATTGTAAATCAGTCCCAACACATATAGGAGTATTATTAGCAAACTCATCTTATTCAAACTTTAAGGGAGAGCGTAACGTACACAGACACGTCGCAGGATTGGGCCTCGGCAGGATGGGCAGTCCTTCATTCCCTGCTTCTCGTGGAGCTCGTTGCACATTGTACACACCACCTGATGCGCGCAGGGGAGGAAGACCACAGACATCTCCTCGGAGAGGCACATCACGCATTCCCTCTCACGCTTCACACCTCCGTTCTTGGAGAAGCCATGGAGATCTGTGGCTGCCACCATCTTGGAGATGTAAGTGATGGCGGAGTCTTTCAGAATCTGTGTGTCTCTGAAGTCGGTCAGTTTGTTGGCATAGCTTCCGTCTATACCTCTTCTAAGGGCAGCTATCTTGGACGAGTCGGTCTTTAACCTCAGCTGGGAAATTTCTTTTTCGAGCGTTGCTATATCATCTTTATACTTCTGTAGATTGTTTTCAGCTCTTGATTTGATCATATCCTCCTTGGATTGTGTGGAGACTTCGATTTGTTCTCTCTCTTTTTTCAATGAACTGACTTGTGTAAGCAGTTCACACTTCGCCTGCTCCTCCTGATTCAGTTTGGCCTGTAATTGTCATCATATTCACATGATCAGATTAGGCGGAGATGGAAACTAAAGATTTTGACAACAATGGAATTCATATTAGCTGTTAGCCCTTAGCTCCATCTTCCAAGAAGACCAACATATATTTATACCATTATCATGGCTATGTTTCTCATTGAGTCCACGATCCGATATTTCATCAAATACTCCTACTATGTAGTTCCCATTATGGTGTCAAAACAGTTTACTCCATAAATAACTTTAACTGTTTAGTCACAGGAATCCCAGTCAAATATATCAATACGAACATACAAAGGAGCATACCGAAAGACGTGGCAACAACACATGGACTTCTAGTTAGATAGAAGTCGAAAAATCAAATATCTTATCAGATGAAACAACATCAATAATGATTTTACACTAGAATGATGGCTGCATATACCTCAACTTGATCTTGTACATCTGTAGCCTGCTTTAGTGTCTGCTGCATCTGTGTCAATTTCAATTTCTCAGCCGAGAGCTCCTCTTGAAAAACGTTCTTCTGCTTCTCCCATGACTGAAACTTCATCAGGGTCTTCTTCTCCCTCTTTGACACTTCTTGGCAGCTTGCAGCTGACTCTGCAGCACGTACCTTAGCAGCTTCCATTTCCCGCCTTAATGCAGAATTCTCAACATTAAGCCGGCGAACAGCAGCATTAGCTCGCTCTACTTGGCCGCTCGCTTTGCATAGAGCATTCTCCATCTCCGAAAGTTTTTTCATGGTGTTCTCCTCTAACGTTTGCTTTTCCTTTTTCAGCCTCTCCACTTCCTCCTTCTCCTGCTTAAGTGTTTTAAGCTCCGCTTTGTCCTTACCAAGTCTTCGTGCAGCCTGCATGACCTTCTGATTCGCCCACTCCGTCCATTCTTGGAGCTGATTTTGCAATTCCTTCACTCTTGGGAACAGCTTCATAATCATCTCGTCTTTCCTGTCCTGGGGGCCCCACTGGCCAAGAGACTTATTATTTGACAAGCCAAGATAGCTACAATTGGCCGCCTCAATGTTGCAGCTTATTGGCATTGGATTAGCAATGCTTTTGGCAGGGAAAGATAGAGAAAGCTCTGTATCAGCAACCGGTAAAGAAGGGGAGGCGTACACTGGAACCAAAGGTAAGGCAGATGAGATACTCGATTTAGGCAACAAAGATTGATCGTTAGTTTCCAACCCAAACGTTGGAGCTGAAGTAAATGCTGTAGTTGTTGGAAGATTGCGACTCACATTATCTGGAGTGACATCAAATCCGACTCCCTTGTTAATCTTGAGCGGGCCATTCTTGGCATTTATGCCTGCAGACTCCGCCACACCCTTAAGTTTCTTATCCAAGACTAGGCCACTAAAACTGCTAAGCTTACCAGATCTAGAAGTACCTTTAGAGCCGTACGTGCGGTAGTGTTTCTCAAAATGCATTGACTTTTGACGTAATATATACTCCCTTTTGGTAATCGCAGAAACTTTCCTACTGCCAAAAAATTTCTCCTCGGCAACTGTAGAGACTCCTGATGCAGTGAAAGGTTTTTCACTGACATTAGATGCAGAATTGTGAGAATATTTATCTGGAGCAAGCCCGTTCGAAACAAAGGAATTTTTTAGCTTCGAGTTAGGACCACTAGTTATCTTAGGCGCCTCTGATTGGAAGCTATGGTCACCGTGAACCGAAGCCAGGTGAGCTGCATCTGGCTTACAAGGAACTAAATTGTTATATTCAGAGCTTTTCAGCTCTGATCTCAACTGAGATTGAGCAGTAATGGAGGGGTTCATATTTGAACTCGCATCACCAACAAAACTATCACCATCCATGGAACAAGCGTGCGACACATTCATATCACATATCAACAGACACCACATTGCATCCCCGGTGCTAAAGAAAGGTCTGACCTCTCTTAGAAGGCAAACGAGCTCTGCCAATATATACTTCTTCATCTGCTGCAAATCCTCGAAATAGTGCTCCTTAGAAGGATCGATTTCCTGCCCACTTCTAAGGAATGCTAGTGTGTTGTCCACTATATTTGATACAATGTCCTTGCATCTGTACCAAAGGCCAGACCTCAAAATCGCCCTAGTAGCAACTTCTTCACTGTAACCACTAGCAATTATTTTCTTTACAGCACTCTTGAAAATTGTGTCCAAATTGCTCAAAACGAGCTCTTCCAGCTCGGATTCTGTAAGGTCACTCCAATCAGCATCACGGAACTCATCCGCTGATACCTCCATATCCTCTCTAGGACGGCTCAGGCATATCTCAGACATCCCCACAGCACACGACAGTCCAAGGTCGAGTTTCAAAGTATGATCTGAACTATCTTGGTTTATACAGCACATATCACACCCATTCATATGCCCCTGACTCTCATACTTCTCTGCTGAGAATTCAAAACTGGTGCATTCATTGGAAGGTAAAGGGATGACCTTATTTGGATCAGCCAAAGGGGGATCAGCCAGGAATTTCCTTTTATTCCTACTTCCCTTTTCTTGAACCGTCATTACCGGCATTTGACTGGAAGTACTGCCACAAGCCTTTGCAACCATTGATGCCATATCTAATCTGCAAAACAAGTGTTTTCAGCACTTTTCCAATTCAATCATTCCATCACCTCTCAAATATTTCCATCTTGGCTCTATATAACATAAAGAGAGAAAAAACAGGCGCGATGCTAAAAGTTATCAAAGAATAAGCTAACAAACAAGAATTCAATCATCATTACATTAGCAAAGAAGCTCAAGCAATATAGATTCGCTAGCGTTCAATCCAAAAACCAGCAACATAAATTCAGAACCAATTAATCATGTAAAGCAAATTCTTACAGAATATGCCACTGTTTCCACTCACTAAACAAAATCACCAAAAAAGAAACAAAATCATCAGCATCAATAGACACATCAATAACATAAAAAACAAGATTACAGCCCAGAAACAACAGCTCAATAGTCAATGCAAATTAACATCATCCCCAATTCAACACAATCGCATAGATCAATAGAATCGAAATTGGGGAAAGCCCACATCAAGATCATCACAACAAAAAGATTCAATTTTTATGCATATCGTGGAGATCCCAGAAAACAGTGAGATTCTTTTATATTATAATTCTTGGGATGTTTTGCATCATCGATTCGTACCGATTGCAGCTTATGAAATAGGGGGATCAAACGATGGACAAATCTAAGAGCATGGGATGTAACTGGGGAGATTATGGACAGTTGTGTTTGTTTTCCTTTTCTCTGTTTTTTGTCTGTAGAAAAGCTCAAGAGAAATTGGTCTCTCTCTCTATTTCTCCACTTTATTTTTAGGAAAGAAAAGATTGTCTTTTTTTAATTTTCTTTATTTTTTTGTTCTAATTTACTATGGCTGGGTTAATAAAGGTGCTGGCATTCGCACGTGGCTCGCGTTCAGATGTGTACACGTGTGAGTTTGATATACCCAGGGGTATAATGGGAAATATACACCTTACTCTCAATTTTTACGCTTTTTAGTCATAAGAATTTTTTGAAGAAACTACAAAATTCGCAAGACGTGAACTGCACAATTTGCTACTGGTATAGTTTTCATATCGAATATACTTGTTTAATTTTTTGTGTTTTCCATATATTAAGTTTTCTTATTGGATACTTACTTTGTTAATCTAGAATGTTCTTAACTATTTGTAATGTTTCAGCAATCAGATTATTGGTGCATTTCGCTTTGAATTCACTTCCGATGATTTGTTTCCCGCGGTTGTTTGGAGCTAGAAATCTCTTGTGACAGATTAGGTTCAGTTTTCTGTAACTGAAATTAGGGACTCGACGTTAGGGCTCGAATTGCAAATTGATATAGTATTAGGGTTCTAAATACTGAGTAGTCTGAATAAAGAGTGCTCGTATTTTTTGCTTCAACTACTTTATTGCTGATTGTTGCTGACTATTTGGATGTGAAATGATGGGAGTAATTCCTGCTTTATGCATCTGAAGCTGCAAGTCCAGCTCGAATAACAGTTGCCAAAAAAATTGGCAAGCCAATCGAATTTTGCAGCCAAGCTCGAGCCTGCTGGTAATCAGCTCGGTTTAGTTCGTGTTATAGCCTAAGCCTACTTATGCTAGATTTATGATTGATCTCATTCTCCGATTTCTAAAGGTGGCATTTCTTCGAGTATGCATGCTGCAAATGTTGGTATAATTGATAACTAGATAACTTAAAGAGACACCATGTGTTTCTATTAAAGCATTTTGTTTGTAGTTGAGCCATTATAAATCAAACAACTCAAAATGAGTTTTGGGTCATAAAGAGTGGGATGGAAGGAGTATTAACAAGGCAGAGTTATATGGTTTGTTCATCTTTGGTTGCCACTAATCAACGTGCTTGCAGTCTTCAATTAGGTCAAAGAATGTTGAATGAGTGTTGAAAATTTTAAGATATTGATTGTAAAATTTTATAGGGAAATGGAAAATCCAATGCAGGTATATCTATGTATATGTATGTGTGTGTGTGGTTGTCTTAAAGTTCTATTTGTTCTATTGGTTGTGAAGAACTAGACAAATGACACTGGGATGGTTTCAATACGTTGAGATTTTGTTTTGGTGGGTACTAATCATGATTTGGAGATTGGAAACTCAATCTGGAT
The DNA here is from genome assembly GCF_004379255.2 of Salvia splendens. Lineage (NCBI taxonomy): Eukaryota > Viridiplantae > Streptophyta > Magnoliopsida > Lamiales > Lamiaceae > Salvia > Salvia splendens. The sequence goes on from NC_056035.1 coordinate 34,378,613, forward strand.
AAAGGTTATTGTATATCAGCTTAGTTTCTACTTGTTAGGTTATATGATCCACTTTTGCATATTGTTTAGGTTATATGCTTTGCGGTAAAAAATTCCATCAAGGTATCATCGGTCTTCTTGCGAAATGAGTTGGGTGGTGAAGGTCTGTGACGGGATAAAGTCATTTAGGTTTTGGATGTTTTTTTAGAAATCATTACGTTTCTGCTGGGAGCTCTTGTGGAACGGGTTAATACTGTCATTAGTTGGTAGCTGTAGCTCGATGTTTGGCCTAGCGTTTTGTATGCTTTAAGGGATTATATTTATTAATATAATTATTTATGATTATAATACTCAATGTAACTATAATGACCATTATATTATTATATATTATGATGGATGATCCTATTATCATTTGTAATTTATAATTTTATTCAAAATCTTGTATTATTATTCTTTTATGAATAAATAAATAATAAGTACAATATTTTAGTTTGGTAGTTAAATCAAATATAAAATATAAAATCTTGATATTTTCCAAACACTGGAAAGTAAAGTTACTAGGAATCATATTCATGTGATTCATTTTCTGAGGATTCATTTTCCTTGTCAACTTTACTTGCCCGTCAACCAAACATAGCCTTAGGGTTTTCCAGTGTCAAACTTGTGAACTTTGTTGTCCCAAAAAGCATCTATCTATGTTTAGATTTAAGTGTCAAGTAGTACTATTCCACATGTTATTGCATGCCTCTGTCTTATTGTGCTAAGCAACTTTCCTTGCTATTGAGAATCTCTTCTCAAAGATGCTTTTGGCATCCTTATGTATCTATGCTTCACCTACACTTGTTTTGCTGCTATGGAATCAAGATACTCTCCATCTCACTCTCATGTTAACTTGTTTCTTGTCACTAGGACATCTCGCGCAAGGAACGCCAACTTGTTCGTTATCACAAGTTTAAATGCAAAATTAATAAAATTGGAAAGAGTTGAAGAAAATACTTATTAGTGAAGAATATGGTCCACAATACCTCATCAAGGAAATTTAACCAAAAATAAAATAAGACAAATTTTTATGGACAATCCAAATTGGAAAAAAAAACCTACTACTCCGTATTAATTATTTATAAGTGGAATATTATTTTAACTGAAATTATTTTTATATCATGAATTTCTTATTTCTCCCCTTTTAATTTAAACTTGTCAGTATACTTTTTAGCTTTAAAAATGGTTAAGTGGTTTCATATAACTGCGCATGCACATATTAATCAAGGCATTGGGCCTGGGCTTTCTCGTTAGCTCAATAGGTAGCCCATATATAGACCCAAATTCGTAACAAGAGAGTAGACTACCCAATTTGTAAAAAGGTTAGGACTTAGGAGTATTAGTTAGAAATAGATGCTACCTATATATTAATCATTTTATGCGCATGCCTTCGATAATTCATATTGAAATTGGGCATAAACTGCAGGCCATTTATTATTTAATCGTGTTTTATTCTACTCCCTACATCCCATAAAAGTGCATGTACTTTCCATTTTCGTCCGTGCCACAAAAATATATGCTTTCCATTTTAAAAAAATTATATCAATTAATAATGTAGGTCTCACTATCAACTAACACTACTTTAACCACAATTCTCCTCCCCTCTCTTATTTTACCATATCATTCTACCATCTCTCTTACTTTACCAATTTTATCTTAATTTTCGTGTCATACCTATTGCCTATATTTTTATGGGACGGAGGGAGTACTACAAAGTTTAACCTTTAATAATAAAGTATTATAATTATAAATAATTCGAAGGCATATTGTCTATAGTACTGACAGTAGTATATTCTTATTCGATTTCAATCGATCATCAAAACTTTAGTGATCTCTTTAAGATATCAGATTTAATCTAAATATAATAAAATAATTCAACTTAATTAAATACTCCTATTAAGTTTGCATAATTATAATTATGATACATACCTTGACTCCCACCAAATCATATGAAATGATTATTTAGGGTGTCCACTATAAGTGGACACGCCCAATAGCCCCGCCCCCGTTTTTTGTCCATAGCCCCAGTTTTTTGTCCATAGCCCCAAAATTCTATTTCCGCCACTATAGTGGACACCTCCAATAGCCCCCAATAGCCCCCAAATTTTATAATCAATTTTCATTTTAAAATGTTTCAAGTAATTACGAACAAATTTATCGGGCTATACGTACGTAGAAGAAGTGGACTATACGAATTAAAAATAATTAACCTGACACGTGGACGAGCATGTGACCCCACCAACGATCACGTGACCACCTTTGACTGCTGATCACCATTTTCCTCCATTACCGAAATTCATAACTCAGCAGTAAACAAATTTTCCTCCATTTTCCTCCATTAAAAATTTTCATAACTCAACATTTTCCTCCATTTTCCTCCACCACCGCCACCGCCGCGGCGGTTGGCGACCGCAATAGGAGCCGCGCCTATAGGCGCGGCTATAGCCAAGCCCGCCGCGTCCTCGCCCCGCACGCGGCTCTGCCGCGTCCGCCGCCTCCCTCTCCCCTCGCCGCGCCCGCCTCCCCGCCGGACACCTCCGCCACTATGGCAGCCCGCCTACCGCCCCAACCCGCGGCTATAGCCGCGGGCATGTTATAGTGGACACCCTTAACACCCTAAATGTGGCTTGACTATTTAATCATCATCTTTTATAAGAATTATTTTTCAAAATACTCTTTAAAAACTATGATTAAAAGTTTCCTTTGTCCTTAATTTTTTTATTTTGTATGATTATTAAAAAAAAGTTCTCTATTAGTATTTTTTGGCATTCATAATTTATTAATTTATCCAATACAATAATACATCCATCAATCAAAACAATACAAATATAAATAATTGTTGGAATAAAAGAAAATAAATTTGAATTCTTTTAAAGAAATATATACATATTATGTGAGAGAAATATATAAACATTATCTAAATTTAAGATATTATATAGTAAAAAAATTAGATATTTATCTAGAGAAAAATCTAGATGTTTAGTATATAAAAGAATAGAGTATAAAATTATAGGATATATATGAAAAATACCTCTATATGGGTGTGAACTAATAAAGTGTTATGAAATAAACAACTAAAGCAGCAAATTATATCACACTAGTACTGAACCAAAAAATAAGTTTACATTAAAATAGAAACCTTAACTAAAACATGTACGTGCTAGACTAAACTCATGTAAGCATTGAACTAATTCGCATTTGTGATGAACCAAAAAATAAGTTTACAACAAATTACAACGAACTAAACACAAGTAAGCAATGAATTAATGAGATCCTTAGGATGAACTTAAACACCTTCTCGAATCTGTTACTCTATTCAATAATAGCAGTAAACGTGTTGATATATACAAAATATTGTTGTTATATGCAAATCTGAAATAGAGAAAAGTTTGTAAAAATTGCCAAACAAAATTTGGAGGAAATATGCATGAAAATTGTGATAGTGAATGGAAAGTTTTAAATTCCAAAAACAACCTTGGTCAATTTTTTTTAATACGCTTGTATAATTATTTATTAATTAAATGTGTAAAAAAATTATTTTATTCTTTAGATTAGTTTGGATAAATATGACATGTGACCAAAATTTATTCTCTGATTATGCACTAAGATCTGGTTATGCATTGATAATTTATTAATTCTATAAACAATATCTAGATATAGCTAAACTAGCACCCCTCAAATAATTATTTCTCTATTATTTTTTGGCATTATAATTTATTTAGTTCTCAACTGAACCACATCATTCTTAGAAATATATATAATCACTCAATTGTACTTAGTAAATAGACTGGCCCTCTCCACGCCTAGCGGTATGATCAAATTAAACTATGAAGAAGACAAAATTGAAAACCATTTGGGAAAGAGATGGTAGAAAGTTCATATAAACATGGAAAAATTACAACATATTTGGAGCACTTTTCAGAGATCCCTCCAACCCCACTAACTATGATAAGTATACTCCAAATGTAAAAAATTGGTCTAGGCGTGCCATATTTAGGTGGGGTGCAATATTATGATGAACCCAATACCATCTACTACAACCATTCCCACATCATCCTTATATCACTAAAACTTTTCCATTTTAATTTTTTTTTTTGAACATTTTTCTTCTAGATAAAGTCAACCCCACATTTGATTCTCATCATCCATGCAATGACATCAATTAGCATGCATAATCAATATTCATGTTTCCTAAATCCCACCACCCAACCCCTTAAGAAATTTAAAAAAAAGGAGTAAAAGAGAATTTAAAAAAAAAAGAAAAAGAATTCCACCTAATCTTTTCATGCACTCTTTAATTTACTCCTTTCAACATCTAGCCACCTCCCTCCGCCGCCTACTTCCGGCGAGATGTAAACGTTTGAAAAACGACGGTTCCAGCATCCGGGAACTCGTCGGCCGCCCGACTCCTGATTCTCTGCCCTAGCGGCTCGAGGGCCTTCGCCACCCCTCTCCACGCCTCCTCCCGCCCGGTGGTGGAGACCGACATCGCCCCGGGGTGGAAGACCTTGACCACCTTCTGCAGAGCCTCCACGAACTCCTCCCGGGTTGCGTAGACCGACTCGAAGCTGGCGTAGCTGAAGCCGTCCTCGGGCGTGACGTGGACGGTCGAGTAGCGGCTGCCGTCGATCCCGTTCATGGAGTAGCCGCACGGGTCGAAGGCGTAGTCGCAGATGAGCGCGTTCCGGTTCACGCTCCTGATCCCGGCGGCGTCCGTCATCTCCTGCCCGGCCGAGTCCCCGGTTCTGGCATCATTGAACCGGCGGAAGAAGTTTCTGGCCAGAACCGGGTCCAGGTCGGTCATGCAAATCTCTACCGTGAATAGACCATCATCCTTATAATTGTCTGCGCAGGCGGTGAAGACGTGCCATTTGTGGAGGGATTTGGAGGTCATGACGGCGGCCTTTTTGATGGAGAGGGTTTTGGGGAGATTCTCCTCGAGGTAGAGGACTTCGTCTTTGAAGGTGGTGTGGGGGTAGGGCTGGGCGGCGGGGAAGATGAAGGTGCCGCGGGTGTAGCTGCACCCGCGGACGGTGAGGCCCAGGGTGGACGCGTGGTCCACCAATGGGCGGACGGATTTGAGGAGCTGGGTGGTCCCGCATGTCTTGATGATGATCTTTGTGGGGTACACGAACAGGCTTGACTCTGACAGTACGTAAGAGTCGAAGTGCGTGTTCCCCACGGCCGAGACCACCGTGCACTGCACCGCGTGCAGGACTTTCTCGATTTTGGAGAAGTCGAGGCAGCGGAGGCCCTTCTTGCAGGGCGAGCCGGAGAAGCGGAGCTCGAGCCGCTTCTCGAACCCTTCGAACCCCGAGGCCGCCATTATATTGGATCTTCCAAGAATTGAATTGAATTGAATTGATTTTTGGAGAAGGGAGAGTATTATAGATGATGTGATAGAGGAGAGTGAGTGTGTGTGTATATATATAGTTGGGTGGTGAAGGGAAGAGAGAGTGAAGAGGGGGTCAAGCGGGTGAGGCAACCAAAAGAGAATGATTGCAGGCATAATGAGTGCAAGATGATGGTTATTTTTGTGATATCTTTTTCAAGACAATAACATGAATCTAATTTCATCCCCACGCCTACCCTGTTTTAATGTATGTAGTAGTAGTACAATTTTAATTAAATTTTGATAGTACAAAAGAATGAGATATGGTGGGGAAAGTGCCAAAAAAATATTCAAGTATAGGCATTATATCTTGCTGCTCAAAAGGTGCACCACTACTGAGCATAGCACCAATATTCTTCTTCACAACATTTCTAACGAGTTATCATTCCAAATCTGAACTAGCCATGCAAATTACTACCTAGCTAATGATTCTGAATATTAATTCTGGGGTGTTTTGTGTTGTTCTGAGAATAATAATGTAGGAAAAGTGATATGGGTGCTGATGTATTTCTATAATAGAAGAAGAAGTGTAAAGTGAAGGGATGTAGATGATTGAATAGGGGCAAAATGATAATAGTAGTAATATTTAGAGGTTAGAGAGAAGAAAAGACATAATAATAGAGTTAGATGGTTCAAATGCATGATAATAATTATGAGAGTTCCTAAGCGGAGGCAGGCCTATTTCCTTGTATGGAATACTCTCAAGTGCCCCACATCCCGCCATCACTAGTATAACCACACACAATTTTTGGATTTTGCTTCAAGATTTCTCAAAATTGGAATACTCTTATTTTTAATATTTACTACTCCCCACAGGCCAGTTGTCTGCACTTCACTTATTGGGAATTTTAACTAATGTACATCTATTAGATTCAATTTTTTTAGTTTAGACCATCAGTAGTGGGGTGCTCTAAGGCGCGCCCTATGGCGCCACGTCAGCATTTTTATCCTCCTCCTTCTCCACCTGCAGTGGGGCGCCCTAAGGCGCGCCCTATGACGCGTCACATCATCATTTTGTTGTTTTGTTTAATTAATTTAACTGTTTTCAAATAACACGTAACGAGTAAAAAAAACCACTAAATAACAAGCGGCGAAGTTTTAATAATAAAAAATTTAATAATAAAAAAAATTACACCATTCAACTAAAAAAAGAAAAAAACTAAGTCGGGTCAATTCCCAACTTCCTACGCAGCTCATCGAGTAATGCACGGAGATACTCGGCTTGTTCGGGGTCGGTGCACTTCTTGAGGGCCTTGTGCGTCTACAACATCGTCCTTGCCATCGACGCTGTAGCTAACGTCTGCAACATCGTCCTTGCCATCGTCCTTGATGCCGGGAGGACGCCGGGAGGACACCGGTGTGCCGGAACTCCCTTCATCCACGTACGTCCGGTTGAGGTCAACCGGGTTAGTGCCGCTGCCGCTGCTCGTGTAGTCACCAGCTTCGGTGACCTTCGTCCTCTTCGGCGCACCAGTGTGCAGAATTCCACCTTGGAACTTCTGCTTCTCCCTCAAGAGCGCCCAGATGGCCTCGTGCTTGAACTCGCCGAACATCGACCGGTACGACAACATCGCTTTAGAGCGCACGTCGTGCACACTCTCGCCGCTGCCATCGTCCGCGGTTTAAGTCGCGCCCGAAGTATAGGCCGCGACTATCGTCCGCGGCCTATGCCACACACCCACAGTGGGGGCGGACGATGAATGGCGCGGACGATGCGCGCCATCGAGCGTGCCATCGTCCGCCCATTGCGGATAGCCTTAGTACTACTAACGCAAACTCGAAAATCACTTTGATAAGTATGCTATGAGGTAGCCAAAGTATTGAGGGGACATGACCTTTAAAGTCAATCTCGACTTCCTAATAACAATTGGTTACTTACAGTGAAGCATTATGTTCAAATTTCTCTAATTATCAATACTAATATATATAGACTATAATCTATGGCAAACACCTCTTAACCATATAACTAGAGAACAAATAATAGCCACAAGATCAAAAAAATCAAGGGGTAGTATTAATTTTTGAATTTAAGGAGAAATTAATTCCCTCAATCACAAATTTACTCTGCAATAACAAGGCAGGGGTATAATGGTCATTGCATATCCAAAAATAGGATACGTCGGCATATTAGAATTCATCTCCTCTTCTTCTCTTCTCCATCCTCATCACCGCCTTGTACCTGCCGTTGTCGCAGCGGCGGCAGGAGATTCAACCTTATTGTGCGATTCAACCTTTTCTTCTCTCTCCTGCAAAATTCGCGCGATTCAACCTTCTCGTCGATGTTGGCGTCGCCGTCGTCACGTTCTGCAGGAATCGGACGCTGAATTGGAGGAAAGAGGCGTCGCTGATGGTGGAATTGGATGCTAGAGATGAGCGAATCCAGGTTTTGGAAAGGATTGTGGAGAAAGTAGAATCAGAAGATTTGGGAGAACAGGAAATGCAGATGTGCTTTGATGAGAAGGAGATGGTGATTAGGGAGATCGGCGGTGGAAGGAGGTGGATGGTCACAGCCATTGCCACTGCTGCTGCTGTCATATTCTACTTCCATGCTCACAGAAATCATTGATTTTTGTTAATTAGAGTTTCAGTTTTGGATAATTGTTGCTAAATAATGCACTTAATTTGCTTCAATTTTGTGTTTGTTGCACTGGCATATATTTTTGATCACTACTATTATGAGAAATTTGATTTCTTGAATCTTGATGGTGCTTGAGTTTGGAATTAGATCACTTCATATTTATGTGTTGTTCTTTGTGTTTTGTAAACAAGAGTAAAGTAAAATAAGAATAAGAGTGATGTAATTTGTAAACAAGAGTGAAGTAAAATCAGAATAAGAGTGATGTGTTTTGTAAACAAGAGTGAAGTAAAATCAGAATAAGAGTGATGTGTTTTGTAAACAAAAGTGAAGTAAAATCACAATAAGAGTGACGTGTTTTGTAAACAAGAGTGAAGTAAATTAACAATAAGAGTGATGTGTTTTGTAAACAAGAGTGAAGTAAAAGAGTGATTTGTTTTGTAAACAAGAGTGAAGTAAAATCGGAATAAGAGTGATGTGTTTTGTAAACAAGAGTGAAGTAAAATCAGAATAAGAGTGATGTGTTTTATAAACAAGAGTGAAGTGCTTTCTGAACAAGAGTGAAGTGTTTTGTGAACAAGAGTGAAGTAAAATCAGAATAAGAGTGATGTGTTTTGTGAACAAGAGTGAAGTAAAATCAGAATAAGAGTGATGTGTTTTGTGAACAAGAGTGAAGTAAAATCAGAATAAGAGTGATGTGTTTTGTGAACAAGCGTGAAGTGTTTTCTGAACAAGAGTGAAGTGTTTTGTGAACAAGAGTGAAGTAAAATCAGAATAAGAGTGATGTGTTTTGTGAACAAGAGTGAAGTAAAATCAGAATAAGAGTGATGTGTTTTGTGAACAAGAGTGAAGTAAAATCAGAATAAGAGTGATGTGTTTTGTGAACAAGAGTGAAGTGTTATCTGAACAAGAGTGAAATAAAATCAGAATAAGAGTGATGTGTTTTGTGAACAAGAGTGAAGTAAAATCAGAATAAGAGTGATGTGTTTTGTAAACAAGAGTGAAGTAAAATCAGAATAAGAGTGATGTGTTTTGTAAACAAGAGTGAAGTAAAATCAGAATAAGAGTGATGTGTTTTGTAAACAAGAGTGAAGTAAAATCAGAATAAGAGTGATGTGTTTTGTAAACAAGAGTGAAATAAAATCAGAATAAGAGTGATGTGTTTTGTAAACATGAGTGAAGTAAAATCAGAATAAGAGTGATGTGTTTTGTAAACAAGAGTGAAGTAAAATCAGAATAAGAGTGATGTGTTTTGTAAACAAAAGTGAAGTAAAATCATAATAAGAGTGATGTGTTTTGTAAAATAGAGTGAAGTAAAATCATAATAAGAGTGATGAGTTTTGTAAAATAGAGTGAAGTAAAATCAGAATAACATTGATGTGTTTTGTAAACAAGAGTGAAGTAAAATCAGAATAAGAGTGATTTGTTTTGTAAACAAGAGTGAAGTAAAATCAGAATAAGAGTGACGTGTTTTGTAAACAAGAGTGAAGTAAAATCAGAATAAGAGTGACGTGTTTTGCAAACAAGAGTGAAGTAAAATCAGAATAAGAGTGACGTGTTTTGTAAACAAGAGTGAAGTAAAATCAGAATAAGAGTGATGTGTTTTGTAAACAAGAGTGAAATAAAATCAGAATAAGAGTGATGTGTTTTGTAAACAAGAGAGAAGTAAAATCAGAATAAGAGTGATGTGTTTTGCAAATAAGAGTGAAGTAAAATCAGAATAAGAGTGATGTGTTTTGTAAACAAGAGTGAAGTAAAATCAGAATAAGAGTGACGTGTTTTGTAAACAAGAGTGAAGTAAAATCAGAATAAGAGTGATGTGTTTTGTAAACAAGAGTGAAGTAAAATCAGAATAAGAGTGATGTGTTTTGTAAACAAGAGAGAAGTAAAATCAGAATAAAAGTGATTTGTTTTGTGAACAAGAGTGAAGTTAAATCAGAATAAGAGTGATGTGTTTTGTAAAGAAGAGTGAAGTAAAATCAGAATAAGAGTGATGTGTTTTGTAAACAAGAGTGAAGCAAAATCACAATAAGAGTGATGTGTTTTGTAAACAAGAGTGAAGTAAAATCACAATAAGAGTGATGTGTTTTGTAAATAAGAGTGAAGTAAAATCACAATAAGAGTGATGTGTTTTGTAAACAAGAGTGAAGTAAAATCAGAATAAGAGTGATGTGTTTTGTAAACAAGAGTGAAGTAAAATCAGAATAAGAGTGATGTGTTTTGTAAACAAGAGTGAAGTAAAATCACAATAAGAGTGATGTGTTTTGTAAACAAGAGTGAAGTAAAAGAGTGGTGTGTTTTGTAAACAAGAGTGAAGTAAAATCAGAATAAGAGTGATGTGTTTTGTAAACAAGAGTGAAGTAAAACACATCACTCTTATTCTGATTTTACTTCACTCTTGTTTACAAAACACATCACTCTTATTCTGATTTTACTTCACTCTATTTTACAAAACACATCACTCTTATTCTGATTTTACTTCACTCTTGTTTACAAAACGCATCACTCTTATTCTGATTTTACTTCACTCTTGTTTACAAAACACATCACTCTTATTCTGATTTTACTTCACGCTTGGTTGCAAAACACAAAGAACAACACATAAATATGAAGTGATCTAATTCCAAACTCAAGCACCATCAAGATTCAAGAAATCAAATTCTCATAATAGTAGTGATCAAAAATAAATCCTAGTGCAGCAAACACAAAATTGAAGCAAATTAAGTGTATTATTTAGCAACAATTATCCAAAACTGAAACTCTAATCATCAAAAATCAATGATTTTTGTGAGCATGGAAGTAGAATATGACAGCAGCAGCAGTGGCAATGGCTGTGACCATCTACCTTCTTCCACCGCCGATCTCCCTAATCACCATCTCATTCTCATCAAAGCACCTATGCATTTCCTCCTCCGCCAAATCTTCCGATTCTAATTTCTCCACAATCCTTTCCAAAACCTGGATTCGCTCATCTCTAGCATCCAATTCCACCATCAGCGATGCCTTTTTCCTCAAATTCAATGTCCGATTCCTGCAGAACATGACGGCGACGGCGACGAGAAGGTTGAATCGAGCGAATTTTGCAGAGAAAAGAGAAGGTTGAATCGCGCGACGGGGTTGAATCTCCTGCCGCCGCTGCGACGACGGCGGGTACAAAGCGGCGATGAAGATGGAGAAGAGGAGAAGAGGAGATGAATTCAATTTGTCCACGTAACCTATTTTTGGCTATGCAATGACCATTATACCCCTGCCTTGTTATTATGGAGTAAATTTGTGATTGAGGGAACTAATTTCTCCTTAAATTCGAAAATTACATGTATTAATAATAGCCATTGATTTTCTTGATCTTGTGGCTGTGATTTGTTCTCTAGTTATAGGTTTAAGGGGCTCTTGCCCTAGATCACTACTCTATATATATATATATATATATATATATATATATATAGGGAGATGATCAAAATAAGTATGTGTTTAAATCCAGAAATGCAGACCAAATCTCAGCCCTAGGATTAGATGATCTAATGGTCAATAATCAACCAAAAACACGGAAGGTCATAATTAAGCAATTTTAGGTCATATTATAATATTTGGATTTAATGTCATACTAAGATCGTTTTAGGTCATGCTTTGTTAGCATGACCTATAAATTACCTAATTATGACCTAAAAGTGCCCTAATTATGATATTGTTCTGCGTTTCTGTATTTAAATCCAGTTTTGCATAGATCAAAACCCTATATATATATATATATATATATATATATATATATATATATATATATATATAGGGTTTTAATTTATGCACTAGATTTAAATACAGAAATGCAAAACAATATCATGCGTAGGGCATGTTTAGGTCATTGTTAGTTTATGTTTAGGTCATACTAACAAAGCATGACCTAAAATGATCTTAACATGACATTAAACTCAAATCTTATAATATGACCTAAAACTACTTAATTATGACCTTCCGTGTTTTTGGTTGATTATTGACCATTAGATCATCTAATCCTAGGGCCAAGATTTGGGCTGCATTTTTTGATTTAAACACATACTTGTTTTATCATCTCTATATATATATATATATATATATATCTACTTTTGTGCAAGTAGCTTAAAATGACCTGAAATGGAGTAAGTAGTTTGGGATGGAGGGAATATATATTTTATCAAAATTTATGATGTATATGAGCATTACACCTACCATTTAGCTATATATGAACAACATTTTGCAATGCATGTGATTTATACCAAAAAAGTGTACTATTAAAAATGAGGGGATATACATTTTCGATTATTTCCCCTTAGTCCCATTTGGTCATTTGGGCCGTAATTGATCCGTGGCTTGCTTTATAAGATCAACAAATGAGATATTTAATGTTATAAATTAGTTAACATAATAGGTCTTTGTTATGATTAGTACATGTTGACAGTGATGATTTAAACTCTATTCCCCTAGCTTTTAAACCTTTATAAGTAATTATTGTGATAGGAAAATATGAATTGTCAATTGATTTTAACTTGTGAATAGTAAGTTTTGTTCTTCTATTGTCTACCCAACAACTTACAGACATATACTTTTACATTGATGGCATAAAACCAAAGTATTAGTATCTTAATTATTGTTTCCAATTCAAGAAAGATAATCAAGGCTAATACAAAGCTAGAGTGTCTATGTATCCACCAAAAGTGTTACCCTTAGCTTTTAAGCTACTTTTAGTTCTAACTGTTAAAGACTTACCTTAATCATACGAGAAGAAAGATAATCTTCATCGACTTGACAGAGTCACAAGCTTATAATAAAGGGTAATTGCACATTTGATGCATCTCTAAATGATATTTCATCATTTTATGTATGTATATGTATCATTTTATATAAGAACGTATCACTTTAGGAAGATTAAACACACTCAGTCGGTAAAACGCTTCCCAACAATTAATAATTTGGGGTTTACTCTACCTAATGTGCGTGAGTGTGGTTGTGAGTGTATATGACTTATGAGGGTGTAATTTCAAAATAAATGCATCCAGAATAATATATTGATGAATCGGGCAATTTTATTGTCATTATCTATTACTATATATTATTAAATAGTAAACTGAAAAGATTAAGAACTCGCATTAGGATCAATGGCAATATGACATTTTTGACAATATTTCAAATGGAAGTTTTAAATTCACATAGATCTTTATGATAACAAAAAGTTGCAAATTATATTCTTTTCTTTCCTTCAAATTGTCATTCTCATGTGATCTTTTCCCTATATTTATTTAACTCCTATCCGAAGCTGAATTTTGCCCTCATATAAAATAAGTTCTCCCATCTTAGATCTCATACCAATTTCCTTCAAAAGCTAAATTTAGTATATATACATTTTGAATCTTTAGTACTACAACATTAGAGGTAATACAAGTAAAAATATTGTCTAAAGTCAAGGAACTTCGACTATTGATGACACTTATTAAGAAGAAAGTATATAATTGGAGGATAGCAATAAATGAGAAGGGGGTGTATAAGATAAAGAGAACAAAAGAAAAGAGTTGGATAAGCAATGATTAAAAATTGTGAGTTTGAGAATCGAAGAAATAAAAATGATTTATAGTATGAATTGAAATGATATTCACAATGCATGTATGCATCATAGTCAATCTTATGGTGGGTTGGCATAAACCATTATGACCACAAAGCTCCACGCGAATCACCAAACTCCATATACCAAAACATACCCGCACGGATCCGTGTGTGTGTGTGGGCTTTTTAGGAATTGGTCAACCACTTTTTGAGCTTCGAGGGATAAAGGGGATGTAATTTTTTAGCAAAATCTTACTTTAAAAGAATAACAAAATCTCAACTTTTTACATCAAAAGGTCAAATTCAAATCTTTCCCAACAGAATAAAAAAAACACAAGTTTGAATATGGATAAGTAGAAGGGACCTCAAAGCTTAAACAAAAGTGTATGTTTGGATCAACAAGATGTATATTGTGTGTAGTGCCACTTGATAAGAAGGTTCTAGTATGTTTTATCATCCCTAGTGTGTACTATATATTATGGGATTTATTATTTTTCTATAAGGACATGCTGGATATTGTCACAATATATGTGGAACGTATATAAGTGATCAATTCTCAACATTAAAAAATGTTAATTTTCATACCTAACATTTATATATTGACACACATAAAAAAAACTTCCTCCATCTCTTAAAATAGAAACTTTGAAACGACACAGGTTTTAATACAAAAATTAGTAAATTTAGAGAGAGATAGAGAGAAAAGGGTGTTAGTGGATAATGAGTCTCACCTCATTAGTGAAAGAAATTTCCTTAAATAGAAAGTTTCTATATTAAGGAAACAGACCAATAAAGAAATAGTTTCTATTTTCAGGGGACGAATGGAGTATCTTGCAATGTTTTGTGAAAGTTGATGTGTGACGTTGTAGTAAGGGTACGAGACCAAAGCCATGGCGATATGAATCATCCGACGTCCATTTTTAGAGTCGAAAAAATGTACTTATGGGTATTTTTGCGACAATCCACCACCAGGAGCCAGTCAATTGCAAACGAAAAAATAATTTTTTTAACATAATGTCTCTATGAAAATAATATTCTTATTTTTTCATAAAATACACTCCCTCCGTCTCTCAAGAATATGCACTCTTTCCTTTTTAGCCCGTCTCACAAGAATATGCACTTTCCAATTTTGGAAAGTCTTTTCTCTCTAATGAGGTGGGACCCATTCTCCACTAACTATACTTTATTTACTTTTTCTCTCCACCTCTCTCTTACTTTACCAATTTTACATTAAAACCCGTGGCGATCCCAAAGTACATATTCTTTGGAGATGGAGGGAGTATATATTATATTTTAACTAATATACCTTCTTATTTGAATAGAGATAAATCAAAATATGAAAATGAAATTAAATTGAATCTCCTTATCTAAAAGGTTACATATCTATCCAAGTTCACATACTAGGAGTATTATATTAGATATATAGTATTTCTAAACATTAAAATTTTGGGACACAAAAATTCCAATGATAGAGGTAAACATAAGGCCATCCGCAACGCGTCACGCGGGCTCGACCTCGAACCGCACGAAGCACACGGCGGGTGGCCAATACTCGTCTAGTGAGGGCGGCTCGGGCAGCGCCGCACAAGAGTTTGTCTCGCAGGAGGTTGAGAGCACGGCAGACGATGCCGGGGGGTCCTCCCGTGGGCGCCGTCGGCAGCAAGGGAGAAATGCGGCGAAGGCAGCTAGAGGGAGGAGGGACCGAGCCAAATCAAGCCAGGCGGGCTCGAGCTCGGGGGCACCCACAAACTCCCTAATGTCCATGTACATGGCAAGATAACTTGGTATTCCGCCTATCTTGCCGGAATTGAGTTTATGGCAAGACAACTTGGTATTCCGCCTCCAGGTGGCTTCAGTGCACCTCCACCGCCTTCGGGGGATGATTCGCCGGCGGAGTAGTTTTTTTTTATTTTCTATAAAATTGTATTTTAAATTATGTAATTTTTATTTTTTTAGGATTTTAATTATGTGTTTTTTTATTTTTTTAAATTTTAAGTTGTATTTTTATTTTATGTTGTAATTTTATTTTATTTAATGTAGTGTGTTTTTATTAATTGAATTTGGTTGGAAATAAAAATAAAAAATGAAATTGAATGAATAGTAATTTAAGAGACAGTTAAGGGACAGATAAGAGATGGAGGGTTGCAGGTTCTGTTCCTTAGTTAAGAGATGGAGTAAAAAAGTACATTGAGGCCTATGAATAGTAATTTAAGGGACGGATAAGAGATAGCGTTGCAGATGGCTTAACTAGGATGTGCACCCGACAAAGTCCCATGTTACTAAACACAATCTAGTATATGTACCCTACCACAGTGACATCTATCTAAAATTACAACTAGTTTTAGAAACATAGAGTCCCCACCCAAAAAGACATTATTAATTTAATTAGCTCGACAAATCCATAATTTCAGAAGGTTACAACTCACTTTAGCCGCCAAACATGCTTGCATGCGCACATATATCTGAATATGTATACACAGACATGTGGTGATGTGGAAAAGGATTATATTTCATCCATTTGTAGAAAGTAAGAAATTAGATAATTGGTTATTTATATGTGGAGTTTTGAGCACTAAGATAGTGTGAGTGCTACTGTATCATGCGCACAAAAATATTGCATTAGAGGTGCCCACCACTTTTTTGTCTTTCAGTTTAATTGTTTTGCCACTAATTATTAACTAGGTGAATGGGGGCTTGAACTAGATCATTAATCTTAAAAAGAAAAGAAAAGAAATGAAGAAGTAGATCATTAATCTCCATTCTTCAAGTCACTAATTTACCACTTTACCACATGTTTGCGATGCTAATGATAATGCAAATTAAAGGCTAAATTGTCTTTATAAAAATAGGATTGATTTTGGTCTTTTTTGAACCCATGTTGATGTATGCAATATGTCATATTAAGTGATGGAGGTCACGGGTACGTATACTGTTTCTATTGCTCAAATAATACTCCTAAAATTTGTTACACATATATTGTTTATTAATGATATATTCCCTTTGTCCGTGAATAGGAGTTCCGTTTTTCTATTTTGATCCGTCCGCGAATAGGATAATTACTATAAATGGTAGAAGGACCTCACATTCCACTAGCTCTTTCCACTCATATATCATTTAAAACTAATATATACAAGCGATACTCATATTCCATTAATTTTCTTCCATTCACTTTTTTTTAACATATTTTAAAACTCATATCGGAAAGAAATGAGATTCCTATCTGCGGACGGGGGCGTACTTGTTATATCTCATAAAAAGACATAATAAGGGTAGCTTAATCACATTACAAAATGCGCTCAAATTATGAATATGTATATTAATATATGTAGATCAATAAATCCCACGTCCAAATATCGAAGAGATCTGATGAATTGATAGAACATGTGACCTGAAATCATTAGTGAACAAATTGAATAGAGGCATTAATACTAATTCATACTCCTATATACATAGTACTGTGCTTAATTATTTAGAATATATAGTAATTTAATTTTTTTTTACAGCGAAATACAAGTATTATTAAAATAGATTGCAGTACTCATCACTATTCCTCGAGCCCTTCAAAGCTACAAAATTTTGTCATTATAAGTAGATGAAAAATCCTTACACGCTACATCATTCTCTCATGGCTTTTATTTAATTTAATAGTGGTAAGAATTATAAGTGATTTTGATCAAGAATCTATGTTGATTGCACCACGCAAATCATCATTTGTTTCCTCTCTGTCCCTTAACTGCACAGTTCCTTTCAACTTAGCTTTGTTGGATGTCAACATTAATCTAAAGTATGGGCAACAAACAAGTCGATTCATTGCATGCAACTTAGAATCATGTTATTGTAGGGTAATGGTTTCATTAATTCAACACCACAATTACTATTCTCTCTGCTTTTCTGACGTGGATAGCCTTTTTTACCCACGTCGGCAACCTAAAATATTGATTCTAAATCCATTACATATAGTCTATATATTTGAAAATAACTGATGCGGCCCACTATTATTAATAAGTGAAATTCTATCAAAAATCAAAGTAAAATCTCAATCCTTGGATTCTTACATTGGATGATTGTGATAAGTTACATTATTAATTAAGCTACATTATTAGACTAAAATGTTACATTATTTTACTAAAACAGTACTCCCTCCGTCCCTCTGTAGCTGAGTCGTATTCCTTTTTTGGTCGTCCCTCTATAGCTGAGTCATTTCCATTTAGGGTAAAAATTAGGGATTTTAACTACTTAATTAATGATCCCTTATTACCATTTAAATCAAATTAATCTCATTTTAATTAAATGAGTCAGCCGCCCACCTACCCCGTCCAAAAATAAATCATTTCAACTAAACGTCTTTCTCTCTCATCTTTACCATCTCTCTCTATCCCTTTTCTCGGCATTGAAGGAGAATTGAAAACCCTAGTTCTCACTTTCAATCTTCCGTCGTCTCCCCTTCTCCTCTGCCCCCCAACGTTTGCCCCTTCTCTCCTTCCACTTTGGTTCATCTTATGTATTGATTCTCACAACACAACGCTCTATTTTTAATTGGCTCGAGAATGACCTTGATAAGGAAAGTCGGGTTGAGCCTCGTCGCCCCCTCACACCGACGCCGCCCCCACCGTGATCTGACCCATCAGATGTCGCTAAAAATACCGCTACGCCAACCCAACCCGGAGCTTACCGCAACACCACCCCAACCCCGATCTCACACTTCCGGCGATTTCACCCCCACCGCGATGACAAAGAGGAGCGGTGGGTCGATTGGAGGCATCCGTGCTGTAAAGCTTGGAGAGGAAGGCGACAAGTCGTCTGACAGATGAGTTGTGTGGATAATGCATGTGTGACTTGATCTGTTGTTGTGTGGACCTAGCAGATGTTGTTGGTTGAATTTGTGCATTGTTTGAGGCTGATTTTGTGCATTACAAAAAATGATTTTGCATATGTGAGTGACTTTATCTGTTGTGTGGATCTAGCATATGTTTAAGTCTGATTTTGTGCAATGTTTGTTGCTGGTTTTGTGCATTATTTGTGACTGAGATTGTGAGTTACAAAAACCTTTAAAAAAATGATTTTGCATATATGGATGACTTGATTTGTTGTGTGGATCTAGCATATGTTTATGGCTGATTTTGTTCAATGTTTGTTGCTAATTTTGTTCATTGTTTAGACTAATTTTGTGCATTACAGAAACCATTAACAAAAAATGATTTTGCATCTACTTTTGCATTAAAAAGGCTGATATTGCATATATTTATGCATTACCAAAGGTTGATTGCATCTACTTATGCATTAGTACAAAAGTTGTTATAGCATCTACCTATGCATTACAAAAACCATTTGCATATACTGTTTTTGCATCTACTTATGCAGTACAAAAACTGATATTCCAGCTAACTTATGCTTTATAAAAACCATTTACAAAAACACAATGCATGCATCAACTCTTGTCTTCACATACCTATACCACCGACAATCCTATCCATTCCTTCACCACAACCTTCTTCCACCAGATAAGAAATGCATTCATTGACCAGCTCTTGTGGGACTTCTAAGTTGTCCGCAAGTTGTGCACTTCTTCTTAATGTTGCTTTCTCTATGTGGGGAATTTTATAGCGATTATGTCCCTTCACCTTCATTATCTATACCATACATCCTTGTAATGTGTGGAATACATTGTCCAAAGTAACTGGACTTAAGTCATTGAAAGACTTCTCCACTGCCTTAACTAACTCATCTAAGGTTTTGCATGCAGTCTGAAACTGCAATGATTGTATTGCTCTGAACCAACCCAAATCGTTCACATTAGTATCAGGGGAGTTTGTTGGTTGCTGCACTAACTTAATATTGAAATCATTTTGAGTGGCAGCGGCCCTAAAATCCGCGTCATGATTTGCTAAGTGAGGCTTTGCATTATCTTGTTGAATGTTGATAAACTTACTTGCCCCCTCAGGCCATTTTTCCATTATGGCAAGAATGATCTGAAAACAAACAAAAATATGCATTAAAACAATACTTGTACTAATATGCATGTGTTTTCAGTGTTTCATAAAATGTTGGAATATTGAAATGCATACAGGTTTTTTTTATAAAATTAACTCCTATATAAGGGAGGAAATTACAAACAAACTCATATACTATAGATAGGAGGAAATTACAACTATGTCAAGAGGGCTCGAACTCGGTACCTCATGCAATAATCTCTAAGCTCCCTGCCGCTAGGACAAAGGCTCTGGACAGAAATGCATGCATTCAAGCATTTATTGCACAAATATGCAAGCCTTTTTAGTGATTCATCAAATTATTGAATAATTGAAAGCATATAGATTGTGCATACACATAATGCAGTTATTAAATGTATACATTAGCTTATTGATTAATCACTCTTTAGTCACCTCTTTGGCAATGCTTTCAATAGGCTTAGTCTTCATTGTTCCTGCCGGTCTATTTTTGTTGTTTCTTTGAGCTGGGACCTGTTTTCTGAATGAGAAAATTCCAATTTTTCCATCAAACAAAACATGTCCATTGTTCCCAAATATTGGCCTTGTAACTGCACACATAAACATGATCTTGGAGATGTATTTTTTGTTTTTACATGTTCGATGTGGCTCACTTTCTCCAGGTGCCAAATATACACGTTGGAAACCTTGAGTGATGCAGAACCACTTCTCATCTTTGTGGATGGTATTGTGCATGTTCTTAAACACAATCTTGTTTAAGATTTTGTCTAGTTCTATGGCTTGTAGAGTGAATGTCAAGTGTAGAAGCTTATTCGGGGCTGTTAAGTCAGGTCGTATTGCTGAAGTATGTGACCTAATTAGCCCAACATTCACCCATCTCCAAACTGTGGTTTTACCACATCCTAATGCAACAGTTAAACTTCTAATATTGCATCTTTGAGAGAAATGCAAACCTTGCATAACAGTCATATCTAGCTGAATAAATTTTCTGTGGTATCTAGACTTTTTAGAATTTACTAACCTTATGGATTCACCTTTTTGTTGTTGTTGTTGTTTTGCAGCATTCCAATATCTTATGGTAGTCTGTCTCGACACGCCGAATTTCTGTTAAGCTTCTTTGAGAATGTCATGAGGAGGTTTCCCATTCACGCACTTTTGGAGGATGAATTGAACTATCAAGTTTTTCTTCTCTGGTGAATATTCAATATGTTTTCCCATATTTTGAATGTTGGACTGGAGTTGAAGAAATGGGAGTATGAATCGATATTTATAGACTTAGTTAATGCATTTTGTATTGGAGGCAGGTGTATCTTTTGATAGAATTTCATTTGCCGCCACTTTAAATTTTTAGCGGCAAGCGTCACTTTAAATTTCTAGGGGTAGGTGGTAATGTAACTAAACAAGAGTTCTCCATTGTATTTATTGTAATTAATTTTAGTTGAATACAACGTGTTAAATTTTATAGATTGTCCATTAAATTTATTGCATTATATTTCAGTTACTCTTTTCGGATTTTTTAATTTGTTGTGTAAAATCAGATTGTAATTATTCCTTTATTACATAGACTTTACTAGAATATATAAAAAACATGAATTAGATTGCATTAATAATTTAATTAAGTTCTAAAGAAATCAAGTTAAATAAATGACAGTTAATCGGAATCAAATTATTACAATAAAAGAAAAAGAAAAAGAAAAAGAAAAACATCACATCACTTTATCTACTTTATTAGCAATCTCACTTAACCACTAAACACTTTTTTCTTAATCTCCGTGCCGAAAACTTATGCCCCTACTACAAGGGGACGGAGGGAGTACATTATTACTAGCTAAGTTACAATATTAAACTAATAATCTACATTATTACATGACACGTGGCATTAATGTAACCGTTAGATCACAAGATCCAATTAACTACAAGTATTTTAATTTTAATCACTATTTAATTTATGAATCTGAAATCTGAATACATCTCTATAACTGATTGTTTAAAACAGTATATTTATCCATAAATATATGTATTTCAAACACCAATTTCCTTTATCAATACATTGATTGCGCTGACATAACATGCTGTCATTATTCCTTTAATTTATGGGGTGGAACGAAATAGATAAAGAAACATTGACCTGATAACTAAGATCATCATTTCCAAAATTAAAACTACAATGAAACAGAGAGAATAAATGATAGTATAAAATGAAGAGAAAGAAGTAGCATGGTTAATTCCCTCTCCTTCAAACCCTCTTATCAAAATTGTTTTCATCATCTATTCACCCCAACCACATCAATTTTTCTACTATACATATCCACATACACATAGTAAGTGTATTACTATGTTTAGTTTCACCACTCTTCTTTCACATGGCAATGTGACATCTGTTCAAGAGTTTAAAATAAGATCTTTTGTTTTGATGGTGGCCTCATCATATAATATGACATGAAAAATGATCGCCTAATTTCAATTATTTATATATTGTTTCCCTAATTTAAATTTGTCACAAATTTTCATATATATGCTGTCTTTTATGTATGGTATGTTTTCATGATTTCTTCTGTGTTAGTAGTATTTATGAGTGTTTTACTAAATCACAAAAAATGAGTATTGGTAAAAAAAGTCTGAATTTTATATAACTAGCAATCTCATTTCCAAAGCTAAATTCACGGATATTACGAGCAGCTTTTCTAACTACGACTATGTGCCCTCATAAATACTTTAAACAAAGAGAATTTTGTCATAATACTTTATAACTATATATACATATTGATACGAAAATATTATCTAATAGAGTCCCAATAAGTTAATCAAGACATCCATGAAGATATGTTATCAAGTAGAATAAGATTCGATAAGCTAATCTATGGGACAACATTATGATTAAGGTCTTTAGGGGTTTAAACAAAAGGTTTTGCATGCATGAATCACAAATGGGATCAATCATTAAATTTCAATTATTTTAATTTGCTTTCAATTATATGTTGGATGATGCACACATATATACATTAATTGGTACAAGTGTACTAATTTACTACGCAAAGACCGACCTTAGATTTAATTATGTTATGTACGTAATCTCTGATAAAGTACATATCTAATCAACATCGTAAAGTGAGACAGACTATAGATTTATTCACCAAAATAAGAAAATAGTACATAATACGACAAGATTATATATTAAGCAAAAGTAGAAGCCCATTTGTCACTTTTATGGGCATAGTAACCATCTTATTATCTGTTCGGAGAGACCCAAATCTGAACTAAGCCCAGCTGAGGATTAAGACCCATTAATATTTTTCAATTTTATTTATTGTATTTTGACTTTGTAAGAACTTAATTAAGTCAAGCACATCACGATCGAAGAATCTCTATTTATCTATTTTGATCATATTAGTTTTGCCTCTTTATACTTTGATTAATGTCAATGTTAAGTACAGATGTAACACTTTTTTTAATAAGAATTAACATACAGATTATATCCAAATATTGATGGTTAAATATACTTTCATCTAAATAAAATGTTTTTACTTTGATATTATACATCCTTCAGCTCAATCAAATTTAAACCAGTGTTAGACAAGTCAAAACAAATGTCCGGATTTTCTTCCTCCTCCACAAATCTTGACATCAACTTTCTCTCTCCTCTCTCTCTTTATACCATAAAAATTTCTCACCCAAGCTCCATTTTTTCCATCCTCTAATGGTTTCATGACACACTTTCCTCCCAAATAAAGCCTCTCTTCCTTTACACTAAAAATAAATAATATTTATATATATATATATAAAAGAAAAGAGTTAAAACGACGTTGTAACAAACTGAATCTTGGGACAGGATGGCCTTGTCTCTTCTCTCTCTCCTGGGCCTCCTGTCTATGTCTACGATCCTCCTCCGCCCCGATACGGCCATGGCCACGGCCATCCACCTCGAGCGGGACCTCCCGTCATTCCGGGAGGCCCCTGCCTTCCGCAACGGCGCGACATGCAGCTCCAATGCAATCCACGTCGTGATGCCTCTGGACACCAACTACATACGTGGCACCATGGCCGCCGTGTTGTCAATCCTGCAGCATTCGACGTGCCCGGAGAATGTGTCGTTCCATTTCCTCTCCGTCCACCTCGACACCGAAATTTCCTCCCTCATCAACTCCACATTCCCTTTCCTCAGCTTCAAGATGTACCAATTCGACCCCGAAAGGGTTAGTGGAAAGATATCGAAATCGGTCCGCCAAGCCCTCGACCAGCCCTTGAACTACGCTAGGATCTACATGGTCGACATCCTACCGCCCTCCGTCTGGCGCGTCATATACTTGGACTCCGACATCATCTTCGTCGACGACATCGCCAAGCTCTGGGGGGTGGATTTGGGCGGGAAGGTGCTGGCGGCGCCGGAGTACTGCCACGCCAACTTCACGAGCTACTTCACGGAGGCGTTCTGGTCGGACAGGCAGCTAGCGAGTGTGTTCGAGGGGAGGCGGCCATGCTACTTCAACACAGGGGTGATGGTGGTGGACGTGGAGCAGTGGCGAAAGGGAGGGTACACGAGGAAGGTGGAGGAATGGATGGCGGTGCAGAAGCATACGAGGATTTATCAATTGGGCTCTTTGCCACCAATCCTGCTTGTATTTGCAGGGAATATAAAGGGGGTGGAACATAGGTGGAACCAACATGGGTTAGGGGGTGACAACTTGGAAGGAAGGTGTAGGGGGCTCCACCCTGGCCCTATCAGCTTGCTGCATTGGAGTGGAAAGGGGAAGCCATGGCTTAGGCTGGACGCTCGGAGACCATGCACGGTCGACTACTTGTGGGCCCCGTACGACTTATACAGGTCGTCGCGGGTCGCCTTGGAGGAATGATGGGCGTACGTGAAACCTATATATATACATGCATCTCTGTCAAAGCAAAACGGTGTGTACCTGTCTTCTCCATGACGATGGCGATGACAGTTATGACGGAGTTGTTATATGCATAGAGGATGGATGGAATGGAGCAGATTGTGTTGATAGTGATTTTTGAACTCTCACCCTATCCTAGGACGAACAGCCATTTTGTATGTAAACCTTCATCTACATATAATTTGTGTAATATAATGTGTTCGTCTCTTGTTCAACTTTATGGCTGACTAGAGAAATTCTAATGTTCAGTCATGCCATTGCCATAAAACTGGAAATATCTCTGAAAGGAAGTCAGCATTCATCATCTAAATAGAGAAGTCAAGTGGCTTAAATTGTTCATCTCATCATACCCAGTAAACAAACTCTCTTGGTGAGCTGCACATAAAGCTGTCAACCAAACAAAATTATTGAAAAATGTTTCATACAACACTCCCAAGCAATCAATTCAGATCTCTCGGACCAAAATCATAGGGAAGAATATATAAATCATTCATCTGGTTGACATTTAGTTGCTAACATATCCAGTCCTATATGCTGTTGCAGGTTGCCACAGCACTTGCGCATGAACAGTTAATTTGATGACACAAATTTTTCAAGACCACAGGCAAATGAGCAGACCAAGAGATACATGAATCTTTTTTTTTTTTTTTTTGCAGATTTAGTTTCAGCATATATTCAGCCTCTCCTGTGTTGATTGTCTAAGCTTGTGGTGTGGCTGCAACTGGACATTTTCCTAAAGTATTCCACAAAATATAATCCCCAGAAGTAACCTATTGAATTCACATGTGAAAATAATAAGAAGTTGCCCGGCATGCACCTCATAATTGAATTTTAAATCAATATGCTGCTATCAAGATCTTTAACAACCCATCAGAAAACTATCCACACAGGATAAACATACCTGAGCTGAAACTTCAATAGGTGCCTTAACTGCTGGAAATATGCTTACCTGCATACAGCACTTGAGCGTAAGTATCAAAGCCCCTAAAATTAATGATCACACTCATTTTAGAGTGAGGCATTGATTGACAAGACTTACAGATTTGGGATCAATAGAGATTCCTGAGAATGAAGGCCCTATCATCTTGAAAGAAACCTGTAAACAAGGAAATTAACACTAACATGAATAGAAACAAACAAATAAAGAAAAAGTGAGTGCAAATACTGTACCATAGCAAGTTATTGGTAAAATGTTGTTGCATTGAGCTTATTATTTTCAGGGCATTACAAGTTCCAAGTTTTGGAATTTGATCAGTAACAAGAACTAAATTAGTATCTTCTCGAAAGCAGACAGAACAGACCAATATTACCCATGCACATTTTTTTCCTCTGGGTGGCTGTGAACTAAGAATGCATGCACATATATTTAATAAGGAAAACACATACTGTCGCATAATTGTATGCCTGGCGGTTAAAAGGATCCTCTAGATCAGCTGCTGGAAGATCCTTAATCATTTTCTCCATTATGTAATCCTCAACATTTACCATGCTGCCACTAGATTCAGATTCAAGATCGCTGTCTTCAACACCCATCAGCACTGATCCAGATGAAGGCATTTTTTGTGCTTGCCACGGCGCAAATCTAACTGTCCCGGAAAAGGTTGCCTCGATGCTTTTCCCAGAAGCAATTCGAGTGTTTGTTAATATCCTCCAGTCCACTGAGTGCTCGGTATTTGATACTGTTCCAATTGAAGGTGTCCCATCAAAAGAAACAACCCTTCTCCTTGGAAAAGGCATTGTTACTGTACAGAACTCTATTGTTAAAGGAGATTTGTAACCTTCCATGATGCTTAACCTAAAGAGAAATGCCCCTTCATTTTCTGAGACCATTGATAGCTGATAAAACCCTTTAATGGGAGGTCCAACAGAACAAAGTGCCTGATAATGCAACAGGACAAAATTACCCAATGGTGGTGAAAATGTAATAGCCTGTTTATCACCACCATGCTCTGGAACTTGAGCACAAGGATGGAAGGTTAACGACTCAACTCGGGCACTAGCCAACCAGGTCAATGGTAAAGAAACATCAGGAAGTCCCTCCAACTCTGCTCTGCAGTTCACCTGACCAGAAATGGTTATGCTGTCTGGGATCTCATCTCTATCATACATTGCAGCATGGACCGTGTCATGAATAGTGAATAGAATCCGCTGCTTCCCCCTGTAAAGATAAGGCTTCCATGCTGGTTGCTTTCGATCAGCAGGAGGCACGTCTGCTGAAGAAAATCCTGTGGTCTTGATGGCAGAAATATTGGAGTAGCTAAGATCGAGAGGAGTACCTACACACAGCAATAATGAAATGATAAGACTAGCATAGGGCATTTATAACATAAAACTGAAATAGAATTAAAAATGAAGTACCACAGAAGAAATTTACTAACCAAAGGGCATTGCACTGCTGATGAAAGACCTAAGGACATCCTTATCCAAAGGCCTGGATCCCATCTTCGGATCATCAGACATAGCAGTTCCGGTCACGGCGGTCCCAGATATAGTGGAAGTTGCAACAGGTAAAGCTACAGGTTTTGCTCTTACAGAAATACTGGAAATTCCTATGCTACCAGTGAGGGTATCGAGCAGTCCACCAACTGAGGGAGATGCAGCAACAACTACTTCTGGCTCCGTTGTTTCACCAACTACGATGTCCCCGATTGTTTGTGCCACAGCAAACGCCCTAATTCAGAAAATTTAAGGGGTGGTCAACATTAGGGTAGGAAGAAAATGACAGCCTCAGTAAGCAGCATGCTCACCCTTAATTGACTGCACCAAATATAGTTTGGGCACAAGGGTTCATAAAAACATGACGACAAAATAGTCTTTAAAAGATGCATTAGAAGGGTGCTGATGAGAGTGGCGGGAGGCTTGGGGATTCTTTAGGAGAAACATTTCGAAAGATATCCTATTAACACCCCGCCACATCTCACCACAACGTCGAGGAAAAAGAGGGCAAGATTATCAGTATGAGCTTTCAAATACTTGAAGACTATAAAAACACAAACCACGTGCCCCAAATAAAAACATATGATGGAAAATATTTTTTTTATGGGTAAATGAATTTAAATTTAAAGGCCACCCAACAGAGGACGAACCTGAGGTCAAAGCATTAACCTCTCTACCGCTTGACCAACTCACACACACATGGTGGAAGATATTTATCAATATGAACTGCAGGAATACATGTTCTCTAAAAGTTTATTACCCAGATCACACATAAAAATCCTGATATTAATCAGAACAAACAGACTGCTACAGAAATCAAGAATAAAAAATTACAACTTACCATACCCTGTGATGGATGGAAGATCCAAGAGGAGTGAAGACAAACTCTCATCAGCCCCAATAGCATTTCCACATTCTGATGTATTACACATCCTTGAGTAGGACTTCAAATGACGAGGTTCTACCAAAGGCAATATAAGAATAGAATATGGTCCCTTAATATGTAGGACCAGAGGCCACAGGAGATTATTCTCCCCTTCTTCTTTGTTAATGTACAAGCTTATTACATGACGAGCAATTGGATCATCAACCCATGAATCTGATCCTTTAACAGATTGGCTCACACGTACACCAAACCCTCGAGCTGAGCCCTCCCTTCATTATTTTGTGAAATAGTTACAATCATCAGAATTATACTCAACGAGTACACTAAAAGTGGAATAAAAAATTCTTTACATATAATTACCAATAGTGTAAAGCAGGGGCAAGTAAGAAATCAAATGACATCGATACTGATAGCAGTGTCTTCTCCAATATTCTACCAGTATAAGTTGAACTATTAAAGATGAACTTGATCCAGGAAAGGATTCGATGAAAAAAACATAACTACTATAAATTACTTTACTGAGAGAGATTGTCTAGTAGTTGCAGTATATTAGTACTTTCCAAATTAATAAATTAAAACAAGAACCAACAGAAAGTTCTTCTTGCCAACGATGTCTACCAGATAGAAACTCAACCCATAATACATTAACTAGGAAGACACAATAATTATTATGTATTGTCCGCAAATAAGCATATCAGTCTTTGCTATCAATAACGTAGCTCGTTACAGCATCTACATAGTATTATCAGGAATATATTACCTCAACCAAATATGCCAATGCTGGAATATATTACCTCAACCAAATATGCCAATGCTGGAATTTATTAAAAACTTCAGAAACTTGTTTTATGCTTTACATTATGACATGAGAGTCTTAGCTAATCAACTTAAGGAATCATTAAACCGAAAACCACATAATTTCTGCCCATCAGCAAATGAATGATATTTTTGGTGCTTTTACCAAGTCAGGCAAAAGGGCGACCGAATGTATTAGATAATGACTAAAAGAAACCTTAGTAACACACATATAACAAACATTCACCATAGTTCACAAAAAATACAAAAATGAAAACACAGTATAATTGATGGGGTACGTACTAAACAAGCCCAATAGCAGTGGCGGCCCATCAGCCCAAAGCCCAAGGAAGAGTATCAGTTCGGCATTACCAAAGAGTTCGGCCCCAGCCTACAGCTCGGTAAAAGCCGACCAATCAAGCTCTACTCTCAGATCGGCAAAAGCTGCTCGGCAATAGTTCAGCAGTTCGGTCTCAGTATTCGACCGAACTGGGAGATAGTGGACTCATGCAGAACCTCCACGACCTCCACTACACGATCTATTTAGTGGTGGACCCATGCAGGATCTCATGACCTCCACGACATCCACGATCTAATTAGTGATGATGTAAGCCACGATCTAATTAGTGATGATGTAAGCCACGACCTAGTTAGTGGTGATGCAAGCCACGATCTTAGTTCAATGTATAAATAGAACTTAGATCAGATAGACTGGGGAAGGAGAAAAGAGCTCTCTAGACATCAAATATCATATAGCAAGTCTGTATTTGTAAGCTGTAAACCAGATCAAGCAATACAATCTTGCCCTCCTTTCTTCCCGTGGATGTAGATTTACCTCAGTAAATCGAACCACGTAATTCCTTGTGTCGTGATCTATATTTTCTTTTACCTGCATTTACTACCATCAAAAATTCGCCCAACCATCAATAATTGATCGAGAATTCCGATTTGAAAATCATCAAATTAAAATATTGGCAGTAAAATCAGTAGGTAAGAACTAACCGCTTCTTACGGTCGCTAAAAGCACCACCGAAGTCCGAATCGTTAGGCAACATATGATACTTGAGATCATCGGTGTTTTCCTTCTCACAAGCCACGCGGCACCGCTTTTCAACCACCGGGAATTTCCTGATACATATTCATCCGCAGAAATGATAAGCTTCACATTCATCAATCGATTTGACACAAAAATCATACGAAAACGAAATACCTGGAGAAAATTACAAAGTCCTGATTGTTTAAAATCCAGAGAGCTCTGATGTAGCAGCCGCTTAGCATTTTCACGTTTCCGATTTCGATATTTACAGCATTTTCCTACTTGTCAAAGCGATGAGTGAGATTTTGGGGGGCAGAGTTGAAATAATTCGAGCAGATGAGGCATTTTGATTCATGGTAATTTTCTCTATATAAATAATTACGTTTTGTATGCGCTTATTCAAATTCGGACTTCACATAAATCACACGTGTATTTATGCAAAACACATCTTTAGAGCATCCACTACGCGTCCCGCGCCCGGCACGCGTTTCGTTCCGGAGGGACGGAACCGCAGCGGGACGCGTTGCAGCGACACGTTCCGTCCCTAGCCCGTCTCCATGCCGTCCCGTAGCCCGCGAATGCGCGACACGGGACGCGCCATCGCGCCACGCGACTCGGCGACGTGGCGAGCGCCCGATGCATGCGTGACGTCCACTCGCTGGCCCGCGAGTGGGCGTCGTCACGGATGACGCAATATTTAATTTTTTTAAAAAAAATTGAATTTTAATAAATAAAAAAAAATTCAAACGGTAATGTTACCGTTTTGTTTTTTTTCATTTTCAAATTTTTTTTATTTTTTTTTTCTTTACTCTATAAATAATCTTATTTCATACTCATTTCACACACAAACACACATCTATTCCTCTCAAATCCTCTCTATATCCACTCCAATTTCCATCTCAAATCAACCCAAACTAATGGATACTTTTGAGCAAATGCGTTAAATAATGGAATAATCACTTGAAGAAGATCGACGACTGGAGGCGGAGGAAGCCGCGCCGCCCCCACGACGCTCCCGGACGTACATCCATCGTAACCGGGAGGAAGCCGCCGCAAGGTTAGTACGTGACTACTTCTGCGATAACCCGCTTTGGGGAGATACCTACTTCCGTCGCCGTTTCCGCATGAGTAAACCGCTATTTCTCCATATCGCGAATACTTTGGCGGCCCGGGAAGAGTTCTTCCGAGAAGGGTTCGACGCGGTCGGTCGTCCCAGCCACACGACGCTGCAGAAATGTACTGCAGCAACCCGTCAGCTTGCGACTGGACAAACGGCCGACATGTTCGACGAATACCTCCACATCGGAGACACCACTGGGCGCACGTGCTTGCTCAAATTCTGCAAAGGCGTCCAGGCAGCCTTCACCGACGAATTTCTCCGGAGGCCAAGCACGACCGACTGTCAGTTTCTCCTCAACCTGCACGAACAAGTGTACGGATTCCCCGGGATGCATATGGAGTATAAAAACCATATGGAGTATAAAAACCAACAGAAAATTAATGTAAATACTTAAAAGAAGACAAAAAGAAAAGCAAAGGAAAAAATTGAACACCATCCAGTAAAATAATATTTTTCACATATTCTCAAATAGGAGTATTAGATCTATAATTAATTTTATTATACCAAAATATAAAATAAAAATTATCAAAATATACCAATCATACAAGGCCACATGGATATACCCCTTGGTTTTGGATGGGTCGAATGACATACATTGAGCACTGAGGCCTGAGGGTCATGATGTATAAATTCGTTCATTTATTTTTATAATTTATTTGTTGGAAAATTAATGCCAAAAAAACAAAAGGAGAAAATTGAGAAACCTTGAAACTTTAATGACTTATCAGTTGTCACTTGTCAGTACCTAAATTATAGAGTTGATATTTGTAAATATGATTGTCAAAGATCACCGAGTAATATTAGGAGGATTGAGTAACATGACTAATTTAATTCGTTTCCACTTTTATCACATTACTATATAGTATGAACAATTATGGATCCACATGGGGTTGGGATGTTAACGTATCCTATTATCAGCCCATGACCTCAACAGCTTCACTCCAACCTTGAAAATTTTCGGAGCAAGGTTCACTTCCATTTTTCGACAATCTACTCAGCTTCTTATATTTAACTTAATTTGTGCATCCACCCCGATGATACTAATATCATGTGCTATATATTAGCGAAGAAAATCCATATGATATATACAACTCATAGGGAATGATAAAAAAATGATCGATTATCATTTGTTATTTTCGACGATTATATTTAACTTACTAAGTAAAATTACTAATTTCTTTATTCATAGCAATATTAACTTATTAATCTTGTAAAATGTAATAGAATCAAACTTACTGAATCATCAATAATTAATAGTATGTGATGATTAATACTCTCTCCATCACAGTATATATTAGTACATTTTTTACGATGTCTAGCGAGATATTTAAGTTTTTTCCAATAATTAATTGTCTTCTTTCTCTTATTCTATTTTCATATATCTCTTAGTACTTTATTTTCTTTCTACTTCTTACTATATTATTTACTAGCTAGTATAATTTAATTTTTGTAAAAGTACCACTATCTAAATTATGCGTAAAACGTCTCCCTTAAGCTGCGATAGAAGGAATATAAATTATGATTAGTGATCGATATCAATCAGTCTGTTTTAGCGAGTAACATAGTAGATCATATTTTGCACGGTCACTGAAAATGAAAGTTGCATCACTTTGAAATTCCAAGATGGCCAATACATGTAGTTAAGTGTAAGACAATAGGCAAGCTTCTCAACTAGTCTATTGAATCAACACTCTAATGAGTATAAAATGTAAAACGTAAAAGTAATTAGAAATTTGAATACAATAATTATTATAGTACAAGAAAAGAGGAGCAGGATTATTATTTATTGGAGTATTAATTAATGAAGCGGCAATCCTTTCTGATCTCGCCGGCATCTCCGACAAGCACCTCGATCGCGCCCATTTTGACCATCGACTTGGCGAACTGCTTGAAAAACGCTTCCCGCGACTGGAACCGGCGCACAATGCCCGCGGAGGTGGCGTCCGTGAGCAGCGCGGCGTCGGACTGGAAAAGCCCCTGGCGCTTCTTCAGGGCGGCGAAGTAGTGCGTGTCGAAGGTGAGTGTGCTGTTGGGGTCCATTCCCACCACAGTCGCTAGACTCGCCGGGTTCGGGCACTGCTTCCTCAGAAACTCCGCGTAGGCCGGGTCCAGCGACGGGTCCGCGTCCCCTTTCCCCGTGAAGTTGTACAGCCGCCTCGAGAATGCGCCGCAGTGCGATACTCCGATCGTGTGCGCACCTGCACGCTCATAATTACTTAGGAATTCGTTCTGCCTATATCACAACT
Organism: Salvia splendens; assembly: GCF_004379255.2. Classification (NCBI taxonomy): domain Eukaryota; kingdom Viridiplantae; phylum Streptophyta; class Magnoliopsida; order Lamiales; family Lamiaceae; genus Salvia; species Salvia splendens. Next base: position 34,411,525 of record NC_056035.1, read on the forward strand.
CTTTAAAGAATAGTACTCCCTCCGTCCCAAGCTACTCGCACTTATTTTCTTTTTGGGTGTCTCAAGTTACTTGCACTCTTTCCATTTTTAGTAAAAAATTTCACCTACAGCCGTCATTTTTTACTTTCCTATACACTCATTCCTTAATCTCCGTGCCGAAAAGGAAAGGAGCGAGTAGCCCAGGACGGAGGGAGTACTAATTAACTGATACTCGAAATAATTAAATATGGTAAGTTAGTTACCTGATAATGCGACGAGATCATTTATGTCTAGGCCCTTATTGGAGTAGATAGTTTGAAGTGTTGAAAAATTTGAAAATGCAGAGGGTAAATTGCCGTTGACATTTGAGATTAGAGAAACCCTGCCATCTTTTCTGCCTGTCAGAACGTCCCATAATGGCTCCTTGAACTGAAAGTTTGAGCAATAGAATTTAATTAAGAGAGGCAAAAGGAATCTGGAGTTGGTTGTTAATTAAAAAATATAGTCGCAAATTTACCGGAAAAGAGACAGCGTCACGTGCGAGAATATCAGCACAAGACACTTTTTGGGTGCAAACTTTCTCAATTCGAGTTTTGATTTCATCGATAACTTCGAACCCTCCCAGTGATAAATTGGGTCGTGCATCTTTTTCGGATTGATTTGTGCCCACAGTGTTCAAAAGTATTGATGCATCACAACCCTACAAATTTGATCACAAACCAATTTTTTCATTAGTAATTAAATTAATACTAATGCATGCAATATGAAATAGTAGTAAAAGTGTGCTTACTTTGACGAAACAATCATGGTAATGCACGCGGAGAAGCTTAGCACCCAAAGTCGGATCATTTCGTACTTTCTCCCGTACAACTTGTCTCACAAGTTGTTCGGCTTGCTTACAGGTACCGGTAACCTTATAGTAGTTTGGTATTAGACCGACCGGCTTGATGGGAGCTTTACTTTTTTTGGCACCGGCTGCTGCCACAAGAAAGGCTAATAGGAGAAGAGTAATGCTTAAGAAAGATCTCATTTTCATCGTAGCAAAACAAAAGGGAGATGTTTTTCAAAACCTAGTATTGTTGGTGATGGGGTACGTACTAAACAAGCCCAATAGCAGTGACGGCCCATCAGCCCAAAGCCCAAGGAAGAGTATCAGTTCGGCATTACCAAAGAGTTCGGCCCCAGCCTACAGCTCGGTAAAAGCCAACCAATCAGTTCGGCATTACCAAAGAGTTCGGCTCCAGCCTACAGCTCGGTAAAAGCCGACCAATCAAGCTCTACTCTCAGATCGGCAAAAGCTGCTCGGCAATAGTTCAGAAGTTCGGTCTCAGTATTCGACCGAACTGGAAGATAGTCAACTCATGCAGGATCACATGCAGGATAGTGGATCAAGCACAGAGATAGTGGACTCATGCAGGATCTCATGCAGGATAGTGGACCCATGCAGGATCTCCATGACCTCCACGACATTCACAACCATCATTAGTGGTGATGCAAGCCACGATCTTAGTTCAATGTATAAATAGAACTCAGATCAGATAAAGAAGGGTTAAGTTCTCTAGAGATCAAATATCAAATAGCAAGTCTGTATTGTAAGCTGTAGAAAACAGATCAAGCAATACAACTCTGCCCTCTTTTCTTCCCGTGGACGTAGATTTACCTTAGTAAATCGAACCACGTAAATCTTTGTATCGTGATCTGTATTTTCCTGCATTCATCACCATCAAAAATATGCCCAACCATCACTGGCGCCGTCTGTGGGAAACAGAGAACCAAATTTGTGATAAAGCGAATTTTTGACCCTTTTTCCACCCCAAAAAAATGCATACCAGATCACATACTACCCGTAATACCGTTCGTGAAAACCATGAGGAAGCTAGTCCAGCCCGCAGGTCCGGAAAACAGCCTCGGGAGACATCTACTTCCAGTTTTCACGATGAAGGAACAAGCCGCTCAAAAGGTCCACACACCGAGTCTTCCCAGCAGCCTGATTTGAATGAGGCTGTCAAGCTGTTCTTGGCTGAGAAGCAGGATGAGTTCTTAGCCTTCCTGCAAAAGAGCCAAGAACCGAAGACGAAAACGGTGGATTCTCCTTCCTCATCCAGACATGAAAGTCACTACCGCAGTAGTGCCGTGTCTTCCAGGAAGAAGAATCCTCAACCCCGACATGTTCCTGTTCCTCCTCGGTACCGGAATCACAGGAGATCTCCATCTCATCCATACCGAAGAGATGTCGGGTTCGCCATGTACGGAGCTTTGAAGACTCCGTTCTCGGACGATATCACCCGAACTCCCCTTCCATAGAACTACCGAACTCCGTCGATGACTTATGACGGGTTGGTGAATCCTCATGACTTCCTGGGACGCTATCAGTATAACATGGCGAACCAGGGTCTCAATGAGGTCCACATGTGCAAGCTGTTTCCCGAGCTGCTTATCGGGAACGCAAGAAGGTGGTTCGATAGCCTCCCCCAAGGTAGCATTAGATCTTACCGAGATCTAATGGATGCTTTCCACAGGAGGTTCTTTCAGAAAGCGGAAGCCCGAATCACTTCGGCTCAGCTGCTTTCTATACGTCAAGGTCGTGACGAAAAGATCAGCGACTTTATGACGAGATTCCACAAGGAATGCCTACAAGTAGATGATCTCAATGATCTACTTGTCATTTCGGCATTCCAAAATGGAATCCTGCCCGGAGCTCTCTACAGAAAGCTCGTGGAATGCAGTCCGCAAACAGCTCAACAGATGTGGGACATTGCGGACCAGTTCTCCCGTGCCGATGAGGCAGACCGTCGCAAACGGTCTTTAGACAGCTCATCCCGAGGAGACAGGAGGAAGCCCGATCATAGCGATCAGGGACAAACTCGCCGAACTCCTTTTGGCGATCAGGGACATCCTCGCCGAACTCCTTTTGAAAGGATTCAAAGGACTCCGGTGCAAGACCGATTGGGGCCACGTCTCAATCCTGAGAAGCCGCCCGCTCAGTTCGTACCATTGAACAAGTCAAGAGCGGAAATTTTCGAACTGCATTCCGATATGTTCGAAAAACCAAAGCGGATGACGAAATCGGCCGCGCGTCGACCTCAGGATCAATATTGCTCCTTCCATCAAGACCACGGTCACGATACCGAGGAGTGCCGACATTTGGCTGCAGGTATTGATACTCTTGTGAAAGCAGGGACATTAAAAAAATACCAAAGCAAGCAGCCGAAAAAGAACAAAAAGCAGAGAGGTGCGAACTGCGCTCCTCAGGATCCGAAAAGGCAACAGGATCCCGAAGACGATGACGAGCAGCAATATGATGGAGTAATACTGACTATTGATGCTCTCCCTGCCGGGAAGACTAAATCGTCCCTGAAGTCAGAGCGCAGAGGCTTCAATCGAGAGGAGCCAACGCATAAAAGGCTGAAGCAGGACGAAGTGATTACATTTTCAGATGCAGATCCCGTCCCGGCCATCTCTCCTCATCAAGACGCTATTGTCATCCAAGCCGGAGTGGCAAACAAACTGATCCACAGAGTGTTTGTGGATACAGGAGCGTCAGTCAGCATTCTTTTTAAAGAATGTTTCGATAAACTAGAAGTGGATCCAGCTCGGCTTAGTCCGGCACCACTTCCTCTGAAAAGTTTCGCCCAGGAGGACACCCGCCCTGAAGGTATTATCAGCCTTCCGATCACGGTGGGAAAAGCGCCTACAAGCTCCAGTACGATGATCGAGTTCTTTGTGGTAAAAGCTCGGTCTCCGTACAACATCATCCTGGGAAGAGACTGGCTCAACGCAGTGCGGGCCGTTTGCTCTACTTATCATCTCACCATCAAGCTCCCCACTAAAGGGGGGGTAGCGGTCATCCGAGGTGATCAAAAGAGAGCAAAAGAGTGTCTGCAGATTGCGCTTAAAAGTGCCGAGCAATCAGATCGGCATCATCAAGCATAGCAATCACAACAGCCGGAGTCAGAGGCAAGCGAAATGACCGAAGTCACACCAGAGCCGAACTCAATGACCGTTCAGTTATACGAAGATGATCCATCCAGAACGGTCAAGATCGGTTTCGCGGGAACGCCTCTACTCCGGGAAAAGACCATCCAGCTCCTCAAGGAGTACAAAGATGTCTTTGCATGGTCTCCGTTGGACATGACCGGAGTGCCCTCTGAGGTAATCACTCATCGGTTAAATATTGATCCATCAGTCCGGCCTATAAAACAGAAGCAAAGACTCTTTGCGGCAGAAAGAAATCAAGTCATCCATGACGAAGTCCGCCAATTACTGAAAGCGGATGTATTATTCGAGGTGAAATATCCCTCTTGGGTGGCCAATCCTGTGATGATCAAGAAAAAAGAAGGAGGATGGCGGATGTGCATAGATTTTACCGATCTAAACAAGCACTGTCCTAAAGATTGCTATCCCCTTCCGAACATAGACAAAAAAGTAGAAGCTTTGATCGGCTTCGAAATTTTCTGTTTTCTTGATTTATACAAAGGCTACCACCAAGTCTTAATGGATGAGAATGATGCTCCAAAAACGGCTTTCATTACTGACTTCGGCCTCTTTGCTTATAAAAAGATGTCGTTCGGTTTAAAGAATGCCGGAGCCACATATCAAAGGATGGTAGATAAGCTTTTTCGGCATTTGATCGGAAAGGAGGTTGAAGTGTATGTTGACGACATAGTCGTTAAAAGCAGAAGCACTTCGGAGTACGAAGACAATCTCAAGTCCACTCTCGACGTGCTCCGAAAAGCCAACCTCAAACTCAATCCCCAAAAATGTACCTTTTGGTAGATTCGGGAAAGTTTCTAGGTTGTTGGGTTTCAAAGGAAGGACTCAAGGCAAATCCGCTAAAAGTTCAAATTGTTCAGAACATGGCAATGCCGAAGTCCATACATGATGTGCAAAGGCTAACTGGATGTCTAGCCGCACTGAATAGATTCCTTTCCCAAGCAGCCGAAAAGCAAATGCCATTCTTCAAAGTGTTAAAGAAGGCACCAAAGTTTAAGTGGGGAGTCGAGCAGAAAAAGGCTTTTGACGAGCTCAAAAGTTATTTAGCCGAGCTTCCTATTCTCTCTGCTCCAACAGATGCTGAAGTGATATTCTTATACTTAGCGGCATCGGATCAGACCATTAGCGCGGTGCTTGTACGAGAAGAAGGCCTAAAGCAGCTTCCCATCTACTTTACAAGCCGAGCATTAAGAGGTCCAGAAACAAGGTATCAACCTCTGGAAAAAATTGCTCTGGCATTAGTAAATGCAGCAAGGAGACTGCGGCCATATTTCTATGCTCACAAGGTATGCGTCTTAACCGATCTTCCACTTCGGCAAGTTTTGACCAAGCCAGAAGCATCAGGCAGAATCGCCAAATGGGCCATAGAGTTGGGAGAACACTCAATCGAATACCTACCTCAGAAAGCCATCAAGGGACAAGCCTTGGCAGATTTTCTTGCAGAAGCAAAGTTCGATCAAGCAATCCCTGTCATTGCCGAACAGAAAAATTCTACCAATGCCGAACTAGCACAGCCCCTGGAATCCGAAGTAGAGCCACCAGACTGCTGGAGCGGATTCGTAGATGGAGCTTCGAATAAAACGGGAAGTGGAGCTGGTATTTTACTTATCGCTCCCGACGGACACGAGGTAACTTACTCACTTCGGTTCTTATTCCCAACTACTAATAATGAAGCCGAATACGAAGCTCTCCTTGCCGGACTCAAGCTAGCGCAAAGTCTATTTATCAAGTCTCTCAAAATCCATTGTGATTCACAAGTCGTAGTGAATCACATGTTGGGTACAAGTGAAGCCCGTGATGAGAGGATGAGGAAATATTGGGACAAAGCCGCAAAGCATTAGCCGAAGTTTCTCTTATTTTCGGATAATCCGCATTCCCAGAGCGGAAAACAGCCGAGCAGATATTTTAAGTAAGTTAGCCTCATATCCAAGTTCAAAGGTGGAGGAATTGATGCACAGAAGCATGATGAAGCTGAGGTACTTTCAGTAGCCAGCTCGCCGAACTGGATGACGCCGATCTTACAATATCTAGATCAAGGACAACTGCCCGAGGATAAGAAAGAAGCTCGGAAAATCACATGCCGAGCCCTTCGGTACGAACTTCATGGAGGAGTCCTATACAGAAAGTCCTACCTTCAGCCGTTATTGCGATGTGTAGGGCCAGAAGAGACGGACTACATCCTTAGAGAAGTTCATGAAGGATCTTGCGGTAGCCACATCGGAGCTAGAGCTTTAGCTAAAAAAGTTCTGAGATGGGGGTATTATTGGCCAACTTTGGTACAAGACGCAGTGCAGCTCGTCAAGACATGCACGAAGTGCCAAATCCATGCAAATATCCCAAAGATGCCGCAGACCGATCTATATGCTATGCAAAGCCCTTGGCCTTTTATGCAATGGGGCATAGACATAGTGGGACCACTACCACAAGCTCCTCGGCAAATGAAATTCCTTATCGTTGCCGTGGATTACTTTACAAAGTGGGTAGAAGCTGAACCATTAGCTACGATAACGAGCTCGAAGGCATTGGATTTCGTCTGGAAGAACATAGTGTGCCGATTTGGCTTACCCCACATCCTCATTTCGGATAACGGGACTCAGTTCACCGACAAGACATTCAAGAATTGGTGCCAAGAGCTGAATATTCAACAGCGGTTTCACTTCGGTCTCCCACCCACAAGCAAACGGACAAACGGAGGTAACAAACCGTATCTTGGTGAAAGGGTTGAAAGCTCGGTTAGAACAAGCCAAAGGACAATGGGTAGAAAAATCCTCCCTCAAGTCCTATGGTCCTACCGAACTACACCCAAAGCTTCCAACGGTGAAACTCCGTACAGTCTGGTGTACGGCGCTGAAGCCGTGATTCCGGTTGAGATCGGCGTACCCAGTCCCCGAACTCTAAATTTCTCCTCAGAAATGAAATGATGACGGACTGAGAGCCGAACTAGATCTGGCCGAAGAAAGAAGAGAATTGGCCTGCATAAAAACAGCCAAGTACAAGGAGCAAGTAGCCCGGTATTATAACCAAGGGTGAAAAAGCTGCAATTTCAAGTGGGAGATCTTGTCTTGAGAAACAACGAGTAAGCCGAGCAGAAAAGCTGGGCAAGCTCGAACCCACATGGGAAGGTCCATATCGGGTGTCAGAAGTCCTCGGCAAAGGGTCTTACAAATTGACTCACATGTCAGGAGAACAAGTACCCCGAACATGGCACATTTCCAACCTCAAGAAGTTCCATTTGTAAGAGACAGTCCGGTCAGTCCGTCTTGTGTCTAGTTCGGTCCTAGAGGTATGTGTTTTCTTTGTTTTTTTACTTTGTCTATGTGCGTCTCGTTCGTTTATGTGCGTCTTGCTTGTCTAGGTGTGTTTTGTCTGTCTATGTGCGTGTCGTCTCTTACAAATGTTACTGAGGTATCTTGTTCTTCAAAGGCTGATCCCCTTTTTAGAACATATATAAGCCAACGATTGTGAGTCCAAGCTTCTAAGGAGGATACCAAGACCACAATTCAGCTTAAAAAACAAGCATTTCGTCTGAAACGAACTGCAACAATAAGCCAACGATTGTGAGTCCAAGCTTCTAAGGAGGATACAAGACCACAATTCGGCTTAAGAAACAAGCAGTTCGTCTGAACGAACTGCAACAAAGGGAAAGTCCGATCCACGCGATAAAAACTCGCCGAATTAGGACAAGGGAAAGTCCGATCCACGCGATAAAACTCGCCAAATTAGGACAAGGGAAAGTCCGATCCGAGCGATAAAAACTCGCCAAATTAGGACACAAGCTTAGGTCCGGTCAAAGAAATTTACTTCATAAGACCAAAGACGAGTCCGGTCAAAGAAGTTTACTTCATAAGACCAAAGGACGAGTCCGGTCAAGAAGTTTATTTCATAAGACCGAGGACTAAGTCCGGTCAAAGAAGTTTACTTCATAAGACCAAAGACGAGTCCGGTCAAAGAAGCTTACTTCATAAGACCGAGGACGAGTCCGGTCAAAGAAGTTTACTTCATAAGACCGAGGACGAGCACGATGAAATTTTTTCGCTGAGCTGTAAATACGCAGTGATAGAAGCGAAATGAAGATTTCATTTATTAAAACTTGTTCGGCATACAATTCTGCTGCCCTACGAGAAGGCGTTACGCCATTACAAAGGACTATTCTACTGTCCCTGGTTGCTAAAGTTGAGCCATCTATTCACAAAATCCTCGTGAAGCCGAGTTCGGGCGTTCTCGGCAGCTGAAGAATAAGCAGGTCGACGAGATGCTCTAATCGACCTACCGCCTCTTCCCTGAGCCCGGGAAGCTCTAGCACCTCGGCGGCGAAGAGTCTCTTCACGAAGCATTTGTTGATCTTGCTCACTCATAATCACAGCTCCTCTACGAACTTCAGTCCGTCCTTGTCTGACGTTCCGGTTGCTCCTGAGTCCGTTCTCGTCTTGACGTTTCCGGCTGTTCTGATTTCGTTGCTGACTTGGAGTAGGGTTTTGAGCAAGTGAATCAGGGGTTTTGAGCTGGAGTATGAGCATCTGTTGGCGGGAAATGCCTAAGGAATCTCTCGATTGAAGGACGCCGGGAAAGATGATGTCGTACCGAGAAGCATAGCGCCGCAATGATTTCACGACTTGTTGGCAAGCCGAACTCTCCAGCGCATTGTTCCTCCGGAGTACATTGATATTCCTCCCACAGTTCGTCAACTCGTTCCTGAACTTCAGAGATGGTCATTCCCCGCGCCTGCAGATGAAATCCTCATACGCAGTCCTCTCAGCGACGGCGGTATTCAGCTCGGCCTCCAGATCTTTCTTTTCGGACTCTAAGTCCTTATTGTCGGCCTCCAGCTTCACTGAACGAGCCAAGAGTTCGTCATTCTTCACCTGGTCAGCTATGGCTCTTTTCTCAGCTTCGTCTAAAGCCGAAGAGTACAGCCGCTTCCAGTGAAGTACCTCCAGCTCCTTAAGAGTTCAGAATATAGAGCAGCTATGTCAGTTCGGCATTTCAGATTACTGAGCAGGTAGTAAACCACAACAGGAGTAAAAGAGAGTACGAAAGGCTATACGAAGACACAAGAGCAGAAAGAAGAATTTTTCATTCATAAGAAAAAAATTTTTTACACAAGGGCTTCAAGGCCGTTTTACAAGAAGGAAGAAACTAAACTAAGAGAAGGGAGACGAAATCATACTCCGCCAGCTTCGTCTCCGCCTTCTCGGTGAGGTTCAGCTTCCTTCTCCTTGTCTGCTTCAGCTTCAGCCTCGGCCTCCCTGCTCTCCCCAGCCTGCTCGGCGCCACCGTAGCCGATCTGCTGCGCCTCCTGCTCGGCCTGCTCATCGCCGGTCTGCCGCTCATGCTGCTCGGTCTCACCCTCTCCATGGAAAATTGGAGCGGGTGAAACTGACCCTATGGAGGCAAAGATAGCCTCCATGTTCTCATCGCGGTCAGCTCCGCAACTACGAACTTGGTCTGCAGAAAGCAGGACCGAGGACGAAGCAAGCTCCTCAAGCACCGGCAGACTCTGAAGCCGAGCTGCTATCTCTCGGCCGTACAGCGGCAGGATGACTTCGGACCCTCTCGGCTTTATCGGTCATCAGTTTCAGCAGATCACCGACAAAGGCTGAAAATTGGTTGCTCAGAAAGAGTTTCTCCGCGAAAGCACGGAGAGCCCTCCTTGGGCAACCACGGCGGCAGCATCCCTCCGTTTCGTCTGCTCTCGCTGGATGACGAGCTGGTTTTTGGCAAACTGAGCTTCATCCTGGGCCGAAATCCTAGCAGCTCTGGCTTTCTCAAAGTTTGCCTCAGCCTGCTCGGCCCGGTGACAAGCAGCCGCCAACTTCCTCTGCATCTCAGCATAGTCGTTGGACGCTTTGGAGAGTTCAACGGCGACGAGCTTGGAGAGCATATCGTTCCTCTGAAAATGGAAAAAGAAAAAGTCAACAGAGGGGCCACAAAAAATACAGGAAAAAAGCAAGCCAGAAAATCAAGAAGAAATTCACCTCGGCGAAGTCCGTGGGCCATAAAAAAGGGCTCACAGATATGTTCCGAAGGAGGCGCCAAGACACGTCTTTCTCTGGCGCTCTCGGGGGCTTCTGGGTCTTCCCCTTCCTACTTGCCGAAGTCGACTCCGGCTTCTTGGATCCGAAGAGGTCTTTTGCCTCTTCGGATTCTTCTCGGCATCAGGCGCCGAGCTGGTAGCCTTCTCTTTCTCCGGCTCCTTAAGCTCGGAGGATTTGCGGCTAATCTTATTCAGCATGTACACTGCCAAAAAGCAAGAAAGCAAAGTTAGTTTTCGCCACAAAAGCAGTAAGGCACAAAAAAGAATTCCTCACCCTCGGTCTCTTCGTCCGAAGACGAGGAGTCGAACACGAAGTCGCCCTTGACGAGCTCAGACTCCAGGTACTGCTTCCTAATCATAGGAATCTTATTGAGCTCGCCCTCGAGCTCGTCCAACGGTTCTAACCGAGGATGAGGAATCACGGACTTCGGCCCTCTCCAAGGAAAGCCCGGAGCCGCTGTCCTATTATAAAAAAAGAAGCGATGTTGCCACTTTGGCCACTTGGTTTTGCAGAAGGCCCTAAAAGGCTGTAAAGGGATCAAGTAAAACCAAGATCCTTTCTCTTAAACTGGAAAAAATTAAGGATTGCCCTCAGAGACAGATCCTTATCTAGCCTACGCAGTTCGGCAGCAAAGGCCGATAAGTGCCTCCAAGAGTTCGGAGTCACCTGACCTAAAGGGAGTTGAAAAAAATCTAGCAGCTCTACAAAGGCAGGGGGAAGAGGGAAACGAAGCCCGCATTCCAAGCCGGCTTCATAAACGGTGGCGTAACCCTCCGGCGGCGAGTCAGCCCTATGAAGGTCGTCGGGAATCGCAACCTTCCCCCCAGGAAAAAAATATTTTTCGTGTAAGGATATCACAGTATCCTTACTCAAGATGCTGTGAAAATACTCTACGGTCTTCTCCCCGGATTCTTCCGGCTAGAAGACCCCTTATCCCCTTTCCTACCGCTACCTGACTCAGAAGAGAAGAAGAAGACATGGTTCTTACTCTTTGAAAGTCTGAAGAAATTCTGAAGAAATTTCGAAAGCGGAAGGAAATTTTTACGCAAAAGAGAGAGATTGCAGAAGAAGCAATAGCCAAAGTGTTCAACTGATGAAGAAAGGACGTATTTATCAGATTCGGAGAAGATTTCAAAATCATCGCACCGTTTCGAATCCCACCTTTTCAGGATTCAACGGCCGGATTTTACTGTCGCATTTAATGCAGTCACGCGCAAGGCACGTCCCCTGACGTCAGCCTCCCCGTACCTTTATCCAGAATGCCGAAGTGACTCGCTTCGCCGAAGTGATTCACTTCGCTTTTCGGGGGGGGGGTAGTGATGGGGTACGTACTAAACAAGCCCAATAGCAGTGACGGCCCATCAGCCCAAAGCCCAAGGAAGAGTATCAGTTCGGCATTACCAAAGAGTTCGGCCCCAGCCTACAGCTCGGAAAAGCCAACCAATCAGTTCGGCATTACCAAAGAGTTCGGCTCCAGCCTACAGCTCGGTAAAAGCGACCAATCAAGCTCTACTCTCAGATCGGCAAAAGCTGCTCGGCAATAGTTCAGAGTTCGGTCTCAGTATTCGGACCGAACTGGAAGATAGTCAACTATGCAGGATACATGCAG